>NC_137423.1:15141600-16519100 GCF_964374335.1 Astatotilapia calliptera
CACCTGGTCCGGCCCCCGCTTCGCCTGTGGCTGCCACACCACCGTCTGTTCCTGCCTCGTCTGGTCCTGTGCCTACCAAGCCTCAACCAGTACACCCGACGCTTGGGAGCCGCCGCAGTCTTCCACGTGGCCAGCCTCCGGACCCGCTCTGCCGCCACAGTCTTCCACGCGGCCGGCCTCCGGATCTGTTCTGCCGCCACAGCCACTTTTCACGTGGCCGGCCCCCGGAACAGCCGAACTGTGGACTTTTGTGCTGTCGCCCCTCCGGGTTGACCTTCTGACCTCTTTGGAAATTTGCCTCCCTGTTTTGAACTGTTTTTGTGTCTTTGTGGACTCAGTTTTGGTTCATGCTCCTCGTCTTTTGTTTGGTTTTGTTCCCTCCATCCTGGTCCCCCGCCTCCGGCCCTGGGTGGGTTGTTTTCTGTTTGTCTTGTGTTTTGGTTCTCGGGTTTGGGCTGTCGGGGGCCAGCCCTTGAGGGGGGGTGATGTCATGGTCCTCGGCCATGTTGGCCCAGCATTCTTAGTTTTCTTGTAATTTTGTTCCGTATGCTGTGGTTCCTAGGTTCTGTTAAAGATGTTCCTTTTTTGACTACCCCCTCCCTGTGTGCCCCTCTGTGTATCTGTGAGCCCTCGTTTCCCCTCGTGTTTCATTTAATGTTTTCCCCAGCCCGTTATGTCTGTGCTCTCTCTCCTCCTGTCTGAACCTCTGTGTACTTCCTGTTTTACTTTGACAGTGTCTCGTCAGTATGCGTCATGTTGTGTTCACGCCTGCCCTGTCTCGTTATGATTATCTGTGTCAGCTGTGTTCCCCGTGTGCTCCCACTTCCCTCGTTAACCCTCTGTGTATTTATGTGCATGTCTCCCTCAGTTCAGTATCGCGTTCTCCCTCATGACTGTGTGCCCCTCCGTGTGTTTCCTCGTAAGTCCGTTCCTTAGTACTTCCCAGTTTAGTTTCATGTTATTTTGTATCGCTGTTATCTTTTGTCAGCAATAAAGCTGTATTTTCAGTTCAGTCCTGTTTTCCTGTGAGTTTGCGTTTGGGTCCTATTTCCTGCCTGCCACACAGCCAGATCATGACACTGAAAATACAGGAAAAATAGGACATGCAACTTTCCACAGTGACATCGAGACATCTCCATCCCCAAGCAGATATTGTTATTCCCTACTCACTGTTGTCACATCAGGACAGAACAATGTGAGACACTATAGCCTTAAAACAGTATTCTATGTTTTTTTTATGCCAGAAGTGGAAGATTTTCTACTCTGTGAATGGAAGCTATGATATGCTTTTTTTTTTTTTTTTTTTTTTCCTTTACAGGATTTAGGAGAACAAAGTACTTTAATTCAAATTAATGGTACCTGGTTTAGAGACACTAATTCCAGAGAACCTCCTTGAATGACCTTTGAAAGCAGGTGGCAGGTAATAAAAGGTTATAATCCACAGAAAACTTTTATCTCTTTTTTTTTTTTACTGTTGAGAAAAATGGAGATGGGATACAGTGGGGCAAAGAAGTATTTATTCAGCCACCGATTGTGCAAGTTCCCCCACCTAAAATGATGACAGAGGTCAGTAATTTGCACCAGAGGTACACTTCAACTGTGAGAGACAGAATGTGAAAAAAAAATCCATGAATCCACATGGTAGGATTGGTAAAGAATTTATTCGTAAATCAGGGTGGAAAATAAGTATTTGGTCAATAACAAAAATACAACTCAATACTTTGTAACATAACCTTTGTTGGCAATAACAGAGGTCAAACATTTACTATAGGTCTTTACCAGGTTTGCACACACAGTAGCTGGTATTTTGGCCCATTCCTCCATGCAGATCTTCTCGAGAGCAGTGATGTTTTGGGGCTGTCGCCGAGCAACACGGACTTTCAACTCCCGCCACAGATTTTCTATGGGGTTAAGGTCTGGAGACTGGCTAGGCCACTCCAGGACTTTCAAATGCTTCTTACGGAGCCACTCCTTTGTTGCCCGGGCGGTGTGTTTTGGATCATTGTCATGTTGGAAGACCCAGCCTCGTTTCATCTTCAAAGTTCTCACTGATGGAAGGAGGTTTTTGGCTCAAAATCTCATGATACATGGCCCCATTCTTTCTGTCCTCAACACGGATCAGTCGTCCTGTCCCCTTGGCAGAAAAACAGCCCCATAGCATGATGTTTCCACCCCCATGCTTCACAGTAGGTATGGTGTTCTTGGGATGCAACTCAGTATTCTTCTTCCTCCAAACACGACGAGTTGAGTTTATACCAAAAAGCTCTACTTTGGTTTCATCTGACCACATGACATTCTCCCAATCCTCTGCTGTATCATCCATGTGCTCTCTGGCAAACTTCAGACGGGCCTGGACATGCACTGGCTTCAGCAGCGGAACACGTCTGGCACTGCGGGATTTGATTCCCTGCCGTTGTAGTGTGTTACTGATGGTGACCTTTGTTACTTTGGTCCCAGCTCTCTGCAGGTCATTCACCAGGTCCCCCCGTGTGGTTCTGGGATCTTTGCTCACCGTTCTCATGATCATTTTGACCCCACGGGATGAGATCTTGCGTGGAGCCCCAGATCGAGGGAGATTATCAGTGGTCTTGTATGTCTTCCATTTTCTGATGATTGCTCCCACAGTTGATTTTTTCACACCAAGCTGCTTGCCTATTGTAGATTCACTCTTCCCAGTCTGGTGCAGGTCTACAATACTTTTCCTGGTGTCCTTCGAAAGCTCTTTGGTCTTGGCCATGTCGGAGTTTGGAGTCTTACTGTTTGAGGTTGTGGACAGGTGTCTTTTATACAGATGATGAGTTCAAACAGGTGCCATTCATACAGGTAACGAGTGGGGGACAGAAAAGCTTCTTACAGAAGACGTTACAGGTCTGTGAGAGCCAGAGATTTTCCTTGTTTGAGGTGACCAAATACTTATTTTACACCCTAATTTACGAATAAATTCTTTACAAATCCTACCATGTGAATTCATGGATTTTTTTTCACATTCTGTCTCTCACAGTTGAAGTGTACCTCTGGTGCAAATTACTGACCTCTGTCATCATTTTAAGTGGTTGAACTTGCACAATCGGTGGCTGACTAAATACTTTTTTGCCCCACTGTAAGTGTTATGTTCTCATTCAGGACCTTACAAAATATCTATCTATATGCTGCTCTATCCTTCCAACTCATACCATCAGTTACCATCAAATGTGTGATGCGATGTTTTATGTTAAGCAGTCCAGCTTTTATCTTTAAATTTAAATTCAAATTAATATTGCTGTTCACACCAATTTTATAAAGAATAAAGCAACTTTACTGATGTTATGTTGTAATTTCTGCATATTTTTTCTTTGAGCTGTTGCACTAGTGAGATGATTCTATCACTCTCATCTCCTCATTTTTTATTGTTCTTGGTTGCTGTTGTGGAGTGTTTGAACACAAACCCAAAGTTTTAAAAACCTAAACCTAAGTGAACCTGTGTTGTCTTTTTACAGGAGATAAACAAAGATCTTAAGTCCCCAGTCTGGGGAAACTATACAGGACTTACTGTGTGACTCTGTGCATTCGATCATGGGACAAGTGGGGGAATCACTGCCAAAGCAGTTGATTTTATTGCTTTGTGTGACTCCTCGGCCTTTCTTACTCCCAAGAACATTCAGTTGCACAACAGTAATCAAGGTTCAGTGGCACTTTAATATCTTCAGAGCTGAGAGACACCCAGATCAACAAACAAAAGCATATTAATAAAACGTACTTTTCCCCAACAATAAAGCAAAAGGCAAACAAATGAAATACCCCCAGCCAAGCACCTAAAGCACTCTTTTGACTGCTAATAAGTGGTCAGTATTTACAATCACCTGATTTCCACCTCTCTAATCAACATGGACAGGACTCTAAAATGGCATATATCACAACACACAGGCGGTGCTGCCATATTACATTTTGTTCATAATGATACATCTGACAGAGAGTCCTTTGTGACACCTGGGTTGCAAAGAAATAAACAAGAAGCATTCGGAACCTCCTCCAGATGAGTATTTACTTTTAAGGGAATACCATTGTCTTTTCTATATATTCATTTTATTTTTTTGCTCCATTACAAAAACTTCCTAAAGTGCGTTTAAAAAGAACAAAGTGCAGGCTTTTGTTATTTGCCCTGTTGAAACCCGTGTTAGCATACTTGACATAATTATTTATTATTTTGGTCACAAGTTTATTTTGTTTTTCAAAAAAATGTATACTTATTCAGGAACATTGTACACATATTCAGATTGTGACTGTAATCCACAAAACAAAGTCAGAATAAAATAATAGATTATAATATTATAGTAATATCTTATTAATAATAATAATATTTAGAATCTGCATATATCATTCTCTGTGTCCTTACATGTTGTAAGTAGCATTATACAGCATTATTATCACTTTGACCTTCAGATCAATGTAGTCACCTTGAAAAGGTCAAGTGTGAGATGATATTTTGATTCATTATATTGAAAATGCATACATTTTTGACCAGTAAATAACTTAGTTGACCTTGAAGACCTCGGTGAATGTAAGCCAACTTTTAATGTGTTGTTATCATGACCCCACAAAGTCTGATTCCAAATTTTGAGCAATCATGTTTACATACAGAATGACACACACGCACGCCTGGAAACATTACCAAACACATAACATCTTTGGCAGAGGTAATAACAAAATCACCTAGAAGAGGTACATCTATTACCCAATATGATGTCATGAAAGTGCTACCACGTCCTTCTTAGTTGTCATCATGTGTGAAACAAAAAGAAAAAAGGTCTTATCTGAGCCAATCATAATCCTTTTTTGTGAAATTTTGAATTTTATATCGCAGCCTTCGCTCAGCAGTAACAGCTATCAGCTTCTGTTAGTCAGGTGCTTCATTTACAGTTTTATCTCTGAGACACATTAATCACCTACATGCCTGCTGAACTCAAGAGAATTGACCCCAATGTTGCTGGCAGTGATCACACTTTAATTTAGATGTATAACTTGCTTGTTCAGCCCTTTTTGCAAAACATGCTTGGATTGCTGCGGTTGCAAGATTGTAAATGCAGGAGATGGAGCGGTGTTTTCTGTGATGGATGGCACTGAACAAGGGGAAAGTAACACCACAGGTTACTTGTGTGTGTGTGGGGGGGTGGGGGGGTGTCTGCGGTGGGGGTGGGGGGGATTGCACTTTTTGAATACTAATCACCATTTAATGGATGTGTCAGCCATTAAACATTGTGATATTTTATACATTAAAATGCTGGCGAGCCTTGTTTTTCTGAATTTACAATTACAGAATCAGCGTGGTGCTGTATTAAACCAGTCATTTAAAAATACTATAAAACAAGGACAGAAGTTAGCATGCTGGAGACTTTCCGCAACTCCCCTGCTCTTTAACTGATGTGAAACCTAGATTAATAACCTTACTTTCTAATCAGGCCAGGTGTGGTCACCACTATTTTGAGGTCCTTTAATTAAGTCTCTAAGCAGAATAAAGGGAGCAAGGCATGGATGCTCTTATCAGCAGATCCAAAGATATGTTATCACAGTCTTTCTTTCATTCTCACTCTTCTTTTCCCTCTCACTTTCCTCTCTTGTTTCCCCTTCTCAGAAATATTGTTCTCAGAAGGCCCCCCACCAGATCCGTTTAATAATCCCAAAGCAATTTGTAGAAACTTTAGCTCAACTTTTCTCTGGTTGCAGCTCCTCACAGGCCCTATAACAATGGCAGTAATCCCCTTATTCCCTCAACTTCACATATTGATTTTAAGGCAGGGCTAATAGGGGCGATAAGGTCATCACTGGCTTATTTTTTGGGATGCTTCCTGGCACTGTATGTATTTAACTCCTCCTTGATCAATTAAACTGACATGCCATAGTTGTGATATGTTCAGTTAATAGAACCCTACAGAAAAGTACATTGTGGATTGAATGGTTCTTCTTCATCTATGTGGAACAGTGTGCACGCATTTATCATAGCCAGTGAACTACACGTCTAGACATTAATTTCCCTCTTTTATCAATAATAAACTAAATAATTTTTCCTGGCAATCAACTGAAAACTGAAATTATTTAAATCTTTTCCTTCTCTATTTTTCAGTAAACATAACAGTTCCCCCAATTATAGTTCTCCTCCAATAAAATTAGCAGCTGTTTTATTATAACTATTAATGATATTAATCATTGATAATTGTAAGACTTTAATGCGCTCAAAGACTCAGAATACAGTAGGTAGCCAATCATGACTTTTATTGTAGGCCAAAATCATTAACCCTAAAACTTTTGGGGAAAGCCAAAGGTGACTCTCAATAGTTACCTCTCTCAAGGAGGGTATGTTTTTGATTGCATGTCATCACTTTGTCTGTAAACATGACAGCTCAAAAAGTGTTGAATGAATTCTATAGGTGT
The DNA here is from genome assembly GCF_964374335.1 of Astatotilapia calliptera. Lineage (NCBI taxonomy): Eukaryota > Metazoa > Chordata > Actinopteri > Cichliformes > Cichlidae > Astatotilapia > Astatotilapia calliptera. Next base: position 15,148,006 of record NC_137423.1, read on the forward strand.
AGAAGTTTGGCTTATATCCACCCAGTCTTCATGGTCAGCCTAATTGGTTGACAAGTTACAAAAAGCCTTATAACTTAGAAACTATGATTCTTACAAGTGTGATGTATATTGTCCACATATAGCTAGTACCATATAATGATTCAAAACATCATGTCACATTTGAACTCTGATCTGTCCTTCAAAACAAATGGACTGATCTTAAGGTCAAAGTGATAATAATGCTATATAGAGCTATTTAAAATATGTTTCTGTTTGGTTTGACAACATATATATAGAAGTATAGGTTATATAAAGTTTCTCTGTATTTCTCTGTATTGGCAACATTCAGGAACTGATACTGATATATGGGGATTCTAAATATGACTGAATATTTTCCATCCATCTGCCTTTCTTTCAGGTTGACCCCAAAAATGAAGACAATGTGCTGCCTGGTTAGTTAGAAATATACTGTAGTATTATATTATATAACAAGCTTAAGTTTTTCATGCACAGTTATTTGCAAATCAATACCTATTATCCATCACCCACTCTTATGTATAATTTTTGTGTAATGAAAGTAAACATGTATTATACTACCTTTAGTAAAAAAATTTTTGCTTGAGCAGAGGTTCGTGCTCTCAAGAGTCTCTTCTGGTTTTTTCACATATTTCAGTTCGAATAATAATCTCCTTTTTTTCTCTGATCAGTATGGATATACTGAGCGTATGCTGACCCCAGCCCAGCAGCCAGAACGTGAACTTCAACAACTAACAAATGGATAAGCAGTTTGTCATGACTGCAAACAGTTTCTACCTGTTCGTGTTTCTCTTTATCTCAGTCGGTGATCCCCACATGCTTCAAAGAGTCCATCATTGTTCCTGTCCCGAAGAAACCCCACCCTGCTTCTCTCAATGACTATCGCCCTGTAGCCCTCACCTCAGTAGTGATGAAGTGCTTTGAACGCCTGGTCAGAGACTTCATCATTTCTTCACTACCAGACACACTGGACCCACTACAGTTCGCTTACCGTCCAAATCGTTCCACAGACGATGCCATCTCTCATCTCCTCCACACATCACTCACTCACTTGGACACTAGAAGGGGGAATTATGTTAAAATGCTCTTCATAGACTACAGCTCTGCATTTAATACCATAATTCCCTCCACACTCACCACCAAGCTGGAGCATCTGGGACTCAGCTCATCTATGTGTCAGTGGATCTCCAACTTCCTAACTGGCAGACCACAGGCAGTAAGGATGGGCGGACATGTCTCAGCCTCCACCACTCTCAGCACTGGAGCCCCCCAGGGGTGTGTTCTGAGCCCCCTGCTGTACTCTTTGTACACATATGACTGTGTGGCCACTACCAGCTCCACCACCATCATCAAGTTTGCTGACGACACCGTCGTGGTGGGCCTGATCTCTGATAACAACGAGACGGCCTACCTGAAGGAGATTAGGAATCTGGAGAACTGGTGCCAGAGGAACAACCTCCTTCTAAACGTCAGTAAGACAAAGGAGCTGATAGTGGACTTCAGCACTAAGCAGGAGAGGAACTACCAGACCCCCGTCATCAACGAGTGCCCAGTGGAGAGAGTGGACAGCTTCAAATACCTCGGAGTTCACATCACGCAGGACCTGTCATGGTCCTGTCACATCAACACCGTGGTGAAAAAGGCCCGACAGCGTCTCTACCACCTCAGACGCTTGAGAGACTTCCAACTGCCCTCCAAGGTGCTCAGGAACTTTTACTCGTGCACCATAGAGAGCATCCTGGCGGGAAACATCTTAACCTGGTTCGGGAACAGCACCATGCAGGACAGACGAGCTCTACAGAGGGTTGTGCGGTCAGCTGAGCGCACCATCCGCTCCGAGCTCCCTGACCTGCACTCAATCTACAGCAGGCGGTGCTGGACCAAGGCCAGGAAGATCGTGAAGGACCTCAGCCATCCCAACAACAGACTGTTCTCTCTGTTGAGGTCAGGAAAGCGATTCCGCTCCCTGAAGACCAACACAGAGAGACTGAGGAGGAGCTTCTTCCCGCAGGCGATACGGTCTCTCAATCACACCACCACACAGTACTGACCCACACATACAGTTCTTACACACACACTGGACTTTCTGGACATTGTTTTTGCACAACACTGGTCACTATATTCTTCATTTCCAGTTAATACTTGTACAGCTGCTGTTATTGTGTATATATTTATTTATATTTAGATTTCTTCATACATTCTTATATAGTTCTATACTGTGTATTGTGTATTTTGTTGTACAGTTATTTTATTTTCAACTTTAATTTATATATTTTATCTTATTCTTCCCAGTTAAATTTACCCTTCATTCTAATTTGTGTTGTACAGTTATTTCATTTTTAACCTTAATTTATATTTTATTCCTTCCTAGTTAAATTTACCCTTTTTAATTTTTCATATTTATTTCCTATCTTATTCATAGCCTTTCCTTTTTTGTTTTCTTTAGGTCACGAGCAGTTGTCCAAGCATTTCACTACATATCGTACTGTGTATGACTGTGTACGTGACAAATAAAATTTAAATTTGAATTTGATTTGTTTCTAAAGTAGAATCACTGTGCCGATCGCCTTAAAGTCTCTTTGTGTTCATATATAAGTACTAAGAGAGAGATCTTTTTTTAAATTAGTTTTTAATTATTCTGTTATTAGTTATTTTCATCCTTTTAGTTTTATGTTTCTTGTACAGGTTTTATTCCCGTTAGTGCAAAGTTACTGTTCGTAGACATGTCTAGCCTTTTTATTTGTTAGTTAGCTCCTGTTAGTTTAGTAGTCATTTGTCTTGCGTGTGCTGTATTCAGTTTTACTTCCTCTTGTCTCATTACCTTGATTGTTTGCACCTGTGTATTTTTGCCAGCTGTGTTCACTTCCCCTAATTAGCCCTGTGTGTATAAATAGATTTAGTTTTCCCTAGTGGTGGTGAGAGTGAGGCTTAGTATGATACAGAAATGTGTGAAGCCTTTGTGCCAAAATTGTAGGTTGGTACCCTGAATAAAAGGATGTTAAGAGGATAAAATTATTACTATTTGATGAAAATGAATGCTTATAATGTATGTCCCATTTGTGTGATGCTTTTCAAAGTGCAAGAAGTTGCAAAAAGAATTTTTGGGGGGAGACAGTGCCTATTACAGTTTTTCTCGATTGCTTAAACACTATAACCAGGCCTCTAAACTAAAATTTCAAAACCGTAACGCTACTGTTCAAAAAGCTCACCCATTTCCCTGAACTATAAACACTATTCCCTGCTTTGACACATGACTCAAATTTGGTGAACTGCTACTGCAAAACTCTACACACAAATCCCTACATTTTACAGTGCTTACACCATGTAGTCATTTAGAAAGCACTAGCATGCAATAATGTTAACTTAAGTCAGCATAGCTTGAGCTCAATTAGCACACAATTAACCAGGTGGAAACACTAGGAGTCAAAATTTAGCGCACACCAATCAGAACCTGCGATAGATAGATAAAAGGGCCAAAGTCAGCTCATTCAGGTTTGAAACAATGGATCCAAAGAGATGCAAAGGAAGAGGACGTGGTGGAGAAAGAGGACGTGGTGAAGGAGGTGGAGAACGACGGCGACAAGGAAGGGGAAGAGCAAGGGCAAGAAGACAGTCAGTCTCGGATGAAATTCGAGCCACTTTAGGTTACCATGTCCTTGTCCATGGGATGACTATGAGGGAGGCTGGGCAACGAGTACAACCAAATTTGAGTAGCTTCACTGTTGCCTCCATCATCAGAACCTTCAGGGAGGAAAACAGGTAGGTGTACTTGCAGTAAGACTGCTTTGTACAGTAACGTTTAAGTTACTGAACTTATGTGTCTTGAGTTTCAGTATGTTTCCATTATTTGCCTGTAAAATGACTGTGTGACAGTTACAGTAATGAGTGCTTCTATTTTTGTAGGACACAGAGACGACCACCTGGTGGAGGCAGGTTAAGGCTTTTGTCGGAGGAGCAAGAGAGGGAACTTGTAAACATGGTAATTGCAAATAATGTAATCCGCCTGCAAGAGATTCAAAGGAGAGTGATTGAGGATGATCATCTTTTTCGAGGCATAAATGCCATCAGCCTCTCCACAATTGACCGCATCCTCCGAAAGAATCAATTCCGGATGAAACAGGCATACCGAGTCCCTTTCGAACGAAACTCTGACAGAGTGAAAAACCAACGTGTGGAATATGTTCAGGAATGAGTTTTGATACTGTATAAAGTATTGTGTACCATCACAGCATGGCAGTTTATGCTGCCATTTCAGCACTCTTGAACTGTGGTTCAGGGTACCGATTGACTCTACTGTGTTATGTGTTTTGCAGAGAATCTTTGAGATTGAAGGACGGCCTGTTCCCCATGAAATAATCTTTGTGGATGAGGCAGGTTTTAACCTGACCAAAAGAAGGAAAAGGGGGAGGAACATAATTGGCCATCGGGCTATTGTAAATGTCCCTGGTCAGCGTGGGGGGAATGTCACTATGTGCGCAGCCATCAGCCAACGAGGGGTACTCCACCGCCATGGCGTACTAGGACCCCATAACACTATGCTTCTCCTTGCTTTTCTTGATGGTTTAAGACAACATATGTTCCAGCTGGACTACAGGGAACCAGCACAGCCAGAGCAGCCTCACTACGTTGTTGTGTGGGATAACGTCAGCTTCCATCGCGCTGCTCTGGTTCGTGACTGGTTTACCAATAACCCAAGGTTTTCTAATATCTTTCTGCCTGCATACTCTCCCTTTCTAAACCCGATAGAGGAGTTATTTTCGGCATGGCGGTGGAAAGTGTATGACCGAGAACCTTATGTCCATGTTCACCTCCTTCAGGCCATGGAAGAGGCCTGCCTAGACATATCAGTAGATGCATGCCAGGGGTGGATCAGGCATGCAAGAGGATTTTACCCCCGCTGCCTGGCTGGGGCCAATATAGCCTGTGATGTGGATGAGATTCTCTGGCCTGACCCAGACCAAAGACAAGATGCTGAGGTGGGATAATGTTTCTGGTGTGTGTTGTACTGTATAGTACATGAATGACAATGTGCCACTGTACATACATTGGTTGCGTCTTTTGTGTTTATCATGTGACAAGGGTTTTGAAGGGGAGAACCATAAGCAACCTATTTGTTTTGGAACTATTGTTTTGAATTAATTGTACCAGTGTGCAAAACTCTGTTGTAGTGTGTGTGTTTTTGAGGGCTTGTGTTTGATGTCTGTGGGCAAAGTTTGGTTTTTCAGCAAGAGTGAATAGTTTTGGGTGTAGAGCTTCATTTTGACCTGGAAATAGGATGTTTGGGAAATTGAGTGAGATGTTATGGATTTGTGTTTACTGTTGTGAGGATATGAGGCGTAGTTTCAGGAAATGTGTTTTAGCAATCGAGAAAAACTGTAATGTAATTTCATGGCATACATACATTTGTTTTGCTGTGTTGAGGATGACTACTTTCTCTGGTGGGTGATTTTGTGTTATTTTGTCTAATAAATAAACGTTAGTGTCACTGTTGTCCTGTTGCAATAATGCAAATACTCATCTCTACCAAACAAAACATGTATGACGTTTCCTTTAAAGCTGACTCAACTTGAATGAGTCAGCTAATTATCAAATGATAACTGGCAATTCTTCATTTCAATAAAGTTTTCAAATCTGTCTCAGTCTATAGTTCTCATAAAACATGTCATTATACAAGTATATGTACTGTATATATAAAAAAGAGTTGCACAGAATGCTAATACAGAAGAAGAAGACAGAAGACTAATTATCCTCTTGAGGAAGCCTTTTAGCTAATGCCTTCATGCATGTGCATTACCTTAAGGGAGTATGCACATCTGATTTCCACTTCTCTGGGAGGAACTAATCAATTTTATTTTCAACTTGAGTGGATGCCTAAGTTTTAGTCATTGTTCACATGACATTGAAGTGTATGGATATGTAGACACTAAAGCTGGTGCATCTCCCACCAGGAAGTTCTTTGAATACAAGGGGGGAGCAAGTGAATTGGTACCCAGGGCACAGAGCCTGAGAAGGTCTTAATCACAAAGTTTATTCCAGAGGTGGAGAGCAGGAAAAAACAAAAATAATTCTAAAATACGTACAACTCAAGTCTCTCAGTCACTGCAATAGCAGCCTCCCCCATCGCACATCCCTGGAAGCAGACAGACAGTGGCCAGCGACGCCCTCCGTGAAGCCGCTGCGACCCTCCCCAAAAAAGCTGCGCCCGGCGAAGTAAAAGTGGAAAACTCATTTTGAGTCTCTGCCTGCCCTTTTCTTTTAACAAGTCCGTTCAAACAGCTGATAGGCTGCCTCAGGGCACACCCACACCTCAACAGGTGCCTAATATTGTCTATTGTTCAACCAGTCTACAGTGGATTAAAAAATATCATGCAAAAACACTAAAAATATGCAATATAAATATCAGAGTAAACTCATGCAAATTAAATCAATACTACGCATACAAATAAACACGAAGATCAGGATAAAACGGACTGTAAAGCACACAAATTTCCACTGTGTGACAGATACACACACACACACACACACACACACACACACACACACACACACACACACACACACAAGCTTTTAGTATGCATGTCTTCTTTACCCTTAAATATATATTCGTAGCTTTATTTATTTATAGAAAACTGTTTCACTTGAAACAAGTACATTTTCAGTTTCCCCTAAAAATGTACTTGAACAGTTAAAACACTGGACGCTAGGGGTGTAACAGTGTTTCAAAACCAGTTAGGTTAATACCTTAATTGTGCGGCGACAATTTTTGCTGATACCTCAACATTTTTTTAGCAAGAAGGTATAACCAACAACATGAAAATGGTCTTTATACCATGAGCCTGAGCACGACTGCATCATGAACAATAAATAAACTCCATTATTCTAAGGTATTTTCACTTTACCTGTGTGAAAAAAGACAAACGATTTCACCAGATGGTGAAGATGTGACATGGGTGTGACACAATGTTTCAGAAGTTTCAGTTTCACAGTGGGTATAAGTCAACACCCTCATGAACTGGCAATGGTTACTTCAAAATATTTCTTAATCTTTACCACAGAGGCTGAGGGGACTTGAATGCTGCAGATGTGAGAAATAATTAAATTCCTTTAAACATCCTGTTATATGCTTGTGCCATGTTTAGTGCCTAAGATGTGACAGGTCCAGGAAATTGTATGCTGTGTTTGTCTTGATGCATGCTCAACAAGAAATTCATGAACAAGAAAATGCAGATGTCCAAAACTTTTGTTTAAATCTGTACATTCTTGATTCAATACAATCAAGAGTGCATTGAATGAAGTGTCACGGACCCGGTTCCGGGGACTCTGGGTCCGTGAACAGTGTGGACCATTATTGTTATTGTTGTTATTATTGTATTGGATGTATGTTTGCTGCACGGTGTTCTTGTGTTCCATGCTGGTGTGTAGGTGTGGGTGTCTGCGGGTGTGGCTGAAGGACGAAGGACAGCCACCTGCAGGCCTGATGGGTGTGGCCCTGCCGGCTGCCGGTCACGCCTAGGTTCTCACACACCTGCTTCTGATCGGGCTCGTCGGGGGAGCTACTTAACAGAGCGATGGAGCTTCCTCCGGCACAGGATCGTTGAGTTAGACTCCATGTCAGTGTTTAAAGTACTAGTCAGTGTATGCCTGCTGGAGTTGGTGCCATAACGGCGGTGTCTGTTGTTTTTCCCTCAGGAGAGCGGAACACGGGACTGCAGGACGCACAGGGTGTGCGTAGGCACGGGAGCAGAGAGCACGGAATACCAGCACTTGGGAGAAGGCACAACACAGGAGTTGAAGGAGCACTCTGGAGACCTATTGCGTGGTGTACATTTACCCCCACTGTAAATAAATGCACTGTTCATTGCACTAAGTCCAGCGTTTGGGTCCTTTCTACAACATTCCCCACGGTCTGCCAGCCAGACCGTGACATCAAGTTTGATTTTTGAATTTTTGGGGCTCTTTCGTTTTTACAGTGTAGCAATAGCAGCACTTAAACCAGCTAAAACTGCCAGCTTCCTCACTTGTTTTTGCTCTTACATATAGCATCATTAATATAAAATGGTATAGGGTGTGCTGGGAAGAGTGAAATACCAGAATGAAATGTTTGATTGATTATCTGCACCCTGACATTAAAATAAGGTATTTTGGCTGCAGAATCCACTAAAGCATATTAATGATCATCCTTTTGATAGACGATGTAGATCTTTTTTTTTATCCTAACGTGAGAAAGTCACTCTCTTAGGGCAAAAGTTATGAATCCATCAATGAAATTGCTCTCATCGTCAAAAGTTAATTTGGCAAAACCAATGTCTCTGTCAAATATGCTTTTATGATACAGTCAGAAGTGCGATCCTCTTGGCAGTCGTGTATGATTTTCGTCTTCACATCATTACTACATCTGGACTCCATGGTCTTTTTTATCTTCATACAGAGGAGAAAAAAAAGAACTGACAAAGTGGCAAAGTGAGTGAAATAAAAGAGTTAAGGAATAAATTGCCAGTAAAATGGGAAAACAAATGAGAGAAAGAAAGGGGATTTAGAAAGGATAAAGCATAGCTATTTTGGTCCAGATACAGCAGGGATGAAGTGGAAACTTAATTATAGCTTGGCAAAAATAGATAAGATAATATGGGGATATGCAATGGTGAAAAATTCTGGTGCAATACAGTTAATGAGGATTTATCTTTCTTATTTCACTAAACCTGGCATTCTCCGCATCATTATAGGTTTAAGGTTACTGTATAGTGTTACATCTTGTAGAGTTTTAGCTCTGTCGTTGGTAGCAAAACCCTACAGCAGTGGGTATTTAACACTGTGATGTCTTTTTCTTCTGATGGTCTGTCTCTTGCGAGTTTGTGTAGGTGGTGATCTTCTGTGTCTGTGATGCTATCACTGCTCATACTAACTAGCCCAATCCACTTTTTATATCAAAAGAACTGGAAACATGAGACTTTTTTCCTTGTTGTCAGAAAATAATACTGAGCAAAACCTTTGAACATACTGCTTACAAAATGCCATGATTTTGTTTTGTGTTATGAACTGTGGATGGGTTAAATCAAGATTCTGCTATAACAGTCACTTTATTGCCTATTAGTTATTAAGTGATAAAACATGAATGAAATAAAAGGCTGATTAAAAAAAAACACATTTAAATCTAGTTGTTTGTTTCCCTTTAAGTGAGTTACTTTTGAGCTGAATGTAACAAATAAAGAATTATAAAAGCTAAATATCAAAAGCAATGAAATTAATAGAGCCACAGCAGAAATCACTAATGGGTAGGTTCTTTAGCACTCATCTGCAGTGTAGGTATAAAAATCATGGATGGCAATTTTGCAGATAATGAAAACTGTTTTAAGAAAGGCTTTTGCCACTATAAAATCACACACACACAATTTTTCTGCTTTAACAAAGGCAGATTAACCAAGTGACTTCTTCAGTCTCAGCTGACTGCAGGTTTCCCCAATCTTATAAAAATTACATTTGCATTATGACTGAATCCAGCCCACTGAAGGAACAATGGGCTGGGAGGTCAGTTCCTTAATCTTAATGTTTCTCCCACAAAACACTATGTCCAGATGAACAGAATCAACTTTTTGTGCCCCCCTCTCCCTGTTAATGTCCTACCTTTCTCCCTGGTAAAACTTTGCTAGATCCGCCCCTGCACAGTTACCAGCTGTCAGCTACTTAGAAAAGGATCCTGGTGTTATTTGTCTCTCAGAAACAGTTCATAACTTCCCTTCACGTATGTGAGGATGCTGTTTGTAGATTACAGCTCAGCATTCAATACCATCGTTCCCTCGAAGCTGGACAGGAAACTGCAGGATCTAGGACTGAGCAGCTCCCTCTGCAGCTGGATCCTTAGCTTCCTGTCTGACAGACGCCAGGTGGTCAGACTGGGCAGCATCACCTCATCCCCCATCACACTGAACACTGGTGCTCCACAGGGGTGTGTACTGAGCCCTCTCCTGTACTCACTCTACACCTACGACTGCACAGCCACTAACAGCTCCAACATCATTGTGAAGTTTGCGGACGACACTACAGTGGTGGGTCTTATCACCAACGGTGATGAGACAGCTTACAGGGAGGAGGTCAGCGCCCTGACCCACTGGTGTCAAGACAACCATCTCACCCTCAACGTCGCAAAGACAAAGGAGTTGATAGTGGACTTCCGGAGGTGCAGAGAAGTACACACCCCCATCACCATCAACGCCGCTGCTGTGGAGAGAGTGAGCAGCTTCCGGTTCCTTGGAGTACATCTGGCTGAGGATCTTACGTGGTCAGTACACACAAACAAAACAGTGAAGAAGGCGCAGCAGCGCCTCTTCTTTCTCAGGAGACTGAAAAGATTCGGCATGAGCCCCCGCATCCTCAGGACCTTCTATCACTGTGCCATTGAGAGCATCCTCGCTGGATGCATCACCACCTGGTATGGCAACAGCACCGCCTACAACTGCAAAGCTCTCCAGCGAGTAGTGCGGTGCTCTGAACGGATAATTGGAGGTGAGCTTCCCTCCCTCCAAGACATCTACAGGAAGCGCTGCCTGAGGAAAGCGGGGAGGATCATCAAGGACTCCAGTCACCCCAGCCATAAACTGTTCAGACTGCTTCCATCAGGAAGGAGGTTCTGCAGCATCCGGTCCCGTACCAGCAGACTGAGAGACAGCTTTTTCCATCAGGCCATCAGACTGCTGAACACGTCATAGACACCTCAGCTTCACTACTGGAACTTCAACATTATGCACTCCACACTGTATATAAATGCCACTTGTTTTGCACATATTCAACTCTGTATATTTTATATATTTTATTATTATTATTATTATTATTTTTATTTTATTTTATTTTTTTTTACTATTTAATTTGTAAAAATGTGTATACACACACACACACACACACACACACACGTAGGAAAATATTTAGTATACACATCCAGAAATGCATACACTATTATATATTGTACATATATTTATTAGTTTCAGGTTGGCCATTCTTGTATTTTGCTCGTTTGTGTTGTTGTGTTTGCACATCTCTGTTGCTTGTGGGGCTCGCACACAAGAATTTCACTCGCATGTGCTGTGCCAGTGTGCCTGCACATGTGATGTGACAATAAAAGTGATTTGATTTGATTTGATTTGATTTGATTCAACTCATTCATGTCACCTAAAAGGTAAACCTGTTTCTCCATCACCTGTTCAGCTCTGATGATTCAGTAAGGACATCTCCTGGTTTCATCTTCATGTTTCCCTCTCACCACATATCCAAACCGATATCATGAGCAGCAGCATTTACTGTGGCAGCAAACATCAGCTGATAATAGAGATTAATATTAAATAAATTTTAACAACAGCTCATCAAGCTTAAATGTGCTGCTGTTGTTTAACGTGACATCCGCTGGTTTCCTCTTTCTGGCGCAAAGTGGGCGATAGACAAACAAGAGAGAAAAGCCAATCAGCTGATGATTGATCAGTTTTATGATTGAAGTAGGAACAGGAGAGGGAGGGGAGAGAATGAGAGAAGAAGAGGCAGCTGTGCAGTGTAAACACACAGAATAAATCCAGCTTTGTGTCTTTTTCCATTATAGCTAAAGTACGGGACAAACTGCATTCCTTCTCAGCTCAATACAAAACCTGTAATGTTTTCTCTGAATGAGGGACCATTCCATTTTTTAAGGAGCATTTGGCAACTCTACTAACTAACCTTATGAATAAAATAAAGTTCACTATCAGCACCCACCCAGCTGTATAGAAACTCCATCATGCTAGCTAGCACGCAGTACTAAACTTGGTTTATATCTGACCCAGATAGACTGCAGGTCATAACTTCTTACCTGAAATTCAGTTCAACTGACACTCGGACCGGCGGCCGCCCCGGGTCTCTCCTCCTCCTGCCTCTCCTTCCCTCATCCACCCGCTGGCCTCTGTGGAAGCTCCGCCATACCCACCATCCTTCAAACTGAGTTATTTTTACACATCAGCCAGTATCTGGCCAATCCACCACCTCTCATTGTTCATGCCGTTACAAAATATATATATATATCATCAGCCCATAAAAACAAAAAATCATGCCCGGTGGGCCGATGGCCAGTCCAGCTACGGTCGTGCCATCAGTTAACCCAGGGTTGCCGACCCCTGCTCTACAGTATGTTGACTCCCCCATTCATACTGAACAGTGGATGATTCATGCCTTTGGTTCCTGGCAAGGCTAAAAGTTGAAGACTGGTTTGGTCAACAGGTACTAATCACCTATACTAAGATGAGATAATGAGCTTGTAACCTCCACTATTGAGATTTTCTGATGAATAATATTGTTTACTGTCTAGTAAAGACCATCCAACAAGTTGCAATTCTAATATGTTTCAAGTATGTTGCAGATATGCATGTTTGAGTTTTGTACCTGTGGAGTATATTAATACAGCTTGCTAACCTAGCATGCTTGCATTATGTGATACTTTAGCTTAGCTTACATTTGTCACCTTTGGCTCCAAAACACAACATGATGACAGGTTCAAAAGTAGAGTGCAATACCACTGGGTGACATGGTGGCTATATGCATGTTTATAAAGACTGTAATACATGACTTTCATGCATGCAGCATTAGCTGTTACTGGCGTTTCTTGAGCTTAAAGCAGCAGATGATAGGAAAAAAAGGCAAATATTTCCAACCAAATTACAGATTCTTCCCTTTTCCATTTTCATGTCATTTCATATCACATACCCCCGCTTCTGTCTTTTTGTTGCTTTGCAAGCTTTCAGTTGGAGGGAACTTTGTGTCCACTTTTAACATTTCCAACCAACTGAAAAGTACAACTTATGAAAGAGTTTTTCAAAAAGGATGCTGCCATTCACATCATCTGAAAGATAAACTCAGGGTGGGCGTTCAGGGGTAAAATATTTAAATCTGAATGGCCCTTTGTCAGGTCAAAATGCTTGCTCTTGACATGTCTTCCACAGCCAAGAAAGGAGACAAAGCGAAAGAGGCTTTGCACACCATGTTGCCACCATTTTCCATCATTAGTGATCTACAAAGCATTTTCCATCAGGTCAAATCTCATGAAATGGCTTTCATACACACTGCAGTCATTCAGGACATCTTTTTTTACTACAAATGTGTCCCTTAAATGTCAAAAAATGGATGTTCCCTGTCGTTATAAGGTGTTTAATGCAAATTTTTAAGGGATAGGAGACCTGTATGTCCGCATAAGTAAATATGCATGAAAATGTGTACAACTGGAAGAATGGGCAATGTTGAACACGTTAAATGTTTGTGTGAGGGTGTGCATGTGTGGTGCATTCAAATACTTTTTTAAAATAAATTTCACGGTGCTCTAATTTGTGAAACCACATTCTTAGCCAACCAAGCATATTCTCAAAGTCTCTGCTATCCCATAACTGCAACTACGCTATACAGTTTTAAATTTTACTTTTGAATCTCTTTCCTGTAACAAGCTGCAGTCACAAAAAAGGCTTTGCTGGAAAAATGAAGAAATAGATTTTATGTCCAATTTCTCTTTACTTTTGTTGAGATTTTCCAGTTTTGTGATTCTTGTTTTCCTCTTTTGCTTTTCAGTTTCTCTTCTACTCTTTTCATCTTGCTCTTTCTTTAACCGTCTTTTCTTCATTACCGTTCTCTTGAACTTGAGTCTCTGGCCCTCCTCCAATAAAAGGAGAAACATTTCTTCATCAAACTGAAGAGGACCTCGAGTCTATTCAGCACCAACTCCTTTTCAAGTGGAAAGGACTTTTCTGTGATGACCTGTGTGGGAAAGACACAGAGGTCTTTTATAAGGTTTTTATAAAACTCAGTTAAAGAGAACCTCTCCTTTCTCTCATTCTCTTGTTCTTTCTCTCTTTCCATTTTCTTTCCATCTTACTTTCTTTGCTGCTGCATGCTAATTCAGCACAGTCTTTTTATAAGGCTCACTGCTCGCCTTCTCCCAAGCTCCCTTGTCTCTGTTGCTGAATGAGGGGCCACCTTTCTCGCTTCCTTTTCTTAGTCATTGACCTGCTTTTGTACTTCAGACCTCTCTCTTGCTTCCAATAAAACTGTCTGTGCTGCAGGAAGTAAATTACTAAGCTGTTAAATGTGGTATACCCAGGATCAAACCTTGTGCTTTGTGTGGAACGAGTCATCTTGGTGTCAAGGTACTTTCTTGTGAGGATATTTCATAATCAAGTGTATGCTGAAAAAGTGTCAACAACACGCATAGTTAATGCTAATGGAATTAATTGATTCTCAGAGATTATCCTACCATTACTTTTGTTTTCATTTAATAGCATGAACAGTAGTTTGTATGATGCTAATGCAGGTCTCAGACTAAATAACATTTTTGTTTATTACAGGTTAAGCAATTATGGAGTCACAAAATCTCACCAGAACTGGGACACTGTTGTCCTATAAATCGTGACAGTTCACTTTCACAGCATGCATAATGTCATTAGGACGTAGGTGTTAGCTAATGATTTCCAGAAAACAATGTACATGGACAATAGCAGCTGAGGTAAATGTGTGGGCTAATCAAATTTTAATTATAATTTTGGCTTCCAATAATTATAAAAACAAGACAGTCACGACAAAAAGAGCCTCTTTAGGCATCAGTTTTCACTAAGAATCTCTTGTGTTGTTATACACAAGCCTCATTCCAGGGGTAGGCTTTCACCCCCTCAAAAGTCCAAATTCACTCCCAGTTTCTTTCATCCAAAGTGACAGAAAGACAAGAGAAGAGACTCAACCAGCTAGATCTGTCTGGAGGGAGTCAATGTTATTAATGATTACAGTTGCCTTTGATCTCCAGATCATCATGCAACCCTTCACAGGCTTGTGAGGTTGCTGCAGCATGGGTCTTTTGTTGTCCACATCAGAGACTAAATGGTGGAGACTGCAGGCTGGGTGGAACCCAGTGATGCTTTGCTGGATTGATTTTACAGTTGATTTTAGATGTTGTTGGGTTATTTCCCTCACCACCTCCACCCCTTTCTCACAAAAATAAGGGATCACTGTGGTAGACCGTGACATGAATTCTACACTGCTACTCTTTCTGTTGAGACATTACAAGGCATCTTGGATACAATATAGGTTTTAATCCACAATGGCACACTATGCTAAACAACATAATCAGCTGTCTTGAATTATGACAGCTTCATTTTCAGTCCAATGCCCTACATCATTCAGGTTTGGCTATAATAATTAAACTGATATTGAACAGTTTGAACCTGACATTCTGGACACATTTGTTGATAGTCCAGATTTTATGAATAAGCAATGACCATGTAAAGACCAAAAACTGCAGTTAATGGACCCTGCTATGACTCGTCCCCTTGTGTACTTTAAATTCTGCCTGTGTACTGAAAGCCTGATTTAGCTTCTCCTTCTGTTTCGTAGAGCTCCATTGTTTTACAAAAAAATTATTGATAGCACATCAGTGTGCTACTGCAATACTCAGGTCAACATGTTCTTTCACTGCCACATACTATGGCCCTTTTTTTGGTGATTTTTCGTTTTTATGGGCTGATGATATTTCTTTTTTTTTGTAACGTGATGAACAATGAGAGGTGTGGTGGATGGGCCAGATGCTGGCCGATGTGTAAAAATAACTCAGTTGTTTGGTGGTGGCTATGGCGGAGCTTCCACAGAGGCCAGCGGGTGGATGAGGGAAGGAGAGGCAGGAGGAGGAGAGACCCGAGGCGGCCGCCGGTCCGAGTGTCAGGTTGCCGACCCCTGCCGAATTTCTTACCTGAAATTCTTACCTGAATTTCAGGTAAGAAGTTATCTCACATATACCATGCTGGAGCTATATGAACTCTCTGAATCTGAGTAATATTTGATGAAAACTACAATGCCCAGTTACTCTGGGCAGTGATGTCTGGGCCTGGAGCTGACACCAAAATGCAATCCAGTGATAATAAGAAAATAAGAAAAGGCACACACACACAATTACATCAGTTTTTGTCAAACACTGTCAATAACCCTTCAAACGAAATCTTCCTGTTACAAAATATAATGAATTCAAATGAAATGACCAACCATAAAAAGGAGTTCTTTGAAGTTGAGGATTTCAAGGCAAACTGACATTCTAATTATTGAATTATCTTCAATTAAATTCATTCTTTCATGGTTTTTGGCAGCATGCTTTGTTTTGTAGGTCATACAGGAGGATCTCGAGTGGCTCTAAAGGAAGGGAAACATATTCTTTAAGGCTTTGGAGTCAAATATACAGCTACAGTTCATCCTCCAGGGCTGAGCAGTGCTAACTTTGGAGCAAATATTGTTTTATTCTTAATTCTGTCCCCTTTCGCCTGGAGTCAAAGCCTTAGATCTGTAGTAGAAGACATTAGGAGGGAGAAGAACAGTTTCTGTTGGGGCGAAAAAAAGGGGACATATTCCAGTGATCAAATGATTTTATTATTGTAAATCAAAAGAGAATAATTTAATAGCTGCCTCACTCACTTGTTCCATCTCAAATGTATTATCACTCGTCATTCTTTCGCCTCTGTGTCTTTGTTTTTCTCAGTCTCCCTTCCTCTTCTGATGTATACATGTCTTTGATTTTAGCAAATCAAAGGACACAGGCCTATGAAAACTGCATGATCTCAGACCTTCTGTGGAGCCACATGTGGCCTATGTCAGGATCTTGGCTTTTCAAAGTTTACTAGGCAGGTCTTTTGCAGTGCATTGGAAATTCAGCAACATAAACCACTCAACATATTTCCCTTTAATTGTGGAAAGCATCAAAACCAAAGCCTAAAATTCAATTAAAAAACTATAAACACTGCCAAAAGTGTATGAATACCTTAAATTGGAAGAATTTCATTTCAGAATTAAAAACGTTTCAAAGGTTTATGCGCTTGTTTCATGGGAAATGAAGGGATGTTTTTGCGGATAGAAATAATATAAAATAACAATAGGCATATACCATTCTGAGATCAGATGATGTAGCAATAGCAAATCAGCAAGTCAACATCTCAATTGACAAATCATTTCTTCTTAATCACCTTGTGTTTAATAAGAGATGCTATATGTTGTGAAGCTTCTAATGATAACTCCTTTAATAGTTCAGCAAGGAAAACCTTTCCTTGATGTATCCCAGGTTTTCTGTGGCCATGATAACATCCCCATAAACATAAAGACATCCTCACAGCACAGCCACTATGCTTTTGCTTTATAAGAGATGATGTGTTGCTGTAAATTAAACTAACCCATAGAACTGAAATTATCTTCACTATCTACGTGAAACAATACTGCACCAGAATACAG
The DNA here is from genome assembly GCF_964374335.1 of Astatotilapia calliptera. Lineage (NCBI taxonomy): Eukaryota > Metazoa > Chordata > Actinopteri > Cichliformes > Cichlidae > Astatotilapia > Astatotilapia calliptera. Next base: position 15,165,271 of record NC_137423.1, read on the forward strand.
ATATTATTACACAGAACTGACACGCTCTATTGGCCATTTTGAGCTAATAGTAAACATTTTACAGGATAATATATGCGACTTACACAGTTAGCACACGTTCGAAGAGATACAAAAAGCAGAGACTGGATGATCTAGATTGCACTAAGCCAACGACGTCAGCAGTTAGACATGAAGGTGAGTATAATGCTAGCTAGCTAGCTACCGAGCCATTTGGCTGCTAGCTACAGTGGCTAACTAACATCACATAACATGTGAATGGCTCTATTACTATTGGTTATTCCAAACGATTGATATCACTTAGTTGTATATTTTTAGTTTTGTTTATGTGCATCATTAAATTTATATTAAACACCCTGGTAAGGCAGTACACATAAGAATTATTTGCCTTGTTTTAGAAATGTCTGAACCACCACATGTGTATATAACATAATTTTTACAAAGTGGCTTTTTATAAATTCAAGTTGTAACCGTTTTTAATCAATATTTTATTTGAGTTTCCCAAGTTTAGATTATAAATTATTTTAGTATTGTAATTTAATAATTGTTTGTTCTTTAGATTCTTCTTCTAATCCTGCCCCTACTGCAACTGCCCTTCTTAACAAGGAGCGAGAGAAACTGACTTTTCTTAAGGAGGAACTGGAGCGCAACACCCTGATGGACCACTGGGACGCTTATTTAAGGACATACAAAAAATATTTCCAGTTTGAACCAGTCTGGCATGAACTTTTTTTGGAGTGTGTGACTGTTTGGTGTTTTAAAAAACACATTTAATGTTACATGTGTTACTCTTACAATACATTGCCAATTTTGACAGTAGTTAAATGTTATTTCAAGCACTGATTGTAATTTAGGTCTAAGTGTTATAAATGGTGACATTATACATTTAAGACTCACTTTTGGCAATTATAAATGTTTATTAGTGATTAATAAATGTTGACATGTTTTAAACTTTACGACAAAGCTATCTTTTGTAATTTATAAATGTTTATTAGTGATTAATAAATGGTGTTATGCTTTACACTTTACAATAAGGCTCCCATTTGGCATTTATAAATGTTTATTAGTCCTTAATAAATGTTGACATGTTTTAAACTTTACAACAAAACTCTCTTTTGTCATTTATGTTTAGTAGTCATTAATAAATGGTGTTATGCTTTACACTTTACAATAAGGCTCCCATTTGGCATTTATAAATATTTATTATTCATTAATAAATGGTTTTATGCTTTACACTTTACAACAAAGCTCCGATTGATAGTTGTGGATATTTATAATGCATTTCTGAAGTACAATTTTATATGATAAAAAATATGTTTACAAATGCTGATTGTGCTTACAGGATAGTAACTTAGTCTAAAATGTTTAATATAGCAACTCTAGATGAAATATATAGGTGAACACATTTGGCTCACTATTTGGCAAGAAACCGGTCAGTTTTTTTCCTCTTTCTCACCCTCAACTAATGCATAATAAACCATTAATAATGGTTTATAAAGCATTTACAGATTAATTAATAATATAGCTATAAACTATTTATTAGCATCTATAAGGGGAGCCTTATTGTAAAGTGGTACCAAAAGTTTGAAACTGCTTGTTTTCAGTCATTAACAGGGATTCGTAAGAAGCACAGAAAAATATAGAAAAACACAAAGAAGCAAACATGCAGTGCAGGTTTGTGTAATAGCTCTTTTTTTATTCCTCTACATGTGAAATGCTCTTCTTCTGGGCATTAAAAATAAAGTGAAGATATTCTTTCTTTTTGCTGTTGCAGAAACTCACAGATAGACAAAATGTAAGCTCTTGACCCTGGGAACCAATGCTTTTAATGGATTTCATTTTTATAACTGAGCATGTGACTCGTCAACAGTAGTGACTAATGTCTACAAATAAAGGTGCAGACATGTTGTATTGAGCCTATAGTATTGGTTCATCTCTCTGGTTTTCCAGAACCCATGAGAAGCTCTGGTATTTTTGTGTCATTAAGAACCAAGAAGTTATATGGCCTACTTAATAGGGTAATAAATACATCTAATCAAAATATCTGCTGTTGGTTGGACCTGCGGTTTAAGTGTGAAGTTAGAATGATGGTTTATTCTGGAGTCACAGTTTTGGCAAGAAGTCCAAATACAGTTAGCATTAAGTAAGCAGTCTACAGTATGTGGGACTGCTTGACCATATATTCTGTGTTATATTTTGGCTGTCCATGGTGCACACTGTTATCCACAGTGCTTGTGATCCCCATTGATCCAGTCACATTAATTCCTGTCTCCTGCTGAAGACAATATTGCATCTATATATCAAATAGTGAGGCTTTGGCTGTGACAATAGATGCCATAGAGACTGTTGGACCGTGCATTTGGGGATTTGTGGAAAAACCTTGAAACCCTGTCAGGTCGATGAAAGAGGCAGCACCAGCCATCATTCACCTCTGAGAGCCACTGGAAATAAAAGTAGGATAGGAGGGGGGGAAAAAACTATCAGTCAATCAATATAGAAGTCATCAGATGAGTCAGAGACACATGGGGAGACATCACATATTATCTTATAAGCTTTTGAAAATGCCTTTTGAAATTGTTAAATTAAAAGTTTAATATGCGGTTTTGTTGTCACGGAATGACGATTAAAGTGATTATTTCACCTCATTTCTGAGTACTGCTAAAAGCTTTGCCAGATCCTGAAAAATTCCCATCATGTAATTTTACCACTGTCATACTAACTGGCATCATTGCCCACTACATACATGTAGCATGTGCTTCTTTGCTTTCTTAAATTTTGACATTATATCATCTTTGTAAGATTCTATTTGCATTTGGAACCAGTCTAAGTCCCTAAAAATTCAATTTTATTTTAACAGGCGTCTGTGGTGTGTGTGTGTTGCAGAAATAATACACATAGATGCATTTTAATTAATTAGATTAAATGCAGCAGTCAGTTTCATTAGATTTTGATGCAAGAAAATGGTTTGATATGGAGAAGTGCAGTTTGATCAGGCTGTTGTTTTTATCAGTAGCTTGCACAGATTAACACTTTTCAGCCTCTATATCTGTTAAGAAAAACATACCTACTGCCAGTTATCAAAGACAGTCAGTGTAGTTTTAGCATTAATCTGCCCAAGGCTGGTGTCTGATTTGTCCTTTAGGGTTATTTCTAGACACATTAAAACACATTGTCCTTGTCCAGCTTTACTTTGAACAGCATTTTGACACCATAAGTTAATGAGTAATTAGGTCTGATAAGCATTTTAATACACAATAATAAGGTTTGTTCATTTCTAATGTGCCGCAGCCTGGTGTTGCCAGGCCATTCAGAAAGTAATGCCATTCCACAACCTGCTTAGACCCTCAATATGTAGTTTTTCCTTCTCATCTGTGACCTGTGTTTATCCATACATCTATCCATGTTATTCTTTTATCATCTGCAGCTTGGTAGGTAACATACACACAGTAGGTCTTTGGTTGAATAGGAACAGGCATTGAAAAGGAATTCCCAGAGGATGCTCCCAGGTGATTTGGGTGACAGAGGAAGCCAAGTGTAGCTTATCCTTCAGGGACATGTGTAATCTCAGCAGGTATTTGGGTTGCTAGTTGCTAGTAAATCACCTTTTGTCCTGTTCCCCTCCCCTTTCCCCAAACAGTTACAGCACATGTCTGCACCTCTCTGAGCCTGGTTCTGCCCGAGGTTTCTTCCTCTTAAAGAGGAAGTTTTTTAGATAGAAAGCATTTAGGCATAGAAAAAAGTCGAGTCGGGGGTTCAAATCTGGTTTTCACCATTTGCAGAGTAGCTGATAGATAAATAAGGAAAGTCTCTGATGCTTGTACTTTCTCCCTGTGATTTCTGCATTACTGTCCTTGTACTGGTGCATGCTCTCTCAGCCAGTTCATCCTCATAACTCTCTGAAAGAAAGGCAGCATGAACCTGATCATGAGATTCTTTCCAGATTTGAATTTTGTGACAGACAACATCCCACTATGTAGTAAGGAGCACTCCATCGGTCAGTGAAGGAAATAAAGTGACCTTAAAAGCAAATTGAATTATTTGCTTTTTTGTGTGTTATTCAAATAATATGAAAGTGCTAGACTGTTTATTGACTGCTAAATCAACAAATGATTTGATTTAGCAGGATTATGTGACGTTTTGATTTATTCATTATACTGCAGTGGTGCAATCATTTGAACCAATGATTTGATTGATACAAATTGAAGGATCAGGAGTTTTTTTTAGCTTCTGAAGTGGGAAATACATGAAAAAGTTTGAAAACCACTGGGCTGGATCAAGGGTAACACTCATCAGTTTGAATTTAAGCTACTGATCCTGTTTAGCTTCACTTTTTACATTTTACACAGGCTTTGTACTGGCTGGGGGTGGTAATGCAACCATAGTATCACATACGATAAGTCAGGCTCCTTCGGAGCTCTGGGGGGTTTTTCCACTTGCTGTCAGGTGGAGTTTCTAATGTTTCACCTGGGCCTAATTTGCAAACAGTTAACAGGAGGGCTTCTTAAACCAGCTCTGCCTACTACTCCTTGCCAGTTTGTTCTGCTATCTACAGTGGTTACAGACTCGTAACACCTGTAGCCACTCTTGTTCCTTCACTGTGTTTAACCTTGTTTTCCCTGTTTAGATCTCCTCGTTCACCTTCTGGACTCACCTTCTGTTGTGATCTCTCTCCAGCACTGGGTCTCCCATTCCACTTTCATGGTCTGTTTCCTATTAGGCTCATCATTATGCCTCCTCACCTGCCTGCCACAGCACTTCTGGAAACGCAGAGAACAATCCCTCTCCTCTTGCTTTTTCCCTCCTCGCACAGGACACTTCCATGAATACCCTTCCCAGAGTTTTCCAACCCAGATCTGCAAATAAGCAAATGCCACCTCCAACATTCTCAACATAGCCTCAAACTCCCTCACTCATCCAATAACCTCTTCTCCCTCTGTTGCTGAATTCCCGTTCCATCGTTCCCATCGTTTCCATCACAACCCCTGAGATCAGTCACTCAGTGGCAAATGCTTTTCCTCCGGATTCTGCTCTCTACTAACACTTAGGGGCGATTATGGCTCAAGAGTTAGCAGTTCGTCTTGTAATCGGAAGATTGCCAGTTCGAGCCCCAGCTCGGACAGTCTCAGTTGTTGTGTCCTTGGGCAAAACACCTACCGCCTACTGGTGTTGGCCAGAGGGGCTGATGGTGCGATATGGCAGCTTCGCTTCTGTCAGTCTGGCCTAGGGCAGCTGTGGCTACAACTGTAAATTGTTTCCACCAGTGTGAGAATGAATGAATAGTGGAATTGTAAAGTGCTTTGAGAGGTCCCGAAAAGCGCTATATAAATGCAATCCATTATTATTATTACTCCTAGCTCTAGCCACATTCTCCATTCCCCCTGTGTAAATAAAGTCTTGTAAATACTTTAACCAAGTGCATTAAGTCTGCATTTGGGTCCAAGTCTGCATTTGGGTACATCTGTTAACATCTGTTAAAACTAGAACGCCCAAGAGGGTCAGAATGTCCCTAAAAGGGAACACTTCATTTTTTATTATTGAACTCTTTATTTTAGCACAACTAATAATAACTAATAATTTTCATATAAGCTTTTGCATTGTTTTCTGTACCCATTTGTTTATTAGTGAATTTTAAGCGTTTTAAGTTTATGGACAAAAATTAAGTTCTCTTTAACTTCATCTGTCCATCCATTTTCTTCCGCTTATCCAATTCACAGTTGTCAGCGAAGGCTGGAGCCTATCCAAGCTTTCTTAGGGCGAGGGACAGGGTACATGCTGGACAGGACACCAGTCTATTGCAGGACTAAAACCAAAAGCAAAACAAAATTTAAAAAAAAAACAACAAGAAAGGAATTTTTTTTCCCCTTTCTGTGATTTCAAATACATTTGTGTATTTCAGTAAATCACAGGAACTATTTCCCATTTTCCTAGCAACATTAAAAAAAAGAAAAAAGCAGAAAGTTAGGTGAAGAATTTTGCACAGTACTAAACAATATACGCTATATTTTTTCATATTACTGATCCTGACATATTTCATCCATGTATATATGCCCATCAATGGTTCCCTGTCTTAAATGAAGGACAAATGGTGCTGATAGTGGAATTTATGTGTTGCACCGCACCATGTAGTCTATAAACCTGTGCTCACTTCCTGCTTAACTCAGCCTTCAATGATCCTTACAAGTTTTTGACTGAAATCAGGAGAGGCTGAAGGTCATGGTGAAGTCACACTCAGAGATGACCTGATTATGTGCACAAAAGAAGACCAGGCTAAATTTTGCTAGGTAGACACTCACATCCCAAACCAAAGCTGGATGATTCTACACACTCACACAAACACACACCCATCCCCCTGAACAGTGTTTTGGCTGTGGGCTGTTTTACTGACAGCCTCGTCATGCGCACTGCAGCCAGGGCAAGCAAATAAAAAATAAACATGAATAAACTAAAGTGACAGTCTCTATCAAAATTCACAGCTCATGAATTGAAATATATTGTATTTCCAAGAAGCGAGTCACTTCTGAATCAGCGTGTAGGGGGTCTGGGGTGATTAAGTTCCAGGAAATAAAGTGGGTCAGCTTTAAATGACATTTAGATTGTGCAAGCACCTCATTTGGGGCAAGAGTTCAGATTTCTGAGGCATTACTCAAAAAAGTAGTAAGGGTTATGTTTGTACTGTGAAAGAGTTCTCTGAATGTTCATTTCACTCATAATAGATGGGATTGAAATGTTAAAAATAGAAAGAAAAAATAAAACAAATGCATCTCCCAAATCAACCGTACAAACTTTTATCATTTTATATTTAATAGAAATATTCGTATGCAGTGCTGTATAATGATCCTAAAAGATGTTGAAAAAATATTTACACAAAGGAGTAAGCAAAGCCAACGGTGACTATGCAGTGACAGCATTATAGGAAAACCTCACTTAGAACTAGAACCCCAAGGGACTCTTCTTCTCTGGTCCCCTTAGGGGCTACTTCAGAGGATCATGTACTTTACCTTAGCATCCTCCTGTGTTACACCAACCCCCTGCATGTCATCCTTCACTACATCCATGAATCTTTCCTGCAGTCTTCCTCTTTTCCTCCAGCTTGGAAGAACATCTTGAATATCTTTTGTCCAGTATATCTGCTATCCCTCCTCTGTCCAAACCATCTTAACTTTGTATCTTTAAATGTTTCTTCAGCTCTGCCACCTGTCCTTTTGTCAGTGCCAGCATCCTCAACCTACTCATCATAGCAGATCTCATTATCATATTGTATTTAGCTCATTGCAGCTCATATTTGCTGATCACATATCAGCAAACATTATACCTCATGCAGACTCCTGCTGACCTCAGCTGTCAGCCTGTCCATCACTACTGCAAAAAACAAGGGACTCAGTGAGAAAATGGTGAGGTGTGCAGTAGGGTTCATGTGGGGATGGGACTACATCAGGCATCTGTCCTCATACATGTCCTGCCCCAGCAACACATTTTTGTTTAAAACTGCCAGGTTCCTCATGCAGTACCACATTTCCTCTTTTAGTACTCTATCATATGTTTTCTTTAGATTCACAACGACACAGTGAAACTCCTTCTGACCTTCTCTATACTTCTTCTTCAACATCCCAAAGTCAAACCTTGTATTGTAGTTGTCATGGGCCGCGGCCCGGTGTCCAAGGAGCTGATGGGATGCCCACGCCCACGGGTGTGGCTGTCGACTCCACACCTGTATCCCATCCCAGGCGATCATCAAGTGGACTATTTAACCCAGCTCAGCCAGCTGCTCCACGCCAGTCCGTTAGTCACCTTTCAGCGGTAACGTGGCCCCACGTGAAGGTGGTTGTGAAATTCTGACTTGCTTTAAACAACGCTAATTCTTTCCTTGTGCGCTCAGGTAACCGTTTGGCGTGTTTTGAGCCCTCACCTGCCTGTCCTCCTGCCCACCTGGAGTTCGGATCACCACCGGTCTTCATCTCCTCTGTTTTCCCTGGAGCTCTCCTGCAGACCTTCACCCCTCCCTCCGGTTCCCATGGCCCAGCCTTGATCGTAAGATTAACAACTCTACCCTGCTTATGCTGTTATTTCCCCGTTCCCTAACTCTCTTCCTCTTTCTGTTGCAGCTTACCACAGTCCCGACTACGGCGTTCCTGAGTTGTTTACCTCCCGGTCCCTTGGTTTTCCAGTTAATCGGCATGTTTTCCTTTGACCCTTCCAGGACAACCTTAGTTAAAAATAAAGTTTATTTTGCGTGCACCTTGGCGTGTTGTCTCTGCTTCTGGGTCCAGCTTGTGTGCTGAACTACGGTTCATGACAGTAGTGATATTTCTTGGCAAGTCAAGTCACTCCTGATCATCACACTGATCATCTCGTCTTTTTAATTTATATTTTCGACAGCGCTTTGCCATAGATTCATGGTATAGACCGATGTTATCCCCTTATTCCAGCTTTACTTCATCCTTGTTCTTGAAAATCAGTACCACTACATTCTTACACATACTCTCACTTTCTAGGACTGGTTAAAAACGCCATCGTCTACTTTTCTAGGAGTTTCTATACTTCCACATGTTCATCATGTGGACCAGCTGCTTTTTTGCTCTTCATTCTTAGCTGCCTTCACTTCCTCCTTACTAATCCTCTGATGATGTCATGAATGAACTCAGAGAAGCAGGAAGTACAAAGTACTCCTTACATCTTCTCAACACACTTCACTTGTTAGTACAGCTGACTCATAGTGTTATAAATGTAAATTTTTAAATTTCTTCAAAATATGTGTGACTGCATTTGTTGTTGTGAATACCCCTTGAGTGAAAATGTTTTAAAATGTATTTGATGTCATATTTGATAATATGAATTATGCTAGATATAGATCAGTAAGGGAGAAACACACAGAAAATCAAAATTAACATTCATATAATATTGAATATGTATAGAGAATGGAGAGGACATTTGTACTTCATTTAAATACACTATATGGGCAGAAGTACTAGGCCCCATATAGACATTACACATACAGCAGCTTAATTTCTTTACAAACATACTCACACATGTGAAGAGAAGGTGACTGTGAAAGGATCAGGACCTCACGCAGTGTTCAGGTGACAGTTTGCAGTGCTTTTGTTTATATGACAACGTTTTTTCTTAAATTTCGATGTCAGGTCAGTCAGCTCTCCAGCTGCTTCCCCTCTCCACACCCCCTCTCCTCTCAGGTCCCTGTGTCACTGAAAAAGGGGAGCTCATGATTACTAAGTAATGTCAACTGCTTTGCCAGCCACCCTGGCACTGCCCCTTGAGCCTGCTCCCCCACTCTTTCACTGCAGCAGAGCCAGAGACCACAGCCCTGCTACATATCCCTACCGCCTGACTGAGGCCGGGACCACATCTGGCTGAACCGCGGGTAGGAGAGGAAATCGGCCACAACCACCTGCATCCCTGTGGACCACCTTGAACTTGAAGGGCTGCAAAAACAGATACCACCGTAGAAAATCCAGTGGAGTCCTGTGGCACTGCAAACAACAGAGGGTCAAGCCAGCGTTCCCAGTTACGTACGTCGTGAATGAACCTATGAATCATGGATTTTAAAGTCTGATTCAGCAGCTCCACCAGCACATCAGTCTGAGGGTGATGATGGTCTGAACAGATTTAACGCCCAATAATTCGTACATCTCTTTTAGTGTGCGAGATGCTGACTTGAGAGATGACCTGGAACAGTACCACACTCTTTGCTATAGCAGCACTGCTTCTAGGTATCAAGTTGCATAATCCACCAGAACTAATACAAAGCGATATCCGTGTGTACTCCAGTGAAATGGCAGATGAGGTCCACAAGTGCTCAAACGGGACCTCTATTAATGGCAGTGGGTGCAAAGGCGCTTTTGGAATAGTAAGCAGGTTAAGCAGCTGACATGCCAGGCAGTGTTTTGCCTTTAAACTTTATAACAAGAATGTCCCCATACACACATTTAATCCAATAATGCCCAAACCAAGGTTTGGTGAACCAGGGTCTGTGTGCAGCCCTTGTCCACCAAAGCTTGGCATATACCCCCCTTGGCACCTTACTTTGAGGGTGGGGTGGGTGCTGGAGCCCCGGCAAAACTGAACACCAGTCCCACCTCCGTCAGCCGATACTCCTGCCTCAGGTGCCCCAGCTGCCTGTACGTCCAGCATTCCTGCCCTGGCGTCTGTGCTGCCCTCTGTGGCTCATGTACAGTGCTGTTCACTTCCGGAACCTGGGGAGGCAGAATGAGCAGGAACAGGTTAGTTGATTGCAGCTGAGGCGGGGCCAGGGAGCTTCCTCCTCGGTGCTGGCATGGGAGGCTGCCTGCTGGACAGTTGGCCAAACCCTCCGCTTCCTCCACCCTGGCGGCCAGCTGATCCTCAGCCAGGGTGAACACAATTTCCAGGCCCCCTGGCTGATGGCAGCGAACCCATCATGGCGTTTCCCTGGGCAGCCCATCCATGAACTGTTCAAGGACCACCTTTGCCAGCAGGCGGGCCTCATCCTCCGTTCGCATGGGCCTGGAAGCTCCAGGATACAGCTGCAAGGTGGCTGCAGCCCGGGCCATCGGCTAGTCCTCCCCCTGTCATCCTACTGGCCTTGAACCGCCGGCGATGATTTTCCAGGAAGAGCATTTAGTATTGCCTGTGAGACATCCCCGACCACCCCTCGCAAGGCTAGCGGTAGCCTCAGAGCCACCGTCTGGGCCTACTCCAACAGTAGGGACAGCAGCAGTGCCCACTCTGTCACACGAGCCGCTCCAGCACCTGCACCTGCCGCTCCACCTGGTCCCACAGCTTGTCCAGCTGATCGCTCTGGGTTGCCGCCATCTCTGCCAGCAGCTGGATTGGCTGTGCAGGTGGTGTGTGCCTAAAGGTTGGACATGGCCAACTGGGATTCAACATCAGGACTGCAGGTGGAGTCACAGTGACAAAAGACAGAAGTGAAATAATAATTATCAGGTTGAAAACAACCACTTATGACATTTCCAGTGGCTTTGCACAGGGCAGCTGTCTTGGTCCATTACTTTTCTCATTATCTGTGCTACCATTTGGCATAAGATTCATTTCTATGGTTATGGAAATAATACACAGTGATTTTTTATGTCACTGTTACCAAATGAATGAACAGATCATTTGATTTTAACTTCACAAAAACCAAATATCTTTTTTTTTTTGACGTAATAACAATTGCAACCTGATTGTTCTTTCGTTAGTCACATGAACTGAAGGGATAAAATATCAAAGCTTTCCTAGGAAAATAGCGAATTATCTTTCACAGTTGATTTTTAGGCCAACTAAAAAGTCTTAGACCTTGTCTTGAGTTGCAAACCCCACACTGATTTCATTACCAAGCCATCCTTTTTTATGTGACAATTTCATGATTCTCAGTATTTTGTTAATGCATGTATTCTAGTAGGGTTAATTATTGTTGGATTAATGCAACGCTCGCTCTGAAATGTCCTTCTATTACTCCCATGTTTCTTGTCTTTCTCCATGTCTAGATTTGTCTCTCTATCCTTTTCTCATATGATTTATGTTTTACAGGGTTTTTAGGATGTTTTATTTTATATCACTTCTCCTGTCTTTAAAATTTTATGGTTCTGAAGTCTTACTCAGATTTGGAATATCTGAATAACGTTGACTTGACTTGACCTTGTAGCAGAAGTGCAATAAAATATTAATGAAAGGTGTTACACCAAACACAACAACACACTGAGTGTGTGTATGAGCCAGTTAGAGTGTGTGTGAGACAGAGAAGCCAACATTAAAGCAATGTAGTCACCATATATTTTCATACTTGTTGACTCCCTTGTTTACAGTTTTCACTTAGGTAAAACCCTGCATAGCTAAGATAAAATACCTCCAAACTGTGGATCCTGTACAATTAGCTTCTTCTATGCTATGTTAGTGCTTTGCTAAAAACCAGTTCACAGCTAGCAATGTTGATGACATAAATAAAGAACAACATAATCGTTAATAGATCGGCTGATTTTTACAGAAAGGCAAGCAGAGAACATGTATTCAAATATATTAATAACAAAATATCACTGCTAAATTAAAAGGGTTGAAAAACATGTGGGAGGGTTAACTGTCAATATCTACAGGGGCATTCAAAATATTAACAAACAAGGAAGGTTGCTGTGTGTGAAACAGCTGGTTAAACTCAATACAACTGGTCTGAGTTCTTCTCACAGACACTAGCATAATTTATGGTGTCTGTCTTTGTATTCGTTTTCATTAGGACAGGGATGTGCTGCCAGCTGCTGATTGAGTGAGAAATGAGCTGGAATAATGTAGGAATTGCCAGTTCATTGGGAATGGGGGGAGGGGGGGGGGGGACTACTGGCTAACGTACCAATAATAGCACAAGCAAAAGTTGTCCAAAGACTGGTTGTCCCGCATACTTTTCACACTGCCTCCACCTAGCAACAGAGCTCCTGACAGCCAGTCAGCCAATGAGACTGCCAGTATACTGTAAACACGCTCACAATCTGTATTATAAACTCTGATTGAGCCTGTACTTGTTTACCTTACCTCTTTTATTAAACTGGATTTGACGTGTCCTTTATACACCAAGATTTTCCTTACTAACATGCTAAAGGAGTTATTAAAACCTTTTTCTTACTGCATATCATCTAATCTAATCATACGTGCTGGCCAAGGTCACCAGTAAGGAAAAACTCTTACGATAATAAATTACTGAAGCTGCTTTATTTGCTAATGGTAGCACTGTTTTCACAAAGCATGATAGAGCCCGTGCTGCTTGTCTTGCTTGTCCCGACATAATGCCACTATTCGATGTATAGATCCTAATACTGGAGTATTGATCTTATTTAGTTATATTTAGGAGCTAACAGTTCGGAACCTCCGTATCTTATTCTAACCTGAATACCAAGTTGCAGACAATCTGGCAACAGGCAAAGAAAGACAAGAATAAATACACAAAGGATAATGAGAGGATGGGAAACAGGAGGGAAACACAGGTGGAGTCAATCAGACAAACAAGACGGGGCGGGAGCAAACTGAATACACTGACATGGGACACAGGATTGTCAAAGTGAAACAGGAAATGTGAGACACACGCTAAGACATGGACTTGGTACTGTGACCGGAAAAAGAAGCAGACATGAGAATATAGGCGACTGGGGAAGATAGAAAGGAAGGACAGAAGGCAGACACAGGAGACACATGAACATGAAGACAAGGGAGACAAGACATGAAATGTGGAATACAGGGAAGGCACAGAGTAAACACGAGGACAGAGAACTAGGATAACTATGAACCTAAGATAACTAAAACCATGAATAACAATAACCAAAGAGTAATAAATCAAAAACACAAAGAATGGGTCACCAGACTCAGGGACATGACACTTTCAGGGTCTAAGGAGTACATGAGCACACAAATACACAACCATTCCTTGATACTCAAGTAAAGCAATAGGTTACTTCATGTTTTTATTCTCACTAGACTAAATATTTATTTCAGTTGGCTCAAATTTTTACTGGAACACTATGTCTGAAGAAGGACAATGTAGAAAGCCACCTTCTCACACACTCAATTAACCCTTCGTAACCCATAATAAATTGTTTGTGCATACATAATTGACTCTCTTTTAACCCTCCTGCCATCCTTTAAAAAACTCACACCCATCACCCTAGGGACCATTCTCAGCCATGCCATAAAAAGACCATATATCCATATTTTATTCCACTTTAAATTAGCCAACCTTGTAAAACTACTTCTCCCTGAAATATTCATGTAAAGTTTTAATTATATTTTCGTTGTTTTAACCCTTCAAATCCCAGTGTTATTACATGAGCGCCCTGTGTTATAAGCCCCAAAAACCAAAAAACGAAACTAAATATTTCCACAAAAAACCAGTTGAAGTAATATGTGATTGTCATTATAAGTAGGCCTTTAGATGGACCAAAGATTGGCACCAACATACATTTTGACCTGCCATTATTTTTTTTGCATTCTTTTTGCAATTTAAAAATTAAAACTTCAAGGCCCTGAGTCTTCATTGACATCCAAGAAAAGAAGAAAAAATAAAATCATATGATTATAATTTGGGGTTGAAAAATAGCGTTTATAATGGAAGTCAATGGGCAGAAAATGGTCCCCAGGGTGATGGGTGTGGGGATTTCTGCTGCTCAGCCATTTTAGGCTGATTTAAGGAATTCACACTGGAATATTAACATTGACAGGTAAAAACTATCCTGTGGCAAGTTTGGTTATATTCCACTGAACACAGTGGAAATGGCAGCCATTTAACACATAGCAGTGGCACAAAAAGGTCCCAAGAAGGCAGGAAGGTTAACACAGACACAGTTGCTTGGACGGAAATTTAATTAATGCTGATTATTGGAGTCATGCAGGATTATTTGTTAAATGGGGTGTTCAAAATGAAGAAATGAAACTTTGAGAATTAAACAAGTTAAAGGAGGCTGCAAATCTATGTCAGATAAGCACCTGTTTAATGCTTAGCTATAGAAATCACTGCTAAGCATTAAGCTGTTTTTGCAATTACTGTTGTTTCTGTTCAATTCAATTCAGTTTTATTTAGTCGCCTTTATAATGTAAGGTAGACCCTACAATAATACATACAGAGAAAGACCCAACAATCATATGATCCCCTATGAGCAAGCACTTTGGCGACAGTGGGAAGGAAAAAGTCCTTTTTAACAGGAAGAAACCTCCAGCAGAACCAGGCTCAGGGAGGGGCGGGGCCATCTGCTGCGACCGGTTTGGGGAGAGAGAAGGAAGACAGGATAAAAGACATGCTGTTGAAGAGAGACAGAGGTTAATAACAAGTATGATTCAGTGCAGAGAGGTCTATTAACACACAGTGAGTGAAAAAGTTGACTGGAGAAGAAATACCCAGTGCATCATGGGAGTCCCCCAGCAGTCTACACCTATTGCAGCATAGCTAAGGGAGGATTCAGGGTCACCTGGTCCAGCCTTAATTATATGCTTTAGCAAAAAGGAAAGTTTTAAGCCTAATCTTAAAAGTAGAGATAGTGTCTGTCTCCTGAATCCAAACTGGAAGCTGGTTCCACAGAAGAGGGGCCTGAAAACTGAAGGCTCTCCATCCCATGCTACTTTTAAATACTCTAAAAAAACAACAAGTAAGGCTGCAGTCTGAGAGCGAAGTGCTCTAATAGGGTGATATGGTACTACAAGGTCATTAAGATAAGATGGGGCCTGAATATTTAAGACCTTGTATGTGAGGAGCAGGATTTTGAATTCAATTCTGGATTTAACAGGAAGCCAATGAAGGGAAGCCAAAACAGGAGAAATCTGCTCTCTCTTTCTAGTCCCTGTCAGTACTCTTGCTGCAGCATTTTGGATTAGCTGAAGGCTTTTCAGTGAGTTTTTTGGACATCCTGATAATAATGAATTGCAGTAGTCCAGCCTGGAAGTAATAAATGCATGAACTAGTTTTTCAGCGTCACTCTGAGACAGGATATTTTTATTTTTAGAGATGTTGCGCAAATGGAAGAAAGATAACATAAACATAAATATTCATTTACTTTGTTTTTAAAAAAATAAACTCATTTATTTTATAAATGAGTTTGTGTTTTTTTTTGGTGTAGTGACAAATTACACCATGTCAATATTTATTTAAAAAAAAAAATCAGAAGCAGTCTGTGAGAAATGAATTTACTTACTTCCCGTTAAAAGGGAGTGTTTCTCCCCACCATCACAAAGTGTTTGCTTATAGGGGGGGTTGTTTGATTATTGGAATACGGTCTTTACCTTACAGTATGAAGTTCCTTGAAATGACTATTGTTGACTGAATTGAATATGTCTGTGTTTAGCTTTCCATGTGTACAGGGTCACACGAAAACCCTCTTGGATCCATTGTGGGTTGTTGTTCTCTCTTTTTTTCCCAAATGTATGTGTGTTGGTGTGTTTGTGTTTGTGCATGTGCAATGCTTTGATAACATGAAGAACATCACGGCTTCCAGCAGGTTCCAAACGAACAGGGTCAGAGAAAAAAAAGTGACAGAGAATGAAAAGAGTGAGTATGAAGGAGATAAAATGCAGGAAGGAAAGGTTCAAAGGGTTGGTGCATCCCATGGGTAAAACGTGAAAGGTGTGTGTGAAAGCTGATGGTTTACCTGAGGAGGATGACAAAGAAAAAGTGAGAGGAGAAAGACAGAAAAGGCACTGATGACAGATTAGTAAGGATAGATTGGGGACCGTTGGTCTGGAAAGATGAAATTAGTTTTATTTGAAAAAGATGAAATATGACGGAGAACTCAGAAAGACAGCTGTTGATTTTAGCATTCTGAGAGGACTCAACAGAATTCAGCTTCACAACATATTGTGGCTCTCCATCCAGAGACACACAGTCTGTGCATGGTGTGCTGTAAAAACTGTCCGCAGGTGTTGGCTCTAACTTTTTAGCCTTTAAACTCTTTACAGCAGCTCTGAAGATCTATGGCTGTCAGTGCCACCCCAGACTATATTAACTGAGGCAAACAGAGCTCCCTGCTGCTTTACCCACTGAAACATATAAGATCAAAGAGAGTTTGAAATAATTGTATATAACTTTATATATACTAAATATTTATTTGTATATTCACAGTTTTCACATATTTGCAGTGTTGCAAATTTTAACATTTAATGAATTATACCTTTAAAAACCTTTTACCAGAATCAACAGCAAATGTATTAAAAGTGAAAATCTAAACAATCACATCGGGTGAATGAGCAAAAAACTTTATTTGTAAATTCAATTGAATTTATTTGTATAGCATTTATACATTCATCATATCAAGGTGCTTTATATTTTAATTTGAAGACCCTTCGATGTTGGAGAAAGAACCGTGATCAGGTAGTCACTTCTGGTAGTCACTGTATCATGGCATGAATGGATCAGTGTGACGTGATCCAGATTAATCGAAAGGGAAAGTTTGATGCCAAATATAAAAGTCGAGAGGCATCTGTGGATATAGTTCCATGGGAGACGGCCTGATAGCATCTCGGTTTGCCTCCGAAGTTTCAATTCAGTTTAATTCAATTTTATTTATGCAGTGCCAAATCAGAACAGCAGTCACATTAAAGAACTTTATATTTTAAGTTAAAGACCCTACAGTAATGCAATACAATAATATGACATTTGGATCGATAAACCATATGTAAACCAACACTGTTAAAGTACTCTCGCTCTCGAATGCTCTGTAGCACGCTTGTGTTGGCTTATAAGTTTGTTCAATCTAGCTTTTTTATTCAGCCAAGAACCTGGGCAAACCTAAATGCATATGATAAATGCAGACACCAGAAGCAAATGTTTTCCACAAAAACTGTTGTAACAACAAGTTTAAAACAAAAAAGAAACCTGAAAAACAGGGCAATGGAGGGGCTAGTAATATTAGGGTTAGTATTAGGGATGACTGAGCACAAAGAGCATAGCATTAGGGATTAGCATTGCTTTTGTTACACCAATGGCAGAAGGAATAATTTGCCATGGAATGAGTGGAAAGGTCAGAGTAGATATTTGAGCTAATATACACTGGATTAAAGCCAAGTATCCCACAGGAAGAACCAGCTGGAGCTGGAGAGCGTCGACAAAAAAATGGCATAGCAAAAAAATCAAAGTGGGTATAAAAAGAGGCAGAGGAGCAAAGGTAAACAGTGTAACCATAATAGTGTGTGCAAACACTCCTTATATGAAACTGCAAACATCAGGTTTGCTGAGGACAGTCAACATTACCACAGTATTATGTATTATGTTTATTATGTGTATGTCTTGCATCTAAAGACCTTCATCCAGTTTGTCCCACTCTTAAGCAAACCTCCACCTCTCCAGGCTCTCTTCAGCCTGCTCCCTATTATCACTATAGATCACTAAAGTCATCCGCAAATATCATAGTCCAATGAGACTCATCCCTGACCTCATTAGTCAACCTCTCCATCAACATCACGAACAAGAAGAGGTTCAGAGCAGATCTTTGATGTAAGACTACAAATACACTTCCCCATCTGGTTGAAAGGTCCACTGCCCTCTGTCCTAGATATTTCAATTCCTTCACAGGGATGTCATTGGGACCCACTACCTTTCCCCTCTCTGTCTCAGTTTCCACTCTCCGTCACTCTTATACACCACCCTATGTTCCTCCCTTATCTTGAAATACATTTTCAATACAGCCATTTCTATCCTTTTTGCAAAATCACTATCTCTAGCTGTCCTTAAACCTTTCTCTCCTTAATGACATACCTACCAAAGCTTCCTCATCACCTCTGCACCTTTGAGCTACATGTCCACTGAAGTCTGCTTCAATCACCAGCCTCTGCCCCTGGGAACACTCTCTATTACTTTACTATCTATTACTTAATTCAATTTA
This sequence comes from Astatotilapia calliptera, assembly GCF_964374335.1. Taxonomy (NCBI): domain Eukaryota; kingdom Metazoa; phylum Chordata; class Actinopteri; order Cichliformes; family Cichlidae; genus Astatotilapia; species Astatotilapia calliptera. The sequence goes on from NC_137423.1 coordinate 15,183,603, forward strand.
CTCCAGAATTGTTCTTCTGATATCAAACCTTTATGCACTGACAACATTAAACACCACCCCTTTAATTTATGCCTTCGATCTCATGATTCTGTCTGACACTCTCTTCATCTCCATAATGCTCCACAATGCTCTCTTTCTTTAGTAGTCTGTGTCTCTAAATTTAAACTCCTACCCTTCCTTCTCTCTCTCTGCCTCTTGGCTTCCCGTCCCCATTTTCATTTTCTTTGTCTTCAGGCAACATGACCAAATTTTCCATGGGCACCCTGTTGGACAACAACTGGCGATTGTTATTGACACGAGCCCTGACCAATCCCATACCGATTCAGTACGAAATGTCATTCCTGATTATTTGTATATTTCATTTGTTAAAGACTTGAGGCCGGATACCCCACCCCCAAACTTCTGAAGTTCTTTCAGATTGACTGTTGAGTTCTTTGTCACCTCTCTGACCAAAGCAATTGTTGTGCAGTTCCTCTATTTGACACACGGCTGTGGTCAAACAGAGGTGTGTCTATTTTTTACCTGTGACATGCCCAGGATGTATAAAAGCTTTGATGGTCCCTGCCACCCACCCACCATAACCCTAAGTTAAATAAGCAGTTAAAAATGGTTGAATGGATTCTGAAATCACATTTTCACTTTGTTATGAAATGTACCGAGAGGAAAAAACATCAATTTATAAATTAACCTTAAACATTTACAAAAAGTTAAAGGACTCTGAATACATACAATTTTACATATCATTTATCACCAGCAGTACCTTTATATGAGTACTAGAAACCATTGCATATCTGAGAAGAAAATCAATTGAATAGCTATCCATCTTCAGTGTGAGATAAAAATGAAAACATGCTTTCTGCATTTTACAAATGTGCATGACCTCCACACCAAAAGGGAAAATGGCCTCAGCCCTCGCTTTAGTAGAGGAAAAGGAAATGCTCAGTCTTTGAGAAACTGAGCCTGATTTGTGCGTACCTTTACATAATCACATCATACAGCTAACTGAACTGCAACCTCAGTGCTGCATCAATGAGAAATATTCAGGAAAAAGAGAAAATCACATGTGAACCATGCATTACTTGCCACCCATATTTATTGAAAGAATACAGCTACTACTTTGTAGTTACAAATAAATGACTGGAGGCAAAAACCAAACACCATGACACTACCATCGAATTCTGTGCCAAACTGGCATTCTGTCACACAGCAGTAGCTCAAACAGTGTCTTTGCCAAGAGCTTGGTGTATTTCTTTAAGAAACATCAGTGAAACATCGACTGGAAAAATAAGTTAGAACGAACAGGGCCAGTAGTCAGTACATGACCTTCTTCTGGTCCAAATAGATAGCTCTGTCATCTACAATGTGTGTGTGTGCTTGCAAACATGTTTGTGAGAAAGTAGTATTACCCAGTATTCTGCCACCTCTGTTACACCCCACCCACACTCTTTTTCTCTTTCTCTCCATAATAGGTCTCATATTCAAGTGTTTATTCAAACTGTGAATGGTGGAAGTTAAAGAGAAATGGACAAAGTGAAAGTCAATGCATTTTGCTCGATATCACAAAGCAGTTACAATGCTCATTTGAGGCAGCAAAGGTTTGAGCTGATGGAGAATTGATGTAATAAATGGTGGTCATAATGCCTTTGTCGAACACCTAATGACACAGGCTACATGAGATCAGGCCAGTGAGCACCAATGGAAAACACTTGAAAAGTGTTGCAGCACTTTTTCAGTGAATGTGTGAAATGTGCAGAAGTGCTAGTTGATATAAATTATGAGGGTATCTTTGCTGTTCCGAGGATTGCGCTCTTCTGGACAGATTTTGAATGTTGTTGATCTGCTGGAGCCACTCACCCAGCTTGGGGGCCACTGCACCGAGTGCTCCGATTACAGGATATCTCTAAAAATAGTAGTAGTAGTGGTAATACACAGAGTACACTGTGGCGGGGTGTGGTTTGTGGTGTCGGAGGAGGCTGACTCACACACCTGATCTCATCATTTAATCATGTCTCCCCTCTAAAAGATGTTTTTGCTGGACCTGAGGTGAAGGGTGTGTGTGGCGTGTGCTACAGAAGCAGGGCAGCTGGGAAGCTGCACAGCCAATAAAGACGTGCAAAACTGCAATGCTGCTGTTGTCGAATTCGTTATTGTCACATACACACAAACACAGAAACCAAAGGAAAAAGAAATCCTGCAATAAAGCTTCTGTAAACATCCCTGTATGTCTGATTCACCTACTTCATCCCTCTGCGTGACATTTCTTCTTTAGCTTAAATATACCAGCCTTACGTGGATCAGTGTTAATCCATATAGGAGTGTTGTCTTCCCACGTTAACACATAAAACTGTGCCATCACAAGACCTATAGCATATGTCTGATAAAGTGGTGCAGTCAGTCCTAATGACAAGTTCACATGTGCCACAGTCAGCTGTCAAAAGGCTTCTCCAAGCATTTCTATTTATCATGTACATGACACTTCCCCCACTAGTAATGTATTCTACCCCCTGCTGCTCTGTTTATGCAGTGTTCGCATTCATGGTGATTTCAGATCGCTGCTTTCTGGGTGTCTATCACAGGGGACAAAGAACAGCTAAACTGGATTGTTACTCTCTGCATCAATTTTCTCCTGACGTTATCATTTCAGCACTGCTCGGCTCTTTCATATTCCCGTTCCCTCTCCCCCTCTCCCTCGTGGTTTCATTTCCTCTCCGTCATCCCTCAAACACATCTCTTTTCTTTGCCTTTTACGTGTCCTGACCTCTTAAAATTTCCCAGCATCTATGTCTGCTGCCACCACAGTGTGTGTGTGGGGGGAGGGGAATTGGAGGGCTGTTCATATATATATATATATACACACACACACACACACACACACCTGCTGTGGCTGTGTAATATTTAATCCAGTACAGTTCAACTGATGCTCACTGCTGGCACTTTATCTCTATACATGGCTTGTTACACTGTTGACTAAGCAAAGAAAAAAAAAGACAAAATAAAAAAAACAGAGGCACTAACATCGTGCCAGTGCACTTGAAAGTCAAAGAACAAAGACTTGAGGTACTGTTGAAAGGTCTGTCAGTGGAAGATATAAGGGTGTGGGTGCAAGACGAGGGGAAAAGGCCTCTGAGGTAAAAACATCTGATTGAAGGTGAGACTTGAAACACAACAGTCAGGGTGGAAAAGACAAAGCATAGCAGAAAAAAAGCAAGAAACGCAGAAGGAGAAGGCTTTTTTTTGGGGTGAGGAGTCGACTGGAGGCAAAAGCTGTGATCCTATTTCTCTCTCTTCATGACACACTTCATGAGTTGCCAAATTAGACGTGGAAGTTATGAAAAAGCACTTGAACAGGCAATTATTTTCCCCTCGTGAAAATCCCTGTGTTAGTGTCGGCTTATTAGGAGATGAATGTGCCTGGCATTTAGCTTGTTGTGTGTTGCTCAAATGAATGGAGAGAGCTTTGGAGGGACTTTATTAGTCTCTGACACGCAAAACGCACTCACATGCTGCTTCAGAGATTAAAGGGTGTGAGAAAACTGGAAACCCATAAGCACCTGAACGTGTTCAGAACCCATTGTCTTCTAAATAAATGTATATACTCCTCATTTGTTTTCCATTTCTAAGAAACCATAATTACTACCTGGATTAAATTTACTAATGGGCAAAATACCTGACACCACAATATAAGAACTACTTCCTGGTTATCAGATTTGTGCAAAGAAAACCCTTTGTTTATTCTCACCCCCAGATTGAAAAATGATCGTTAGGTTTAGGTTGTGCTTTAGCCACATGCTATTCAAATCAGTTCATTTCACTTTCATATATATATATAGCACCAAATGATAACAATAGTTGCCTCAAAGCCTTTTATTCTGGTATAACGGTAAAAACCACACAATGATAGAGAGAAAACCTCAGTCAAATAACCCCTTTTGACCCCCACTTGGCGACAGTGGCAAGGATAAACATATTTTTAACAGGAAGAAACCTATAGAAGAACCAGTCTGAAGAAGGAGTGGCCGTCTGCCATGACCAGTTAGGGGTGAGGGGAGTAAGACAAGACAAAAGACACACTGTGGAAGAGAGCCAGAGATTAAAAATAACTAATGATTAAATGCAGAGTGGTAAACAGTTTAGTTTCAAAAACTAAAACATCTTACCTTTAAAATCCAATGTCTCACTGGCATCTTGTTCTCAGAGTTCTGCTGTTATAAAATATTGCATCTGGGCAAATTAAAGAGGTGAACGTTTATATAAAAGCATAAATGTAAACCTAACCCTATCCCTATTTCTCCTATGTGTCCAGGCATGTAGGTGCAGAGGTCAAAGCTGCTGACTGAGTTCAAATTCCTATTTTGCCTTGCATGTTAGGGAAATTGGTGAATGCAGATGTGAGAATCATCAGTAAGAAATAACATAATAAACAAGTAGAAGTCAAATTCAAATTAAAAGTGTCTGAATAAATTGGAATGTACACTTTTACACCTTTTTGGAAATTGTCAACAGAGGTTCAGGGTTTATTTGTTTAAGGTACAAACCACATGTGTACAAATAGATACCCCCTTCAAGGGTACCAGAGCATGGCACCCCACCTTATATTGTAATGACCCACTGACAAGAAGTTGTACCTGTAAAGGTATAAAAACTTTGTAAACATTTCTTTAGCGTTTTGTCCATTTTTCTGCAAAAGGATCAACAACAACATGAAAAATCTGAGGAACTCCTTGCACAAACCATAAAGCATATATTTCTTTGGCAAATGTTAGCTTGACTAACATCATTAATCACTGCATTTGAACTGCTGTAGCCAACAGACTTTATTGAGGTTGCTGGTGGGTCTAAAATAACCGATCCAATGCTGAAATGTCCTAAAATGCAGTGGTTGAGGGTGATAAAGCCCATGCTTTGTGGTACACATATCTTGTAACTGAAAGTGGTATAGCTATGTTATATTCGTTCTTCAGCTATAGTGTGCACAGAAGTATTGAAAAACCTGGAAAATACTTAAATCATCCTGAAGATGCTTATGGTGAAACAAATACCTGCTTATTTAAAAAAAAATGTCTATGGGGACCCATAATAAAGCTTACAGTAGTGTAATAGGCCCACTGGGAAGGTGTAGCATATTGAATAACGTGTTTTAGATCACAATTTCTTCAGTCTGGGCAAAAAGGGAAGACATTGTTCAGAAAATTGCTGAAAGCTCACAGAGGGCCTTTCTGCCTCTTAAAACTTGACATTTAGGAGAATCACTAAAAAAAAAAAAGATGATTGGAGTCTTTGTTCAACTGATTTGTATGATGCGAACATGTTCCTTTATCACAGAACTTATGGGAAACCTTGCCATACACATACAGGTTATGTAATCACAACCCTCTATAGTCATATTATAAGCAGAATAATTCCCAGGTTGTGATGTCAGAGAGACAATTCACTTTTGGATTTCTGCCTGAAAAATAAATAGGTTCTGTACCCCCTTTTACTGCAATTTCCATTTCTAATCATTTTGTTCAGGAGAGCTTATGCTGATTAATTTAATACGATGCAAACTAAGTATGTCAGACACTTTGAATCCAAGAATGAAATTAAGAAATCAACAGGGGTCTAAAAGAACCTCAGGAAATGTCATGCTGTAATAGCGGAGAAAATAAATGGGAACTGCATAATCATAAAAGTGCAGGGCAATATTTCTGAAGTACACATACTATTGTGTGTGTGTGTGTGTGTGTGTGTGTGTGTGTGTGTGTGTGTGTGTGTGTGTGTGTGTGTGTGTGTGTGTGTGTATGAAGGTAGGGTTATTAGTCCCCAGAAATCATATGTGGGAAATACTTTCTTGGAAATAAACTGTTTTAGGCACTAAGTACAGTTAAAAAAGGTCATTTCCCAATGAAATCTGTTAAAAAAATATTTGATTAGCTGCACAAGTGGAACTGAATGATCTTACTTGTGTTCACAAGGATTTCCTACATAATATAAACTTAGGACAAAAAGTAAGGAAATGTTTATTTGGTTAAATCTTTCTTTGTTGGAACAACAATTCTTGGCATTAAATCTTTTAAAGCCAGTTTATTTCCCCTAAATCTATAAGGATCATTTGGAATGACCAAAGCAGCAGTTCCACTTCCATTGCTGAGGTCAGCAATATTAGATCTATAATATAATGAAGAAGTTATAGTTTTCACTGTGGACTGTAAATGAAGCAATCAAGATGTCAAGATGTGCAGGCTTTCATATTTAATTCAAGTAGTTTAACAAGAGTATTAACTGTTTTGAAGTTACAGCCATTTTTATTGCTAGTCCCCTGTTTCAGAGGCTTGAGATGTTCTGCTACACCTTCATGCAGTCTAAAAAGTTAATTCAAGGGATATTATGAACATTTTTCATTAAGTGAAAGTCTGAATTTCAATCACATCTTGATTGTTTGATTTAAAATCAAACAGCAATGGTGTTTAGAGGGAAAGACCTCAAAAACTGTGTCGTTGTCCAACAAACAAAACTGTCTTGACATCCATAGAAGACAGAGGTGATGGATGATTGTAGGATCTTTTTTTTTTTGCATAGTAAAGAAATATCCCTTCACAACAGTCTAGCAAGCGAAGTGAAAAACACTCTTGTCAGCATATTATCATCCAAGTCTACCACAAAGAAAAGACTTAATGAAAGAGAATTCGCCACAATCAGTGATCAGCTTGACATGCAGAAACACCAGATTAGACCAAAAATGACCTAAAACCATCAACGTGGTTCTGGAACAACATTTTTTGGAAAAATGAAACTAAGATTAACCTGTACTAGTTTGATAGGAAGATAAGGCTAAGGAGCTAGCTTAGAAGCTGACTGGCCAGTACTTTATAGTACAGACGAACAATGAGTGCAAACCAGGGTTTTTCAAGGTGAAGAAGCAGAAATATTCTGCAGTGGCTAAGTCAATCCCCTGAGCTCAACCCAATTGATTATGCATTTAATTTGCTGAAATAGAAGCATAAAGCTCTGTCTCTCCAGAGAAGCCGGGGCTCTTAAGTCCATAATCTTTGTTTAAAGCTTTTGTTTACATTACATGAGTTCATGATACTGCTCAGGAAAGGAACTGAGCTGTTGCACCAACAAGAAAGAAAGCATACAGTTAAGGAGAAATCAGGGTTACCCAACAGTTGTAACATTAAATAATATGAGACAAATGGACTTAAGAATGAATGAGATTAGCAATAGCAGCAATTTCTCAGCTGACCGTCAATATTAAGAAGGCATTTTTGTGGAAATAACAACCCAGAACAACAATGGAGCATAAGGAATGCTGGCTAAGAAAGGAGGAGAGGAAATGTCCAGTAATGTTAACATGCTGAAGCACAGGGTGTTTCATTGAGAATGTGGAAAATACAGTTTAAAAAAAAAATGCAAGCCAAGGCCCTTTGGTAACATTGCTTTCCTGTACTCTAAATTACATTCCCAGTTTGCTTTTACAGAAGCAAAGGACAAAAATGTCTTTTGAATGACATAAAATATGGATCCTGAAAGAGAATAGAAGACATTAGTGCAGTACTGAAAGTAACTGTAATGATGGTTGTAAATAAATTATTCTAGTTACAATGATAGAGGGAGGACATCTGAACCATTCAGATGGAGTAGTTATTTTTAGCTCCAGCTTTGTGAGACAGAGAGAGGGACTCATACCCATCCAATGACAAACATTACATATTACAGTATTTGTCTTACATGTCCTTGGTCAGGAGGCTGTCTCATGCCGTGCTTTTAACACACACACAAACACACTGCAAGCACAAACTACATCTTTGCTCCCTGCATATGTCCTTGGTGAGCAGGCTCAGCTGTTAGATCACAGGGCTGGAGGATAACATGACACACAAAGCCTTTAAGTCTATTTAAATGTTCATAGGGTGCCTGACAGTGGAGAGACGGTGTGTACATGTAGGAAGTGTGAGTGTGCGTGAATGACAGCGCATGGGGCGTATGTGAGAGAGAATCTGCATGTTGTCGCTGTCTGAGTCAGCGTGAGCATGCTTTGGTGCCGACTTTGAAGCTTAGACTTAGTAATTCTTGTGTGTCAGGTGTGTGTATGCATGTGTGCATGTGCATATGTGTGTCTGTGTGTGTGTTTATGACTTCGGAGCAGACCGCTGGCTCAGTCTCAGTGGACTTCTGAGCCACTGAGCTGGCACAGTGTGTGTCAACGGAATATAGTGATTTGAAACACTGGGAGTTGGTGGACATGTACACACAGGTGCAATCTCTTGGAACACACACACTTCACGTGCTTGGAAGTGTGTGCTGTATTTACAACAGTCTTGAGATAGTCACAATGTTTTATTTATGAAAAACAAACCTGGAAAAAGTTTGAGCGATGTATGAAATGTAAATAAAAATAAACCTCATAAACCTACAAACCAATACTTCATTCAGAATACAACCTTTAAAACAAACCTAACATTCTATGTGTGAAAAAGAAAGTCTCATCTTTATAAAAAATAAAAAAGTTCATGGCAGCAACACATCTAAAAAAAAAAATTATGGAACCAACGAAAGGAAACAGCATCTAATTAGATTAACTGGCAACAGGTAGGGATCATGACTGGGTATAAAATGAATGTTTTTCAGAAGATAAGATGTACTTAGGGTCACCAGTTCACATCAGAATGATTTTCCTTGATGTAAAATTGTGGAGACTGTAAGTATTTCATCATGTACAACACATAATATCACCTAAAGATTCCAAAATGTGGAAAGATCTCTGTGCACAAACAACAAGGCCAAAAAAATCAATATTGCATGATGTGATGAGCGCCTGATGGTATGGGGGCATAACATTACCCATGGAATTGGCAGACTGCACATCTGGAAAGTGCTGAAAGGTATATGCAGGTTTGGAGCAACATAACCTCCTATCCATACTAATAAAAGTAATGATATCTTAGATTTGTATACCATCTTTTTCAGGAAAGGCTTTGCGTATTTCACCAACACAATGCTAAACTAGTCGCATGCAGTCTAGACCATTCACCAATTGAAAACATTTAGCCCATCATGAAGTTAAAGAAATATGACAAAGAGGACCCAGGACTGTTGAGGAGGTAGATCCCTGTATTAGACAATATCCCGTTCCTGGAAGTCCAGGAACTAGTCTTCTCAGCTCCCACATGTTTACAGACTTTTGTTAAAAGAAAAAAGAATGCTATTTTACATGAAACTCATTATTTACACTTAATATAAGGTCCTTAATATAAGCACAAGACAAATTATTTTTATATTAATTTTAGAATTATTAAAATAAATCAACTACTTGGTAAAAGTTAAAGAGCAAGTTACTCTCTTAGATTTAGGGTTTAAGCACCAAAATGACACAAATGATGTAGAAAACAGAAACTACTTTGGCAGGGTTAGGCAAGAGAAGCTATACCTGAACTGAGAGGGGTAAGAAAACCCGATTTAATTGCCTGCAATCTACAGAGGTGTGATTTCACACACTGTAACTACAGACACTGCTGTTTTCCAGTCTTTGTTTTCTTGGTTTCCAGACATTTAAAACCATCCAGAACATGTGTGGTACAGATACTTTGTGAAATACACTAGATCCATACATTGGTGGTGCTGGTAACAGAAACATGTCGTTGTCTACAAACAGACAGATTTATGTCTAACGTTTTGGTTTGAAAGGGGGCTGAAGCCTGCACATTTGTTGTGCTAGTATGCATGTGGGTCTTCCCCTGCTTACAGGGAACAGCACTTACTCAGTCAGCCTGATAAAGAGAGCATTATGGAAGCAATCCATTTGTCTGGAAAAGGCTTGCAGATGAAATAGAATAGCCGGGCTGCTGGGGGAAAGAGAATACAATTTGATGCATTAGTCAACGTGTCAAAAATTATTTTTCCAATTTGTTCTGTGGAACTTTAGGGGAGTTAGAGCGGGCATTTGTTTTGAGAGCAGCCAGTGAAGCCCAGTGGTGCTGAGAGAGATGGAGGGAAGAGAAGAAAAGAGGGTGAGGAAAACTGGCAGAGACATTATGCTTGAAAAGTTGCACTAGGCAAGGTTTTTATGTTAAAAACGCCCAAGTCATAAACTAGGGCCTGGAAGAAAAACTAAACAAGCTTATCCTGCTAATAACACAAGATTGACCCTGATTAGAGCAATTTGCATACTTTAAATTTTTCTATCTTTGTGTTAATATTTGCATGTTTTTGTCACGGTTTGCCGGGGCAAGCCGTGTGGAATATGAAATAGGACCCAAAATGCGGCAGCTCTGGTGCAGGTGAGTGTTTATTTGACAACCGAAAATACAAACAGCAATGGTGTGGGTACCATGAAACAGGAAAACCTAAACTGGGTAGAACTAATAACACAAACCAGAAACGAGGATGCAGGGAGGTCCGGGGAAATACATACGGGAAGACGCAGGGAGACCGAGGGGAAACAACACAGACGAACCAGCGATTACCAAGACAGAAAATACAACTTAAATACACTCAGAGAACACGGAGATTACACACAGGTGGGAGACACAGCTGGGAGTGATTAACATGATGAGACCAGGGAGGCAAACTGAAAACACTCACATAAGACGCAGACCTTCACAATAAAACAGGAACACACGGGGGGGAACAGGGTAAACACCAATTAGAGAACCGAACCAAAATCGCGAAGAGAAAACACAAAACGCTGGGTCAAAAGGACCCAGGATCATGACAGTTTTATTTTTACTGCCAGATACTGTTGAAGCGCTAGTTTTTGAGGCACTCCATGAATTGAGATCATGTCTTTGAAGCCTTGTTTTATTTATTTACTATCATGGGAGTAGGTTTCATTTGAGCATTTAGAGGGACACGTTAAACTGGTGGTCTGGGAATCTTGCCCCGGGAATTTTTTAAGCTTCAAACACTTTATTTTCTGCATTCAGGTGATTTCTTTAACAGACATAAGTACCTTTCCTACATTTATCTGCATTTCCCACATTTCTTATCTGTGGAAAAAGAAATCATAAAAATCATGCACAAGTAAACTTTATATATACGTGAATAGAACACAGCAAGTGTCCATGTCTAACTTTTAAGAACAAACTGAATCTATCTGTAGCCAAAAGGATGCTTCATATCTCAGTGTCATTATAAAAGTGTGTGCTTTTAGAAATGACTCAGTGAGGATCCCAAGTTTAACACACTTCTGCACTGAGCTTATATATGGCTTATTCCGCCTCAAGTCAACACAGTTGTAGAACTTTTTCTGCTTGACAGTCTTTGATTTGCACAAAAGTTTAAACATATAAAATGAGTGATGTGAAATCTTAGCTTCATATATCAAACACTTATATATGTATTTTAAAAATGGTCCGTCAGCCTGAAATTTTCACTGCCCTTTCTTACCATTAAAGTGAGTAAAATCTCCAATTCACATCGGAACACACAATCAGTGACAATGACTGAAAGGTATATTTCACAAAAATACAAAAAGAAGAATTTTATGTTAAAATCGTTTTAAATGTTTTCGTCAGCTTTCATGTTGAATTGAACAAATCTTACAAGCTGTACTACAAAACCCAAATATCCATAGATACTATAATATCAAATAGATCTGGCTGCAATTTCTTGTTTTGACAGTACATTTCACAGTGATTCATCGCTCTCTTGCTATATATTTTCTCTAAAATGTGTAATAACAAAGAAGCAGAGAAACAGAAAAAGAGCAAGGTGAGAACAAAATAGAATTCAGGCTATAACTGTATTTGTTCCTTATTTCATTTAGTTACTCTCAGCAGGCGGGCACAGAGCAATTACGTTGCAAATATTGAGCACGTTTGATGAGGACACATCTCCCTCCAGATACGACTGCAGCAATCAGGAACAGCAGGGCGCTGACCTTCTCCCAGCAGGGCGTCGATGAGGCATCGCCGACATGTGAAGACTGACTTTTTTAACTAGAACACATCTGGAAGTCACATTTTATTATTTCAGAAATACTAAAGCACACTCAAGCACTGCGAGTGATTTGGGCCTTTTCAAGTTGTGTGTTTTGCTTTGAAGAGCCAATCTAAAACCACCGTACAGCATGGAGAAACGTGCTATACTACAGGCCTTCTTCACAGAATTTTTCTCTGTCGTTCTGTGTGTCACATCTGTGTTTGTGTTAGTTTTGGGGGGTTTGTGTTCTGTTTTGTTCATCCTTCTCAAGTATGGTTTTTATGAAAGGATGCTGCAGCAGCTTACTGTTATAATGGCCTTATGTCCAATTATTTTTGCACTTGACTATGAAATAGTAGATCACTACTGAGAGACGAATAATACATACAGTGCATGAAGTAATAATAAAAACTCTTGATGTCCTACTACGCAATCCTGTGAGACAAAGCCTGATCCAACTCTCTGTACACTGATGACCTTAACTCTAAATGTCTTTATACACCGTGCGTGTAGAGGCGTGTTTTGGATCAAACTCAGATTTTCCAATTTTTTTGTCATGTCTGTTGTCCTCTGTCTGCCTCACATTAAAGGGTGAGTATGTCCCAGAACAGAGCCACACTGTTGGTATACTGTATATTATATAGAGCCACTGAGCAGCAGGGAAACGCAAACTTCCTCAAAGACAAGCCAGTAGAAGAGGAGATCGAAGCCAGGTATATAGAATCTTCAGTGAGCCTCACATATGAATTACAGATAATTAAGACATTCAGAATGATATTTTTGTTCAAAATGAACATAAATAGAGGTGACTGGAAACATGCCTGTTGGCAGTGTAAAACTAGACTAATTTTGTTCATGACTGTAACGTGGTGGTGCTGTGAGGTTCAGCACCAGCAGGTTATGCTCATACACACTTTATGACGATGTGTATGAGCGTATGTGGCCATTTCCTTTAAAATCATTGCGGCACGGCTTCTTTCTTTCACACACTCCCACTTCCTCCCGTTCTCTCCTTCACACTCACTCACACACAGTACACTCAATTACGCAGCACTTGATCATCAAGGCTTCACATATAACACCCTCTCATTGCCTCGACACTCGCTCTCCATCACACGTACACACTGGCACTACTTAATCATCACATACCACGCAACACACACACACAAACCACACACACTTATCAGCCTCTCATCATTTAGAGTGGTGTAAAGTGGGTTGGAGTTGTGATATTAGTTTCATTAAAGCAGCCGCTAATTACCGAGGCCTGAGAGACAACAGAGGAAACAATAATATGAGGAAATGTGGACATGAACTCTTCGGAGACTCTGAGATTGCTGCGTTCTACACCAAGTGGCAGCTGATGAGCGCACAGACATAAATACAAAAGCTTGGGAGCTTACACAAATTCAATCATTTACATACACTGTGCGCCACCTTTAAAATATGCACACACCTCCTCCTATATCCCATATATATTAGGAGTCTGAAAATTAAAGGGCAAAACGGTCTAATGTTCACACGGTAAAGTGTCTGTTCCTGCCTCATTTAAATAATGTTGAACTGACATATTTTTCTAAACATAAAGTTACTGCTTCATAAAGTTGATACCACATACAGCATGGACATGGTTGGTTGGTCTCTGCAGTCCCATTTCGAAAGCTCAACATGAGGATTTTTTTTCCATTGCCATCTTGGCAACCTTTGGTACCTCAGCCAAATCTCCATTATGAACAAGACTTGCAAAATAGACATTTTATTAAAAACAACCCCGAATGAGTGACTGGGCCAATAAACTCAGCAGGAAAGAATTCACAAAAGTCAAGCCAGAAAGCTGTGTTCTAATGGAAATATTTTGAAACTATAGACATTTGATGGCTTTCAGATAGAAAACAGGTTACTTGATTTGACATTTCATACTGGTTACGGTTGGTATCTACATACCGATGTTACTACCAACCAGTGTTGGGGAGTAACGGAATACATGTACCGGTGTTACACAGTTAAAATACAAAATATGAGTAACTGCATTTCGTTACAGTTAAAAAGGTGGTATTCAGAATACAGTTACTTTGTTGAAATAAATTGATTACATGGCAGTCCTTTCCTATTTCATATGTTAGGCTATGTACTCTTTTGAAAAATTCCACGCCGGTGTAAACCTGAACAACACACAAATTAAGAGGCTCTAATGCCTGTGTCTCAATCTCGCGGCCCAAGTCACCTCTACCCGCATAATGACGGAAGAAATATTTTTAAAAATTATTGTTCAAAAAATTATTTAATATGAAGGCACTAGGCAGTGTGTTACAGACATAGCATGTATGAAGCATGTAAATATAAAAATAACCACTTTAGCCAAAAAGAGTGCCTGACAAGCCCAGTTATAAGATTTGTAAGATACAGTTGTAAAATATTAAGACTCGACTGTACACTGTGTTCATGTTTTCACCAGAAACAATAAGTTCCGTTGGAGCTGCCTTTCAACGCCCCTCTATGTCTCTCGCTAGCAAAGTTGACCCAGACAACAAAGTAAAGCTAGTTTTTGGCTATGAGCCCGACACGAACCCGACGTATTAGCCAGAGGTTGCTTATTAGCCAGAGTGTACCGAAGCTCCCTGAAATTAGCATGTATTACTAGCAGTGATGGGAATAACAGCATTACAAGTAACGACACTACTTTTTTCAGTAACGAGTAATCTAATCAATTACTATTCCTATTGTTACAAGTTACCGTTACTAACAAGGAAATGTGGTGGCGTCGCGTTAGTATTTTTCAACAAACAGACGGTTGAAGCTGTGTTCAGCTTACCGTATCTTATATCAGTAGCACGGAAGTAATCTGGGAGCTAAAGCTTTAAGCAGCTGCGCGCGCTCCTACTCTCACTGTATTTGCTACAGCGTGTTTCCCTCCCAAGCTAAACGAGGATTTTTGTTGTTCTGTGTCCTGTCATGTTATTTTGCTGGGTGACTTTAATATACATGTGGACAATGTCACTAATACTCTTATGAGGGATTTCTCCTCATGTCTTTGGTCAGCAGAGTGTTGATTTTCTCTGGCGTTACTCCTCAGAACTGTCAGCATCAAATCAGGAGATGGTAACCTTTGAAGTCCAGTTAATATTATCTAAGTTCAACTCTTTTCACTCTATAATATTAAAAACATTGTAAGTTCCATGGGAGAAGGCAGTTATGCCAGTCTTCCCAGTAGAGACAATGTATCTACTCCTGATGAACCTGTGTCTCACTACAGTGATGGACTACACAGACTTGCTCCCTGGTTCACCCCAGAGTTACCCCAACTTAAAGGTAAAGGTCGTCGCTTGGAAAATTTATCAATTTTCCTTCTGACGATGCTGTCTGTGTTGAGCGCTCAGTGAATCTGTGTTCGACTACTCCGCCTAGGCTGCACTGTCGAGCGCAGATCCACTGAGCGCTCAACACAGACAGCATAGTCAGAAGGAAGAACGCAGGGCACCTCCCCCACCCTCATTCAGTTCTGGCGTTTGGAATTATTTTGGTTTTCATGTGACGTATGACCCTGAAGGTAAGCGAGTCATGGACTAAAGTAAATCAGTATGTTGGATGTGCCATGCAATGCTCAATTACATTGGTGTGAACTAGTGTGCTAGCGCAGTTAGCTCGTTAACGTGTTGGCCGTCTAGCCCCATGCACGGAGCGATCGGCGGTAGCTCGTTAACGGAGATTTGCCGTGTTGTGGCGTTAAGGTCATTTCAACGAGATTAACCTGAAAGCACTAGTGGGAACACGACGAATATGACTGCACATTTACGCCGACATCATCCTAGTGCAAAGACAAGTGGAAGCAGACAAAAAAAAAGCAAGCATGCTACTAACTTTAGCCGAGTCATTTAGACAGCTGTTAGCACATGATTCTCCTTATGCTGCTGAGAATATAGCCCAGAAGAAGCGGATAGTATAGCTTTTATTTTGGAAAGAGCCATTTCTCTGTAATAAACTCTCTTTTCCAAAGATGAGTGATTCCTCAATCAGATACAGGGCTCGCAATATCGCTAGCCCGACGTCCCGGAGCTAGCGATTTTTTCAGTCGGGCTACCAAAATCTATCTCTTCCCTGCCCGTCGGGCTATTGTAGGAAAAATATATGTCAATGCTTTTGCATTCTTTCAGAAATGTAGCTGGGTAATTATGTCATTGGCATCGGTGAGCCACTGTCAATATGTGACATATTGAAGTCGCGTTTGAATTTGCGCTTGTTTTTTTGTTTTCACTTTGCAATCGTGCGAACTGTGTATAGAGCGCGACAGCACTGATCTGTGAGTGATGATAATTTGTGCACCAATTCCTCTGACATCGTCTTATTAATCGTTAGCTTACTATGCAAACATGACAAGTGAAATCTCCCGCAGCAAGCTTAAACATGTGAGAGGTTGATCGCGCAGAGAATTGCTGAGCTTATGTGAGTGAGTGTGTAAAAGCATTTCAGTTCTGCTGAGCCAAATAAGACAGGTCAGGGTGAAGAAGTGACAGCCAAAGAAAAGCTTACCACAAAACGGAGAAGTTATGACAAATCAGACTATAAGGCAAAAAGAAAGTGCAGCTTTATGGTTTCATGGACAAAAGAATTTCTGTGGCTGCAATATGACGAGCTAAATAACCAGGGCTGCACATAAGTGGTCCGCAGGTGCGCATTCGCTGTCAAAATAAAAAACACGCACAAGGGTTAGGGTTAAATTTAAAAACTGTACTTTTGAGTTAAAATATATATTTATAATTTTAATAAATGACAAATTAAAAATGCATGAACATTTTTTTGTATCGAAAAAATATCGAACCGTGACACCAAAGTATCGAACCGAACCGTGAATTTTGTGTATCGTTGCACCCCTAATATATATATATATATATATATATTGGATTTATATAGCGCTTTACAATGCCACTATTCATTCACTCTCGCATTCACACACTGGTGGAGGCAAGCTACAGTTGTAGCCACAGCTGCCCTGGGGCAGATTGACAGAAGCGAGGCTGCCATATCGCGCCATCGGCCCCTCTGGCCAACACCAGTAGGCGGTAGGGTAAAGTGTCTTGCCCAAGGACACAACGACCAGGACAGAGAGCCCGGGGATCAAACCGGCGACCTTCCGGTTACAGATACGCTTCCCAACCCCCTGAGCCACGGTTGCCCTTGTTACGGTGTTTCTTGGCTAAAACAATTATCTTCTGCTCGTTGCTTTTGCTTAGTAGTGGTTGTACTGGAACTGTTTGTATGTTATTTCTCCAGGCCTATAGGGGGCGCAGGTTTGCACAGTTTGCTATGTTGAGCCAATTAGTCACTAAAAGAAGTGTGATAGGAAGTGTTTGCTCATGAGTAAAGCAAGACATGGTGTGTTTCTTCTGATCCAAAGCCATCCACTCCGTTAAATCCCTTTGAGTGGCAATATGAGTAAGTTTCTTAATTGTGTTTACCTTTAAGACAGGGTATATGACATTATTGAAGCGATTTGGAAACATTTGATGTGTTTTATATGTCCACTTAAGTTCAACCCAAGCTAATGTTTATGTGACATTTCTGTATTCTGTATCATTTCAGTTTCACACTTATTTGCATTAAATCCTGCAAAAAAGTCGAGTGACAGTTCTACTCTAACATGGAGCAATCAGAGGCTGAAGGTCAAAACGACGAGGAAGCAAGGTCCACTCGCTCAAGAAGGTCCTCAAAGTCTTCAGGAAGACTGACTGTTAGATCATCTGCAGCATGTTCAAGCAGGTCATCAGCATCAACCCGAGCCAGTATTGCAGCAGCGCTGGCACAAGCAGAAGCTCCGCCTTCAGCTCTCCTCCTCACCCTTATCTTCCCTGCTTAGCCTCTATGTCCTTGTCTTGTCTTGTGTGCATTACTTTCCCTGGAATAGCCTCCCACTGTCGTTCTCTAAAACCTAAAAGAGAACTATGGATTTGATCAACTGGTCTCTGAATGCTATTGACACCCTTTTCTCAACGAGAAATCTGGGCTCGGGAGAGCCTGAGTGCCCTGGAGGGACTTTCCCTGCCGGATACACGATGGACGGGTGGCAGAACTGGAGGATCATGTGCCTGGCGGGACTGTCGATCGAGGACGCTGAAGATATCTATCTATTCGGAACCATGATAACAGGGTTCATGCTGATCGGAGTTGGCTTAGCCCTGGTTTATCGGAGAAATAAGAGAGCGGAACCGGCTGTTCAAACTCCCCCAAGGCTGCCCGCTTGAATCGAAATGGAACGAGGCGCAACCTCTCACAACGAACGTAATATGGTCAACACCTTGGAGACGTTTTGCAGCTGCTGTGAAGGCTCAAAACAACACCATTGAGCGTATGAGGGGAAACATCAGAGAGAGGCCTGCTCAAAATGAGACCCTTGAGCGACAGTTGGAAAACATCGCGGAACGGATCACTGCAGTTGTGAGGTCTCAGAATCAAAAGAATGATAACACCATGGAACAGAAGTTTGATACCATCATGGGGAGGCTCGCAACTCTCCAACGGGAGATCGAGAGACCAGTGTCGGAGTGTTAAAGAGCAGCCTGAAAATTCTCCTGGGCTGCTCGCATGGAAATTAACAAAATCAACATGAACATTGCGGACCCCCATAACGCGCCAGCTGCAGGCCCAAGGCTGGAGCCGAACAATCACTCCCTGATAACGACTGTGTTACGGCTATTCTTCCCATCCCATGCAAGGACACCTGGATTGGCTGGAGGACTGTTTACTTAGCCTGATAGGCCGAAGGACACTGTCTCAGCTGAACTATGGACACGCACACACATACACTTACACTGATAGGCACTCACATTTATGTGCTTTTTTGTGCAAAGGAGATTTTTTGTTTCCTGTTCTCATGCTGTCCTACCATGGAAGCACAGCATGAGTAGGGGTCTCTTTTTCCTCTTGTACTTTCCCCACTGTAGTGTACATTTCAATGTTTTTTTCTCTGATTCTACCAATCTCCGACCTGTATCCCCATGTAGTGTTTGTGCTATATGTGTAAGGTCGGGGGGGGTCCCATTTCACTGCAGGGCAACCTGCATGTGACGAATAAAGCTTTGATTGATTGATTGAAGCAGCAAAAGCCAGATTAGCTTACGCTGAGAAGGAGATGAACATTAAAGTAGAAAAGGCCCGCCTAGAAGCAACTCTGGATGTAATCAACCTCCAAAAGGAAGCAGATGCAGCCTTGGCTAAAGCAGAGGTAATGGAGTCAGCAGCAGCTCAATTTGACAAAGCTGAATCAGGGGAAGAGTGGCCATTGTCACCCCTACAAGTAACCCCAGAGCAAAAAGTGAGTGAATACATAAATAAACACAGCCACACTGACCTGGCTCCAGACATTACATCTCACCATGACAACAGTAAATATAAGAATGAACAATCCAAACAACCAGTAATGTACACACCTCTTTGTCCCAAACAAGAGCCAGTGCAGTACTCATTCCTGCCACAAGATGGGGCAGAGAGACGACTACAAAGAGATGTAAGTCCACAGACTCTCCACGATGCATTACAACTGCAGCACGGATTAAGCTCAAATAATAATGCAGACACCATAGCAAGTGACCTCGCCAGATTCTTAGCTAAGAGTCAGCTAATAACTGGAGGGCTGTCTAAATTTGACGACAAGCCAGAAAATTACCTTAGTTGGAAAGCCACATTCCAGAGCACTGTTAGGGACCTTGGTCTAACAGCCACTGAAGAAATCAACCTACTCATTAAGTGGCTAGGCCCAGAGTCTTCTGAACACGCCAAGAGATTAAAAGCAGTCAACATAAAGCATCCACCTGCCAGTCTGAACATGATATGGTTGAGACTAGAGGAATGTTACGGCTCACCAGAAGCAATAGAAAACTCCCTGTTTGCCCGAATACGGGACTTTCCAAAGCTCTCCAGTAGAGCTGGGCGATATAAGATTTTTTCATATCACGATATGTTTTTTTCATTTCAGGCGATAACGATATCTATCACGATATAAGCCAAATAACTATATTTGTAAGATTTAAATGTGCCGTTGCTCACAAGTAAAATGTGAAATAATCAGCAGCTTGTTTTTATTTAAATATTTATTTCCCATAATAAGTTCATCCATTAAGCGGACGTGAATGGATGGATGAAGTTCAACAGGGTAGATGTACTTAAGGAACATGAGACTTTTTCAGATAAATAAAGGCAAATATTGCAAACTACACAAAAGGCAGCCGCTAAAGCGTTTAAGTTTCAAAATAGAACAAACGAAACAGACTAAATTGTCAATTCCACTTAGAAACAAAATATTAATTCTAAAAATAAATCTTAGTTTGTTTTACAGAAGAAAAGACAAAACTGACTAACTTTTGTCAATATCAAATAAACTGAGAACTAAAAGGAAATCCTCAATCTCTCCTTGTTGTATAGCTTAGCTTTTCAAACAGTTTTAACAGTTACTTTAGTCTGACAAAAGCCGAATGACGAATTAGCGCTTCCAGTCAGAGACTGAGGCTACGTCCACATGTACACGGGTACTTTTGAAAACGGAGATTTTCCGTTTTCATTTTAAAAAATAATCCCGTCCACACATAAAGGCAGAAATGAAGGAAAACGCTGCTATGAACATGCCAAAGCAGCAGGTGGAGCTAGATTCCTAACCGTGCAGAAATGTTGGCCAATCAGAAGTCTAGAAGCCTCGGTGGGAAAAAGTAAACAAAGCTGGGGCATAGAAGCAGAACCGAGTCGTATATGTGGAGGGACAGTAACTGTGTGTATATGTAAGCATTTAAACACTGCAGAGAGTAGAATTAACAGTATTGTAGCAATTCATTTCACCGAAACAATAACGTGGCGCACAGTGTGACGCATGCACCAGTTTATTGTATTTCCAGACTTGCTTTCGGCACAATTTACAGTGCACGCTACTCTTGAAATACTCTTGACTTGAAATAGCCGAAATACCTTCACACTACGGAACTTCTATGGCTCTTCCGTTCGACAATCTCTCCGGCATTGGAACCATCATCTGTTTTCTCTTCGGTAACCTTCGGTCACGCTCGGTTGATTTTTCTAGTCGGCACACTCATTTCCTCCATTACCCGGGCGGTACGGTGGCTGGCTGCTTCCCAAACAAATACACATGTGCGGCTTGGCACTTGTGCTGTACGTAACAAGTCACGCGACGTGATGCTGCGGCTGTGATTGGTTCGGCTCTGCGCTACTTAATTTGGATTGGCTGTTCTTTTTAAAAAAAAAAAAAGAGGACAAGAGCGGCGAGGTCTATCGCGATAGTTTAATTTCTCTATCGAATAAAAGTTATATCGCGATACATATCATTATCGTTCTATCGCCCAGCTCTACTCTCCAGTAAAGAACCACATAAGCTTCGCGACCTATCAGATCTGCTGTGTGAACTCCAAGCTGCAAAGCTAGATGGTTATTTGCCTGGTTTAAATTACCTCGACACAGCTAGGGGAGTACATCCAATTGTGGAGAAGTTGCCCTTCCATCTTCAAGAGAAGTGGACAATGGTAGGGTCAAAGTTTAAAGAAGACCACAATGTTAGCTTCCCACCATTCTCATTCTTTGTTGAATTTGTGAAACGTCAAGCAAAAGCAAGGAATGATCCAAGCTTTACCACACCTTTCAACACGACTCGTTCCTATCCCAACCACATGTCCAGCTACAGAAAAAAAAAACCGTTAAGTAACGACAACCAAAGGTCATCAGTTACAGTGCACAAGATGGACATATCATCAGAGGGATCAAAGGTAAAAAAAAGCCAGTGAAAGACAGTGCCCCATACATCACAAACCCCACCCACTCAAAAGATGCAGGGGCTTTAGAGTTATGCTGCTTGAGCAGAGGAAGAGGTTCCTCAGAGACAATAGCATTTGCTATCGCTGCCTTGCTTCCACCGGCCACCAAGCCAAAGACTGTGCAGTCATGATTAAGTGTGAAGAGTGCAATAGTGAGAAACACCTGGCAGCTCTTCATCCTGCCCCAACACTGCAAATGCCCAGGCCTCCTTCATCTCCTGAAGTGCACGGCGGGGAGCAAGCAAATCCACAAGACCCGGATGTTACTGCCACATGCACAGAGGTATGTGGAAACAAAATCACAGGGAGATCCTGTTCTAAGGTTTGCTTAGTGCAAGTCTATCCCAAGGGTCAGTGAGACAAC
Organism: Astatotilapia calliptera; assembly: GCF_964374335.1. Taxonomy (NCBI): domain Eukaryota; kingdom Metazoa; phylum Chordata; class Actinopteri; order Cichliformes; family Cichlidae; genus Astatotilapia; species Astatotilapia calliptera. The sequence goes on from NC_137423.1 coordinate 15,205,671, forward strand.
GCCGGAAGGATGTATGCAATAATTGACGATCAAAGTAGCCAGTCACTTGCAAAGACAGAGTTTTTTGACATATTTAACATACAAACCACACCTGAACCATACATGCTGAAAACTTGTAGTGGTGTAACACACACGACTGGTAGAAGAGCATGTGTCTACATGGTTGAGTCATTAGATGGAAAAATGAGTTTCCCTCTCCCCGCGCTCATTGAGTGCAATGCCATCCCTAACAACAGGGAAGAGGTGCCAACTGGAGAAGCTGCTTTACACCACCCGCACCTGAAAGCAATAGCTGCTCAAATACCACCTCTCGACCCAAGTGCAGACATTCTGTTGCTGATAGGACGCAACCTTCTGAGAGTTCACAAAGTGAGGGAGCAAATCAACGGCAGAGATAATGACCCATTTGCACAGAAGCTTGACCTGGGCTGGGTTATCATTGGCGATGTGTGTCTTGGTAATGCCCACAAGCCAAGCAAAGTGAATGTTCTGAAAACCTATGTATTGGACAATGGACGCCCAAGCTATCTCACTCCCTGCGACAGTCACCTTAGTGTAAAGGAGGACTTCAGTCTGAGCCAAACCAAAGCCATCTCCAGTCAACCGCCATCTGCTCTCTCACACCAAAGGCCCACAGCTGAGAATTTGGGAGACTCTGTGTTTTGTCACACCAGTAACGACAACCACTTTGCTTATTCAGCTAAAGATGTAATCTTTTTGAAAAAGATGGCAGGCTTCTTCAAGGACAATACAAACAGCTGGGTTGCACCACTCCCATTCCGAACCCCCAGATGCAAACTCCCGGATAACCGGTCCTACGCCTACCAACGGCTGATGTCATTACGACGTACGCTCGACAAGAAACCAAAAATGAAAACACATTTTGTGGAATTCATGCAGAAAATGCTAGATAACCAACACGCAGAGCTCGCACCACCTCCCAATAGAGACAAAGAGAACTGGTATCTCCCGATTTTTGGTGTGTACCATCCCCAAACGCCAGGGAAGATACGCGTTGTGTTTGATTCGAGTGCACAGTTTGATGGAGTGTGCCTCAATGAGGTGCTGCTTTCCGGCCCGGACCTGAACAACACACTTTTGGGTGTGCTGCTTCGCTTCAGGAAAGAACCAGTCGCAGTCACAGCTGACATTGAACAAATGTTCTACTGCTTTGTGGTCCAAGAAGACCACAGAGACTACCTTCGCTTTCTTTGGTACAAAGACAACGACCTTGGCAAAGACGTAGTAGACTACAGAATGAGGGTACATGTCTTTGGTAACAGTCCTTGCCCTGCAGTGGCAATTTATGGGCTGAGACTGGCAGCAAGGAAAGCAGAAAGTGAGTATGGAACTGATGCCCGAGACTTCGTAGAGCACGACTTCTATGTCGATGATGCATTAAAGTCTTTCCCAACTGCAGCTGAGGCTGTTGATGTCCTACAGAGAACTCAGAAAATGCTTGCCCTCTCAAATCTACGTCTCCACAAGATTGCTTCCAATAAAGTGGAAGTGGTGAGTGCATTCCCCCCTGAGGATAGGGCCAAAGATATCAAAGATCTCGATTTAACAACAGATGAGCTTCCAGTCCAGCGCAGCTTGGGGGTAAGTTGGAACCCTACAACAGACACGTTCACATTCCATGTTCCACAAGAGCAAAAACCCTTCACTCGCCGGGGCATACTCTCAACAGTGAACAGCTTGTTCGACCCTCTTGGTTTGCTTGCACCTGTAACCATCAAGGGCAGACTTCTTCTCAGAGAGCTCTCCAGCAGCAACCTTGAGTGGGACAGTTCCTTACCCCAAGACATGTACGATGGCTGGAGAAGGTGGCATGACTCGCTACGAAGTCTCACAAACCTGCACATTCCTCGCCACTACGTCACGTTCTCCATCTCACAAGCCACATTCATCGAACTTTGTGTTTTCTCAGACGCTCCAGTGAAAGCCATCGCTGCGATAGCTTACCTGATGGTCACACATGAAGATAGGCACAGTGAGGTCGGATTCCTTATGGGTAAGGCCAAACTAGCTCCTGTATCAGAACCGACCATTCCTCGATTATAGCTGTGCGCTGCAGTGCTTGCTGTGGAGATGTCAGAGCTTCTCACAGTAGAACTAAACGTAAAGATTGACAAGACAACATTCTACACTGACAGTAAAGTGGTGTTAGGATACATTAACAATCAAAGCAGAAGATTCCATGTATATGTGAACAATCGTGTACAGAGAATCAAGCAGTCTTCCCTACCAGATCAATGGAGATACGTCCCATCAGAGCACAATCCTGCCGATCATGGCTCTCGGTCTGTACCAGCAGACAAACTCTCTGGTACTTCATGGTTGTACTGCCCAGCATTTCTTCTCAATCACGAGATTCTCTCCCCAGAAAAGGGTCCATTTGAACTCGTCGATCCAGAGTTGGACATTGAAATTCGACATAACGTCAATGTGCTTGTGACCACAACTGCTCCAGGTGCCTTGGGTTCATCACGCTTTGAAAGATTCTCAAAATGGACTTCCCTTGTCCAAGTGGTGGCCTACCTTCGCCACATCTCCCACAGTTTCAAGTCTAAAGATGGTGGTGCCTGTAGCGGCTGGCATCTCTCACAGCCTCTGCGTTTCTAAATGGAGGGACAGTAACTGCGTGTATATGTAAGCGGGTAAAACCTTCAGATACTCAGATTAACAGTAACAGTATTTACTGTCATTCTGCAATTCATCTCATGTAAACAATAACGTGGCGCACAGCATGACATGAAAAAGTAATATAAAAGTATCTTACTGTATATTTTACAGTTTTGTACTGTCTTTCCAGAATATCATTAAATTTACATAAGTAGACTGTGATTTTACATGTCAAATGTAAAATAACATAACATCACTGTAAATGTAATAAAACACAATTTTCTTGTTTTTTAAATATTTGTTTTGTACATATGCATATTTAGATTGTAAAAATACATTCAGAAATGTATCATAATTTCACAAATATTTGTCTGTTATTTGAGAGATTGATCTGTTAAATTCAAATGTAATACTATGGAAAAATATATAAAATGATCAAAAATTAATGAGAATAATTAATAATTAAAAGAGTATTTGAATTATAATTGTGCTGAAAATTTCATGCCATCTAGGTCTGATTCAATAATTCAGAGGTAACAAGTGAAAATATAATTAATAGGAATAAAAACAAAAAAAAAACATAAAACATTGCACGGCCACGCTGTGCTATTTATATATTTAAAAAAATAAATGTAGAGGTAGGAATTAATTAGCAATTAATATAAATCTCAAAGTATTCACAATATTCCTGAACAGAAATAGGCCTCTGCACCTGGGGTGAGGGCGTGGCCATGAAAACAATGTGACATGCCATTGGATGTTGGGATACATAATAAAATGTCGCTAAGCATTGTCCAATGAATGTGAAGTAACAACCACAAGGTCGCGGGTATGGCTGTGGAAAGTAGTGATGGTAAATTTAATTCTTTTTTTCCTAAATCGAGTTTGAATGAGTCACTCACCAAAGTGAACCGGGTTTTTTGAGTCATTTGAGTCACTTGACCAGAGTGCAAAAGATGTACATTTTCACTCAAACTTAATTTGTTTCTCTTATTATGTATATCCTACTGCTAAGATGAGTGATTGAAAAAGAAAAACAACTAATTTGATGGAGCAAAAAAGAACAAAAAAATTTCTAAAGGGAACATTTATTTTATTTATTTTATTTTATTAGTATTTTCCTCAAGTGTGTCAAATATATATTTTCTCATCTAAATGTCCATTGAGCTGTGAGCAGGGGACAGTAATGCGCCTTAACATTGGTTGCCAACCAAGAAGAAGAAGAAGCTGTGAGCCAGGAGGGAGGGGGTGAATAGCTCAAATGTGCTGTTAGCATGTTAGCAGAGCGATGCTACTGCGAACCGAGGAGCTATTGTCTTGATGTGAGCTTGTACTCAGGGTTTTTTCTTCCAGTTCAGAGCAGAAATGCTTGTTGTTAAGAAACTGTCTGTTGTTTTTTTCCCCCACAGTTTTAATTATAAGCTAGATATATTTCTACTAATGAAATTAGTTTGCTAAGAGCAAAAGGGATGAGTCAATTGGGCTTGTGAATCATGATTCACGAGTCAGTAAAGTGATTCTCAAGTACTGAACAATTCGTTCATGATTCGTGCATCACTAATGGAAAGCGCGGTGGAAGAGAGAGGTTGGTGAAAGATCATCCATGCAGTGCTGCAAGGCAAGTATATCAAACTCAGCTTAGTAGATTTAACTTGGAATTGCTTGACCACTATGGCTCGTAGTTTACTGAGACGGTAAAAGGCATGGAATCTTTAGCTATGAAGGCAAAGGACGTCGTCTGTCAGTATAAGGTGCAGTTAGTATACAGCTAGACCAGCTGCTATCTTGCTGGCCAGCAGAGTTGTTGTTCGCTAATTTGTTAGCTGCCAGCTTTCTGTGGCCGTGTAAACACAGCAGTTCCTACGCGGATCGTTTCTACACCGCTAATACCCGTTAGGGGGCCCGCGATGACAGCTGCCACTGATGCATTTGTCTTAATGTGAAATTAAGTATACAACTTAAGAGCTAATAAATGGTAAATGGCCTGTATTTATATAGCACTTTACTAGTCCCTAAGGACCCCAAAGCGCTTTACATATCCAGTCATCCACCCATTCACACACACATTCACACACTGGTGATGGCAAGCTACATTGTAGCCACAGCCACCCTGGGGCGCACTGACAGGCAACCTGTTCCAGTCTAGCAACACACCTGCACTCTTGTAGAGAGCTCGTGCGTGCCAAGATGTGCTGTGTGATGAAGTGAGAGAAATAGGAAATAGAAGTAGCCCACTGTGCTAGCTTTGCCCAGAAAAATGAAATGGACATGTAAGCCAAGTATTTCCTTCTATTTTGTAGAAGGAAGTAGAGCTAAAGCAGCTGAGGCGAATTATTTGACTACATTTAAACGTACATTGCATACATGTATTTGGATTTTGGCAGGTTTCATGATTCATAAGGTTTTTTTTATTCCCCTGCAGATTAGTAGCGTGAGTTCTCAAATTTATTCAGTAAGCTGTAAAGGTGAGTATTGTGCTGCAATTAAGGATGTCAAAAGATTACACCTGTCGCAGTTGTGGTGCTTTAATGTAAATGTTTGGGCACCCATGGTCAACATTTAAGTTCATGTGAACAGTTAAGCAAGTAGAAGATGAAATAATCTCCAAATGGCTTAAAGTTATAGATGACATTTAATTTTAAATAAAATCATTTTCATATTTTTTTAAACAGAAAAGGAAAAGGCCCACAGTTAAAGTTTGGACACCTTGTAGTTGACCGTAGGGCCCAAACTGCATGCCAGTTGTAACATCAGTTGTAACATTGCAGTTAGTTGTTTGAGTCATGTGTGGACTTGTTTTTTTGTCCCCTTGTCTCTTGTTCATGTACACAACAGGAAACTCTACTTTGGCAGCCGAGCACTTCATGTTATCTGTGGACCAGGCAATTGCGAATGGCCATATCACTATCTTCAGCGACGCACTTATCCTGATTTGTGGCTCTTAATACTGCACGAACATTTCTTATCCAGTAGCCCAGGCAGCAACCTTGGAATTCTTGCAACGGTAAGGCGGCACCAGTCAATTTTATGCATTGAGACATAAGAATGATGAGACAGTGAAATCTAAAGTTATGGCTGTCTCTGAAATATTCTTAAGTCATGCTCATGTCAAGTTATAGATAGAGACCTTTGAGTAGTAGATGCTCACAGATGTTTCACTACCCTCAAACAGCATTTGCAATAGACTCACAGGTTAACCAAACATCTTTGCATCACCCCTCTGTTCCACAATGACCTCTATGTCCAAACACGCACTCAAAAGCAAGCTCATTCTACACTTAGATTCATTGCAAATGTAAAAAAACACATACAGTCCAGTCCTCAGTTTCTTAATGAAGTTGTTGTTTTTCACTCAACAGATGCCTTAAGATTAACCCCGACAAGGGATCCAAAGTGGAGTGGAACACGTCTAAGAAAAACCTTGCAGTCAATCCAAAGGTTCTGACGTTGATCACCAAAATTGCGGACTATGAGTGGAGAGCATAAAAAGTTCTCATTTTTATCCTGAGGATAACCTTATCTGTTGTTCACTAGCACTGGTCTCTGGTTCATGGTCAATGTCAACAGCACGGGTGGCCCGCTTTATAGGGGAAAAGTGAAATATGTGTCGTGTCCAAATTCATGGGCTGCATTCTCCTGAGGCCGCATTTGTAGACCGATTACGTCACAGCGACGCGCCGAAGGCTGTCCAAATTCGTAGACCCCTCCGAATGCAGCCGACAAATGCGTGCTCCTTTTTCCGAATTTGAAGGATGGGTCGGGTGTGTCCTTCGTGGCCCACCATATCCCAGAATTCATAGCGCGGCCCAGCCAAGCTCCAGTTTCCGGCTAATGGCGGCCGCTACTAAGTTTTAAAATTACTCTTATTAATCTTTCTGGGTCACAAAATAAACTTTTAACATATTTTCAGGCGAAAAAGTAGCTGTGTAAACATCAAATATCTGCTCGGTTTATCAAGATATCGCATCTTTGCTAAAGTGCTTCGACGTTTTCGGAGACGTCTGCTTCCCACCAGCTCGATAGCTAGCTGGGAGCTCGAGGGTTACTGATGCGGCCGAGAATGGCACAACTCCCGGCACATCATTTTCAGATCACCGCGGACTTTCGCTGCTCGGGTTAAACGTTGTCAGCCGGTGATCAGCTGTGATCAGCTGATCACGGGGCCGGGGTTAAAAGAGAGACGCCAGACATCATTCTCTTCGTGTCAGGAGCTCCGAAACTCTGCCGACGTCAGTCTCCGCCTGATTCAGCAACCGTGAGTGATTATCCCTTCAATCCTTTTTCTCTTCCCGGCTCCGCTCGCTCTCTGTCGGTAACGACTGTTCCGAAGCCACGCTTCGTGCACTGATCGTTACTAGAATAACTGCGTGCCTGCTCCAAACCCACCGCTAGCCTTCGCCGCGCTTGGGTCTAGCCAACACGCCACACGGGCACGCCGAATTACTGTGTGTAACCCGCCCGGCCGTGACAAACGTAATATATAAGTCACTTAGACAACCTAAAAATGTTATTGTTGGGCTTTTTTTCAGTGTTTTGTTTGTTCGTGAGTAAATCGGTTTGGCTGAGATTAAAGTTATTAGATTAGATAAAATAAAACTTTATTAATCCCCCGGGTGGGTTCCTCCTTGGTTTTTACACAGCTGACTAAACGTCAAACAGAAAACTGATTAAACAGAAGTGTGAGATGGCCGAGAGTTTACTCCAGTGTCCTGTTATATTTTAGACAGCAAGGAGCAGACGGCTGAGTTTATTAAACTCCACCGAGACAGCGGTGACGCTAATCAGAAGGCTAGACCGTCCAATTTCACGGCCGTTTACTTCCGGCCTACCCGATCTTCTGAGGACCCGGCCCACGTAGACCGCGAAGGCCGGGTCCTCGGGAGAATGTAGCCCATGAATTTGGACACGACCATGGGCTGCAAATCCTATTCACATTTAGCTAGCATTAGTGCTAGCCAGTTGGTAGGTTACTGTCTGCTGACAGGCTCTCTGTCACTGTGTCCTGCTTTAGGTGTAGCATTGTCTTAAGTATTATCTTCATCTCAGTTCATTGTAATAAGCTATACTTTCACACTTGTGGTGCTTGCTCTGCAGGCACAGTCCCATTCGTTCAGTTATTTTGGTAAAAGTTTGTGTTAAAGTGACAACTTACAACATATCAATACTTATCAGTTAAGTATAATCAGCATAACAATGAGGCTTTTGTTTTACTCGAGTTGTTCTTTGCATATGATTACTTTGCAAATTTCTCCAAGGGAACTCAAATGGCCAGCAGCAGCCCTGAATGTGAGACTTTCAGAAAGCTAGAGCTACTTCTAAACCTGCAGGTTATGGGCCTCAAATATACCCCTTTTCGTTGCTCCAGATGTGGGGAGGCAGATGAATGTTCGAGGTGGCATCGTCCCCTTCTTTTGTGCTCAAGTGTGTGTTTGCATTAGATTCTTTTTTTCTACATGCCTTTGTTTATGCATAAGTGTTAGTTGTTCTTGGATTGTTCCAGGAAGGGTTATCTTTTTGTCAATAAAATCAATGTTAATGATTGAAACAATGTCTCATGTCTTATAAGTAAAATAAACACGTACAAACTGCTCATACACATGAATTAACATAATCTTGATGTAATTATAATCAGGGGTTTTGTTTAATAAGGGTTCTTTGGGTGTTTTGTGACAGATAAAACCCACAATCATACAGGGAGCTCACTTAATTCAAACTGAAAGTCCAGTAAATATTCAGGAAATGTATGTTAAATTACACTTAAAATCTAAATTTACATGTGATATTATGTAAAATTAACAGTGAATTGTAATTTTAAAGCCACTATCTAGTCTTTTTGACATGTTTTGAAAGATAAATCGAATTATTTTGTGTTGTATAATGTAGTATTACATCAAATATAATTGAATATACAACTTTTTTAAATCAAGTAGTGTTATTTAACCCAACTGTTAACTGTATATTTCTGTACATTTAAGCATTATTATTCATATTGCCACATTCATTGACCATGTTTATAGGTAATTTCATTGTTTAATCACGTTAAAATGTTCCTAATTTAATGTTTAAAAGCACATGGAAAAGGCAAAATCCCATGTAAAATTAGCGCAACAAACTCTATTTTCATTACTGAAAATAATTGTATTTTTATGAGAAAGTTATTTTCTGTTATTTTACGGTATTATTTTGGCGCCCCAGCTGGTGGAATATTACTGTTTTTTTACGATGTTTTTTTTAACAGTGTACCTTTGACGTTGTGTGACGAACTCTGTATTCCTCGTCCACACGTAAACGCAAAAAAGGATTTTTAAAAAATCTGTTTTGGGTGATTCGAAATGCTGTTTATGTGTGGACAAAACAGCTGCTTTTTCAAAAATACCCGTGTAGGTGTGGCTGTAGCATAAAAGAGTTAGTAGTTTATTTTATTACTACCTGTAATTTATTGCAGATTACTTTTATTTGCTTAACTGTTTACTAAAAGTTTGAGGTGTGAAATAAACCACAATGGAGCAAAATATGGGTGTGTGTGGTTGGAGGATGTGTTTGTGTGCGTGCGTGCGTGCACGCGGGGAGGGGGGGGGGGGTGACTTGCAAAACAAAGGGGGGCCTAGCAAAACAAGTTTGGGAATCACTGATGTAGAGATTTGTCTGCTACTGGAACTCGTTGAGGCTCTTTGTTATTTGGGCTCTAATTTGAGGTGCTGTTAATTTGCCATTTCTGATGCTGGTGACTCTGATGAATTTATCCTGACTCTTGGTATTCCTTTCCTGGGGTGGTCCTCATGTGAACCAGTTTCATTGTAGCTCTTGATGGTTTTTGCAACTGCACTTGGGGACACATTCAAAGTTTTGGTAATTTTCTGACTGACTGACCTTCAGTTCTTAAAGCAGGGGCGTCACTATGGTTTTAAGGACAGGGGAGGCTTAGGCCCCAAGAGATGCACACGATATGAACGAACGTAGTGAATGAGCATAAAATTTCACAAACAGAAAACAAAGACTGAGAAATTGTTTTCCTACTTTTTGGACAGATTAAATATCCTAGGCCACCAATAGATCTATTGTTTTATTTCAGTCTGTTTTATAATACAGTACAACAAGAAAACAGAGGAAATGTGTTTGCTGCATCAATAACAAGAAAAAAACTGAAAATAAAAAAGTACATCATTTTTATGGCTGCAATCACCAGTTACTTGGTGGGTGGAAGCATCAAAGAATGACGTCTGTTTTTAAGAGTGGCAAATCGGTCAATCACTCTGTTGTGACTCAGATGCTGAGTGTGTCTTTTTTCAATAGACATGACTGTGAAGTCTTTTCTGACCCATTGTTTGACGCAGCCAGGAGTGCAGCCGACGCAGTGCACTAAAGGACCTTTCGCACGAGCAGGCACTGTTAGGGCAACTTGGATGGTTGCCTTCAGAGAGGGAAACATGTCTGAATCAAGGAGGTTGTACACAGACAACATATTTTTGGGTGGAAATCCAGCCTCTGTTTTCCGGGTAAGAAAGTTTCTGGCCACCAGAACCTCCTCTTTTTTCAGGTCAAGTCTGTAGTGCTTTGCAAGTTCATTCAAGTGTGGTTCACTCAAGAAGTTCTCAGATTTAGGACTGCATGCCTGGATGCCTTTTAGCAGCCCTGCATCTACACTGCAAAATCTTTGATCAAGCTCGCCAACCATCCGATCCACACAAGTGAAAAGTAACTCTCTTTTCAATGTGTCCGAGTTGTTAATTCAGTGCGTGAACCCACAGTTGCCTCCAGGACAAAATCCTCCATCATCTGTTTGTGCCTTGTCTTGGCACCTGGTTCAGGGATACTGTGGGTGTTACACAGGGCCTTGGTTTTCTCATACAACTCTGAGTGTTTGCCCTTTGGTGTGTCACACACAGCTTGTTTGCAGATAAAAGCTTCTGCCAGGTCTAAAGTCTCTTTCTGCAGGAATTTGTGGAGTCCTTCGGTTACAGACAGAATCGAGGGAAACATTAGTAGTGCATAGACTGCTGAGAACTTGTAGGGCTTTGCTTTGAGACCAACAGCTATGGGGGATCCAATTGCAGATAGGCACTCCAAAATGGCAGGCAATGTTTCAAGAACTGCACTGATTGATCGCAACTGACATGCCCAGCGAGTGTTTGGAAGTTGCACAAGCTCAGTTTTTGTCAATCCAAGCTTTGCCTGAGTCTCCATGAACTTATGATGATTGACTAGGGAGGTGCTGAAGAAAGAATACACACACTCCAACAAGCTGAAAAGCTCCACAGCCTCTGGGATAGCCTTGCAAGTATTGCACAAAACCAGGTTGAGTTGATGAGCATAACAATGCACATAGATAGCCTCAGGATGGAGCCTTCTAAAATGTGCTTGTACACCTCCAGTGGAGCCACTCATAACGGCTGCACCATCATATGTTTGTGCTACACACTTAAGCTCTGCAAGACCATTGTTTTGGATTTGCTGCTGAATCTCATTTGCAATGGACTGGGCATCAATGATGTTATCTCTGCAAGTGCAAGGAAACGCTCCTTCACTGCACCCTCTGACATGTACCTGACACAAATAGCTAACTGCTCTGCCTTTTCATCCCTTGCCTCATCTGCCATGATGGAATAGACTTTAGACTTTGTCATTTCAGATACAATGACACTAGTAACCTCCTGGGCACAACAGTCAATCATGTCATTCTGGGATGTTGGCGAGATATACTGTACATTTTTGGGGATTATGTTTTTGAAGAAAATCAAACTCCTTCAAAATCTCTATGCACGCAAGAAAATTCCCTCTGTTTGGGCTGTCTTCACCTTCATCATGGCAACGAAAAGGGAGTCCCTGTCTCCCTAACATAGAGGTTACTGCAACAATTCATCTGAGATACTCTCTTCTTTCGACTATCTCACTCACATTTGCAGTTGCTATCATCTGTGCAACGTTTCCCTGTTTGCTAGTTCCCTGGTAGCTTTTCCATGTGACAACACTGTCCTTATGTGTTTGTGCCATCTCATACTTGCCAAAGATGACTAAAGTTTTCTTCCAGTTCTTGTAACCGCTACTGACCAAACTATCATATTTGATGTTTTTGCAAAACATTCTACATGGGAAGCAGAAAGCTGCATTCTGGCTGACTGAATATTCTAACCAGTTGTGCTTTTCAAAACAGCTGTGGTTAAATGCTCACTTCTGTGTACCAAAAGTATCATGTGGATAGCTCTTCAGCTTTACCTGTCTGGGCTCTGTGTCTTTGTCACCTAAATCAAACCCTGTAGTAGAATGAGTTGCTCCAGCTGCTTCATCATTTTCCCTCTCTTGGCCTGTTTGCTCTCCTCTCTCTGTAATAACTTGATCTTCCTCTGCCTCTCGATCCATTTGCTGCAGCTCCCCTGTCTCTCCTTGCTCTCTCTGACTTGAACTTGCCTTTTGACCTTTTTTTTCTCCTTCTGCCTCACCCTTCAAGATACATTAAAACATACAGAATTGTAATGTAAATTGCTAGTATCATGACTTCTGCTCACACGCCACAGTAATTTGTTGCTCCCAAATATTTTGAAGTTACAAACATTACATTTTGAGCACGCATGTGACTAAAATGGTTGCAATTTAAAGCCCTGAAAAATATTACTAAATTACTTGAATTGAAGTAATATTAAAATAGAACCCTCAAAAATATGTGAGTCAGGCTAATTTGACTTGTTATATATATATATATGTATATATATATATATATATATATATATATATATACCTGCAGAGGGTCAGGCAAGTCCTGAGGAGTCAGCTGAATGGTAAGAACAAGATCCGGGCCATCAACACGTACGCCCTGCCCGTGATCAGGTACCCTGCTGGGGTAATAGGCTGGCCAAAGGAGGAGATAGAAGCCACTGACATAAAGACAAGAAAGCTCCTTACCATGCATGGAGGGTTTCACCCCAAATCCAGCACCCTGAGGCTGTACGCTAAGCGGAAGGAAGGGGGCCGGGGACTGGTGAGTGTCAGCACCACAGTCCAGGATGAGACAACGAACATCCAAGAATACATTGGGAAGATGGCCCCAACTGACCGAGTGCTCAGTGAATACCTCAGGCAGCAGAAACCCAAGAAAGAGGAGGGAGACGAGGAACCATCATGGAAGGACAGGCCCCTGCACGGTATGTACCACCGGCAGATAGGAGAGGTGGCTGATATCCAGAAATCCTACCAGTGGCTGGACAAAGCTGGACTGAAAGACAGCACAGAAGCACTAATCATGGCAGCACAAGAACAAGCTCTGAGCACAAGATCCATAGAGGCTGGGGTCTATCACACCAGGCAAGACCCCAGGTGCAGGCTGTGTAAAGATGCCCCAGAGACAATCCAGCACATAACAGCAGAGTGCAAGATGCTAGCAGGCAAGGCATACATGGAACGCCATAACCAAGTGGCCGGCATAGTGTACAGGAACATCTGTGCCGAGTATAACCTGGAAGTCCCGAGGTCAAAATGGGAGATGCCCCCAAGGGTGGTGGAGAATGACCGAGCTAAGATCCTGTGGGACTTCCAGATACAGACGGACAAAATGGTGGTGGCTAACCAACCGGACATAGTGGTGGTAGACAAACAGAAGAAGACGGCCGTAGTGATCGATGTAGCGGTTCCGAATGACAGCAATATCAGGAAGAAGGAACACGAGAAGCTGGAGAAATACCAAGGGCTCAGAGAAGAGCTCGAGAGGATGTGGAGGGTGAAGGTAACGGTGGTCCCCGTGGTAATCGGACCACTAGGTGCGGTGACTCCCAAGCTAGGCGAGTGGCTCCAGCAGATCCCGGGAACAACATCGGAGATCTCTGTCCAGAAGAGCGCAGTCCTGGGAACAGCTAAGATACTGCGCGGGACCCTCAAGCTCCCAGGCCTCTGGTAGAGGACCCGAGCTTGAAGGATAAACCGCCCGCAGGGGCGTGCTGGGTGTTTTTTGTTTTTTTATATATATATATATATATATATATATATATATATCTTTGCTCTCTCCACTTTCTAACCTTGACTCTCCTAAATAAAAGCTCAAGTTAAACAGGTCTTATATGTTGTACCGTGACTGAAATGTTTCATATTTCATATCCATATTGAGTTCCATAAAATTCTAATCAGACTATCTGCATCACAAATGACTCCATCCTGTGAAATCTTTGACTCACCTCTCCAGCAGGGGTCTCTCCCCTCTCCCTCTCTGTGATCTTCTGCCCTGACTCCTACAGGTTAATGGGGATGGAGGAGTGATTATTATTATTTCCACTGATGATAACCATACCTGAATTGTCACGGTTCTGGGTCCGTGGGACCCAGTATTTTGAGTTTATTATGTTTTGGTGTAATTTTGCATCAGGGATTGTTTTCTTGTTCTCTTGTTGTGTTAATGATGATGATTATGATGTCTATTATTAGAGTTCCATGTTTCTGTTTATCTGGGTTTAAGATGTGGGTTTAGTTGATGTGTCATTTCCTGTCTGTCTCTCGATGTCGAGCCTGCGTGTGATGTTTTATTGTGAAGGTCTGTGTCTCATGTGAGTGTGTCCAGTTTTACCTCTGCCTCATCTTACTGATTGTTCCCAGCTGTGTCCACCACCTGTGTGTAATTCCCGTGTTTCTCTGTGTGTATTTAAGTCGTGTCCTCCATCATTGTAGTTGCTGGTCCGTCTGTGTATCTACCATGTCTCACCCGTGTGTTCACCCTGCTGTCTACCATTGTCTGTCTCTGCTCGCCCTGCTTCATGTTCTGGTTTCTGCGCTACAGTTTAGTTGTTTCTCAGTATAGTTTAGTTTGAGCTCCATTTGCTGTTTGTCCTTATTTTGTGCTTAATAAACCACCCTCACTTCTCCACTACTGCCTGCGTTTGGATCCTCCTTCATTTCCTCCACACGGCTCATCCCACTCGCCGTGACATGAATGAGCTCAGCTCAATTTTTCAGAGCTAAAACGAGTGACAGAAATTAACATTATGCTAACAATTTAACTTAGTGCGCTAGCCAGGTTTTTATTTATCAAAATGGGAGCACCTGGTTCATTAATTACATGGGACTCTCTGCTGTTAGCTGGAGCTAACTAATTGTTACTACCAGCCAGCGATGAAGACTTACTTTCTTGAAAAACTTGCGTATATCCATGATTTCTTGCTGTTTGCCGCATTTACGCTAGTGTGTCCGCAGGTGTATACAAGCGGAGTGTAAAGTAGCAGTGAAAACGAGGACTGGATTTTCGGTAATGTGGATGTCCCCTGTGAACAACTGGAACGGATTGGATAACGAAGCACTGACGCTACCTTAACAGTGTAAAGTGAAAGGGACCAAGCGAGTTATGATCATATTTATGTGAATAGCGACAGGTTTATATTGTAATGACCTGGCTGGGGTTGTTAGCCAGGTGCATTCTGGGTATTGTGTTGTCTCTGTGTTTTCTATCGTTCTGCTAGTTCATATGTGTTGATTTGCATGTTGTGTTAGTGTTATGTTAATGTAAGCCACAGTGAAGTTGATGTGTGTTCTGTGGAGGGGGGTGAATTGGCATAGTTGGCTGACACCGCGACTCTATGTGGTGGGAGCGTGATAGGGGTTCGGTGTCAGCAGTGTTACGTGTGTGAAAAAATACGGCAAATAAATGACTGGTGTGAACCACTACTGCCTCCTGCTGGATCATTTGGGGATTATCAGTCTGCTGCTGAGACGCTCGGAGTCGTGCGGTGTATGAGGCACGAGCGCTCTCCACTCGCTGTGAAGTGTAGCGATAGCCGCTAGCGCCCCGCTAGCCGTTTTAGCTAGTGAGCAGTTTAGCCAGTTTAGCTCCACTAACCCACGGTCGTTACAATTGGTGTCAGAAGTGGGATTCATGAGTGTCTAGCAGACACTATGGAGCCGACCATAGGCGAATTAGAGCGCGTAATCCGAGACAACAGCTCGCTTCTGGAAAGCATGGCTGCCGAGACCCAGCGGAGAAGACCCGAGCTGGGGCGGCCAGAGGGCCACAGCGCGCCCCGGAACAGCCACCCCCTGCTCTCCCTGCGACGGGAGGGGATTCCTGGGGCCGCACCACAGCTTCCTGGCAGGACGGCTGCTAAGCTACAGCACTACACTGGGGCGACGCAGCTGGAGCCGTATCTGGCCCAAGTCACGCTGGCTGCCACTCACAACGGGTGGGGTCAAGAAGAGACTGCCACCCACCTGGCGCTTGCACTGGAGGGCCCAGCGCTCCAGGTTCTGCTGGACCTGCCCCCAGAGGAGCAGCGCGACCTCCGGGCCTTGACCACGGCGCTCGGCAGACGGTTTGGACAGAGACCACCAGCCGAACAGAGCAGGGAGGAGCTGGCTTGCCGACGCCGACGCGAAGGAGAGAGCCTGGGGTCCTTTGCTGCGGATGTCCGCCTCTATGCCCGACGGGGCTACCCGACATTCCCAGGAGCGGCACGAGAGGAGCTGGGTCTCCACGCCTTCCTGAGGGGCCTCACACCGGAGAGGCTGCGACAGCATGTCCGGCTGTCATCCCCCCGAGACCTGGAGGAGGCGCTGAGGGAGGCTGAGCGGGCTGAGGAGGTGCTGCGGGGCGAGCCAGGGACCCGACGATCGGCCAGGATGGTCGAGCGAGAGATGAACGCGTCCCAGTCGGATGAGGAGGAGGAGGCCAGACGAGCCCAATCAGAGGCAGTTCCACGTCGGAGGCGCCGGACGGACTGCTGTTATCGGTGCGGGGAACCTGGTCACCTCGCCCGGAACTGTCCCGCACCTAGTCCTCGGAGCCGAGTGACATCACCGACGGGAAACGGCCACGGGGTGGGACAGTGAGCGAACCCCCACCCCAATCGTTAAACCCTCTCCATGACACTCATCCCGTAGTGGGCCGCTGTGGGTCCACCCGTGGACTGTACCTGGACTGTATAGTTGATGGACGGTCTTGCCGGGCCCTGGTAGACACGGGGTCCACCATCTGCTTGCTGCGAAGGGGGGTGCTCCCGGAGACGGGTGGCTCATTGCCAAAAGACTGGACCCCTACTCACACAGCGTTGTACACTGTCACAGGAGAAAAGACCGTGATGCCGGGGAAAAAGACTCTGCAGGTGGTGGTGGGAACGAACAGTGTGAACCATGAGTTCTGGCTTGCCGACATAACAGACGAGTGCATTGTTGGACTGGACTTGCTGGCCCACTGGGGGGCACGGGTCGATGTACCGGGAGTTGCCATCCACCTTGGTGCTGAGACCGTGCAGCTTCAAGTGGGCCGCGGTAGCCAGGGACAGACCCCCACCCCACCAGCACCCTCAAAGCCCTTACGCCCCGCAGCTCCATGCCACAGCCAGGGGCCGAGGGCGGCAAGGGTGCGGAAGAGGACCCAGGGGGTGGACGTAAGCAGGGCCAACATCCCGCAGCCAGAGTCGCCGCCTAGCTCGGCAGTCTCCCCGTCACCTGAGACTGTCGCGGCAGTAGAGGAGCTTGGGCGGCGAAGTGGGGTGCACCTCAGTGCGACACAGCAGCAGCAGTTGCAGAGCCTCTTGGCAGAGTTTATGGACACTTTCGCCGCCAGGGAAGAGGACTGCACAAGGACGGGCCTGGTGCAACACACTATAGACACTGGAGCAGCTGCTCCAATCCGGCTGCGGCCCCACCGCCTGCCCCTCGCCAAACGCCAAGCTGCCGAGGGACTGATAAAAGAGATGGCAGCTAATGGCGTCATTGAACCCTCGGATAGTCCATGGGCCGCACCTATGGTTATGGTGCGGAAGAAAACAGGGGGCTGGCGCCCTTGTGTGGACTACAGGCGTCTGAACGCGGTCACCCGCAAGGACTCTTACCCGTTACCTCGCATCGATGACGCACTGGATTACATCGCTGGGTCCAGTTGGTTCAGCTCGCTAGACCTCCGCAGTGGGTACTGGCAGGTGGAGCTCGCTGCCGAGGCGCGGCCCAAGACTGCATTCACCATAGGGCAAGGACTGTGGCAGTTTAAGGTGATGCCTTTTGGACTATGCAATGCACCAGCCACGTTCGAAAGGTTAATGGAAAGGGTCCTCAAAGACATTCCCCGTGCCCGCTGCGTGGTCTATTTGGATGACTTGCTGACTCATGCTAAGGACTTTGAACAGGCCGTGGCCAACCTACGAGAGGTTCTGACTGCCATCCGCGGGGCCGGACTAAAGCTGAACCCGGCCAAGTGCAACCTTCTTGCTCGCCAGGTGAAGTTCCTGGGACATGTGGTGAGCGAACAGGGGGTGGCTACTGACCCCGAGAAGGTGGTTGCTGTGGGGGACTGGCCTACCCCATCGAACGTCGCTGAGCTACGAAGCTTCCTGGGGCTGGCCTCCTATTACAGGAGGTTTGTAAAAGACTTTGCCACCGTCGCTAGCCCCTTGCATCAGTTGACAAACAAGGGTCAGCGGTTTGGTTGGACGGAGGGCTGTGCAACGGCTTTCGAGCAGCTGAAAACTGCCCTTGTGAGTGCCCTGGTCTTGGCGTATCCTGACCCCAGCCAGCCTTTCATTTTGGACACCGACGCCAGCAACGTGGGGGTCGGAGCGGTGCTCTCCCAGAGGGGAGAGGCTGAGGAGCGAGTGGTGGCATACTACAGCTGCAGCCTCAGCCGGGCCGAGAGGAATTACTGTGTTACCCGGCGTGAGCTGTTGGCTGTGGTCCTGGCGGTTCGTCACTTCCGACCTTACCTCCTGGGCACTAAGTTCCTGCTCAGGACAGACCACGCCAGCCTAACCTGGATGCTGAACTTTCGCCAGCCAGAGGGTCAGGTGGCCCGGTGGCTGGAAATACTACAAGAGTACGACTTTGAGGCCCAGCACCGACCAGGGCGGCAACACGCCAACGCTGACGCCCTGTCCAGGCGCCCCTGTTCTGCGGATGAGTGCCGGTACTGCAGGCGCATGGAGGAGCTGGACCGGGGTCCGACATCGGCAGCAGCAGAACCTGAGGGTGTGGGTGAAGGGCAGGAACCTTTCACCGCGGCGGAGCTACAGCAGCACCAGGTGAGCGATCCAGCGCTGGAGATGGTGAGGGACTGGATGGAGGCAGGGACACGGCCAGACTGGTCCGCCGTGTCTTCCCAAGGGCCCGAGACAAAATCGCTGTACTCCCAGTGGAACAGCCTGGAGCTCCATGGCGGTGTAATCTACCGGCGGTGGCGAGCGCCAGAC
Source organism: Astatotilapia calliptera (assembly GCF_964374335.1). Lineage (NCBI taxonomy): Eukaryota > Metazoa > Chordata > Actinopteri > Cichliformes > Cichlidae > Astatotilapia > Astatotilapia calliptera. Next base: position 15,224,441 of record NC_137423.1, read on the forward strand.
GGGGGAGGCGACATACTCCAGCTCCTGGTTCCCCGGGCCTTGCGGCCTGAGGTCCTCCGCTGGGTCCATGGGGCTGCAGGTACTGGCCATTTTGGGAATGGCAAGACGTTGCGACGGCTGAGACGGCGGTTCTACTGGCCGGGGTGTCGTCAGGACGTGGAGATCCACGTCCACTGCTGTGACGACTGCACGGCGCAGAAAGGTCCCAGCCAGCGCTCCCATGCCCCATTGCAGCAATACCTAGTTGGGGCGCCAATGGAGCGGATTGGAGTGGATATCCTGGGTCCATTCCCTGTGACTGATGCCGGCAACCGGTATGTCCTGGTCGCGATGGATTATTTCTCAAAGTGGCCAGAGGCGTACGCGGTGCCGGACCAGAGTGCGGTGACGACGGCGCGGACTCTGGTGGATGAGATGTTCACGCGGTTTGGTGTACCGGAGGAGCTCCATAGCGACCAAGGGAGGAACTTTGAGAGCCAGGTGCTGGGAGAAGTGTGTCGGAGGCTGGGGGTGAGAAAAACGAGGACCACCCCCCTCCATCCTCAGAGCGATGGTCTGGTTGAGCGGTTCAACCGCACGTTGGCCACCCAGCTGGCCATCCTGACCAGCCAACATCAGAGGGACTGGGACCAACACCTGCCCCTTGTTTTGTGGGCATATCGAACAGCAGTGCAGGAGTCAAGTCAGTGTACTCCTGCGGCGTTGATGTTCGGAAGGGAGCTCCGGACCCCGGTGGACTTGGTGTTCGGAGCGCCCCCTGAGCCGGAGATTGCTGGTGGACCAGAGATGGACTACTTCCGGCGGCTCAGGGAGCGGTTGCACGCGGTGCATCAACTGGCAAGACGGACATTGGAGGGAGCCGGGGCCCGCCAGAAACGGGCGTATGATACCCGTGCGCACGGTCCTATGCTGGGGGCCGGAGATCGGGTCTGGGTGTTCTGCCCCCAGAGGAAGCGGGGGCTGACCCCCAAGCTCATGAGCCACTGGCAAGGCCCGGGCGAAATCCTGGAGCAGCTGTCGGAGGTGGTCTTCAGAGTCCGGATGCCGGGGCGGGGAAGGCGGGTGGTGCTACACAAGGACCGGCTGGCGCCATACCATCCGCTTGCCCCCAACCCGCAGGCTGGTGTGCAGCCTGGGGACTCCTCGCCCCCTACGCCCGGCCCGGAGGGGGGCGCCATGGATTCCCAGTCGAGGCCGAAGCGTACTCGACGCCGGCCCGGACATTTGCTGGACTACATTGTGGACAGTTAAGGTTGTGGGGACACTAAACCTTTTTGGGAGGGGGCTGTGTAATGACCTGGCTGGGGTTGTTAGCCAGGTGCATTCTGGGTATTGTGTTGTCTCTGTGTTTTCTATCGTTCTGCTAGTTCATATGTGTTGATTTGCATGTTGTGTTAGTGTTATGTTAATGTAAGCCACAGTGAAGTTGATGTGTGTTCTGTGGAGGGGGGTGAATTGGCATAGTTGGCTGACACCGCGACTCTATGTGGTGGGAGCGTGATAGGGGTTCGGTGTCAGCAGTGTTACGTGTGTGAAAAAATACGGCAAATAAATGACTGGTGTGAACCACTACTGCCTCCTGCTGGATCATTTGGGGATTATCAGTCTGCTGCTGAGACGCTCGGGGTCGTGCGGTGTATGAGGCACGAGCGCTCTCCACTCGCTGTGAAGTGTAGCGATAGCCGCTAGCGCCCCGCTAGCCGTTTTAGCTAGTGAGCAGTTTAGCCAGTTTAGCTCCACTAACCCACGGTCGTTACAATATTATTATTTCTTTAAACTCATATTCCTGCATCTTTATATTGAATTTGTCTGCAAGTTCTGTAAAATAAAATAAAAAATCGAATAAGTAGAAAAAAAAAAGCTTAAGAATATTTTAGGGAGGCTTCAGCACCCCTAAAATAAGCCTAACGACGCCACTGTCTTAAAGTAATGATGGACTGAGGTTTCTCTTTACTTAGCTGATTGGTTCTTGCCATAATATGAATTCTAACAGTGGTCAAATACGGCTGTCAGCTGTGTACCAACCTGACTTCTGCACAACACAACTGATAGTCCCAACCCCATGAAGAAGGCAAGAAATTCCACAAATGAACCCTGATGAGGCCTACCTGTGAAGTGAAACCATTTAAGGTGACAACATCATGAAGCTCATTAAGAGAAGGCCAAGAGTTTGTAGCACTGTCAACAAAGCAAAGGTGGCTCCTTTCAGGAATATAAAATATAAAACACATTCAGTGTTCAATTTTCAATTTGGTACATAATTCATTGTATCTTGCTTCATGTATTTGATGTCTTCAGTATGTATCTACAATGTAGAAAGTAGTAAAACTAAAGAAAACTATTAAATGAGAAGTTTTGTCCAAACTTTTCACTGGTAGTGTATATGTTTACAAAAGGGAAACATAGAAATTATGAACTGAAATTTATAAAGCATATTCTACACATTTGTGTCCAACATTAAAAATGTGCACACACTTCTTTTTTTTTACTCTCAGCTATGCATACAAATTGTTCTGCTCTATTATTTTTCCTGCATAGAGGTGGCATGTTATCAGGAGGGCTTTATCAGACACACAGGCTCTCACACATACACACACACACATTCAGACTTTGTACAGTGTCTGCTAATTATGAATAATAAAGCAGAGGTTTAAATAATTGCCACGGTGGTCCTTTGGTGCCTCTCCAGCAGCTAAGTGGGTCACATTTGATGAAGCGTTTCCTTCCGATCCGTCCAGCACTCAAACCCCCGATAATAGCAAGCTGGTCTGGGAATTCAGTGGCATGACATCCTGCGGAAATTATCCAATATAGGCAGGGAGTGTTTTTGGCAGGAAGAAAAAGCAACTCTCTGTGTGACATTTTTTATTGTGTGGGGGGGAAATAAATCAGATTCCATTACATTTGAGGGCACATATCATATTGGTATGACGTGTGCCGTCTCTTCAATATGATTTGGGGAATCTGAGGAATGGAAGGTTTTATACCAATGAATCCCAAACTGAATAGTAAGGTAAAGGTGCTGGAGATACTGGGAATTATAATAAATCCTCAGTTATATCCCAAATACACTGCACTCTCAGAAAATATGTTACCTTATTGTACCTTTAAAGGAACAATGGCTTCCTGGGTCGGAACACTGTTCTAAGCTTGACAAAGAATATTCGTATTTTTGTGTTTTTAAACTCAAGACCATCTTAAAACTTTGGCAACAATTCTGCACCTTAAAATTAGAAAAATATGTCTAATTTGTCTAAAAATAGGAAAAGGTATGTTTTTTGCCACTATTCCACTATGCCACTATTCCACTCTCTTTTCCAATGAGGCACAGTGGTGTTTTGTTCACTAAAACCCTTTAGATAAGAACTTACATTTTCCTGCTAATTACATTCATAATATTCATTCTTTTTGTCTTTTGGGAATTGCTAGCTTAGCTTAGCTCATAGCCAAGTCACTAGCACCATGGCTTTTTTACCTGTCTGTCCCACATTTTCCTGCTCAGCGCGTCAATTGTTTAGCTCAGCCTCAGCCTCCTTTACTACTAAAGATACTTGTAGTAGATGTAGCCTGTTTACAGCTCTGGAGGCCAGGATTAGTGAAATGGAGACCTGTCTCCAGACCCTAGAAAATCCTGTAGCTAGCCAGGCCCCTGTAGTCAGTCCGGCCAAAGGTAGCAAAGCCACCGTGAGCTTTCCCCCAAGACTTTGCCCTAAGCAATTGGAAAAAACAGGCAGGCTGGGTGATGTTGAGGGAGAAGTGTAGCCATAAACAGAAGTCTCTGGCATTTGTGGTCATCTATAATCCATCTGGCCCTTTCTTAGAGTTTTTATCTAGTGTCTCTGATTTTTTTATCTGATTTATTGCTCAGTTCACAAAAGTTAATTGTGGAGTTCCACAGCGTTCTGTGTTAGGACAAATTCAGTTTCCTGTAGGCAATATTATTCAAAGCCAAATGACACACACCAATTACTTAAACTGCAGGAATGTTAAAGACCCGGGGCCAGTCTGCTCATCTCCACCCCAGAGTAAAGGGAACCATCTCCTGAGTCTGGGGCCAATTGCCCTGTAAGTGTGTGTACAGTGTTCATTTCTCTTTGTCTCCATGTTGGGCGAGTGCTGAGTATTTCTATACTCTCCATGTTAGGCGAGTGCTTAGTATTTCTATACTCAGCACTCATGTTTAGAGTGTGTGCATAAGCGTTTGTGTCTGTGTGTGCCTGTTTGTCTATGTCTATGTGTCAGGTCAGGTCTTAGGCTATGTCCACACGTACCCGGGTATTTTTGAAAACGCAGATTTTTCTATGCCTTTGCGCCTTTTGTCCACACATAAACTGCGTTTTCGGTCACTGAAAACTGAGATTTTTAAAAACTCCTGCCAGGGTGGATATTTTCAAAAACTCAGTTTTTGCGTTTACGTGTGGACGAGGTAAACGGAGAAAACGCAGCGTCAAAGGTGTGCACATTTTTTGACGTCACACTGTGCGCCACGTTATTGTTTCGGTGAAATGAATTTCTACAATGGCGGACGTAGACAAAATATGTTACTGTTAATTTTTCTCTCTGCAGTGTTTAAATGCTTACATATACACACACAGTTACTGTCTCTCCACACATACGACTCAGTTCTGCTTCTATGTGCCATCTTTGTTTACTCTTTTCCGCCCAGGTTTATTGACTTCTGATTGGCCGACATTTCTACACGGAATATAGGAATATAGCGCCACCTGCTGCTTTGGCATGTTCCTAGCAGCATTTTTCCTTCGTTTTTGGCTTTTATGGGATTTTTTTTCTAAACGAAAACAGAAAATCTTCGTTTTTAAAAATGCCCGTGTACATGTGGACGTAGCCTTAGACTCCATCTCTCTCGGAACATCTCAGGCTCCCAAAACACACCACATCTTAAAATGTATGAAGAAAATTCACATTTTACTTTTTTCCATCCAAATACAAAATGAAAATATCTTCTAATATTGCATCTTAAAAACTTGAAGAATCTGTACAAATACAGACCTTTTACTGTTTGTGAAATGTGCTAAAAATGACCATGAGGCCCAGTAATTGGGAAAGAAATAGACTTTTACTGTACCTCTACTTCTAAGAGTGCACTGATTTGGCCCCATAACATTCATTAACATACTAATTAGATGAAGGGAATCTTAGAATTCAACAGTCTTAAATGCAGATATACTACATTTAAATGACTTTTAGCTGCTCAATTATTCACAAGAGGTCACCACAGCAGGTAGTGCCTCATGTTTGGGTTGGCAGAATTTTGAAGGATTTTAATAATAATTTGGAGGGGTGCTTTTTTGAACTGCAGGTCCTTGAGGAGTAAAAACATTTCACATTTGAAATGACACTAGTGGGGCTAGTTACAATGCCTTCTTTGTTATGAATTAGCGATACATGTTTTTACTCCTCAAGGACCTGCAGTTCAAAAAAGCACCCCTCCAACAGCCAAACCCATCTGTTCTCTGATTGGATAGTTAAATTGACATGACATTGGCCAATCAGATGAAAGGAAGAAAAATAGGGTCAAAATTCGTACTTGTAACTTGAAACTTGAGTGCAGAGTTTCACACGTATTTTTTGGCTAAATCCACACACAAATCTTTTTTACACACACACAAAGTACAAAACATTTATGACCACAATCTGAGCCCATAATCTTTGTCTTTTTCCCATGTGCTGAAGGTTGGGATTATTATTAGAATTAATTGCAAACTGTAAGTTCTTGGCAGCTCAATACCAAATTCTGAGCTGTACACATTACATGTTCGATGTAGTGTGTCACTTTATGCATGGAGATTAACTGCAAAAGAGTTTCAGCTTTCTTGGAAAAACAATATCAGTTATTCTGTTTGTTCATTCATACAATGCATCCTGCTCTTTACATGGTGATACTAATTAATGCATGTTATTCAGAGTAGAGTGCGTTTTATTTGATTTTTTTTAATTGTGTCTGTGTACGTTTGTGAAATTAACTCACCTCTCATCCAAGAGTCTTTTGTCCATTGACCAACTATTGATTATGTGAGTCATCACATGAGCCAAAATGCAAAAAAACAAAAAAAGATGTCATTACCATCACCTGGGACTAAGAACCCCATCCATTAGGTGGCCTACTGACTGCATTGTAGGTGGTGTTGTAAACTTCCACCTCTATTCAATAGCGGTTGTTCACGGTGGACCTTGATGACATCCTTGAAATAGTGCCCTTTTAACTTTAGACGCAGTCCTGTTGAGGTGGTTCTTCTCTGTTGTGCCATGTGAGCTTTCAGGCGTGGCTGTTTGGGTTCTCCTATACTCCTACACTATATTGTTTAGCTTGTGTTTGGGAGTTTTGTTGTAGAAATAAATAATAATAATAAATTTGATTTAAGAAAGCGGCTTTCAAAACACTCAAGGACACTGCACACAAGCAATAACAACAACAAACATAGCAAATGAAGCAGATTTTGTCAGACATCTCTGACAAACCTACCACATAAAAGAGAGCAATGTTGTTCTGTTGTATTTCTGTTTCTACCTAGTTGGTGTCTGGCATTATTTCCTTTGCATCTGGTTTGATGAAGATTCAGTTGGGATATTCACATGTTTTAAGAGGTTCCTTTACATGTGAGTATTCCTTTTTTCCCCTTCTGCCTTTGAGGGAACATTCTCTCTCTGATGGTGTAGGGTTCTGATCTCCGCAAGTTGTGTTCCATCGGGTGGTGGCAGTCAAAGAGTAAGTACTGGTCTGTGTGTGGATTTCCAGTAAACTTCATTGTTGAGGCTTCCTTCCTCATTAGTAACCACACAGTCCAGGAAAATTCACATATTTTCCTTAGTATCCTCTATGGTAAACTTCATGCTTTCATCAATTCAATTAATGTGTTTGGTGAAAACCAAATACACTAATTGATGCTTTTGATGCGATTGGGGCATGTTCCCCAGGTAATACTACAATAAAAATTAGATACATTATGTTTCTTAGATCTGACAAAATGTGAGACAGCACTCTTGTTCAAACATTCTGTTCACACCAAACGCGATAGACGCGGCCAGAGCGTCAGGTTTACATGTAAAGTTAATGTAGAGGCGTGATGACCCGCGAAAATTCGGAAGCACGAATGAAACCACGCGCATCAGTTTTTGTGTTGCATTTTGTGCATACGCGCATTTCGCGTCTACCACTCGAGTTGGAAAAATCTGAACTCCAGCGTCAATTCGCGCCGCGACAACCAATCAGGAGCCTGGTGACGTGGCTCTGACCTAGGTCAAAGATCCAGCCAAAGCCCTTCATTCTTTATTCAGTATGGAGTGTGAAGTAGCGTAACAAAAGCAGCATGGAAAGTGATAGGAAGACAGCATCTGCAGACTGTTCAAGTTTCTTTTAAGTGTTCTTTATTTTCTGGCGTCACCTTTCAACAATTTGTGTCACAAAAACATAAGAACCTGTCAGTCAAAATTTCACCTGCTTTATATAGAATTCCACTCACACCTGGATCTCATTAACTTCTACCATTGGGAAAACAGGGTAGACTAAATAACACAGTCTAGACAAAGAAACAGGAATAAAATCATTTTTCCACTTAACAAACTCATTCACCCAACTAAACAGTTTGAAAAGTCAATCTCTTCACTTACTCTGACTCATGAGGTTATTTTAAATGAAATAAACAATTTTACACAAAAGAAATACCCCTTCATTTGGTTACACCCAATTGACATGATCAGTGACATCATATCCTATAAAATCAGGAAGTATTGGGGCGGCCCTTCCCACATACCTGTTTTACACATAGGACCTGCTCAAAGGAACAGACAATGGTAAGTATAACCAAACTACATAAACAAATGAAAGATCCAAATCAATTAATGATGAAGTGACATTTAGCTTTAAGTACATTTGCACAGATGAAATGAATATGACCAATGCTACCACAAACAGACCCGGGATAGTATGTAGAGCCAAGGTTACATGTGCTGTGTTATAGTGATGGGATTTCCGGCTCTTTCGGCTCGGCTCATTAAAAAGAGCCGGCTCTTTCGGCTCCCAACCGGCTCTTCAGGTTGTTTTGTTGCTTTAATTAATTTATTATTAACAATAATATAAAATTATGCACAAAAGGAATTACTAATGTAAAAAAAAGTGTTTTTATTTATATATGTTTATATATAAATATATGCGGTGGCCCCTAGAGACAAAACACATACAAACTCCAAAACACATTTCTAGCGTTAACTGAACTTCCAAAACAGAGCTACCTAGATCACTTAAATTACACAATTGAAAGCATGTGTGTATGGTTTGTGTACTCATACACAAGCACTCATATACATTCAAATAATTAAACAAAAATGTTCATTTACCTGTTACTACCACACACCAAATCCGATCGTTGGTACTTGCTGGCTTGTGTAGCCACTAGGTAACAAAAGCTCAACACTGCGCCTAGCATTCTGGAGCACTTCTGTTGTCTTTTGTATGTGTTTTGGAGTTTTTACGTGTTTTGGAGTTTGTACGTGCTTTGTCTCTAGGGGCCACCGTAAATATACTTTTATTTATTCACTCCACATAAAATGTAATAAATCATATAATACAAAAAATAATATTTTTACATTTCAACTTTTAACTATTTAAATTTTCAGCTTTTTCCTTTTAAACAAATTTAAAGTGAAACCACACAAAACACTGCAAACCACAACACAATTAAATATAAATTTAAATATGAAAACAAAAAGAAGATGCATATTCTCTGTCATATAGGCCAGCATGAATAAACTTTCTGAATCATCCGCAACTGAAAATAGTTGTCGATGATTACTATACCTTTCTAATGTGAGTTGTTGTCCCTGGCCTTCTTTCTCCGTCTCTCCCTCCCTCCCCTCCTGTTCCTGTGCTACTGCGAGTGTAACTACACCCCCCCCCCCCCCCTTCCCAGCGCAAAGCACAAGGGAGTACATGCGGAGTGAAGCGAAAAAAAAGTGCGAGAGAGAGGGTGAGAGAAAAAAAAAACAACAACAACCCACGGCTCGTGATAAGGAGCCGGCTCACGTCGAAGATCCGGCTCTAAGAGCCTTTTTGTTCACGACCGACACATCACTACTGTGTTTACATTAAAGCATTATGATAGACTATAGGATAACAGAACACAAAATAATAATATATGCAAGTGACAAATGGCAAATGAATTCTGTCCTAGCCACTTTGTCACATGGAGGAAAAGCTCATCAGTGTCGTGGCTAATCATCCAGAGCTATATGATGCTAGCTGCTACTTCTACTGAGACAGGAATAAAAAGGACCTAGCTTGGAGGCACATAAGTGAGGAGATCGGGCAACCTGGTAAGTTCATTCATTCTTCTTTTGAATTTTCAGACTGACCCGATGAAGCCACGCAAAAGTTAGCAAGCTCGCCTACTGTCCCGCTATTTTCCCACTGATGTACAAATACCTTTCTGCTAACAAGATAATGTGTTTATTCAGAGGACATCTGCAGGAGAAAGTGGAAGAGCCTCAGGGACACATATAATAAGGAGAAGAGGAGTAGGATGCAGCAGGATCGGGTAAGAGATGGAAGTTCTTCGTGGTCATGGGGTTTCTGGACCCTTTCCTCGCCCCGCGGGAGACAAGCGGCAATATGGTGCGGACTGTGGAGAACTTACCCCCCGAGGACCAGGGACAGCCCAGAGAGGCAGCAGGGGAGTGTCAGTCAGAAGGTATGTTTACCTTTAGAGCCGGTCGGAGCGGACATGCTCCATTTTGCTTAACTATTTTTAAATCCCGGTAGCACTGCAACCACGTAAGCTAGCGCAATAATTTTTTTTGCATATGAAACCGGAGGAGTTGTACTTACATCTTATGCCATCAGCTTGTCCTAGGTCACAGTTTCCTTCCACATATAGCTTTGCAAAAACTGCATAAAAAGCACTTGCAGCAACAAAAACATAATATTCCAGAAACACGCTTTGCCGATCCGAGTAGCTGTTCATAACACTTCCTACGTCCATCGGCGTGAACTATCGCATGTCCGCCATGACCTTCCCGAAACCGGACGTGACGTCATTTTGCGGAAATGTAGTTTTTTTTACCATTGGGGCCTTATGAGTCTATACTTGTGTTTTTAAAAGTTATGTTTGACTTTATGACTTTCTGTGTCGTTTCTGGGATGCTTAGGACTCATATTGCACTGCTGGAAATAGTTTATTTTGATGCATATGCTGTTATTTTGCAAATTTGCATTATAATATTTATTTTCGTTTTTCTTGCAGTATATGAAAATTGGTGTATTTCAAAAATAAAACTATGAAGACACTTAAAATAAATTTCCTGTGGTGGGAAACTAGTTTGTGCAACTTTTTTGTATTTACAATTTTGAGGGATAAGCCTCTTAAATTTCTGTAACTAGCAATATATGTTAAAAAAACAAAAACGATTTTCAATTTTTTTGTAGTTTATTGCGCTTTTTTGCAATTTATGTAATTACTATGCACTTAATGCAGACATATTATTAAAATCTGGGCTATAATGGTTGTATTGATGTATATCAACTTGAAATGCTCCCAAAAATGGCTCCACAGCATGTAAAAATATAATATAAGCTCTGGCGGACTTGGTTCTATGGTAGGTCTTAAAGGGTTAATGTAGGCAGTTAATTTATGCGTGTTGTCATATAGGAATATATTTTGTTTATTAATAAACAGTATACAGTGGTCCCACTGTTCATCTGTCACTGCCTCGCCTTTTCGCTGATTTTTTTTATTGCACCGTACAGCTTTCAACAATGTGCATTGCATTCTGCAGCCTGATTGACAAATCTCCTCCGTGTCGTGTCTCCTGCGCTTGCCAAACTTATCATGTTTGGTTTTGATAACCATCACGTCCAATAGAAAAGACAGCACAAAAACACTCATAACTATGAACCTCATTCGGAAATACACACCTGAGGGAAAAAGGCGCACGAAAGTGGCGCCGCAGAAGGAGAAAAAGCGCGGCATAATAATACTTTTACGTTTTAAAATCGACAAAGGTTTGAACTTTGAGAATCAACTTGTGAGAACTGCGACTACTGTTCATGTGCTGGAATAAATGAGAGACCACTGTATATAATTTCTCTATGACTATTGTTTTCAACCTGTTAACATTTAATATTGTCTTGATAGAGTCAACTGATTATGCACCACAGCCATCACCTGTTGCTTTTCCTGGCTCCCCAGTCCCTGGTCCCTCCGCTCCTGCTGCTGCACCCACAGGTATGTTGTGATGGCTGCACTTACAGCCACACAGTGGTAATATCACCATGTTAGTGTAGAGGCTTATAAGTAATATTGCATTCACATTTCTTTCTTTAAATATAGGAATTTATTTACAGAACAATAAATAACTGGTTTTGGTTTAGAATTCATTCACATATCCACATAACACTGCATTCTAAAATAAGTGCGCACATTTTAGTTTACACTGTTATGTATGATTAATCTTTTGTTTTCTGAGTTACCTTAGTTGCAGCTGTTCCAGTCCCTTGATTAAGGAGCCAAGAGGTGGAAAAGGGGCGGAGCGAGCTTTAAAGGAAGGCTACAAATTGGTTCACGCCATAATTCAGGACCATGGGGGGGAATTGGAGTTCATTATGTTTGGTTTAGTTAGGTTTTGTGTGTTTTTACCCCTTTTCCTGTTTTTGTGGGCTGATCAGCCACTATTTAAGTTTCCCCTTTGTCTCGTTAAGTTAGGTCAGTTTGTGTGAGTTATCAGTTGTGTTGTCAACTTTGAGTAGAGTTTTGTTAGTTTGACCTCTTTTATGGGCCCAAGATTTTGATTCTTTTTGCATGAGTTAACCAATTATTAGTGATGGCCAAATGAAGCTTTCCGAAGCACTGAAGCTTGTATTGAAAAATGGTTCATTACTCGAAGCTTTTCAACACAGTCCTCTCCGGTGACATCTGGTGGCGAATATTTTGAAGAGCAGCTTGAATCTGCAGAATAAAACGGACTGCTCAATCATCACTGCTCACTCAAGAGTGGAGTTCTCTCCGATATTGGTCCACCGTTCCGTTGCTTTGAACATGTAATTGGTTTTGTCTTCTCGATTGGGGGGCTGAAAAAAATGTAATGCGTATTTGCGTAATACATTTTGATCAATAAACTTTCCCTATTTAAACATGCACTATGGTGTGGCCTTTCTTTGCTCATAACTCCTTGATGTTGGTAAATACAATAAGTGAGCAATATATACATTATACATATGATAACGCACAGCACATTATGGAGTATGCCCCTGCTGTGAAGTCCTGCCTCCATCTACTTGTCATTTAATCACTGGACAGCTGGACAGGTTCATATAAAATATTAGATTAGGCCAATTGTCCTATACATATTTTTGACCTAGGGGTGGGATTGATTGTGAACTGGAAAGGGAAAATGCTTAGGGGGCTGAGTACGGCTGCATCGTTACTGATTTGTAGAATCATTTTGATTCGATACAGGATCCGATTCAATTTGATTGGAATCTGGAAAGTTTTGCCTCAGTCAGAAATATTACAATTCTGGTCATGTATCAGTATATATCCATAATTTCGTATCTATTAAAAGAAAGCTGACACATGTGAGACTTAATTAGAGATGTAAACAGAGAGTTATGAAACCTGCAGCTGCAGAAGCCAGCGGGAAAAAAAGAGGCAAACACAGCGCGGACCCGACGAAGCACCAAAATCTGATTCTGACGCGTCGGGTCCGCGCTCTGTGTTCACGTTTGTATGCAGAATCCGTAAACCTGCTCCCAGTTACTGTTTTAGCTGCATGGTGTTTGACGACATGTTGTGAGGTTTAACCTGAGATGCTGGCGTTTCAGGCATAATAACGTTAATTTACAAATCGACACGGGATTTTAATGAATCAATATCACTTTATTCAATTTAGCATGGATTGTAATCAGAAAGGCAATAATCAAAACCCACCCCTAATCAAGAACTTGCAAAATAAGAACATGATCTATGTCAGGTAGCCCTTTTGTTATTTACAGTTAAAAAGTGGATTAGTGTTACTGTGTGCTGGCTGAGTCTCTTTCCTTTCTTAGAAATAGTTTCTCCTGCTCTGGAGAAAATCCACTTGCATGGAACAGAAGAGGCTGTGGAGTGCAGGAACCGCACTGCAAGCTGGTAGATATGCAGGTATTCCTGGGTCCTGCAGACTATCACCTAAAAACAATAAACAAAATGATTTTCTAAACTGTAGCAATGTAATGTACATATAGTGTCAAATACATTTTTGTAGTCTTCATCAGCTTTAATTCACATGGAAGTGTTCCTAAAGTCATATGCTGTAATGGCATTTCCATTATGAAAACATGATTTTGGACATTTCAAGTTTTTCACTTCAGCAGATAAAATGAATTGAGCAAAATCAACTCAAAATATCTCCACACGCCAGAACATCCTCTCTTCCTCGCTGGCTCCATATCTGTCAGTGGAATGATCACCTCTTCGCTATCTGTCACCATCAACACACTCCACGAATCCCATGGATGATTCACTTCCTTATATCCGTTTGAATCAGGTACCGAAGCAGTTACGTGCGTAATGAAGCTTCGGACGTCACTGGTCACGTGATTTTTGCCAAACGAAGCAAGCCTCGACACAGTGCTTCTGAACCAGTGTGTTGTTTTTTTTGACACAAGCTCCGGAGCGTCAGCTTCAAGCGGGCCATCACTACCAATTATGTTTTTTGGGTTAAATAAAAAATCATTTTTTGGACTTTAACCTGTGCCTAAGTTTCCTTCACTGCTCGGTCCATCACAAGTGGTGTCAGGAGTGGCATCAGCAGTTGAAGGCACAGGATTTTTTTTCTCTTTTTTCCCCTCCTCACTTATCAAGCCATGCACAGAATGGGAAGGAGTGGCAGAGGAGCAAAAGGAGATTGTCAAAACCAGCCAGTTGGAGTTGTAGAGCAAGTAGAAGGAGGAGAGGAAAATGGAGCCTCTGGAGGGGTGGATAGTACTGAGAGCCAAGGTAAGGAGCCGACAATGTCAGAACTGATTTCCATGCTTCGTTCTCATATGGGTCAGCAGGAGGCCCAGGAAGCAAGAAGAAGGGAGGAGTTTACCTGCCAGGAACAGCGCTTTAGAGCACTGCAACATCAGTTTCAGCTGTTGCAGGTAGAAGTGCAAGCTCGTACCTCCCCGGTCCCTGAGCCTCAAATGGAGGTCTCTGAGCCTCAAATGGAGGAACCTGAACAACCAGAGGTAGAGTCCTTTGAAGAGGAGGATCCTCCCTGTGCTGGCTCCAGTAATAAGCAAATACATCCTCAGTCAGGTCAGTCTCGCTTTTATGAACCGAGGCTGGAAAAATTGACAGAGGAGGATGATATTGAACATTTTTAACAACATTTGAACGCATGGCTGTAGTTTGCCGGTGGCAAAAAATGGACTGGGTTTTTCATCTGATTCCTTTACTCACTGGCAAAGCAAGAGGTGCGTATGTTCATATGGATATGGATGACTCTCTAGACTATGACAAAGTGAAAGCAGCTATCCTTCAAAAATATGACATTAATCCTGAGACATATAGACTGAGATTCCGTTCACTGGAGGTAAAACCTGATGAGAATCCAAAAGAACTATATGCAAGATTGAAAGAGTTATATGAGAAGTGGGTGAAGCCAAAAGGAAAAACGGTGCATGAGGTTAGTGAAATATTAATTTTAGAACAATACTTGAGAATGCTGTCTCCTGAGTTACAGATATGGATTAAAGAACGCAATCCAAACTCTGCAGCGGCGGCTGCAGAGCTGGCTGATGTGTTTGTGGCGGCACGGAAAAAAGGACAGTCATGGAGCCACACAGCATGGAAAATGAGAGATGGTTCAAAATCTGTCCCTCACTACCAGAAAGCAGGGGTGAGTAAGCCTCCAAAGAGCCAGTCTGTCAATATGCCGTCAAGACCTCCACCCAAGACTGTGATTTGTTATTTGTGTGGGATGGAGGGCCACACAAAACCTATGTGCCCAAAGAATTCTACAAAAATAACTCAGATGTGTTTTGTGCCCCGACAAAGTGTGGAGCCTAAAGTGGAGTTTGAGAATGGTTTCAAAATGACATTAGTTGAGGTTGATGGGAAACCATTAAAGGCCCTTGTTGACTCAGGAAGTACTCAGACTCTTGTGCACCGAGACTTTGTACCCGCAAATAAAGTTAATGTGGAGACAATCCCTGTTCGCTGCATTCATGGAGATGAGAGATCATATCCAACAGCAGATCTGTACATCAAGGTACAAGGACAAACGTATATTCTAAATATTGGTGTTGCAGAGAATCTGCCATTTCCAGTAGTGCTGGGTCAAGATCTGCCTGTGTTGTTTGACTTGCTGAATCCTAGGCATACATGCAATGTTGCAGTAACAAGAGCTCAAGCTAAGAAGAAAGAGGAGACCCTACACCCACTCTGTGCCTTGCCCTTCTATGATGCGGACATAGAGACTGCACCCGGGAAGTCTCGTAAGTCACGTGGACAGAGAAGGCAAGAGAAGTTTCTACATACTGCTGTTCGAGAAGCTCCTAGCATAGAGCCTGAGTTACCTTTGGGTTTCAAAATCCCTGTTAATATTATTGAAATGCAACATGACGATCCATCTCTAACATCTTTGTTCCAGAAAGCTGCAGAGAGGAGCCAAGGGACTGAGCAAGAATTGAACAGCAAGGGGGAGTTTCTCCTGAAAGATGGCATTCTGTATCGTCAGCAGGGTTCAGCATTGCAGTTGGTGGTTCCTAGAGCAGTCCAGAAGGTGGTGCTCTCCTTGGGACACTCCATTCCATGGGCTGGCCACTTGGGAAAGCACAAAACCATGGCCCGCATTAGAAAATATTTTCATTGGCCTGGTGTGCGCTCGGATGTGACACTGTTCTGTAAAAGCTGCCCTCAGTGCCAGAAGTCTTCTCTTAAAATCCCCTCCAGAGCTCCTCTCCAGTCTCTACCAATTATCAGCACTCCATTTGAACGGCTAGGGATGGACATTGTTGGTCCTCTAGAAAGAAGCAAGGCAGGCAACCGTTACATGCTGGTTGTGACAGATTACGCTACAAAGTATCCAGAGGTCTTTCCTTTGAGATCAATAAAAGCCAAAGCAGTCGCCCTCTGTCTCATACAGTTCTTCTCAAGGGTTGGTTTTCCTCGTGAGATTCTTACTGACCGTGGCACTAACTTTATGTCCACTTTGTTGAAGCAGGTGTACCAGCTCCTTGGGATTAAGAGCCTGAGGACAACGCCATACCACCCTCAGACAGATGGCCTAACAGAGCGCTTCAATCAGACTCTGAAACAAATGTTACGCAAATTTGTCAATGAAACTGGTACAGACTGGGATCAGTGGCTGCCCTACCTCCTCTTTGCATATAGAGAAGTACCCCAGGCTTCTACAGGTTTTTCACCTTTCGAACTATTGTATGGCCATGAGGTACGAGGCCCCTTGTCTCTTCTAAGGGAGACTTGGGAGGGTGACCAAGAAAGATCACAGGCTGTCAATGTTGTCTCTTATGTTGTCCAGATGCGGGAACGGTTGGAGAAGATGACTGAGCTGGCCCAAGCCCACAAAGCGGAAGCACAGCAGCACCAGAAGGCCTGGTACGACCAGTCAGCTCGGCAAAGATCCTTCAGTCCTGGTGAGAAGGTGCTGGTGCTTCTTCCAAGTGATGACAGTAAGCTGTTAGCAAAGTGGCAAGGGCCATATGAGGTCCAAAAGAAACTTGGACAAACAACCTATAAGGTCGCTATTCCAGATCAGCCCTGCTCCAGCAGAATACTGCACATTAACCTGCTTAAGGAATGGGTGGAGAGACCAAAAGCAGATGTCTTTCTGATCCGGGAGGTTTCGGAGGAGGAGGAAGTGGATGATCAGTATCTGCCAAAACCCACTCCTCAGGACCTGGATCTAAACCATCTTCCTGAGGAAAGACAGGCTCAGGTGAGAAACCTGTGTAAATTAGATGTGTTCAGTGAAAATCCTGGTAGAACGGACATTGTGGAACATGACATTGTGTTGAAAGATGGAGCTTCTGTGAGGAGAATGAGTTACAGGATACCTGAGCGTCTACTGATCCCGTTGAAAGAGGAGATCGACCTGATGTTGTCACTAGGAATCATTGAAGCCTCGAAGAGCGAGTGGTGCCACCCGGTGGTCCTGGTGCCAAAGAAGGATGGCAGTATCCGTTTCTGCATAGACTTCAGGTACCTGAATGCAATATCACAATTTGATTCATATCCAACTCCCCGCATTGATGACATGGTTGAGCGCCTTGGGAAGGCCAGATACCTGACAACAATAGACCTCTGCAAGGGTTATTGGCAGGTATCACTGACTAAGCGCTCAAAAGAGCTGACTGCTTTCCGGACCCCGTGGGGCTTGTTCCAGTTTAAAGTCATGCCCTTTGGACTGCATGGTGCCCCGGCAACATTCCAGAGACTGATGGACCAGATACTGTCTGACATGTCTGATTTTGCTGCAGCCTACCTTGATGACATAGTGATTTTCAGTTCTACCTGGGAAGAACACCTGAAACACCTGGAGAAGGTATTGGGGCATCTTCAGTCTGCAGGGTTGACTGTTAATCCAGCTAAGTGTGCCATTGCCAAGGCTGAAACTGAGTACCTTGGGTTTGTGATTGTAAATGGAGTAATAAAACCTCAAGTCAATAAGGTCACCGCCATAGAATCCTGTCCTTTGCCAGAGACCAGAAAACAGCTGAGATCATTTTTAGGTATGGCAGGATTCTATCATCGGTTTATCCCTCATTTCTCCGCCAGGGCAGCTCTTCTGACGGATCTGACTGGTGCCCGAAGTCCCAATAAGATCACCTGGACAGAGGAGGCTAAGATGGCTTTTCAGGACCTACGACAATCTCTGAGTAAGAGCCCAGTCTTGCACAGCCCTGATTTTGAGAGAAATTTCATTCTTCAGACTGATGCCTCAGAGAGAGGATTGGGAGCTGTTCTGTTACAGGGACCGCCTGGAGAGCGTCATCCAGTGGCCTTCATCAGCTGAAAGCTGTTTCCGAGGGAAGTGCGATACTCAACCATCGAGAAGGAGGGACTTGCCATCAAATGGGCCCTGGACTCCTTTAGGTATTATCTTCTCGGATGGGAGTTCATATTGGAAACAGACCACAAGGCTCTTCAATGGATAGAGAGAATGAAGGACACAAATGGAAGGATCACGCGATGGTACCTTGCAATCCAGCCATTCCGGTTCACCATCAACCACATCCCCGGCAAGGATAACTGCACTGCAGACTGTCTCTCTCGCTGTCCCAGGGAGAGATCTGAAGAGGGGGAGTGTGTGATGGCTGCACTTACAGCCACACAGTGGTAATATCACCATGTTAGTGTAGAGGCTTATAAGTAGTATTGCATTCACATTTCTTTCTTTAAATATAGGAATTTATTTACAGAACAATAAATAACTGGTTTTGGTTTAGAATTCATTCACATATCCACATAACACTGCATTCTAAAATAAGTGCGCACATTTTAGTTTACACTGTTATGTATGATTAATCTTTTGTTTTCTGAGTTACCTTAGTTGCAGCTGTTCCAGTCCCTTGATTAAGGAGCCAAGAGGTGGAAAAGGGGCGGAGCGAGCTTTAAAGGAAGGCTACAAATTGGTTCACGCCATAATTCAGGACCATGGGGGGGAATTGGAGTTCATTATGTTTGGTTTAGTTAGGTTTTGTGTGTTTTTACCCCTTTTCCTGTTTTTGTGGGCTGATCAGCCACTATTTAAGTTTCCCCTTTGTCTCGTTAAGTTAGGTCAGTTTGTGTGAGTTATCAGTTGTGTTGTCAACTTTGAGTAGAGTTTTGTTAGTTTGACCTCTTTTATGGGCCCAAGATTTTGATTCTTTTTGCATGAGTTAACCAATTATTAGTGATGGCCAAATGAAGCTTTCCGAAGCACTGAAGCTTGTATTGAAAAATGGTTCATTACTCGAAGCTTTTCAACACAGTCCTCTCCGGTGACATCTGGTGGCGAAAATTTTAAAGAGCAGCTTGAATCTGCAGAATAAAACGGACTGCTCAATTATCACTGCTCACTCAAGAGTGGAGTTCTCTCTGATATTGGGCCACCATTCCGTTGCTTTGAACATGTAATTGGTTTTGTTTTCTCGATTGGGGGGCTGAAAAAAAATGTAATGCGTATTTGCGTAATACATTTTGATCAATAAACTTTCCCTATTTAAACATGCACTATGGTGGCCTTTCTTTGCTCATAAGTCCTTGATGTTGGTAAATACAATAAGTGAGCAATATATATAATATACATATGAGACTGCACAGCACATTATGGAGTATGCCCCTGCTGTGAAGTCCTGCCTCCATCTACTTGTCATTTAATCACTGGACAGCTGGAAAGGTTCATACAAAATATTAGATTAGACCAATTGTCGTATACATATTTTTGACCTAGGGGTGGGATTGATTGTGAACTGGAAAGGGAAAATGCTTAGGGGGCTGAGTACGGCTGCATCGTCACTGATTTGTAGAATCATTTTGATTCGATACAGGATCCGATTCAATTTGATTGGAATCTGGAAAGTTTTGCCTCAGTCAGAAATATTACAATTCTGGTCATTTATCAGTATATATCCATAATTTCGTATCTATTAAAAGAAAGCTGACACATGTGAGACTTAATTAGAGATGTAAACAGAGAGTTATGAAACCTGCAGCTGCAGAAGCCAGCGAAGAAAAAAGAGGCAAACACAGCGCGGACCCGACGAAGCACCAAAATCTGATTCTGACGCGTCGGGTCCGCGCTCTGTGTTTACGTTTGTATGCAGAATCCGTAAACCTGCTCCCAGTTACTGTTTTAGCTGCATGGTGTTTGACGACATGTTGTGAGGTTTAACCTGAGATGCTGGCGTTTCAGGCATAATAACGTTAATTTACAAATCGACACAGGATTGTAATGAATCAATATCACTTTATTCAATTTAGCATGGATTGTAATCAGAAAGGCAATAATCAAAACCCACCCCTAATCAAGAACTTGCAAAGTAAAAACATGATCTATGTCAGGTAGCCCTTTTGTTATTTACATTTAAAAAGAGGATTAGTGTTACTGTGCGCTGGCTGAGTCTGTTTCTTTTCTTAGAAATAGTTTCTCCTGCCCTGGAGAAAATCCACTTGCATGGAACAGAAGAGGCTGTGGAGTGCAGGGACTACACTGTAAGTTGGTAGATATGCAGGTATTCCTGGGTCCTGCAGACTATCACCTAAAAACAATAAACAAAATGATTTTCTAAACTGTAGCAATGTAATGTACATATAGTTTCAAATACATTTTTGTAGTCTTCATTAGCTTTAATTCACATGGAAGTGTTCCTAAAGTCATATGCTGTAATGATATTTACATTATGAAAACATGATTTTGGACATTTCAAGTTTTTCACTTCGGCAGATAAAATGAATTGAGCAAAATCAACTCAAAATATTCCCACACGCCAGAACGTCCTCTCTTCCTCGCTGGCTCCATATCTGTCAGTGGAATGATCACCTCTTCGCTATCTGTCACCATCAACACACTCCACGAATCCCGAGGATGATTCACTTCCTTATATCCGTTTGAATCAGGTACCGAAGCAGTTACGTGCGTAATGAAGCTTCAGACGTCACTGGTCACGTGACTTTTGCCAAACGAAGCAAGCCTCGACACAGTGCTTCTGAACCAGTGTGTTGTTTTTTTCGACACACGCTTCGGAGCGTCAGCTTCAAGCAGGCCATCACTACTCGCTTGGATTCCCTTGTGATTACCTTTACTAAATATCTACAACCAATCTGTTTATATCCTGTTTTTTGTATTTTTTTTTTTAAATTTTGAAAATGAAAATCTAGTAGCAGCCTTCTCATTACTTTGTGTTGTTTTGTGCTGTGTTTTACAGGCCCACAGAGGAGGACAGCTCAAAGGCGGTCGAGGGACAGGTCCCATGACGGTCCATCGGCGGTGGAGCTGGCCATCCTGGAGTCCCTGAAGAGGCCACGCCAGTCTCCAACGGAGCATTTCCTCCTCGGCCTTGTTCCTGCTCTGGAGAGCATGCCGCCTCAGACACGAGAATTCGTGAAATTTCAAATGTATAAATTAGTTTTTGAAAACAGCACAGCTGTGTTAAATTTGGAAACATTAGACCCTAGCAATCAGTAGTTTTCTGATGAGGCAGCAGGCTCTCAAGGGCAGAAACAATGTTGTTATTTTTCTGAGGCTCTTCCACTCCAAGCTGGGTTCCTTTTTATTCCTTTCTCTGGTGGTGGTCAGAGGGCCCGGTGGCGCCAGTGTCCGGCAGCCTCGCCTCTGTCAGTGCGCCCCAGGGCAGCTGTAGCTACAATGTAGCTTGCCATCGCCAGTGTGTGAATGTGTGTGTGAATGGGTGAATGACTGAATGTAGTGTGAAGCGCTTTGGGGTCCTTAGGGACTAGAAAAGCGCTATACAAATGCAGGCCATTTACCATTTACCATTCTCTCTGTAAATAGTTACATTTTATATATTTATGTTTAATGTTTTTGTTAGTGAATTTATATATTTTTTCCAATAAACATTTGTAATGACTAATGTCTCTGTTCTACTACACAGCAAATATTGGCACCCAACTTGACACATGTAGAGTTTATTTCAGGTATGGCGAGGACGTCTTTTACGCCGCTGCTCTGCTCTCCACAGTAAATATAGAAGGGAGACTCTCTCTTCAAGCGCTAGCTTGACAGCTGCCATCTTGCAAAGATAACGTCAGGCACAACTTCCTCCCACATTCCTCCCACATTTCCGGTCAAAATATGCAATTTTGAGGCGCGATTGATTTGTGTTGGACACGCGTCAAGGTACGAATGTGCACGCGACAAATTAGGGGCGTCTGGGGCGTTTTCGCTTGCGTCTAAGGCTTTCATTTTGTGCAATATGAAATTCATGCATGGATGAGTATGAGCCAGTTTATATCTTGTGGAGCGTGCCCTGCGGGCTTTCAGAGCACTTGTTCAGTCTTTTTTGTGGCCCTTTCTACAGTTTTGGTAAAATAAAATAAAAAAGAGAAAGAGAGATGGTTTGTAAGGTTTGTTCAGTGTACACAAAAACAGTTTTCCAAGCTCCTCCATTTAGTTCCAGGATGTTTCTGCAATTGTGGGCTCACAGAGTATTAGCATCAGTCTCAGGAAGTCTGAAAGGATCATGTGTGACAAACATCCCTGCCAAGTGATTTTCTGTTGATTTCTTGCACACATGAACAATTTCAAGAGAATTGCCAAAACTTTGTCAGAAGTATCCAAATGTTAATGGGCTGACTGGATAACCAAAAGAATCGAGTTTGCAATGAGATACACTCGGAAAAATGCAATTGTCATTTTGCAGCCATTGTTTTCTAGTGATTGTGTTTAGGAAAAATACTACTCATGTGATAAGTAAGAAAACTTTAATAATGTACATTGTGCATCAATGAATAGATTAGAACAGTTCTTGTGGACTAGATTTTGCAGCTTGACCTACCATAAAGACTAAAGGTCATGTGACCTTTAGATTCAAGATTCAAGAAAATTAAAGAAGCTTATTGTCAAATACACCGCAAAACGCAAGTGGTTACACAGAGCAATGAAATTTTTACTTTGCAGGTTCCCTTTGTAGCACTTGTAGCTTATGTGTGGGTGTAGCCAGAATCTAAAGTGCAAGTAGTTGCAACACTGTCACAGTGCTAATATATACAGAGTATGCAATATTAAAATTTTTATATTGTATGAAGTTGTGTTATGTTGTATATAAATGTAGAAAATTGCAAATTTACAGGTTAGGTTAAAGATAATTACAGTTTGACAGTTACTTATTAGTAGCCTGATGGCATGTGGATAGAAGTTGTTTTTTAATCTGGTTGTCCTTGCTTTCACACTCCTGTAGCGTCTGCCAGATGGCAGAAGTGGGAACAGTGTGAACAGTGCGTGCTGTGGGTGCAATCCTTGATGACGTTGTGTGCCCTTTTCCTGACCCGAGTGTTGTAGTGGTGGGAAGGGTACTCCATAGATGAATTGTGCTGTTTTAATGACACACTGGAGTGTTCCCGTACCACATTATGATGGAGTTTGTCAGGATACTCTCCACTGTGCATCTGTAAAAGTCGCTGAGAATTTTGGAGGTTAATCCAAATTTTCTCAGCTTCCTTAGGAAGAAAAGTTGTTGTTGAGCCTTCCTGATGATGTGCCAAGTTTTATGGGTCCAGGTGAGATCCTCATTGATGTGGTTGCTGAGGAATTTGAAGGTCTTCACCCTCTCCACCTGTGTCCCATTGGTGTATAGTGAGGTGTGTTTGTCTCTCCTCATCCTTAGGTCAATAATCATCTCCTTAGGCTTTCAGCATTTAAGGAGAGATTATTTCCCAGGCACAAGAACACCAGCTGAGGTGTTGCTCTGGGAGGGGACACAGTCATGGGTGAAGAGGGTGTATAGGAGTGGACTGAGCACACAGCCTTGGGGAGTCCCTGTGCTTTTTACCTGATGTCCTGGTACCAACTCTAACTGCCTGAGGTCTGCCTGTGAAGAAGTCCAGGACCCAGCGAATATAGGTGTCCTTATTTTCGAGGTGTGAGAGGGCTGTGCGGATGGCTGCAGTATCGGCGTCTTCGGTAGAACAATTCTTCCAATATGCAAATTGTAGAAGGTCTAATGTGTCCAGGATGGCTTCTTTGATATGGGACATGACTATCCTCTAAAAACAGTTCATTACAATTGAAGTGAGTGCGATGGGGCGATAGTCGTTCAAACAGGTTATATTGTTTCTTTAGCTCCCGATACATTGATTTTTGACCAGTTCTTTAGCAAGTTTTTTTTTACTGTTGTGCTGAGTAAGCTGGAAAAAGTTTCAATCTCGGCCCCCTGCCAATTTGCTTTCTACCTCTCTGCAACATTGACCAACGGACATAAGGCAGCAGGCCAACATACTGACAGCACTAAAGTCTTACGCAGTCTATAGAGTACCAAACCTTTCCCCAATAATGGCTAGTATGATAGCCAGGTGGATAGAGAACAGTTCCCAATTAGTGTAGCAGAAAAGAATGATGCATTGCTTCCATGACATGGGCACATGGCATAGTCTCCAGCTATATTGTCTTATTGTCTGGGAAACTATTTTGTGGACTGATGAGATAGGTGAACTTTTTGGAAGCTCTGTGTCATTTTACACCCGATGCAAAACTAACAGCATTTCATTCGTAGAGCATTATACAAAGAGCCAAACATGGTGGTGGTGGGAGTGCGATGGTCTGGGGTTGTTTTGCTGCATCAGGACTTGAATGATGCATATTTACTCTAGTAATCTGTGTATAATATTAAAACTAGTTTGATCTGAAACATTTAAGTGTGACAAACAGTGTTGGGACTAACGCGTTATTAAGTAACGCATTACAGTAATTACGTTATTATTGTGGTAACGAGCACGGTAACTAGTTATTATGCCAAAATCAGGAACGCGTTAGTCGTTACTGGGATTTAGATAGGGTCGTTACTCGTTACTTCGTGTGGTGGCTATCGCGGAGCTTTCACAGATTCAGTAACATTAGATAGTGGTGGAAGCTTTCAGGTGGATGAGGGAAAAGGGACGCAGAAGGAAAAGAGACCCGAGGCGGCCGCCGGTCCAAGTTTGAACTGAACTTCAGGTAAGAAGTTATGACCTGCAGTCTCTCTGGGTCAGATATGAACCAAGTTTAGGTGGAGTTTATTTTCGTTATTCTGACTTTTTCCGTACTGCGTGCTAGTTAGCATGACGGAGTTTCTATACAGCTGGGTGGTGCTATGAAGTTAATGATGTTGCACTTTATTTTGTTCATAAGTTATTAGAGTTGCCAACCGTCCCGTCTGGTATTCAGAGAAAATATTATGCGTTTCTTATTGAGGTGAAAAGGAACAGTTTGTCCCGTAATTCAGCTACAATGAAAAAGGCACAAAGCTGGAGTTATTCTGTGTTTACGCTGCACAGCTGGCTCTTCTTCTTTCATTCTCCCCCCTCCCTCTCCCGTTTCTACTTCAATCATGAAAACTGATCAGTGATCAGCTGATCGGCTTTTCTCTCTTGTTTGTTTATCGCTCACTTTGCGCCAGAAAGAGGAAACCAGCGGATGTCGCGCTAAACAACAGCAGCACGTTTAAGCTTGATCAGCTGTTGTTAGAATTTATTTAATATTAATTTCTAGTATCAGCTGATGTTTGCTGGAGCCACAGCTGTAAAGCTGCTGGTCATGATGTCGGTTTGGATATGTGATGAGAGGGAAACATGAAGATGAAACCAGGAGATGTCCTTACTGGATCATCAGAGCTGTGATGGAGAAACAGGTTTACCTTTTAGGTGACATGAATGAGTTGAAGGGAAGTTATGAACTGTTTCTGAGAGACAAATAACACCAGGATCCTTTTTTAGGTAGCTGACAGCTGGTAACTGTGCAGGTGCGGATCTAGCAAAGTGTTGCCAGGGGGGCATGTAGGGCATTAACAGGGAGAGGGGGGCACAAGGAAATACTTTTCTTTCTTATTCTCATTTAAAATGTCTAGCTTTTAAAAAATAATTATCTGAATCTTACAACAAACGATTGATAGATTCATGCATATATACCATCAGAACAGTGTACATCACTGTCACAACAGCGTTTGTTTTCATTCAAAGGCTTTAAGATTTTTCCTATAATGGTGGGCCAGTCTCTAGTCAAAATGCCCGGGACGATTTTTTTGTCCCAGTCCAGCTCTGTATGCAGCTCATCTGCAGTCTGGTGTTGCCTACATCTTCCTATTCAGAAGGCAGAATTTCCGAGTTCTGAGTACAAACGAAAGCACCACGACTGCAGTTTTTGTGTTGGATGTAAAAGGCGCACATGACTCTGTGACGTAGGCTAGAATCATGGCAGCAGTCAATGACGGTCCAGGCGTGGGATTTCTCTCGTGGAAATATGCACATTATCTTTTCCTTTCTATTGGTAGGTGGCACAGTGCACTTGTGGCAAGTAAGCAAGCTAGAAGACTGACAAAGTTATGGAAGAAACACATTAACAAGAGAATTCTTAGTAAAACCAAAGTAACTTTCCCTAGTAACTAGTTACTTTGAAAGTAACGAGTAACTTGAAGTAACTGAGTTACTTTTGAGAGAAGTAACTAGTAATGTAACTAAGTTACTATTTTAAAGTAATTTACCCAACACTGGTGACAAATATACAAAAAACAAAAAAGCAAGAGGGCAAACACTTTTGTCAAAGCAGTGTGCATATAAAATCCTCAACCCTTTTATGAAAGGCACTGGTGTTGAATTCAGTCACTGAAATGAATTAGATCAGCCAATTAACTTTACCTAAGCCAGTGGACCCAAATTCAGAGCTTGAAAATTGAGGCAATGTTTTAGGATTTTATTACAGAACTGGAAATAATGTAACAAGAGGGCAGCAAGGATTCAGTGGAGTTTTTCCTCAACTGAATCCTTGCTGCCCTTTTGTCAGAGTACTGGGATCCATGTGTGGCTGTGACAATGGGCAGACAGGGAATTCAAAAGCCATTAGGGAGCTCTTAGATGCTGGTTGGCACTCGAGGAAGGAATCTGAGACGGAGAAGGAGAGGAACAGTGTCAGTCTTGTGCATGGAAACACACAGGTACTTCAAAAAACTAGGGAACCTCAGCACCCCTACCATAGCAGTGGCAGCAGTAGACAGAATGATCTCTGTAAGAGCAGGAGGATGAAGTGGTGCTTCTAAACTGGAGGTGAGTGGAGATGGATCACAGGGGTGCCAGCCACCAAGATAAGCCACCCACAGACAGAGACTGAGCCAGTACCACTAGTCCTCCTGGACAAATAGGTAACGATATCAAAGGATGTATTTCAAACCAAAACCCACAAATCTAAATCTTAGTCTTGTGAGTGAAAATCCTGCCTTTGTTTGATCCGTGCCTGTGCTTTTTGGTAAAAACTCTGTCACACAAAGAACCAGCACATCTACAGGGTAGGTTGCATCACCAAAGTAGTAAAGAATTAGCAAAAAATAAAAACCACTCTGGGAAGAAAGAAAAGTAGCAATCAAAAGCATCACTGCAACACTCACAAGTAAGATCAATGATGCTATTAAGGCATTTTGAAAAATTACTCTGATAACCAGAGCATCAAGTTTTAAATGCATTCCTTCATTTTTCACAGTAAAAGCCTGCCACCATTCCAGTGTAGTCACCATGTTTTTTTATCATTATTTGTAGGTGACAACTACATCCATCCATCTGTGCGAACACAATGTAAGGCCTCCTATTTTTGTGTCTCAAAAACATAAAAACAATTCTTGTACACAAGAATGATTCAGTTTGAGTTGTCAAAGGTCACGGTCAGAGTGACCTGAGAAAACATTTTGTTGCCGAGGGACAAGACTTCAAATGTAGAGAAGCAGTTTGACGAAAGACTAATCTTCTTGGCCAATGGAAAATGGATTTCTGATGCAGTTTAAGTTTAGACTGGATTCATGTTGCAAGCCTGTCTCTTTGTGTCCAGAGACACAGAGAGAGGAAAAACACTTTGTTTTAATGCGAATATATGTTAAGGCTACATATGAAGGTTCTTTGTTGGTGCACAAACATATACTTCCAGTAAGGTCCAAGATGTCATCTCAGCCAGTCCCTATATGGTGCACAGTTACAGTCTGGATTTGAACATTTATTTGTATGACTTAACTACAGAAGTCATAATTCTGTCATATAGACACTATTTATATCTAGAAACTATTTCATTCTACCTCTGCACCACTGATGCTACATGGATAAATAAATGAGAGATGTAAGATAGAATCAAAACAGATTAGAGGAACAATTAAACAATGTTGAGAAGTGAATGGAGATGTTCAATTCTGAAAGGCCTGAGAGCGAGTTGAAGGCCACAAAGAAACTTCATGCTCTTAATTACAGCTTTGGTCTCCCTGCTCTGATAGCACGTAAAGGTCAGGGAGCAACAGGGAGGCTTGACCTAATGTCAGCCATTCACCGAGGTGAATGTCTCTGAGTATTGCACACCTTGTGCTTTTGGGCACTCCAGTGATGTTGCAGCTCTGAAATATGGCCAAACTGGTGGCAAGTGGCATCTTGGCAGCTGCACGCTTGACTTTTCTCAGTTCATGGGCAGTTATTTTGCGCCTTGGTTTTTCCACACGCTTCTTGCGACCCTGTTGACTACTTTGAATGAAACGCTTGATTGTTCGATGATCACGCTTCAGAAGCTTTGCAATTTTGAGACTGCTGCAAGATATCTCACTATTTTTGACTTTTCTGAGCCTGTCAAGTCCTTCTTTTGACCCATTTTGCCAAAGGAAAGGACGTTGCCTAATAATTATGCACACCTGATATAGGGTGTTGATGTCATTAGACCACACCCCTTCTCATTACAGAGATGCACATCACCTAATATGCTTAATTGGTAGTAGGCTTTCGAGCCTATACAGCTTGGAGTAAGACAACATGCATGAAGAGGATGATGTGGACAAAATACTAATTTGCCTAATAATGCTGCACTCCCTGTATGTATGTACAAATGTGTGTGGGTATGTGCATCACCCTTATTGCTGAGTAAACAGTGAGCAGGCAAGAAAATAACAAGGTGACAGACGTGGGAAAGTTTCACACCAGTTTAATATGAGGAGTGACAGTGGTGTCACTGTGTGTGTGTGTGTGTGTGTGTGTGTGTGTGTGTGTGTGTGTGTGTGTGTGAGAGAGAGAGAGAGAGAGAGAGAGAGAGAGAGAGAGAGAGCGAGAAAAGAAGAATCACACTCTCTATAATAGCAACAATACCTTTCTCTTCAGGTTGATTTGTCTATGGTATATAGGGTATATATCAACAACAGTGATCACAAAACGGTGTATAACTGAACACAGTAGTGCAATTTTTAACCAGGTCTTCCCATTAACACCTGACCTGTCCAGAGGGTCAGTCAATGAGCTCGTCAATAGCTTCAATGCTAACATGTTAAATGTAATGGACACTATTGCTCCCATTAAGATGAAGGTTATCTCTGGAAGGCAAAAGTCTCCATGGAGAAACTCCACACTGGTGAAAAATGAAAAAAGAGAGTGTAGGAAAGCTGAGCGCAGATGGAGAAAAACAAACCTCCAGGTTCATTATGACATTTATAAAGAGAAACTTCACAATTATAATTTACAACTGAGGAATGCAAGGAGGTCATACTTCTCTGACATCATCACTAAAAACAGCCATAATGCTCGGGTCTTATTTTCTACAGTTGACAGGCTAACAAACCCTCCTGTGTCAGTGGCAGCTGAACTTCATTCGACCATGGCCTGCAATGACTTTGCCAAATTCTTCACAGAAAAAATCCAAAAAATTAGACAAGCAATTGGTACATCAACAGCAGATCCAGGATATGTACTGTGTCCACCAAAAAACTGTTTAAGCACCATGAAACAGTTTCAACCTATTAACAGCAAAGACCTGGAGGACATCTTAGGTCAACTGAACTCCTCTTCCTGCTGTTTAGATGTCCTGCCAACAAGTTTTTTCAAAAAGGTCTCAAAGACTTTAGAGTCAGACCTGTTACAGATCGTCAACTTTTCTTTATTATCAGGCGTGTTTCCAGAATCACTAAAAACTGCTGTAATCAAACCTATACTGAAAAAGGACAATCTTGACAAGACACAAATGAACAACTACAGGCCGATCTCAAATCTCCCGTTTTTAAGTAAGATCATTGAAAAAGCAGTTTCTCAACAGCTCAGTTACTTCTTAAAACAGAATAATTGCTACGATGCCTTCCAGTCAGGTTTTAGACAGAACCACAGCACTGAAACCGCTCTGACCAAAGTGTTTAATGACATATGTCTGAATACAGACAGTGGAAAAATGTCAGTCCTAGTTTTACTGGATCTCAGTGCAGCATTTGATACAGTTGACCACAACATATTACTCAAACGACTGGAGAACTGGGCAGGTCTTTCAGGAACTGTACTAAACTGGTTCAAAACATACTTAGAAAACAGGAAATACTTTGTATCAATAGGTAACTTCACATCTGAGCAGACAAGTATCACATGTGGAGTTCCCCAAGGTTCCATCTTGGGACCCCTTCTCTTTAACATCTACATGCTCCCACTGGCACAGATTATAAACAACAACAAAATAAACTATCACAGCTATGCAGATGACACACAAATATATATCACAATGTCACCAGGAGACCGAGGCCCTGTACAGGCTCTTGGTAAATGCATTGAGGAAATCAATGACTGGTTGTGCCACAATTTTCTCCAGCTAAACAAAAACAAAACTGAGGTAATAGTCTTTGGCGCCAAAGAAAAACGATTACAGGTCACCAGAGAACTTCAATCTATACATCTAAAAACCACAAACCAGGCGAGAAATTTGGGTGTAGTGATGGATGCAGACCTAAACTTAGAAAAACACATTAAGACAGTAACAAAGTCAGCTTACTATCACCTCAAGAATATTTCAAGGATAAAAGATCTGATGTCTCAACAGGACCTGGAAAAACTAGTCCATGCATTCATCTTTAGTAGGCTTGATTACTGTAACAGCATCTTTACAGGTCTACCTAAAAAATCAGTCAGACAACTACAGCTCATTCAGAACTCTGCTGCTCGAGTCCTCACTAAGACCAAAAAAGTGGACCACATCAGTCCAGCTCTGAGGTCTTTACACTGGCTGCCTGTCCGTCAGAGGATAGACTTTAAAGTTCTGATGCTGGTCTATAAAGCTCTGAATGGTTTAGGACCAAAATACATCAATGACCTCCTGACCCAGTATGAACCTTCCAGATCCCTCAGGTCATCTGGATCCGGTCTTTTATCAGTTCCCAGAGTCAGAACCAGACACGGAGAAGCTGCATTCAGCTTTTATGCTCCTTATATCTGGAACAAACTCCCAGAAAGCCTCAGATCAGCTGAAACACTCAGTTTATTTAAATCCAGGTTGAAGACTCACCTGTTCTCAGCTGCATTTGAATAAAGCACCAAATCCACACTTTTAAGCTTAAATTTCAAAACTTACATTTAACTACTGATTGTATCTACTGTTCTGATTTTATCTGTTTTGATTTTATATACTGTTTTGTTTGTTTGTTTGTTTGTTTGTTTGTTTGTTTGTTTGTTTGTTTGTTTGTTTGTTTGTTAATTAGTTAGTTAGTTTATTTGCTTGTTTTAATCAATTTTAAATCATGCTTTTTATTTGTTCTTGTTTCTAATGTCTCTGTAAAGCACTTTGAATCACCTTGTTGTTGAATTGTGCTATACAAATAAACTTGCCTTGCCTTGCCTTGCCTATGGTTATCAGGGATGTCATTGTCTCTGCAAGCGTCTAAGTGTTCAAGTCCACAAGAATGAAAAAGTCCATATTAATTCTCTTCACAGGGTGTCAGATGGTTTCAGTGGTGAGCCTATTAAAAAAGAACAGCTTAGGCAAATTTGTCATATGATCTTCAAATCTTCACTGACATTTATGAGTAAGTAATAAGCCAAAAATGAACATATAAAGCCTTTTAATTTGGAAAAATAATAAAAGTAGAGACAGAATCATTTTGAGATCTTTCAGAGTGTAAATGATGTGTTTGTAGTGTTGGAAGATTAACAAAACCAAATAAACAGTGGCATTTGTGTGCCACTGAGACAAATTTTAATTGCCTGGACCTTCAGACTTAAGATATGAGGGATCATACGTATGTTTCATCATTGGAGAACAGGTTCCTTTGCCACTGAAATGAAAACATGAAGCTAGAGATAACACGCTGGCAGCTGGAAAAACTTCATCTTCTTCCTCCTCAGCTTCAGCCTCATCACTAACATATTTATTTATTGCTGACATTGTTACCATTTCTTCTCATCGGCACATTAGAAACATGACCCTTCTGTATCCAGACAGTTGACAACAAGCCATCTGGACAACAACAACAGCTGATTATAATCAAACAATACTCCAACTACTGTTAGTGTTCTAAAATCATGCTTTCCCTCTGATAAACAGTTTGATCACATTCTCACATCGTGTGAGAGTTTATTCTCTGAGTGTAAGAGTCCAACAATGTCAGGAACATGTCAAGGAAAGTTACGCTGATGCCGGCTAACACAGGCCTGGGTTTTCCTCTGCCACTGTTATCTATGGAAGCTTGGAATCCTACGGGTTATTCCAGCAGATACACATTTGCATCTAACATTGAACCTTTTTCCAGCTTACCTGCAGACATAAACATAATAGTGCTGATTAAAGAATTCAGACTTGGTCCATTCAGAGTACATATCTACAGTCCAGCATTTGTGCTTCCTGGCAAATTGAAGTTTGAAGTTTCTGGTTGTTTGCAAGCCTCAATAATGAATTATTAAACCTTGCCCGTTCCGTTGCCTGCTTAAGGTCATTCTAGAGAATTTTTCAGACTCTGATCTAGACGTGTTCATAGCTTAATATCAAAAGTGGTCTTTCTTCTTTCTGTAGCACTTTGAATCTTGGTGCCTGACATCTGCTTCGGTCAGCTCCTGTTTTCTGCCTCTCCCTTGGCACATTCTGTAAGTAAGCAGTCTTGGCAATCTACTCCAATACATACTTCACCATACTTCAAGAACACATTGCCTTGACCTATTTATCTCAAAGACCATCCAGCAAAGTGCTCTAATTCAGATTCTTTCCTCTTCGGTGTGTTCTCATTGTTTTACCATTTTGAACAGGTGTCACGAAGTTCAAAATGAAATATTATACCCAAATGTGAGCTGACAAACTGAATTTCTCAGAGAAATTAATCAACCATAACATTCAACTACTAGTACTAATTTTTCTGTTTAGAAATCATTGTAATTAACAGCAATTTGTCACCTTCATTAAAAAACAATAATTTATTGACAGCAATAATTATCTTTTAGAACTAAAAATATTTTAATTACAGCGCTAGGGTAAACTGGTGGATTAACCATTACAGATGTGTAAAAAGGGTAATTACCAGTACTATTAATTTAAAACATAAACCCTGACATTGTGGAGCGGTCTAATAAAAGTATTTACTCTACGTCAGGCATATTAAAGCTTTTTTTTCTCAAGTTTGTACTTTATTGATGATGTTTTTTTTTCTTTTTAACTTTTTAACTGATGATAATGTTGATAATGTTAATGATCATTGTCTTGCTATACTTGGTCAGATCACTCCCTGAAAAAACAGCTCTGTTGTTTCTTGCTGACCCTGGTTCAACCTTGTGGCCTTTAACATTCCTGCAGAAAAGCAGAGCGACTAAGGGAGATCATGGCTTTGGTTTTCCTTTGTGTAGATATGGATGTAACCAATTTGTCCAGCTCCAAAAATAATCACTGAGGAGACCATATTTGGACAACAGGGTGCTTTGGTAAGTTGCAGTCACACTGATAATTAGAGCAAAGTAAAACACTAATAATGTATTACAAATTCACTCACCAAAACTGTACAGAGGCCAACTTTAAATTTAGAGGAGTTAAAGACAAAGGAACTTTGAGGCATGGGTTTCTGTGGCCAAGCAGTTCAGTAGGTATAAAGTGCAGGTGACCTAGTCTTTCTGTTCACGTAGTTTAGGTTCCGCTGTAAAATTGTGATTGTCTGACACATGTATCACACTCTCTGAGGTCTTATTACATTACCTGAAATTATTAACACATATGGGTGTGTTATGAGATCTTCTTCCTGTGGGGAATATATGATCAATTAAAAGTTTGTCAAGGGACTCATTGGAAAAGAGCAAAAAACTAATTTGGAAGAGAGCCAAAAAAGTCATTTTAATGTGGAAGAGTAAAGCAGAGAGGCAATGGTAATTAATGCTGGGGATGATATTCACAAATCTGGCCAACAGTAAGCTGGAAGGCTGAATAGCAGAACCTGAATGGTGGGTGCCAGCAGTATCAAGGACATTAGTTATTAACCAGCTGGTCTCTAGACATTGTTTTCCACAGTTATAAACCATTAAAATGCACAGCAAGGCAATTAGGAAGTATTTTAAAGAGTGTTGCTACCTTGAGGGTCTTTATAATAAGAGTCAGTGGAAGGTGTTTCTTTTTTCTTCTCAGTTTTATTTTTTCAGGCAGCAGTGGAATCCAGTGTTGCAGAACTGATGATAGTCCTTTCAGTTGCGTGGTGGTAGTATCCTGCCAAGAATATTAGACTGAAGATGGTCAGTTAGCTGAATACAAGTCTGCATTTACCTCTGAGTTACCAGTTTAACTTTCTTTTTATCTACTTTTTTTTTTATCCACTCACTCTCCTCTAGCAGTCCAAACATTTATCCATCCTTCCTTTGTTCTCCCATCCTTCCATTAAACATACATCCATCCATGCATCCAACACCCTGGTCTTTACTGTTCCCATAACAGGGAGCTTTTATCACTCCTAATTTAAATTCCTAGCATGTACTTGAGCTGCTCTTCTTTTATAGAAACACTCTTTAAAAAACATAAAGCAGAACAACATTTATATTCCAAACTTTGTGAGTGGGTACTGCATCAATAAACCACACAGTGAATTAAAAGGAAGTGCAAAGTGGCCTAAAGAAGGTTCATGGGAGTGGAATGCTTATAGAATGAGAATAGTTCACAGTGGCAGTGTTGGTTGTATGTATGAAGGAAAGGAGCTGGAGAGGGTTGAGCACTCTGGTCCAGTTTTTTTTAAAAGCCCTGTCCTGTTCTGCAGCTTTAGCAAGCAGAGTCATGGACTGAATAATCTCTTGTGCCAAGCACATTTTCTTTCCCAAGAGCAGCTCTATAAAATCTCTATAAGTTCCTCTTGTTAACCAATTTATTTTTATTTTATTATTTTTATTTTTGAAAGTGTGTAGTGACACACTGTCTGCGCTGAGAGGCGTAAAGAAGAGAAGAAAGAGGAGAAAAAAGACAAAGCTCAAACATCAGATCTTCCTGTTTGTGAGCATGAGTGTGTGCGTTTGTCACAAAATGTACTTGATGATGAGGGTGAGACAGCCTGGGAAACACTCAGCTTGCAGCACAGACCTCCCCACCAGCACCAAATATGCCTGAGTCACACCTGATCACAACACCCAAGTAGGTGGATCAGCAGCTACCAGCGGGTAGCAGTAGGAGGGCCAACCCCTCACCCTCCATTACCATGTCCCATAGGGGCCAAGGCACAGCAAGCCTTAGACCCAGGCCCAGCCATACAGACACATACTGACCCCACATGTCTGTGGCCTGTACATGTGCATAAAGGTCACATGTCTGTGGCACATACTGACACACACCCATCCGCATTGACCCACCCTTGTGATTTGATGACCAAACAGTACTCTCTGGACCCGTCTGTACACCCATCTGCACCCAACACCAGTTACCCACTTCACAACAGGACCGATGCAGAAGAGGTGTGTGTCAACATTTGTAAAGTGCCAGTTCTTTCTTTTGCAAAGTTGCCCTTTGCAAAAAGGTTTGAGTCGCAGATAGGTGGGGCTTCTGTACCACAGCTAAATCTGTGTGAATGAGA
The DNA here is from genome assembly GCF_964374335.1 of Astatotilapia calliptera. Lineage (NCBI taxonomy): Eukaryota > Metazoa > Chordata > Actinopteri > Cichliformes > Cichlidae > Astatotilapia > Astatotilapia calliptera. The sequence goes on from NC_137423.1 coordinate 15,259,902, forward strand.
TGACCCTATTTGAAATATTTGCTCTGTTTGAAATCATATAGAGCCAAGAGTAAATAAAAAAAAAACTGTCTAGAACACTCTGAGCTTTTGTCTCACAGGAATTGCTTCTACACACAGTGACTAAATGTTTAATAAGATGATCTACGAGTGGAACACTATATAGGATAGAAAATGAGAAAAGCATAAAATGCACCAAGATTGATGTTTCAAAACCAGAAATAGCTTTTTTTTTATTCCCTGCATGCTTCCTCCTTGTCTAATCTTTACACCAACTTTACCCACAATGCAACATGACAGGAGAGAGTTTGGTCTAGATAATGTAGCCTCGAGCCTTTAGCCTGAGGGGAAGGCTACAGAGGTTTGGTATGCTCACTTCTTTCAGATTTTATTTAATTTTCTAACTTGTATTCCTCAGCCTCAAACAACACTGACACAAGTGAGATAAATGAGGATTTTATGAGGACATCCATCACAGCTTTATCACACACCTTCCTCTGGAGCCACAGGACTGCTTTAGAGGACTATTTTGCATGTAGTTGTACCCCCTACACCTGCAAACTGACACTGATGTGTAAAAACAGTGAATTTCTCTTTCTTTTTTGCCCCATAGGCAGCAGGCCCTGACTCTCTGCTGGGATCATTATCCCAATGATCTTCTCTCCTTCTTTAATCGGGCTTTGCAGAGGACAGATCATCTGTCACAGGACTCCTTGTTCTACTTCCGGATGGCTGAGCTGCTACAGAATGAGTGCTGGACAAGACACATGGCTTTTCTTTTATCTATGGATTAAAAAAAATCTAAAGATCTAATAAACTTATTGCACTACATGTATATATTAAAACTGACAGACCTTCTTGAGGATGCCAGGAAAGATCCAGTCCGCTGGAAATTTCTGGAAAATGTGGTGGATGGCATGAATATTGGTCTTTTAACTGTATATTCATAAATTTTGCAGCTTGTCCTACTGATAAAGACGTCCTGCACACCCATTCACCCATACTAATAGTAAAATAAATAAAACAGGACATTTTCTGTGAATTCCACTTCATGATTACTGGGCAGTTTGGGTGACCAGAACTTTTTCTGTGAATTTACATATACAGTACTCTGCAAACATTTTGCAATGCTTTCAGAAATATAAATGATGATGATGATGAGATAGCCTTTATTTGTCAGTTGCAGTTGCCCACAACCGAGATGACAGACCTTGCCGACCGTACATACAATACACACACATCACATTGGGGAGACAGGTCAGGCTAGGTAGCAAGCGCAAAATAAAACATTGAAATGTGTAACACAAAAGGATAATCCAGAATGCACAGATATCTACACACCACAACACAATAAAACACAGACAAGTAACATGGGAGACAATTCCAGTGTACAGCTGGATCTGGGACCGCTGCAATCTTCGATCGCACCTCCAGCTGATCCGCTGTCCACATCGGATGGGAGGTAAGCATGTCAAGTAACTGATTGTTTATTGGCCCCAAATGTATTCTGCAGCAGGACAACAACCCCGAACATATAGCCAAGGTCATTAAGAACTGTCTTCAGCATAAAGAAAAACACTAAGTACTGGAAGTGATGGTTTGGCCTCCACACAGCCCTGATCAAAACATCATCGTGTCTGGAATTACACGAAGAAACTAGGGGTGCAACGATACACAAAATTCATGGTTCGGTTCGGTTCAATACTTTGGTGTCACGGTTTGATATTTTTTCGATACAAAACAAAATGTTCATGCCTTTTTAATTTGTCATTTATTAAAATTATAAATATATATTTTAACTCAAAAGTACAGTTTTTAAATTTAATGTTGCTGAAACAACAAAGTAATAAAAAAATAAATCTATCTGATCGAGAAATCACTCATCTTTGGAAAAGAGAGTTTATTACAGAGAAATGGCTCTTTCCAAAATAAAAGCTTGTTAAGGAATATACTCTAAAACACTTCTTCAGTAAAGACTCAGAGAAGAGAAACACACAGAACTTCTTGCTAGCAAGGGCAGCCTCCAGCACTGAGGCTCGCACTGAGAAACTGCCCCGGTCTTTATTTATACTTCAGTGGGTGCTTGTGTGTGTGTGTGTGTGCGTGCGTGTGTTTGGCGTCCTGCTGATCAAAGGGTCATATAACAGCACAAAAGGAACATCCTTGGTCATAAAGAGGGTAGTCTCCCCCTCACCCTAGATGGTTCACCCTAGATAACACAGTGAGGAAGTCCAGCAGTTCATCTAAACAAAAGGCACTTAGACTAAAACAGACATAGCTACGTTAAAACAATAAAACAAGGTACGAGCTCTTCCCATGCTCCCAGGATGTGGGGGTGCATTCCTGGAATGCACACCAAGCCTTTTGCAGCCTGCTAGAGATCACACATCCTGTCACTACACAATTGATTATACGCCTCTAAGCATACATAGTTAAATATTTCCTAATACAAATAACTACATGCAGTATTCTACCATATGCGAACTTATATCACTGAAAGATTATACTGACTAATAAGTACAATTTTCCATTGACAAAGCTATACTATACACTTCTTCTGGGCTATATTCTCAGCAGCATATTAAACATATCAGGTCCCCATAAGGAGAATCATGTGCTAACGGCTGTCTAAATGACTCGGGTAAAGTTTGTAGCATGCGTGCTTGTTGTTTTTGTCTGCTTCCACTTGTCTTTGCACTACGATGATGTCGGAGTAAATCTGCAGTCACATTCGTTGTGTTCCCACTAGTGCTGTAAGCGTTAATCTCGTTGAAATGACGTTAACGCCACAACACGGCAAATCTCCGTTAACGAACTACCACGGATCGCCCCGTGCGTGGGCTGGACGGCCAACATGTTCAACATATTTGAACATCTTATAACCTGATTTGTGTCTTTAATAACTTAGGAATGGCAAAGCTTAAGCTAATAGTGGCCCGAGAAGTTTCCGGACTTTTTTAGAGAATCAGTGAGAAGCATAAATCATTATTTCCATGTTTAAGCATCAATCATTGAAATGAACTGAATAGCGTTTAGAAGATTCGTTAATTTGTTTGCCTGTTGTTAAAAAGAGTGGTTTCAATAATTTTCAGACACACCTTGCAAATGTGCTTATAATGAGTTGGCACTCGGCCTTTTGAAGGTCATAAGCTTCGTTCGGCGTGACTGTCCGGACTGATAAAGTGTAGGAAATGCCTTGAGTGCAGAGGGCTAAATGCAAACACGCTTACACACACATAGGATATAATTAGAATAAGTCCCTGGAACATTGTGGATGTTTTAAACCAATTCTGAATCATTAGAAGGTCAGTAGATAACAACATTAGATTATTAGAGCTAGGCAGAGAGGTGTTTTGGTTTTCTGTCTCTTACAGAGAAAGGAACAGACACCAGACGAGGTCACAGATATGCGAGGATCCTTCGCAGCGGAAACAGATACGGTGACTGCCGAGACACCAGTTGGGTCCAAGGGTCATGGCGTTTGGGCTCCGGGTAATCACCTTAAAAGGATGGATCCCATAGTCACAGCAATAACCATGAAGGGGTTGGCGGAAATTCGGGAACACCAGACCAGCGAGGTTCGAGAGGCTCTTGGGCAAAAGGGGGACGCCTTCCTGATCTTTTCTGGAGGACACACAGGACCCGAGGATGCACAGATCGTTGTTTGAAATCGGGGCAGAATAATCCCCTGATCTGTGCCACAACTGAAGGGTTGTCTAACCCCTGAGGTTGAAGAAAGAAGAGCAGAGGATCAGCCAACTGGAAGACACTGGTAGCTGCAGCAATAAAATAAAGGTTCAAAGCTCCTTGGGCAGATGTTCTAGTCTGAGTACGTCTGAAGGGTATAAGGTAGCACCAAATAAAGCTGTGGAAGAACTGGGGAGTGTCATCTGCACCTGATATCGTTGAAGTAATAGTTTTTCTTGCACCTGAACTGCGCAAACACAGAGGTCATCTCACATATGGTTCGCCCATCAGGGGGACAAAGGACCTCCGGAGTGAGAAGGGATGAACCCGGCCACACTAAATTGAAGGGTGTTGGTGAGGTCATTATTCTAATGACCTCATCAGGGGGAATTGTTAGATTATAATATCATTTTATGCCATGTTATACCCCTAATTAAAGATTGTGAATTATTATGTAGTTTTAGTTTGCATTATTCCCCTGAATTAGAAGAAGCTGACAACTATTGCATTAGTTAAACTGATTTGCATTAGAGTAGACTGCTGATTTATTGTGAATGAATGATATTGTTTTATGATGCATTATACTGCTGAGTTATAAGAAATACTGTTTGCAGAAAAGTCATCGCCTTATTTGTCTGATTAGAAGAGAACAGAGTATACTGGAGTTTTCTGCCCCATCTCAGCAGGAGCAGATAAACAGGGAGCCAAGGTCGTAGCTTAGGCGCCGTGTGAGAGAAAGTATGTGAATGTTTAGGCTTTTTATGATAAGGTGGAGGCACCAGAGGCTATAAGAGTTTGAGCGATGCTCCACCATTTTGAGATCTGAGGCTGTCTGCATACAGTGTCCATCTTCCACGCGTGTGTTCATTAAAATCATCGTTTGACTTAACCCGGCCGGACCAGTGTTGTTATTGTGGTTTTTCTCTTGTTTCCATCCCCAATTTTGAATCCGTAACACGAGCAAACTGCACTAACACACTAGCTCTCACCAATGTAATTGAGCATTGCGTGGCACATCCGACATACTGTTTTAATTTTGTCCATGACGCGCTTACCTTCAGGGTCATACGTCACATGAAAACCAAAATAGTTCCAAACACCAGATCTGAATGAGGGTTGGAGACTTTCAATTTGCCATGTTGCAACGAGAGCTTAACTTCTGTCTCGCTAGCTTGCCCTGCGCTCAGTGAATCTGCATTCGATTACTCCGCCTAGGCTGCACTGTCGAGCGCAGATCCACTGAGCGCTCAACACAGACAGCATCGTCAGAAGAAAAGTTGATAAAATAAATTAAAAATTTTGTGATGTTCGGTACATATGCGTACCGAACCGAAAGCACTGTATCGACGGTTCAATATCGATACGAGTATTGTTGCACCCCTAGAAGAAACAGAACGATGTGAGGAAGCCTACATCAACAGAAGATCTGCGGTTAGTTCTTTAAGATGTTTGGAACAACCTACCAGTTGAGTTACCTAGAAGAACTGATGCTGTTTTGAAGTCAAAGTGTGGTCACACCAAGTATTGATTTGATTTCAATTTCTCTTTTGCTCATTCATTACATTTTTTGGTTGATGAAAATAAATGATTAACACGTCCATTTTTGAAAGCATTTTTTGTTTACAGCATTTTCTCTCACCTGCCTAAAATCTTTGTACAGTACTGTATATTTCCTAGAATTTAAGCCCAAAGAATCATGCTGACAGACTTCTTTGTTTACTACAGCGATATTGCTTTACCATGTAATAATAACTGACATTTTCTTATAATTAAGTATTGGATGTGTAACTGCAATACAGTGACATAAAGGGGATTTATACTGGTCTGGGCCATCTGCAGTCAAAGTAGGGTGCATGTGTTGACCAAGCAGCAACCTATGTGAATTTAAAAAAGAGAGCCAAAGTTCCAAACACTGTAATTCCTCTAGATGCCACTTAAAGCTCATCATGTTTGGCTCTAAAAAAATTAGGATTTCAGAATCCAGTGGGTGATCTTTTATATACAGCGTGGTCCTGATAACTAGGTGCTAGTCAGCTTTAGACTTATCTTACTGGTAAGTATGCAGCACTACTTTTAAATAGTATCCAGTGTCTTTCAGTCTAGTCCGTTCTCATTAGAAAAATATTTCCACAAAGCCAAAATCATGTTAGATCTTAATAATGTGCAGATTTATGCAGATTTATACCTGGCTGATTTAGAGATATTTTATAATGTCACCTGTCGGAAGAAAGCATTTCATATCTATAATGTCAACTTTTCAAACAAAAAGTACCCACCGTTCCCGCTTGACCTTTTCAAGTTTGTTCAGTAGACACACACACACACACACACACACACACACACACACACACACACACACACACACACACACACACACACAAAACCCCCCACACAATTCAAGGTTGTTACAGACAGCCCTGCACATGTGGAAGCATGTCCTTAGATGATCACATTGTTCACAGTGTTCTGAAGAGCTGATCCATGTCTGTCTATTCACACTTTGCTTCTTATCTGCTGCTCCGGACATAGCCATACAATCCAAATCTGACCTTTCTACTAATACTGGACTCTGAATTGATACACTACTTGCATGCCAAGCAGAAAAAAAGACCCTTCCTATGAAATATAGCTCACTTGAGCTTTCAGACACCAATACTTGTCAAAAGCTTTTACAAATGATTTACAAATGACAAAAAGAATGTTTTTTATTGCAGATAAGTAGATATTTTGATAATAAAAAATTAAATCTGCTCATCATAATCAACACACAATTTCAATTCACAAGAAACTCCAGAATAAAACATTGCAAAAAATTCAGAAAATATAACAAGATTCAATATTCAATTTTAACACCAAAGTATTCTGAATGACTTTCTTTCAAAACAATTACAAAAATTCTAACAAATTTCACCAAACTTACATTCCATTTAAGTTTTCCCCCTCACTCCCAGCTGAAAACAGTTCCACTTTGGGAACAGTACTACATTTATCAGTGTCACTTCTGTCCAATCAAGCAAATGAAAAAGGGGTGGAATTTATGACATCAGTAGTGGATATTATGGCAAAGAAGAAAACATTCAAGAAAACAATTTTTGTTACGTAGCAACAATACCTGCTTGAGAGAAGCACGCTGAAAAAAATAGACCAACTGTTACACATTGAATAAGTATGAGTTTCTTCCTAAAAATTCTATTAACTTGAGAGTATTTAAACAAATGAGGTTTATTATTGTTTGTGCATTTCATTAGCTTATGACATGGCGAGGCATTCTTCGCTGCTATTCCTCCTACAGGGTTGGTTAGAATTTAATCAAACTTGAACACTGATCATCTAATGGGTCTTCAACCAAACTGTGCTCAAGGACAAGGTTATGTGGTGATGGATCGTGAGCCAGAGGAGCTACCACATTATTGATTCTGTCTATACTTGTGCCCTTCTGGATGCTAGGCTTTCAAGAAGAAACTTTGATATATGCTACATATCTGAGTTAATAACATCATAAAGGCACCTGAGCTGTCATTTTAGTGAGTGTAGGAAACATGTGCAAATCCTACACATGTGAGTTTTCCTGCCATTGCTTTGAATCCCCTGCCTAGTTTAGAGTAAAAGACAAAAACAAAACAAAAAAAACAAAATAAAACTATTCTATGTGTTTTAATAAGTTTTTATTTGTTAATTAATGTTTAATTAATATTGATAATTACAGATGGTACTTACAAAGATTTTTTATGAGATTACAGTGACAACAGTGCTTAATGGTTGTGATGGTTATATAATTTGCAGAATTTTAAGGTGGTAGCTATTAAACCTTTACTTAAAAAGTCATCACTTGACCTATAAAACATGCCGTTACTCAGATTTCCACTGTTACTCTGGACAAAGTATGTCTACAAATTACAACCACTTTAATCCACTGAACATTGTTGTTTGCTACTTTTGGCTGCTAATTTGTCACAAGGTTTAACCAAAGTTCTGTACCACATACCATTCCTGACACAAGCCCTTTGGGGTTGTGTGTCTCTGGATGGAATGAAACAAGAAACCTTTTTAGTTGCCCAGTGAATGTGATAACCATCACACTATGGAGTGATAATCATTCTTATTTCCATCCTGCAGTAATTAAATATGATTTTAAAGAGAACATCCCAAAAACCTTCAACATAGAGAAGGAAACAAAGAGAAGGGATCAGTGACAATAGATATGATTTTGATAAAAGAAGCCAGGATGGAAGTGGGTTGCAAAGTAGCTGGCAGATATGCAGCTTCTATGGTCAGGTAAAGCGGAAGGGTATCAGCTGAGCTGCCAGCTAATGTGGGCTGGCACTATCATCAGCTTATATGCCATGACTGAGGCCTGTGTGAACTAACTTTATGCTTGAGACTACCAGAGAGAGATACTAAAAAAAAAAAACCTTGCAAATCTTTGAACCAATGTAACACACTTTAGCTTTAGGTGGCTATAACAGATAACAAACTGTAAGTAAATGGTAAATGGCCTGTATTTATATAGCGCTTTACTAGTCCCTAAGGACCCCAAAGCGCTTTACATATCCAGTCATCCACCCATTCACGCACACATTCACACATAAGTGTCCCAGAACTAATACAATATGTGCACTTCCATGAAAAAAATCTTTACTGCTTGGCACATGAAGGCGGGAATATCATTTGATCCACTTGAGAGTAAATGGAAAGGCTGTAAAGTCAGTGGATAAAAAACAAAAGAAGAAATGAATGGATGAACTGTGTTGGCTCCAGTGTAAGTGCATTGTCTGTTTTTTTGCATTCATTTGCAGAGACCCAAACCACTCTAGACATCCCAAGTTAGGGATGCTTCACATCTAGCAGTTTCAGGCTCCAGTGCCCGCGCCTCTTCACTTTGAATGGGGTGATGTCATGTGTTGCCAAACTGAACTGTGCAGACCTGTTGCTTTACTTTGGTGTGATGCTTGCACTGAAAAGTTGATAAATGTGCAATTTTTCAAGTGCCAGCCAATTACAAAACATTCAAATGTTCCAGCAATTAAATAATATAAAAAAAATGCCATAGTGAGAGAGAAAGAGGGAGAGAGAGTTGTAGTTGCTTGTGCAAGCTATTTGACATAACTGGGCTTGGCAAAGTATACCTCTACAGGGAGTGCAGAATTATTAGGCAAGTTGTATTTTTGAGGAATAATTTTATTATTGAACAACAACCATGTTCTCAATGAACCCAAAAAACTCATTAATATCAAAGCTGAATGTTTTTGGTTTTTAGTTTGTTTTTAGTTTTAGCTATTTTAGGGGGATATCTGTGTGTGCAGGTGACTATTACTGTGCATAATTATTAGGCAACTTAACAAAAAACAAATATATACCCATTTCAATTATTTATTTTTACCAGTGAAACCAATATAACATCTCCACATTCACAAATATACATTTCTGACATTCAAAAACAAAACAAAAACAAATCAGCGACCAATATAGCCACCTTTCTTTGCAAGGACACTCAAAAGCCTGCCATCCATGGATTCTGTCAGTGTTTGGATCTGTTCACCATCAACATTGCGTGCAGCAGCAACCACAGCCTCCCAGACACTGTTCAGAGAGGTGTACTGTTTTCCCTCCTTGTAACTCTCACATTTGATGATGGACCACAGGTTCTCAATGGGGTTCAGATCAGGTGAACAAGGTGGCCATGTCATTAGTTTTTCTGCTTTTATACCCTTTCTTGCCAGCCACGCTGTGGAGTACTTGGACGCGTGTGATGGAGCATTGTCCTGCATGAAAATCATGTTTTTCTTGAAGGATGCAGACTTCTTCCTGTACCACTGCTTGAAGAAGGTGTCTTCCAGAAACTGGCAGTAGGACTGGGAGTTGAGCTTGACTCCATCCTCAACCCGAAAAGGCCCCACAAGCTCATCTTTGATGATACCAGCCCAAACCAGTACTCCACCTCCACCTTGCTGGCGTCTGAGTCAGACTGGAGCTCTCTGCCCTTTACCAATCCAGCCACGGGCCCATCCATCTGGCCCATCAAGACTCACTCTCATTTCATCAGTCCATAAAACCTTAGAAGAATCAGTCTTGAGATATTTCTTGGCCCAGTCTTGACGTTTCAGCTTGTGTGTCTTGTTCAGTGGTGGTCGTCTTTCAGCCTTTCTTACCTTGGCCATGTCTCTGAGTATTGCACACCTTGTGCTTTTGGGCACTCCAGTGATGTTGCAGCTCTGAAATATGGCCAAACTGGTGGCAAGTGACATCTTGGCAGCTACACGCTTGACTTTTCTCAGTTCATTGGCAGTTATTTTGCACCTTGGTTTTTCCACACACTTCTTGCGACCCTGTTGACTATTGTGAAAGAAACGCTTGATTGTTCGATGATCACGCTTCAGAAGCTTTGCAATTTTGAGACTGCTGCATCCCTCTGCAAGATATCTCACTATTTCTGACTTTTCTGAGCCTGTCAAGTCCTTCTTTTGACCCATTTTGCCAAAGGAAAGGACGTTGCCTAATAATTATGCACACCTGATATAGGGTGTTGATGTCATTAGACCACACCCCTTCTCATTACAGAGATGCACATCACCTAATATGCTTAATTGGTAGTAGGCTTTCAAGCCTATACAGCTTGGAGTAAGACAACATGCATGAAGAGGATGATGTGGACAAAATACTCATTTGCCTAATAATTCTGCACTCCCTGATCACTAAATAAACCCAGATCCATGCTTTCTTACCAACAACTCCAGTCAAGCCACAAGAGTGTGTTCTGAGCTTTTCTTTGAAAATGGAGTTAAATACAGGTTTGTGTGTGTGTGTTGGTCCTAAAAACCATACAAACACACAGCTCATACACAGATCTGCATATCTACACAACTACATTTGCGAGCACCAAATGTGCACTTAGTGATGCTCTAGGTTGCCTGCAGTAAATGCAACTTTCTTATTACACATTGGATCGGGGAGCAACCTTTTTTGGTCATTAAACTGCCATCATCAAGAAAACTTTTTTTTTCCATTTGTATGCTTTGGTAAAAGTGCTGCAAGCAAACCTCAAGCAGACTCACGGGAAACTGGGTCAGTGGCTTTTCACTTACAAGTTCGGCCATCTCTTCATTAGTAAATATATAAATAAATAGCCGTGGAAGGAGAAAACGATAGTGAGCGACCCATTTCTGAAGGAGCTTCTGCAGAGATTGCAGGTGTGTGTGCAGAGGGAGGGCTGAGACAGAGTAAAAAAGGAATGAAAGATAGTAAGAGACTGTGTGCATTGGCCTGTGTGCAATGAAAAAACAGAACAACAGAGGCAGAAAGTTTGTTCTGGGCACTGCACCCTTATGTGCACGGAAACAGAAAGGGAATGAAGTAGTGAATGCATGGATAACCCCTCCCTCCTTTGTTTTTGTAAAGTCTATCCAGTCAGGGTTAAATTAGGTGTTGTTCTTTCTCCATTGCTTCTCCCTACGGCCATCGTTTCAACCTGCTCTAATCAAAGTCTCACAGTTAATTTATGCTTTTTGAACAGCGGATCAGACGTACACCACACTGAGGCAAAGGCTGGTGGAAGACAACCTGAGACTTTCCATTTTTCTTTCTTTACAGAAAATGGCTTGTAGCACATATGTGAACAGAAAGGCATGAACCACATTGATAACATTCAATGTGACATACACTTTCTTCCTGGGTAAACTTATATGTGAAAAAACTGGGAGTTGTCTGTGCATCTGGCAAGGGATTTAAAAACCCCCGTAAGGAAACAGGAGCAACCATATTTCATCACAGAGCACTCTTGGACAGGACACAGGAGTTGCAGAATCCTCTCTGTTTCTTGACCTCGCCTGTTCCCAGATCTTTCTACTGTGGATCAATGCCAAGCCCAGGCCCAACGTCGATCAGTCCTAATAGTTAATGGTATGTCCACTGGTGTAAAACCAACTGGTAGTACAATGGCTGCCTCAGCAAGTCAGCCCTATAGCAAACAGTTTGACTCAAATGTCCCTTTGATTGCTCCTCCCCTTTGTGAGTGTGGACGCTTCATCTCTTTGCTCTTGAATGCTTTGCTTCTTATATTGATTTTTATTGATTTTTACGCTGATTTTTTCCCTTTTTTCCGTGTGAGCTTACCTGCGATAACTTCTGGACACTTGTAGATCATTAGGACTAGAGTGTTCTTAACAGAAACAGCAACATTTTATGGTTACCTTATCCTCAGCGCTCCGTGTGTCTGTGGCCTAGACACAGCTGAAGCCTGATTACAGCGTCTGGGCACCGAGCAGCCTCAATAGCCTGGAAAGGTGCTAACCGCTAGGCTAACTAGCAACAAGATGCCTTCCCTCTCCACAGATGACTACCACAGCCTCCTGCAGAAGATTGCAGTACTGGAGACAAAAATTCATCGCTTAGAAGTAAACGTGGAGGTAAATGGACTGTGTGGAAATGAAGCAACCCTGCCTTTGATTCAAAACAATGGTGATGAGCAAGCTAGTACACAGCTAAGGAGCACAGATAACATGACCAAGAAAGTAGACTCTGTGCATTATTATAAATCCTCAAGTGATAATCCCCCCTTAGACTGTCTTGGTGCAAAACCAAGACATAAATCATGTCTCCTGGAAGGGGGAGGACGTATCACAGGCAGGGCACAGCGAGCTGAAATCTCTGAAACCGACTGGCCTTCACTTCCTACGAGACAGAGAAGCTCTTCTACCCCTGTATACGGGAGGAAACAGGACTGGACAACCGTGAATAGGAAGGTTAACAACAAACCTCCAAAACAACTGAATGTGAAACTGCAGAACAGATTTGCTCCACTATCAAAGGACCCTGGATCTATATCGGACAACCATCCATCTAAAAGCATGGCATAAAATAATATTATAATCTAACACAGCGAAATAAGGTCTGAAAATCTGTTGAAAAGTGAAAGGCCACAGGGAAAGCTAAAGGCTAGGCCTGAAACTCTGATTGTGGGTGACTCTGCCGTAAAGGATGTACAAAGGATGTGCGGTAAGAACACTAAAGTCCTCTGCTTTCCTAACGATATGGTCAACAACCTGAAGGAGAGAATTCTTCAAATTGCAGATGAATATCCAACTGTGACAAACATTGTTCTGCATAAAGGGTCAAACGATGTGTCCAAACAACAGTCGGAGGTTCTGAAACGGGACTTTACTGGATTATTAAATACTGTAAACTCTCTGAATGCAGCTGTATTCATCAGTGGACCTGTACCGCCGGTCAGAGGAGGAGACGAGAGATTCAGCAGGTTGTTTACACTGAATAAATGGCTTATATCAGCATATGCTGACCACTCAGTGCACTTTATCGACAACTTTAATATTTTTTGGGAACGCAGGCATCTGTTCAAAGCAAATGGATTTAATTTTAACAAGTCAGGGGTGAAACTGTTCACCTCCAACTTGTTTTATTCCATACGTCATCCATCCGTGCTTGGTGCCAAGGCTGAGATAAACGAGGAGTTATCTCATAAAGAGGAACAAACAGTACTCCAAGAACAGACAAAGCCCAGCAGAAACCTTGAGGAGGAGCTCCATTTGCCCCCACCCGGGAAGAGCCTCAGAAAGGAGAGACATCCATGGCATCTGAGGAAGAGCCTCAGAAAGGAGAGACATCTAAGGCAAGAAGAGGGGTCCCTATTTGCCTCCAACTCTCTCAACAACACCAACGACCAGGACAAGGGACCACGACCTTCCCCAGTCCCCCAAACCCCTGACAGGCCATCACCCTCCTCCCCCTTCCTTTCTCCCTCCTCCCCACACCTGAAATTCACTGAGGAGATGATGGAGCGGGTCAATGCTGGGCTCAGATCTACCCCCCGTCCCAATCCCTTTTTGTCCCCCATAAACCCCCCACCAGAGCGGCCAAAGGTTCGCCATCGAGCCCCACCCTCAACAGAGCAATCGAAGTCACATTGCCCAGCCTCGCCCCCCTTAGTTCCTCTTCATGCCCTGTCTCCGCAGTCTGATGCGTGATGTGTGAAGGGTCCGGGCTGTGAGGATTATGGCAGTGATGACTTTTCCCAGGAGAAGCTGGGACCCTGTTTACTAGAAGGTTTTAAAATTTCTGTACTTTTAGGTGACAGGAGACATGTGGCCTGGTCAAAACACAGAGAGCTGCACTCTAAAAGATCTTTAAACATAGTAAACATACCTTGTGTGCCACAGACTGCTCCCAAACACGAGGGGACAAGTAATACCTCTAAAACACTTAAGTTGGCTTTATTAAACATTAGATCTCTAGCTGGGAAAACATTTTTAATTAATGATTTAATCACTGAGCACAGCCTTGATTTTATGTTTCTAACTGAAACTTGGTTGGACCAAAGTAACAGTGGAGCTGTTCTCATCGAGACAACCCCTCCTAACTACAGTTTTATCAGTGAGGTCAGGGCGAGCAGGAGAGGAGGAGGGGTTGCTGTCTTATTTAATGAATCATTTCAATGTAAGCAGCTATCTCCTGGAAGTTTTCAGTCTTTTGAATATGTGGCTTTACAGCTGAAGGCCCCATCCAAAGTTGTGTTTCTTAATGTTTGCAGGCCTCCCAAATACTGCACAGACTTTTTTAATGACCTCAGTGAACTGCTGTCTGTGATCTGTGTTGATTTTGACTGTGTCATTATTGCTGGGGATTTTAACATTCATGTGGACAACCCTCAGGACAAAGGGACTAAAGACCTGAGTAACACTCTGGGCAACTTTGGGCTGACTCAGCATGTAACAGAGGCCACACATAATAGAGGACACACTCTTGACCTACTGATCTCCAAAGGCCTGAGCATTTCAAAGGTTACTGTGTCTGATGTGGGCCTGTCTGATCATTACTGTGTTTTCTTTGAAAGTAAAATCTCAGCCCACACAAATATATCAACAACAGTGATCACAAAACGGTGTATAACTGAACACAGTAGTGCAATTTTTAACCAGGTCTTCCCATTAACACCTGACCTGCCCAGAGGGTCAGTCAATGAGCTCGTCAATAGCTTCAATGCTAACATGTTAAATGTAATGGACACTATTGCTCCCATTAAGGTGAAGGTTATCTCTGGAAGGAAAAAGTCTCCATGAAGAAACTCCACACTGGTGAAAAATGAAAAAAGAGAGTGTAGGAAAGCTGAGCGCAGATGGAGAAAAACAAACCTCCAGGTTCATTATGACATTTATAAAGAGAAACTTCACAATTATAATTTACAACTGAGGAATGCAAGGAGGTCCTACTTCTCTGACATCATCACTAAAAACAGCCATAATGCTCGGGTCTTATTTTCTACAGTTGACAGGCTAACAAACCCTCCTGTGCCAGTGGCAGCTGAACTTCATTCGACCATGGCCTGCAATGACTTTGCCAAATTCTTCACTGAAAAAATCCAAAAAATTAGACAAGCAATTGGTACATCAACAGCAGATCCAGGATATGTACTGTGTCCACCAAAAAACTGTTTAAACACCATGAAACAGTTTCAACCTATTAACAGCAAAGACCTGGAGGACATCTTAGGTCAACTGAACTCCTCCTCCTGCTGTTTAGATGTCCTGCCAAAAAGTTTTTTCAAAAAGGTCTCAAAGACTTTAGAGTCAGACCTGTTACAGATCGTCAACTTTTCTTTATTATCAGGTGTGTTTCCAGAATCACTAAAAACTGCTGTAATCAAACCTATACTGAAAAAGGACAATCTTGACAAGACACAAATGAACAACTACAGGCCGATCTCAAATCTCCCGTTTTTAAGTAAGATCATTGAAAAAGCAGTTTCTCAACAGCTCAGTTACTTCTTAAAACAGAATAATTGCTACGATGCCTTCCAGTCAGGTTTTAGACAGAACCACAGCACTGAAACCGCTCTGACCAAAGTGTTTAATGACATATGTCTGAATACAGACAGTGGAAAAATGTCAGTCCTAGTTTTACTGGATCTCAGTGCAGCATTTGATACAGTTGACCACAACATATTACTCAAACGACTGGAGAACTGGACAGGTCTTTCAGGAACTGTACTAAACTGGTTCAAAACATACGTAGAAAACAGGAAATACTTTGTATCAATAGGTAACTTCACATCTGAGCAGACAAGTATCACATGTGGAGTTCCCCAAGGTTCCATCTTGGGACCCCTTCTGTTTAACATCTACATGCTCCCACTGGCACAGATTATAAACAACAACAAAATAAACTATCACAGCTATGCAGATGACACACAAATATATATCACAATGTCACCAGGAGACCGAGGCCCTGTACAGGCTCTTGGTAAATGCATTGAGGAAATCAATGACTGGTTGTGCCACAATTTTCTCCAGCTAAACAAAAACAAAACTGAGGTAATAGTCTTTGGCGCCAAAGAAAAACGATTACAGGTCACCAGAGAACTTCAATCTATACATCTAAAAACCACAAACCAGGCGAGAAATTTGGGTGTAGTGATGGATGCAGACCTAAACTTAGAAAAACACATTAAGACAATAACAAAGTCAGCTTACTATCACCTCAAGAATATATCAAGGATAAAAGATCTGATGTCTCAACAGGACCTGGAAAAACTAGTCCATGCATTCATCTTTAGTAGGCTTGATTACTGTAACAGCATCTTTACAGGTCTACCTAAAAAATCAGTCAGACAACTATAGCTCATTCAGAACTCTGCTGCTCGAGTCCTCACTAAGACCAAAAAAGTGGACCACATCAGTCCAGCTCTGAGGTCCTTACACTGGCTGCCTGTCCGTCAGAGGATAGACTTTAAAGTTCTGATGCTGGCCTATAAAGCTCTGAATGGTTTAGGACCAAAATACATCAATGACCTCCTGACCCAGTATGAACCTTCCAGATCCCTCAGGTCATCTGGATCCGGTCTTTTATCAGTTCCCAGAGTCAGAACCAGACACGGAGAAGCTGCATTCAGCTTTTATGCTCCTTATATCTGGAACAAACTCCCAGAAAGCCTCAGATCAGCTGAAACACTCAGTTTATTTAAATCCAGGTTGAAGACTCACCTGTTCTCAGCTGCATTTGAATAAAGCACCAAATCCACACTTTAAGCTTAAATTTCAAAACTTACATTTAACTACTGATTGTATCTACTGTTCTGATTTTATCTGTTTTGATTTTATATACTGTTGTTTGTTTGTTTGTTTGTTTGTTAATTAGTTAGTTAGTTTATTTGCTTGTTTTATTCAATTTTAAATCATGCTTTTTATTTGTTCTTGTTTCTAATGTCTCTGTAAAGCACTTTGAATCACCTTGTTGTTGAATTGTGCTATACAAATAAACTTGCCTTGCCTTGCCTTGCCAAAATGTAATCACAAGATCTGCAGGTAACTGTTGCAATTGTCAGTCTCTGGCCAGAAGCAAACTCTGAAACAAGAGAGACTAGATGATGATGACGATTTCTCCCCTATTACAGAGTCAGTGTTGCCTGAGGCTGCAGCTTTCCGAAGATCTGACACCCGTTTTGTAATGGAGGTCCTAATATTTTAAAGTAATGGTCAACATCAGCCATGATGCAAATACAGCTATCTTCTTCAGAAAGTGAAAAAAAGCCTCTTGGCTGAGAGATGAAACCTCTTCAAAATGCCCACAAAACTATCCTAACTAAGGTCCACTTGTCTAGTCTGTTCATGTTCAAAACATTCTTCAGATTCAGAAGATGTCACACACACACACAGTGTTATGAAAAAATATTTGCCCTTTTCCCAAATTGCTATGTTTCGTTACCACAACAATAACGCTTTACTTAATAACGCGTTAGTCCCTACACTGACCATGATTAATAAACAGGTAAAAGTATGACATTTCTCACGTGCCTCTCATATCATGTGAATCAAAATGTATCCAGTCAATTTCAAACATTGAAATACATAATTTTAAATATCATTAGCCAGTATAATACTGTTTTTCCCACCAATACCACCAAATGAATGCAGTTTCACAATTATTATTATTACTGTCAAGAAATATAATAAACTCTTGTAATCCTACAGAAAGTCAGCAGTTACTAAGTCTCTGTGGAAGTCAAGCAAAACAACAGAATTAAGAATGTCAGTAAGCAGGGTGGACAGCACGCTCTGTCAGAGCATTTCGGGGATTTGTACATCGCCTCATTATTCTATCAAGTGGGTTTTTGATAGTCTGACCTTTTCAGTGCATTAGAAAATGGGATAAAAAGCCCCAGGCTAGACTAGTAGTGTGTGTGTGTGTCTCATGTGTGTGCGCTTGCTACTTGTATGTAAGCGTTCATTTTGTGTGTATCAGCTGGCAGGGTTTGGTCAGAACCCATTTTTGTTTATTCATGTCCCTTGGTCACTACTTTAGTCGAGTCATTGTCAGCCCAGGTTTTATTTATGTTGCTTAAACTTGCAGTGAAGTTTTGTCCTTGTGCATCATAGGGGAACAATTCATTATGTGGAAGGGAGGGGAAGTTTTCACAGTTTGTTCCAAAAACAAAACTACTATGTTTAATCAACACCAAACCCTCTTGTGCAAAGGTGTGTCAGTATCATTTGTCACCATCTTTATTTTCCTTTCGTGCCCATTATCAGCCCACATTCCTGGGTAATATTACAGAAAGAGTCATAAATATCTAACAAATAATTAACATCTGTGTCACTACAAAGCCAAACTTTGTAATATCATTACAAGAATTTAATCTCAGGTCATGATGTTTATAAGACATGAAAGGTTAAAAAGGATTATTCATTCAGTCTGTTTCTTTCTAAGTAGGACACAAGCTGTTTGCTGTTTGGTAGACGGCAAGTGTGCAGACAGTTGGGATCAATATTTCTTCTCTTGTAATGGGACACTTGGCACCAATGGTTAAACTGAACACAAAGGTCATTCAATTTAAAGGGCTCCTTTTTTCACACTCTTTATCTGAAATCCACTGTTAAATAATTTTAGACTCTGTAGTTTTGTTATGTATCAATATGTAGGAGGCGCATTAAGGTTTTGCACATAATCTGGAGTTTCTCACAGATCTTTGAGTATGCGGAGGATTTGTTTCTGAGCAGCGTGCAGGTAGTAAAATTACTTTTGGGAGCATTAAATGTCACAGTTTGCGAGGCAAACTGTTTCAAACTGAAAATGAGCCTTTATTGTGGCTGTAAGACTTACTGGGGACAGCTAAACAGGAAACTAGAAACAGAAAACTAAACAACCTGAAACATGGAAACGTAGCTGGATATACACTGGGGAAGATGAATAGGATGACCAACAGGCATGATACACAGAATGATACGCAGACACTTCAACAAGGAACAGAGGAAACCACACACTAAATATACACACAAGGTAACAAGAAAATGCCACACAGGAGGGAGACACAGCTGAACCTAATTAGACAAGACAACCAGATACATGAAACATGGAAACACAAGACTTACACAATAAAACAGGAAACTGGGGAACATGACACAGGAGTGAAGAAGAGGCAGACGAGAGAGAGCGAGGGAACAAGGAGCATGAGGGAGAGAGAGGGGAGGCGAAGAGAGAGACATGACAAACTGGGAAACATGAATAAACCTCAAGGAGGGGAAACAAGACACAACACACATAAACGCAAACACAGATAGGGGGCAAAGACGTGAGGGGAGCATAAATGTACAATGGTTAACATAGTGGTAATCCTGAGGTTATTCTCAGATTATAAACCATAACACAACAAGTCATAAAAACACAAGAAATACAAAATGCTGGGTCAAAAGGACCCAGCACCATGGCATTAGAGTAATTGACAAGATGTGGAGGCACTAGGTGCAGTGACTCCCAATCTAGGCAAGTGGCTCCAGCAGATCCCAGGAACAACATCCAAGATCTCTGTTGAGAAGAGCGCAGTCCAAGGAACAGCTAAGATATCCTCAAGCTCCCAGACCTCTGGTAAAGGACCCGAGGGGAATGAATTATTATATAAATATGTAAACAACTAACCTCTGTTCACAAACTAATGAGCTGCACTGATGACATTAACTTCTGGATGTCCAGAAACGTTTTATAAATATTGTTCCATTTGGCTATGTTTGTTCATCTTTGCAGATAATTAGTTTAGATTTATAATTCATTTCTTTATAATTCACTGTCGATTATTTTGGAAGAAGAAGAGTAGAACTTTCCTCCAGTGCTGGCCTTGCTTCTGTTTTATCTGTTGTCTTGCACACACAGTGGGACCAGCAGTAGAAATACACTGTCTTGTGGCTTGTTTAAGATGTACACATATTAAACTTCTTAACCCTAAGGGGTACTCTTACTGTAGATAGTACAAAAAATGATGTTATCCTCCTCCTATTTCTGATAATGTAAAGACACACACTATGTATAGCCTCACAGAGCAACTTGAGTGGTTGTGCAAATCCTTTCAGTATACTAGTATCGATGAAATCTCTTCAGAACTCATAGTGTACTTCTACCAGTTTGTTAAATGCAATTACATAAAATCATCAGTCCTAGATCACACATTGTAGACACTGTCAGCAATTACTGGTTTATATGAGCTGCTGCATTTCACAGTCAGCACAGTAACTGCAGGTCATCATAACCTAGGAGTTATATTCTGTGGAATATGACATTTTAAAGAAATCAGATTTACTCCACTGCAAAAGTCTAACTGATGGATGAGGGAGATTAAAATAAGTGTAAACTCTGCAACAAAAGAGTTTTGCTGGGTCCATTGCTAACTCCTAGTTTGACAGTTCTGCTTATGATCACTATCAGGAGAACTTCAGTCTGCCCGAGTGCAGACAGAACAGAAGCCTGCTCGAGGTTACAAGACTGTGCCCACCTTTTGGGAAATCAGTGTAAAATTCATTTGATGTGATGATATAACATATTTACCACAGCATGTGTGCGCATAGAATCTGAATCTGAGTGGTACTTAGCAATGTATTGAATTTTTTTTTTAAAAAGCATGTCCTCTGCCTTTGGTTCCATCTCACATCCACCACAGAATCTCATAACCTGCTGAAGGTTAGCAGTGCTCCCACTTTGACATCTTTCTACCTCTCTTTTCCCTGCCTTGCTGTTTCTCTAAATTCTGGCAGACATTTTGGAGAGAAACACAATTTTACTAAAGCGATATAGCTCTTTGGAAGAGTTTTCATATTCAGCAATGTAACCAGATAAGTTGCTTAAGTTACATGTTTAGTCTCTGTGTGTCACAGTTGTTCATTTTCCTTCAGGCTTTGTTGGTTATTAGCCAGTATCAAATAGTGGTTCTGAAATCTGCTACCAATTTTTAATATGAGTCAGCCTCCCGACTTCTCCTCCTTCTTCTCTTCCAACTCTGCAGCCAGTTGCTGTGTTCTGCAGCCTTTTTATAGATTCTGTGCTAGGATTCACTGTGGTTACCATGGCCACTGGCAGAAACTAGGAGGAAGATATTTGCTGGTGTGTTCTGCCCACCATTAACAGCGTTAACCTCTCACCTCTACAGTGCGCTATATCCAGAGTTAACTGCCAGACGGCCAAGTGGGCCCTAACAGATTAAACACTGGCATATACTTGGATAAATGCTGACAAAGGGCTTCGGTGAAGGATTTCCATCAGAAAGTAAAACTTTAAAAGAATCAGTTTAGGTTATATGGTTCAAGAATTTTTATTTAATTTGGAAAACACTCATTTTGTAGTGATATTCGGTAACTCAAATTCCAGAAAACAGTACGAAGATTGAGTAAAAAAAATAGATTGTGTGTTTTTTAAAGACAATGCCATGTCATGCCATGGTTACTATGGTATGGATGAATGCTCACTATATAACTTTTGCAGCTTGGGTCATTCAGTCATAGTAATCATTCAGTGTGCATGTCCTGCACCATCCTCACATACTCCTCTGGCCTCCTCATACAGTGCCACTCTAGGCATCTACTGTATGCAATAATCTGGTTAAATATGTCACTGCCCTCTCTCTGACACATCTCCATACCTCCACAGGTATGTCATCTGGACCAACCGCCTTTCCCCTCTTCATCATCTTCATGGCTGCCCTCACTTCTTCCTTTACTAATCCTCTGCACTTTATGATTCGCTAACTGTCCTGTAGCTGTCCTCTCTCGCTCATTTTCTCCTGTGAGAAAATGTCACTTAGAACTCACGACAAGCCTTTACCTTTGTCTTTGCCACTTCTCTCTTTCCAAGCTGTCCAGTACTCCTGTCTACTTTCTTCTTCTCCCCACTTGTTCTTTGTGGGTGTCTAACAATGGCACAAAACTGAGTTTCATTAAAATCTAAGGATCCTCAAAGGCACTTTTATATTATAATGTCCTATACAGAAAAAAGCCGATAACATTATTTTATGGCTTCATAATAACACTGAAGTTTACCACTGGACATTAATCACAGGGTGCACATTTTTTCATGATCTTTTCTTCTTTTCAGCCCCTTTTGATTTCATTTTGTGAAAGAGAGTTGGAAACCAGGTGTATTATCTCACTCCATTGGTAGTAGAATCTTTTCTTCCAGTTGCCTGAAACTCTTAAATTGGCTCTACTCAATTTGCACAGGAGAAGCCCTAGGAGAAACCTTATTTCTGAAGCCTGCATCTGCAATCTCATTCTTTCAGTCAGCAGCCAGGGCTCAAGACCACTAGTGAGGACTGAAATCAAGATCGATGATTGAATTGAGAGCTTGGCTTTGGGACTCTGACTCAGGTCTCTCTTTAGGATCACAGACTAACACAGATAACAAATGTTTTTGGAGTTGCTTGTCAGTTGGTCAGACACGAGGACCCACTATATGACCCTAGTATTGTTTTCCATTATCTGTACAACAGTGGAAAACATATACCTGTTTTTAAAGAGATAATGCAATGGTCATTTA
Source organism: Astatotilapia calliptera (assembly GCF_964374335.1). Lineage (NCBI taxonomy): Eukaryota > Metazoa > Chordata > Actinopteri > Cichliformes > Cichlidae > Astatotilapia > Astatotilapia calliptera. The sequence goes on from NC_137423.1 coordinate 15,282,384, forward strand.
TAAAAGAGAAGCTTTAGTAGTGCTGAATTTGGGCTATGTTTAGTCAGTTTAATTAGACCTAGGGGCACCTCAGGAAGTGTAAAAAGAGCTCACTGCAATGTAATTGACCACTTAACATCAGGCTTAATGGCTGGGTAACAATCAGTGGCTGACAGAATGTACCAAGAGTTAAACATCAGCATGGCGTCATGAGTTGTGTTAACACTGAGGAAGAAAAAGGAAGCTAGAATCAGCCCAAAACAAATATTTCACAGCAGTTTCTGCTTTCTCATTAGAAATAAAGATTCAAGTGTTTGCTGTTTTCAGCTGCTTGGCAAATAAAACAATGCAAATTCAAACTAGTAAGTATAACAGCATTATGACAAATGTACAAAATCATGTAAAAATTATATAAGTGATATGCAGATCCTGGAATTGTTTTTCTAATTTAAATCAACAATGAATGCTTAGGAACCCAAAAACTGTGATAGAATTCAGTATGGCTTGATGATTTAATATTGTTTAAAGTCACAAACAAATCCATCTGTATGCACATGTTCATTACTCTGGTATCTGGTGGTGCTTGAATTGGATTTGGGGGTTTTTGTTAATAGTTTCTTTTATTTAAAAGATTATATTTAACAAGACTTAACTGGAAGTTCAGTAAAGAAGATCTTTATTCTGTTGTCATCACTCTAGTTCGCAAGAAAAGGACAAAAAATAAATAAATTACTGGATTACAAACCTGTTCCTGGTGCTTTATAGTTTCATTGATTTCTAATTGCTAAGTGATTTATTACTCTAACTCTGTGCTTGAATAAATTGTGTTCAGTTCTTTGCATCCTCCTACCCTTAGCGAATTTACAAATAATCAGGGCAAAAAAAAAAAATCATGAGAACAAATGGAAAAGGTAGATTGAAGGAGTGTGACAGAGAATTGTGGAATTTTTTAAAAACCATTTTATTTATCCAAAAGACAAATATAAAGATTTATGTAAATCTATAATTCCCCCAAATTGTTCCTCTCTTCCTGCAAGTACTAACCCAATTTTTTTCTTACTTATTTATATTTATCATTCATCACATGATCATAATGGTAATCAATGTTTATGCGCGTTTTAATCATTCTGATCAACATTAACATCACAATGCAATCAATGGTCAATTTTCTGTTTTCTGCTGATGTAAACAGCCAACTTAGATGAAAATCAATAGTTTATATTTAAGTCATCCTGGGCTTTAGGTACAGTTTTTAGGTACAAAGTCTGTAGAGAAAACATCTCTCCAAATAAATGAAACAACTTGTCCTGTAATGTGTAACATGCTCTCCAACCCTTAATTTAACATTGTTCAACTTCTTTTCCAGGAGTTTGTACAACTTTTAGCTGAAGAGTCATATAAGCTCATTGAATCTGAAATTAAAAGCACACTTGAATAACGCTCAGAATCAGGGAATATATTTTGCACATGTATTTCTTATAATTGAAGTCCAAAGATTTCTTCTAATTTCTTCTTTTAACTACAGCAGCAATTCTTTATCGTGCAGAAAAACTGAAATGCACTGCTAAAACTGCTCGTCTTTTTCCTTATGCTAAGATATCTGATAGATTCAGTGTGTAGTTAAATTTTATTTACACTGTCAGGAAGAGGAGTTTCACTATTCTGGCCCAGTTAAGGTCAAAGTGGGCTGTGTGTTGCAGAAACAGCTCATCACCAAGCTGCACAGAACCTGCACAGTGAGAGACAATGGATGCATGTTCCTCCACTGTGATCTCCAGTCCTGTAGGATGTTCCCAATGATTCTGACTGGAGATATACAGCATAGTGATGCAAGGAGTTCATGCTCATGTTCATACATACACATAAACTATAGCAACTGCAAGTCCCATTTGCACATAAGCCATTTCATTGAGAGGTCATTGTCATGTAGTTCCAGAAACTAGCTTGTTTAACATATAGCTAAAATACAAGCTAAACTTACTTCATTTGGTTCTCCAACAACTTTATGTTCTAAGACAAAGTACAACTGAAGCTAATAGATCAAAGTGAATGCTGAGGCAAGTCAAAACTTTTAAATCTCACAAATCATCAGTGTCCATTTTCATTGAAAATTTACACACACACACACACACACACACACACACACACACACACACACACACACACACACACAAATGTCATTTGCCAATCAGGAACAATCAGCTTTGTCAGGAGTAGGATCCCTGCAGCTGTGCAAATAAATAATACTTATTTACTCATTAGGATTCCTGAGACACTATAGCTTAAAGGGTTGCCAAGTCAACACATAAACAATATCTTGAGTAGCAGGCCAAAATGCTTAGGCAGCAAATGTTTGCCCATCACAGCTGACAGTTTCTATTATCTCAGCACTTTTTGATGTCAAACCATTCATTATTTGTTGCTTGGGGGTCACTGCGTTCTGATGACAAGGTCGATATTCTGAACCCGAGGAGAGGATTCAGAGGGGCGCTCTGTGAATGGATATGGCTGTGCGTGTGTGAGTGACAGGCATGGGCACTACGAGAATCATGCTGAATGCCTGAATATGTAGGAACAGATATTTGTCTGTAAATGCTGCACTAACTACACTTTATGTATTTAAATCAGTGGTCCTGTTTACAGATATTTACACAAACACTGATGTAGGAATCATGATTTCATCGTCTTTCCGGTTGACATCACATAATTAATCCATTTTACAGTATTAAAGGGTGACAGGTGGAAAATGACTAGAGGAAATTGAAAAATAAAAACAAAAATTAAGAATTTTCAGAGCCTCCACAAAGTGAAACAGATGAACAGCACAGACTCATTTCATAGAATTCACAGATCCCAATTTTATTAACCCTGTGAGGACTAAATCATCATTAGTGATCACCTCAAAATGAATCCTAACCTTTTATATAATCAGGACATGTCATTTATACTAAAAAAATGTCTTCTGAAGTCTTGACAATTAGGGAACCAATATTTTCAAACCCACATAGCAACCAGGTCTGGCCCGGATCTGGTATCAAGCCAGCACTGCTGGCTGACTTCTGGCATGATAAGATGTATGTCATCCAGATATGGGCCAGGCCTGGCAATGATGCCACTATTTATGCAATGGCATGCTATATCTGGCTCGATTGTGGTTTGGTGTATGTGGCCCAGACTCATAGAAAACAGGTCTTCCCTGGATCTTGCATCAAGCAGACACTTCTGATTGACTGGTGTCATGGCAGAGTGTATTGTCAACCAGATGTCGGCCAGGTCTGGCAATGATGGCACTATTTATGTTTCTATTGTCCTATTTTAGTTAGAAGACCCAAATGCCATGTTGTAACACAATACTGCTATGGTAGCCAATGTTTCAAATGCAGGTTTGACAAGTTTGTGAGTGTACAAACCTAGTGACAGTTTACTCATTGTAGCAAGTGGGTGGCTGGAGCTCAGGAGGTAGAGCAAGTCACCTACTGATCAGAAGGTTAGTGGTTCGATCCCTGGCTTCTCCATTCTGCACGTCAAATGTGAATGCGTATGAATGCAGTTAGGAAACCCTCAGTTTAGAGAAAGTGTGCGATTGGGTGAATGTGGCATGTTGTATAGAGCACTTTGAGTAATACGGGAGAGTAAAAAAGGTCTGTGTAAGAATCAGTGTCTGAACAGAGTTTCGTCATGTTACTTTTGCACTATTATGTTCCGGCACATGTTGTTATTACATGGCTTGATTAAGGTACACATCAAGCTGACATCTGGGGCCAGAGCTGAAACTGTTCTGGGCCAGCACAGGGCCAGCAGTGTGTCTGCAACTGTCCTTGTGCTGACCCATGTGTGGGCCACATCTGGCAAACGAGATTTGGGTCACCAAAGGGCCGTCATTCTTTGCAGTATGTGGGCCATGTATAAGCACATTGGGACATACCAATTTTGCTATGTGGGAACACTGTCGTTTTTTTGTTGTAGGCTGTTTACCTTACAACATGAAGTGCCTTGAGGTGACTGTTGTTGTGAGTTGGCAACAGAGGAGAAATAAACGTGATTTGAAATTGGAAAAAAAAGGGCTAAAAAAAAGGCAAAAAGGCTATCAAATGCTCCACTGTGTTCTGAGCCTGCCTGCTGAAAAACAATGTGCTTCCAGAAGCTACAGGGCTCATCTCAGTTGCAGGGAAGTGGAAACTACGTCTGTGATCCTCAAACAGAAGTGTTTCTGCTGTGTTTTTCTATTGCAGTCCCGTACATGAACTTAAATGACCCACTCAGTACACTACCTGAACACACCCATAATGCAATCTGTTTCAGCTGTGTACTGGTTGCTGCACTGACAAAGTATGGCAACAGGGTATTGTGATTTAAGTATTAAATATTCACATTAATCAACAGAAGATGAGTCGGTGTGATAGAGGAAACGCTGCATCAGCAATCCGAGTTTTTTACTCCGACGCATTAACAGCGGGTCACTGCTTACTGGTGAAAAGCCAAACTGTAAGTATCAGGGAGGCTGTTTTTAAATCGCTGTGTGAATGTATTAGGGAGCAGATGTGTTTGCGTGTATAATGCTGATATGCATTCGTTCATCAATCACTGAACATAAAGGAGACTGATTGCAGGGTTGGTAGTTCAATCACTGGGTCCAGCCTGCCAAGTGTCCTTGGGCAAGATATTTAACCCCAAGTTGATCTAAAATAATGTGTCTCTGTCTAAATGTTAAAGTTAGAAAGAAAGCATTTAGCTATAAAAAAACAAAGTGCTTGTGTGAGAAGAAAAGCACTACATAATAATTAGTCCATTTACAGAGAAGCAGATCAGTCAGGGGCTTCCAGGGCACTTAGCCCCAAACTTACACATTCCTAATCACATGTATATGGAATGTGTGTTTACTTGTCTAGTGTGCCAGTGTTTGATTCTGCAGTGTGTGTGCGCGAGCCACGGCGTCCTGGTTCTGCAGCGTCATCACTGCAGACCTCCCTGCACAGCAGAGCTCATTTATAAAAGAAGCAACCAGCCTAGATTCACCACCTCTGTGTGTGTGCATGTGTGTGTTGTGCATCCAACCATTCCAGATTTACAGCGGATGCTCTCTTCCATCATGAGAGATAGAATGAAATCAGGGGACGAGAGAGAGAGACAGTACTCTGCAGTCTCTCTCTCTCTCTCCCTGGTCTGTGCAGGGTGGCATGCGTTGCATTAACTGTGCCACTAATTTGGTCATTCTCAGTGTCTGAAATGCTTCGTCTGTTGTATGTGCAGTAGTGCTGGGAGGACATCATGCGTAAAATCAACCAGAGATTTCAATCTCAACAGACACAACATCAGACTCATGGACTACAGGAAAGAATTACTCTGCTCTCTCTCTCTCTCTCCCACACACACACATACACAGCATACCATGTTTCAGTATTAAGATGATTTTTACTGTGTTGAAACAATCTTTACTTCCTCTCCCACATGACCTATTATGTTAACGGCAAGTATGAAGATGATGATTTCTGACATGTTCTGGAATGTGCGATAGCGGTGACTCATTATACCATGAACACGTATGCCATATGTGATAAAAATTAAAATATGTTCATTAGTGCAGCTACTTTTTTATTATTATTTTCTTATTTTTAGCATCATCATCATCATCATCAGGGATGTTGCCACATATAAACTCTGCCTGGGAAAGTCTACAGAGAGCAGGTTATATGGATGTGACTGTGCTCTGCACCTTAAATCCTCAACATTATTATAGTTTCACTCACCAACCCTGAAGCTAGCCATATTATTCATCAGATAATTTAATGAAGCTCCAAAATACACAAACAGCACAAAAACAGTGGTGAGAGCCAGTTCAGTGAGCAGACACCAGTCAGCTACACAAACACCCACATCCATAAATGTAAGCCCTATCAATTTTGATGCATTAAAAAGAATAAGTAAAAAATAATAATAATTCACCCACTTTATGGGCAACTTTCCATAGAGGCCAAACTTCAACTATAAACATACTTTTTATCGCAGTAAAGTTGGTCAATTTTACATTGTAGTTATGGAGATTGATTGGCTTTTGGAGCTAGCCTCAGTTGCCTCAAGTGGACATTGTAGGAACTGCAGGTTTCGTTTTTAATTACTGCTACTGCAATGCATACAATTACTTAGAAAGGCAAGAATTTAGAGGTAAACATACCTGTATGTGTTAAGGCTATTAACTAGTATAGCTATAAATAAGGGAAGTGAACACATAATTCATCTAAATCATCAAAGTACTACTTTGAGAGTACCTCTTATTGTCCAAAACCTGAGTTTACACTGAGATGACCCAGTTGAAACGTTTTTTTTTTTTATATTGGAAAAGCTGTTGAGTTGAGTTTATGATAACAGGACCTGAGTCAAGGTAATGTGTTTCTGGTTTCATGTAGTGTTGATCCATAGACTGCTGTCTGCCCTGGCCACACCTGCGAGATACCTAAAGTCCTTCTCCAAGCAGTTCTTGCAACTCTGTGGCAATCTTTGTGGGAAGGTTAAAACTAACCATTTTTATTTAGACAGAACTTTTAAATCAAAGATTGTCTAATATTGTGTTGGTCCTCCCTTCACTGCGAAAGCAGCTCTGACCCATTGAGACAACGACTCCAGTAGAACCCTGAAGGCCGGTCTGCTGTGGTATCTGCACTAAGATGTTTGTAACAGATCCTTTAAGTCTTGTAAGTCGTTAGCTGGGGACTCCATGAATTGGATTTGTTTGTCCATTAGATCCCAATTGGATTGAAAGGTGGGGAAGTTGGAGGCCAAGTCAACACATCAAACTTGTTGTTGTGCTCCTCAAACCATTCCTGAACCACCACGTAGATGGTACCTGTCAAAGTTAACATACAAATGGACTACAGGAGCCAAGAGCCAGCATGGGCCTTCTGACTGGTCTCCCACTATGCAGCCCCATAACAAAGCAACAAACTGTGATGCACTGTTTACTCTTTCACTGAGTGCACCTTTTTATCAAAACCAGCATTATTTTTTTTAGACATTTGAGATGCAGTTCGTCTGATCAGACCAGAAAGCCAGCTTCACTCTCTACGGGCATTATTGAACCTTGGCTTGTCCACCACTGATTCTTTTGATGGGACACCCCACAAAAGCTGCAGTTTTGCAGATGCTCTGACCCAGTTCTCTTGCAATCAGAATTTGGCCCTTGTCAAACCCGCTCATTTTTCCTGCTTCTGACATCAACTTTGAGGACAACATATTCACTTGTTTCTTAATATATCCCACCCACTAACAGGTGCCATGATGAAGAGATAATCTGGTATACACATCACCTGTCAGCAGATATAATGTTATGGCAACTTTGCCTTCAGGTTATATCCCTATGATAAATGTATGCAGTACGGCTTCTGAAATTTATTTGGTGGGATGAGCCAAACTGCTGTTAAAACCAATATGTTCATAAGCTTGCATTTTAGCTGTAGAAATATAGTTTGTTGAGAAAAAAAGCATTTTAAACTTTCTTTGGTAAAAAGCTGCTAAATGTTTTGAGCAGACTTTATCAGAATTTACTGGTACGAGTGCTGAGTAATATGACGTTTTTGAAGAAAGAGTGTTGGACTCTGGAAGACCCAGAATAATAACTAGTAATCGAGCAGATAAGTGAAGTGAAATGTTCCCTATGATGAGTTTATAAGCTGTGAGTTCAAGTGAGACCCTGCAGCATTGGTTATGAGACTACGTGCTACAAAGCCTGGATTTACATTCACAATATCAACAACACCTGCAGGAAGCACCTTAGCTCCCTGTGGCTTGGTGTGTGTGTGAGAGACATGTTCTCACATATACACATTTTCCTTTTCCCTCTTTTCTTAGTCTCTATATATTACACACACACACACACACACACACACACACACACACACACACACACACACACACACACACACACACACCCAAACAACCCCCTTGGGACAGCAACGTGTGTGTGTGTGTGTGTGTGTGTGTGTGTGTGTGAGAGAGAGAGAGAGAGAGAGACAGAGTGGATGTATTGCAGTTCATTCCATTATTGATTGGTCTACTCCCCAGGGCATGTGATACAGACTGGCTATGTTGATTTTCCACTTCACATGCGCACACGCGCACATACACAGACTCACACACATACACACAACATACACAGTTTTTTTGCCTCAGGAATCTTGCACAGAGCAGTTCAAGACCAAGTTCACAAGTAGTTTGTGTGTGTGTAGGTGTGTGCGTGGGTTAAACGATAGATGTATGTAGGTAGCCACACAGTAAGTCTTTCAAAGTTCAATCAAGCACACACACAAACACACACACTCATAGACACAAACATGCTCATATATATCTGAGGTACTTTAATCACAATATCTTTTTTTCCCTTTGGCACAAAACTTCTATATACAGTAGTACACCTTACATATATGCAGGTAAACTGAGGTTACAGTATACTCTCACAGTATACTCTCACCTCTCATCCAAACACCTAATAGGTGTTTGGATGAGATCTGAACAGGTAAAACCCTGGGGCAGAGCCGCAGTTACATTCAGCATAAAATATTATTATACAGTCCATAATAAACATCTATTAATGTAATATACAGTTTTATTCCTTCAAGGACTCTTCCTCCAATGTCCTTGCCATAGCTAATAAAGCAGAAAGGAGAAAGTTCTAATTAAATTATTTACATTAATTTAATAGCTGCTTCTTGTACTTTATGTAATACCATTTTATGCTTTAGAAACATAATTTCTTCCAGTGTGTGTCTGCACTCAGCACAACCCTTCTGCTGTTTGCGTCATTTGAGACTTTAATGTGCACTAATTAATGAAGCTGGATAAAGCAATGCTTTCTCAATTAAGTTACGCTTCTTGTGCAGTGAGTGCTTTAAACATACAGAGTGGTTGTTTATCTGAAAGGAGTTTATGTTGCAATTAATTTTGCAATCTTGTATCAGCCTTCTGAAAAACATTGCATGACATGATTTACATGGGTACAGTGACCAATGACCAAGGCAACTGCTTGCTAAGTGCAAAAAAATTAAATGAAATCATGACTCAAAGGGGGATTTTTCTTTGTCAATAAGGGGTTACCATCCTTTCTTTACTGAGCCATTTTATGAACTTTTGACATACGTATTTTTACATTGTTCGGGTTTTTCTTTTGCTTCAGTGCTGCTTTTATGTTCAGGATTAGTTTTCTTTTAAATAATTTCTTGTTATTTTTCTCCTGTTTTTAACTTGGACACTTTTGAAATGCATAGGAAATTTAAAAAAAAGATATTTTCTTTCAGCATTTTAATTAAAAAAGTGGCTCACTTTCTATAGGTATACTTGAACCGTATACAAATGATTACTATTTGACTTCTAAAGTTCTGTTCAAGTGTATTTTGTTTCTGTGTCGGTGAATTTAATAATCACGCCAGCTGTCCTTGCTGCAAATCCAATTCTTTCAATTGCGACAAGGTAGTGGAAGAACTGAGTGGCTTTGCCTGAGCTGCTAGAGCCTGGAGGGAAATACTACTCGCAAACAGCTCACTGATTAAGTTATTATGGTGTTTTCACCTGTGTGTGTTCAGTATTCTGTGTGACGCAGCACTTTAAGGGAGGATACAAGGGTGGCAAAGTTAATTACGGCACTTATTTTCCAAAAGCTCAGCATGTTCTTGTTACATATTCTATTTTCCTCATTAAATGAATACAAATGCACGCTACACTCACCTTAAACGCTTATGTAAAGATAAAATAGTGTCCAAAAGCAGAAGCTCCAGCCCGCTGTAATATAACATGGAACAATAGAAAATGTGTCAAAACTAATGTCAGCCTGGCACTTCAGTGCTGCTTTTGTACCTTAATATAACTGACTGAGACTTTGTATAGGACTTTATGTAACATATTTATTTGGGCAACCTGCTGCACTGAGTAAGCCAACATACAAGACTGATCAAGCATCATCATCCACTGAACCAAGTCAAGAGCTCGATTATGTTGTCTTCTGATAAATTTAGATATTATTTAGATATTTGCTCTACCTTTTGTGGTCTATGCGACTTAGACTCATGTCTGTTATCGCTAATGCCTCATCCGTTCCATCATAGCACCAAATAGAAATTACCATAGATGGAAATGACATTTTTCTTTTGATTATTGTGATTTTAAAATCAAAATTAAAATGCACTAAACAGTTTTTTTATATGCAAATTCTTCATCCTCCCTCAAATGTGTAGTTTGTTGTATAGTGATCCCTTGTTTATCGCGGGAGTCATGTTCTAAAAATAACCCGCAATAGGTTGATGCTTTTGTTGGGGAGAAAACTTACGAACATACAGTACATCACTTCAGAGTCTGTCAGGATTTCTGGGTCGTTGACCCAGTATTTTCAGTTCACGTTCACTGTTTATCTACTGCCTGTTCCACTTCCTGTTTTATTGTGTTAGCCTTGGTCTGTGTGCATTATGTTCAGTCCTCTTCCCATTTATCATTAGTTCATTATGTTCAGCTGTGTACTCACCGGTCTCTCATTATCATTATCATCAGTCTGTGTATTTAAGCCCTATGTTTCTACTCGTTCACTGTCGTGTCGTTGATTTTGATGTACATGTGATGTTCCTGTCGTCTCCCCGTATGTATGTTCAGTTAGTCAGCCAGCCATCCATCCATTCTTTCAGTCAGCCAGTCCTTCATTCCTGCTTTGTTCATTCACCCGCTCCAATAAATCCCCGTCATTTCTGTACCTGCGAGTCCTGCGTTTGGGTTCCTTCTTCCTCGCGTCCACACCACGCCTGACAGAGTCACACTGCTAGAGATAGAAGATTATGTAAATTTGACAACCTGAACGCATCCTGTACTGTAAAGGAGACACGGCATGAGATTCAGTCACAATGGTCTATAGCCAGTCAGGACGCAGAGCACAATGCCCTGTGTTAAAAAAAAAAAAAAAAAAGGCATCCAAAATTGCACAAAAAACCCCCAAAACTGCAAAACACCAAGACCGCGAAAGGCGAACCACGTTATAGCGAGGGACCACTGTATTTCATATTTGCATTTTCTCCTGTCACCACTTATTGACTGACACAATTAAGTCCTAGACAGTCACAAGTAGGGGTGGGTTTAAAAAATCTTTTTTCCTAATTCAAATCAATTTTAGTTTGAGTAATGCAATATTAATTCATTAAATCCTGAATCAATTTTTAAATACAAATGTATTTGCCAGAAATGCCAGAGTCTCAGCTTGAACCTCTCAAAACTATTTCAACAACCACCAAAAAGCTAAAACAGCAACGTACGCGTACAAACCGTCGTGTGCTGAAAGCCGACATCTCACAGATTCTGAAGCTGCAGGTTTCATCACTCTGACCAAAACTCACTGAACCAGCAGCAAAAGATCAAAACTATGCTTCATGTTTGAAAAACATTGTCATTAATTTCCTCTTACCTTTGCCGTTTTGCTTCCACCATGATAAATCACACTTCCTGCACAGCTCTCTTTCTCTCTCTCTCTATACTCAGAGACTAGTTTACCATCAAAAATCTCTATTTTCTGTGTTATTTGCTTTCTTATTATGCACAAGTCTACCGATGTGTACAGCGCTGTTGCCCACTGCTTTTTTTTAAAATCAAAACTGACCTCCTATATCAGGGGTGGCCAACCAGTCAGAGACCAAGAGCCACTTTTTTTTTTACTGTGTTACCGCAAAGAGCCACATCATACGCATGGGCACACATGAACATCACCCATCCTTTCCTCCCTCTCTCTCTCTCTCTCTCTCTCTCTCTCTCTCTCTCTCTCTCTCTCTCTCTCTCTCTCTCTCTCTCTCTCACACACACACACACACACACACACACACACACACACACACACAAAATACACACATTCTGCTCAGCCAGATTTATTGTAAATGTCACACACCAACATGATAATGACTCCTACAGTACTAAAACCACAGGCCAGTCATTTTCAACAATTGTGCGCACTGTCTCACACACACAAACTCTCAGTTCAACCAAGTCCATAAACAAAAATATAATAATCTACAATAGCATTTACTTTTACAATGCATGTTGTTTAATGGGACTTCTGGCATTCCTTGCCTTGAACAATCCTCTTCAAATCTGGCTTGTATTCCGTTGTTGCCACTCGAAGCAATTCTTTCACATGATTTCACATTTTTTAGGGTAGAAAACACAGACCCGCAGACGTATGTTGACCCAAACATTGACAGTATCTTAAGCGCAGCCCGTTTGACATTGGGGTATTTCTCCATTGGCATACTTTTCCAGATCTCAATGGTCCCTTCCCTTAAAGCAGGTTTCAATTGGTCCTCCTCACAAAGATCGATCATCTCCAACTCAGCCGCAGCTTCATCTGTGACTAGCGAGACTTTCAAACAGCCGGTCTCTGCATTCAATGGGTCGACGAGGAACGTAATCTGTGGCCTTTTCAATTGTAGATCATGGAACCGGGTCACAAAGCTTTCGTGCAAGTTTTCAATCAGCGTTGCATATCTGGCTCTTTGCTTACTCAGGGCAGCGCTGGTGACTTGCCCGCTTGGCTTTTAGCAGAGTGGGAAAATGCGTTAAATCTCCCTTTTGAATATGTGTCTTGAACACCTTCAGTTTGTTGACAAACGCAAACACACTTTGCACCAGGTCAGGCAGCATTTTTAACTTACCCTGCAGGGTCAGGTTCAGTCTGTCCAAGTGACACAGCATGTCGACCAAAAAGGCCAGATCCATAATCCACTTGAGGTCCGAGAGCTCGGGATAGTCCTTGTCCTTCTCTTCCATAAACAGTTTCACGGCATCCAAAAGCTCAAAGAAGCGAGAGAGTACCTGGCCTTTTGACAGCCACCTCACAGTGCAGCGGCAGGTCACCTGGAAGCCCTTGGTCCAGCTCAGCAATGAGATTCTTGAATTGACTGTGGTTAAGCACATGTGTGCGGATATAGTTGACGTTTTCCATCACAGGCTTCATGACGTTATCTAAATTCAATGATTTAGACACGAGTTGCTCCATGTGGATGATGCAGTGGAAATTCCAAAAGTCAGGAATAGTTCGGTCAGCTTTGCACAGCCCCACAAGCCCGTTCACAGATCCCATCATGGCTGGTGCTCCATCCGTGGCTATTGCAGTTCATTTCGTTATGGGCAGATTTGCTTTTTCTAATGCAGCCATCATGGTTTCTTTCACATCTGTGCCACGGGTTCTGTCTTTTAATGGCACAATATCCAGGAGTTCTTTGATCACACAATCGTTTGACACAGACTGTGCAAATATTGCCAACTGAGGCTTGTCTTGTATATCACAACTCTCATCCAATGCGACACTAAAATACTCACATGCTTGAAGGTCAGAGTGCAACTGTGTTTCAATAGCCGTGTTAATGTCCGATATTCTGTGTTCAACAGTGTGGCGGGACAGTTGGACGTCTGATACCATGCGTTTTAATTTGTCGTTTTCAGGAGACAAGATTTCAACAACGTCACTGAGGCATTTTTTAACGAACTCCCCTTCATCGTATGGCTTTTTAGCCCGTGCAATGTTCCAAGCTAGCTGATAGGATGTGAGCGTTATGGTCTCTGACCGCTTCGTAAATTTTTAGAAAAACTGTATGTTTCAAAGTGGCCAACTCGTGCTTGCGAAGTTCAATTCCTTTTGGGTCGATGGTTCTGGTCGATGTTAGCATGGAGTGAGCTGAAGTGGCGCTGAAGATTTGAAGCTTTGAAATGCGCTAATGACGTCTGACATATAAGGCAGAATGGCTTGCCATTGCATTCAACAAAAAAATATAAACTCTCCCTCTCTGTTAAAAACGTCCTGTGTTCATCTTCATATTTTCTTTTTGCTGTGTATCTTTTCCTTGCCATTTTAAGGGCAAACTTGCTCCTACTGGGAAACTTTGCGGTATTTTCATCTCACACACATGGCCATTTGATGAAAATACCGTATTGAACTCAAGCGAAGCGAACGTGCACATTTTAAAACAACAACACAAAAAACCCCCCAAAACACAAACTTTGATATGAACGTAAGAGCCGCATGAAACCAGGCAAAGAGCCGCATGCGGCTCGAGAGCCGCGGGTTGGCCACCCCTGTCCTATATGAAAGCCTAATTTCTGCTGTTCAATACCAAAGAAATGTAAACTTTTACAAATTTTGCCAAATTAAAAAAATGCTAAGCTGTGTCTTTAATAAAACCTTTATAAGTTTACTCTGCTTCACTTCAGCAGCATCAGGTAATGTTCATATGTTTTTTTTATGGTTTTCTTCAGTTTTTGATCTGATTTGATATTTATGTTGCGCTCTAAAAATAGTTATAAAACTTAAATTTTTCTGAATTGTTGGGAAAATCTTTAAAGACTATTCTTATTTAATTGTATTTTGTTTTTGGACACATTTCTAGTTAATTTTTGTAGTTTACTGGCTCCAGGAGGTCGGAGTTCAGATGTGTGATGTCATCAGTAAGCGCAGGAAAAAAACAGTGTCTGAGACGTGAGGGAGTGATGTTTTGCTGATGATACGCTATGCTGCCTGTAAACTCCAAACTGAATTGAGGAGAATAAAGTTGCAAAAAAAGGAGAATGGAGTTATGTCTCTCTGAGGGTGCAACATTTACACCTCTGATGAAGTCTCACAAGCTTTGTTTTTACACATAAATATAAAAATATGGATATGTAATGATTAATGATCTGAATTATAATATTCAAAACTGAATCAAATCGAATCGGTTATAGTAATCAAAATCGATACCCAGCCCGAGCCACAAGGGTAATCCCTAACCACAGTCACATAACAACTAACAACACATACAAAGCATATGGACTCTTTTGCTGGGTTTGCCAAGTAAAGCTGTTCCTGTTCAGGACAAGCCAATGACTTTTAAAGCATCCAACATTATTATTCAAGTAGTGCCTTCTACTACTGTAAATGCCCATCTAAAATCTTTGTGGCCTGACTAAACTACTACTGTGATCAGATTGATTACTCTGATGAGTACCTTGTTTTCTTGTCAAGATCATTTCTGTGTAGGTTCTTAGTCGTTCAGGTCATGGTAGTCTTAAAATCTTGAAAGAAGGTGACTGAACTTCTTGAAGTTATTTGAACAACTTAAAGAAATCCAGTTGCTTTCTTTCAAGCTCTTAAGAAAGTCAACCTGATCCACAATCTTGGCAAATCGGGTGATTTCAGTGCTAACTTAGGCTCAGCTTATGCTCTTCAACATATCCAATTGGCTAATTAATTTAAGTTGTTTTACAGTAGCAAGCTACCTCCTTTTCATGCCTGATCTGACTTAATGTTTTATGTTTAGCATCTTGCAAGATAACTTGACATAATAACTTACACAGAAATGTGCAGATTACAGAAAATCCAAATTTGTGCACCCGCTTTGTATTTTTGAAGTCATTAAAAAGACATGCTGTACAATCATTTGACCCTGGAAAAATAACAGTTCAAAGAAATCGATTAAAATCCCCAAACTATCCATCATTGTCCATGATGAGTGTACTTCTGATCACAGACAATTACATATCCACATCAGCTGTCCATTGACTTCTCCTTTGTCACAAGGAGGCATCACAGCAAGTAGCTCTGCGTGTTTGATTTGGCAGATTTCTACACCAGATGCTTTAATTTAAGTCTCCATCTGGAATCAAACCAGGAAGCATTAGCTTGCCAATTAGCCTATTTGTTAAACCTCTGCTACAGAGACTTCAACTCAAAAAGCAAGGACCACAATGCCAAAAATGTACCAACAGCAATAATTAATTGTGAGAATGATTGAGAGTTCACCAAAGATCTGCTGCACCAACCAGGCATGCCAGATCCTCCTGCTCCCAATGAGAATGGGTGACAGATAAAGGAAGAGGGAGGGAGGTATTTATAGACACATGACAGGAATACGAGAGTCTGAAGTGTGGTCTTAAAATTATCTCCAGTATTGTGTCTCTGAAAGCATTCTCCTACTTTCCTCATATCATATCTCGTTATATAATCTTCCTGAAATGACTCCACTGAAATCAATATAACCTAATATAGGTCTACTTAACCTCAGACCATTCCAACATGAAAATGAGTTTGATGTCCTTCTAAAGCACTCGCTGGGAGCCAAATGAATTATAGAAGGGACTTGAATGAACTCCATCCGACTTCAATCGCAACTCGATAACTCTCGGTGTCTGAAGATGACTTCAGTGACCGGAAGATGAGTGGAGCACGCACAGTGACTTGATACTGTTGTTAGAAGCCCCTACACAGTACATATGGAGCCATAGGACTGCAGTCAGTTAGTGATGACTGCAAAGAGCTTTGAGCGTACAGTATAACAGGCTCTAGTGAATTAAATCACAGAGCAAGCCCAAACATTAAGTAAAATTGTTTCAAACACTGCAGTCGACTGTAATGCAAAAGAGGAAATAAAGAAACAGCACAAAGACTACAAAAAAAATTAATTATTGTTTAGAACAAAAATAGGCATTAAAATTAGAGATCCTTCTTGTTGTTGTAGTTGAAATTAAAATTGCATACAGTGTCATACTGCAAATTATAAAGATAACAGGTAGACTGATCAGTTGCTGAAAGTGAATACTAAAAGAAAGAGGATAATTATGTCTTTAGCATACATAAGATGATTAATATGCTGCTCTCATTGTTCATCCAGTGTGGGGCATCACATTTATTAAATTATTTAATATAATTGAAGAGTACAGGTGACAATGTCCCACCTTGATGGACCCCACCAATTCCTAAAAAGGGTACAGATATACTGTGACCCCATCTAAATGATTTTACTTAGGTCCGTAAATATTTGCAAAACATTTTTGTTATTTTGATTCTGTAATTCACCAACATAGTGAAATTTAAACCATCTTCCAGCTTTAAATCAAAAGCTTTCTCAGTTTAAAGTTGGTTACCTACAGTCTCCAACTAGGGCCCAGCTTTCTACTGGAGCCAGCTTGAAACTTGAAAGTCCCCAGGCTGTAGTGATGGGATTTCCGGCTCCCTTTAGAGAGCCGGCTCTTTTGGCGCCCAACCAGCTCTTCGGGTTGTTTTGTTGATTTAATTAATTTATTATTAACAACAATATAAAATTATGCACAAAAGGAGTTACTAATGTAAAAAAAAAGTGGTTTTATTTATATATGTTTATATATAAATATATACGGTGGCCCCTAGAGACAAAGCACGTACCAACTCCAAAACACATTTCTAGCATTAACTGAACTTCTAAAACAGAGCTACCTAGATCACTTAAATTACACAATTGAAAGGATATGTGTATTATATATTCAAATAATTAAAAAAAAAAGTTCATTTACCTGTTACTACCACACACCAAATCCGGTCATTGGTACTTCCTGGCTTGTGTACCACTAGGTAACAAAAGCTCAACACTGCCCCTACCATCCTGGAGCACTTCTTTTGTGTTTTGTACTTGTTTTGGAGTTTGTACGTGCTTCAGGGTTTGTACGTGTTTTGGAGTTCGTATGTGCTTTGTCTCTAGAGGCCACCGTAAATATACTTTTATTTATTCACTCCACATAAAATGTAATAAATCATATAATACAAAAAATAATATTTTTACATTTCAACTTTTAACTGTTTAAATTTTCAGCTTTTTCCTTTTAAACAAATTTAAAGTGAAACAGCACAAACCCACAACACAATTAAATATAAATTATAATATGAAAACAAAAGGAACATGCATATTCTCTGTCATATGGACCTGCATGAATAAACTTTCTGAATTCTTTATCATCCGGAACTGAAAATAGTTGTGGATGATTATTATACCTTTCTAATGTGACATTGTTGTCCCTGGATCTCTTTCTCTCTCTTTCCTTCCAGCTTTGTTCCTGTGTTACTGAGAGTGTAACTACCGCCCCTCCCCCCTCTTCCCAGCGCAAAGCACAAGGCTTGCATGCGGAGTGAAGCTGAAAAAAAGTGCAAGAGAGAGGCTGAGAGAAAGAAAAAAAAAACCCCACGGCTCCCAATCAGGAACCGGCTCTAAGAGCTGTTTTGTTCGCGACCGACACATCACTACCAGACTGCAAACCTAACAAAGACATGAACATTCTTGAGTAGGTAGATTCTAGAATCAACAGACACCTTCATGCGCATGCTCTTGAAAAAAAATTGGTGCCATCTGCTTAAAAATGGAACGCAGCTTTTGATAAATGTTCGCAAAAGTTATTTATTTAGTGAGAAAAGAGCAATATGGAGTCCTTGAGAGAAAGAAGACCCAGCAAACTGCACACACTGAGTTGTGCAGTTTCAAAACCAATTGAACAGCATTCACAGATAAGCCAATGTTGTGTATTCGGTTCACCAAGGTGACAAAGTCAACTGTGTCAAAGGCCTTTGGCATTCCAGAAGAAGAACAGCACAGCCATTATTTATTTTTTGCTCTCTATTGCATTAATACTGTTATCCACCATTTTAATAGCAGGAGTTATTATGCGGTGGTGTTTTCTAAAAACATGACTGATGTTGGGAAATGACATGAATTTTGTATTCAATTTCAGTATAAGCTTTATTGGAATCTTTACATCCAGAATTAAAACTGCTGATTGAACAGGAGACTCTCTGCACAACCATAAAGACCCTAAAGAAACAAACATTTTGTTAAAGATGCAGTCAGTAATTTTTGGACATTAATTTACTAGATTTTGTACCCATATTTACTCTCTGTTCCAGCTAATAAAGTTTTACATATGTGGCTAGAGTAAGCAGACTCAAGATATGAATGATCATAACTGTTTTATCATCAGAGAAGGATTTGCCTTCATCAAACAAGTGAAAATGTGAAAGAAAGGAACAGATTGACCGGTCAGGATAAATCAGCTGTAAATACTGACACAGGAGCATTTCCTAAATGGAAGGAGTTTCACAGGGAGAAGGATTTTAAAAGTGACGTTGGTAATACAACCTAAAAATCTAAATGTAACATTTTTTTACATGTCAATATCAATGTGGCGGAGGCGTGGCCCCGGGCGCAGCTGCAGGGGAGGAGTGGAGCGGAAGGCTCATCAGGGCGGCGCTGCGAGGCCGGTAAGAACAGCTGATGTTGTTTATGGACTGATGATGGTTTCCCTCCCCTGTGTTATAGTGAGACGGAGAGGAGCGGGAGAGGAGAAAAAGAGACACACATCAGCTGGGATGCACAGCTGTCATTCTGTGCGATAGTATCAGTGTGTGAAAGTGTAAATAAATGTGGAACTTGGCGATAAAGACCTGTGTGTGCGTGTACCTGTGCCTAGTATATTCCACAAGTGGTGCCGAAACCCAGGAAAGTGCCGGTGGGGAAATGTCCGACCCACAGGCCGCGCCACCCGCCCAGCCTCTGCAATTCTTGGCGCAGATGCTGGCGGAGATGGCGACGATGAGCCGGGATCAGGCGGCCGACCAGCGTGCCCACCTGGCCGCGCTGCGGGAGCAGACGGACCGGCAGACGCAAGTTCTGGAGCGGCTGGTCGGGGCCGCTGCCCCGCCGAAGCCCTCGCCACTGTCGGTGGCGGTGCCCCGGATGGGGGACGGGGACGACCCACAGGTTTTTTTGGAGACCTTCCGTGCCACGGCGGAGGCTTGCCAATGGCCGCGGGAGGAGTGGGCTCCGCGGCTGCTCCCCCTGCTGTCCGGGGAGGCACAAACAGCGGCCCTGAGTCTGCCTCCGGCGTCGAGGAGCAGCTTCGCGGACGTGAGCCGGGCGGTGGTGGACAGGCTAGGGCTCACCGCCGAAGACCACCGCCGGCGGTTCCGGGCCTGTCGGCTGGCTACAACGGACCGACCATTCGCCTGGGCCCGGCAGCTGCGCGACGCGGCGGTACGCTGGCTGCAACCGGGAACATCGGAGGGGGAGACGAAGCTGGTGGACAAGGTGGTGCTGGAGCAGTTCACGGAGGGATTGCCAGCGGAGACGGCGAGATGGGTCCGGTGCCACCGGCCCGCAAGCTTGGAGGTAGCGGTGACGCTGGCGGAGGACCACCTTGCCGCTGGAGCAGGGGAACCCGGGGACGCCGGACGGAGGCCGAACAAACAGGCCCCGGTGCCGGCCCCGAGGCGCCGTGTGCCGGCACCAGGGCAGGCAGAGCGGCTGCCGGCGCTGAGCCCCACTAACCCGGCGTTGGTGCCGTCCAGGGCAGCCGAGCCAAGTGGAGCCGCCCCCGAGCCACGGAGAGCAGCACAGACGCCGGGGCCGGAGTGTTGGAAGTGCGGGGCACCTGAGGAGGGATTGTCCGCTTATGGAAGTGGGGCAGGTGTTTCGTGTTGCTGGCGCCCCAGCACCCTCCCCCGGTCCAGGAGGGACATACAGTATTCCGGTAAGGACTCGAGGGGGTATACGCCAGGCGTTGGTGGACACGGGCTGCACGCAGACCCTCGTACACCAAAGCTTGGTTCGCCCCGGGGCATTGCTGGAGGCAGAATGGGTGGAGGTGAGGTGTGTGCATGGTGACGTTCACAGGTATCCCATAGTGCCGCTGTTATTAAAGTATAAGGGCAAAACGCATAGAGTAACGGCGGCGGTTAGCCCGCGCCTGTCGCACCCCCTGATTCTGGGTACCAATTGGCCGGGGTTTCATCAGCTACTGGGGCAGTACGCGGGGGTGCGATCACGACCGGAAGCGGGGTGTAGCGTGTGCGCGGCGTTCAGCGGTGACGCGGGGTCGTCCGACACTGACTCCGGGGGGGAGGAGCCGGCGGGTCCCTCACGGGACGTCCCGCCGGCCCCGAAAGTGTCCCCCATGGGTGATTTCCCACTGGAGCAGTCTCGTGACGGCACCCTACGCTCAGCCTTTGACCAAGTGATGGCTATTGATGGTCACGTGGTGCGCCCTGAGGCCGCGCAGACCTACCCGCGTTTCGTCTTATTAAACGACCGATTATATCGAGTGAGTCGTGACACTCAGACAGAGGAAACACACACCCAGTTGTTGGTGCCGCAGGGCCGCCGGGAAACGCTTTTCCAGGCGGCCCACTATAACCCCATGGCAGGGCATATGGGCTATGAGAAAACTCTGGAGCGAATAACGGCCCGATTTTATTGGCCGGGCATCCGAGCGGATGTGCGCCGCTGGTGCGCGTCCTGCCCGGACTGCCAACTTGTTAACCAGCCGGCCATACCGAAGGCGCCGCTGCGCCCTCTCCCCCTCATTGAGGTCCCGTTTGAGCGCATCGGCATGGACCTCATCGGGCCATTTCACCGGAGTGCACGCGGCTACCGCTTTGTGTTAGTCTTGGTGGATTACGCAACGCGGTACCCGGAAGCAGTTCCGCTGCGCACCATCTCTGCAAAGAGTGTGGCGCAGGCACTGTTTCAGGTCATCTCCCGAGTCGGAATCCCGAAAGACATACTGACTGACCAGGGCACGTCGTTTATGTCTCGTACACTGCGGGAACTGTACGAATTACTGGGCATTAAATCTATTCGGACCAGCGTCTACCACCCTCAGACTGACGGGCTGGTGGAGCGGCTGAATAAGACTTTAAAGTCCATGATTCGGAAGTTCATTAACGAGGATGAACGCAATTGGGATCACTGGCTAGACCCTCTGTTATTCGCAGTGCGGGAGGTGCCCCAGGCCTCCACGGGATTTTCTCCCTTTGAACTGCTGTTCGGCAGGAGGCCACGTGGGGTGCTCGACCTGATTAAAGAAAGCTGGGAGGACGGTCCGAGCCCCGCCAAAAATGGAATTCAGTACGTGTTGGACCTGAGAGCAAAACTCCACACTTTGGGGAGGTTGTCACGGGAGAATTTGCTCCAGGCTCAGCAGCGTCAGCAACGCCTGTATGACAGAGGGGCTAGGCTCAGGCAATTTTCACCGGGAGATAAAGTGCTTGTGTTACTCCCTACTTCCAGCTCGAAGTTGCTCGCCAAGTGGCAAGGACCCTTTGTGGTCACACGGCGAGTCGGGGACGTGGACTATGAGGTCGCTCGGTCGGACAGGGGAGGAGCCACGCAGATTTATCACCTCAATCTCCTCAAACTGTGGCGAGAGGTTGAAACCGCTTCTCTGGTGAGCTTGGTGAAGGAGAGAGATGAGTTGGGGCCTGAGGTGCCAAATTCTATCATTCCCGCCTCCCTCCCTTGTGATGACCATCTCACACAGGCCCAGAGAGCGGATGTTGTCGCGTTGCAACAGCGTTTTGCGGACGTGTTCTCCCCCCTGCCCGGCCGGACGTCCCTCATCGAGCACCATTTCGTGACGCAGCCTGGCGTGACGGTGCGTTCACGGCCCTACAGGCTCCCGGAGCACAAGCGAAAAATCGTGCAGAGGGAATTGGCGGAAATGCTGAGGATGGGAGTAATAGAAGAGTCGCACAGCGCATGGTGTAGCCCCATCGTTCTGGTGGCGAAGAAGGATGGGTCTATACAGTTCTGTGTCGACTATCGCAGGGTGAACGAAGTGTCACGCTTTGATGCCTACCCCATGCCTCGGGTCGACGAGCTCCTGGACCGGTTAGGCACGGCCCGCTTTTTCACGACACTGGACTTAACCAAGGGCTATTGGCAGATTCCCTTGTCTGCCGAGGCCAGGGAGAAAACGGCCTTCTCCACTCCGTACGGTTTGTACCAGTTCGTGACACTTCCGTTCGGCCTGTTCGGGGCCCCGGCCACTTTCCAGCGTCTCATGGACCGGGTACTGCGTCCGCACGCAGCGTATGCTGCCGCCTACCTGGATGACGTGATCATCCACAGCGACACCTGGGCGGAGCATGTGCTGCGGGTGGCCGCGGTCCTGGAGTCCCTGAGGGGGGCGGGGCTCACGGCCAATCCGAAGAAGTGCGCGGTTGGACGGAGGGAGGTGCAGTATCTGGGGTACCACCTGGGGGGCGGGCAGGTGCGTCCACAGGTGGAGAAGACGGCGGCTATCGCATCCTGCCCGCGCCCCAGGACGAAAAAGGAGGTGAGACGGTTCTTGGGGTTGGCGGGTTACTATCGTCGCTTTGTGCCGGGGTTTGCGCAGCTAACCAGCTCCCTGACCGATCTCACTCAAAAGGGTGCCCCGGATCTGGTCCAGTGGACGGGGCCGTGCCAGGCGGCGTTTGTGCAGGTGAAAAAGGCTCTCTGTGGGGAGCCGCTGCTTCACACTCCTAACTTTTCCCTCCCTTTTGTTCTGCAGACTGACGCCTCGGACAGAGGGCTGGGAGCCGTTTTGTCCCAGCAGGTAAGGGGGGCCGACCGCCCTGTCCTATACATCAGCCGGAAGCTAGCAGAGCGCGAGCGCCGGTACAGCACCGTGGAGAAGGAGTGCCTGGCCATCCGGTGGGCGGTCGGCTCCCTGCGCTATTACCTCCTGGGACGCTCATTCACCCTCTGTTCGGACCACGCCCCGCTGCAGTGGCTCCACCGCATGAAGGATGCCAACGCCCGGATCACCCGGTGGTATCTGGCGTTGCAGCCCTTTAAGTTCAAGGTGATCCATAGGCCGGGGGCGCAGATGGCAGTGGCCGATTTCCTCTCTCGCTCGCGGGGGGGGGGAGTTGGCTCGGCCGGACGGCTCCCCGGCCTCGAACGGGCGGTGGGGGTGTGTGGCGGAGGCGTGGCCCCGGGCGCAGCTGCAGGGGAGGAGTGGAGCGGAAGGCTCATCAGGGCGGCGCTGCGAGGCCGGTAAGAACAGCTGATGTTGTTTATGGACTGATGATGGTTTCCCTCCCCTGTGTTATAGTGAGACGGAGAGGAGCGGGAGAGGAGAAAAAGAGACACACATCAGCTGGGATGCACAGCTGTCATTCTGTGCGATAGTATCAGTGTGTGAAAGTGTAAATAAATGTGGAACTTGGCGATAAAGACCTGTGTGTGCGTGTACCTGTGCCTAGTATATTCCACAATCAAATATTAGTGTAACATTTATCTCCCTTGCAAAAGCATATTTACCGGAACTCTGTAAGTGCTAGTTTTACTAGTAGTCTCACCGTACCACTGGACAGTGCAGTATTTTTGTGACAGTGTCCTGGTCCTGACCTGTTGAGTTTTGTTTATCATGAATTATGTTTAGTTTAATTCTTAGTTTCCTTATGGTGTAGTTTTTTCACCAGCTACAAACGCCCCACACCCACTGTTGAAGCAAACAAAGACCTGGCCAATGAGTTAAATACATTCTGCTGCAGGTTTGAGACGGACAGATTCTCCTCCCCAGAGACATTGTTTCAGACACTGACCCCAACACACCTCCCACCCCTCCCCCCTTCCCCCTCACCCTCCCCAATCCAGACTCAACGACCTCCATCACACCTCTCACCCCCCTTTCCTCCTCCCTGAAACTCAGAATACACACTGAGGATGTGAGCCGACTATTTCAGGATTAGAAGCCCCCAGCCAGACGGTGTCTCACCCTCCTGCCTCAAAACCTGTGCTGAACAGCTGGCTCCCATCTTTACCCGCATCTTCAACAGATCCCTGGAGCTGTGTGAAGTTCCCTCCTGCTTCAAATGCTCCACCATCATCCCTGTTCCCAGGAAACCCACCATTACAGGACTGAATGACTACAGACCTGTGGTCATGAAATCCTTTGAACAACTGATGTTAACCCATCTGAAGGACATTACAGGCCACCAAATGGACCCTCTGCAGTTTGCCTACCAGGCAAACAGGTCGATGGATGATGCAGAGAACATGTGGCTGCATTACATCCTGCAACATCTCAACTGCCTGGGAACTTATGCCAGGGTCCTATTTGTGGACTTTTCTGCTTTTAACACCATCGTGCCTGAACTTCTCTCCTCCAAACTCTCCCAGCTCAGCGTGTCACCAGCTACCTGTCAGTGGATCACCAGCTTCCTGACAGACAGGAAGCAGCAAGTGAGGCTGGGGGAGATCACCTCTGAAACTCGGCCCCTCAGTATTGTTAACCCTCTACACTAACGACTGCACCTCTAAGAACTCGGCCGTTAAACTCCTGAAGTTTGCAGATGACACCACCATCATTGGCCTCATTCAGGATGGTGATGAGTCTGCATACCGGCAGGGAGTTGAGCGGCTGGTACTGTGGTGCAGTCAGCACAATCTGGAGCTGAACAAGCTTAAGACTGTAGAGATGACAGTGGACTTCAGGAGACATCCCTCAACACTGCTCCCCCTCACCATGTCAGACAGCCCGGTGTTGACTGTGAAGATCTTCAAGTTCCTGGGTACAACCATCTCCCAGGACTTGAAGTGGGAGACCAACATCAACTCCATCCTCAAAAAGACACAGCAGAGGATGTACTTCCTGACACAACTGGGGAAGTACAGTCTTCCACAGGAGCTGCTGATCCAGTTCTACACTGCGGTCATTGAGTCTGTCCTGTGCTCCTCCATCACAGTCTGGTATTGTGCAGCCACTAAACAGGCCAGGAGCAGACTGCAGCGGACTGTACGAGCAGCAGAAAGGATCATTGGCGCCTCCATCCAGGACCTGCACCTCTCAAGAACCAGGAAACAGGCAGGGAAAATTATCACAGACCCCTCACACCCTGGACACAGACTTTTTTATCTGCTGCCCTCTGGCAGACGGTATAGAAGCCTGCGGACCAGGGCCACCCGACATAGGAACAGTTTCTTTCCCCTCGCCATCTCCCTCCTAAACAGTTGACCTGTCACACTGCTCCCACTAGCAGACTGCAACTGCACCTTATGTACATTCTGTGGTATTCATTCCACCTCATTTCATTTCTATCATCCTGAATTTTATGTATGTAAGTTTAGATTACTTGGTTAATTATAGTTGGTTTACACAGCTTTGTGTATGTATTTGTATGCATGTGTAATGTATATATAGACACGTGTGTGTGTGTGTGTGTGTGTGTGTGTGTGTGTGTGTGTGTGTGTGTGTGTGTGCGTGTGTGTGTGTGTGTGTGTGTGATTTACATTGTTGTGCTGAGAGTCACCATCTAAATTCCTTGTATGTGTCTGCACATATACATGGCCAATAAACACGATTCTGATTTCTGATTATACTTTCTGCTTCCCTCATGTTCTTTGTATCCTGTCTAGCCTTTGACACAGTGTTGGATGTTCCTGTTATGTTATTTCCTCCTTTATTTTTTTAACTCTTGGTCACCTTTCTATGTTATGTATTCAGATTTCTTCCCCTCCTCTTATTTCCTGAATTCTTAAATTTCCCTGAGTTTATTTTTGTTCATTGTCATGTCATATAATTATTTTTTACTGTTGTCCCCATGCTCCCGGGGTTACCCCCTAGCATGTCCCCTGTTTTTCATAGGCTTGGTTTTCGTCTGCCTTTTGGATGATTCTTTTTTTGCCCACAATAAAAGCTTCATTCTTACTTAATTACTGCCTGCTTGTGAGTCTGATTTAAGGGTTCATGTTTATCATTTAACCATGACATATTTCACCTCCTAACATTCCAAAATGAACAAAAAAAGAGAGTGGTGTAAATAACCTTCTTCCAAATGGGGAAGGGGGGTGTGCCAAGCTATTATCACAAATAAAGGGCCAGAACTCAAAAGAGCTTGTAGAACAGACTTGTTGGTATTTTTCTTTGAATTTGATCATCAACTATTCGTTTTGGTTTTGAGAAGAGAGTCATGTTGAAGTTTTTTTTTTTTTTTTAACTTTCCAGCAGCCTCTGTTTGTACGTTACTTATTATTGAAGTCTTACATTTTAGGTTACCTTTACTTTTGGTTTCTGAGCATTTTGTTTAATCAGAGTCTGGTTTTCAATTAATTGACTTGTTATTATGTTGTATTTTGAAGTATTGTTTATCTTCTGCTTTGTTTTTTTAATGGTTTATTTTCTAGGGTTGTTCTTTGAGTCTTCTAATCTAATATTTGTTACTTTGACTTTTGTCTGTCCTTCTTCTGTCTCATCTTTGCCTTTCAGTATCTTCCCGTCTCTGTCCTCCCTGTGTTAAGTCAATCTCTTTCCCAGTTTACTAGTTGTGTCTCACTTGTGTTATTTTGGTAATCATTATCTGTTGTGTCTTGTATTTCCCAGTCCCGTTATGCTATTGTTTTCACCTGTGCTTAGGTCCTCACGTTTTTCCCCTTACATCATCTCCTCATATTGCTCTGTCTTCCCTTGTCTGTAATGTAGCCTGGCACTGAAATATTAATCACTGCTGTTGTTTGTTCATTCATGAGAGAGCATGCTCTCTTAATGCTCTGCCTCCACAGACTGGGAGGAGCAATTACAAGGACACAACTTTTGATCAACTTCCTGTTATTGTGTTTGATGAAAACCCTCGTGAAGAACCCTGTCCTAGTGCTGGTTTGTCTATGTTAGCACAGCTGCAGCGGATTCTACATGAAGATAACATCATCTATAAGCTGTATGAGAACAGCTGGAGGCAGCTTGCAACATACTTGAACCTGCCATTTAGAGATATACAAATGCTCTCAGGACTGCTGTAGTGTGTGACAGCGTGGCACCTTTGATGCCAACATCACTACAAGAGCCACAGCAGTGATCATCCATTTGCACAGCAGTTGCGGCAGTCGCTCACATTTTCTAACTCTATCCTTGCATAACTGTATAAGTTTCTTGTCACCACCAGTTGACCACCACCATCATGCCCGAATTCATTTACTTTTCTCTGACGTTTAGATTTGTCACACTGGACACTACCAATGGATATGGAACTCCAGGCCTGTTATGAAATTTGAAGCTTGAGATTTTATTATCAAGAAATAGTTATGAAAAAACTGTTCTCCTGCTAAAGATTATGAAAATAGACATGATAAACTGCAATACCTACTTTTGCTTACTTTTCTTTAAATGTCTAAAGCCTTCAAAGGAAAGATATCATGGTCCTGCATCCTACCACCACTGTGGAAAATGAGAACAAGGAGGTCATTAATCTAGCAACCACAGACAAGTGGCAGACATCCTGGAACTGTACTATGATGGAGAAGGAGGTTTTTATCTAACCATGGATACGTTTTCTAAAGAGAGAAGGCTGATTGAGATCTGCTCATGTGCAGATAAGAGCCGTTATGAATAAATGCTTTTGAGATAAAATGTATAACAATGCGCAAGTAGCAAGATAGAGAACAGAATGATTTTCCTCTTCACCTCTTCAGGCAGGTGCTTGGAATACACCACAGTCTGGACATGGTGCATAGCGCTAAAAGAAATTGCTGGTGTAAGTTAAAGGGTGGTGTCTTCATGTTGTTCTTTAAAAAATCACTACGTACATTATTTATTGTTATCCATGTTTGTTTTACTTTTCCTTCAAGGCAGCGAAGATCAAAGGGCAATCACCATTTGTGTTGCTGTTGTAAGACAGCTGAGCAGTTTTTTGTTGTTGGTGTGCTGGCTCAGTCACTGCAAAATGAAGAGCTTACCTGCTCTCCACCTGCCTGCCAATTCTCCAGCCAGCCAAGTATTCCTCCTGAGTACTCCTGAGGAGTATGGACAATTCAAGAAACCTTTTTTAAGTAATATGTCATATGAAAAGGCATGGAAAGAGCTATACAACATATTTAATTTTTTCAATATAATGCCCTGTGACAATTTGTTCTTACAGCTCACAATAAAGTCAATAAAAGAAAAACACACTGAAGGTTATATGTTGATAGGTACGCAGCAGGAAGATTAATGTTGGGAAATTCAACTTGAATTCAATTTTAAAAAATCTGTTCTGGTCCTGGTTTTTACTTCTTCCCAGTCATATTCAGGTTACCTCAGAAGCTGGAATTCTCGGGGAATGTTGTTCCCAATTAAATGTGTCTCAGTAGTAAAATCAAAAAGTGGTGATAATGTAAGTCATTCTTCACATTAGATCCACTTAACCTTTATTTACTTACATTTTAAGAGTGTCGTCTTTGCACACTTCCTGATTATAGAGTTAAACTAGAACTAGTTGGATCCAGAGGTAGTTAGAACTATACAATTTTAAAATCACTAAACTGTCATAGAGCAAGAGGCGGGGGAGCGGTTACCAGTTTGCTGCAGGGCTAACACAGTGAGAGACAGACAACCATTCACACTTACTGACAATTTTAGAATCACCGATTAACTTAACCCCACTAAGTGCATGAACTGTGGGAGAAATACCCAGAGAGAACCCATGGAGACACGGGGAGTACAAGCAAACTCCACACAGAAAGGCCCTGGCCAGATGGTGGATTTCAACCCAGTGTTAAACACTGTGCCACAGTGCTACTTTCACTATATATAGGAACAGTAGTTATTCCTAAACACTTAATAATTTAGTTAAATCCTCTGAATTAAAACTAAAAGTCTGCACATCAATCATTTTGAAATCCACTGTGGTAGTATACAGAGGCAAAGTTTGGCTGTCATTTTTCAAACACTTAAGGACATTTCTGACTGTATTAAATAAATCTAATTGACTTTGGTATACCTCCATGCTAGTGATGTTATTTCTACTTAAAGTCTTTGTTAAATTGTTAAATGTCCCACTTTATATGAGCCTACTTAATGCATAAAGTCTTGACACAAGGGCACTTTGTACGTCAAGGGGCAGAGGAGCAGGCGCTCGAGCACTCTTAGCCATGTGCCTGCCTGGCATGGTCTTTGGCTCCAATCCAGTTCTGTGCCTAAACATTATTCACAGTGATTCACATTCAGCACTGCTTTGCATGTGTGCTCACAGGCACACAATGATCCAGAGCTTTAAACCATTTCAGTAACATGGCTACAGAGATACAGTATTAAAAAAAATATTTTCATGTTTAAAGTGAAAATATTTTAAACAATAATTTTTTGAAACGTTTACGCAGCTTATGTTGGCATTAAAGCTGTGAGGTCTAAGTGATCCTTGATGATGAGAAGAAAAGGCAAAAAGGACTTTCCTAACCTTAAAAAGTTTAGGCACTGAAATGGAAGAGAAGTCTTAAAATTCTTTTAAAGCCTGTTGGTCACTTGAAGCCATGCCTGAGCCCCACGTGTCAGCTGAGAGGTGGTGAAAGGTAAAGTGGATGTGACAGATCATGAATCAGGAAGTCAAACTGTGTCTTCCCATCTGGAACCGCAAATCCTTTATTAGCTGGTTAATACACAATCAGTAAGGAATGCACATGCACGCACACAGTTGCGCAGGAAACCAGGGTCACATGGTGTACAAGAACAAGAGAGGGCAGAAGATTACACACACACACACACACACACACACACACACACACACACACACACACACACACACACACACACACACACACACACACACACACACACACAATGTGGCTCATTAATGTTAAATTATACTCAGCACATTCTGCCGTAATGGAACAAGACTGAGAACTAACAGTTCTTCCTCTCCACTCACTGAATGATAAATGACAGTGTAAGTTGAACACTGTAGAATGATAAATGAGGGATAAAGCAGGTGAGGCTATGTTACAGAATATAAAGTGTGTTTAGCAGACCATGATAAAAGCTGTACAACACTCTACTCACGTTACTGCTGTTTAAGTGTTAGCTGTCAACACTTTTAATAACTTTACTAAAACAGAGTAGACTTATTTGCCAAACTGTGACTATTTTAATCATTGCAAATTATTGCAAAAGTCTGCAAAGTCTCTGCAAAGTTTTGGGGGATTAAGTAGTTTGGAGTCGTTTGTAAAACTATGAAAGAGTAGACTCAGATCACCGACAAACAAATTTGGAAGACTTATTCACTTCAGTTCAGTTCAATTCAATTTATAGAGCGCCAAATCACAACAACAGTCTCCTCAAGGTGCTTTACATTGTAAGGTAGAGCCTACAATAACAGGATTATTTACAACAGGATTTGGGTGAATAAAGGACAGGCGGTTATTCAGACTATGTCTTAATTCAATAATGGTGTTCAGGGAGTATCTGCAATTGTACTCATTGTAACTGTAAAAAGTCCAAACTTCTCTGAACCTCTCCAAAACCTTAATTTTGGTGTTTGTTCTAACCATTAAGAGGTGAAACTGCTGCTGTTTTTCATTGTCTTGCTACATAATAAGCCCCAGACAATCACACTACCGTCACAGTGTTTAACTATGATGTTCTTTTTATGAAACACTGTCATTTTTACGCCAGATGTAAGGGGACACAGATTGCATTAGTAACATATATTTCAGAATTTACTAATAAAAAACAGCACAATAATTAAAATAATAATTCAATTATTTTAGAAGAAGAACATTATGTACAGTACAGAAGGTTACATCACCAGGCTGGTTGGCTGACTGAGGTCCATCCATCCATCCATATTCATCCGCTTTATCCGGGGCCGGGTCGCGGGGGCAGCAGCCTAAGCAAAGAGGCCCAGACCTCCCTCTCCCCAGCCACCTCCTCCAGCTTATCCGGGGGAATACCAAGGCGTTCCCAGGCCAGCCGAGAGATATAATCTCTCCAGCGTGTCCTGGGTCTGCCCCGGGGCCTCCTCCCGGTGGGACATGCCTGGAACACCTCACCCAGGAGGCGCCCAGGGGGCATCCTTGTCAGATGCCCGAACCACCTCAGCTGGCTCCTTTCGATGTGGAGCAGCAGCTGCTCTACTCTGAGCCCCTCCCGGATGGCCGAACTTCTCACCTATCTCTAAGGGAGAGGCCAGCCACCCTTCGGAGGAAGCTCATTTCTGCCGCTTGTATCCGCGATCTCGTTCTTTCGGTCACTACCCACAGCTCGTGGCCATAGGTGAGGGTAGGGACGTAGATCGACCGGTAAATTGAGAACTTCGCTTTTACACTCAGCTCCCTCTTCACCACGACGGACCGGTGCAGCGTCTGCATTACTGCAGCTGCAGCCCCAATCCGTCTGTCGATCTCCGGCTCCCTTCTCCCATCACTTGCGAACAAGACCCCGAGATACTTGAACTCCTCCACTTGGGGCAGGAACTCATCCCCGACCCGGAGTGGGCACTCCACCCTTTTCTGGCTGAGAACCATGGCCTCAGATTTGGAGGTGCTGATCCTCATTCCCGCTGCTTCACACTCGGCTGCGAACCGTTCCAGTGCGAGCTGGAGGCCCTCACCCGATGAAGCCAACAGAACCACATCATCTGCAAAAATCAGAGATGAGATTCTGAGGCCACCAAAGCGAAAGCCCTCCGCCACTTGGCTGCGCCTAGAAATCCTGTCCATAAAAATTATGAACAGAACCGGAGACAAAGGGCAGCCCTGGCGGAGCCCATCACCCACCGGGAACGAGTCCGACTTATTGCCGGCAATGCGAACCAAGCTCTTGCAACGGTTGTATAGGGATCGAATGGCCCGTAGCAATGGGCCAGACACCCCATACTCCCGCAACACCTCCCACAGGACACCCCGAGGGACACGGTCGAATGCCTTCTCCAAGTCCACAAAACACAAAAAACTATGACTGAGGTCATAGAATTAAATTATTTTATGTTAGCTAACCAATAACAGAAAAAATACCTCACAGGAAAATAAGGACACTAAAACTAAAGATTAGTTTAAGGCAGGGGTGGCCAACCAGTCAGAGACCAAGAGCCACTTTTTTTTTTACTGTGTTACCGCAAAGAGCCACATCATACGCATGGGCACACATGAACATCACCCATCCTTTCCTCCCTCTCTCTCTCTCTCTCTCTCTCTCTCTCTCTCTCTCTCACACACACACACACACACACACACACACACACACACACACACACACACACACACACACACAAAATACACACATTCTGCTCAGCCAGATTTATTGTAAATGTCACACACCAACATGATAATGACTCCTACAGTACTAAAACCACAGGCCAGTCATTTTCAACAATTGTGCGCACTGTCTCACACACACAAACTCTCAGTTCAACCAAGTCCATAAACAAAAATATAATAATCTACAATAGCATTTACTTTTACAATGCATGTTGTTTAATGGGACTTCTGGCATTCCTTGCCTTGAACAATCCTCTTCAAATCTGGCTTGTATTCCGTTGTTGCCACTCGAAGCAATTCTTTCACATGAGTGTCAGTCAGAACAGATCGATGCTTTGATTTCACATTTTTTAGGGTAGAAAACACAGACCCGCAGACGTATGTTGACCCAAACATTGACAGTATCTTAAGCGCAGCCCGTTTGACATTGGGGTATTTCTCCATTGGCATACTTTTCCAGAACTCAATGGTCCCTTCCCTTAAAGCAGGTTTCAATTGGTCCTCCTCACAAAGACCGATCATCTCCAACTCAGCCGCAGCTTCATCTGTGACTAGCGAGACTTTCAAACAGCCGGTCTCTGCATTCAATGGGTCGACGAGGAACGTAATCTGTGGCCT
This sequence comes from Astatotilapia calliptera, assembly GCF_964374335.1. NCBI lineage: Eukaryota > Metazoa > Chordata > Actinopteri > Cichliformes > Cichlidae > Astatotilapia > Astatotilapia calliptera. Next base: position 15,315,527 of record NC_137423.1, read on the forward strand.
TTTCAATTGTAGATCATGGAACCGGGTCACAAAGCTTTCGTGCAAGTTTTCAATCAGCGTTGCATATCTGGCTCTTTGCTTACTCAGGGCAGCGCTGGTGACTTGCCCGCTTGGCTTTTAGCAGAGTGGGAAAATGCGTTAAATCTCCCTTTTGAATATGTGTCTTGAACACCTTCAGTTTGTTGACAAACGCAAACACACTTTGCACCAGGTCAGGCAGCATTTTTAACTTACCCTGCAGGGTCAGGTTCAGTCTGTCCAAGTGACACAGCATGTCGACCAAAAAGGCCAGATCCATAATCCACTTGAGGTCCGAGAGCTCGGGATAGTCCTTGTCCTTCTCTTCCATAAACAGTTTCACGGCATCCAAAAGCTCAAAGAAGCGAGAGAGTACCTGGCCTTTTGACAGCCACCTCACAGTGCAGCGGCAGGTCACCTGGAAGCCCTTGGTCCAGCTCAGCAATGAGATTCTTGAATTGACTGTGGTTAAGCACATGTGTGCGGATATAGTTGACGTTTTCCATCACAGGCTTCATGACGTTATCTAAATTCAATGATTTAGACACGAGTTGCTCCATGTGGATGATGCAGTGGAAATTCCAAAAGTCAGGAATAGTTCGGTCAGCTTTGCACAGCCCCACAAGCCCGTTCACAGATCCCATCATGGCTGGTGCTCCATCCGTGGCTATTGCAGTTCATTTCGTTATGGGCAGATTTGCTTTTTCTAATGCAGCCATCATGGTTTCTTTCACATCTGTGCCACGGGTTCTGTCTTTTAATGGCACAATATCCAGGAGTTCTTTGATCACACAATCGTTTGACACAGACTGTGCAAATATTGCCAACTGAGGCTTGTCTTGTATATCACAACTCTCATCCAATGCGACACTAAAATACTCACATGCTTGAAGGTCAGAGTGCAACTGTGTTTCAATAGCCGTGTTAATGTCCGATATTCTGTGTTCAACAGTGTGGCGGGACAGTTGGACGTCTGATACCATGCGTTTTAATTTGTCGTTTTCAGGAGACAAGATTTCAACAACGTCACTGAGGCATTTTTTAACGAACTCCCCTTCATCGTATGGCTTTTTAGCCCGTGCAATGTTCCAAGCTAGCTGATAGGATGTGAGCGTTATGGTCTCTGACCGCTTCGTAAATTTTTAGAAAAACTGTATGTTTCAAAGTGGCCAACTCGTGCTTGCGAAGTTCAATTCCTTTTGGGTCGATGGTTCTGGTCGATGTTAGCATGGAGTGAGCTGAAGTGGCGCTGAAGATTTGAAGCTTTGAAATGCGCTAATGACGTCTGACATATAAGGCAGAATGGCTTGCCATTGCATTCAACAAAAAAATATAAACTCTCCCTCTCTGTTAAAAACGTCCTGTGTTCATCTTCATATTTTCTTTTTGCTGTGTATCTTTTCCTTGCCATTTTAAGGGCAAACTTGCTCCTACTGGGAAACTTTGCGGTATTTTCATCTCACACACATGGCCATTTGATGAAAATACCGTATTGAACTCAAGCGAAGCGAACGTGCACATTTTAAAACAACAACACAAAAAACCCCCCAAAACACAAACTTTGATATGAACGTAAGAGCCGCATGAAACCAGGCAAAGAGCCGCATGCGGCTCGAGAGCCGCGGGTTGGCCACCCCTGGTTTAAGGGGATCATCGTCATCATCAGTAGGTGGAGCGTCTGCCCCGCCCGGGGTTGACCCTGAACAATCCCCCCTGCACTTTTCATGTAGCTAGGCTGTTAAAGTTTATCTACTGATGGGTTTACTGCAACTGACGACTCGTTAAATTAAGGTGAATATGAAATGAAATGAAAAAAGACACACAGCTTATCATTTTATAGTTCTACAACATCTAAAATCCTTCTGTTGTTATTTTTTTTTCTTTGCTTGATTAGCTGTTAGCATATGCACTGTGTTAGAGGCTTGTTGCTAGCTAGTTGATCATGCTAGACACCTGTTACTTTAATATTCTGTATATTTAAATGATTCGGCATTACTTCGTTTTTGTTATCCATTTTAGACCGAGATGAGATCAGCTGCACACCCCATAGAGGCCCAGAGTGACTGTTAATATCAAAAATATAATGCTGTCCTTTGAGATTTTAACATAAGACTGAGGATGATATAAAACTGAATATTTAAACAGTTTTAGAACCATTACACTCACAGAGCACTCCACAGCCTGCTAACATGGAAACTTTAAATAAAAACATCAGCAGCAGGTTTCACAGAAGTGTAATTTTTTTTTTCATTTAATATTAGAGTCCACATTATTATTAACAGCTACATCCACCCTGGGGAGAAACTATAGTGAGTGAGACCATCAGGGCCAAGCTGAGTTTCCTGGGTCCAGAGGTTTGGAGAAACTTTCTCCCTTTCTTTTACCGCAGCTGTCCTGGGCCAGATGTTCTGCTGACCCACAGAGAGAGGCATCATTTCAGAAACATCAGGAAGACCGGAGCTCATTGCAGGGATCGAGAATGACTCATGATCTTCACCACCAGGGAAATCTTCAGAACTCCACTGTTATATATTTAAGTATATATTATCCTCTCTGGCTACTCTGGTATGAATGACTTTATGCGTTGTATATTACTTGATATAAACAACACACTATTGGCAAAAAACAGTGTGAAAGTATTCCAGATTATTCCAAGTTTTTAGTTTGACATACAAGTGACAACCTTTGACCTTCATCAGGTTCTATTGTCCAATCACACACTCTGCCCCACCTTCTTATATCTGCAACCCATGAACCATGCAATCATCTTTATTGGTCACATATAATTTATATTTATCTGTCAGTCACATCTAGTTAGTTCTGGCTAATGTAGTAGCAGCCTAAACAATAAGTGTTTAGAAGAACACGTGTTTCTAGGCAACCAGACTGACTTTGCATTGATTTCTATGACGCCAAAATGACATAATTGGCAGTTTTAGGTAAAAGTGATCACATTTTTTTTTTCATTTAAGCCCAGACATCTCAGAATTCATTATATGATGAATAAATCCTTTTAAGAACGGGACTGCATTATTAGATGATAGTTTTTTATTTTATTTTGTGTACCTGAGGTGATCACAAGGATGCAAGGATTCATTTTGAATGCATGGGGACAAAAAGAAGAAAAAAAACTCCTATCCTAGGTGTTATGGACTGAAAGACTGATTATGCCATACCAAGTATAGTCTTTCTCTTTATTTGGTGTCAGGTAATTAACAGTGTTGAAAGAGCATGAAAAGGCATTAAAATCTGTTGATGTGAGACACCAAATGTCACTGAATATGGCAATTAAAAAGTCAGTTGTGTTCCTAATTATTGTCCTTACAGAGGTGATAGACAAAAAAAACAGAAGCTTCTGGTCGGAACAAGGGAGCAGTCATTTGAACTCATGGGACATTAAAGTTGTTGAGATAATAGAAAGTAACAGTGTGCTCAACTGCTGCACCAAGTGCTCAGTTTGACAAATTTGAAAACAAAAACAATGTAATGTAAACACATCTGAGCTATGAGCAGTACGCTGCATAATAATAAATGTACAATATTAAAAATTCCTGCACTCCTTGAGCAGGTTGAAGAACCAGGGGATCTGGGTTTGGGAGGCTTGGTCAGTCTCGTCTGTCTCAAACGCTGCATCCTAATACAAAGGTTTACTGTGATTGGTTCTTCATGTCCATCCAAGGTCAAATCAAATCAAATCACTTTTATTGTCACATCACATGTGCAGTTACACTGGTACAGTACATGTGAGTGAAATTCTTGTGTGCGAGCTTCACATATATAATAGTATATTCATTACTGGATGTGTATACTAAATATGTTTTTCTACGTGTGTGTGTGTGTGTGTGTGTGTGTGTGTGTGTGTGTGTGTGTGTGTGTGTGTGTGTGTGTGTGTGTGTGTGTGTGTGTGTGTTTATACACATATTTTACAAATTAAATAGAGTAAACAATAAAATAAAAAATATAAAAAATATACAGAGTTGGTTGAGACGTGCAAAACAGTGGCATTAATGTACAGTATGTAGTGCATAATGTTGAAGTTCCAGTAGTGAAGCTGAGGTGTCTATGACGTGTTCAGCAGTCTGATGGCCTGGTGGAAGAAGCTGTCTCTCAGTCTGCTGGTTCGGGACCGGATGCTGCAGAACCTCCTTCCTGATGCAAGTAGTCTGAACAGTTTATGGCTGGGGTGACTGGAGTCCTTGATGATCTTCCCCGCTTTCCTCAGGCACCGCTTCCTGTAGATGTCCTGGAGGGAGGGAAGCTCACCTCCAAGGGAAAAGGTGTCCAGTGAAGGCAGTGCCCCATGTCTCATTCCGCAGGAAGGCTAATGCACATCTGCCAGAGGTGGCAAAATTGAAGAATGCAGCACGCTGCAGAGCAAAAGGCTGCTCAGGGAGAACTCGAGTACAGTGTGTTACATGCAAGGTGTTCCTCTGCTTACAGGCAGATGGCAACTGTTACACAGCCTTTCACACATAGGTGTAAACATGGGGAAAAAATTTGAAGTAGCAGTTTTGAAGTGTTAGGTTTCCTGCTACATCCAATGTTCAGAATTCTATTACTTTTTGTACTTTGTTACAGACATCTGTCTTCCTGTAACTTCAAATGAGCCATATTGCACAAAGGGGAACAACTGTTGTTTCTAATTTTCTTTTTGTACTCAGGAAAATTGCTGCTGTGTTCAGACAAAAAATAAAGAGTTTTGCACATCATTACTTACTTGTGACTTTATAGTGGTCTATCGAAATTTAAAACGAATGTCCTAATATGTGGCCATCATTTTTCTACATCAGGTAAAAAGATCATTCTTTGTTTTTGCATTCATCAGGCCCCAATCAGCCCAAATAGCAAAAAGAAATTAAAAAAGCATGTCATGAAAGAGTTCGGGTCTTAGGAGGATAATTATTGTAGTTGTGTTTGTTCCTTGATTGTTGTGCATGCATAATGTGTTTTTGTGGATTCAGTTTACGTTTAGCAAATAATTCAATTATACGTGCACTGTGTAATTTTTACAATAATGGTAACCTCAAGGTACTTTATATTGTAATGTAAAGACCCTACAAAATTAGAAAGAAACTGCTGGGGTTTCACACACTCCCTATGAGTGTAAACGGAGCGGAAAGGCCGACTTTATTTCCAAGATGTTTTGTGTTTTTAAAAGGAAGGAAACCTTCCTAAAAACGGGCAGAGCAGTGGAGCCGCCAAGGGAAAGCACACAATTTAAATCAACTCATAAAAATAAACCAGTGTACAATATTAAAATATTAAAAAGGTAAAACACAGCAAAACATGCATAGTAGAAAAACTTAGATAACTTGTCCCTTTCCACCCTGTGACATCCCCCCACACTGAAAGATTAGCAGTCCCTGCTAAAAACCCAGCTTCCAGTCATGAAGCTTTCTTGGAGTCCGGTTCACGTCTTCTACCCCCAAGCAAAAATATAACAAAGTGCACCATTCAGTCCAAGGCCACAACGAGCAATCACTCTCACGTCCTCGTAGCATAGCTACCTGGAAGCCATAAGGTCCTACACTGCACCCGGCTGCTACCGTGGGGATACTTCCAGGCCTAACCTGGATCTCGTGCTTAATCCCAAGCACTGCTGCCCCACCTCCCGCAAACCTGCAGCTGACCTCCCATGACAACCTCGGTTGGACGTTCTTCATTCATTCTTGGTGTGGCTAACACTTATACTTGTGCACACTGTCCATACTCATTTGCTCAGGGGACATACGACCTAAAACACACATTATTGGGGCACTAATATACACATACATCATATATTTGCATTTCCCCTGACTAACCCAACTGCTCTGGCTCCGTATTCTGTCGACAACGCCAATTATGTAACGGAGCGGAAAGGCTGATTTTATTTCCAAGATGTTTTGTGTTTTTAAAAGGAAGGAAACCTTCCTCAAAACGGGCAGAGCAGTGGAGCCGCCAAGGGAAAGCACACAATTTAAACTGTAAGATTAAAAATATAATTTATTATATTTAAATAGTTAAAAATGTAAAATGAATTAAAATAACCTTGGCCAAGGGATAACACAATAAAAATCAACTCATAAAAATAAACCAGTGTACAATATTAAAATATTAAAAAGGTAAAACACAGCAAAACATGCATAGTAGAAAAACTTAGATAACTTGTCCCTTTCCACCCTGTGACATGAGCAGTGTGTGAATGGGTGGATGACTGCACTGAAAAAAAGGGACTGGCCATCTCTTGGATTTATGTAAGCATCTTGCATGTATTTAACACAATTGCCTCATGTTTTAAAGATAAATGTAACTATATAGTGTAAAAACTACATGATATGCAGAAAGGGTGTATTAAATTGTTTATATCATGTTCAGGTGAAGTAAGTCAATAAGATAGCAACGTTAAATCTCGTGAAACCACGCGTGATTTCATCTCGCGGGCTTTGGATCGTGGTTTAAAAAATGCATCCATCTCAGTCAAGTCGAGCAGCCAACTCTACGTTTTTTGGTATGTCTTGATTTTTTGAATTAATATTTACCATATTTCAGCCAAATGTAGTTAAACGTCTAAAGTGCCGCCATGTAACATGCTAAAAAAGAGCCGTTAGCTTATTTGCTGTTTTATCTGTTATCAAAGAATTGGCGCTTTTTCATTTGAATTTATCTTTGGCACAAGAGCCGTAATATCACATTAAACCTAATTACGAGGCACTCATAACATAATTTGGTTTTCTGTGTGAATAGATTTGTCAACTGACTCTTCAGTTACATTGTGTATTTACTGCACCGTGGTGTTAGTGAGATTTTGGACATTGAACAGCTTTAGCTAATATCATCAGCGGCATTATGCTAGCTTACATCCCTACCCCTCCTGCCCTCACCTGCTGTCCTTTTGTTTTTGTTTGTTTGTTTTTGTTGATGCACATTGAGAGACCACATCTATTCTGCATTTCACCAGGAGTCAGCTGATGGATTGTGGGTTCAAGGTGTTATGGTAAGAAAGTATATTCTATTTTCGCTTAAGGTTTCTGTAACTTAATTATAATAGGTTTTTTATAATTATTAGGTGCATGCATACTCAAATAGACCACCCTATTAATACAACTGAGAAATCCAAAATCTGCCATAGGTTTAACTTATACCTGTATGTATTGTCAGAAAGGTGATTACTGGACTCACATTAATGCACACTTGAACTAAAATGAGGTTGTAACTTGTGGGTTCTTGGGTTGCAAATCAGAAATAAACATTTTTTTAATCCCATAAGATCTGGAAACACAGTTTTTATTCAACAAAACATTACTGATTATTAACCAAGCACAGTGCCTGCTGTTATTTCAAAATAATTTTATGTCATTTCAGATGAAATGCAGCATTCCAGTGCATCCCAACCATGCCTTTACAGTCAAGGTTTCTGACGGAGCTGAGTTTCTCTCTCACAGTCTGCTGAAAGTGTTTGCAAAGTGATCAGGGGAACAGGGCACAAAGCTAAAGGATGTAGCTGCCATGATGACAGTAAGAACTTTAAAATTCTTTAACTACAAAGTGTATATGTATTGCATTAGGTCAGTAAAAGATTTTTATGCTGCATCCATTGAAACAGTCAACTATTACCTGTGAGTACTGATTCCACCGAAAGGATGCCATAATTTTCGTCATGCATTTACTGGCCCACTGAGAAAAATTGATCTTTTTAAAAAAATAAATGTTCTGGAAACTATATATCCATAAAGTTGATGTCAAACAGGAACTTTTGATATTGCTTTGTAGATGCTGGTGTTGCATGTTGACTGGTTTAAGTTTTGGTCTGGGATCATTTTCTTCTGTGCTACTGAAAAGTTCACAAATCTCTGTTTTCTTTGTTATAATACTTTAGGATGACATTAATGCTCAAAGGGAGTCTCATCAAAGTGCTCCGCATCTGTGTGAAAGACAATTGCAACATCTTGGTGCAGGAGTTCATGGTGTTTTATGAGTAGATTGTGGCTTTGCAACATTTAAAAATGCATTTAGTTATCCACTTGATCCTCATTGGACCAGTTAGGACCAGTAGTCCTCTTTAATAATTTGAAGTTCACATGAGGCCTGGTAGTGAACTCAGCCGCCGGCCCTTGAGGCCCCACCCCTGTATTAGGGGTCACATCAGTGTGAAAAAACTTTAAATTTGTCATTCTAGTGAACAAAGGAAAATCCCACCAATATTTACATTAGCTTTTGTTTGAAAAAAAAAAAAAGACCAACAGCTAACCAAATTGTGGGGCTGAAAGTCTAAATTCTAACATCTTCTGAGTGACAAAACCTGGATTTCTGATGGGCCAGTGTCTTTCTAAGAAAAACTAATGTAAAGCATTTGAAATTATGTTTTTCACCCTCTCTTAGAAACTCTGTTAGACCATGAATGGCAGCATGGCAGGCCACTCTTTGGCTATAGCTATTTACTATGTTGCTTGCATTGGTTTAAATTACTCTAACATTAGAACTGGTAGATTCAAAAGAGATGAGTTTAAAAGGGAATCTTAAAGAAATGTTTTGTGTTTAACCAGGACTTGACTGAGGCCACTGCACAGATTGAGAAAACCACAATGAACATCTGTCTCCAGAGGATGCACCAGGCAATGACTTTTCTGACGTTGGCATCATCATCGAGGGTATAGTAGTTCTTCAAGATCTGGATAACGTGACCTTTGCAGTAGCCATGCTGTTTGGACCTTTTTTATTCCTTCAACATGAGTTACCCATCACAACTCTGCTACACTTTTGAGGTGATTCAAAGGGTGGTAATGGAGTTGGAAGCAACTCAGCTCTCAAGAAAAGCTCACAACTAAGACAAAACTGCTCCTGCAACGAAGCTCACTGTTATGCATGTGAGGTGACCAGCTCTAGGTGAGAAGACATTTAAATCTCACACTTGTTCTGCTGCATTTTTGAAGCTCAATTCCAGGAACAGATCGCAGAGTTCATTTTTATATACACTGCAACTGCCATGAGGACGAGCCGTTTTTTTGTTGTTGTTGTTGTTTGTTTTTCCTTTTGCTCTGTACAAGTTCTCTGTCTGTTTGGCAGCATTTTTAAATTTCTCTTTGTATTTTTTCTTTCTTTTACTAGTGAAGAGATGTAGCGTGAACAGTTATGCAGTCTAAATATCCCATATGGGCCGTGTGAAATGGTATTTTCAGTTTCATTCAGTTGAAGTAAGGAACGTTGAATATTTCTAAGCTTGCTGTTTTGAACCAAGATGTCACAGTATGATCAGTGCCGTAATTTTTGACAGTCACTGTATCAATGTTATTTTTGCATCTCTTGAATAAAGGTTTTGACCTGCAAGTGCTAATTTCTTTAGTTATTGGGGTAAAATGGGTAATGTTAATAGGAAGGTGTTTGCCAATTCAGTAACCTAATTTAATGTTAATGGAAACTAACATTACCTCAAATTGTTTAGTTATAATTGTTGTTTAACTGAATCTTGACGTCAGAGGCCTTAAATAGAATGTTTTGTATTGTTCTTTCCCAACATTTTTCAAAAGAAAGAGTCTAATTTCTTTGCTGTGATTGATTCCAGAGAACACGGAAGAACTGACATTATTTAACTGTTGGTTTATATAGATTCAGTAGTGGAGTAATGTCAGTTTAATTCTTTACCTACTGTCAATGCAGTGAAATTAGACATTTTGTTTTGAAAGGTTACTGGTGGATGCCAGCAACCATCTTGGAAGAGAACAATATAATCTGTTATAAGGCCTCCATTTGAAAATTGTGTATTTGATACTAGAATATAATAGCAAAATGTAATTTGAAGATAACATGTAGTATTTAAGGGACCAAGTAGTATTGGGTAAAAGTTATTGAATGGTGTTGGGATAAAGTGAGAAAATTGTGAAGGATTAAAATATTTCAAGAGCTCAAATTACTTCATCAAAACATGTTTAAGTCACATTTTATCAACACAAATTGCACAGGTTTATTGAACATGAATAAATTGTGTTAATTTAACTCAATTGTTTAAGTTGCTGCCAAAGCAAAACATCTGTGTGCAACAAATGTCCACCATTGAATTAAGTAAATCCAACAACATATTTTTTTCAGTGTGGATATGTAAAGCGCTTTGGGGTCCGTAGGGACTAGTAAAGCGCTATATAAATACAGGCCATTTACCATTTATCACTTGGCAACAGTAGGAGAAAAATGTTCAAGTTAGGGTTGAGGGGGAGAAGAAGAGAGCAGAGAGAGGCAGGACAAAAACAGCATCTGTGGAAGAATCAGTTTTTAATAATTACTATTAATTAAATACAGTAGTTAGTAAGTAATAGATAGTAGCATAACTAAAGGATGGTCCAAGGTCACCAACAATAATTATAAAGCTAAATCAATGAATTGTCTGTCTCTGATATCCAAAATGGGAGCAGGTTCTATAGTAGAAAGACCTGCAAGCTGAAGGCTCTGCCATCCATTCCCAAAATCCTGCACCTCACATCCAAAATGTTGAATAATCAGTGCCTATTTAATAATCAGTGTCATATTTTAAATTCCGTTTTGGATTTAACAGGGTGCCAGAGAAGCTAATATGTATGAAAAAAGAGCTCTCTTTCTAGTCTCTGTCAGTGTTCTCGCTGAAGCATAACTGAAGGCTTTTCAAGGAACTACACTAAAAAAAAGACCATGTTGGATTTACTTAATTCAATAGTGGACATTGGTTGCGCACAATTGTTTTGCTTTGGCAGAAACTTAAACAACTTAGTTAGATCAACACAACTTATTCATATTCAATAAACCTGTGCATTTTGTGTTGATTAAACATGATTGAAACATGTTTAGATGAAGTAAGTTGAACTCCTGGAATATTTTAATCATTCAGTAGGAAAGTTATGATAAACCACGATAATTAGCAATAGCATACACGTGGTGTGTGTAGTTCTCTTCCTCTCCAGTGATTTTCCTGAAGTTTGAAATCTCATGTGATCTTGTGAATTTAATGAGTCCAGCAACTAACCACTCTTACTAGATTGTATCATGTCATCTCAACAAGAATAAATTAAGTTGTTGAATTTCATACAAATCCTACATGATTTAATTATGTTCACCATAGAAACATGAAATTATTTTGTTCAAATTACAAGTTAGACTTTTTTAATGTAACAACCACCCAATTTCTGTTGCTTGACTTGACTGAGATGGATGCCTTCCTCAAACCACGATCCAAAGCCGTCGAGATGAAATCACATGCAGCGTTGCAAGATTTAACATTGCTATATTATTGACTTACTTCACAACATGATATGAACAATTTAATATACCCTCTGCATATCATGTAGTTTCTACACTATATAGTTACACTTCACTTTAAAGCATGAGACAATTGTGTTGAATACACGCAATATGCTCACATAAATCCAAGAGATGGCCAATCCCTTTTTTTCAGTGTAATAATAATAATATAATAAATAATTACTTCAACAGTTCAGCCTTAAAATAGTAAATGTATGAGCTAGCTCTTCAACACCACTCTGAGACAGGATGTTTCTAATTTTAGTGATATTACACAAATTAATAAAGTTCTACAGATTTGTTTAATGTGCATTCTAAAGGACATATACTAAAACTGGGTGCAAGTGAAAATTCAAGCATTGTGAGTGGGTGTGGCAAAAGTCTAACCACTGCACATTGTGGTGGATGTGAAATAAATGAATATATTATAAATGAGAAGAATATATTATGGAGCTGGGTCAGACTTCAGGAACGGGGGAAATCAGCACCTTTCGTGCTTATTTAATGGTATAATGAGGTACAGACTCCGGTCCAGTCTTCTCCAGAAGTCTCACAGTTGCAATTCCTAATAAACAAACCAATATGAATACACATGCAACCTTTCCAAGGAACCTTTTTTCTCTTTCCACCCACTGCATGCTGGTAAAGAAATTACATTAGGAACCACACTTTTAATTTGCTGTTTATTTTCCAGTCAGTGTTAATCCACTACTGTGAATATTAAGTGTGCAAATCATTGTGTGGCAGTTCAATTTAACTACACATCGATTTGAAATTAAATGTGCCGTATTGCCTGTTCACACTGTCATTTTTGAACGAGTGCAGAGTATTGTGGTGGGTTCCAAAGATTGTGGCAGATATTTTTTCTAATGAGAAATGAATGAAAACCATGACATCAGAAACTATACAGACTCTTTAAACTCATTCGTTCACTCATAAATGATCAGTCACATGTTAAGCATAAAAACATAATTTGCATTTCATCTGCTAATAGTTAAACAGACTCTACAAAAGCCAAAAAATGACTAGGGGAGGGGGCAAAGCTGGAATCACTTGCTTGGTGCTTCCATTCTTGACCTCAAGCTAGAGGTGTTTGCTCTAGAGTTATAATGAGCTTACTACTGAGTTCAACAAAGGGACAGACAGAAACGCTTTTCAAATTCTTGCTCTTAAAACGTCAATCTTGTCATTTCACTTTTCCCCGTTTAATTTTTACTTTACACCAGTTGCTGTGGTTTTAAATTTATCAAACATCATTCAAAAAGATATGATCAAATCCACCACTTTGCACATGAGCTAAATCATCACTGTTACACAATGAAAAGCAGAATGAATGATAACATCAATTTAGTAGTAATAATATATTAGAAAACAAGATATGTCACAAAGAAATAGCTCAAACACCACTGTCAAGCTTGTGTTTCGTGTATTTCATTTGTTTTTGGAAGGAAACTATCAAACTACACTAAAAACATCTTTATATCCAAAATGCTGAGTTTAAGTAATTTGATTCTGTGTATATTTTCATGTCAATTTGTTACATACGAACAGAGTAAACTGCTATATTGAATGGAAACTTAAAATAAAGTACACAATTTAATAGAATCTCGGTCAAATTTACTTGACTGGTGTAAATCTAGTTTATACCAAGCATATCTTCCCTAATTATCAATTGTTTCAATAAATAAGGCTTTGGTTTCAGTTACATTAACTGAAAGTTATTGCTGCATGGTTATGATTGCAAATAATCATTTTTTTAGAAGTAGAAGTAATAAAGAGCATCCCTCAGTACACACTCAGAGATCAATTGTAGTTAACTGTATTTGCCCTGAAAATGAAAAGCAATATCCAGTACCTTTATTATGAACAGTTGGGATATGTGTTTGATATGAGCTTGCACAGTTTTTTAGGGCTTTCTGTGAAAAGTAGGGCAGCTGGAATGAGCTGACTTCCACAACTAATTCAAAGTCCCATTGTCGTCCGTAGCTTGCTGGTCCAAAACCACAGCCAGCTGATTAATGCAATGTTTTCTTTTTCAATCTCCTGCCCCACTTTCTTGCTTTATTTTATTTCTCTGTGTTCCCCATAGGCAATCAGCATTTCATCTTCTGCCAGATGCCACGTTACTTTCTAGAAATATATTTAGAAAAAAAAAGAAAAGAAAACAGTTCTGGCCTAAAGCTACTATTTACTCTCAATAACCAAAATGCATCATCACCTTCACTGTACGCACCCCATAAGAGCAGTGTCTCATCTATATGACACATAAAGACTGTAATAATCTATGACTACCTAATGACAGCCAATGACTACCATCTTACACATCACAGTGTTTGACGTTTTTAAAACCTTCACTGTGTGTAAATATATATGTATGCTATAGTGATAAGAAACTGTGTATCCATTCTGAAAAAACAAACAAAAATGGACCCATGGTATTTTGGTTGTTGTCATCTGTATTTGTTGTTTGTTAAATCGAGCATGGTTCAAGAAATAGGCAATACTCAGACTTTATGTTGCTTTAATCATTTGATTTTTCCATTACTCTTCCACTTTTTTAGCAATCCCCTGCCCCAATTATTCTCTGTGGCAAGTTTTTTTTTCATGCTATCAAATTCAGCAGGGAAGAAAAGACACAATTCAGCCTTTATTGGTTAAGATTTATTTTCTCTGAGACAACAGGTCTCCTTAAAATAGAGTTTTCTGTTGGTTGTCTTACTTTTCTAGTTCATGCCCAAGAAGTGAAAACCAGTAGCTTTTATTATATATTATTAAATATATATATATATATATATATATATATATATATATATATATATATATATATATATATTATTGTTATAAAAAAATCTTGAAAATGATTGCACTGTCTGAGAAAGATTAAAACTGTGTTTCAGCAATTTAAGCCAGATGTAACATGACTTATTTTATATTACCAAAGACAAAGCTCCCACTCATCTCTGCAGCTCAGAGCAGAAGGTTTTAGTATATTGTAATCTCTTATTGTAGTTACATTACCTGCTCCCGAAGTGCTTACATCCAATTTTACGAGCTCATTTTGTGCAGTACCCAGGTATTCTTAGCCAAAACAGCTTCTCATAAATCCACTGTTTGTTGTACAATGCAGAATGACACTGCCAGTGATTAGCTGGTGGAAATAGTGGGAGCAATATTTTCAAGTCAATTAAATTAATTTTATTTATATAGCACCAAATCACAACACTCGCCTCAAGGCACTTTGTTTCAGTAAAGTAAATGCACTAGAATAATTCAGAGAAAACCCCAACAATCGGGTGACCTCTGTGTGGGCCCCGTATCGGAAAGTGGGAATGAAAAACTCCCATTTAATAGGAAGATTTAATAGGAACTCCAGCAGAACCAGACTCAGCCATCTGCCACCGCTGATTAGTGGTGAGGGAAGGGTGACAGGACAAAAGACTGTGGAAGAGAGCCAAAGCTTAAAAATAATTAAATGCAGAGTGTTGTATAAACACATGAAATGAAACATGAATGAATAGAGGAGAGTGATAAAGAAACCCTCAGTGCATCATGGGAGGCCTCCAACAGTCTTGGCCTATTGTTGCATAACTAATAGGGGATTCAGGGTAAAGTAATCCAGCCCTAACTTTGAGCTTTATCAAAAGGGAAAACAGTCTGAGAACAAAGTGCTCTAACTGTCACGGTCGGATGGTCTTCCCGGACGACCTGCTTGTTTGTTTGTGTGTGTGTGTATGCCCTCCTCTCTTTCTCTCTCCCTCCCTACTCTGCGGGTCTGGCTGCCGAGGAACGGCGTCTCCGAGAGAGTGAGAAAGGCCGATCTCTGACCCGGAAGTGTAATCTTCGGCTCCAGCTGCCGCTAATCTTTCCTCACTAGACGGAGGTATTTAACGATGTGTCCAGACGGCAGTCGACGCTGGATTGTACTCGGAGCTCGGTAGCTAAGTGTGCACGTGATCTTGTCACCCGCGTGGCCAGGCAAGCCTTCTCATCCATTGTTGTGTTTGCTCGACTTTCAGATTGGAGAAGTACGGGACGGAGGAGTGGAGTAAAGGATTCACTGGTGTCACACGGAAGGAGCGCACACAGACCTCATGGGAAAACTCACCTTCACCACTTCTGGGAACTGAAAAAGAAAGGACAATTATTGGATATATTGATGTTTAAGGACTATCTTTCACGCACTTTAAATAAACGCACTGTCTGCTTCAACCCAGAGCTCCGCGCTTGAGTCCATACCTTCCATCAGCCGTGACAGAACAATCCAGCCAGCAATGGACTCAGCGGACTCTACCCCCCTCCAGCGCGAAATCGCGCTTCAGGCTGAACGATTGGAGCGACACGAGACAATGCTGCAGCATGTCGCCAAAGAGCAGTCCGCATTACTACAGGTGGTATCGGAGCTAAAAGGTATGCTACCCGCTACACCCAGGGCACCCGTTCAGCCACAAGGGGGCCCTGCGCAACCACAACCACCTATAGCCTTGCTTGACGAAGCGGCGGCGTCTCCCCTTCCGCCGTCTCCACCCCCGCCACGACGTGAACACGCGTTGCCGGTGCCTGAGAAATTCGGCGGGGACCTGGATAAATGTCGGGGGTTTTTGATTCAATGCTCCTTGATGTTTAGGCAGCAGACTCAAGCGTATGCTTCTGACATTACCAAAATCACCTTTATGGTCGAGCTACTGACGGGAAGGGCTCTGCAGTGGGCTCAAGCGGTGCTGAGCGCTCAGCCCTCTATCTCATACAGTAACTTCTTAAGCAAGTTTCGATGTGTATTTGATAAGGGGTCTAACCCAGACAGTGCTGCTCATCGTTTGTTTGCATTGAAACAGGGTCGGCGGACCGTGGCTGACTTCTCCGTGGATTTTTGGATCCTGTCCGAAGAAGCCGGCTGGGAGGAGAAGGCACTCCGAGGGGCCTTCTTGAACGGCTTGAATGAGAACATCAAATGTGAGTTGGCATCCAAAGAGCTACCTAAATCATTGAGTGCCTTGGTGAATTTGTGTATCAGTCTGGATGACCATATGCGAGAGTTTGGGAGGCGATCTGGAGATGGGCGGAGGTCAGCAGGGGGCGTGGGAATTCCCTCGCTGGAATGGAGGGAGGAGGAACCCGACTCTCCAGCTGATGAGGAGCAACCCATGCAATTGGGGCGGACTAGATTCAACCGGAGAAGAAGACGACTGGTGGGTGAGTGCTTTGAGTGCGGGAAGAGGGGGCATTTCGCGGATGCCTGCCCCTCTCGGTCAAAAGAGTCTGCCCGTCAGTAAAGGTGGGGATACTGACGGGTGCACCTGCAAGTTCGGTTCTCCACCTTAGCTGTCCCGCGAAATTACAGTTTCTTTCCTGCATTCACCCATGTAACGTTCTGATCGACTCTGGGGCCGAGCAGAGTTTTGTGGATGAGGCTCTGGCCTTCAAGATAGGTTTGCCAGTCGTCCCTCTCCCTGAAACGCTCGAGGTTTCGGCGCTTAATGGCAGCACACTAGCTTCTGTCTCTCACCGCACCCAAGAAATTACTCTCACCCTGTCCGGCAATCATACAGAGAGGATTCGCCTGTTTCTCCTCAAGGCGCCCCACACCCCCTTAGTTTTGGGTTTTCCCTGGCTTCAGCAGCATAACCCACATATAGACTGGGCTAGGGGGTGTATTACTGGGTGGAGCACGTATTGCCACGAGCAGTGTTTACGCTCTGCAGTGCCTGTCTGCGTGACTACTGATCCGGCCGGGCTGCCCACTCCACCCGATTTGTCTTCTGTACCGGCGGATTACCACGACCTGAGTCAGGTGTTTAGCAAGGACAGAGCCCAATCGCTGCCGCCCCATCGCCCGTATGACTGCGGAATAGACCTGCTCCCTGGTGCTCCCTTGCCCTCAAGCCGTCTCTATAACATCGCTAAGCCCGAGCGTGAGTCTATGGAGCACTACATAACTGACTCCTTGGCTGTGGGCATCATTCGCCCATCCACTTCTCCACTGGGCGCTGGGTTTTTCTTTGTTGAAAAGAAGGACAAGACCCTACGCCCTTGCATAGATTTCCGGGGCCTGAATAAGATCACGGTCAAGAACAAATACCCTCTTCCTCTTCTGGTGTCAGCTTTTGAGCTCCTCCAGGGAGCCACCGTTTTCACCAAACTCGACCTCCGCAATGCCTATCATCTGGTTCGTATCCGTGAGGGGGACGAGTGGAAGACTGCTTTCAAAACCCACCTGGGCCACTTTGAGTATCTGGTGATGCCTTTTGGGCTTACAAACGCTCCCGCTGTGTTCCAGGCGTTGGTGAATGATGTTTTGCGAGATTTTCTTAACCGCTTTGTGTTTGTCTATCTTGATGACATCTTGATTTTCTCCAGGACCCAAACAGAGCATGTCAAGCACGTCAGGCTGGTGTTGCGGCGTCTGCTGGAGAATCGCCTGTTTTGCAAAGCTGAGAAGTGTGAGTTCCACGTTTCCTCTGTCTCTTTTCTGGGCTTTATCGTTGAACAGGGCCGATTGCGAGCAGATCCCGCGAAGATCAAGGCCGTTCTGGAGTGGCCAGTGCCCACGACCCGGAAGAAGTTGCAGAGTTTTCTTGGTTTCGCCAACTTTTACCGGCGCTTCATCCGGGACTTCAGTAAGGTAGCCTTGCCTCTCACTCAACTCACCTCACCCAAACAGTTTTTTCTGTGGTTTCCAGCAGCTCAGCAGGCCTTCGACCGTCTCAAACGCCTGTTCGCGTCGGCTCCCATTCTCGCCCAAGCTGATCTCGCCTTACCGTTCGTGGTGGAAGTGGATGCTTCGGATTCAGGGGTTGGGGCCATCCTCTCACAGCGCTTCGACGGTAAACTGCACCCCTGTGCCTTTTTCTCCCGTCGTCTCACCCAGGCGGAAAGGAACTACGACGTGGGCGACCGGGAGCTGTTGGCCATCAAGCTGGCGCTGGAGGAATGGCAGCATTGGCTGGAAGGGAGCGAGCATCCAGTAGTGGTTTGGACCGACCACAAGAATCTCGCCTACCTCCAAGCGGCAAAGCGTCTGAACGCCCGACAGGCCAGGTGGGCGTTGTTTTTCACTCGGTTCACCCTGACCATTACCTACAGACCCGGGTCCAAGAACACGAAACCGGACGCCTTGTCACGCCAGTTCGCACCTGACGTCGACCCGGGGGAGAAAGAGAGGCCCATCCTGCCCGCCTCCTGCTTTGTGGGGGTTCTTACCTGGGAGATCGAAAGGGTGATCCGGGACGCCCAGCGACAGGAACCCGACCCCGGGACTGGTCCGGACGGCAGACTGTATGTTCCCTCGGCGGCCAGGTGTAAAGTTATCCAGTGGGGCCACGCCGCGAGGTTCGCCTGCCATCCGGGTAAGAACCGCACTGTCACTTTTTTGCAACGGTTGTTCTGGTGGCCATCTCTTTCTCAGGACGTCCGCGACTATGTGGCGGCATGCCCAGTGTGTGCTCGAAATAAGTCATCGAACTCCCCTCCATTGGGACTCCTCAGACCGCTGCCCGTCCCCGGCCGGCCATGGTCGCACATCGCTCTGGACTTCGTCACCGGCCTTCCGCCATCCTCTGGTAACACCGTAATACACACGATCATTGACCGTTTCTCTAAGGCTGCCCATTTTGTTGCCCTTGCCAAACTCCCCACCGCACTGGAAACCGCCCGGCTCCTTAACCAGCACGTTTTTCGCCTTCACGGCATTCCGCAGGACATTGTCTCGGACCGTGGGCCCCAGTTCACCGCTCGGGTGTGGAGGCTGTTTTGTGCGGAGCTGGGAGCCCAGGTCAGTCTGTCTTCTGGTTTTCATCCGCAGACTAATGGACAGGCGGAGCGAGCTAACCAGGAGCTGGAGGCCTTGCTGCGCTGTGTCATCTCCTCCAGCCAGTCCTCCTGGAGTGACCAGTTGGCATGGGTTGAATATGCCCATAACTCCAGCACGTCGGCTGCTACGGGGTTCTCTCCTTTCGAAGCCTCCTTGGGGTATCAGCCCCCGCTTCTCTCCATCTCCGAGGGCGAGGTGGCTGTGCCTTCCGTCCAACAACACATGAGGCGCTGTCGACCGATCTGGAGGGCGACCAAGGCAGCTCTTCTGCGGACGTGCGGACGTAATAAGGAGCTCGCTGACCGTCGTCGCGTTCCTGCACCGGCCTATCGGGTGGGCCAGCAGGTATGGCTTTCCTCTAGGACTATTCCCCTGCGGACCGAGTCCAAGAAGCTGAGTCCCCGGTTTCTGGGCCCGTTTTCGGTGCAAGCTGTCCTGAACCCGGTTACGGTCCGGCTGGCCCTCCCGCGCAACATGAAGGTGCATAATGTGTTTCATGTTTCTCAACTTAGGCCGGTCCGGACCAGCCCGTTGTGCCCGCCTCCTGAGCCCCCGCCGCCCGCCCGGATGGTCGCTGGCGCCCCGGCTTATGACATTGCTCGCATTATGGATGCCAGGCGGCGCGGTAGGGGTTTTCAGTTTCTGGTGGATTGGGCTGGGTACGGTCCGGAAGAGCGTTCTTGGGTGCCGCGGTCTGCGATCCTCGACCATGGTATGGTGAGGGAATTCCGCCGCCGGCACCCGGATAAGTTTCGTGGGTCGCCCGGGGGCTCCCGTTAGAGGGGGGGTACTGTCACGGTCGGATGGTCTTCCCGGACGACCTGCTTGTTTGTTTGTGTGTGTGTGTATGCCCTCCTCTCTTTCTCTCGCCCTCCCTACTCTGCGGGTCTGGCTGCCGAGGAACGGCGTCTCCGAGAGAGTGAGAAAGGCCGATCTCTGACCCGGAAGTGTAATCTTCGGCTCCAGCTGCCGCTAATCTTTCCTCACTAGACGGAGGTATTTAACGATGTGTCCAGACGGCAGTCGACGCTGGATTGTACTCGGAGCTCGGTAGCTAAGTGTGCGCGTGATCTTGTCACCCGCGTGGCCAGGCAAGCCTTCTCATCCATTGTTGTGTTTGCTTGACTTTCAGATTGGAGAAGTACGGGACGGAGGAGTGGAGTAAAGGATTCACTGGTGTCACACGGAAGGAGCGCACACAGACCTCACGGGAAAACTCACCTTCACCACTTCTGGGAACTGAAAAAGAAAGGACAATTATTGGATATATTGATGTTTAAGGACTATCTTTCACGCACTTTAAATAAACGCACTGTCTGCTTCAACCCAGAGCTCCGCGCTTGAGTCCATACCTTCCATCAGCCGTGACACTAACGGGGTATTATTGTGTTATAAGTTTAATAAGAAGCTGTTCATCTCAGGAACTGGTGGAGACCAGAATATAACTTTAGAGGAGAATTATTATTAGCTTCATACGAGGTGGTCAGATCTGTGTTTCAGGCTGAATGTTAATGTTGCTCAAGGTATTTGTTACTGTGTGAAAAGGCAGAATAAATACACGGTTGGTGGATGTTCGCAACTAAAGAATGTGGTATTAGCACTTTCTCTCTTCAAGTAAAAGTGAAAGAGTGCCTTAAAGTGTGCTTACTATGTACAGTATGCTGTTCCGGAAATCAAGGGACAACTTTTTGACTTTGCTAAAGTCTTTGGCTTGTGACAAAGACTAATACACACATACAATGAACTTAAATAAATTGCTTTGAGGCAAATATGGGCAAATAGCACAATGTAGTGCTATTTGTCTAACTAGCGAAGCACATCAGTCACATGTTTGCTTATGCACATTTGAGTTATTTGTTACTAAAACGAAGCAAAAGAGATCAAATCTGTCTGAATGTCTTGTTCAGTTTTTACATATTGATTACAGCGCTCTCCTCCTCTCCTCTGTCTCCTCTCATGCTCTCTCTTTCGTCTTCATTCTTTCCTGTGGGACAGCTCCCCTTTCTCTCTCTAACTTTGACACCAGTTCTTTCCCTCATGTATACTCTTATGAAATTTGACTCCACTGCTTTTCACAGAATTAACATTAGATTTATAGATATAACTGACAGCTCAGGTGGTGAGCAGGATTCATTCAGAGGAGGACTACTTTATTAAGTATTCCACTATGTAAACCAGTGTGCTGTGTTACAGCTTTTATATGCATGTGTGTGTGTGTGTGTGTGTGTGTGTGTGTGTGTGTGTGTGTGTGTGTGTGTGTGTGTGTGTGTGTGTGTGTGTAAAATGTAATGCTAGGTATTTATTAAAGGCAGTATTATATACTGTAATTCATACATTAATCTAAGAGACTGATGAGTCCAATTAGGCATGTTTTATTTTGTTTGTGGGATCTTTAATAGTTGGGGATGATGGAGGAAATTCTGTCAGAACAGCTGTATGAAGCTGTGAGTGCGGGGTTAAAACTTTGGTTCTGCCATGTAACTCTCATTCTGCATGTATAGAGGTGAGTTTCTTTCTGCTGTTCAATAATAGTACTGATATTTCTAACAATATTCACATTTCTATATGGAGATCGGTGCATAATTAATAAATGTCTACATGTGTTTTTTCAGCAGTGTGCATACAGAGATTTTAATATAGTTTCTTTTTTTAAAACCTCCTTCAGTCAAACCCATACATGCCATACTGAAATGACTGTCATAATGCAGCAGTCAGTGTGACTGTATTACTGTTGTGTCAGGTTAATGTCTGAATCTTAAAATATGTATTATGTAGACTCTAAAAGCAGAAACACAAAACTAACCAGAAAATACAGAACTTTCTGAAGTGAATCTCAGGGACTAACTGTGTGTGTATTAGCATTGCAGTAGTAAGATCAATACATCTAATTCTCATTGTGCTGAAAAATACAAAGTCTAAGTTTAAGCCACTTTTTAAAAAACAGAATGATATCAACATTTACATCTCATTTGCTCCAACTGAATGTCTGTCTTTTACACATTTATCAGAAAGAAGAACATGCTAGAAAGTGGGTACATTGTATAATCATCCACAGACAGAAGATTTAACCAGAACAAATTGCTCTCAGAACTGTACTGGAATAATCTGCATTAGCACTCTGGCAGGGACTCTCAAAGGGTTGCTTGGTCTTTCAAAACAGAATTCTTAGATTTTTTTTTTGAGTAATTCCAATAATACTGATATAATATAAATGCTACAGAGCAGGAAGGCTGCTCTATAACTGAAATTGAGGTCTGGTCTCCTGATTGGATAAGAACAGCATAATTCATCTTGACCTTAGGTATCCAGAAAGAGGAATAATATATCATCCTACAGTGCCATTCCAAAGTCTGTATATACTCATTCAAATACAGTTAAATTTTTGAAACAAAGGCCAGGTGTAATCAATCGTCTACTAAACTTTTAAAGAAAATTCATGTGATGTTTGCCCTGATCACAATTGAAGTTTAAGATAATAACAGAAAACAGGCCATTGGGTAAATCCAAGTCTTTAAAGAATGCTATTTACCTTTACATTTTAATCAGATTTAGACACACAGGGACATCTTTTCAAAGGCTATGGTTGACACATCAGATTAACATGGAAAATATCCACGGTGCTTGGTGATTCATTACTCAGTATGCAATTGCAGGTCAGTGAGTAGGTCATAGCAATATGATAAATTTCACAGCACTTTTCTGCCTTGACATACAAAGTGGTTTACAGTTTATTTTCATTCTCCAATTCAAACTCGTGTTGGAGAAAGATGTGTTTTCAAAGCTCACACTTGAGCTGAATTGTTCCTTTAAAGGATCGATCAAAGCAAAGTCAGGAAACTCTTAAACCAGGATCTTGGAATCAAACCACCAACCTTCAGATTAGTAGGTGACCTGCTCTACCACAGCCACCCAAACTGAGAGCTTAACCTTTTGAACATATTATAATATTAAATCGGTGCTCAAAATATATTGAATGGTGGCTGCCACATGTGTCAGCAATGAGAGAATTGGAGAGCCATTTCAGATAAGCACAGAGTGAAGTTAAATTTACTTTGATAAATATAAACATGAATCTTCCTTAGTGAACAGAAAACATTAAACAGAAGCAGAAAAATGTCTGAAAATTATGACACTTATAAAGATAACGTCACAGTTTTGCTTATCTCACCTTGTGAATGAGCTGATTTGCAATTTGAGCATACAAAGTTGACAAAGATATCTTTAAGTGTGCACACTAAGTGAAGGTGACATATCTGATGTGGTTATGGCACTGGAAACAGTTCAAACATATAAACTGAAAAGACCCAAATCAGAATCCAGAAATCAGGGCTAACAAGATTATTTTTATTTATTTATTTTTACTTGTCAAACTGGTCGTAGCTCAGCAGCAGCTTGTTGGGTACATATAATGAATTAAAATTTGTGATGGCAAAATATAGAGTTTGTCAGTAATTGAACAGTATATACATAGACTGGCTTGGCTCACCCACTCTCCGTGACCCTAAAATGGTACAAGTAAGAAATAGCCAGTACACAGTGACAATACTCTTACATGGATATCTTTGGAGTAGCAAGAAAAACACCCTACAAGAAGCACACTAGGCTCGGGCAGAGTTCCATGAAAACCTTGAACTTTAGAGGCTATAAACCCAAATAGTATGACGTTGGTGAAGCTGCCCACTACACTGCTAACTTTGTACACAGAAATACTGAAATCTTAAATACAAGAGAAACATTCATAGTCTTACTCTGGAAGCTAGTAAAGACTTTATATTTATCTTGTTAACATATAACTGAGGTGCATTCACTGTTGATACAATTGCTCTAACCTCTAAAAACCTTTTATTTGCCCTGCAAAATGTTTTCATTTAGGTGTGTTCAGAAGAACTACTGGTTCTGCTGGAGACTAATAATGGGGATAACCACAACATCACTGGTTTTCAAAAATGTCATGAGCATTTAGATTAAGGCTTTACTGTCAGACTAACTCTCCATCTGTTCATAACAGATTTTGTCCTTCACTAGCTGGGCCCAGGTCCTCATTTAAGGTTTGACAGCGTTTTTTTAGTAGATAAAGGTAGATGGCTCAAATATGAATTGAGATGCGGTTTGGGGGAGGTCTCAGAGGGGACTCAGAGTGGCTCCTGGGCCAAGCAGATCCCCAAGTACTAATGAGAAGTGAAAGAATTGAAAAAGAGGAGGGAGGGCGGGGCATGAAAAAGAGAGCGAACACCTTGGGGATGTCATAAATAGATAAGAACCAGAAGTGACATGTTTGGAGGTGTGGTCACGCTGCTGAATTTCATTTATCTCCAAGAAGTCAAGTCTCTTCATTTGAAGGAAGAAAGAAGTCTGATGAAGTCAGCTGAAACAAGCTGAAATACATAATAAAAGACTGGACTGCTGAGGGCAATGGTATGGTATATGTTACGGTTTTGAGGTACAGTTCAGATGTGCTGAAGGACTCATTATCAGTGTCAACTCCAACCCAGTCTCTAACAGTAATATTAACTCTAAACCTTTATTTCAGAGAAAGCTAAATGTTTTTTGTTTTTTCATGAAACAAAAAAAAAACAATTAGGGGCATGACCAGTTCGATTTCAATTCAACTTTATTTGTACAGTGCCAAATCACAACGACAGTCGCCTCAAGGTGCTTTAGATTGTAAGGTAGACCCTACAATAATAAATCCAGACAAAAACCCAACAATCATATGACCTCCTATGAGCAAGCACTTTGGAAGGAAAAACTCCCTTTTAACAGGAGGAAACCTCAGGGCCTGAAAACTGAAGGCTCTCCCTCTCTTTCTATTTTTAAATACTCTAGGAACCACAAGTAAGCCTGCAGTGTGAGAGTGAAGTCACCCCATATCACCCCAGATCACTTCGCTCTGGGGTGATATGGGGTTATGGTACTATAAGTTCATTAAGAAAAGATGGGGCCTGATTATTTAAGACCTTTCATATGAGGAGCAGGATTTTGAATTCAACTCTGGATTTAACAAGGAGCCAATGAAGGGAAGCCAGGAGAAATATGCTCTCTCCTTCTAACGTACAGGAGGTTATTTAATGGCATGGCTGCTTTGATTGGCTAATTTGCTGACACAGGCATCTGCAGCTAGGCCCCTACCCTGCTAATTTCAGTCACCAAACTGGACCTTCCAACTGGGTTTGCACTTTTAGTGCCTTTTACAGCAGTCCTCCCTTATGGCGTGTCCTCATTTGCAGTTTTTTCCTCATATAAGATTTGTAGATTTGTTTTCCTTGTGTCTGTTACTGCATTATTTTACATTACATTTAAGTTCAGCAATAAAGCTGCTTTTATTTCTCACATCCTGAGTCCTGTGTCTGGGCCCGACTATCCGTCACGCAGCCACCTTGACAGTTACAAACTAAAAAGCTTTCATAATAACATTTAATGTATTTTTCAATTAGATTTAATTAATTTTGTTAATTACTTTTGGTAATTTGCCATAAAGGAGCTCCTCAGGGGACTGTGTACTCCTCATCTACGGCACAGTGAGCACGAGTGGGGTAAACGGAGTCCTAATGGATGACTTCATCAAGTAGTCTGGGAGGAATAATCTACTTCTGAATTTGAATAAGACCAGAGAGGTGGTTACTGATTTCAGAAGGAACATGGTGACTATATGACTTGTGTCTATCCTGAGGCAGGATGTGAATGTGGTGGAAGAGTATAGCTACTGAAACTGATGTGAGCAGCCAAATTTACAACAAGCTGAACTAAAAGAGCCACAGAGGCTGTATAAAAAAGGGGGATGAACAGGTTTCTATTTCCTATTTCTCCAAAATATAATTATATTTTTATTGCAATTGATTTCTTATTTGAAAAAGTAAATAACTGTGTACTTGCATTCCAAAGCTTGTCACCATAAAAAGTAATCTGAGTACTCTGCAGCCAACAGTGGTCTTGATTATAAGTTTTACTGGTTTTACTCAGATTCCTGAGTAATCTGTGGAAATGATTTTCTCCTCTCTGTGACATTTTCACATACAAAAAGCAAAGGCAGTCGTGCTCATTCATACTGGCTTCACACATTTCACACCCTCGCCTCGTCATACTGCAAGAACTCAACCTCTGCGCCCACTGACACACACACACACACACACACACACACACACACACACACACACACACACACACACACACACACACAAATCATCCACAAGGACTCGCAGAGTTTGATATTTTCGCCTAAGTGGCTTGTATAAAGACAGTTCTGCCTGGCTTTCCGACATGACTCACAGTTACTAGGGGCTACAATGAGGCCAGACCAAAGCCAACTGTGTTGCAAGTGTGTGTTTACATATGTGTATATGCAAGCAGCTCCTTTGAAGCAACTTAAAGAAGTCCAGACGCTTTTCTTTGCAAGCTCCTTTGAAATAAACTTTCAACAATGAAGACAAGCTCTCTTGCCATCTTGCAAGATGCTGTCTCTGTCCAATAGGTTTTTTGAGTGCAACAGTTTTGATTTTTTTTCCTTCTTTTACCCGTTAGTTAAAAATTATTTCAGTTACTTACACTTTAATTGTCACATGTATTGGCTCACCCTACAAATCAATGAACTCAGTCCACAAAGCAAGATCAGGGTTCAGTTCCTTCACACCACACACCCTCATCCGTGTCCTTGTGGACCCTGTGTTGTGCATTGATTTGGTGGTGTGAGCCAGTATTTTGGACAAAGTGTATATAAAGGCAGACGTGTGGGGCTTGATATTATATTCCTTACAATTCAGTTTATTTATATGGTGCCAACAAAATGAATGCCAAGGCACTTCACACAGTAGGTTTAGGACCCTACAAAATATAACTAAGAAAACCCAACACTTGAGCATATGTTGTCTGCCATGATATGGATATGACATAATATCATTATTGTTTGTACAACCATCTGAAAAAATAATGGATTACATGGTTTAGTAAAAACAAGTGCTTCCTCAATGAAAATATGTTTTCAGTTCTTTTCAGTTTTTGATTTTGGAAATGTGTATTTCAGCAGGGAAAAATCAGAACTGAAATAAAGTGGTGTCAAGCACATGAATTATATTTTGTGTGTGTGTGTCTATCTATCCATCCATCCATGCATCCATCTAGCCATCCAACTTTTTTGGAACCCTCCAGTCTCTTACAGTATGTTACTGTTAACTGAAATTACGGTCAATTACGACCTGTTAAACAGTAAATGACCGCCTGTTGGGACACGGTATCCTCTAGCAGAGATGAATATTTTTGGTACTGATGATGCGTGATAACGGTAAGTTACTGGTTAATATATTGCAGTATACCAATTTCTTAATCACAGTATGATGTTACTTTGTTGACGTAATTTACGATATAACGACATAACGGTATCTTACTGGCGTCATTGTCGCCAGTGAGATACCGTAAAAAAGGCTACGGTGCGTTACCATAATTTGTCCAAGAGTATTATACCATACCAGCAAAAACGGTATCATCCTGCAGAACAGTAAGCTACCGTAACACGGCGTCACAGTATGACGCTGGCAACAGTGTTACCGTAAAGTGGCGATGAAAAGTCTAACAGTGTAGCCTTTTCTTCAAGTTCCAGTGCACAGCTGGGATTACCTCTTGCCGGAATAACATACGAATACATCTCTAGATGACATACATGGGTTTAATAGTGCTATATCTCATATATATGCAGTAATGAGATGAAACACATATTACTTCTACAGTCTAATTATTCATGTCAATTGATTGTTTTAAAACAAATGTAAGCAGTACCACAGCCTGGCATACAACCAGGCTAACACACAAAATTATGACTCATTCAATAAATGCATTAGTAAAGACATAAGCGATCTATCAATATACTCTGCACCAAAACTCAACAGTTGATCAGTTCAACTGTTGCTTTTGGTGGTTTCATGTGTCTCAAATATGCCTTCAGAGAATAGTCATGCAATATAAATACATAGTACATGTACTATAAGTACAAATGTATAAATAAAAACCCCTCAACAGGGATTTCAACAGGGACCTACTGTCTATTAAACGTGAACTCTAACTGTACAAGACATTTCAAGGCTCCGCTGTATTTGTAGCAAATGCGTCAAGTCCACAGATGCTTGAATATACTCAACAGATGCAAAACTCCTAGAAAAGACAAAACATGTTCATGTATTCAAAGACTAGTCATTTTACTTCTCTGTGCAACAAGCAATCTGTCCATATTTGCTATCTAGAATGCCCAATGGGCAAAACTATATAAATGACTGACTGAATTCAAGTTGAAGAAGCGAGTGCCTATTTAAAATCAGTATTTAGTTATTATCTTAGATTCTTTTTGCCTTGCTAGATGTTTGCTTAATCCTTAGCCTACAGTCACATGAATCCTCTCAGAGTTTTCAAGGACTGTAAACACAGATTGTGCCCTAGCTGGGTAAGTGATATGCTAAATATTAAGGTTGAAAGTTAGCTTTTTAATGATAACACTGGGTTTTTACATCTCTGTCCACCTGGGCAATTGCTTAAACACACAAGACCTTAAAGGCAAATAGCTGCTTTATCAGTTTTAGTTGACTTTTGGTATTTTTAAAAGGCCAGTACATACAGACCACCTGGATGACCTGACTGGCGTGTAACTGACAAGCATGTCAGAATTATATTAAGGTGCCAGACTGCTTAGGGCTTTGTAAACAAGAAGACGGTTTCTGCAATTAATTCTAAAGTTCACTGGAAGTCAGTTTGCAGGATATAAACGTATTTTACTGTGCATTTTACAGTTTTGTTACAGTTTTGTTCTGTTCTTCTAGAATATCATTAAAGTTACGTAAATAGACTGTGATTTCACATTTCAAATGTAAATTAACATTAAATCACTGTAATGCAATAAAACGTAATTTTCATGATTATTAAATGTATCTGTCTGTACATATGCATATGTAGATTGTTAAAATACATTCACAAATGTATCATGATTTCACAAATATCTGTCCGTTATTTGAAAGATTGAACTGTTGAATTCAAATGTAATGCTATGGATTTGATTTGATTTGATATACCTTTATTAGTCCCACAAGAGGAAATTTCATAAGGCTGCCGACCTATTGCACGCAATGGCGGCGCCATCTTACCCTCCGACCATATATACATTACACAAAACATCACATGGGGAAGACAGGTCAGAGAGGTATAACAATGGAAAAATGAGGAATAAGGAATCCCATATATAATTAGCACAACAAACTCAATTTTCATTACTGAAAATAGCTGTATTTTCATGAGACAGTTATTTTCTGTTATTTTACGGTAGTATTTTGGCGCCCCAGCTGCCGGAATCTTACTGTTTTTTTAGAATGTTTTTTTTTCTATTTATATATAATTTCATTGTTTAATCACATTAACATGTTCCTAATTTAATGTTTAAAATCACTTGAAAAGGCAAGATCCCATGTAAAATTAGTGCAACAAACTGTATTGTCATTACTGGAAATAACCGTATTTTTATGAGGAAGTTATTTTCTGTTATTTTACAGTAGTATTTTGGCGCCCCAGCTGCCAGAATCTTACCATTTTTTTAAGATGGAGAGCAGATTGGTATCTTTAAGGTTTGGAATTTCAATCTTAATTATGAAACTAAAAAAAGAAGAAATACAAGAACTTGACTGATGATACACATCTAGGGATGGGGCAGTCAAGACCTTTGTGATGCCCCACAAAAATCACAAAAAAACCCCAACAAAATAAAACAGTTAATCATTCTCTGATGAGGAATGTTTGGTGGGCTCTGTCGTGTTAATATGCTCTAAGAAAAAAAATTATCATTTGAGAATGTGACCCACTATCTAACAAGATGTTTTGAGAATATTATTATGAAATATTATTGGGAATTTGGATCTTCAGTTAAAAACAAAGTGGAATAATGACTTTTTCTCCTTGGCTCTGGATGAGAGCTATAATGGCTGCCACACAGTCCAGCTACTCATTTTTTTACATGTACAAAAGAGTTTAAGATTATAGAGGAGCTGGCAATAATGTGTTTAATGAAAGGGACTACATTAAGGTGCGTTTACAGAGCTACCTGAGTATGGAACTTGAGAGCAGAAATTTCACTGTTTTGTGAGAGGAAAGGCAAGGATATTCCAAAGGTAGTGATGTGCAGATCGATCCTGAAATATCGATTCCTCCGATACCAGTCATTTATGTTCTAGAATCGATTCTCACATTAAAATATAGATATTTTTAGTAATTTAGGGTTAATTTGTAGTTTATCATTAACAGCAACACAGTGGAAAGAAACTATAACATTCGGATTGTCTACATTCAAAGGAACTACTTCCTCTTCCGCCTTTCATAGTCATGTGCAAAATATGGCTGTATAAATGGCTCGCAGCCCCTTGGCGCGCGCACTCACAACAATGGCTGAGCCTAATTGTGCGGACATATTTTACCTCCACAAACAGCTGAGACATGGTTTGCAATACATGTAGCAAAAAAGTGCTCCAAGAGTGAGGTGTTGTGGCTATACTTTCCCAACCTTGAGACCTCAGAATTAGGGAGACAATCAAAAGGGCACATTTTACAGGGTTTATTTATCGGATAAAATACGTTAAATGTCACCGAAACAGCGGGGGTGTCCAAATTCAGAGGCTGCTTCCACCTGAGGACCTGCCCTTCGCGGTCTAAAGAAAGCCGGTAGTACTACTAGTAAAGTAGTACGTCATGAGTTCCCTCGGTGGAGTGAAACTCAGCCGTCTGCTCCTTGCTATCTAAAATATAACCGGGCGCTGGCGTAAACTCTCGACCGTCTCACACTTTCTTTAATTAGTTTTCTGTTTGAACCCACCCGAGGGATTAATAAAGTTAAATTTAATTTAATCTAATCTAATAACTTTAATCTCAGCCAAACCAATTTACTCACGAACAAACAAAACACTGAAAAAGCCAAACAATAACATTTTTAAGTTATCAAAGTGACTTATATATCATGTTTAACCCGAGTAGTGAAAGCCTGCGGGGGTTTGAAGACGATGTGTCGATCGGCTCAGATAATTGAAGTTTACACAGCTACATTCTCACCTGAAAACATGTTAAAAGTTGGGGGTTTTTTGGACCCAGAAAGAGAAATAAGAGTAATATTAAAACTAAGTAGCTGCCGCCATTGTTGGAAACTGGAATTGGCTCGGCCGTGCTATGAATTCTGCAATATGGTTTTTCAATTTTGTTGTCCAGGTGGAAATTCGGGAGAATGGTGGCTCCGGGATTCTCCCAGAAAAATCGGGAGGGTTGGCATGTTTGGTTGTGGCAACATCACTAACCTTGTCAAACACCTCAGAGTAAATCATATCACAGAATATGAGGCGCGTATGTTGAGATGAACTGAAGAGGAGGAGAGGGACAGGTGAAATGACACACTGATGTTGGTAGCATTATGTAAATGCTTCATGTTAAAACTGATGCCACCAATTGATTTTTAACTTTAAACACAAGTATGTTGTTTTGAATTTAATTAACAACATAATATTTCAATACAACAAAATGCAGTAAATTAAATCCAACGTAAAAAGTTCATTTAAAATGAAGAGCACTTTAATTTAAAGAGGATTGTCCTAATAGGCTCTCCGTACTTCTGAGTTTGCACATGTGCAGTGTGGAAGTTTGATCATCCGCCATTTTCAACTGAGACTTGCATATGCTTAGCATCCTGGATAGAATCCATCGCCATCTGAGGATTATTTGGTAAGTACAACAATTTAAGGATGACAAATTTGATTAATGTATACTAACTGATACACATCTGACACTTTCGGGAATACTTTTGCATTTTCTTTAAACAAATGATGCCTGGCAAATTTTTTAACACTCTAGCTTGTATACCTCTCTCACATGTTAGAAGTATGAAAACATTTAACAAATATTGTTGAACCTGCTTCGGTGTAATTTTCCAAAATCTTTTGCGATTCTTGTTAAGATGAGACTTGCCTACTAAGACCGACAGTTTTAAAATTACTCCCAACATCTACCGCACCTGCTCCCTGACATCAGTAATGACCACTGGGAGCGCCAGCGATCCTGTAGTTTGAAGAATGAAATGAATGTATAGTGTATTTTAGAAATGTGCATCAATTAAGTTGCTACATTGTTTGAAAGAATTCGACTCCATGTTGATTTCTGGTTTAGTGTCAGAAATCTTCACTGAAGAAGCTTCACTTTTCTTTCCAAGCTCCTTAGACTACGATGACCTGGATGACTGTGAACCTTCACAGACTTATTGTTATCCACAAAATGTCATGATAGGATTTTAAGTCCATATTGCCCAGTTCTAATCTTCTATTTAATTTTAATATTTTTAGGGGCACAATTATTAAATATATTGTTGAACAATCTACAATTGATTAAAGCAAAAATGAAAGCTTTCACGTAATGTCAAAATTGAAAAGCTTCGATTTTTGGGTTCATATATTTGTTAATCTGACACAGAGGAGTCAGTGCCTTACCAATCATGAACCTCACTGCACATCACTGATGTGAGTTATGAAACATTGCTTAATCACATATCTGCTATGTGTTAATATTTTTGACTTTGTTTTGTAAAGAGGTTGAAAGGAACCAAAATAGGAAACTTCTCTCATATTGAGTTCTTATCTCCACCAGAATCCCAGCGTTGATGTTCGACGGGAATGCATTCTGAAAGCTGTCTGTGTCTACTTAAATGAAAAGCCAGATGACCTGTTCAAGGAATTCTTGGTAAGTTAAAAAAGGAAAACGATCAGTTATTTTCCTTTTTTAAATTTGGGATTGGAAATGGAAGGTGGACTTACTTGTCCATATGTATATGTACGCAATTAACTTAACTTTTTTTAATTTTTATTTAAAGGATGTGGATCTTGGTGCAAGCAGAGAAACGGAGCAGCTGACTTTGGGAGTCTATGTTGTCAGACATGAGAGCAAACTCTGCAGATACACCTGAGGACATTGGTGTCATCATAGAAGGATGCACTGTGCTGCAAGCTCTTAGTGATGTGGCAAAGGGTTGTGCCCTCCTGCTTGGACTAATCTATAGTCTAAATCTGAGCTACCCAAAGCACCTGAAATACACATTTGAATTTCTTCAGAAGGTGCTGATGGAGTTGGATGGGAACAACCTATCCATGAAGGTGCAGGTTCTGAAAAACAAACTGCTTGAGTGAAACAGCCTGCAGTGAACTATAGAGGACACTGAACTTTAAGGTTCTCGAACCCTTCTCCTTGCACTTCATAAACTGTTCAGTTTGAATTGCCACAAGAACTTCTGCAAGGCCTTTCACTTTTCTGCGTTCTTTGTTCTTGAACCTTTACCAACATCCAACTACACTGAAAAAGACTGCTCCTAACTTTGGACTTCAGTTTAAGTTTTGAAGCAAAGGTTATTTTTCTAAATATGGACAAAAATGACACAAAAGTAATTTCTACCTGCTGTTTGCAGGGCTGTATTGTAGGCTTTTCATTGTAGCCCAATCAAGTTTAAATTCCATCCATCCATCCATCTTCATCCGCTTTGTCCGGGGCCGGGTCGCGGGGGCAGCAGCCTAAGCAAAGAGGCCCAGACCTCCCTCTCCCCAGCCACCTCCTCCAGCTTGTCCGGGGGAATACCAAGGCGTTCCCAGGCCAGCCGAGAGATATAATCTCTCCAGCGTGTCCTGGGTCTGCCCCGGGGCCTCCTCCCGGTGGGACATGCCTGGAACACCTCACCCAGGAGGCGCCCAGGGGGCATCCTTGTCAGATGCCCGAACCACCTCAACTGGCTCCTTTCGATGTGGAGCAGCAGCTGCTCTACTCTGAGCCCCTCCTGGATGGCCGAACTTCTCACCCTATCTCTAAGGGAGAGGCCAGCCACCCTTCGGAGGAAGCTCATTTCTGCCGCTTGTATCCGCGATCTCGTTCTTTCGGTCACTACCCACAGCTCGTGGCCATAGGTGAGGGTAGGGACGTAGATCGACCGGTAAATTGAGAGCTTCGCTTTTACACTCAGCTCCCTCTTCACCACGACGGACCGGTGCAGCGTCCGCATTACTGCAGCTGCAGCCCCAATCCGTCTGTCGATCTCCGGCTCCCTTCTCCCATCACTCGCGAACAAGACCCCGAGATACTTGAACTCCTCCACTTGGGGCAGGAACTCATCCTCGACCCGGAGTGGGCACTCCACCCTTTTCCGGCTGAGAACCATGGCCTCAGATTTGGAGGTGCTGATCCTCATTCCCGCTGCTTCACACTCGGCTGCGAACCGTTCCAGTGCGAGCTGGAGGCCTTCACTCGATGAAGCCAACAGAACCACATCATCTGCAAAAATGCGGGAGGATGGGCCCATGTCTCCTCTTCGGGCTGTGCCCGGCCGGACCCCATGGACTAAGGCCCGGCCACCAGACGCTCGCCCTCGGGCACCCTCCCCAGGCCTGGCTCCAGGGCGGGGCCCCGGTAACCCTATCCCGGGCAGGGTAAACTGTTCCCTCGGTGTCCTTTTCATAAGGGTCTTATGAATCGCTCTTTGTCTGGTCCCTCAAGTTTAAATTAAGTCATGTTAATGTTAAAAATGTTGGAATCACAACACTTTCCAGTTTTAATCATTTCAGTTTAACATGACATTCTGTATCTTGTCTTCCTGCACCTAAAATGCACTTGAATATATGTAAAGATTGTTTGGGGAAAAAGATCTAGAAGCATTTGAATTGCTCAAAGTGTGCTTCAACAAGTTTTACACAAAGTGTTATTAAAGTTAGGTTAACTGAATAAACTTGTGTTCGATTTATTTAATTTACAAACTTAAATAGAGTAAGTTGCAATTCTGTTAAAGTGATTTAATCCTATAGTTTCAGTAGCGTGTGTTTTGGGTGAGTAGATTTATCAGATTTACTTAAAATTTGTTGTTCAAATTAAATATATCATACATTTTATATTTCACTAACCCAGTTGTGTGGAACCGGTTGACATAACTGGGTGGAGTAAATACAACATGTTATTTCTCAAAGTAAGTACAGCTTGTTTTGGTTGAGTAGGTTTTATTTAGTCTTCTCAATTTAAATCAACAAGGTTAGTTATATAAACATTATGATATTCAGCTAATACAACATGATTCTTTTGATTTGCATTTAATTATCCAAATCTTATCAGATGTACTTAAAATTTCTTGTTCAAATTAAATGTATCATACATTTTATATTTCACTAACCCAGTTGTGTGGAACCGGTTGACATAACTGGGTGAAGTAAATACAACATTTTATTTCTTAGAGTGCGAGACACACGTCTCTCACAGAGTCCTTTAGTGCTACAGGCAGGCAACGTGTTCAAATAGCACAACTTCAGTTTTTTTAAATTTCCATATGATGAACTCTGCATTATTAAGTGATAAGAACAAGTAATCTGATGTCCTGTAATCATTATGACGCTATAATTTGAAATACAATAAATAAAATACGTTTTTTTGTATAAAGTATCGGTATCGGATCAGTATCGTCGATACCACCCTGAAAAGTACTTAGTATCGGATCGGAAACGAAATCAGTGGTATCGCACATCACTATCCAAAGGTCTCAGATGCAGACTGGAAGACCAATCGTGCACTGACAGTTGATGTGACTGAGATGTGACTGAGTGAACTAATGCTATAACTGATGCCAAACTGCAAGGCCTGGTTCCATGAGAAGGTTGCACTTTCTTTTATTAAGAAAAGCAAATCAGCCATAATAAAGGCTCACTTTTTGTTTAAATCTCAGTTTATCTCTCCTGTGTCTGTAAATGAGTGTGCTCCATAAAAACACCGGCTACTCTGCCGTGACAGTTAGGGTTGTATCATTTAAAAAGAAAACCTGCCTTGTTTGGGTTTTTACA
Source organism: Astatotilapia calliptera (assembly GCF_964374335.1). Classification (NCBI taxonomy): domain Eukaryota; kingdom Metazoa; phylum Chordata; class Actinopteri; order Cichliformes; family Cichlidae; genus Astatotilapia; species Astatotilapia calliptera. The sequence continues at coordinate 15,351,443 of NC_137423.1, forward strand.
AAATCATTTACCACATCACAAATAATTTGAGGATAGATAAACTGTAGACATGATTTACTGAGGACCATAAGTACAACTAAGTTTGAGTTAGCTTGTTCAAGAATGCACAATCACTTAGAGACACTTAAATAAACACATAAATAAATAGGAATTGTTGCAACATACCGAAGGCCGTTATACTTGTAGAATTTATAGAAAAACAATTCCTGCAAACAGACTTTAGTGCAGTGTGTTAGAGCAACAACCTTTCCAAATAAGCAGTTTCTTTATCACTTAATGGATTGATTTTGGGGCAGTAAGCAGCAACATTTTAATTGTCCTATTTGAATTCCTCTTATTACTTTGGACTTTTTTTTCTTCTTACAGTTTTCACACTGAGGCACAACAAAAGCACAATGCCAGTAGTCTAATTAGTCTTTACTTCACTTCTTTTTCAACTGTTGTTTTTGACATTTTGAAATAGTTTAGGGACCATGTTGGCTAGTGCGGCGAGAATGAAATGGCTTGCCATATCTACAGGGGCCCTCTATTCAATCACATGAGACAGGAATACATTATGGCTGATGACGTGGAGAGGGTCAGATTACCTTGATTAAATTTCGATTTTAGCTGTTGCTACCTGGAGCTACTGGGATTTTTTTTTCTCTTTTCCCTCAGCACAGAGGGAATGAAACCAGGTATTATTACTGAAGGCTTCTGAAGCCAAATGTTCAGGTAGAACGCTTTAATGTGGTGTCAGGAACCTTGGGGAATAAACATGGAAGTTATCAAGAATGACATATGTATCATGTCCATACTGTATCAGTCAGAAGCTAGGTTATCAGCTATCACCTCTGGTGCTGTTGACAACATGTTGCTGGTGAAAACTCTACTACTGTTGACCAAAAAAAAAAAAAAAATAGGGAAGAGGAGGAGGAAAGACATGTTTAGAGACAAGGCAGCATTGGATGATAGTTAGTAGGGTGGTTTTGGAAATCAAAAAGTGGTTTGTAGCAAAGTTAGAGAGGCGAGGCTGCAATTGTTTGAACATGTGCAGAGTGTGGGTATATTGGACAAAGGTTGTTCTCTATGCTGGTGCCATACAGGTGGAAAAGAGAAAGACCAAAGAGAATTCACTGCAGAGACAAGGTTCAAATATTGTTCATGTTTAAAACCTGTACAGTATTAATGTCACAATCTACCCCTGATATTGCATAAATAATCTACATGAAAATGTATAATAAAATAATTGCCATATCAGTTTGATATAATACAATACAGAAAGCAAATTACACTTGATTCCATAATTCATTGCATTATCACACAGTTAAATTGCTCGGGAAGTAATTTTCAGTATCGATTAATCAGAAGAACTGGTGATGCATAACATTGGTGCAGATGTCAGTCTTATCCTCAAAATTTTTCTTTTTTATTGCTCAGGGCTTTTAGAACCACACTCCCCAGTCGTTGAATAGCTAGGGCACCTTGTAGCGCTGGTGGGTCATGCTTTTAGCACATTGTAGTGGTCTATTTGAGTCACACGTTCTGTGCATGAGAGTTGTTGTTCTTGTTAACGTACAATTACACAATAAATATGCTTCACTTGATGCTCAGATTTTTTTTAATATTATTGCTGATTATTTCTATATGATGTTTCTGGACCTTATAAGTGTGCTTATTAAGTGAAGTGGCACTGCACTTCTCCCTCCCAGGATGGAGAAGTGTAGATGTCAGTGCAGCAGTGTTGAAAGGGGTGCTGGTGTTGGAAAAACAGGAGAGAAAAAGGTCACAATAATAACAGACAGCAACTACTGCACACAGGCACTCAAAGAAGATCTCACCATTTGTGAGCCACTATTTGGCTTTTAGCTCCTTCAAATCAATTTTCCTTCCAAAGATTTGTGAAAGAAAATTGCTGAGATGTGACTAAGCATGAAGCTGAAAGTTCTACAAGTCCTACAACAGAGAGCCAATGTCAAGGAAGGGGCCACTGGGACAGAAATGACAAAGTGGATTGTTTTGTACAACAAAGAAAGACAGTCTTTTTCAGGATTGAGAAGTAAGATGAGATACCCAAAGGAAGTCGGTGATACCTCCAAGAAGAATGGAAGGCATATGGTCTATACAATAGAGAATAAGGAGGATAGTGAGTTTATGACTTCACAATAAAAAGCACTATTCCTTGGGTATGTATAGATGTGGCTGAACTCATAGGATCAAGGGGAAAAAATGGGAAAAGTACCTCCTAGTGCTTATGGCTTCCATGTTGGGCTTTGTAGTCACCAAGCCGGTCAGGAGAGCTAATGGCAGGAGAGATTTGAAAGAGGAGTGAAAGAAGCCATCTATGTCCACCACAATCTTTGAACAGAGGCGATGGCTTACAAAATCAACTGCCTGCCATTTATAATCTAGTTTTGAGATCCCTTCCCATTTGACCTCAATGAATCACATGATAGGGTGGGGCTAGGTTTCACAGTGTTTTCGAAACCTTGGCTGATTGTGACCCACACCCATTTTCACACCTTGGCTCCTTGGCTTCAAAGTTTGTCCATATGATAAATTTTAAGAACTGTTGGTTTTGCCACAACACTGGAATGACTGCAAGTGTCAGTAATTTCGATTGCGGTACTTCAGTCCTCATGTTTTTAAATCCAATTTTGGGTCTGTTTATGTGACATTATGTTTTTTTCATATTGTGAAACATGCTGCAAATCAAACTGAAATAGACTGAGTGTTATTTAAAGGCCGCATGAAAATCCTCTGCAGGTTAGTGCAGGATGAACAGGGTAGCTTGCTGTACCGAGATGGATTAAAAGCGTGTGTGACTGGTGCACAGTGTCTGTGGTGTTCGTGGTCAGAGTTAGGTTAGATCAGGTGTAGCAGATATTCATATGACTTTTAGCTGATGATGCTTAGATTCATTGACTAAATTCTACCTTCATACCACCTTTATACCATCGAGAAAAGAGACAGCATTGACAGTGTACTGTCACTGTAAAAGATGGAAATCAGCCAGGTGAACTCAAGAAATCTCTGTTGAAATCTTGTTGAATTCAGTTGTGTAAATCCACAAACAGAAAGGTGGGTCATTGCTTTCTGACCTCTGACTTCTCAACTTGGACCCCTTTTAACTTCTTAATGACTTCCTGGTAATGTGCATTTGGTGTGCTGCGTTCACAGAATCCTTTTTCTCTTATGTAAGCTGAACAACAGCACTGTTTTTCATTTGTAGATGCTAGCTGTTTCACATAAGAAGATGCTTTCAGTCCTACTATTGGGGTTTGAAAAAATTATTTGCTGTTAGAAAATTGCATGACAATGAATTGAATATTACATTGTATTATGTTTACAGTCTAGCATCTTGGTTGTCCATTACATATCAATTTCTCAATTAGTTACTATATTTTAGTTTTCTAGTTTATTTATCATAGTTTTTTATAGTATAGTTAATTATTATACTTGATCTACCTGAAGCCAGTAAGTCATATTCTTGTTTGCACTACTTGACATTTGTCTCAGTAACAGACTTGAAGGTGCCCAATGCTAGCACCAGTTCTAGTCATCAAACAAAGTGGAGCTAACGAGTAGGTTGCTTAAAGATTATTGACAACGTCATATTATATTTGCATATACTGCACTGTCACTGACATGAACGGCTAGTCAAATTCTCAGTCTAACATATCAATAAAACTGTTGTGAAGAAAAGAGTCACAGCAATTGCTAATCAGATTAGCACAGAAACCAGGAGAGAAGACTTTCTGATTTTCATTTTAAGGTCAGCAATTTCCCCATAGTGGATCCAAAGTTAAAAAATCACAGTAAACCGTGCAATGTAGGGCCGCATCTAAGAACTGCTACCACTTTAATTAACTGGCAGTCAAGGACATGTCCATTATTCAGTTTGTCACTGTTGTGCTTGCGTGCAAATCAGCCAATAGTGTGCAGCAATCAAACTCGCCCAAACAGTATGCATTCTTTGGTAATACTATTTACAGTTAGAGTCACAACTTTGTCTTCTATTCTTACATGTAAATATCCTATTTTCACTAAATCCATATATATCTTTAGATTTAGATTTTTTAATAATTTATACTGTACAATCCAATGGCAAGGAGAGTGGAAATCTGGTTCTGATGTGCACTAACTGGTGTATGTTCTGAATGACAATAAAGTGGCTAGTGTATTCTAATCTAAAAATATAAATTGACCTTTCCAGATGTAAAACTGGAAATTATTAGATTCCCCAGGGGAATAGCCCAATTATATAAGAGCTGATTCTCCAACAAAGAGACTAAATTGAAAATGCTGGGATACAAAGTCAAATCAAACAGCCCAAAGTTTCTGAAGCATCATTACTTTGCTGGAGATGGTTTGAACACAGTAAAAACCAGAACATACCAAATAGATAATGAATAAATAGGTGCTGTTAGAGTATAGTCCCATTTATTAGACCAAGACAATAATCTGTTGATGACTGACTTCTGCCCTCTTTTCCCTGAGTAGGAATAGTTGTAGGAATTGTTATGAGAGTCCCGGAAAATAGGTTGCTGCTCTGAATCTTTGTTTTGAATCTCTGAATGCTCTGAATCTGTTTTTCCATGGAACAAAAACTTTTTTGTTTTGTTTTTTCATTTCATTTTAAGTTTTTTTTTAGATGGAAAAGCAGTGTGCACTGTTAGCCTTTGCAGTAATTTCCATAGCTTAGTACTGCAAAATCAACAGTAAATGTTGTGGCTTCAGTGCCACAAAATTTAGAACGGAAATTTATATTGTTCAGCTTGCATGTTAAAAACCACAAACATGTAGCTAACTATAGGCTTTCTTGTGGAACTGAGAACTGCCCTGCCACTTTCAGAACATTTTCTGCCTTCATTCACATATGCCAAGGAATCACAGAACAAGAAGGGAGACCACCGAGGAGGAGTTTTATAAGTTCACTGGTGACCTCAGCTGTCAAGTTCCTGGATGTGGGTATGCTCTACAAAACTTCACAGCTCTTTGTGCCCCTATCAGATTTCATATCAAAGATGGGGAGGGGGGTCCATTTGAAGGTTGCTCTAAATACTTCAGTGTCCGAACATCATTTTCCAGCCATATTTCTCAAAAACATAAGTAGACAGTTCAGCAGTCAAGGCAACAAGAAATTGGGGGATTTGCCATAATACAAGGACAGGACACAGTTAATCTATTAGAAGAGAGTTGACTTTGTGTCATTTAAAAATGCAGGCTAAAATGCTCTTGCCAGCCAGCACTATACAGAGCATCATAGAGGAATTTCAGGATCTTTGCAGCTGTGCAATGCACGAAGCAAAAGTAGACACTGAATCTAACACCATTAACCTTTCATTGGTAATGGTAGGACTAAGGGTGGAAATTATGACAAACTGTAAAATATACTGTATTTTACTATGTATTTTTCAACTTTTCAATGCAAGACCTTGAGTTTGTAGTTCTTTTGCAGTCCTGGGATTGATTTTCAGCTTCAGACAAGGTCCCCAAAACTGCCTTTCTGTTAGTACTCAATCCTAATCGCAGTGTTCATCTTTTAGTGAGGACATATTTGTTGAAATAGCCATATGAAGTTGCTTTTCCATTGATCTCTCTCTCTCTCTCTCTCTTTTTTTAGATGGCAGACCAAAGAATTTGAATGACGCCATTACTCTGGAGCTTGTGAAAGATTTCCACTCCAACTGTCGCATGCAATCACAAGAGGAGACAGAGGTCATCCAGAGGAAAGGAGAAGTATGGTTAGAATTGTTGTGGAGGCCATGCAAGTTAACTGCAGAAACCCTAAACGTGCGTCCAGTGAAGAGGTTGCTAAGATCATTGTAAACAGATACCCTCAAACATTTGCAGATTTTACTGAAAAGGGAGAAAGACTGGGTTGTGGACATTATTCACTACTAAGAAGCATCAAATCTAGAGTTGAACATGTTAATCAAGATAATACAACACATAGACTTCGTCAAACAAAGAGAACCAGGAATGAGGAAGACTGTAATCCCAGCAGTAATGCAACCTCACCTAAAAAAGTTAGATGCCTTGTTGATAGCTATGGTTGTATAAATTGGCAGCCAGTTGAACTTCCTTAGGGGGAAACACAAGCTTCTTTGGAGGAAAAGAAACACATCCTGTTAACAATATTTAATTTAGAAGGACCTGGAGCTGTGGAGAGACCTGATGTGGATGACTTCATGTGCCTCACATATATTTCTCAGCGGCAGCTTATCAACAGTTGTCCCTCACTTTCAGTAGCTGAAATTCAGGAGCAGTGGCCATTCTTGTTTACTTGGAAAGGTCTTTCGAACCACTTTTACAAACTCACAGGCATCGATATCAGTGAGCGCTTAGGTCAGGCCCTCATAACCAAAGGCAGAAGGATTATTAACTATTTCTCTAGCCAGAAGCTCAAATGGAACCTTGGTATAAGGACACTCATCCAGTAGATAGAAAGTGAGGGAGTTTTGACCAACAACAAGGTTGGCACAGCAGCCATACTTCTCATGATGAAGTATTACAAGGAAGACTCCCTCTTTGTCTTAGCAGATGTAAGCTTTTTTCATACAGCTCTATGTTTAATGCTGTTGCTTGCTGTCCTGTTTTGTTTTTTGTATTTTTTGTTACATAAAATGTCTTGGTCCTCTTTCTGGCAGGAAACATCTACCAGGATGTCCCTTGAAGCAGAGATCAACCTGCCAAGCACCCCAAGGCTGATTATGCTTGGTAAGAAGTCATTCGTGAAATAGAGCTGATTAGACCATATTAAAATTTCTGTTTGGCACAGGAGCTTTTTGTGGACACGGGTATCCAGTCTCTGTTTTGTTAGCTCAAATTTCTGTAATTTCCTTTATAAACCAAGGTTGTTGGACATGTGTCTCAGTGAATCCAGCAAAGTAAAAATATCAAATTTCACATTACATATTACTGATCAAAATGGTAGTCTAGCAACACCAACAGCAAAAATACTGAAGTCAATACTGTAAAGTTTAACAGCAGCACAAACTATAAACTCCAAAATAACCATACAGTTGATTCATCTCCGGTAATTTAATTGGGCTGATTCTTTGTTAGGTGTGTTTAATGTGCACAATAATTCCCAATTATGTACAATTATAATATGTTAAAACGGACTTATTTACATAAGGCCATTAATATGTCTTGATGCATTCTCAATCATCCAGGAAAATAAATCTCCAAAAGTTGATTCTGTTCATCTGGACGTAGCGTTTTCTGGGAGAAACGTTTCGTCACTCATCCAAGTGACTTCTTCAGTCTCAGCTGACTGCAGGTTTCCCCAATCTTATAAACAGTACATTTGCATAATGAATGAAACCAGCCCACTGAAGGAACAATGGGCTGTGAGGTCAGTTCCTTAATCATAATTATGCAAATTCTCATGACCATTGATCAACAACCACTGACCAAAACCCACTGATCAAAGACCACTGATCAATGGCCATGAGTACCATTCACAGAAAGTTGGGGAATGGCTGCAATCACAGCATTGTAAGATGGCGAAAGATGTACCCTTAGGCCCCCTCCTCGATTCAGAGATGGTCTTTCCCTTTTCACGTAAATGGCCTCCTTGACTCCACGCTCAAACCAGCGTTCTTCCCTGTCCAGGATGTGTACTTTCTCATCCTTGAAAGAGTGTCCACTAGCCTGTAGGTGTAAATAGACTGCAGAGTCCTGGCCTGACGAGGTAGCTCTTCTGGTTGTTTGGTTTCCCCGATGTATAAATCCTGGCAATCCTCCTGGCACTTAACAGTGTACACTATGTTACTCTGTTTGTGTCGGGGGACCCGATCCTTGGGGTGGACCAATTTTTGGCGCAGCGTGTTTTGGGGTTTAAAAGCCACAGAGACCCAGTGTTTAGAAAAAATCTGTCTCAACTGTTCCGATACTCCTGAAACATTGGAACTAATTCAGAGGTATGTTTGAACAGTTAGCTAATAGTGATAGATGATGAATAAATTATCCCTAAGTAACTCATTATTTCAAATCACAACTCAATGTTACTGTATGTTACTATTTATTATGGCATGTTTTAAGGTTTTCTTTAAGGATAAACCCTGAAGAGGGAACAAAATGTACCTCCAAGGTTGGGACAAGCAGAAAGACTGGGACCACTGTCAGTGTTGGGGAGTAACGGAATACATGTACCGCCATTACGTATTTAAAATACAAAATATGAGTAACTGTATTCCGTTACAGTTACCGTTTAAAAAGGTGGTATTCAGAATACAGTTACTTTGTTGAAATAAATGGATTACACTGCGGTACTTTCCTGTTTCGTTTTGTCGCGGGTCAGGACTGTGTTGCAGGGAGAATGGACGTTATGGGTCTGTGAGTGCGAGGAGGGAGAAAAGGGGGATTGGAAAGGTACAAGTTGTCATCGAGCAAAAACGGGAGCTGGAAGCATGTAAATATAATAATAACCACTTCAGCCAAGAAGAGTGCCTGACGAGCCCAGTTGTAGGTAAGCTATTAGGACTCGACTGTACACCGTGTTCGTGTTTTCCTCCGAAAACAATAGTTCCGTTGGAGCAGTCTTTCAACGCCTCTCTCTGTCTCTCGCAAGAAAAGTTGACCCACACAACAAGCCGACAGGGACCCCGCCGTATTAGCCAGAGGTCCCTTTACTACAGTTCGGAGTCGCGGACCTTCAGTAATAGTAATAATAATATATTAAGTAATCCAAAGTATTCAGAATACGTTACTGTCATTGAGTAACGTAACGGAATACGTTACAGAATACATTTTGGGGCATGTATTCTGTTTTCTGTAATGGAATACATTTTAAAAGTAACCTTCCCAACACTGGCCACTGTGAAGCGAAAGGTTGTTCACATTAACCCTCATGTCACAACTTTCCTCCAGCGGCTTACTGAATTTGAGTGGAGAACTTCAAATTAGGTAACTGTTTTTGCCATTTTTAGTGAATTTAAGTGACCAATGTGTTGTTACTTGTGTCTCCACAGATGATCCATGGCCCATGCTTTCTGGACATTTACAGAAGACGAACAACAATGAAGACAAGCTCTCTTGCCATCTTTTTTGAGTGCAACAGTTTTGATTTTTTTTTTTTTTTTTTTTTTTTTTAGCCTGTCCCGTTTGGCTCTTTTGCCATCAGAATTGTTGTCTAAAGGCAAAGAAAGATGCCCAACGGATTTACTTTACCAAATTGACCATCTCATTGATTTTTTTTCCTTCTTTTACCCGTTTGTTAAAAATTATTTCAGCTACTTACACTTTAATTGTCACATGTATTGGCTCACCCTACAAATCAATGAACTCAGTCCACAAAGCAAGATCAGGGTTCAGTGCAGGACAGTCAAGTTACTTCACACCACACACCCTCATCCATGTCCTTGTGGACCCTGTTTTGTGCATTGATTTGGTGGTGTGAGCCAGTATTTTGGACTGTGGCGGGGCGTGGCCTGCGGTGCCGTGCAGAGGAGGCGGACGCACCTGCACGGCATCCGCAATCACGCCCCGCCGAATTAAATATTGTACTGGGTCCTGTGGTTGGGTTGTTGGTGTTATGTTGAGCTGGAAGCGGGAGAGCTGCAGCTCTGAGTGCGAATGTACAGCAACCGTGTAGGGATTAATAAAAGCATCAAAATGCCACTGGGTCTGCCGTGGTCGTTTACAGTGGTGCCGAAACCCAGGACGGGAGGCACGGCAGATCCAGGAGTGGGCCAGCAGAGGGAGGACCTGGCGAGAATGGTGGCCGAGCTGGCGGCCACGCAGCAGGAGCAGGCGGCGGTGTGGCGCCGCAGGCGGGAAGAGCTGCAGGACCAGACCGAACGCCACCTGCAGAGGATGGAGAATCTGGCGGCGCTGATCCGGTCCTGCCCGACACCACCGCCACCCCCACCGGCGCTCCCCAATGGCGCTGGAGTGGAGGAGATCCAGTCCGTGCAGGCGCCCGTGCCGGCCCCCAGGTTGCGACCAACTAGCACGCAGCCTGCCACAGCGCCTGTCCCCACACCTCGCGTGGGAGCCGCAGGGGCTCTGCAGGGCCCGGTGCCCGTTCCTGCACCTCGGAAGAAGGCGGCGGAGCCGGCAGCGGTGGAGGCGGCGCCCGAGGAGCCGCTCAAGCCGGGAGAGACAACAGTGGAGGCGGCGCCCGAGGAGCTGCTCCAGCCGGTAGAGGCAGCGCCGGAGGCGCAGCGAGGGGAGCTGCTCCAGCCGGCAGCGGTGGAGGTGCAGCGTGAGCTGCTCCCACCGGGAGGGGCAGAGAAGCCGCGGGATAAGTCGGTGGTGCACGTGCTAAGGGAGTCCGCGCCACCGAAGCCCGAGGTTAGCGGGGTGAGCAGAGCGGCCTCACCTCCACCAGAGGCCAGTGCCTGCCGGACATCTGCCCAGCCGCCTGCGAGCTGGGGCGCACGACCGTACCAACAGCGCCGCGTCCACCTGCCACGCGGCCGACCTCCGGACCAGCTTCGCCGACGCTGCTGGGTTCGCAGGCGGCCACCTGAACTTACAACTCCCCGTCGCTTGGCCAGGGCCCGGGGGCGCCGACGGTCCGGGCTGATCCCCTCTCCCGCTCGCGGTGGGGGGGAGTACGTTCGGCCGGATGGTTCCCCGGCCTCAGTCGGGCGATGGGGGTATGTGGCGGGGCGTGGCCTGCGGTGCCGTGCAGAGGAGGCGGACGCACCTGCACGGCATCCGCAATCACGCCCCGCCGAATTAAATATTGTACTGGGTCCTGTGGTTGGGTTGTTGGTGTTATGTTGAGCTGGAAGCGGGAGAGCTGCAGCTCTGAGTGCGAATGTACAGCAACCGTGTAGGGATTAATAAAAGCATCAAAATGCCACTGGGTCTGCCGTGGTCGTTTACATGGACAAAGTGTATATAAAGGCAGACGTGTGGGGCTTGATATTATATTCATTACAAATCAGTTAATTTGTATGGTGCCAACAAAATGAATGCCAAGACACTTCACATTGTAGGTTTAAGACCCTACAAAATATGAATAAGAAAACCCAACACCTTGAGCATATGTTGTCTGCCATGATATGGATATGACATAATATCGTTATTGTTTGTACAACCATCAGAGAAAATAATGGATTACATGGTTTAGTAAAAACAAGTGCTTCCTCGATGAAAATATGTTTTCAGTTCTTTTCAGTTTTTGATTTTGGAAATGTGTATTTCAGCAGGGAAAAATCAGAACTGAAATAAAGTGGTGTCAACCACATGAATTATATTTTGTGTGTGTCTATCTAGCTATCCATCCAATTTTTTTTGGAACCCTCGAGTATCTTACAGTATGTTACTGTTAACTGAAATTACGGTCAATTACGACCTGTTAAACAGTAAATGACCGCCTGTTGGGACACGGTGTCCTCTAGCAGAGATGAATATTTTTGGTACTGATGATGCGTGATAACGGTAAGTTACTGGTTAATATATTGCAGTTTATTATCTTGCAGCGGGCTTACAGTGACATACCGTGAATAAACGGTAGTATACCAATTTCTTAATCACAGTATGATGTTACTTTGTTGACGTAATTTACGACATAACGACATAACGGTATCTCACTGGCGTCACTGTCGCCAGTGAGATACCATAAAAAAGGCCACGGTACATTACCATAATTTGTCCAAGAGTATTATACCACACCAGCAAAACATGGTATCATCCTGCAGAACGGTAAGCTACCGTAACACGGCGTCACGGTATGACGCTGGCAACGGTGACGCCAGTATGTTACCACAAAGTGGCGATGAAAAGTCTAACAGTGTGGGTTGCAGGTAGACAACAGAGTGGACAGGTTGGCAGTAAAAGGTCTAACAGAGGGAGACAGAAAACCACACACTCTGTATTGTAAACTGGGTATAGGTGTCGATATCAAATAACATGAGAAGTCTTTTTGTTGTGGGTGAAAGCTCACACAGAACTGCCAAATGTCCAGGGGGTTTAAACCAGACATCTCCTTGCTGTGAGGCAGTAGTCCTAACCACTGTGCCACCGTGCAAATCATTCTTGACAGGCCATGATGTTTTGCCTCATTAGTGTATAATATCGAGCATCTCATGCTTAATAGTGCAGTCCAGCGGTTCCCAAACTTTTTTCGCTAGGCCCCCTTTGTTTTACAAGAAAAATGTTCGTTAACGTCTCTGCTTTAAGATTTTTTTTCTCTTGTCACTGTAAGCGCATTGGGTATTCCAACACAATCTCACGGCAGCTATTGAAATAGTCATAACTTCTAATCAGTTAAATTTGTGTTCAGTCCTGAAAATCTCTACTTCTGATTCATGTTTGTGTAAACAGAATTGATGTTTTCCTTTTTTAAAAACAAGTCGTCACACCAGAGACTTGGTTAAGTTTAGGGATAACAGCTTGGTTAGGGGTCCTTTATACCTTGTATAACTCTGGTAAAACAATCTAGATGATATAAAATATGATGTGGAATGTTTTGGGTATCACTCGCAGATAGTTGTTACTGCAACACTTTTCTGTTGCCATTAATGTCTGTAATTGTGATCTCTTTATTGTGTTGACTGACACTCACCACAGGCACACATGGAACACACACTTTCTTAGCACTAGATACTTGCAGCAGACACAAAATATAGTAAAATCCATTGTATTTTACTGTCATAAAAACATGACAATTTATGTCCATGAAAGCACAAAAATAGAACTTGAATTTACATTTTGACACTTTGCTGGCAATTCTCTTGCACTTTTGAGAGTTGGACAAACTCCATGGAATAGGGTTAGCGGGGCCGTGTACTCATACAAAAAGGCACATTCAGGTTTCTGCTGTTTTTCTTCTCATGCCACAGGATAATACACCAAAACTCTGTGGCGATAATCTGATCTTGAGAGAAAAACTGAATTTTAAAAAACTCCCAGCCTGCTTTACCATCTTTGAACTTAAACTAAACTTGACTCTTAAACTAAAAACTACAGATCCTCCACACAAAATTCAACTTTGGAAAAGTTGGTGCTTACTTTCCTGCATAACTTTGAATCTATGATGAAATCAAAATAGGACTTCCAAGTAATAATCAAAAAACAGTAGCTGTGCTGAAAGGGGTTAACCGATCGATAGGATGACTTTGACAAGTTAAGCTTTATTCTAGTATGGATTTACAGTAAGTCTCGAAAGTTTTTCATGGCACTTCATATCAAGGAAGGCAGTAAGCCTTTACAAACACATAATGGATATATCTTGGCTTTGAGTTACACTTGTAGAATCCTTCTGCCAAACAACAGAGCTGAAAGGTAGAATAAAAACCCTGTTCTGAAGTTTCCAAAAATCAATCTTTCCTTTCAACAGACATACATTATGAGGTTGGCACACTTCCATTGCAGCAGTATATCCCAGCTACACATTCGACACAGGCTCTGATGGAATAAAACCACTTGAGCAGGTTCCTCTCACTTCACTCTCAGCATTCAAGATCAATTTCTCAAATTCTTTCTTCTTCCCAGTTGGATTAATCATATCAGCAAGAAAACTACTACAACCATAAATGTTAAAACGTTAACAAGCTGTGCAGAACACAGGAGACTGATGTGTTATTCTCTTATTGTCTGCCATACTCAGGAGGTGGCCTCCAGGTGAATCCTGAGAGAGCAGGTGGTGGGTGATTAAAGGGAAGGACAAATACAGATGGAGTGTATTTTTGCTAGTGTATTTCCTGTAGATATCATGTGGAGAAAAAATTTAACTGAGTCTCTCCCTGTAAAGCTAGCACTTCCTTTGCCAAAAACCATTATTCCAACAAGTAATTGTTAAGTTCAGCCAGATCACATGCTGAGAAGAATAGGAAAGCATACAACATTATTTCCCCTGTATTGGCTTCTCTTCATTGGCTTCTCACATACAATCCCGCTCCTAACATAAAAGGTCTTAAATAATCAGGCCCCATCTTATCTTAATGACCTTGTAGTACCATATCACCCTATTAGAGCACTTCACTCTTGCACTGCAGGCTTACTTGTTGTTCCTAGAGTATTTAAAAGTAGAATGGGAGGCAGAGCCTTCAGTTTTCAGGCGCCTCTTCTGTGGAACCAGCTTCCAGTTTGGATTCGGGAGACAGACACTATCTCTACTTTTAAGATTAAGCTTCAAACTTTCCTTTTTGCTAAAGTATATAGTTAGGGCTGGACCAGGTGACCCTGAATCCTCCCTTAGTTATGCTGCAGTAGGTGTAGGCTGCCAGGGGATTCCCATGATGCATTGAGTATTTCTTCTTCAGTCACCTTTCTCAGTCACTATGTGTTAATAGAACTCTCTCCATTGAATCATACTTGTTATGAATTTCTCTTCCACAGCATGTCTTTATCCTGTCTTCCTTGTCTCTCCCCATCCGGTCACGACAGATGGGGAGAGACAAGAGACCCTGAGCCTGGTTCTGCTGGAGGTTTCTTCCTGTTAAAAGGGAATTTGTCCTTCCCACTGTTGCCAAAGTGCTTGTTCATAGGGGGTCAGATGATGGTTGGGGTTTTCTCTGTATGTATTATTATAGAGTCTGCTTTACAATAAAAAGCGCTTTGAGGCGGCTGTGGTTGTGATTTGGCGCTATATAAATACTGTAAAACTGAATTGAACTGAACTGAATATTTGATATGACTGTTTGGCCCATACTGTATATTGGTTACGTACAGGTTGAGCACTTCAGAAATTAACTATTTTTCATTCAAATACTGACTGTTTTATTTGATTTTGATTTTATTGATTAGCATTCAAATATCTCAGTGAAGACAGAACAAAGATCTACCACAAAGCAAGAAAGCATGAGACAAGGCTAATCAAAAAGTATTGGCTGAAGCATTTGCTTATTACGCCAACCCAAGAGATTTATATACTGCTATTAAATCATACATTCTTTTTTAATGATTTATAAACCACTACTGAGAGGAATATTTGGGTGACATATGCACATTTTGGTGGCACTATACTTGGGTTTGAATCTAACATCATTGTAAGTGAGTTCTTGATCGAAATCATTTTATTGAGAATAGTATTTCTTAAAATGGAGGATATGTATGGAGGATACTGTCTCACCTGGGACTCTCCACCCCCATCTGCCTCTGGATCAAGGACTTCCTGACAAATAGACCACAGTCTGTCAGACTCGGCCCCCACCGGTCCAGCACCATCACACTCAGCACCGGGTCTCCACAAGGATGTGTTTTGAGTCCCCTCCTGTTTACGCTCTACACATCCGACTGCTCCCCTACCCATCTCTCAAACACCATCATAAAGTTCGCGGATGACACCACAGTGGTTGGACTCATCTCAAGGGGGGATGAGTCGGACTACAGAGATGAGGTCAACAGACTGAGTGGTGTTCAGTTAACAACCTCCAACTGAACACCACGAAAACTAAAGAACTTATCTTGGACTTCAGGAAGGGCAGAGCAGACCCGGCCCCACTTTACATTCACGGGAGTTGTGTGGAGAGGGTACACTCCATGAGGTTTCTGGGCGTGCAGATATCTGATGACCTCTCCTGGACTGCAAATACTACAGCGGTGGTTAAAAAGGCCCAGCAGCGTCTCCACTTTCTGAGAGTGCTCAGGAGGAACAACCTGGAGGAGAGGCTGCTGGTGACATTTTACAGAGCCACCATAGAGAGCATCCTAACGTACGGCATAACAACATGGTATGCAGGGTGCTCAGCTGCGGACAGGAAAGTACTGCAGAGGGTCATCAACAGCCCAGAAGATCACTGGCTGCTCTCTGCCCAGCCTGGAGGTCACTGCAAACTCTCGGTACCTCAGCAGAGCTGGCAATATCATCAAGGACCACTCTCACCCCAGCAACCAACTGTTTGAACTATTACCGTCAGGCCGACCGTACAGGTCACATAAAACCAGGACAAACAGATTCAGGGATAGCTTCTTTCTCAGAGCTATCACCGTAGTAAATAAGCACAAAAACAATTTAACCTATTCCATACTGTCACTGTCATTATATTATGCTGCTATTCATACTGTCATTATATTAATGCTGCTATCCTGTATATATTGTACATACTACTGTTTGAGTACTTACGATTGTTTTTTTGTACTTTTTATATTTTACATTTATATTTATTATTGAAACTTGCACCAAGGGAGTGGCACTCCAATTTCGTTGTACTCTGTACAATGACAATAAAGGCTATTCTATTCTATTCTATTCTATGTAAACAGAACAGTATCATAAAAAATATGATAAATAATGTCATTACATTTTTCAATTTCACTTTATGCCCTGAACCCTAACCTCATCCTAGCTGTAACCTTTATCCACATAATTTTAAAAAGAAGTATATAATAAGTAGACAGAAGTTGTAAAATGTGTGTAAAACAAACAAAACGAGCAAAAGGAAAACAACATAATAAGAAAATTACACTAACAGCTAACATATGCATAAGGAACAGTTAATAATATTCAATTTTACTGAGCAGCATACAGGGCTAATAATTCTTGATATGTTTAGAGGCAGCAGCCAACTCAGACAGTGTGTGTCTGTGAAAACTTGTGTGTATGCGTGTGTGAGCACGCTTGTATTTACAAGGTTTCTCCATGTGTCTAATAGTAGGTGTGGGGAGCCATACCCCTGACCCCCCGAACATGAACAAGGCGTGGAGGAGCTCCAGGCCCCAGACATCTAGAGGCCCCTCTGAGCACGAGAGCCCAGGGAGGACCGCCGCAGGGGCAATCGCGCTACCCACCTAAAAAAGAGCCGAGGAAGAGTTGGCCGTCCGACTGGGGTCTGGAATGTGGGGCCTCCCTGCTGCTGCGGAGTCGGGGCTGCTGCTTCTCCCCGCCGCAGGGAAAAGGGTAACACCACCTGGGTCTGGGTGCAGTTTCCCCCTCCAGGGGCAAGGGTACCTAGACCCGGTTCGTAGAGTACGCTTGGGGAGTGTGATTGTGTGTACAGTGTCTCTCTATGTCTGTCTCCACGTTGGTTGAGTGTTGAGTAATTGCATATGAGAGCATGAGTTTGTATCTGTGTGTGCCTGTATGTCTATATGTCAGGTTGGGTATCAGACGCCACCTCTCTGGGGACATCTCGGGCCCTCCAAGGTATGGAGGCCTATCTCCCCCCACCACTCCCCCTGCCAGTGGCAGACGCCCTCAGACATCGGTGCGTTGGTGGTTCTTTGTGTCCGGGGATGGGCGTCCAGGTACACACCGGCTCACTCCTTGGTGGCTGCTTATCGGAGCCTGGACCCTGGGGCTCGCTCGGGCCACTTCGGGGGTGGGGTGCCCTCGGCCTGGGGCTCGGTCACCCTGGCACAGCTGGCTGCCGGCGGAGCTCACGGGCGCATCACTGCAAGCCCCCCTGGCTTCTGCCCCGCGGCTGCTGAGTGACCCCTCATCTGGGGCTCTCCTCAGCTCTTTCTGGGATGGTGGCGCGGCTGCCCCTCTGTTGGTCTTCCTTGGTCTCTTGTGTTCTGGGGGCCTTTGAATGTCTGGAGCCTTGATCTCCTCCATACCTGCTTCATGCCCTGGAGGACGGGGCTGTGACCCCCCCACACCCTCTAGTAGATCATTACATGAAGGAACCTTTTAAAAACAAGCGTGTCCATGCTCACAGGTGTACACACGGGTGCTCACACATACAAACTACACCCTTTTTGGCTCCTACCTCAAAGCACACTGTGCACTGTCGATCTTACACAATAATGTTTAATATTTAGTATTTACTGTAATATTCCCATAGATCATCGTGATGTTGTTTATTGTATTGCTGTCGTTTTCTTCTGCTTGTTTTCTTTTTTCTTTCTCAACAGGTGATCCAGGTGATTGATATATGTATTTTTTTGTCTGCTTATTTAGTTGGTTTTTGTTTTTTTTGTCTTTATCTCCCTCTTCTCCGCTGTTTTTTCCCCCTCTTCCTTTCTCCCTTTTCTTTTCCTCATTCAAGTCTTTCCCGTATATAGCAAGTGAAAATAAAAAAATAAAATAAAATAAACAATAAAAGGTGAATCAAATAGACCATTACGGCAAGGCTGGGATGGTCAATTTGGTAAAGTAAATCCATTGGGCATCTTTCTTCGACTTTAGACAATAATTCTGATGGCAAAAGAGCCAAACAGGACAGCCACAAAAAAAAAAAAAAAGAGCCGAGGAAAATGTAGGACAGGGGTCACCTAGCAGCCACAGTGCAGAAGCCTCAGGGGGCTGCAGCGACAAGCCCGCAGGCTCCTCCGGCACAACTGAGCCACGGGGATAGGCACCACCGAACTTTCGCCAGGGGTGAGCCAGTACGCACCCCGTGCATCCACCCTGGACAAAGAGATCCACCAATGCACTGGCGGGTGGGGACACCAGCCACTGGGAGGGAGTGTGATGGGGGGAGAAAAGCCGAGATGTTCCGACCTGACACATGTAAATAAAGCAACGGGCTCACACAGACACTAACATGCATTCGCACTCTCATGCACACACATGCAAATACTGAGCACTCACCCAACATGGAGACAAAGAGAACTGAACAGAGTACACACACTCACACTCTTAATACATACTCTATACTCCCGGGTCCAGGCACCAGTACCCCCAAAGAGGCAATCTGCCCGCAGACCCATGACATGGATGCCTTTACTCTGGGGCTCAGTTAAGCCAGCGGCAGCTTCACTGCGGCTCACAAATGACAGCTCACTTGACCACGGTGCTGGGCTGCGATCGGCATTCACTCAGCTTTAGCGTCAATCTGGGTTTTTGGCTAGGTTAGTGTTAGCATGGTGTCTGGCTAGCTTAGCATTAGCATGCTTTCTGTGCGACTGCTTGTAAAGAGGCTAAGTTGTGTAAGCAGCAAATACAGTTGTTTCTGTCCTAGATGCAGTTTGCACTTGCCATTATGCTCTTGTCCTTTTGTGCAATAGAAATAAAAGTTATGTCCATACTAACGCTGTAAACTGACCTGCTATTTTCCTCCTACAACAACTGAAATCAGCTGATTATAGCACAAGTGCAAGAACCAATTGATTCCCATCCCTACTTATCTGACTGCCATCTCATAGTGTTAATAGTAGTTAATGTTTGTCATATTTACTGGCTTTTCTACGCTAAGAAAGAATTGCGTACTCATTCTTTCTTATAGTGGTTTTGTCACAAAGGTAAAGCTAGAACAAGACAAAATGCAAAGGTCACAAACTGCATTTGCTAACAGTTGAGGCTGTAACACCAAATCCCTAGGTGTATTGAATTAGTAACTTTTGTGGTCTCATAAAGTCAGGACCCCTTGTCATCACAGTACATGAAGAGATTATAGTTATATAATTATAACTATACGTTTTATTAGTTTTATAGTTATAATTGTATATGTCCTATGTGTTTTAGGTGGTGGATGTGTCGAAATTTTGTCCCCTTCGTACATGTATACCAGGGGGCATTTTTATGTTAGCAGCTGCAGTCTGAGGATATAGAACTGTAATATGTAAAGAATATTGTGCCATTTTAATCCTAGGGAGGTTTTGAATAAATACTGATTTCACAGTGAGAAAATTAAGTGTAGCCATGAAAGTGAATATGTAATCAAGAACTCTTGTTGTTTGAGTGTGCTGTTTACTTGAGTTATTCTCTCCGGAGCTCCTCTCAGATGCAAAACAGCAATTTCAGATGGTAGTGAGACAGCTTGGGAATGATCTAAAATTGATTTGCTGTTGAAGACTATATTGAACTATATATTTTAAACACCTGGCAAGGATACTTAGTTTCAATTTTCAAACCACAAGCTGAAGAATCAACTTTTTGATAATGTAAAGCAATTAACAGCAGTTTGAGTGTCCACTCATTCATTTTCTTCCACTTATCCAATTCAGGGTCACAGTAGGGGGTTGTAGTCTATTCTGGCTGTCATGGGGCACCATGAGGCTATGTAATGTATATTTTACTTCTTCTTATGGGGAGCCCAGTGGTGTGTCTACTACAAAGTAATACAGACTTTGAGGTCTGTATTACTTAGTTTCTTAGTTTCTTGAAAAGGTTTCAGCTGTGAAATGTTCTGGTAATCTGATGATTTGTCTGATAAACAACAGAAATACACCACTGCCACAGCTAGTTACAAGTTATGATGCAAAACTGTGTGGCTGTACACAAGCAAAAAAGCAAATGGAGAGATGCCAGAGAAAGACTTCAAGACCACTAATAGAATCCTAACATCATGTCACTGAGTTCCTAGACTCTGTTGAAGTTTGTTATACAAAAAGAGGAAAAGAAAAACCCTCAAAACACTCCATGTGAATAGCTTTCATAATACTTTATTCTATTCACACATGCAAGTACTGATGTCATATTACAGCAGCTTCCGATATTTAATTGTCCTTTTACATGATGTGTCATTTTAACATTTGTGTCTATTTGGTTATTTAATATAAAAATTGGTACCACTTTACATATCTATAAACTATTTATTAGGAGAGTGTTATTGTAATTCCTTCATCAGTAATCTGTATGCCTTAATAAGGGCAGGAATGAGAAAAACCTTACTGGTTCCTTGCCAAATAGTGAGACAAATCTGTTCACCTATATATTGCATCTTTATTTTGAACATGTTAAAACAGTATAATAACAACAACAGAAAAAAGAAACAAACAAACAAAGCAAAACAAAAGTAACAATAATCATTTTAAATAACTCACATTAAAAAAATGAGTAGGAAGAAGCATAAGCTTATTAAATCCCACCCCCTTTCCACTATTTATTAACTAATAGTCAACACTTTTTCTTTCTGTTTATGCCCTATCATAAATTCTTCCTTACAATGTGTTACATGTATTTGTTTTTATAACCACAGTTACATGTCAAAGTACCCACACACACATATATAAACATCCCTGTTGTGAAAGTAGTGGGTGAGAACACGCCATCAAAGCCCTACCTCCTCCCTGTACTTTGTTTAATAAAGCGGTTCAAATATGGTTTTTGCAGAGTTCTGCTGGGACATTATTTCAGTTCTTCACTTAGTCTATTGCACAGCTTCACTCCACACAGAGAGATGCAAAAACTTTTTAGGGTTGTACTAATACAGGGATGTTTTAAATTTATTCCCCCCTCAAATTGTATCCCACTTCCCTTAAATCTACAGTTGCTATATCAAACATTTCAGACTAAGTTACTACTTTGTAAGCACAATAAGCATATGTAAACATATTTTTAACACATAACATTGTACCTTATCAATGCATTAGAAATAAATATTGTAAAGTGTAAAAGATAACGCTATTTATTTATTTACAATGATGTATAATGATATCATTTTTGTTTCATCATTAAGGGGTTAGAGGGAGGTTCATAACTGCCTGCTTTTATGGAAACCAAAATACATGTCAGAGAACTGATTCAAAACTCAAAAAGCCTTAGATCTGGTGCCAGTGACCTTGTGCATATTGTTGTTAACATTAAACCTTAGTGAGAAAAAAAAGTTTTTACTTTAGCCATAGCTATAGAGGCCTTCTGTTTTTGAATAGAGAAGAAGACAAACTTGTTGCCTGCAGTGAGTAAACAGGCTGACTGATAAAAGAACAGCTCATATTTCATTTCTGTTGGTGAAAACAAAGCAGTGATATACTCTCTATCTGCCATCTCACCAACAGAATGCAGATGACAACAGCATCCTGGCTGCGCACACGTGTATGTGTGTGTGTGTGTGTGTGTGTGTGTGTGCACGTGCCACTTCTTATGAGTCCTTTCATCTGTGTGTTTGTGTGTGTATAACTTCAATGAAATATTTTAATACAAAACCAGCATGTTGGTGCCTCTGAGCGGCTCTCCTTTGTCTCGTCCTCAGATCTGCTTCCTCTCAGTGGAAACCTAAAGCTGTTTTTTAGAACAGTGGCCAAGTTAATGGATCGAAGGCACCACGGGAGTGCCTGGCAACAGTTTATACTCACACTGTTGTACAAACAAGTCATATTTTCAGGTAATTTAGTTGCCTGATGTTGCTTTGATGTTGTTAATCAGTATCTTTAACAAGATGTGCAGTAAAGCAAGTGAAACTGCAGTGTGGAGGTATTTGGCTGTGACTTTGGGTAATACGATTAAGACGAGGAGTGTAGTTAATAAATGAAATGTGCACTCAGGTTAATTTTTATCTGTGTCATTGTTTGTGTGCAGTTTATAACAATGTCTTATGAGCTACATCCACCTCTCCAAAGGCACAGAAACAACAACAAATTACAGCCATACTTATAGTAAGTATACACACATGACAATATCTTTCGCATTTATTCATCTTTCTGTTGCTTTTGGAAATTATAATGACTAAAGCAAAAGCCACGAAACTACAAAATTGTACTCCTGAAAAAGTTCACTTTGACTATCATGCTTGTTTTGCATCCTGTTTACTTAAAATAAATGAAAACTGACTTAAGCTGCTGTGTGAAGACACTGATTTTTGTGGAATTTAATAATCACAGCACTAGCTATCAATGGAGGACAGTGATCTTTGTGCTTGCTATTGTAGGCAAAGGAGACAAGCTAAAGAACCAACAACAGCAAGAATATGAACAGAAGAGGCCCAAATTACTAATTCTCCCACATATTTTGTACACTGGCCTAATGTGTATGGCTACAACATGGGGATGTGGCACTTGTAAAAGGCTGAAAGAAGCCAAAATCAAAAAGTACATTACAATGTTCTTTAATTTGAAGATAAAAAACAGGCCCAATGGAACAAAAAGAAAAAAACCCCACATTTTTAGACTTTGCTGAGCTTTGAAGTTTGACTTTAAATCTTTTAATTACTCTTTTAATTGCTGCATCGGCCCAAGTAACCAAACAAATGGGTTTACTCTGATTATAAATTGACTCTCCTGCAATGTCTGTTAATGAGAAAAGCCTTTTTTTTTTTATTGGAGAATATAGATCAGAGTCTAAGAAGCAGCCAGATAAATTTTCACTAAAAGTTCAGATTTATTATTCTCTTCTTTTCATCTGTGAAAATTGTTCATTTTAAATTCTAAATTAAAGATGTCAGCATAAGCTATGATTGTATTTTTTAATTTAAAAAAATAAATTTGGCTTTACAGAAAATTGGCAACCTTTTTGGGCAAAGTCCAGTGTTGTTAGGAGAGACAGCATCTATCCCACTTTGGATGGAGAAGTTCTCATTTCTAGCCATTTATTTCTGGCCAAATGTATTAACCTCCCCAAAAATGTGACTATCCAGAATTGGGACCTGGAAGTAGCTTCCCTCCTCCTGCTGGTCTCTAAGGGGATGAGGTCTTAGGGGGATGTGTCTGCTCTCAAACAAATAAAAATCAGTAAGAAAAAAAACTATTTAAAAGTAGAAAAACAAAAGAAAGAACAATATAGTATCGACAACTGCATCAAAGAGTAAAACAGTGAAACGTGGATTATTAAACATTAGATTTCTCTCTTTAACATCAATAAATTGATGTACCCCCCGTAACAGAAATCCAGATATAGTAGGATAATTATGTACGTATAAATGAATCAAAACTCCAGAGTTATATCAACTGTCAGAGTCAATGAAGCACAGGCTGAGGAGGGGGTGCAGCAGCAATCTTCCACTCCAGCATATAACCAACCAAAGACCCAGACAGAGCTTCAATTCATTTGAAAGCTTGACGCTTAACCTTTTCCACCCTAACTGGAAAACTGAAAAAAACAGATTTATTTGTTGCAATCAATTTTGTTTCTATCTTCAATTTGATCTAGATTTAACTGTGGATGAGTTTAAAATTCATGTAGATACTGTAAATGACAGCCTGAACACAGCATTTCATCTTTTTTACTCAACACCCCCCCCACGTGTGTGATGGAGCATTGTCCTGCATGAAAATCAAGTTTTTCTTGAAGGATGCAGACTTCTTCCTGTACCACTGCATGAAGAAGGTGTCTTCCAGAAACTGGCAGTAGGACTGGGAGTTGAGCTTGACTCCATCCTCAACCCGAAAAGGCCCCACAAGCTCATCTTTGATGATACCAGCCCAAACCAGTACTCCACCTCCACCTTGCTGGCGTCTGAGTCGGACTGGAGCTCTCTGCCCTTTACCAATCCAGCCACGGGCCCATCCATCTGGCCCATCAAGACTCTCATTTCATCAGTCCATAAAACCTTAGAAAAACCAGTCTTGAGATATTTCTTGGCCCAGTCTTGACGTTTCAGCTTGTGTGTCTTGTTCAGTGGTGGTCGTCTTTCAGCCTTTCTTACCTTGGCCATGTCTCTGAGTATTGCACACCTTGTGCTTTTGGGCACTCCAGTGATGTTGCAGCTCTGAAATATGGCCAAACTGGTGGCAAGTGGCATCTTGGCAGCTGCACGCTTGACTTTTCTCAGTTCATGGGCAGTTATTTGGGGCCTTGGTTTTTCCACACGCTTCTTGCGACCCTCTTGACTATTTTGAATGAAACGCTTGATTGTTCGATGATCACGCTTCAGAAGCTTTGCAATTTTGAGACTGCTGCATCCCTCTGCAAGATATCTCACTATTTTTGACTTTTCTGAGCCTGTTAAGTCCTTCTTTTGACCCATTTTGCCAAAGGAAAGGAAGTTGCCTAATAATTATGCACACCTGATATAGGGTGTTGATGTCATTAGACCACACCCCTTCTCATTACAGAGATGCACATCACCTAATATGCTTAATTGGTAGTAGGCTTTCGGGCCTATGCAGCTTGGAGTAAGACAACATGCATGAAGAGAATGATGTGGACAAAATACTCATTTGCCTAATAATTCTGCACTCCCTGTAATCACACTCTAGATCTCACTCTGACATATAGCATAGAAACTGAGACAGTAAACAGAAAACCCTGTTTCGTGTGCTCATTTCCTAATAACATTTACATCTATTATAATGGATTATTTCACAGTGGGGGATACATTTCATCACAGTAGCTATCTTTCTGAAATTGCTGTAACTAAGCTAAGGATATGATTCCTCCACTTTTGCCTTCTTCGGTACCATGTGCCAACACGGTGTTGTGCAGCTACATGAATTCTACTCCCACAGAGGTGTGTATTTGAGCATTTGTAGGAAGTTAAACAAGCAAAGCCATCTTTATTTACACTTATTTACAGCAACCACTGACCAAAGCAGATAACTCATGAGCTGGAGAGGAAAATGGCAACTCATAGTAGGCCCATAGGGAAAAATTGGTTTGTGGATTTATTACTTCTGTAATTCATTATTAGCAGAATATCCTAAAAATCCTCCTGAAAGGCCTTTAGTTAATCCAAAATGCTGCAGCAAGAGTACTAACAGGGACAAGAATGAGACACACACACATACACTCAACAAAAATATAAACGCAACACCTTTGTTACTGCTCCCATTCCCCATGGGATGGACGTAGAGACCTAAAATTCATTCCAGATACACAATATAACCATCCCTCCCAAACAGTGGTCACAAATCAGTCCAAATGTGTGGTAGTGGGCACATCTGCTATATTGAGATAATCCATCCCACCTCACAGGTGTGCCACATCAGGATGCTGATCTGACATCATGAGTAGTGCACAGGTGTACCTCAGACTGCCCACAACAAAAGGCCACCCTGGAATGTGCAGTTTTTTGCGCTATTGGGGGTCTGGGGACCCAGAACCGGTCAGTATCTGGTGTGACCACCATTTGCCTCATGCAGTGCAACACATCGTCGCATGGAGTCTATCAGATTGTCAATTGTGGCCTGTGGAATGTTGGTCCACTCCACTTCAATGGCTGTGCGAGGTTGTTGGATATTTGTGGGAACTGGTACACGCTGTCGTATACGCCGGTCAAGCACATCCCGAACATGCTCAATGGGTGACATGTCCGGTGAGTATGCTGGCCATGCAAGAACTGGGACATTCTCAGCTGCCATCTGCCCTGAACAATGTGAACCATGATTCATTCGTGAAGCGCACACCTCTCCAACGTGCCAGATGCCATCGAATGTGAGCATTTGCCCACACAAGTCTGTTACGGCGACGAGCTGGAGTCAGGTCAAGACCCCGATGAGGACGACGGGCATGCAGTTGAGCATCCCTGAGACGGTTTCTGACAGTTTGTGCAGAAATTGTTTGGTTGTGCAAACCAATTGTTCCAGCAGCTGTCTGGGTGGCTGGTCTCAGACGATCTTGGAGGTGAACCTGCTGGATGTGGAGGTCCTGGGCTGGTGTGGTTACACGAGGTCTGCGGTTGTGAGGCCGGTTGGATGTGCTGCCATATTCTCTGAAACGCCTGTGGAGACGGCTTATGGTTGAGAAATGAACATTCAATGCACGGGCGACAGATCTGGTTGACATTCCTGCTGTCAGCATGCCAATTGCACGCTCCCTCATTGCTTGTGGCATCTGTGGCATTTTGCTGTGAGACAAAACTGCACATTCCAGGGTGGCCTTTTGTTGTGGGCAGTCTGAGGTACACCTGTGCACTACTCATGATGTCAGATCAGCATCCTGATGTGGCACACCTGTGAGGTGGGATGGATTATCTCAATATAGCAGATGTGCCCACTACCACACATTTGGACTGATTTGTGACCACTGTTTGGGAGGGATGGTTATATTGTGTATCTGGAATGAATTTTAGGTCTCTACGTCCATCCCATGGGGAATGGGAGCAGTAACAAAGGTGTTGCGTTTATATTTTTGTTGAGTGTATATGTATCTTTAATTCAATTCAATCTTTATTGACAAACTTTATGCACATAGTTAAAAAAAAGAAACAAGACAAAACACAACATATAAACCTTAATAAAAAAAAATAAAGTATAAAATATTTGTAAAAATATTAAACCACAGTATACATAAAATGCACAATTACTTAGAAGAAATCAATAAATACACAAACACTTCAACCAGTGCTTCCTCAGACTGGAAAAGTAATGGGAACCACTCACTGTCAGATCTGCGAGTGAAAAAATTATACTGTTACTAGAGCCATCCAATCATTCTCTAAAAGTAAACATTAAATTTCTTAAAAGTGCTTTAAAAGTCCAAACACCCACAGCTACAAACATCTGACTGGCAATTCTTATGGCGTTATTTTTGTGCCACTATTCCGAGCGCACGTAAAAGAAATTTGAGCGCACTTAAAAAAAAGTTTGCAGGTGCAAGTGTTGCATTTTGCGAAGAAAAGCTAAATTTAAGTGAACAAAATTCATTGCTGTGTGCAAAAAATTAATTTCAGTGTTTGCTATTATCCATAAACACACACAATAGCAGCCCCTCTCACTCAGTTTTTGCATTTGCGCTAGTTCGCAATGTGTTGCTTGCGCTCTCAACATTTCTGCCCGTGCGCGCTCAACTCTTTCTGTATATTTGTGCCACAAAAACCAGCCAATCACAGTCTTGGATGCAAAAATATCTGATTGGCTGTTTTGGTCTCCAATCAGCTCGAAATGACGAAATGCAATATCCCAGAATCCATTTCGTCCAAAACTCAAACGAGGCAGTGGTGGAGTTTGAAATATTACTCTTTCTGGGACAAAAACAAACATAAAAATGAAAAATATCTAAGCTATACGGTCAGCTGGTGGGTAACACCAGCTGACCGCATAGCTTTCATCTCCGAAAACGTTAGAGCACTTATGTGATGTCTTGATAAATCGAGCAGATATTTGAATTTTACACAGCACCATTCTCGCATGAAAATATCTTAAAAATTTATTTTGTGACCCAGAAAGAGTAATATTTCAAACTCCGCCACTCTGTGTTCCTCAGCCACTGCTTCGCTTGAGTTTTGGACGAAATGGATTCTGGGATATTGCATTTCGTCATTTCGAGCTGATTGGAGACCAAAACAGCCAACAGATATTTTTGCATCCAAGTCTGTGATTGGCTGGTTTTGTGGCACAAATATAATGGTGTAGAGAAAGAGTTGAGCACGCATATGACATATGAACACGTGTCTTTTAAGAGGCTATTCGTAGAAATTGGAAGTTCACTTCCTCTTGAGACACCCAATGACCAAATGGCGCCTTGTCAAGAAGCAGCTTCACAGAGCTTGGCACTGGACAAAACTCTGTGTGTAACAGTCCCTGAACACCATTTCTCCACCAGTTCTCATTTAGGTTCCCCATGCAAAAGGAGGCTATCACAACCAGCTTAAGCCTAATGAGCTAATTTCCTTTAAAATGATCACATCTTTGATACAAATTGCTAGAATACTTCTTGTTTCACTATTGTGTTTTATGACCTCTCTGTCTTTACTGCGTATTTATTTTTCAAATTTCTTAACACACAAGTCACAGTTTAATGGGGTCAGAATATTAATAATGCAATGGGTTGCTTAGTGGTGCTCGCCTTACCATCAATCAGCAGGCTACATCAGATTTGTCTTCTTGAGAATAATTTGAGGAAAATTAAGGCTTACTTTAGCAACAGGACATATTTAAGTTTTAACAATAAATTCTCATGTTCATTAACCCTTTAAAGGCGGTCGGAGCAGGCACGTTCTGTTTTGCGTAACTATGTTTAAATCCCTGTAGAACCGGAACCCCGTAAGCTAGCGCAATAATTTTTTTTGCATATGAAACCGGAGGAGTTGTACTTACATCTTATGCCATCAGCTTGCCCTAGGTCATGGTTTCCTTCCATATATAGCTTTGCAAAAACTGCATAAAAAGCGCTTGCAGGAACAAAAACATAATATTCCAGAAACAGGCTTTGCCGATTTGATCAGCTGTTCGTAACACTTCCCACATTGAAACAGGCGCAAACGATCGCATGTCCGCCATTTCCTGCCTGAAACCGGAAATGACGTCATTTTCGCAGAAAATGTAGTTTTTTACTTGTAGGCCTTAAGAGCCTATACTGTGTTTTTATAATTCATGTTTGACTTTATGCTTTTCTGAATAGTTTCTGGGATGCTTAGAACTCGAATTGCACTGCTGGAAATAGTTTATTTTGATGCACATGCTGTTTTCTTTGCAAATTTGCATCATAGGATTGTTTTTCCTGCAGTGTATAAAAATTGTTCTCAAAATCTCAAAAATAAAACTGAAAACACTCAAAATAAATTTCCTGTGGTGGGAAAACATTTTTTGCAACTTTTTTGTATTTAAAGTTTGGAGGGATAAACCTCTTAAATTTCTCAAAGTAGAAATATATGTAAAAATAAACAAACGATTTTCAATTTTTTTGTAGTATATTGCACCTTTTTGCAATTAATGTAGTTACTATAGACTTAATGCAGACATATTATTAAAATATGGGCTATAACAGATGTATTGATGTATAGCAACTTGAAATGCTCCCAAAAATGGCACTACAGCATGTAAAAAAAAGTAAGCTCTGGCGGACTTCTTGGTAGGTCTTAAAGGGTTAATAAAATTCATAGCAGAATTACACCGAATTAAATTAACACATAATCTCTTTTATTTAATAACTGACAAAAGCAGATGTCTAAATTAAAAATTAGAGTGGGGTTTGACAGTAGAAGCATCAGCATGTGGCTCAGTCTCCAGAGGGTCACTAAAAGGAGAGATGGCGACAATGCTGGTGACAAATTAAATGAAATACAGGCATTAAAATGTAGAACAACAGTAGAAGTCTGTATATATATATATATATAGAAGACAGTGGCGTGTCCTGGGGTGGCACAGACCATCCCCCCAACCACACTGGCCACCCCAGGTGCCACCCCGAAGCTAAAACAATGAAATTCAATCAAATATAAATTGTACGATTATGTTTTCTCAGTGAAGCTCAGATATCCGAGTGTAACTGAATGCAGCATCGGCTTCTGAGCATCACGTTAGCAAAGGAAGGAGAAAGACTGCACTGCAGAAAACAATTTTTTGGTGAAAGAAAATGAGGAGAGAATAAATGTCCTGGTAAGTAATATTAAGTGTGTTCAGTTTAGTAAACTTCTGTGAAATTAGAATACCAAGGAAAAAATAACACTTAAAGAATTATTGCAACCATCGAATATTTCAGACAGTAGGCTGCTGGGGGGAGCTAGCATAAGAGTTATGAGTTATAAGATATAATCCAAGTCGTAACATTGCTGTGTGGAGCTGCAGATTTGGTTGCAGGTTAACATAGCTGGACTGGCCATCGGGCATACCGGGCATTTGTCCGGCGAAAATATTACACGTTTCGTATTGAGCTGAGTACACAGCAAATTCAAAAGTGTTAAATATATTGGTGTTAGTAGACTTTGTGCAAATGCAGAGTTAATTTTACTCTAAGTAGAGTCACTTTCTTTTAATGTAACTCTGAGGTGTAAAACATTAGTAGTTAAAATCGAGTGTTAAAAATGAGTGTTTCTATATTAAATCTTGAGGTGTCAAAATGGAAACATTAACTCTTGACTTCTTAACTCTGAACTCCTAAAGGGGCTATGACACTAATAGAGTAAATTCATAGACTCCGCCCCCAGCATCACAGGTTCCGAATGAAGCTGAAGGGAAGCCATTTCAGAACATTTAGCTCTCCATTTTTCCGAGTTGTTTGCCACGCCTGGTAAGGCATTTTTTCTGAGATTCTTGTAATTATTATTACTACCTTTTACTTCTGTGGCTTTTTTGAGTCGAGACAAAGCTGTGTGAAAAGCATTAGCACGTTGCTCGGTGATAGCATAAAAATCTGTTTTAGCTAGCTGAAATGTATTGTTGGCGGGCAAAAGACTTGCATATGAGTGTTCAGTCATTTTTTTGCTAACTCAAATACACTTAAAACAATGTTTAGGTTGGCATAAAATTATGGTGGCACTTAAAGCCTGAAAACTATCTCCCACATAAACCGATATAGTAAACGGCAATAGCAGATGTGCTGACTGGGTTCTATGTTAACATTTAGATCTTTTCAGAGTTTTGTGCACTCATTTTACGTAAAAATTAAAAAGATCAAGGCTTTGAATTTATTACGGAATTAACTATTGTCTGTGTTCTTCAGTTGTTATAGAGAGCATCATTTTAACAAATGTGATGTGGGTAGGGCTGCCACAAACGATTATTTTGATAGTCGACTAGTCACCGATTGTTTTTGCAATTAGTCCACTAATCAGATCATGCATCAATTGGATGTAAAACGGACAGCTTATTGCACCAGCAGCATCTGCTCTTATATAACTATCATTAGATTACAGCTTTAAGTGTTTAAGGTATGTGCTAACTAAAAATAAAGACAAGATGGTAGTTTATTAAATGTTAATTAAATGTGCAGAGTGTTTCGGTGGAGTTTAATAAAGTCAGCCGATTTACTCAGGAACAAATAAAATACTGAAAAAAGCCAAACAATAACATTTTTAAGTTATCTAAGTGACTTATATATCATGTTTAACCTGAGTAGCGAAAGACGGCGGTGGGTTTGAAAATGATTTGCCGGGAGTCCGGTGTTCCCACGGGCTCTGGTGAGCCTTGCTATCGAGCTAGTGGGTAACAGACGTCTCCGAAAACGTCGGAGCGCTTCTGAAAATATGTGGTGTCTTGATAAACTGAGCAGATATTTGAGGTTTACACAGCTACATTCTCGCCTGAAAACATGTTAAACATTTATTTTGTGACCCAGAAAGAATAATAACAGTAATATTAAAACTAACTAGCTGCCACCATTGTTGGAAACTGAGCAGGGCCGCGCTATCAATTCTGGGACACAGCTTCTTCTTCTTCGGGGTTTAACGGCAGCTGGCATCCTTGTACATGCAGTGCTGCCATCTTCTGTTTCAGTCCGTTATTACACTCTTAAATCCTGCTACTTATTCCTGCGTCTTTTGGGATCTTACAAAGCTTAAAACGACGCGTCGACTATTAAATTAGTCGTCGACGACTTTGATAGTCGACGTAATCGTGACTAGTCGACTAATCATGGCAGCCCTAGTTGTGGGTATAATATTGACTTGAAAGATGGACAAATTGTTTAGTATCTAGAATTGTCTTTTGGGAAAATGCTTTGCTTAACACAAGTTATGGATCATGATTCTTTTTTTTTTCCAATTGATTACCAGGTTATTTGTCCAATTAATTACTGTACAACTAATTTTTTTATTGAATCTCCACACAGGATATGCTTGCAAAGGTGGAATATGGGGGAGTGCAGAAGTATGTCAAAGTTCCAGAAAGTGATGAATGCTTTCATTTCCACCAGTTTCTTAAAGATGGTTTGTACTCATGTGCAATTTAAATGAGTATAAAATTATCACCTATAAGTGATCAACAGTAAGACTTGGTGGTTTTAATAGTATAGTGACATTTTGGATTTCTTTGTTTCAGTTATGGACAAGTTCAGCTTGCAGCCTCAATTCTTCACAGAAGGTGTACTCATCCTCACTGATACGTCTGACACTGAAGTTGTCGCAGACATTTTTGATGAGCTGGTAAAGTCTGGAGTTCGAGCTTTCAAAGTTGGATATAGAATGCAGACAGCAACAGGTACAGTAGATCCATAATAATTTAGAGGAGTACATTTCTTCATGGTCTTCAAAGTTTACATGAATATTAGCCAGATTTAACAACCTTTCAGATTCCAATTTTCTTCTTTGAAAAACTGTAAAATGCTTTTACATGTTGAGTGCATATTACATGCTGTTATCAGATATAATTTATGTGGTTGAACATTATTGCAGTTGTTGTGACTTCTCATATGCATTTTGCACATTTTTTTTCAATGCCTTTTATGTCCCTTTTTTCCCCTTTAAGACATTGAGATCAGTGTGGCTGACGATGAATCAGAGTCATCGGTACAGCCAATCCCTCTTGCCCTCCTGACATCGCCAGTTTCATTGTCAGACCATCCATCGTCCCCAGCTTCTACCAGTTCATCAGATTCAACTATGATCCTCAAAAGTACAAAGAACAGGAAGAAGGGCCTACAAGTGCTTGATCGCGATGAAGCGAAGCAGGTCAAAAGCAAAGCCTAAAGCAATTTCCAGTGCTTAACAGCATTATACAAACACTAACTTTTTTGTATAATTTGCTTTAGTTTAATCAGTATGACTTTTTTTTTTTTAAACAGAA
The DNA here is from genome assembly GCF_964374335.1 of Astatotilapia calliptera. Taxonomy (NCBI): domain Eukaryota; kingdom Metazoa; phylum Chordata; class Actinopteri; order Cichliformes; family Cichlidae; genus Astatotilapia; species Astatotilapia calliptera. The sequence continues at coordinate 15,384,305 of NC_137423.1, forward strand.
GGTTTGTAGTGTCCTGAGCTCAAACCCAAAGGGTGAAGAAATTTTCAATGAATACGACAAAACTAAAACACTGTCAGATCCAACTCATCGACAAATGGTCAACATACTGGTTACCCATGTGATTCTATCATATCTGCAAGTATTCTTTGATGATCATAAAAACAATTGTCGAGTGAGCAGAAGAGCAATACACTTTGTTTTGTTTTTGAAAGGAGGATTCCGCCCATAAGTGTTCGGACTAACTATGCACTGGGGATTGCAACGCTTTTTCCATATCTCCAAGATCCTTACTCAAAAAATGGCTATGTACAGTGGGGCAAAAAAGTATTTAGTCAGCCACCGATTGTGCAAGTTCCCCCACCTAAAATGATGACAGAGGTCAGTAATTTGCACCAGAGGTACACTTCACCTGTGAGAGACAGAATGTGAAAAAAAAATCCATGAATTCACATGGTAGGCTTTGTAAAGAATTTATTCGTAAATTAGGGTGGAAAATAAGTATTTGGTCACCTCGAACAAGGAAAATCTCTGGCTCTCACAGACCTGTAACGTCTTCTGTAAGAAGCTTTTCTGTCCCCCACTCGTTACCTGTATGAATGGCACCTATTTGAACTCATCATCTGTATAAAAGACACCTGTCCACAGCCTCAAACAGTCAGACTCCAAACTCCGCCATGGCCAAGACCAAAGAGCTTTCAAAGGACACCAGGAAAAGTATTGTAGACCTGCACCAGACTGGGAAGAGTGAATCTACAATAGGCAAGCAGCTTGGTGTGAAAAAATCAACTGTGGGAGCAATCATCAGAAAATGGAAGACATACAAGACCACTGATAATCTCCCTCGATCTGGGGCTCCACGCAAGATCTCATCCCATGGGGTCAAAATGATCATGAGAACGGTGAGCAAAGATCCCAGAACCACACGGGGGGACCTGGTGAATGACCTGCAGAGAGCTGGGACCAAAGTAACAAAGGTCACCATCAGTAACACACTACAACGGCAGGGAATCAAATCCCGCAGTGCCAGACGTGTTCCGCTGCTGAAGCCAGTGCATGTCCAGGCCCGTCTGAAGTTTGCCAGAGAGCACATGGATGATACAGCAGAGGATTGGGAGAATGTCATGTGGTCAGATGAAACCAAAGTAGAACTTTTTGGTATAAACTCAACTCGTCGTGTTTGGAGGAAGAAGAATACTGAGTTGCATCCCAAGAACACCATACCTACTGTGAAGCATGGGGGTGGAAACATCATGCTATGGGGCTGTTTTTCTGCCAAGGGGACAGGACGACTGATCCGTGTTAAGGACAGAATGAATGGGGCCATGTATCGTGAGATTTTGAGCCAAAACCTCCTTCCATCAGTGAGAACTTTGAAGATGAAACGAGGCTGGGTCTTCCAACATGACAATGATCCAAAACACACCGCCCGGGCAACAAAGGCGTGGCTCCGTAAGAAGCATTTGAAAGTCCTGGAGTGGCCTAGCCAGTCTCCAGACCTCAACCCCATAGAAAATCTGTGGCGGGAGTTGAAAGTCCGTGTTGCTCGGCGACAGCCCCAAAACATCACTGCTCTCGAGAAGATCTGCATGGAGGAATGGACCAAAATACCAGCTACTGTGTGTGCAAACCTGGTAAAGACCTATAGTAAACGTTTGACCTCTGTTATTGCCAACAAAGGTTATGTTACAAAGTATTGAGTTGTATTTTTGTTATTGACCAAATACTTATTTTCCACCCTGATTTACGAATAAATTCTTTACAAATCCTACCATGTGGATTCATGGATTTTTTTTTCACATTCTGTCTCTCACAGTTGAAGTGTACCTCTGGTGCAAATTACTGACCTCTGTCATCATTTTAGGTGGGGGAACTTGCACAATCGGTGGCTGACTAAATACTTTTTTGCCCCACTGTAAGTGTTATCTCTGAAACGCAACATCTCTGTAATTTATACATGTTGTTAAAGTGGTACCAAATATGCATTCCTTTGTTGCATTTTTTTGTTGTGTATGTTTTTTGTTTGTTTTTGTGTGTGATTGATGTGCATGCATGAGCAGGAACATTACTATGATCCGGAGGCTAATACTGGCTATCTTGCTTGGAGACTCAAGACTGTCCAACGCAATACCTATGATGGTGCTAGTGGGTGTCCCAGGCCAAGCTTCCAGCACAGTCCAACAACCCGAAGAGAATCTTTGTTTGTTAGTGGACAGCTTTTTGGTGAGGAGTGCAGAGAGGCTCTGTCTGTTATTAGACACTCAACAGATAGGTCTGTGGTTAAAGAGAAGATGAAAGCTACTTTTGAATATAGACAGAAGCTGGTACATGACCCAGATGCAACATCATCAATCTTGGATGTCTTCCCTCGTTTCCTTGATACACCGGGGTTGGTGAGTATATTTTTAGATATTTCATGATATGAAACTAAAGATAACATTTTGCCAAGAACACTTAAGTAACCAGTATTTGGTTCCTGTTTTGTCTTATTAATAGATTGATCAGGATTTTGCAATGATGCTTGGAGATGAAGCCTCTGGAAGATTTCTTACAAAGTGGTCTTCGTATTTCAAGCAAAAAATCATCGCAGAAAGCCAAAGTCTTCCATCAAGTCCTTGTGTTGAGGAGTTACAAGCATCTTTTGATACGGAGGCTTCAAATGACTGGGGTAAATCTGGACAGTGTTTCAGTATATAAAATACTTACATTTCCATTTGTCTGTCCTAAAACAGTTAACTGAGCGGAAATAGACTAGTAAATTAGTAATTTATGCATCCTTGTGGTTGTAAGCATTTCCAGAAATCTCATCATTTAACTACTTATTTTCCAACTGTTTTCTAGTCCATGTTTAACCTTTTGTCTCAAATGTGCTTTTTGTCTTTAAGGCTGGGATAGTGACATGGCAGCTCTTCTGTTGTTGCTGCATCTCCTGCCCCCAACATCAAAAGGCCACAAAAAAACAGCAAAAATTAGCTCTGCACAGGCAGCCAATCATCTTGTGAGATTCATCAAGGTATGCTCTATTACTCTACTCTATTTTTTTGTAAAAACTGTTTGTAATTAATGATTTTTGGTCCATGGTAAGCCACAAGATAAAAACAGAAAAGACGCAGTAAATTAATTACCTTTTGTGTATTTGATATGAAATCATGCTGTATCTATAGATATCAGAAGAGATAAAATCTGGTATGGCTTTCCTTTCCAAAAGAAGTTAATCCACAGATTTGGGTTCAGCACACACTCATTGCCCCTGCAAACAGAAGAATGTGAACTTCAAAAATAAAGCATTACTCTGTTTTATTCTACTTGGATCCATTTGTGTTAAGACGGGTTACTTGCTTGGGCCCATAGACCTTATATATGCAAGCCAAACAGTTGAAAAGAAATTTTACTCATGATTGAAATGTGCTATTCAAATTCCAGGAAGGAGTCAGCCTCACTGCTTTCCTGGAGAAAGCTAACACCAGGCAGCCCTTCCTTCTCTGCATTGGTGAGCAAAAGAAGAACATTCAGAGGTTCTTCATCATTGTAGACCAGAAAGCTATCCCATGTGATGCTCCAACTTCAGTGGCTGCTTTTGATGGGCTTTTCAAAGCACACTTTGTCTTCAGCCTCTCATATGATGAAGCTCTTTCCAGTTTCTACACCTTCATTCAAACCACAATCTACAACATTGATGTTGGAAACACAAAAGAAAGCCCTCGAGTCAAGGAACTGAGAGCATGTCTGCTGCAAGACCGTTAAATGCCCGCAAGGTCCACACGCTTTTGGGAGGATTTAAAAAAAACAAAAACAAAAAACTCTTTGACAATGTTCAAATGCTTTGTTTGTAAAATGCACCACAAAAATTGTTCAGCTCTTTGTCAACATTTGTCAACTGGAAGTCTCATATAAATCATATACATAACAAAATTTCAAGAAGTGTCTCAATCTTGAATAAAGTAAAACACATTCTGGACCACAAATCACTCCACATTCTCTATTGTTCCCTGATTGCACCGTATTTGAATTACTGTGCAGAGGTTTGGGGCAATACTTACAAATGTTCACTGTCATCAATCTTTATATTACAAAAAAGGGCCTTAAGGATAATCCATAAAACTGGTTACAGAGATCATACAAATCCACTATTCTTAAAATCAAAAATTCTAAAATTCACAGATCTGGTTCATTTTCTCAGTGCACAAATTATATATAAAGCAATAAATAACCTGCTTCCTGACAATATTCTAAAAATGTTTTCTAAAAGGGAACGGGGATACAATTTGAGGGGGGAATTAAATTTAAAACATCCTCGTATCTGTCACGATACACTTTCCCGCAGCAGGGAGGTCGCAGGTCCGGGGGGGGGGGATCTGAAGCAGACGAGAAGGCAGGTCACCAACTAATCACAAGTCACGGATATGAAGCACAAGAGCTGTGAGAACACTAACGTTAGGGGTACAATCATCCAGCGACGAGAGGATCTGTGTTCCAGCCTCAAATAGTGCTCCCGGTGATGATGGGTGAGTGTTGTCAGGTGTGTGTGTGGGCCAAGGGCGGGAGCCCACAGTGAGCTCCGCCCAGGCAGAGAGGGAGAAAACAGCAACAGCAATTGTAGCCTTGTGGGGCCGACCGGGCAGGCACGGAGACCATGACAGTACCCCCCCCTCAACGGGAGCCTCCCGGTGACCCACCAGGCTTACCTGGATGCCTGCGGTGGAAGTCCCGGAGCATGGCACCATCCAGGACAGCAGCTCGAGGCACCCAGGAGCGTTCCTCTATCCCGTAGCCCTGCCAGTCAACCAGGTACTGAAAACCCCGACCCCGGCGCCGGGAGTCCATGATGCGGGTGATATTGTAGACCAGCTGACCATCCACGAGCCGGGGGGGGCAGCGGGGCCCTGGAGGGAGGGCACAACGGGCTGGAGAGCACCGGCTTGACCTGAGACACATGAAAGACATTGTGAATGCGCATGTTGCGCGGCAGCTTGAGGCGGACAGACACAGGGTTCACAATGGCCTCAACGGGAAAAGGGCCAATAAACTGAGGAGACAGCTTCTTCGACTCAGTCCGTAGCGGCACAAAATGGGTAGCCAGCCATACTTGTTGACCGATGGTGTACACGGGGGCCGGTGTCGGTCAGCGAGGGTCTTGTTCCGCTCCTTAGTACGGAGCAGGGCAGCCTGAGTCGCCCGCCAGGCACGACGGCACCCGCGGAGGTGAGCCTGTACAGAAGGAACGGAGTGCTCACCTTCGATGGCCGGGAGCAAAGGTGGTTGATAGCCCAGGGACGCTTCGAAGGGAGACTTGCCCGTGGCGGAGGATGTGTGGCTGTTGTGGGCGTATTCGATCCATGGAAGCTGTTCACTCCAGGTCGATTGGTTGTGCGAAGTGACACAGCGGAGGGCAGCTTCCAGCTCCTGGTTGGCCCGCTCCGATTGCCCGTTACTCTGTGGATGGAAACCGGAAGACAGACTGACCTTGGCCCCCAGTGCGGAGCAGAACTCCCTCCAAACACGGGACGTGAATTGCGGCCCCCTATCCGAGACGATGTCCTCGGGGATCCCGTGAAGACGGAACACATGGGAGGTGAGGAGCCGGGCCGTCTCCAAGGCCAAGGGGAGCTTCGGGAGGGCGACGAAGTGTGCAGCTTTGGAGAAACGATCGATAATGGTAAGTATGGCGGTGTTACCAGCGGAGGGCGGCAGGCCCGTGACAAAGTCCAAAGAAACATGGGACCATGGTCGAGCTGGTGTAGGGAGAGGCTGCAGAAGACCCGGTGGAGGGCGGTTCGAAAGCTTATTCCGGGCGCAGGTCGAACAGGCGGCTACATACTCCTTGGCATCCCTAGTCATAGCAGGCCACCAGAAGTAACGTCGGAGGAACGAGCAGGTGCGGAGGACCCCAGGATGGCATGAAAAGCGGGCGGTGTGAGCCCACTGGAGAACCTGAGAGCGGACGGCTGAAGGAACGAAGAGGCGACCAGGTGGACCAGTGCCAGGATCCGGTTCGGTCTCCTGCGCCTCTTGGATGAGCCCCTCGATCTCCCAGGAGATGGCTCCAATTATGCAGGCGGCCGGGAGGACAGGCTCAGGGTCCGAGTCCTCCCCAGTGATGGAGAATTGCCTGGACAGGGCGTCTGGCTTTACGTTCCGTGTTCCTGGCCTGTAGGTGATAGTGAAGTCAAAACGAGCGAAAAACAGTGCCCACCTGGCTTGCCGGGAATTGAGACGTCTAGCCGAGCGCAGGTACTCCAGATTCTTGTGATCCGTCCAGACGATGAATGGTTGTGCTGCTCCCTCCAACCAATGTCTCCACTCCTCCAGGGCCAGCTTGACGGCCAGAAGCTCCCGGTCCCCGATGTCATAGTTACACTCTGCTGGGGAGAGACGGCGAGAATAAAAGGCACACGGGTGCAGCTTACCGTCCATCTGTTGAGACAGAACTGCCCCAACCCCGGAGTCCGACGCGTCCACTTCCACAACGAACTGCCGTGTAAGGTCCGGTTGCCGGAGTATGGGAGCGGTGGTGAACCTGTCCTTGAGCAGGGCGAAGGCTCGCTGAGCGGCAGAATCCCACTGGAAGGGAACCTTGGGAGAGGTGAGTTTAGTGAGAGGGAGAGCGATTCTGCTGAAATCACGAATGAACCGTCTGTAAAAGTTGGTGAATCCCAAAAAACGTTGCACTTGGCGGCGATCAGGAGGAGTAGGCCATTCCACCACAGCCCGCACTTTCTCCGGATCAGTCCGCAAGTCCCCCTTCTCGATAATGTGGCCCAGAAAACTCACTGACGCCACGTGGAAATCGCACTTCTCCCCCTTCACAAAGAGCCGGTTCTCCAGAAGGCGTAGCAGGACCTGCCGGACATGGACCTTGTGCTCCTCGAGTGTCTTAGAAAAGATCAAGATGTCATCCAAGTACACAAATACACAACGGTTAACAAAATCACGAAGGACATCATTAACCATCGCCTGAAACACTGCGGGGGCGTTAGTCAGCCCAAACGGCATCACGAGATACTCAAAGTGGCCCCGATGCGTATTGAACGCGGTCTTCCACTCATCCCCCTCCCTGATGCGCACCAGGTGGTAAGCGTTGCGCAGATCCAGCTTGGTAAAGACGGTCATGCCTTGAAGCAGTTCAAAGGCGGAGGAAAGCAACGGCAAAGGGTATTTGTTCTTAACAGTGATCTGATTAAGGCCCCGAAAGTCAATACACGGCCGCAGCGAACCATCCTTCTTATCCACGAAAAAAAACCCAGCCGCGACAGGGGAAGAGGAGGGGCGAATCAACCCTGCCGCCAGCGACTCCGAGATGTAACGCTCCATAGCATCCCTCTCAGGCCGGGAGAGGCTGTACAGGCGGCTAGACGGCAGCGGAGCTCCAGGAAGAAGATCGACGGCACAATCGTACGGGCGGTGCGGGGGAAGGGACCGCGCCCGATCCTTACAAAAAACATCCCGCAGATCATGATAAACCTGCGGAACCATCGAGAGGTCCGGGGCGTCCGACGGCGAGGCCGTGGGTGGGAGCGAAACGGGGGAAGCCGCAGCCCGGAGGCAGTTCATATGGCAGGCCACACTCCAACCTAGTACGGCACCCTTCTCCCAGTCGATATGCGGGTTGTGGAGGACAAGCCAGGGGTGACCCAGAACCAGCGGAGTGAGAGGAGCCTTAAACGAAAAAAAACAAATCCTTTCTGCGTGATTGCCAGAGAGAGATAATGAAAGGAATTCAGAAACATGAGTGATGTCAGGCAGGCGCTGGCCCGACAGTGCGTGAACGCGGAGGGGGCGTGACAGAGGCTCCAAGGCGATGTTCAGTTTGGCGGCGAGTGAGGTGTCAATAAAGTTCTGCTCAGCCCCAGAGTCAATGAGAACGGAGAGAGAATGAGAAACAGTCCGAACACGCAGAGTAGCCGGCAAAAGAAGCCTGGGGAGAGGGCTTTCACTCGACAGATCGCCCACCAGCACCCTCACGATCACTGGTGAGCGCGCCCTTTTGCCAGCGTTGGGCAGGAGGAGACAGAGTGGCCTTTACGGCTGCAATAAACGCACTCACCGGAGGCAAGACGGCGCTGGCGCTCCGCGGCCGACAGCCGTGAGCGCCCAAGCTGCATGGGCTCTTCCCCATCCCCAGTGTCGGCGTCACACGACCCATGGGCTGCAGTAGGGGTCCCACAAAAGTCCAGCGGGGCATGCCCCGAACGCGCGCGTGCGCTCCGATGTGCGCGCACCTGATCGTCCACCCGCATACACAAAACCAGAAGCGCATCCAGGGAGGAAGGCAGTTCACGGAGCATTAGTTCATTCTTTATTTCCTCATTAATATTAGTGAGCAATGCACTTTTAAGGGCCTCTTCCCCCCATTTCGCCTGTTCAGCCAAGGTAGAAAAGTCAATAGAAAAATCAGCCATGCTGCGTTTACCTTGTTTAAGCGCAAGCAAGCGCTGGCCGGCGGTGGCAGTTGTGGCTTTCCTGTCAAACACACCTTTAAACTTAGTAAGAAAGTCAGAAAAGGTGATGTCCGGCTCCGCCTGAAGCGCAGCTTGAGCCCAGGTTAGAGCACGGTCCTGGAGTAACTGGACGATATAAGCGATTTTCGCACCATCAGTAGAAAAGGTTTGCGGTTGCTGGCGAAACTGAAGGGCACACTGAGTGAGAAAACCAGCACATTTATCAATCTCTCCCGTGAAAGCCCTGGGAGGCTGGATGATTCTGTCACGATACACTTTCCCGCAGCAGGGAGGTCGCAGGTCCGGGGGGGGGGGGATCTGAAGCAGACGAGAAGGCAGGTCACCAACTAATCACAAGTCAAGGATATGAAGCACAAGAGCTGTGAGAACACTAACGTTAGGGGTACAATCATCCAGCGACGAGAGGATCTGTGTTCCAGCCTCAAATAGTGCTCCCGGTGATGATGGGTGAGTGTTGTCAGGTGTATGTGTGGGCCAAGGGCGGGAGCCCACAGTGAGCTCCGCCCAGGCAGAGAGGGAGAAAACAGCAACAGCAATTGTAGCCTTGTGGGGCCGACCGGGCAGGCACGGAGACCATGACAGTATCCGTACAACATTAAAAAGTTTTTGCATCTCTGTGTGTGGAGTGAAGCTGTGGAACAGACTAAGTAAAGATATGAAGCAATGTCCAAGCATGGCGCAGTTTAAAAAGCGGTTTAAGGATATGGTTTTTACAGGGTACAGGGAAAAGGTAGAGATTTGATAGGGTGTTCTTGTCTAATATTTTCATGTGTGTGCGGGTGCACGGGTATGTTGGTATGGGTATATATATATATATATATATATATATATATATAAATATATATATATATATATATATATATATATTTGTAGGTTGTGTATCCTTGAGGTGAAAATGTGTATATGTGCGTATGTGTATATACGTATGTATGGATAGACAGAAACATATGTATATATTAAAAAAAAAAAAAATTACACATGACATATAATGTAATTGCAAGGAGGTATTTTTGTAGTCTATTGATACTATATAGTGGAAAAGGGGTGGGATTAAATAAGCTTATGCTTCTTCCTGCTCCTTTTTGAACATGAACTTTATTTGGAGTTGTGGTTGCTCGTTTTCCTTTTGTTTTGCTTTGTTCATTTGTCTCTTTTAATTCTATTTTGTTGTACTTTTTCAACATGTTCAAAATAAAGATTCAATCAATCAATCAATCAAACATTTAAAATTTCATCATGGTTTATATCCAAACAAAAATCTGCGTTTAAAATGTGGAGAGCAAGGATGTCTTTCATCTTTTTGTACTTACAATGGCTTTAGAAAACATCTTCATAATGTACATAGTCATTATCACGATAAACATGTAGGGATGGAACAGGAAGTTGCCCAACAAACACATTCTCTAGGAGACTCTTTTAGTGATCAACCATCTACTTCTGCATCTGTATCACAGGTTCCCACTGTTATTTCACAGGACTCGCTTGTTGGAATGTGTGGATCTATTGTCGCTCACTTACAAGCTTCTGGTCTTACTGAGAGTGCTGTTCAAACAATAATTAGTTCTGTTGAGGAAGTTGTCAGTGATGTTCAGAGTCAAGCAAGAGAAGTAGTACTCCAAACATTTTCCCCTGATAGTAAAAAATCAGACATTTACAAAAGAGTTGAGCACAATTTAAACCAATTAGATAACCCCTTTTCAAAATTTAACACTGAGGAAAAAAAGACAGAAATATTACGATGAAAAATGGGAAATAGTTGAGCCTAAAGAATTTGTACTTGGTGTAAGATTGGATACACGTAGACAGAACTACAGGGGTTTATAGCGAAACACCTGTCAGAGACAAATACATGTATGTGCCCATTTTAGGTACGATACATTCAATTTTCAAGAATAAAGACATTAGAGAATGCTTCTTGCATGAGAAACAAACACAAGCTGGGTTATACAAAGACATTAATGATGGATTATATTTCCAAAACCATCCTCTGTTTTCACAACAGAAATATGCTCTACAGATTTTACTGTATTACGATGATTTTGAAACTGCTAACCCATTAGGTTCGAAGAAAGGGATCCACAAACTGGGCTGTATTTATTTCACTATAAAAAACCTCCCACCAAAGGTTAACTCTGTGCTGATGAATGCACATCTAGCTGCTCTTTTCCACACAGACGACTTAAAGAAATATGGTTTTGAAGAAATACTAAAGCCTTTGATGACTTGAAAATTTTAGAAACTAAAGGAATCCTGCTTCCCTTTACTGAAGAGCCAGTGTTTGGTTCTGTTGTTCAAGTTACAGGAGACAATCTTGCTTTAAATGGCTTACTAGGTTTTGTTGAATCATTTAGTGCAACAAACTGGTGTAGGTTTTGTTTAGTAAACAAGGAAGAAATTCAGTCTGTATTTAATGAAGACAGTTCGGACATTGTTCTGCGCTCCAGAGAACTTCATATTGAACACTGTAATGCGTTAAGTGAAGACCCTGCTCTCACTTCCGTTTATGGAGTTAAAAGATCTTGTGTGCTCAATTCATTGGAATATTTTCACAGCACTGACAATTATGCAGTTGATATAATGCACGATTTATTGGAAGGAGTTGTGCAGTATGAGCTCAAACTTTTTTTTCAATACATGATCAAAAATGGCTACATCTCCATTAGCACATTACTTGACAGGATACAGACGTTTAATTATGGTTTTGTAGAGCGTAAAAATAAACCAAGTGGGTTAAAAATAGATGATAACAGCAAACATTTAGGTTTAAATGCCATTCAGTCATTATGTATCCTACGCAATACTGCACTAATTTTTGGAGACATAGTTGAGCGGGACAATAGCCACTGGAATTTTGTTCTCCTGTTGTTGCAAATTGTTGATATTGTGTTGTCCCCAGTCCTTACTGATGGCATGATATGTTACTTGAAACATCTGATCTGTGATCACCATAACATGTTTAAAAAATTGTTCCCTGGTAGAAAATTAATTCCTAAACACCACCTAATGATTCACTATCCAAGGTGTATTAAGAAAATTGTCCCTCTTATCCACATATGGTGTATGCGTTTCGAAGCAAAACACAATTTTTTTTAAAAGGGCTGTCAAAAATTTTAAAAACCTTACAAAATCTCTAGTAAAGCAACATTGTCAATTGGCCTTTTACTATGAAAATTATTGTTTTAAAAGATTTCAGTTCGGTCCTTTAAAATTAAAAAGAGTTGATAGCATGGAAGGTGGACATTTGTTGTGCGAGTCATTAAATGTAGATTCATGTGTAAATGTTTCAACTACAAATTGGGTTAGAAATTATGGCACTGAATACCAGGTTGGTTTGTTTTTATGCACTGGAATGTCCAGTGATCTACCAGTCTTTAAGAAAATTTGCTATATCATAATACATGAACAACATGCATTCATATTAGGCTGTACTGTCAACACCTTGTACTTTGATGAACACTTTCATGCATACTGCATTGAAGAAAAAAGTAATGAGCATGCTGTTATTTCAATTGACCAGCTCACCTATGTTAGACCCTGTGACAAGCAATATTCAAAGGAAAATGAGAAGATATACATTATTCCATATTGTTACATGTTTTAAAAAAATGTTTTGAAAATGTGGGGCATATAAAAATAAATCTTTTTCAGAAGAACATTGGCTCTTTTTAATATTTTTTTCCCCAAGGAATTTCTAAAACATCAAAACAGTAAAATTTACACTTTTTAGAATTAATTAGACGATAACTCTTTTATAGTCAAAATAAAATACTCTGTAAGAGTTTATATATTAACTCTTAACACCTAGTTAGTGTTAATGAGTGTTAAATTTTCAACTCCAGGCAGATTTGATATTTAACACTAAATCAGAGTTCATGTACCAACTCTCCAAAAAGAGTTAAATTAACACTCTCTGGTGTGGACCCATATAGAAACTTTAATAGTGTTGAAATCAAATCTGACGGTGTTAATTTGGACATGCTGGATTTGCTGTGTAGGGACGCAGTTTGTCCCGTACTTTAGCTATAATGGAAAAAGACACAAAGCTGGATTTATTCTGTGTGTTTACACTGCACAGCTGCCTCTTCTTCTGTCATTCTCTCCCCCTCCTCCTCCTGTTGCTACTTCAATCATGAAACTCGATTGAAACCAGGATCCTTTTCTATGTAGCTGACAGCTGGTAACTGTGCAGGGGCGGGTCTAGCAAAGTTTTGCCAGGGGGGCAGGTGGGGCATTAACAGGGAGAGGGGGGCACAAAGAAACACTTTTTTTTCTTATTCTCATTTAAAATATCTAACTTTAATTAAATAATTATCTGAATCTTGCGAACAAAGTTTTTATCTGACGTAAAATGTATAGAAATCATACATATACCAACAAGACAGTGTACATCACTGTCACAACAGCATTTGTTTTCATTCAAAGGCTTTATGGCTTTAATACCTGGTGGGCCGGTCTCTAGTCAAAATGCCCGATTTTTTTGTCCCAGTCCAGACCTGCAGGTTAATACTGGCAGTGTCACCATGCCAGCTGACTGTATTTCATCATCAGCCACTGTTGTTCAGTGTTACCAAAGTTTATCATAACGCAGCATAGAAAGTATTTACTTGCTTTCAGGTTTCATTCAAATGTTAGCCTTTTCATTTGTTTCCCCACTTTTTTCCTGTTTCAAAATCAAACACCAGTTTGTGAGAAAATTATCTTCTTTTTTTAATAGGCAGATAAAGTTTTGCATTGGCTTATTTTCCAGTTGTATGTTAAAAATGTTCGTATTTTAATATTCAAAAATGCTTTTGCCCAAAACATATCTGCACTATACAGTGGGGCAAAAAAGTATTTAGTCAGCCACTGATTGTGCAAGTTCCCCCACTTAAAATGATGACAGAGGTCAGTAATTTGCACCAGAGGTACACTTCAACTGTGAGAGACAGAATGTGAAAAAAAAAAAATCCATGAATTCACATGGTAGGATTTGTAAAGAATTTATTCGTAAATTAGGGTGGAAAATAAGTATTTGGTCACCTCAAACAAGGAAAATCTCTGGCTCTCACAGACCTGTAACGTCTTCTGTAAGAAGCTTTTCTGTCCCCCACTCGTTACCTGTATGAATGGCACCTGTTTGAACTCATCATCTGTATAAAAGACACCTGTCCACAGCCTCAAACAGTCAGACTCCAAACGCTGCCATGGCCAAGACCAAAGAGCTTTCGAAGGACACCAGGAAAAGTATTGTAGACCTGCACCAGACTGGGAAGAGTGAATCTACAATAGGCAAGCAGCTTGGTGTGAAAAAATCAATTGTGGGAGCAATCATCAGAAAATGGAAGACATACAAGACCACTGATAATCTCCCTTGATCTGGGGCTCCACGCAAGATCTCATCCCGTGGGGTCAAAATGATCATGAGAACGGTGAGCAAAGATCCCAGAACCACACGGGGGGACCTGGTGAATGACCTGCAGAGAGCTGGGACCAAAGTAACAAAGGTCACCATCAGTAACACACTACAACGGCAGGGAATCAAATCCCGCAGTGCCAGACGTGTTCCGCTGCTGAAGCCAGTGCATGTCCAGGCCCGTCTGAAGTTTGCCAGAGAGCACATGAATGATACAGCAGAGGATTGGGAGAATGTCATGTGGCCAGATGAAACCAAAGTAGAACTTTTTGGTATAAACTCAACTCGTCGTGTTTGGAGGAAGAAGAATACTGAGTTGCATCCCAAGAACACCATACCTACTGTGAAGCATGGGGGTGGAAACATCATGCTATGGGGCTGTTTTTCTGCCAAGGGGACAGGACGACTGATCCGTGTTAAGGACAGAATGAATGGGGCCATGTATCGTGAGATTTTGAGCCAAAACCTCCTTCCATCAGTGAGAACTTTGAAGATGAAACGAGGCTGGGTCTTCCAACATGACAATGATCCAAAACACACCGCCCGGGCAACAAAGGAGTGGCTCCGTAAGAAGCATTTGAAAGTCCTGGAGTGGCCTAGCCAGTCTCCAGACCTCAACCCCATAGAAAATCTGTGGCGGGAGTTGAAAGTCCGTTTTGCTCGGCGACAGCCCCAAAACATCACTGCTCTCGAGAAGATCTGCATGGAGGAATGGGCCAAAATACCAGCTACTGTGTGTGCAAACCTGGTAAAGACCTATAGTAAACGTTTGACCTCTGTTATTGCCAACAAAGGTTATGTTACAAAGTATTGAGTTGTATTTTTGTTATTGACCAAATACTTATTTTCCACCCTGATTTACGAATAAATTCTTTACAAATCCTACCATGTGGATTCATGGATTTTTTTTTTCACATTCTGTCTCTCACAGTTGAAGTGTACCTCTGGTGCAAATTACTGACCTCTGTCATCATTTTAGGTGGGGGAACTTGCACAATCGGTGGCTGACTAAATACTTTTTTGCCCCACTGTATGTCAGTAAAAATACTTTGCAAATATTGCTGTCCTTGAATGCTGAATAAACACTGACAGAGCACTGATTGTATCTCTTGTACTTTATCAACACAGTATCTAAAAACTTTGCACCGTAGTGGTTAAAATCTCATTCTAATAAGAGTTAAAAGCGCATTTGGTTATTAGGTTTAAAGGGTTATTGAATTATGGTTAATGGTTGGTAGAATTGTTTTTAACATTACATCTGCCACCCTTCTCCAAATCTGTGCCCCTACCTGGCCCCCCCAACAAAAATTTTCTAGACACGCCACTGATAGAAGAAGGTCAAATTTGAAAGAAAACCATTCCATTCACAGTTAAGATGGATCAATTGATGAGTCTTATAGTGTACAAAGTTTGTCTTCTGTAGTACATGCTAGAAGACGAGCACAGGAATGGCCCTGGTCAGGTGCCTTTTTAACAGCCACCTTTGGATATAAAGTTCACTTATTTAAATGGTGGGAGAAATAAAATAAAGGCCTGTTGCTGTAAGAAATAAATAAACGTAGTTTGTTGAATTGAGAGAGTAATAGTGGCTCCACTTCATTTTTCTCACTCTCACTTGCAGCATTTCTTCCTGCCCTTAGAGGTAAAGGTCAATGAACTTCAAAGCGTGAGAGGCAATAAAAGCAGATAAGGTGAGGAATAAAAACTGTCTATCAAAACAGTTTCAACAATGGTTACCTATACTAAAAATACTAACTAACTATGAAAGCCATTGTTGCTTTTTGGAATCCTTTTTGCATGTCTCTGTCAACCTAGCTCCCTCCAAAACAATGCTTTGTGAGTCCAAAGGACCCCCTTTGATAAGGTTGATAGGTGTATTTGGACCAAAGGGAAAAGTGTTGAACAGAGTCCAAGAGTTACATGGATTTCCTGAAAGTAACTAAATGCTACGGAGCTCCCTCAAGCAGCTTTGGTACAGGTGCTGTTGTCCTGCTGTATCTGGACTGCTGATAAAAATGCCAACGTAAATCAAGTAACAAAGCTGATGAGGCATCCCATTGAGGTATGTGAAAGAGTTGTTGAAGCAAGGTTAGAAGAGCAATGATGATTAGTGAGGAGCAGTATATCTTCATGATGATTAAAATATCTACAGATGGATTGGCTGGTTTGAGACTATTGATGGACAAATATAGAGAAGGTCAGAAGGAGTTGCATTGTGTCTTTTTGGATCTAGAGAATGCATTTGACAGAAAACACTGTAGATCTGTTTTGAGGGTAGCGAGCATCTGGAAGAGAACTTGAAGAGAAGACATTTTCACTAGAACCCAGGCAGAATACGTGTGTGAACGACAGGTGGAAAAGTAAATATTCAAAGAACAGAGGTAGTGAAGATAGATGAGTCTAAATACATGGACTCAACCATCCAAAGCAGGTGAAGAAGAAAGTAGATTCTGGGTGGAGTGGGTGGAGACAGGTGTCATGTGTCACAGAATGCTAACAGCAAGATTGAAAGGGGGCTTTTAAAAGATAGTAGTGAGACCTGCTATGATGTATGGTTTGGAGACCGTAGCACTGACAAATAGACACGGGGTGTAGTTGGAGATGCCACGATTTTTACTGAGAGCGACCAGAATGGATTGTATTAGAAATGAGCACATCAGAGGGACAGCTCAGGTTGAGGGGCTCGGAGATAAAGTTAGAGACAAGGTTGAGATGGTCTGGATATGTGTACAGGAGGTACTGTGAATAAACTGGATATATGATGTTCAAAATGGAACTGCCAGGCAGGAGGAAAGACCACAATTAAGGTTCATCGATAGGACATACCAAGGGTTGGTGTGACCAAGGAGGATGCTAGAGATAGGGTGAGACAGGAAGAATACTCCAGTGATTAGAAAGTGCCTAAATAGTACTCCAACGAAAAAAAACCCATGTAATTTTCACTTTTCAGACCTTTCAGCCTTTCTCTCCATGCATTTTATTTGCAGCTTTGTCATACCATTTAATTTGTATTGTCAGTAATCAGTAAATTTAAACACACAGATAAATGTTTCTGTTCATGCCACCAAAACATTCTTTGGTTTTTAAAGTGTGGGTTACTGCAAGGCAAGGTATTTACTTTGTTAGAGAAAATGAATTTACTTTTCAATGTTCCCGAAAGGGTTTGTTTCAAAAGAAGTGCTCATCTGAACAGGCATATAATACCAGAGGTACTGATATGCACACTGAATGGCAAGAATCTTGATGTAAATTTGACCAAAATGCAATGAACTGGCACTCCTGAAAGGTGCTTGTGGTGTTGCAATTGCTACAAGTGAAAAGTAGCAAAAGTAGGTGTGCGAAGAATTTAAATAAGAAAGCTCAAGAGAGAAGCAGCTTACTTTCTCACTTTCAAACACCAAGCCAATCTCTATGTAAAGTAGGTTCTTGTCAGATTGTCAGTTTCAGAAAGTCACACTAACAGTATAATGCTTGCTTCCAGTGCCAACATAGGAAAGATAAGTGCCTTGGGGAGGTTGCAGCCTCTATTCCAACTGTGTCCAATGTGTTCTTCGCAGAGCCACAAAATAGGTTCTTTATTGAGCTTTTTTTTTAACTATATAACATTGAAAAAAAAAGTTACTTCTATATAAACCTCTTAAATCCATGCTGGTGAAAAGGAGTGGACTTTTTTCATTCTGTTTCATAATTTAACTCCATGTAGAGTCACTCGCATCTGTAAAGTTTCTACAAAGAGAAAGAAACAGGACCTTCCAATTAGTCATGGTAATGCTGGTTACAGATAAATAAGTGCCATGTTTTACAAATTTACAAAGTCCATGCAAGAAAGAAGGTGGTGGTAGCTGCAAGAGTAGCATTTTTTTTATCAACCAAGAAGTTGTTATTCACATCCTGTTATTCACAAAGACTTTCATCTTTTGCGCTTGTTTGACAACTCACGGGTTAGTTTTGTTTTCACTTGGTTTTTACTTGCCCTTTCAGCAATTTAGCATTTTTAGTTTGTAAAACTAACCAAGTTTTTTTAGGGGCTCAGAGTCTTGAAAAAGGATTGATCCCATCTAATTTCTTATTTTTTGAATATTTGTCACACTCATCTGTGAAAAGTATAAGGTGCGAGTGGTGGACCTTCCAATTCTATTATTCTATGGCAAATCCCAGTCAGTCTCCAGAGAGCACAGGGCTCATTGAGGACACTGAACATTCAGCCCACTCTCATAATTATTTGGTCACAAACTTACATCAGTGGCCTGATAGATGTTATTTTGTAGCTCTGGCAGTGCAAAAAGTAGCAGATACTGGTCCTTCTGATGGGTTAAGGACTTTCTACAGCCCTGTCCAGTTCTCCTAGAGTCACTGCTTGCTGGCAGACACAGCAAACCTACTGGCAATGGCATGTACTGATGTGGCATCTTGGAAGAGTTGGACTATAAGGGCATTGTCTGTAGGGTCCAGGTGTCCCCTCAATCTATCAGAGTGATACTGACTTTAGGGGGGAAAAGAAAGAAGCATTTTGGAAAAAAAAAAAAACATGAGGGAAAAATGTCAGTGGCCTCCACCTGTAAAACTATTCTTGTTTTGGGGGTGTTTCATTGTTGCCCGTCTAGTGCATCTGATGTTAATTTTATTAACATAAAAGCGCTGTAAGTGAAGGAAGTGAGAGGTAAGTGATGGAAGTGACGGGAAAAGGTAAGCGACCCATGTTGTAGGTGACGTCGCAGACGCAGGAGATTTGGTGGAAAAAAAGCAAATGGTAGCATAGAATTTAACAAAGTTTCTTTAAGCTTCAGTATTGCCAAATAAACTAATCAATTGTCATATAACTAATAACTAGGGGTACAACAATACTCGTATCGATATTGAACCGTTCGACACAGTGCTTTCGGTTCGGTATGCATATGTATCGAACAATACAAAATTTTTAATTTATTTTATCAACTTTTCTTCTGACGATGCTGTCTGTGTTGAGCGCTCAGTGGATCTGCACTCGACAGTGCAGCCTAGGCAGGGTAGTCGAACGCAGATTCACTGAGCGCAGGGCAAGCTAGCAGATAGAAGTTAAGCTCTCGTTGCAACATGGCAAATTGAACCTCCCCCACCCTCATTCAGATCTGGCGTTTGGAACTATTTTGGTTTTCATGTGACGTATGACCCTGAAGGTAAGTGCGTCATGGACAAAAGTAAAACAGTATGTCGGATGTGCCACGCAATGCTCAATTACACTGGTGGGAACTAGTGCGTTAGCGCAGTTAGCTTGTTGACGTGTTGACGCCATCCAGCCCCACGCACGGGGTGATCCGCGGTAGCTCGTTAGCGGAGTTCTGCCGTGTTGTGGCATTAACGTCATTTCAACGAGATTAACGCTGACAGCACTAGTGGGAACACAACAAATATGACTGCACATTTACTCCGACATCATCCTAGTGCAAAGACAAGTGGAAGCAGACAAAAACAACAAGCACACATGCTACAAACTTTACCCGAGTCATTTGGACAGCCGTTAGCACATGATTCTCCTTATGGGGACCTGATATGTTTAATATGCTACTGAGAATATAGCCCAGAAGAAGCGTATAGTATAGCATTTATTTTGGAAAGAGCCATTTCCCTGTAATAAACTCTCTTTTCCAAAGATGAGTGATTTCTTGATCAGATAGATTATTTTATCCCTTTGTTGTTTCAGCAACATTAAATTTAAAAACTGTACTTTTCAGTTAACATATATATTTATAATTTTAATAAATGACAAATTAAAAAGGCATGAGCATTTTTTTTTGTATCGAAAAAATATTGAACCGTGACACCAAAGTATCGAACCGAACCGTGAATTTTGTGTATCGTTGCACCCCTACTAATAACATCTGTCCTATCATCTCTAACACCCTGGAGGACAATGGGGAGAGTTTAGACGCTCTCCAAGATTACATTGACCGGTGCTTCCAAGATTTAGTAATGAAGAAGGCTCAGAGTGCATCTTCCCCGGCCAAAATTGAGACACCGTCATTGAAGAGA
The DNA here is from genome assembly GCF_964374335.1 of Astatotilapia calliptera. NCBI lineage: Eukaryota > Metazoa > Chordata > Actinopteri > Cichliformes > Cichlidae > Astatotilapia > Astatotilapia calliptera. The sequence goes on from NC_137423.1 coordinate 15,404,162, forward strand.
TGTCGCCTGCCAGACTCCCCCGGCACAACATCACCTGCCGGCAAAGACATTGCAGACATCCTGGAGTCAATCGACAAGCGATTTTCCAGTTTCGATGCGAGGCTGTCCCTGGTGGAGATTTTAGACCGGGAATTTAAATCTCTGAGAGAATCCCTGGAATTTAGCCAGGAGCAGGTGGAAACGCTTGCTGCTGAAAATTCCACGCTACGGGAGTCGGGCAAATCTCTCACCGGTAACGTGACCCAGTTAAACATAGAAAATAAAAAAAAAATAAAAGAATCCATTATCGATCTACAAGCCCGTAGCATGCGAGACAACCTTGTGTTTTCTGGTATTCCAGAATCTGCCGGAGAGGACGCGGAAGCAACGGTGAAAAGCTTCATTAAAATCCACCTGAAGCTGCCGGAGGACACCGTAAAGAACATCGCCTTCGAAAGAGTGCATCGCTTGTATGCCATAAGGTCGCCGACTGGAGACCACGTTCAATTGTGGCCAAATTCGGCCAATTCAAACAGAAGGAACAGGTGAAGAGTCGCGGCAGGGAGCTGAAAGGAACTGACTTCAGCGTGAACGACCAGAAAAAGACCAAAGAGATCCTGGAACGATGCAAGGTCCTGTTCCCAGTTCCACGTAGCTTCATCCAGAGAGGCTCCCGCACTGTCATCGCCGTGGACCGGCTCTATGTAGCCAGCACCACTCCGTGGTTATATTGACTGCACTCCAGATAAGAACCCGCTACACTCTTTTCTTATTCATTCACACTCTCTCCTTTAACATGTGTTTAACCTAGTAATATCAGTATGATGTCATAGCCGATATAACACCGTCACCCTCCGTCATTGCTTTAATTGGAATGTTTCAGTTTCTTTTCTTTTTTGTTGTCGCTTACCGTTCTCGTGTTTTTTTTTTTTCTTTCTTTCACTGCTGTGATCACCTACTTCCCCACTCACCTACAAACAACACCCTCTATTTCTGCATATTCACGCACCACGATCATGCAAACACATGCGCTCAACAGCAGCACATTTACAACAGCCTCACAGCACACACAGACTTATAGGACACACACACACAAGCCACGCTTGTTCATATTAGTGAATAAACACACACATAGTCAGACTTATGGAGCCTCTCACCACATATTTTTTTTCTCTTTCTATTTACAAACAAGTGATGTTTCCACATTCTCTCCACCCGTCTAAACGAAACACCTAGCGTACATCAGACATTAGACATACACACACAATTATGGGCACACTAAGGTTTGTCACATGGAATGTAAATGGAGCTGGCACCAGAGAAAAAAGGTTAAAGATATTTAACCAGCTTAAAAAACTACAGGCAGATGTTGTTTTATTACAAGAGACTCACAGGCCTGTCACAGGTTTAAACGAACTTAAAACACCTGAGTTTCCTAATGTGTTCGCAGCCTGTTATAATTCTAGACAAAGGGGAGTAGCAATTCTAATACATAAAAACGTTAATTTCACAGTACTCGATACAGTTATAGATCCAGAGGGCAGATTCTTAATCATTAAACTATCTATACGTGATAAAAAGCTATGTATTGTAAGTGTATATGGTCCAAATGTTGATCCCTCATTCTTTCACGATTTTTTCAGTGCACTCTCTGAACACTTAGATGGCACACTTGTTCTTGGAGGCAACCTCAACCTTGGACTAAATGAAGAAATGGATATGCTCAATACAGCAGGAACTCAGTGTAATTGGCAGTCCACAAATATAATCGAACAGTATATGAGCGACTTTGGTCCTTGCGATGCATGGCGCTCCCTTCACCCAACAGTAAGGAATATTCTTTCTTCTCACATGTCCATCACTCCTACTCTCATCTGGATTATTTCCTAGTCAGCAGCTCACTGCTGAGTGATATTTCAGACACTGAGATTCACCCTATAGCTGTCAGCGATCATGCTCCTGTATCTTTAACACTAATACATAAGAAGAATGCTACACCAAGTAAAAACTGGAGATTCAATACATCGCTGCTCATAGATGAAGACTTTATTAAATATTTTAAAAAAAGAGTGGACTTCATATTTAGACTTTAATGACACTCCCGGAACATCAGCTTCTGTTCTATGGGAATCAGGGAAAGCTGTGATGAGAGGTAAAATCATTTCTTTCTCATCACACAAAAAGAAAGAAGAAAACAAAAATATTCAGGAACTAGAAAAAACCATCAAATCCTTAGAAGCCTACACGTGCGACCGAGATAAAGAATTAATGAACAAAATATACAAAACAAAACTAGAATTAAATGAAATTATTAATAAAAAAAAATTTAAAAAAAAAAAAAAAAAAAACACAATTCCTAGTACAAAGACTTCTCTTGCAGAATTTTGAACACAGTAACAAATCAGGTCGATTTCTAGCTAACCAGTTAAAAATAAATAAAGAAAAAACAACTATATGTGCTGGAAGAATAAACAACGTTTTTAGGGATTTCTATGAAACTTTATATACACCACAAATAAACCCATCTAAAAATGAAATTGAGCAGTTTCTTGACAATGTAACTCTTCCAAAATTACTAGACAGCCAAGCAATGGCACTGGATTTGCCACTGACGCCAGGTGACCTCCAGGAAGTCCTGATGCCCAATAATAAGGCTCCAGGTCCAGACAGCTACCCTGCAGAATTCTACAAAGAACTCTGGACAATTTTGGCACCAGTATTCCACGGAATGTTGCAGGAAATCAAGGAAAATGGCAGACTACCACCAAATATGAATTCTGCTAGCATTAGTCTCCTGCTAAAACCAGGCAAAGACCCTTTATTTCCCCCAATCGTCCAATATCCCTTATAAATGCAGACCTCAAAATAATCTGCAAAGCCCTCTCAAAAAGATTAGAGAAGATAACCCCCTTTTTAATTCATCCTGACCAAACTGGTTTCATAAAAGGTAGGCACTCATCAACAAACGCACGTAGATTACTTAATTTAACACTTAGAGTGTTAACACTAGACTACTCATACAGTAAAAACATTGAAACCACAATATTATCTCTAGATGCAGAAAAAACGTTTGACAGAGTTAACTGGAAATTTTTATTTGCAACTTTACACAAATTTGGTTTTGGAAACTCTTTCATAAACTGGCTAAGAATATTATGTAATTCCCCAACAGCTTGTGTCAGAACAAATGACCAGACATCCTCCAGCTTCTGTCTCCTGAGGGGCACCAGACAGGGATGCCCACTCTCCCCCTCACTGTTTGCAATTTTTATCGAACCACTAGCAACAGCATTTAGACAGGCTACAACAATTAAGGGCAAATGTAAGAACGCAGAACATAAAATCAGTCTCTATGCGGATGATGTGTTACTTTTTTTCCAAAACTCACAAACCAACCTTTCTGAGGTAATTACTCTAATAAACTGGTTTTCAAGGGTTTCAGATTATTCAATTAACTGGTCAAAATCTACAGTTCTTCCAATTAACTGCTCCTTCCATAATTCTTCTTCTGCCCCACTACAATCTGGAAATATTAAATATTTAGGTATTAATGTCTCTCCTAAGCTTTCAGACTAAACTAAATTAAACCACATCCCACTTCTAAAGAAAGTAGAAGTCGATCTGACTAGATGGAAATCTCTACCCATATCACTCATGGGAAGGGTCGCCACTATAAAAATGATGATCTTGCCAAAAATAAATTACTTATTTGTAATGATCCCGAACAAACCATCACAAGGTTCAGATCTCTGTATTCGTATATTTTTAAATTCCTTTGGAAAGATAAAATAAAATAAAAAATAAAGGAGGATTAGATCTTCCTAATTTTCAACAATGTTTCTTAGCAAACAGGCTTCAGTACATCTCAGGATGGTTAAAATGTTCTTTCTTAGATGAGCCCTGGCTAGATGTTGAACAAACACTATGCAATAATCTAGAGATTTCAGACCCACCATTTATCAGCTCAAACATCAAAAGACATGAATTCTTTAAAAGCATCAGCATCAGCTCTTCTCTGACAGCATGGTGGGAGTTTCTAAAAATAACAGTCTTCATTAATCCCATGCAAACGTACACCTATCTGGAATAACCCTGACATATTACAAAACAATAATATGATTAATTTTTCAGAATGGAGTTGTAAAGGAATTAAATACTTAGAACATATATTAGAAGGAATAGACTTTATTCCATTTGACAGACTAGTTATACAATATGGGATCAACAAGAAAAGATTTTTAGAATATCAACAAATTAAATCCATAGTAAAAAAGAAATTTAACCTCAGTCAAGTTGAATTGCAAACACCACCAAGCGCAGTACATTTTCTTATTCTTAAATCCCCTAAATTATTGTCTAAAATATACAGAGCACATTCTAAAATAGATGAATCAATATCCCTTCCTATTGCAAAGTGGGAAGCAGATTTGTAGGTCGGCTTAGACGAAAACTTCTGGTCTCAGATATGCTTAAAAACCTTTAAATTGATTAGAAATCCCAGTCTGCAATTAATACAATACAAAATACTACATAAAGTGCACTATACAGGTCATCAGATGTTCCAGATGGGCTTTACATCTTCCAACAACTGCTCACACTGTCAAGGCAATACACCAGACAATTACATCCACGCTCTTTGGTTCTGTCCACCAGTGCAGAAGTGTTGGCGCGGGATATGTGAAGACTTATCAAAAAGTGTCTGAAATGTAAAATTCCAACCTCCCCTTTAGTGTGCTTGTTGGGCAAATTGGATGATGTCACTACAGAAACTAATACAGTCCACATGGTTTTTACTGCCCTATGCATTGCCAAGAAATTGGTCCTCATGAACTGGAAAAATAAAAATAATCGTAATTCTAGCCAATATAGAAACCATCTAATAGATCACATTAGTCTTGAGACAGCCTCTGCCACCACATTAGATCAATCGCTTTGGGCTCCTGTACTGTCTTTCCCTCTTCACACTGCACAGAAGAGGAACCGGCAGCAAGGTTCAACACTTTTCTTCCATCAAGACTCTAAAGACCATTACTCTTTGTCCACAGGTTTAATGATGTAGAAAGTGTGAAACTGAAACAAACATAACACAATTACAATTACAGTATATTCTTTAAATCTTACATATACACTGTACCTAAAAGTCTACAATAATCTAAATCAACGTAGCGTAGCACTTTAGCTGCAAGAATAAGCATTAGCCGTGCTCTAAACATGTGGTTTCAACAACGTATCAAAGTTACACATTAAACTTCCCTCATGTCACAAAATACAACCACAGAACTACAGATAAGCATCAAATAAACAATATACATACAGACAATGCTCCAAAAGACAAAGGATTGAAGGCAGATGCATGTGGATTCATGGCAGTCTCCTTGGCCATGTGCAAACTTCACTAAACCTTACTACTTCCTGCTTCCTGTGATGTCACCAAGTATCAGAACTCTTAAAGGGACAGCTGCCGTAACACTATCGGCACAGCTCCTTTGATCGGCTCCATCACCTAGCGGGGGTGGGGGTCATGGTTTGGTCCCGCCTTCGCCATTGTGGTTGATGTGGAGGTTGGGACAGGCTTAGGGAGAGAAGCATACACTTTGTGTGTGTGTAGTTGTCTGCCTCTTATAACTCTAGTGATTTTCTCCAAAAGTTGATTCTGTTCATCTGGACGTAGCGTTTTGTGGGAGAAACGTTTCGTCACTCATCCCACAAAATGCTACGCCCAGATGAACAGAATCAACTTTTGGAGATTTACTTTCCTGGATGACTGAGAATGCATCAAGACGTTCTAGTGATTTTCCTGCAGTTTGAAATTTCATGTGATCTTGTTAATTTCATGAGTCCAGCAACTAACCACTCTTACTAGATTGTATCAGGTCATCTCAACAAGAACAAATTAAGTTGTTGAATTTCGTACAGATCCTACATGATTACGTTCAAGATAGAAACATGAAAATGTTGTGTTCAAATTACAAGGTAGACTTTTTTAACCCTTTAAGACCTACCATAGAACCAAGTCCGCCAGAGCTTATATTATATTTTTACATGCTGTGGAGCCATTTTTGGGAGCATTTCAAGTTGCTATACATCAATACAACCATTATAGCCCAGATTTTAATAATATGTATTCATTAAGTGCATAGTAATTACATAAATTGCAAAAAAGTGCAATAAACTACAAAAAAATTGAAAATCGTTTTTGCTTTTTTAACATATATTTGTAATTAGAGAAATTTAAGAGGCTTATCCCTCAAACCTGTAAATACAAAAAAGTTGCACAAAATAGTTTCCCACCACAGGAAATTTATTTTGAATGTCTTCATAGTTTTATTTTTGAAATACACCAATTTTTATACACTGCAGGAAAAACGAAAATAAATATTATACTGCAAATTTGCAAAAAAGCAGCATATGCATCAAAATGAACTATTTCCAGCAGTGCAATATGAGTCCTAAGCATCCCAGAAACGACACAGAAAGTCATAAAGTCAAAGATAACTTTTAAAAAGACCGGTACAGGCCCTGAGGCCCTCATGGTAAAAAAGACTACATTTCCGTGAAAATGACATCACTTCCGGTTTCAGGCAGGTAATGGCGGAAATGCAAAAGTTCGCGCTGATGTCTATTCCAACGTAGGAAGTGTTATGAACAGCTGATTGGATCGGCAAAGCGTGTTTCTGGAATATTATGTTTTTGTTCCTGCAAGCGCTTTTTATGCAGTTTTTGCAAAGCTTTATGTGGAAGGAAACCGTGACCTAGGACAAGCTGATGGCATAAGATGTAAGTACAACTCCTCCGGTTTCATATGCAAAAAAATTTTTTGCGCTAGCTTACGTGGTTGCAGTGCTACCGGGATTTAAAAATAGTTACGCAAAACAGAGCGTGTCCGCTCCGATCGGCTCTAAAGGGTTAATGTAACAACCACCCAATTTACTTCTTTCAGTTTACCAAAAAAAGCAGAGGTGGCTGTTTGACTTGACTGAAATGGATGCCTTCCTCAAACCACGATCCAAAGCGTGTAAGACTGAAATCCCGTGCAGTGTCACAAGATTTAACATTGCTATATTATTGACTTACTTCACTCGAACATGATATGAACAATTTAATCTACCCACTCTGCATATTATGCGGTTTCTACACTATATAGTTACACTTAACTTTAAACCATGAGGCAATTGTGTTAAATACACACAAGATGCTTACATAAATCCAAGAGCTGGCCAATCCCTTTTTTTCGGTGTGTGTGCTTAGACTTGAGCCAGAAAGTGCAGCCAGAGCAAGATTCATTATGTTCACATTTTGTAACCTTGAGAAATCCTAAAAGTGATTTTACAGAGGAAAATGTTTCAATTCAATTCAATTTCATTTATATAGCGCCAAATCACTACAACAGTCACCTCAAGGTGCTTTATATTGTAAGGTAGACCCTACAAATCAAATTCAAATTTGAATTATAATACAATAATATAGGAATCTGGTCTACACTTTTATAAAGATTGTTTTCCTTTTAGTTCATGCAAATGTCTTCTGATTACACAGCATTTGGGGGTCTTAACAGAACCTCAGTGCATTATTTTATAACATGTCAATCCCAATAAGGTGTTCATTGTGCAGTCAAACTACAACATTTCAGTGCACAAAGTGTGCTGCTTGCCTTCATTAGACAAATAGAAAAAATACATTAGCATACTTGACACCTTGCAGAAATGCAGACAGTGGAGGAACATGTGGCTGTGGAGTGCTTATTAACCCCATGCTGTTTAACAGGCCTGGAAGCTCTGCTGCTACTGCTGAAGTAGCAACCTTCAGTTACCTTGTGGTTTGGATTTGGGCTGTTACCTACATTACAAAGGCACACATACAAAAAACAAAACAAAAAAAAAAAAACAATCTGTCAAGTGCTTGAGGCTCAGCTTACACTTATGTATTATTGATGAGAAATTTAAATTTCAGTGATCTGTTTTTGTGCATGAGAACCAAGTCCTCTGTGCCTTTTGCATAATGTCCCTTTTTTATTTAAAAAAAAAAGGCATTAAATCAGAAATAGAACTAGTGACCAGATTTATTTTAAATGGCAATCAGATAGCTATTTAGGAACAGTTCTGGATAAAAAAAAATTATGGGGTGTAACATTTTCCAGCATCACGAGCATAAACTCTTTTCCCAGATTTCAGAAATATCTAAATTAGACCCTCTGAGGTCATTACTGTTGGCAATCAGGGTTAGTGTTAGGAGTAATGTTTTAGGTCCTCTTTATGCAAAAAAATAGAAATATCTCAAAGATTCACAAACTATGATGAGCCAATGTATTTGACTCCCAGCTTTTACAATGCAACCATTTTAAATGTGATGAATTTTAAATATATTTATTCAAATGCTGTCACACATCACATTAGTCAGTGTATTGCAGAAATTACTAAAAAGAACATTTTAACCTATTTTGGCTGGAAAAACCCCACTGCAGCAGCTTCACACTAGGAGATGAGGTAAAATCAAACCTCTTTCTCTGATTCTCTCTTAACCCAAAACAGACACACACACATTCGCTCCCTCGCCCTCACATTGGCAAACCTATTAATTTTAATATGATTGGGAATTTCCCCTAAAAAACTCCAGGGACCTTTGCAGCCAGACCAGGCTAAGAACAAGATATGAAACTTCAACTAGTTTCAACACTCCAGGCACTTCAACATCAACACTGCTGTCATTGCTCATAAGGCTTGACGTATCTAACTAAAGCACCACCCCATCTTTTTCCAAATCAGGATCAAAAGCAATCAAGTCGTCCTCCTCCCCAACCCCCATCAAACCCTCCCTTTTTAAATTGTATTTCAAGTGAGTTAAATTACTGTCAAAATAAGAGGGAAACACTGATGAAACATTAGGTAAGACCTGGCAGAATATGTAAGAGACATGATTATTTTTCAGCCTCACCAGACACTTTGAAAAAGCCTCCAAATGAGAAACATTACAGTACTTTTCATTAATTTTAATGCAAAATAAGGTGAACAGTGGACTGACAACTAAATAAAGCACTTGAAATCCCAAACAGAAAGAGATATCCTGCACTGAGAAACCTAACACGGGTATAAAAATTCACTCGCTAACAAATGAGACAAAGCTGGGCACCCGTGTAAAAGAATTAGGAGAGTTGTTAGTTTCAGCCTCTTTCCTTCACCCTTTGATGGCCTACAAATGTGAGCTTGTGAGTGCAACTTTTATACGCTTCTCATTGCAATAAGTATATTTTCACAAGTCTTTAAGTTACAAAAATCTCTCCTACTAAAGTATATTTACAGATATTTATGTTTAGGACAGGAAACAATAGTATTTAGGTTGGTTCTCATTGTGAGACACAACTATCTTCCTGCAGTGCTACTACAGTTGATGTCACACATGAATCATTTTATGTCACTCTTTAAAAAACAGCTAGTCCCACCAGGAATTGACGGTCTGAAAATCCCGAGATCAAAATGGGAGACGCCCCCTGAGCTAAGATCCTGTGGGACTTCCAGACACAGACTGGTGATGGGTAACAACTGGACATAGTGGACAAGCAGAGGGAGACAGCTGTAGTGATAGACGTAGTGGTACCGAATGACAGCAACATGAGGAAGAAGGAACACAAGAAGTTGGAGTAGTACCAAGGGCTCAGAGAAGAGCTCGAGAAGATGTGGATGGGTGAAGGTAACAGTGACCCCAGTGGTAATCGGAACACTCAGTGCAGTGACCCCCAAGCTAGGTGAGTGACTCCAGCAGATTCAGGAACAACATCCGAGATCTCTCTCTCTCGAAGATCTCAGTCCTAGGAACAGCAAAGATACTGCGCAGGACCCGCATGCTCTCTTTGAAAGAAACTAATTTCTGCCACTCGTATCTGGTGTTATTCAGTCATTCACTAGCCCCAGCATATGGCCCTATAGGTTAGAATGGGAATATTGATTACATTAAATCCACATTTTCACCTTTATGGTTATCCGTTCTGCTCACTTAAAACCAAATTTGTTTTCACAGTTCTTCTGCTCAAAATAAGCAAAGACATTTAATTTATATGTTATTTATGAAAACCTGTTGAGTTATACATTAGTAATGAAGCATTTCCATTGATTCTAATATCGAGAAGCCCGAGGGCCTCCTGAACAACTAAGGCTAGAACTAGAGCTGGGCGATATGAGATTTTTTCATATCACGATATGTTTTTTTTTCATTTCAGGCGATAACGATATCTATCACGATATAAGCCAAATAACTATATTTGTAAGATTTAAATGTGCCGTTGCTCACAAGTAAAATGTGAAATAATCAGCAGCTTGTTTTTATTTAAATATTTATTTCCCATAATAAGTTCAACAGGGTAGATGTACTTAAGGAACATGAGACTTTTTCAGATAAATAAAGGCAAATATTGCAAACTACACAAAAGGCAGCCGCTAAAGCATTTAAGTTTCAAAATAGAACAAACGAAACAGACTAAATTGTCAATTCCACTTAGAAACAAAATATTAATTCTAAAAATAAATCTTAGTTTGTTTTACAGAAGAACAGACAAAACTGACTAACTTTTGTCAATATCAAATAAACTGAGAACTAAAAGGAAATTCTCAATCTCTCCTTGTTGTATAGCTGAGCTTTTCAAACAGTTTTAACAGTTACTTTAGTCTGACAAAAGCCGAATGACGAATTAGCGCTTCCAGTCAGAGACTGAGGCTACGTCCACACGTACACGGGTATTTTTGAAAACTGAGATTTTCCATTTTCGTTTTAAAAAATAATCCCGTCCACACATAAAGGCAGAAATGAAGGAAAACGCTGCTATGAACATCCCAAAGCAGCAGGTGGCGCTAGATTCCTAACCGTGCAGAAATGTTGGCCAATCAGAAGTCTAGAAGCCTCGGTGGGAAAAAGTAAACAAAGCTGGGGCATAGAAGCAGAACCGAGTCGTATGTGTGGACGGACAGTAACTGTGTTTATATGTAAGCATTTAAACACTGCAGAGAGTAGAATTAACAGTAACAGTATTGTAGAAATTCATTTCACCGAAACAATAACGTGGCGCACAGTGTGACGCATGCACCAGTTTATTGTATTTCCAGACTTGCTTTCGGCACAATTTACAGTGCACGCTACTCTGTTTTTTGTCAGACTTGAAATAGCCGAAATACCGTCACACTACGGAACTTCTATGGCTCTTCCGTTTGACAATCTCTCCGGCATTGGAACCATCATCTGTTTTCTCTTCGGTCACGCTCGGTTGATTTTTCTAGTCGGCACACTCATTTCCTCCATTACGCGCTGGCTCCATTACCCGCTGGCTGCTTCCCAAACAAACACACGTGCGGCTTGGCACTTGTGCTGTACGTAACAAGTCACGCGACGTGACGCTGCGGCTGTGATTGGTTCGGCTCTGCGCTACTTAATTTGGATTGGCTGACCTTTTTTTTTTTTTTTTTTTTGAGGACAAGAGCTGCGAGGTCTATCGCGATAGCTTAATTTCTCTATCGAGTAAAAGTTATATCGCGATACATATCGTTATCGTTCTATCGCCCAGCTCTAGCTAGAACATAGATGAGATTGCTTCTCTCTCTCTGAACACGAGCCCAATACATAGTCAGTGTCTACAGGACTGCAGACAGTATGCCAATCACCCTATTAATCTCACACTTCACTGTACCCTCACTCATGAACAAGACCCTAACATACTTGAACTCCTCCACTTCACAGACACTTATTGGCATTCACACCTTTTTTTTTTTTTAACTGAGAATCATCAACATTTATCCTAAAAGATTTGCATATGACTGTTCTTGCTGCCATCAGTTTCAGATGTCACTGAAAAGAATGGGGAGGGGGGGGGCATTTTTTTCATTTGTTTTAAAGTCACTGCACACGGACATTTCAGAAAGCCACAGTGTGCTCTGTGTACAGAGTTGCCTCTAAATGCACCAGGCTTATGAAAGATTTTCCTGCAGAAAATCCAATATTAGTTTTGTAATAGACTGCATGCATGTTCACACTTAGGCACCCCTGAGAGAAAGTGGAAATACTTGAACAGAAAAAGCTACATGTCATGCTTGCAAAGTATGTGATGGCAGACATGGATCAATTATCAATGCATCTATCCTAAAATCCCTGATATCCCTGGTGTGTACCTGCCCATGCCATAGCAAACTGATACTTTAGTAACATTGTAAACCACACAACTTGAAAAACAATTTAAGAAATTTTTGAGGTGCTAAAGATATATTTGGACTAGGTGGGCCTAAGGCAAAAACTGCAGTTTTGTATTGCACAGTATACCAGAAACATAAGGGTGTGCTTTGCAGCTTGGGTTAGCTTCAACACTATACTGCAACTGCACAGACTTCCATCTGATTTCATATGGTGACTTGTCTGTCTACAGCATATAGAACTGGTATAGTTTTTGAAGGTTTGGTGATAAAACCAAAGAATCTGATTATTTATATCACATTTCAATCTCTCCAACAACACTGTCAGCATTGTTATTCAATGTCATCCTTTAGTGCTACGGAAGGCCAGGGTCAAATTCAGTTCATTTTCAGGATTCATCATCTGAAACCTTTGTCTGCTGTAAAGTTTGTGCAAATCAAGAATAGAAGAGTCACTATTCAAAATATACTTCTGTTTAAAGTATACTTCTGTAGAAGGAACAAGTATTATTACTATTGTTACTAGTATTATATAAGGTTAAAAGCAGTGATGGGAATAACAGTGTTACAAGTAACGGCGTTACTAACGGCGTTACTTTTTTCAGTAACGAGTAATCTAACTAATTACTATTCCTATCGTTACAACGCCGTTACAGTTACTAACAACAAAATGCAGTGTTGTCGCGTTACTATTTTTCAACAAACAGACGGTTGAAGCTGTGTTTAGCTTATCACACCTTATATCAGTTGCACGGAAGTAGCTGTCTATGTAAGTAATCTGCTCGCTACAGCTTTAAGCAGCTGCGCGCGCTCCCGCGGACGGCAATCACTTTCTGGCAGACAACCACTTTATGGCACAACAATCACATGAATGCTGCTGTTTGACTGAAGAAGAATAAAGTAGTCACAGTAAGCCTATCACATGACCACTTCAAGATTACAAAGCAACAAGGTGATATATACCAGTTTTTAAATTGTGTTGATAGGCCACTTAAAACCAGAGTCATGATAAACAATATATATGAGGTGTTTTTTCCTCAATAGTTTCATCACGTTTAACGACTAAGGACAGCGCTAGCAAGCACTCTCTGCTTATGACCAAAAAATAAAAAACAAAAACAAAAAACAGCCTTTCGTGTTGGTGGAAAACTGTACCATGTCGACCAATCAAAAAATGATATGGCAACATGACATTTGGTTGTTTAGGAAGAGGGGGGAGTTTTAGGAGTGACGGCGAGATAGAGAGAGAGCGAGTCTTGAGATGTGAGAGATTTGTGATGTTTAGCGTGTTTGGAGTGTGTAGTTAATGTGTTGTCTTGTGTAGTTAGTGTGTGGTGTTGTGGATAGTTTTGTGTTGTGTGTAGGGATGGGTATTGATAAGATTTTCACAATTCCGATTCCATTTTCGATTCTGTTTAACGATTCGATTCTTTATCGATTCTCTTATTTATTCTTTTTAAAAAAGGAGAACACTTAGGTCAAATAGCTTAGAACTTTGTTTTATATCTTCTCTTTGAACAAGGTAGAAATTTAGGAGTAACATGGCCTTACAAACCCAACAGTGAGATCTTAAGAGATCCACAGCCTACGGCTCTTCAATGGGGTGTCACAGGGTCCCCAGGAAAAAAAATTGTAAATGTAAAATAATAAAATAAATATTCTTCTGTAGCAATAACAAAGTATAACATAAATTATTCTGTATCAATTATACAAGAATATCCAAAATCTCCCTGCCTACAATTAAACACATTCACTTACCGAAAATTTGAGGGCATCTGCTGTGGCAAATGGGTGCAAGCCTTTGACCACAAACTTAGTCACTGCTCGGTGACATTCGTCTATCCTGGCCTGAAAGGAGACACTACCGGTAGACTGCAGCGAGAACTGCCAGCGAGCACCAGCCAGACCCTGTCTCTCATCATGGTCACCTAAATGCACAGTAATAGCAGGTTTTGTAATAAGGCAGATCGCGCTAACATAATATGCACTGTTAGTTGATTATTTACCTGCCTCATTAACGGGAGAGGACGTGCAAACGTTACCGCTGCTGCTGGGTTAAGATTCACAAGCCCGGAGCAGAATTAAAAACACGGCATTCATTTAAGGTCATCGCGTGTTTTGTGAGCAAATACTTTTGCATATTCGTAGTGTTTCCTCCCTTAAAATGAAATATCTACTTTGCAAGTATTGCAAGTTGCCCTGTTGTCATCCGTTCTCGTAAAGTATAACCAAACTTTTTAGCGTTTGAGCCGCCGTGTTTCCTGCCAGGTAAATGACGCTCCGCAACGTGGTGACATCATTCGGGGCGACTGGAATCGATAAGGGAATCGTTTGCAAAAATGGCAAACAATTCCAAGGAATTGAAACAGTGGGAACCGGTTCTCAACAAGAACCGGTTTTCAATACCCATCCCTAGTTGTGTGTCAGAACAATGAGGTGACTGCTGTCTCCAGGTAAAAAACAGGATGAGTGATACACCTGCTGCTGTCAGACCTGCAGGTATCAGGCTGTGATGTTCTCCTTTATTTTTTTTGGAGTGGCACAAATAATTTGTGTGGCATAACAGCTGACTGTTATGTTAATAGTTTGAAATGGTTATTTTAAAAAAGGGTAAAAGGTAAATGGCTGCAAATAACTTGCAATAGTTACTTTTCAAGTAATTAATTACTTTTAGAATATTGTAACTCAGTTACTAACTCAGTTACTTTTTTGAAGAAGTAACTAGTAACTATAATTAATTACCTTTTCAAAGTAACTTGCCCAACACTAGTTAAAACTAAACAGAGTTTGGTAAATTATATAAATTACAGAGTTACAAGATTTAAATTTACAGCGACATTTCTTAAACAACAGTCTTATTTCCTGTGTCTCGGTGTTTAATTAACAAAAAGACCACAAGAGAAAACAACTGCCCCTCATTCAAAATTCTTGACGACAAAAAATCTTGTTTTCAATAATTTGTTATTCATATAAAGGTTCTCTGTGCCAAATGTCCACAATGACTCTTAGAAACAAAACAGAGAAAAAATCTAGCAATTAAATAAAGGGAACCCTGAATACAGTTACACTGCTGAAAACACCTAAAGATGACCGGATAGTTGAACATGTGAAAGTTATGCTTCCATGTGCAGCTGACAGATACAGTTTAAGTCCACTGTTTAACAAAAGAAAAACAGTCAAAGACCATTGCTCTCTGCTTAATGCATGACAAATTTTTTCTTGTAGATTTTGATTCTCCTAGTGACTTTATCAGTACTGGTTGGAGGAGATGATATAAGCAGTGCATTCAGGTTGTACAGGTAGTCCAGCTTCAACAAGATGCCACATCATGGTATTTCATGTTCATCCTGTACCAGAGTAGGCTCAACAACACTATTTAATAACACATGAAAAAAGCATACTTCATTAAACCTATAGGAAATTGTTCAGTCTTGTGCATTTAATTCACTCAGTGAAGCAGCTACTAATCCAGCGCCTGGGTAGCAGCGTGGAAGGACAGTACTGTGGATTCGAACCCCCGACCTATATCCTATCACACTCTACCTACTGAGTTAACCTACCCCTCTATATGTGTCATCATATGAGCCTATGACAGTAATGACCAATTTTAGAACTGAAGAAGCCTTCAAGGAGAAGTGAGATGTGATCACAAACCTAAAGAAATTCCCATAATACAATCATCACAATACACACACACACACACGCACACACCTGTTTGTCATAGTACCTCTGAAGTCTTTTACTTATTAATTCAAACTTCGCTTTTGTGGCCTACTTTTTATGCCACCTTACGTAACTTAATTGGAGCCTTAATTCAAAAAGTCCACCCTCACAGATTTATACTGTATTTTACATCCTAATTCAGAGGAGGAAATGGCATTGCAAGCTCTATTACTATTACTTTTTTAATTTAAAAACCAAAGCCCCCATCAGCTCCCTGCAGTGGTGCTTATTATGTGAGAGCTGCAACAGAATACATAAGCAGCATCTGTCTTTTTTCACTTGCTGCCACTACCATGTCTGTTTCTCCTGCCAAATGCAAAAACCTTTAATCTCACAGTTCGATTCACATCTTGCAACTCTGGGTAGAAACTTTGTACTTGCTGGGGAAGCTGGACAGGGCACTTCACATCATCATTTAGAGCCCGAGGTTGCTGACCCATGCAGTTCAGCCTGCATGCATAAACAACTCAGTGCTTCCAAATGTTTAATTCACTATCAGGATCTATTAAAGCAATGAACCCTGTTGTTCAGTGCACACAGATACACACTTCCCAGTGTCTCTGTTTTTCTTGACAGCTCTTACTGCACCCTCCACTCTTATTACCTTCCCTTACACACACACTCCTTCCTTCTCATTCACACACGAGGACACACACATACTTTTCTCCTCTGCTCTCTGCAACCAAGCATGGCTGGGCTTAGATAGGACTTAATTTGTCCTGCCTCTAGATGAAAACATATGCTATACATTCTCTTTGTAAACAGACTGGGCAATAGTAGTAGAAAGTAGAACTTAAGCTCTCAGAGAGACAGACTACAGAGACAAGTGTAGAATACCAACTCAGATCACAGAGCTGAATGTAAAAGGTTACTGTATACAACAACTCAGAAACAAAGCAGCTATTTAGGGAAAAGAGGCATAGGTAATCAAGAAAGAGTAAAGTTTCAGACAAAATATGAGATAGTTGGGTAATGGGGATTGCAGAATTTGCATTTATTATTCCAGAGACTGGGAAGGAGGCTGTGCCTTGTTTATCTCAAGGTTTTGTTAAAATACTGAGAGAAAATAGGATAAGGTGGAAGGAAAAACTAATAATAAAGTCACTCACTGTAAAATTAACAGTGAAAGAAATAAACATCCTGGTCTGTCCATAATAGTGTTAACACAGAACGACACAAAAACGTATCTATCTAGTGTGTGGATATGTCACTGGCCAAAGCAACTTATAGGTCTTCCATTTCTCTACATTTTGAGCCGATCATTGTGCGAAAAAAGTTTCTAATGTAATCAGATTATCGCATTAATGTGAAACGAAGAAAAACACTGGCATTCACATGTTTGGTATTATAATTTGGATATATCATACTGATCAAACAGCTTTGATTTGTGAATACGTTTTTTACCAAGATGGAGGCACAGAGAGTCTAATTGTTGGTAACATTGTAGTTGTTATCATGTGCTTTGTGTTTGTGCGAACTGTCGCATAAATAAAACCAAAAAATAAATAGATATGTCCTAGATAGTTACTTTTGAATGTTTTTTGTTGTATTCTAACTGGGAATGTAGTTTCAGTGTTTCTCCACATTTTTTTGAGAGGAAAGGACCAGGAACAACAGCTAAAGCATTGTAGTTTTAACTTGCCTCAATAGAGGTTAGTGTTCATGATTCAACAACAAGAAAGAGACAGGGCAAAAACGGCATCCATGAGAGAGCTCCAAGCAGAAAACCAATGCTGACCAAAAACAACACAAATGCTCATCTCACATTTGCTAAAAAAATATGTAAATGATTCCCAAGGAAATATTCTGTGGCCCGACAAACATGGTCTTGGTCTACTATTATGAAAAGATGTGTCATCAATCATCCCCTTCCTGATTTCTTATTTTCATTTTTTTTTTCATGAAAAAAATGAAAATAGGAAATCAGGAAGGGGACAAAAACTAGTTTCACAGCAGTCCTTATTAGCACATACCCAAGTATATTTGGTGAGTCATTTAATTTTTTACAATTTTTATTTTGAAAGCTAATTGATTGTTATTCATATGTCCCCCGACCTTCTGGTAGCCTCACTGTTTCATTACTAACAGACTTACTGGCCAGGTTGCTTTTATAATGGTGCTTGGAGCAGAATTTATCTATTTATCTATTATTGAAAAAAAAACGTGCTGTATTTGATCATGAGATATATACAGTATATACATTTTTTACACACACACACACACACACACACACATACATATATATATGTATGTGTGTGTGTGTGTATATATTAATAAAGTGCCAAATCACAAGAACAGTCACCTCAAGGTGATTTCTTAGCAACAACAATGTGTCTGACATGTTAAAGAAAATTATCAGCATACAAATAGTCAAGAGATAATGATACATGAACCTATGCTGACTTTCAATGCAGTCATCCTACGTGTTTTGAAGGCATTCGTTAGGGAGCAGCAGTTTTCAAATACACACAATACGAAAGAAGAAGGCTTGAGCTGTCTATTTGGCCAAAGATCACAGTGTAAGCTTGTCTTTCTATCTGTTTGTTACAATGTGTGGGTGTGTGTAAGCTTAGGAAACAGAGAAAAGTCCTTAAAGTGTCCCATAAAAACGGATTCAAACTTAGACCACCATTAAAGTCGTTAGGTTTTACTGTGTGTATCCAGCCTGCTACTCTTCTCAGTAGGTGTAATGGGATTGTATAACCTACTCCTGGATTAAGTAAAACGCTTTCCTAAACCTATAAATTTGAGCTGCAAAGCCAAAACATTTTATATTTATGCTGTTCCTAGTGAAAAACAGTCTTCCAATAGCTACTTTAGTATTTAGAATTTTATTAGTTTTGTGTAAATTAATTCATGAAATCTTGAGTTGTGCTCAGACAGCATTCAAAGCGTATTTATACAAATTTGAAAGTTGTAATAAGAATTTTTAACCCAGATGAATGTGGAGTGTTGCACCTGGAAGAATGTCCAGTGCAAAATCTTAGCAAAATCACAAGATGGTAAGGGTCTGGCTAACGATGATCGACTCTGGTGCTGTTGAGGAAACAGCACTACTGCAGGCCGAAGACAAAGGAAAAGTAGAGGCCTACAGTATGAATGCAGTCTTCCAAGGATACAGACCTTGAATTTGGAAAAAGCTCTTCTCTCAGCAGTGTATGCCAACTTCCTGTTGCCGTATGGCTCTTGTTTTTTTCTTTCTTCTGGGTGGAAAACAGTCTCCACTGGTTGTACATCACCTGCTTTCCAGTCTGTCAGTTTGTTCATCTTCTTCTAGATCCTCACATCTTTTTAACCCAGTTTGACTTGACAACTGTATTGAGACCTGCTATGATGTATGGTTTAAACACCGTGGCGCTGACAAAAATACAGCAGGTGGAGTTGGAGGGGGATGGGATAAGAAATGAGTACATCAGCGGAACAGCTCAGGCTGAGCAATTGGAGACAAAGTTAGAGAGGAAAAAGTGAAATGGTTTGGACATGTTCAGAGGAGTAAGAGTGGATGGAGCTGCCAGGCAGTTAGAAAAGAAGAAGACCTCAGAAGAGGTTCATCGATGTAGTGAAGGAGGGAACGCTTAGGGTTGATGCAATTAGATTAGATTAGATTAGTTAGAGCTCTGTAGCTATGCCTTTCTGCTCTCTGAATAAATCTGCATAAAGTTACATGAAAAGACTCAGTTGTTGAAAGTGAATTTGATTTTATGTCTCTTTATAACCATTTGAAATTTTGACTGAATATGGAGAAGAAACATTTAAGCGCTTGTTGAAGTCTTGTCAGTATTTTAAAAAAAAAAGAAAAGAAATATAATACATTTTTTAACCCTCACCTCTGAAGCCCTGCGGGTCTGTAGTACTGAGAGTTAGAGCATTTTCAAAATACCTCAGGGGTCTATCCTTAAAGCCTGGAGGGGGTGATTACCAAAGAATCACATGAGACTACATAAGAGAGAATAGCTCTGGCAGTAATCAGCAGGAGAAAGAGCTGTAACAGCACTGATAGCATAATGCAAGAAATAAACACCAGCACACTGGTTGTGGTGGGCAAAACAGCTCTCTGTAAGAATTTCTGAAATGCAAGAGTCAGTGCAACATGCTGACATCCATGATTTTAACCTAGTCTGTATTATCATTATTATTATTATTATTATTGTATTACTGTCTCACATTAATGCATATCTAAGAAGTTGTAACAAGATTGCCATTATTAAAATGTTGCACTTACTATCTTTCCTTAAATTCTTGCTCCATAATGGCACTAAGAGTATTTTGTGATTGTTAACAAATCTAAAGGAGGGAGCGGTGTTCTAGGAAGGTTCTTTTCTTGTAGTCTGTGATTATGTTGGCTGTTAGCCATCCATGCTGAGCCTGAGTCACTGTTGGTAAACTGGCTCTTCACCCTGACAGCTTTGTTGAGAGCTGGGTTCTGACCAGGGGCCCGTTCTTCGTACGTCGCTTACTACATCCAAGATCAAATGACACATCCAAGACCAAATCATCGTGCTAACCGTGAGCTCGCTAATCCGGTTCTCCAAACACACCTGCTGTTGACGATTATTACAGCTGGATGAAGTAATGTGAGATCACTGGGTGTCGTAAAAGGGGCTACGCATCGATAGTAGAAACATTGATCGGCAACCCTCTGATTGGTCGGCGAAAATGTTGAAGGAGCGCGCTCGGTATTTTTCGGCAGCAGAGCAAGAACTCTTGATTGAGGGATTTCAGGAGTTTCAGAGTTTAATTATAACGCAAGGGAATACTGCAAAGGCTGCAAAAGCAAGGAGAGAGGGCTGGCAGAAAGTTGCTGACAAATTAAACTCGTAAGTAATTTAATAATAACAATAATAATGGAGTGGATTGATATAGCGCTCTTCAAGGCACCCGAAGCGCATGACAATGCCACTATTCAGTCACTCTCACATTCACACACTGGTGGAGGCAGCTACGGTTGTAGCCACAGCTGCCCTGGGGCAGACTGACAGAAGCCAGGCTGCCATATTGCGCCATCGGCCCCTCTGGCCAACACCAGTAGGCGGTAGGGTAGATTTATCATATCACACTATATTATCCAATATTATATTACATTATATTATATTATATTATAATATGTTATATTATATTCCCTTTCACATTAGAGCCACAACAGGACCCACTAGAACATGGGAACAAGTAAAAGTGAAATATAAGAATATTCTACAGAATGGTAATATTTATCACTTATATTGCTTTTAGTCTCTTGGAAGGAGACCCTGAAATAATCTGTTTGTTTGTTCATAACAGGAACTAAGAAAAGGGCAGAGCAAAAAAAGACAGGTGGTGGTCCTGCATCCCCTCGTCAACAAGTTGGTTAGGTAAATAATACCCTCACGGGAATATTGATATCTCTCTATGAGCACAATGTCGCGCTGAGCTAAAAGATCCTGTCTGTCCCGCAATATACGCTGAATTCTGGGGATTCTCCTCATCAATCTTGCACCTTCCGCAATGGGTGGCTCGCGTAAATGGACAGGACATGGCTGCGACAGGCTTCCCAAATCCACCTTCGCTTTTATAGCCGTGGTCTCCCATCTTGATTACACGAAGTAGTCAAAGGAGCTTGCAAAGAAAAGCGTTTGAACTTCTTTAAGTTGCTTGAAGACGTTTCACCTCTCATCCGAGAAGCTTCTTCAGTTCTAAGGTCAAATGGTGGAGAGTCCCAGATATAAAGCTAGTGGGAGTAACCCCCCACAGAGGGACAAAAGGACCTCCTGATGATCCTCTAATCGCCTGAGCCAAGGTGTGAAACTGGGCGTGGGTCCCAATCAGCCAGAGTTTCGGGTGTGTTCATTGTGAAACCTGGCCCCACCTTATCATGCGAATTCCTGAGGTCAGATGGCCCAGGATGTGAGTGGGCGTTAAGGCGTCTGGGAAGGGATCTCAAAACTGGATTATAGATGGCAGAGAGTTGGTGTCGTAAACCCCCGCCTCTGTTCAAAGATGGTCGCTCACAGTGGACATAGATGGCTTCTTTCACTCCTCTTTCAAACCATCTGTCCTCTCTGTCCAAAATGTGAACATTGGCATCCTCGAAGGCATCCATAAAGGACACTCTTTCGAGGATGCCAATGTTCACATTTTGGACAGAGAGGACAGATGGTTTGAAAGAGGAGTGAAAGAAGCCATCTATGTCCACTGTGAGCGACCATCTTTGAACAGAGGCGGGGGTTTACGACACCAACTCTCTGCCATCTATAATCCAGTTTTGAGATCCCTTCCCAGACGCCTTAACGCCCACTCACATCCTGGGCCATCTGACCTCAGGAATTCGCATGATAAGGTGGGGCCAGGTTTCACAATGAACACACCCAAAACTCTGGCTGATTGGGACCCACGCCCAGTTTCACACCTTGGCTCAGGCGATTAGAGGATCATCAGGGGGTCCTTTTGTCCCTCTGTGGGGGGTTACTCCCACTAGCTTTATATCCGGGACTCTCCACCATTTGACCTTAGAACTGAAGAAGCTTCTCGGATGAGAGGTGAAACGTCAACTTAAAGAAGTCCAGACGCTTTTCTTTGCAAGCTCCTTTGACTACGATGACCTGGATGACTGAGAACCTTCACAGACATTACACGAAGTAATTTGCAATTACTACTCTGAAATATGAATTACCGTATTTCCCGGACTACAAAGCGCACCTGAATATTAGCCACACAAGCTAAAATCAGGGGAAAATCCTGTTTTGTACATACATTAGCCGCACCTGACCAAAAGCCGCAGGTGTTTCAATGTTGACTTATCATATGTAAGAGAATATGCACAAAGCGAATTGTCAGGAAAGAGATGGCTGTTTGGAGACACACCCCTTTTATTAATATTTTGAAAAACAAGTTATGGGTACATATTTGCACATGTGCTGTGCTTCATAAATGAGTAACAAATGTAGTACATAACAGTAACCTACAGCACACCAGAAAAATAGATTCGGACTACCTTTTAGGCTCAGGTGCAGTGACACGGCTTTAACAAGAGGAAAAGTCAGTCATTCACCACCATCTTCCTGCGCACTAAAACCACCAAAGTCCTCTTCTCCAGTGTCGGAAACGAACAGGCTCAGGATGGCTTCGTCATCCACTCTCAGCTTCTTTCCTTCGTTGTCACTTTCAAAACCAAAGAAATCCTCATTGTCATTGTCAGTGTCGGAGTCGAACACCCTCTGAAGGGCCGTGGCGGTGTCCTCCTCTTCATCATGCAGCAGTCCAGCCCTTCGAAATCCGTTGGTGATCGTGGATGTTTGCACACTTTTCCACGCTGTCAGAATCCACCGGTAGAGTTGAGCACAACTTGCTTTTCGCAAGTTTATCGCCGCTCGTCATCCACGACTCCCGCTGAACGCGTAGCGCTACTTTGAAGTTTGTTTTTCGCGCTACTTGTACGGCACTATGTTGCCTGGCGGATGGACATGTGACCAACATACCACTCTTGAACCCCGATCCTTCCGCCAGGCAACGTAGTGCCGTACAACAGCGGAACAAACAAAACAAATCGTCTTACGATATCACAAAAATCATGGACAATCTATAGAAAAGCCGCACCTGACTAAAAGCCGCAGGGTTCAAAGCTTAATAAAAAGTAGTGGCTTATAGCCCGACAATTACGGTACATCTGTAATAATCACATACATGTAATAGAATGTTAATAGTACATTTCCCTTTTTTAGGAAATGACCTGTATGTATCTGTGTGACATCAATAAAAGGATCAAGTGCTGCATTATCTTTAGTTACACTGATGTTATTTATTTATGGTGAAACAGTGGTGGAATATCGCTGTTGCTTTCGTATGAATGAAGCGGACATACCTGCGTGGCCGCGATCTAATCCTGTTTACATAAAGTAAACCTGCTCCCGAGCAGGTTTACGCTTACGGCTCTGTTGCTATGACAGCAAGTCCCGGATGAGCTTCCAGTTCTCTAGAAGAACAGGTTCTTCATCCCCATCCCTTTTTATCTGAGTATGAATGTGTGTGGTAGATAAAACGGTACTTACATAGAAAGAGCATAGAAAAAAAGTGCTGGTATGAATGGGTGTGAACGATTGCAGAAAGTTCTGTAAAAACATTTTGAAAGTGCTCAGAGTAGAAAAAGTGCTATATAAGAACGAGTCCATTTACCAAGGACACAAGGAAATAATTCAGCCAAAATACCTGCAAAATAAAGCTTAACAGACTCAATTTGATATATTTGATGAGAGTCTAAATTTAAGTCCAAGCTGTTAACAAAGACATTTGGAGAATTACAGGCCAATACTCTAGTCCTAGAAATTTTGTTTTATCTCTACTTCTGATAATCTGGTTGGCTTTAAACATGAAAATGGCACTAATGCATTTTGGTCTTTTGCCTTATAACACATTTTATATTAATTATAATGAGAAAGAGTTCATGATTTGATGAGGATTCATATATCCCACCAACCCTTTGAAAGTCTTGATTTGCATGAATTAAAAAAAGTTTCAAAGAGCACATCTTGGATTTCTTATGAGAATCTCAGTTTTCTGGTATTTACACGAGATAATGTGAGTAAAATGAAAAGATTCACTTTGCCTGTTTTTTGTGTGAGTAATGGAGTTTGACAGTGTGATATTTTATCTCCTTTTCACATTATATACAGAATGATTTAAGCAAGGAAGACAGAAAACTTGATTTTTTTCTGCCGTATTTGTTTTTGTTCTTTTCAGTGTATGGTTCCACTCATATTTACAGTGTGTAATGAGACTGAGACTATGGGACTATTACATAACCGATGATCTTTCAGATAGAGAGGATCTTTGTAGCAAGTGCTATGAGTTACAGAGACAAGTGTCTATGTTGGCCTGTGGCTATTTTGGGTATTGTACTGTGACTGTCCCTCTATGCTACTCATCTGTAGCACTGTTGCAAAAAAAGGCAACTTTCAGAGACCTACACTGGTTTAAACTGACAGCATGAGGCTAATGAGAGGTTTTAGAAGCAGTAGGTCATGCTTGCAAGTGCTGAACTAACACCTGCTCTAAATGCATCATTGTGGAAGTATATTTCTGATTTAGGAAAGTGCTAATATAAGTGGAGATTAAGTTTAAACTTACAGGAAGTATTAGTCTGGATGTTGTCCCTCATACAGTCTGAAGGCTTCTTATTTTTGTACCACTTATTCTTCCCTTAACTTTAGAAATAAAATGCCCTCCCTATTAATATTTCTCCATTACTGTCTTTTTAATTTTCTTTTGTTGCATCTGTTTTGGTGTTTATAGTGTTTTTGGAGCTCTATTTTTTTTCCTTTTTTATCCACTTCTTTCCACAATATGGAGTTATTTCAGAGCCAGTCATTCAGTCTGAGGGGCAACAAAAGAGCCAGAAGCCTGAAATCGATTACTTTCTCAAGGCAAAGTGTACAGATACCTTCTTTGCTGGTATCACTCTTTTCCATTACTGACAATCCTCTTTCCCTCTTTTTCTGTCTCTAAACCTGTTAATCTAGCCACATCACCGTCCTTTTTTTTCTCTCTTCCCAAAATGTTCTCTGACCTCCTTCTATTACTCTTTCTTTAAGGGAATACTTCAGCTTTTTGGAATATGTGGCCATTTCTTTTTCCAGCAAGAGCTGTTGAAAATCAATATTAATTTTATGCCTTCAGTCCAGTGGTATCTTTAGGACCTCTTTTAGCCTAGCCCAAACACTGGTGTGTGTAAAAGGTGCACACCAATGACATCTTGACTCTCTCAACTAGACCAAGCAGAACAGTATAAAGAAACCTCTTTTGGAAGTTCTCTAATGCATGAAAAAGTTATATTGCAGGCTTACGATGGCTAATGTTAGCAACCCTAAATTTGGCAAACAACACTTTACTTCAACTATGTTACAGTTTACCTCTGAATTGACTTGAACCCAAAGGTAAGTCTAGGTGAGTCCAGCTAGACTGGTCTAATATATGAGATATGGACGCGTCAGTAGAGTGTTACACCCCGGCCTAGGCAACCGGCGTGCAACAAGAGCTATATATGGCCTGTAAATGGCCTGTATTTGTATAGCGCTTTTAGTCCCTAAGGACTCCAAAGCGCTTTACATGTTCAGTCATCCACCCATTCACACATACATTCACACACTGGTGATGGCAAGCTACATTGTAGCCACAGCCGCCCGGGGCGCACTGACAGAGGCGAGGCTGCTGGACACTGGCGCCACCGGGCCCTCTGACCACCACCACAGTAGGCAACGGTTGAAGTGTCTTGCCCAAGGACACAACGACCGAGACTGTCCGAGCCGGGGCTCGAACCGGCAACCTTCCGATTAGACGAACTACCAACTCTTGAGCCATGATATATGGTGCTGCTAACTTTGCCCAGGGGTCATCCCCAAAACTGCCATTTTGATAAACAAATAAATAAAAACATTAGTAAAATGTTGACTTTCATGTTACTTTCATGTTTTTACTCTATGAAAATGTTATGTATTTATAGGAGTAAACTCTAAAAAATTGTTTATATGATAGTGTTTTAATGTTAAATCTGACAAATAAAAAACAAAGAAGAACATGTTCTTTATTTTATGGGGATAGGAAATTTATGAAAGGACCTCTTGAGGACCTTAAATGCCCCAAAAGGCACCAGCATCAGATCCAATATAGTGACACAAATTGACAGAATGGAGGTCTAGCAGCGAGCCATTGGTGTTACTGAATGGACATGCCTTTAACTTGAAGCTCTAGCAAACTCCAAAAATCTTTCTTTGTGTTTTGGGTGGTTTTTTGCACTTTTTTACTGTATGTACTGTAAATAACATGATCTGTATTTTTTGAAAACTTGGCAACTTGTTGGCAGCTTTTGCAGTTGATTTTAGATGGCCACACTGGGGGTTTTTTTAACCACTTCTGCATACATTTTCCAACCCTTGAGGCTGCTGCTTGTGCAAAGAATATGAGTGAGAGAGGAATATGAGAGTAGTGAGACTAGTGAGAGTAAGACTAGTGCATGCCAGTGGGCCATTCAACATGCAGGCAAACCAAGAAGAGTTGTGTGTGCAGCCTCAGTCTGATCCAGCTTAGTTCCTGTTAATAGTCTTAGCCATTAGCCATTACTCCACTGTTCCACGTATGATGCATTTTTTTAAAAATTCTTTCATCTGTATTACTCCAACCTGTCCTTAAAAATAACTCTTAAAACAGAAGCAAAAGACACTACTTAGTGTTTGCATAAGCAAATAGTACTAGCAGTTGCACAGTGTAAAAAGGGCTAAGCAAGACTAAAAGATTACTTCTGTCAAGCTCACATACATTATTTACACACTTCACAAACACAGCAGACCCACTTGGAGAAAAGGTCTCAGTACACAGTTAGTATCCATCAGCTGTACACAGCTATAAGTTGTGTTTGGCTGTCAGACGCTATTTGTCAGCCTGCCACCTGTCTTTGGTCTACAGGTGTGAAATTACAGCCGGCACCTTCCTTCCTCACATGCCTGACATATTGCACACAACAGCACAAAGTCCTTGCTTCACTACACACGCTTGTTTTGTCTCTATACTCCAGACCATATAACCATGAGAGAAACATCTTGTTTACAGAACATTTAACATAGAGTACAGTAGACCATCGGTCTATTGCACATGCAACAAATGGCACACTTCTGCGACACTTTGAGTTTGTGGGGCCAAGCTTACAGTAGGCTTTCTTAAGTTACAGTTAAATGAAGAGAATGAAGAAAAGACAACAAAACCAAAAAAGGTTCTCTCAGACAAAAACTCGCTCATGAAATTTGTGTCTGCTTGAATCGAACTAAATTCAATTCCTATTAAAAGAATGTAATACCATAAAAGTTTAATTAAACAGCATGGCCAACACAACTGGATACATAGTAGAGATAGAATAGTTTTATTTTGAATATGTAAATGTAACTATAACAAGAGAAAAGAAAAAGTTAAAAACATCACATTTTCAGTAATATCCCTATGTCTACACAAAGTTTATGCTCAAAAGGGAGTAAGATGAGACACAGTAGAGCTCATTTATTTTAGTCACATTTTATTATTATGATGTAGTTATTAATCAATAATTTATTTAATCAGTTAGTCCTCAAAGACGGAGCTTCGGTTATTTGCCTGTTGCCAATTACTACCTTTCTTTAGAAAAAATGTTAAAAACTGCCCTGACTTCCATCATTGTCTGTAGAAGTATTACTAACTACTGTTATAGCAGAAAAAAATCAAATAAGAACATCCAATATTACTCCAACTTTGTACTTCTATTTACTGTGCACTAAGTAGCACAGAATCATCTCTCTCTGGTTTATGAGTGAGACCAGGAGCATATTGTAGCATGAGTGAGCTGTTTCAAATTTGTTTTGTATGTTCATAGTGTTTTTTTCTGGTGTTTCTAGGTTTATCGTTTGGCTCTGTTCTGTCTGGTGAAGGGTTTTTTGGTGGTTTTGAGAGGGACTACTGCCAATTTTGCTGGTCAGAACGGTGCTGGTACAGGACTCTGGTCTGACTATGGTCTCCAGTCAACCGACTTGCAAGTTTACATGCAGTAAACAGACATGAATGTTCAGGGTGGAATTGTTATAGAGCATAAATAAGAAACAGAATTGAGTACAGAACTTTGACGTTTTGCAGATTAGAGAAAATCAAAAATAAGTTCAAAGGTATACATGGGGGCTCAAATGTATGGCATATTGGAGTGTATGTAACTTCTGACCCTGTGTGGATTAGAGAAAATCCAAATAAATCCAAAGTTTTGCACCCAATTCTTATTTTTCAACCTCACTGAAGAAACAGTTAAAAAAATCATTAAAAGCCAAACTTATCATGACATTCGTGTGGATGATCTAAACTTTTGGGACGCTAAAGGTGGAGGAAAAACACAGACTATACAAAGTGTTGTTAATGTATTTTGTATCATGGAACCAGTCTGGCTGTAGGTATTCTGAATAAAGAAAGCAAAGAACTGAATATGTGTGATGAAAACTCAGAGAAACACAAAGAAAGGTAAGAACACTAACTGCACACTTCATCAGTTATTCAGTATCCAAAATGAATTGAAAGGGACATTATTGGATGTTAACAATCTTCTGAGACACACAGCCGTCTAATCTGTCCATGGCACTTTGTGCTGCTCAGTTAATTTACTATAATGATTTCCCACAGCTAGCCAAGGGCCTGCAGTTGAGAATGAACTGGGAATTTAATCTGCCTCTGGTCCCTGTTGCACTACTCAAAGACCTGTGATTCTATCAAATCACTTGGTCCACATGTTCTGTTTTCTGTCTGTCCAAGCCAAGCAAAGACTTAATAATTTGATGCAGTTCAACTTTAGGCTTTGAAATGGAAAGTTATTTTCAAAATACACCACACGGGAATGAAGGAAAAGTATAAACTCAGTGTTTAGAGAATTAACACTGAGTGTTTTTTGGGGGGTTTTTTTTTGGTTTTTTTGCCTGTCCCGTTTGGCTCTTTTGCCATCAGAATTATTGTCTAAAGGCGAAGAAAGATGCCCAACGGATTTACTTTACCAAATTGACCATCCCAGCCTTGCCGTAATGGTCTATTTGATTCACCTTTTATTGTTTTTATTTTTTTTTATTTTCACTTGCTAGATACGGGACAGACTTGAATGAGAAAAGGGAGAAAGGAAGAGGGGGAAAAACAGCGGAGAAGAGGGACGGGGATAAAGGGCAAAAAAACAAAAACCAACTAAATAAGCAGACAAAAAAATACATATCAATTACCTGGATCACCTGTTGAGAAAAGAAAAATAAATTAACACTGAGTTTTACAGAAAACCTGTAGCTTTCAACGAAGATGTTTGCTGGGGTCAACAACTAGCATGTCATTTCAGCTGTGTTACAGAGCATTTAGCAAAGTTTGTAAAAGACACCAGTGCTATTAAGTGATGAAAATGATTCCAAAACACAGATTAATTCCTAATAAAAGTTTTGACCTTCATGTATAAAGGGAGTATTATTCCAACATCATAAGCACAATATAAAATCACCAGCCAATCATTTCAGCTCATTGTCAATACAAATGCAACCAGTAAGTCACATGAACAACAACTCAGTACATTTAGGCAAGCAGACATGGTCAAAGGGATATTTTCTTGGTACACTTCGGGCACCTTAGTACCAATTAACAAAACACAAGGAGCACCAAAGTCCAAAAACCAGTTGTGGGGGTCTGCCAGGCCATAGGGCAAGACTCTGGGACTAAGGCCAGCGGCAGAAACAATAATTGTCTGGAGGCCAGAAACCAGCAAGATATCTAAAAAAAAAAGCTGGAACTGGAGCAAGAAAAGACTTGAAAAGAAACAACAATAACAACAAAACTACTGGAAGAACATTGTGTAATTAGTATAACTGGCAACAGGGCAGTAACATGATTGGGTATAGAAAGAGCATCCTGTTTCTCCCCATATGGAAAAGAAATAGAAAAAACTTATAAAAGACTTGCATAAGATTTGGCCTACTTCATATAGTGAATCATATAAGGCTTATATGATTTACACATGAAAGTGGCCACTTTCTCATTACTTTCATATATTGTTTTAGTAAGTATCCAAAACATACAGGTTTCATTTATATAATTTTTCAAGGGATCTTATATCTGTTTTCACTCTTGTATGCTTTTCATACAAGTTTCACACAAGGCGGATACAAACTATCTTTTCCATACGGGTCAGAAGAAAACCTAGGCGGCTACAACAGACTATCATCCTTGGAAGCAGGATTGACTTTGCTTCACTATGGCTCCATTGAAATCTGTATGAGGACAGTGTTTTGAGGGCATGCCTGTGTCCCATGAACAGTTATTGGAGTTGCTCAAGTTGATTGCCCAGCAGCTTTTTCTGGTTGTTTGTGTATCTCCTGATGGTAGCCCAGCATGCTAGACAAACTGCTGTAGGCTCTGGTTCCACTGCTTCAACATCAGTTACTATCTGCACATCACGTGGAAACAGAGCTAGCACTGTAAATGAGCCCTCTGTGACTTATCATCATAACACACGAGCTTCCTCTTACTAAGCAACTTGGCCAACATGTGATTTACAGGAATTAAAGTGCAGTGTCTAAAGTTTTTTATAACTTCTTTAGCATGTCAGTGAATAAAAACTTGATGATAGATGGAGGTGTCAGCTTACCAGAGTTATTATTGTTTTGGTATTTGTTTTTATTTTTAGATTACCTATTATTTTTTTTAGTTTTTGTTTTTAATATACTTTAGTTTCAGTTTCCAGTGCTAGTCTTGCATGTTTCAGTTTACTTTTCATTGCTTGAAAGTATCTTGCTTTAGTTTATTTCTTAATAGTTTACTAATTAGTTAGTTTTAGTATTTTATTGTCAGGAGAACATATGCCAGAGGTAAGATTTAGGAAAGTCACTACAGGTTTTAACATAAAAAACAGACTCTTTTGAAAGTTGTTCACTCTCAGTCTTCTTGGCATCCAAAGTCTTGATAAACACATCCATTAAAACCTCATCAGGTGCGTTATCACAATTCTTACCAGACTGTCCTAAAACCATTTCAGTTACTTAAAACTTTTCTGAAAAGTCTTTTCATTTTTTATTTAGTTAACTAAAAAAAATTCCACATGCAACTTTAATTTAGTTTGGGTGGCACCGTGGTTAGCAATTGTGTCTCACACCTAAGATCCTGAGTTCAATTCCACCATCAGGTGGGGTCTTTCTGTGTGGTGTTTGCGTTGGTTCTCCCTGGGTACTCTGGGTTCGTCCCACAATCCAGGTTAAATGGAAACTCTAATTTGCCCATAGGTGTGAAGGTGAGTGCGAATGGCTGTCTGTGTCTATGTGTTAGCCCTGTGACAGACTGGTGACCTGTGCAGGGTGTAACCTGCCTCTCACCCTAAGATAGCTGAGATAGGCTTCTGCCCCCTGAAAAGGATAGGTGGAAGAGAATGGATAGTAGGTTTAGTATATTGTGTAGTTTTGGCTTACGTATACCATTGGCTCCAGACGCATACTCCATTAGTGTTTTGAAATGAAAAACTCTAAGATATTGCATGTTGACTATACTAAGTTTATCGAGAAGTTTTGCTGAAATAACACCAGAATTTTCCGTGAATGTTTTTAACCCTCCTGCAAATATTGACAGTTGAGTATGTTACATTGTGATGGAGTCTTATAACTCATCTGTGATTTTGTTACTTATTTTAATATACTTAAAAAATAAAGATGTAAGCCTATGTTTTTGAGCTCATAGAGACATGTGGTCCATATAAGATAGCCACTAGAAATTTTATATGAATATGATACATTACTATAGATAAAACAAAATATAAGCTCAGCCTTAAATATGTGCAATGGTTACATTCATTTATACAACAGAAAAATTACTTTTATTTTTGGTAATTTATATACAATTTACCAACAATGAAGTTTTATGTGGTAAGGAGATTTCTGTCATGGTCTGGGTGAGTGGTGTTTATTCACAGTGCCATGGACTCCACCTCTGGGGGGAGCCCTTATTATTGCACCTGCTGTCCACACCTGGTGATAATCTAATGGCTGATCAAACTTTAAGACCAATGCACACAACTAGTCTTCACCATGTCATCTGCTAACCCATGTTAGTGCCATCAAGTTTAGAGAATACATCAAGTTTGTGTTTTGCTTATCTTGTGTCACCTTGTGTTCTAGTTTCTCACAGATCTCCATTCCTCCAACCTGGCAGCAACCTTGCTTACCTGGACGCCAGTCAGTGCTGGGACACTAACACCACTGGTGCATGCTGTGTTTCCACTGCTGTATCTACCTGCTCTCCTGCCATAACCACACTGGATCACCAGATCACTCTGGCTGGATTCACATTCCAGGCTCACCCCTTCTGGATCCTCACCCTCACATCACACTCTACCTGCAAGCAAGTAAGCCACTGGAAAGCTTGTCATTTGCCTTACCTCCTGTCACCTCACTCAGCATTCCACTGACATTTCTCTCACTGTGTTTCAGTGACCACGAGCTATGACTGCTTCCAACTCATGTTTTGATTCTCGTCTCATGTTTCCTGAACTAAAGCGTTTTGTCTTGTGTTCTGTAAATAAAGTCTTGTTGAAAACCTATACCAGCATCTGAATTTGGGTCCATTTCCATGCCCTGGCCTTTGCCACTGTAACAGTTTTCATCTTGTTTTATTTTACTTTTTAAAAAAAAGATAGTTCTCCACTGCTTCTCATTGTCAGCTAATGGTAAAGTATTTAATATTTAGGTGATCACTAAAGAAGTAATAATTAAAACTTATTAGGTGCAGAAAGGTGAAAGCAGTGCATCAGTACATAATAAAAGACAAGTATTAATTTTTTAGTATGTTTCAATTTGTCCTCACAAACTGAAACATACATTTGTGCTCCTGCTTGCTTTTCTTATTGGCCATTGAACTGATGCATCATGTCTAACAGCTACTGTAGTCAGTTCCCAGAACCTTATGGACTGTTGTTAGATGATTGGGTGCCGCATAGTGGCAAACGTGGCCCTGTCCCAACTTTTCTGAGAGGTGTTACTGCAATTAAATTAAAAAATGTGCTGTTTCTTAAAATTGTATGTTTTCTCACTTCAAATATTTGGTGTGCTTTCTGTGTACTACGGTGATTAAAATTTGGATTTGTAGATTTTTGCTAATCACTGTATTCTGTTTTTACATTTTGCATTTCACATAGTGTCTCAACTTTGAGATTGTGTGTATTTTTTTTTCATTTATCCTGTATAATGTGTAGGCTTCTAGGCCCAACTGTGCAGTTCAAACACAGCTCTGGACGGAAGCTCCACAGTTTCATATTACTTGAAATCTAATGCTAGTCTTGTCTGGGAAGTCTGTTCCATGATTCAATTTAGTCACACTGGTATAACCATTAACATCACTATTATTGGTACATTTTCAAAAACAAGCCATGACAGAATGGGCAGGCTGGAACAAAATGTTATTTCCATGTAACATACCTCCCTGTTTGATACTAGGCAGCGGGAGGCTGTAGTGATGCCGCTAGCACCCTGGGGAGAAAGATGAATTTAATATAAAATCAAACTCATACTGCTGCACTGTGTACTGGTGCCAGCTGATGTTCCCGATGACTTAAAACACAACATCCAAGCTGCAGAGCTGCAAGGTACTCAACGCTTGGTATAATAGCTTCCCTCTACTGCAGTTCTTTAAACATCATGTAATCAAACATGGAAAGCTGTAGTAAAGAGTATGATCATCATCATCTGACTTTAAATGCCCATCTAAAAAAGAAAAGTAATTCCAGGAGTCACACTGTGGAGGTTACTGTGTGTTCAGTAACAGCTGATCAGGGATTGTTATTCTAACTTTATCAAACGTTCACATCCACATGGGAGGGTGAGTAATCTAGCTTAGAGGCACATGCTCCAACAGTACTTTAAATGAACGCTAAAATTTCTTCTACTTAAACTTGCTGCAAATTTACGTATTTACTATGTGACTAAAACAAAACCCTTAAAGGGTTGCCAATCTGGTGGATAATAACCCTCCGAGGTCACATGATAAAAATAATCAGTCTAATTGTGATGCATCAAAAACTGCTTACTTACACAATTTATTTAATTCAATTCAATTCAATTTCTATTTTCTGTAAGAATAATAGAACCTGAATGTTAGTGTAAGTATAGATGTATAGGTTATAGAATTGTTTCTTCTTGCTTATCCATCTTTTTTAATGATGATTGTGGACAGTGTTTTTTAGCAATGCAAATGAAAATGTCAAAATTTTATTTCTATAGCATATTTAAAGACAAAAATGTTGACCGACTTGCCTTAGAAATTAGGTTACAACAAACAAGATGAACCCATAGATGGGGTAAATACATAGAATAAAGTATTCAATTCAATTCAATTTTATTTACAGTGGGGCAAAAAAGTATTTAGTCAGCCACCGATTGTGCAAGTTCCCCCACTTAAAATGGTGACAGAGGTCAGTAATTTGCACCAGAGGTACACTTCAACTGTGAGAGACAGAATGTGAAAAAAAAATCCATGAATCCACATGGTAGGATTTGTAAAGAATTTATTCGTAAATTAGGGTGGAAAATAAGTATTTGGTCACCTCAAACAAGGAAAATCTCTGGCTCTCACAGACCTGTAACGTCTTCTGTAAGAAGCTTTTCTGTCCCCCACTCGTTACCTGCATGAATGGCACCTGTTTGAACTCATCATCTGTATAAAAGACACCTGTCCACAGCCTCAAACAGTCAGACTCCAAACTCCGACATGGCCAAGACCAAAGAGCTTTCGAAGGACACCAGGAAAAGTATTGTAGACCTGCACCAGACTGGGAAGAGTGAATCTACAATAGGCAAGCAGCTTGGTGTGAAAAAATCAACTGTGGGAGCAATCATCAGAAAATGGAAGACATACAAGACCACTGATAATCTCCCTCGATCTGGGGCTCCACGCAAGATCTCATCCCGTGGGGTCAAAATGATCATGAGAACGGTGAGCAAAGATCCCAGAACCACATGGGGGGACCTGGTGAATGACCTGCAGAGAGCTGGGACCAAAGTAACAAAGGTCACCATCAGTAACACACTACAACAGCAGGGAATCAAATCCCGCAGTGCCAGACGTGTTCCGCTGCTGAAGCCAGTGCATGTCCAGGCCCGTCTGAAGTTTGCCAGAGAGCACATGGATGATACAGCAGAGGAAGAGAGACAGAGGTTAATAACAGATATGATTCAATGCAGAGAGGTCTATCAACACATAGTGAGTGAGAAAGGTGACTGGAAAGGAAAAACTCAATTCATCATGGGAATCCCCCAGCAGCCTATGTCTATTGCAGCATAACTAAGGGAGGATTCAGGGTCACCTGGTCCAGCTGGTTCCACAGAAGAGTGGCCTGAAAACTGAAGGCTCTCCCTCCCATTCTACTTTTAAATACTCTAGGAACAACAACTAAGCCTGCAGTGCGAGAGCGAAGTGCTCTAATAGGGTGATATGGTACTACAAGGTCATTAAGATAAGATGGGGCCTGATTATTTAAGACCTTGTATGTGAGGAGCAGGATTTTGAATTCAATTCTGGATTTTACAGGAAGCCAATGAAGGGAAGCCAAAACAGGAGAAATATGCTATCTCTTTCTAGTCCCTGACAGTACTCTTGCTGCAGCATTTTGAATTAACTGAAGGCTTTTTTTTGGGACATCCTGATAATAATGAATTGCTGTAGTCCAGCCTGGAAGTAATAAATGCATGAACTAGTATTTCAGCGTCACTCTGAGACAGGATATTTCTAACTTTAGAGATGTTGTGCAAATGGAAGAATGCAGTCTTACATATTTGTTTAATACGTGCATTGAAGGACATATCCTGGTCAAAACTCACACCAAGGTTCCTCACAGCATTACTGGAGGCCAAGGTAATCCCATCCAGAGTAAGAATCTGGTTAGATACCATATTTCTAAGCTTTTCAGGGCCGAGTACAATAACCTCAGTTTTATCTGAATTAAGGAGCAGAAAGTTAGCGGCCATCCAGGTCTTTATGTCTTTAAGACATTCCTGCAGTTTAACTAATTGGTGTGTGTTATCTGGCTTCATGGATAGATAGAGCTGGGTGTCATCTGCATAGCAGTTAAAATGTATGCTATGTCTTCTAATGATGCTACCTAGGGGGAGCATGTATAGTGTAAACAGAATTGGTCCTGGCACCGAACCCTGTGGAACACCATAATATTTACATTAGAAAAATAGGCTGGCGTCCTTACCAACGATGATTTATACCTCAAAAGATGAAAATACTTTTTTGATGACCCCTGTCTTATCCTTGTAAAATCTCCCAAATTGTGCTCAAGGTATGCAATAGAAATGTCAGAAAAATAAGCTTAAACATAGACCTCAAACTGTTATGCTATTGTAGATAATTTTATATCAAAACATAATTTTACTGCTGTTGTTGTTTACAGATGTGCAATTTTACACTAATATTGAATCTATCTTTCATCACATCCACTGAAGGTAAATTATTGATCTATAAAAAAAGAATTTACCGTACTTTTAGGACCATAAAGCGCACCGAATTATACGGTGCATTAAGCAAAAAAAAAAAAACAGTCAAATAAGTCAAACTTTACTCAACTCATTCTTCTTGCTTCCTCCACTTCTGTACCATTGATTCATTAATTTTGAATTCTCTGGCAGCTGCTCTATTCCCATGTTGTTGCAGTATATTAATGACTAACCTCGTATTATGGATGGATTATCTCAGTTGTTCTCCTGACTTAAGTTTGGTCCATTTACAACATCCTGCCATGTGATTGCATTTGCCCCTAACCATCTGGAACCCCCACGTTAACTTTTATCGAGTAGAAAAAAGTTAGCATTCATCCTCCAGCTTCACTATATTTATGTTATGCTAACATAGCTGTGTCGCTAGCGATCACGTAGCACATCATTATATACCAGCTAGTCCAACTTCAGTAACCCTACAAAAGTCACTGCTTTTTAGTTTTCTGTCTTCATTTATGTAGAGAGTGATAGCAGAGCTGTACCTTTTAATTTTTCAGAAATCTCTCAGTCAGAACATGCTATATCATGTTTAGGTGGAAACTAGCAAGCTAACTTCCTGCTAACTTCTAACTCTGTTAAATTGAATAAATTCTGTTTTCATGGATGCCTGGATGTTAAACTTAATTGTTACACCTGCTGCTTTACCAGATAAAGCTTTATTAAAGATGAAAGAATTTAGACAGTTTTTAACTCTCAGTGATGTTGCCGGGTTCGTTTGACTTTGAGACCTGAAGCGGACGGGATTTTGGACCCAGATTACGCCACAAGGCTCCTGATTACGGTAGCCGTAATGCTCCAACAATCCATCAAGCGGTGTGGCTTTGTATCTTACCAAAGTCATACTAAAACATTTTTTGACAGATTTTTGAGCGCTGCGTACCACATAAAATCGGTTCGAGTTCAGTAAGCACTACCAGAATTCATACATAAGGTGCACCAGTTTATAAGTTGCACTGTCGATTTTTAAGAAAATTAAAGGATTTTAAGTGCACCTTATAATGCGAAAAATACAGTACTCATTAAAGTTGTTTTTCTGTTCTTTTTTTTGTTTTGTTTTTAATGTTAGCAAGATTTTAATGCTGAAATACTCTCCAGTGTTGGGTTTGTATACCTGTCAAAAGCTGCTTCTCCTGAGAAAATCAGAATACACTCAACCCAAAACCGTGATCACAATTATCCAATGAATTTACCTTTTATCAGTTTCTCAGTGGCTATGCCTGTGTAACTCTCTCATATTTCAACCCTCAGTCTTTTGCTCTCCTTTCCCTTTTTCAGATCTTTGTTTACACCATACACCATCTCACATTAAATCCCTTTTACACGCTTATAGCCTCTTTGTAAAAGCTTGATAAGTGCAAAACGGTTAAAAAAAGGAATTGAAGGTGTAAATGAATAAACATGTATCGTTCTGAGTGCCATTTCCATAAACTCTGCATATTAGTGATGTTTATCCATAAAAACTTACCCCTGTCAAAAGAAAAATATAATCTTGTGATGAAGAAAATGTGCATGTAATTTTCTCATTTATACACTGCAGGGAAGCCAATAAACAAGAAAGTAATCACAAAAAGATTAATTTTATAGGGAATAAGGGGCAAATAAATAATTTGTGTGCAGGGCATTCGGAAATCTTTTTTGCTCTTTTTTAAATAAAACTTGAATCTCTTGATTGAAACTGTATTCAAATATTCAGAGAGAAAGGGAAATATAAATGAAACTAGTTCCTTCTAATCACTCATGATTTCCCACGTATGGGTGTGTTTATTAATCAGCTTAAGATTACTTTGAGTTGCAGTGCTTTGTCAGCTTGAACACGGAGGAAAGAAAAACCTGCACTGCTCTTCATTTTAATGCTGAGTGTGAAAAATTGCAGAAACAGGGATGGGTTTCTTCAGGCAACCTGATGGCTGTTGGAATGTAAAAGGCACCACTGGGTTTACACAAAGGCTTATTACCTCATATAACCTTCCAAGCTCAACAGAACCAGAAATACACAATAATACTTTTCCTAACTGGTGTTATGCATGTGTGTGTGTGTGTGTGTGTGTGTGTGTGTGTGTGTGTGTGGTTATTATGTTTATTTTTGCTAACTAGTGAATGAACCAATAACTCAGGGAGAAATAAGGATACTAAAACTAAAAATCACTTTAAGGGGGTCCCTTTTGTGTTGCCCCTGACTGCAACAATGAGTTTTATGTTAAAGCCAAGGATATCCACTTTCACTGCCTGTCTCTTTAGCAGTAATTGGTTCTTTGTTGTTTGGCTAGCTGCACTCAAATGGGATAATCCTCTGTTAACTGTAATGTTCAGGTCTGTAAAAGTACTTTATAAATGAGAACAGTGTGTAGGAGAGTCTGGTTTTTGGGAAAGAACATGAAAGTGATGCTGAAGAACAGTTGTTTTCCTTAAAATATATACTCTAGATACTGTATTAGATATGTTATGCTAGTTGGACCCCCCTTGTCTTCTCTTGCCCCTCAGCCAGGTACTGCAAATTAATTTAAGCTATGAATTCTGTTGTGTGCTTTTTGCAACCCAACACCTTAGACCTCATTTAATAGGAGTTGGATCAGTATCTACCTACTGTAATTGTGTAAACTATCTTTTGCATTCTTTGTCCTTTTCCCGTACTTGATACTTTCATTATGTCGGATTTAGTTGCTCTCACGGCAGAGGTTGTGACTGAATATATTATTTGCTGATTCCTCATTAAATTTCTTTTGTTTCCTGTTGACTCTGCCTCACGCTGGGTGTAACATCTCGATCTCTCAGCTGGAGCAAGTGATGTTGAAGGATTATCTGTAGCTTTAGCAGCACTGGATATTGCTTTAGCAGTGCTCTGTCTGCTGTCAACACTTGTAGAGCTTGCGTCTGTATAACTTGCTCAGGGTGTACAGATGGAAGCGAACAGCTGGGCTGACCAGAGGTGTCTTTGAAGGCTGAAGGTGTTTGTTAGACAATGTCTGCAAATAGGGTATTTCACAGTGCCTGATGAGGTATGTGCGCAAGTTCACCAAATTTCAAATTAATTACATTGATATACATGTAATTTGTACATATGGTGTATCATTTAAAAGAGTTTGTACATTAATATAACAACACAAAAGATATGAAAAAAAGAAAGATCTAGATATTGTTTAATGCTTACCATCAATGTCTAATAAGTTATTGATGTGATGACTCATTTCATGTAAAGTAAGATTTTCTTACCCATACGGTGTGCTTTAGTTAAATTGCTACATTTTTTAAACCATAAATGTTTATTTTTGCCTGTCATACCCCTGGTAATGTGAGCAGTGTGGCTTTATATAATTTAACAGGACATGGATGACACATCTAGAGTTTCAGCTGCCTCAGTGTCTTATGTCTCTTCATATTATTACAGATCGACTCCATGATCTTGAGTTTAGGGAACAGTGCTGGCCATAGGGTACTATCTATTACAGGACTCCATGTTCCTCTTGTCGCAGTTGTTTTTCTCATTATGTGAATCTGGGACTTGATGAGATGCATCTAAAATAATTTCAGATGGGAAAATAAGTTCAAATATCTGATAGCTCAAACAAATCAGCTTAGTATGAGATTTATAAAATCCATGAGAATTTCACTTTCTTAAATATTAGAGCATTTTCTTCCTTGTTATCTTTGTTGTTGCTTTTTTCCTGCTTCTGGATAATTTCTGGATAATATTAGTTTTACAGTTTATGTCATTGTTTACTCACATTAGTCATTTTATTTGTGCATCTAGAACCAATCCAGCCTTGTTAATTAGAGAACCAGAGAACTTGTAAATTAATGAGTGCAGATATAGAGGGAAATATATATTTCCTTTTGATTAAGACTTTTTGTAAATTCACAGCAGTTTCAAGAGGCATCAAACAAATTATAGGGATTCACAAAGTTATGGCAATAACCCAAAACTGTATTGGTGAACTCTTCTAAAGGACCCTTTATCACATTTAAGCTAGTTTATGGCCATGTAGTGTAGTTAATGCAATAAAGGTTTGTATTTTAATTAAAACTCAATCTTCTCCTGAACCTAACCAGGTAGGTTTTGGTTATTAATTCTAACTAAGCAGTAAATGAATTAAAAAACAGAAGAAAAAAAAACTTACGTTAGTGTTTGTCTTCAGCCCATCAAACTTGTGACTGCCATGACTCCTACACTTTTATGTGGACTTTACTGGGTTTTTGTGTCTTGCTGTCCAATATCAAGCCAGCAGTACCAAAAGACGACTTGTACAGTGGGGCAAAAAAGTATTTAGTCAGCCACCGATTGTGCAAGTTCCCCCACTTAAAATGATGACAGAGGTCAGTAATTTGCACCAGAGGTACACGTCAACTGTGAGAGACAGAATGTGAAAAAAAAATCCATGAATTCACATGATAGGATTTGTAAAGAATTTATTCGTAAATTAGGGTGGAAAATAAGTATTTGGTCACCTCAAACAAGGAAAATCTCTGGCTCTCACAGACCTGTAACGTCTTCTGTAAGAAGCTTTTCTGTCCCCCACTCGTTACCTGTATGAATGGCACCTGTTTGAACTCATCATCTGTATAAAAGACACCTGTCCACAGCCTCAAACAGTCAGACTCCAAACTCCGCCATGGCCAAGACCAAAGAGCTTTCGAAGGACACCAGGAAAAGTATTGTAGACCTGCACCAGACTGGGAAGAGTGAATCTACAATAGGCAAGCAGCTTGGTGTGAAAAAATCAACTGTGGGAGCAATCATCAGAAAATGGAAGACATACAAGACCACTGATAATCTCCCTCGATCTGGGGCTCCACGCAAGATCTCATCCCGTGGGGTCACAATGATCATGAGAAAGGTGAGCAAAGATCCCAGAACCACACGGGGGGACCTGGTGAATGACCTGCAGAGAGCTGGGACCAAAGTAACAAAGGTCACCATCAGTAACACACTACGACGGCAGGGAATCAAATCCCGCAGTGCCAGACGTGTTCCGCTGCTGAAGCCAGTGCATGTCCAGGCCCGTCTGAAGTTTGCCAGAGAGCACATGGATGATACAGCAGAGGATTGGGAGAATGTCATGTGGTCAGATGAAACCAAAGTAGAACTTTTTGGTATAAACTCAACTCGTCGTGTTTGGAGGAAGGAGAATACTGAGTTGCATCCCAAGAACACCATACCTACTGTGAAGCATGGGGGTGGAAACATCATGCTATGGGGCTGTTTTTCTGCCAAGGGGACAGGACGACTGATCCGTGTTAAGGACAGAATGAATGGGGCCATGTATCATGAGATTTTGAGCCAAAACCTCCTTCCATCAGTGAGAACTTTGAAGATGAAACGAGGCTGAGTCTGCCAACATGACAATGATCCAAAACACACCGCCCGGGCAACAAAGGAGTGGCTCCGTAAGAAGCATTTGAAAGTCCTGGAGTGGCCTAGCCAGTCTCCAGACCTCAACCCCATAGAAAATCTGTGGCGGGAGTTGAAAGTCCGTGTTGCTCGGCGACAGCCCCAAAACATCACTGCTCTCGAGAAGATCTGCATGGAGGAATGGGCCAAAATACCAGCTACTGTGTGTGCAAACCTGGTAAAGACCTATAGTAAACGTTTGACCTCTGTTATTGCCAACAAAGGTTATGTTACAAAGTATTGAGTTGTATTTTTGTTATTGACCAAATACTTATTTTCCACCCTGATTTACGAATAAATTCTTTACAAATCCTACCATGTGGATTCATGGATTTTTTTTTTCACATTCTGTCTCTCACAGTTGAAGTGTACCTCTGGTGCAAATGACTGACCTCTGTCATCATTTTAGGTGGGGGAACTTGCACAATCGGTGGCTGACTAAATACTTTTTTGCCCCACTGTACCTACCTCTGTAAACCCAGCAGTAGCTGACAGAGTGCAATATTTGATACACTGGGACAAGAATGGACTCCCTATCTTCATGAAGGTAATGATGCTCAGTGTTTGTTAAAATGTCTTTAGTAAGGTTTTGATTAAAGTTATAGTCTGTTTACATTAATAGACTAAACTTACCAGTTCCCTCTGTCTCTATCCATTCTGGGAACATAAACTCTAAATTTGTTGTGTATATTGGTAATAATGATCATTTAAATATAACAAATTGATGAGATGTTAAAAATATGTAAATGATAACGTCCAACACCAGTACTGTCATGGTTAGTTTTTACTTTCCAGTCTGTTTTCTTCTTGCCTGTTTCAGTAAGAGACTCTCTGTAGCTTGTATACGGCAGCCTGATGATACTTTCACACACTAGTAACACACACAGATGATGTTACGTCATTTTTCAAAAACATTTATAATGTTAGGAATACAATATCATTAAGTTATTATATTGTGTTATCAAAGTCTTGTGAAAAAATAGGGTTAAGATGGGTTGGACTGATCCTATTATATTTTTTCAGTAGCTATAACCTAATATTTTGGTGCATTGATAACTATCTTAGACCTCAGTTACACAATAGAGACCAGTTGGCTCTAGGCCTAGCAACCTTCAGTCAATATGAGAAAAACATATTGACTGGAAACCAATTTCACCATCAATGTCCAGCAACCGCTTCCCAACCAAAGAGGGTACTAAACCAAGAAACCCAAACTGGAAACAGAAAAACTTCACCTTCAGCCTTAGCACTGAAGCCACAATGTTTCAAAAGGCACTGTTTTGCTTTGAAGGCAAATGATCTACATTTCTGGGTTGCGTTGTACTTTCTGCAGTTTTGCCACAACTGCACAAGTAAATGACGAATCTTTGCAAGTGGTATCTTCTTTTCAAAGTGCAGGCGACCTACACAATCGTCCAGTGACCACGCAGGAAAGATTTTGCTGTAACACCCTCTTTGCAAGCAATTTCACTCTGTCAGAGCCAGCATTCACTATTTACCACTATTCCCCAAATAAACAGAAAGTAACTGGACAATGCACTAGTTATAACCGAAACAAAATGGATGTATCGCCCTGAAGAATAAAGCTTTAGTATTTTCAGTCTACTCTGTTCCCTCTGGTACTTAAGGGCTCTGTGTTCCCTCTGCTCCTGTCCTCATGCCCTGTTTAGTTCAAGAGCCCAACATGAGAAAAGGAGAGGCTGAGAGTGTATTGAGAGGCCAGGAACTGCTTATCCCATGTGTGTTGCAGCAAGAGAAGAGAAGAGAATCTGGAAGTAACAGATGTAAGACAGAGCCTCTCTATGTGTGTGTGTGTGCGAGCACATGCACAAGTGGTGGTGGAGGGGGGTTGCGAGTAAGTAAAGCAGATTGATGTAACCAAGGGTTTCTGTCCATCACTCATGGTGACTGCTCCCTACTGGGATATTGCTCTTTCAA
Organism: Astatotilapia calliptera; assembly: GCF_964374335.1. Taxonomy (NCBI): domain Eukaryota; kingdom Metazoa; phylum Chordata; class Actinopteri; order Cichliformes; family Cichlidae; genus Astatotilapia; species Astatotilapia calliptera. The sequence goes on from NC_137423.1 coordinate 15,448,378, forward strand.
ATGCTCACATACAGACATTGTGAACCTCAGCACTTTTCCTATTGGCCACCCCCTACAGACTATATATCAACTCACTATGGAAGTATCCCCAAGACCCCACAAGTTATAGACCCAAGACACATACACATTCACATACTGGTCGAAATTTATCACTATAGCTATAGAACAATCCTAGAGATCCCCCCTACAGCTGAGGATATAGATGACAGAAAGACACACAGACATATACCATCGTACTCAAAGCTGTTATTTGATAACTGAGCTGCCACAAGCCTCAGACTCCACTACAACTACCACTGAAGATATAGTGTAGTTAACATATACGTGTGTGAGCATGTCTCACAATTTCTTACTGATACCAGCCAGCATAATCACAAGAGCCCACAAATTACTTTCTGCTGGGAAAAAGCATTGTGGCTGCAAAAAGAACTGGCGCATAAACCTCAAATGGAAAGTTAGTCCTAAACACACAGACTTTTTCAGAGGCTAATAAAGGGTAAGTTCACTAACCCTGCCCCATCCCCTCACCCTCATCTCTCTGCAATGTTGGAATTGAATTTTTCCCTCAAGGCAACACACAGACACACACATACACACTTCTGTCAAGCCCTATTTCACACAGATTGCCATGGGATGTGAGAGTTATTACAGTGAAGCAGCTCAAGAGAGGCTTGACAGTAAATGTAATGAGAGGCCCAGCAGATGCTACAGATGCTGCAGGTTGGCTTTACCCTCAGAGAGAAGTGTCACTGAAGTTCTGTGTTTAAATGTGTCGTTCTTATACAGCTTTTCTTGATGTATTTGGGAACATGACTATTTTGTCTATGTCAGGGACCAAGCAGTAAAGCATAAAGGACACAGGTGGTTTTAATTCAAAAAAGGGGTTTTATTGACCCAAAAATATGAAAAACATATTTAACAAAGCCAAAACTTAAACAGGCAGACCAATAAAAGAAGTCAACTCAATAGACTACACTCAAGATAATAATTAACGAAACCTCAAACAAACATATGATAAACTGACCTCCTGAAATGACACACAGGGGGACTTAAATACTGGTTTAGCTAAACCAAATGATACACACGGGGGAAACAAGATGGCTGCCATATAAGCAACTAATACAAAACAATTAAACAAACATGAAACACCCCGCAGGCAATGAAGCATGTGGTGCAATCCAATTAGGCTGTCAGTGGTACTTCAGGTCTCCCAGCCCTTTGCCACACCTTTTGCCACATAGGAGGAGACACCAACCCCCAGGTAACTCAAACAAAGAAAGATGTATTAATATAACATAAAACAGAACTTTGACCTTGCAAGGTTAATATGTGTGCACGCCATATAAACATCGGAAGGTGTGATGGAAAAATAAATACATTTAATAAAGAAACAATATTGAACAATAAGTAGAAAATTTTAAAGTAGTGACTGTAAATTAAACTAAAGTGAATCAGCGGGTAGTGAGGTGTGGAGCTTACCATGTGTGGCATGCCATCACAGTCTTATACAATTGGCCCAGTATGGCGCATGTGCCATCTGGCTAGTTTCAGCTTGTTGTAAACCACAGTCATTTTCAGTGTCTGAGAAAGACAAAGTACAACATGATATCCTAACACAGGAAAGTTCTAATGTCTGGTATTGAGTGTGCCCAAGGTTTTCCAATGATTTGATTACCCATAAATAGAGGTATAACGAAAAAACGATCACATAACTACATTTGTAAATAAATTAGTGGTACTAAGTTAAGGTGCAGATATGAAATCGACTCAGCATGGATACTAAGGATACTAAATACTATTCTAAAATAATAATAATAATAACAATAGTTTTTCACTTTATTGCAATACTCCAATTATTGACGCCTTAACAAAAAAGGTGCCAAAGTGTCACCAGCTGTGTAAAACTGGTTTCTGTAAGGAAGAAACCGAAAAGGTATAAATAGGCACCTATGTCAAGGGTGCAATGGCAGTAACCACAGTGACAAGCCATCATACCTCTTAAGATACAATAATGTGCTTATTTTCTGAAAGTCCAGCTTACCCCAAGGAATCAATGTTTTGGTTGAGAGAGAGTGACCTATGCAATATTAGGAAGGTAAACATATATTTCAAATGACTGAAAAGAAAAATCCTTATAAGATGAGACACATACCAAAGTTTACTTGGTAAGAACCACTTTGTTTGAGACACAGCTGTCCAAAAAGTATTAAATACACAACAGAGAGCCATTGTAGATGTATGTATGACTCATATACATTTCCTTCCTGCTGGAAATACTCGCTAGACACTAATGTCCATTAATCTCCAGCTGGGGAGAATTTCTGCCCTTATTAGATAGTGAAAACGCAAAACAGTGAGGAAATGAGGGGAGATGAGTGAGGGAATGATGTGAAAAACAATACCCCCAGCCAACTGGAACTAGAACTTAAACCCCTGGGCCACCAGTATGACTCAACTGTAATGTTAATTTGAGTGGCCTTTGAACTTGACCTTTGCATTGAGAGGTAGCTATTATAACCACTGAGTCACACAAGCAGAAGAAATGTGTCGTCTGTAAGAATAATAGAACCTGAACGTTAGTGTAAGTATAGATGTATAGGTTATAGAATTGTTTCTTCTTGCTAATCCATCTTTTTTAATGATGATTGTAGACAGTATTTTTTAGCAATGCAAATGAAAATGTCAAAATTTTATTTCTATAGCATATTTAAAGACAAAAATGTCCACCGACTTGCCTTAGAAATTAGGTTACAACAAACAAGATGAACCCATAGATGGGGTAAATACATAGAATAAAGTATTCAATTCAATTTTATTTATATAGCGCCAAATCACAACAAAAGTCGCCTCAAGGCGCTTCATAGATACAGAGAAAAACCCAACAATCACCCCCTATGACCAAGCACTTTGGCAACAGTGGGAAGGAAAAACTCCCTTTTAACAGGAAGAAACCTCCGGCAGAACCAGGCTCAGGGAGGGGCGGCCATCTGCTGCGACCGGTGAACTGTAGTAAAACTGCAAACTTTTGGCAAACAAAGAATGTTTTTTGGGGTGATATGGGGTTAGATAAGTTGAAGTTCTTGGTTAACTTATTTCTTTATATCCAATGGCATTTTTGTGTTAAATTGGAGTGAATGTATTTGAGGATTTGGAGTGTCCAGTATGCTGGTTGGATTTCCACCAGCTGCCAGAGTTATTCCTATGAGTTCATGTAAACATATTTATGTTTTCAAATTAAGTAATGGAAATTTTGATACTGATAACTCTTCATAGTCATATTCTTCTGTACTGAGAATGTGGTTATTGTTGTTGTGTTTTCTGCACCCGCATGTACAAATATTGCAGATGATTACACAGTTGCAGGACAGGAAGGATTGATGATTCATTGTCTGTAGGATAGATAATTACATTCATAGTGTTTTATGTTTCCAGTTTTTAAACCAAGAAAATAAAGTTTAAACCAGAGTTACTTATTTTGGTGACTGATGATTAACTTATTCAAGTCACTAAATAGCTGGGTGACATACCATTTAAAACTTCAAAAGCAGGTAAAATAATCTTCAGATCAATTCAAAAATGGACAAGGGGGCATTCTGATCATGCTCTGATATTCAACAGAGCCGTCCAAAGGATGATCATGCTACAAACATGATTCATGCCAGCTCTGTAGGACTGCATCCCGTGCCAAACAGGTTACAGGGCCCGGCCAGCAGGTACAAAATAACAGGAGGGCCAGCAGGTGGGACCCAGTGATGACGTCCAAATGGTGGAGAGTAGAGAAAGATGGCAAGATGGTAGTGGTATGACAATCAGTCAGGCCAACAGATTAAAGGTAAGTCTTGATGCATATCAGGATTCCATCTTATTTTCCTCGTCTTTTTGAGTGTCTCCTACAGAGAATGGTACCAAGCTTAATCTGGGCATTCACTCTGCGATTTTTTCAGTCGCGTTATTCAGCTCCTGCTCAAACTGAACGACTGAATCACAGGAGTTAGAAGTTCATAGGTCAAGATGCGGGGTCTCACACTATGGCCTGATGCTCTGATGTGACCTGAGTGCTCACAATGTGAGTCCATAACATGAAGGTTATAACACAAAATCTGTCTCTCGCTCTCCCTCTCTGTCTTTCACTCACACAGACACACACACCACCATCAACTTTGCTAAATTGCTCTGAGACAGAAGGCTTGTTGTCCACACTGCTGCCATCTTAAATGGAAATGGAAACGTCAAAGAGGACCAAAATCTTTTCCTTCCTGAACTCTCTAGAAGCCAGCAAATTGACCTCTGAATACTACAAGGGTAAAAAATAAGATGCTGCACACTTATTGATGGTTTAAACCACTTTGCGCTTCAGTAAAACGTCAACAGCAGGCTGCTGCCAGTTTCTCACAAACAAGAATACTACAGCAAAATAGTCTGTGTGGCCTGAAAGAGACTTGGTTTTCTAATCAATACAGCAGCCTTCTTAAAATGCAGGACTCAGCCTTTAATGTGAACCACAAAGTCAATATATGATGGATGGGACAAATTTATTTGGACACTGGTATTTCACCTGCAGTGCTGGCATGTCAGGGGAGGTCCAAAGCCTCCAAACCTAAAGGGAAAATTGCATTAACTTTAGACTGATGAATAAAGGACAATTACTCTTTCACAGAAGAATGATTAATGCAAATGTTTTCAGCAAATCAAGAATCTACCATAACACCAGTGTGCCTTCAAAGTACACAATCAGTTATACTGTATGAGTTTTACTGTCCTTTTACAGCATTGCTTCTGTTCGTTTAAGTTTGCAGACATTCTTAAGGTCTGGACTTTAAGTGAGTGATTGCGACACCTCGATTCTTTTCTTTTTCAGCCATTCTCTCTGTGAGGTTAAACGCACAGCAACTGAAAAACAAACAAACAAACAGATGGCCTTACATTTACTTCAATTTAGTTGTATTTATCTAGCGCCAAATCACAATAACAGTTGCCTCATGGCCTCGTCACCCTGGAATACTTTGGTACAGAGAGAAATTTATGGTCAACTCAATGACTTGAAGGTGCCCTGGCTGTGAGGTTAGAAAAATCAGACCAAGTCGTAGTCTCTCTGTCACTGTGCCTGAAGTTGGTATGAGATGTTTCATGAAATGTGACACTGTGTATTATAGCCAAACATCTTCACTTTAGTCTAATCTGTCCCCCTAAAATTGTGCTATTTTCCAGGTGAAGGAAGTTCTGAAAAAGAAGAAAACACACTGGGTCGAAACCAAGTTTTCATCAGGAATATAAAATCCCACTCTGAAGAGGGAAAAAAGTAATTTAAGACACGTGCTGCTGTGTTCTTTGTAGAGAGAAGACCCTTTCTCCTGACAGCACATCAACAAGTTGTGCTTGTTCTGTCTTTTCCTAATTTTACTGTCATGAATTTAACATGCTACTTAACATGGTATAGCTAAACAAGGCCCGTAGAGCATTGTGTAGTCGGGCTGTAGGGTGAATATGCTGTGACATCCACTCCTGGAAAGATTGTGGCATTGTGTTAACACTAGAGATGGACCGATCCGATATTACGTATCGGTATCGGTCCGATACTGACCTAAATTACTGCATCGGATATCGGAGAAAAATAAAAAATGTAATCCGATCCATTAAATATCACGAAAGCACCTCACAAAACTTGCAACACACCATAACTCACCTCAGAACGTTAGCACGTCGGAGCAGTATGCATCACGTGATAGAGCGGCTGTGGCATGCGGGACCTGTCGGTGGTCTGGATAGCATGTGGAGCTACGCTAGCAACCCGGCATTTCATCTCCGACAAAGTTATCCCGAGAGAAGTAATACAAGTGTGTAAGTCCATCTCTGAATGTTTGTAAAGCATTCCCACGTTAAGCTTAACAAGCGACTGCCTCTTCTTGCTGCTACTTCAATCATGAAACTGCTTAATGATCAGCTGATTGGCTTTTCTGTCGCGAGTCCATCTCTCTGGTTTGTTTTTGGCCCACTTTGCACCAGAAAGAGGAAACCAGTGGCTGAACAACAGCAGCACGTTTAAGCTTGATAAACTGTTGTTAGAATGTATTTAATATTACTTTCTACACCAGGATCTTTTTCTACGTAGCTGACAGCTGGTAACTGTGCAGGGGCGGATCTAGCAAAGTTTAGCCAGGGGGACCGATAGGGCATTAACAGGGAAAAGGGGGCACAAAGACATACTTTTCTTTCTTATTCTCATTTAAAATGTCTAGCTTTTAATAAATAATTATCCGAATCTTACACCCAAAGTTTTAATTTGATGTAAAATGAATAGAAGTCATTTTTACTGTATATAGTGACTATTAAGTCTAATATATATACCCTAGTAAGCTATAGTACTTTTTCCTTTGGGAAGGTACCATCTGTGCAGTCTGCAATTTTGTTGAAGAAAGATGTTGAATCTATTTAATATTTCTTGAAAAATAATTGATTTCTGTGCATTTTTTTTTCACACTGCATCAAATTAAGGTTGATTACGTCGATTAAGCATCATGAGGTGGAGCATGAGGGGTGGTTCCCTATTTTTTATTTATTTATTTTTGTTGTTGCTGGGAATTGGAACTCTATTAGTTAGGTTGCTTAATATTTACGCTAAGTACTCTTTAAAATACCAGAATAGGGAGGATGGTGTAGGTTTAAGTTTATTAGATTGATCAGTATTGCTGAACCATGAAATATTTCTTTTTTGCATACAGGTATAACAGAATAGCTTTAGTGTAGTTGTTGTTTTAAACTTGAGTATGAACTTATACAAAATGCAGCAAGATATTTAAAAAAAACTGTTTTGTTGATTAAAAAACACACTATATCTGATTCATATCGGTATCGGCAGATATCCAAATTTATGATATCGGAATCGGTATCGGACATAAAAAAGTGGTATCGTGCCATCTCTAGTTAACACACGTATAAATGCTCCAGCAAACTGCCAAAACCTCTTTTCTGGAGATGGTCACACTTGCCGATGATCAGTTAATCAAGTGCATAGCACCTGGCAGCTACTTTCCATCTTTATTTCTATGGATGTACATAGTGTTTCATATGACTGCATCTACTGCCTCTGAAATTGTTTTTCACATGACTGTAGATGCACTCTAGGGTCCAAATATGTGAAGCACGGAGTTTACACATTTTAACTGGGTCAGGCACTGCCACAGGCCTGTTTGACAGTGTGGCTAAAGCCCATGTGGATCCAAGTGGAATCAAACAATAGCCGTAATATGTTATATATTTTGTTTGAATGAGATTCTTTATTATGTTAATTGTGTTACAGTTTTACTGACTGTAAAATGTTGTTGATCTATTGCCTAGTTTGACACAGAATGTTTTTTTCTTACTCTCATTTTCACCTCCTAAAATCTTTATTTGTTCTATTTTTTGTACGTATAAATGAATTATTTTTAACTTCAGTTTGTATTATTACATTCACTTTAGTACATCATTATATTTCTGCTTGACTGCAGCTGCTTGTTGATGGATGGGCACAACATACTGCTTGCTGCTGGCTCACTTAGTCTATTTAGTCATGCCTGGCTGTGTCAGGGCCTTTTTTAATAAACTCAATTTACAAATCGTGGCATTGGGTAGGTTTTTCCATGGCTTCATCTCAGATCAGGTCCAATAGTTTAGAGCTGAATAGAACTACTAGTTTTGCAGGTCGTGATTTACAGGTTAAAGGGATGCAAACACCAGAGTACAACTTCTAAGTAATTGTAGACTAAGTTCTTCATAGTGTTCTCACACTTATGGGCTCATAATAGCAAGTGCAAGTATGGAAATACACAGTTTGAGACACAGCATGAGTTTGGAAGGAACGTAGCCATCTGTATTAGACAAAAGGTCAGGTGAAAATTTATTAATAGCCACTGTTATTCTTTCACAATTTCGTATTGGGCCAGTATCCCAGTTATTTTGTTCCAAGGTATGATTGCACTAACAGTCCCAGCTAATAAATCCATAGTCTCCACCTTTATTATTTTAAATGTTTTTTTTTGTTTCCTGTTTATATTTTAATGACAAGTAAAATAAAATCAACAGTGTTCTTTTGGAGCTTCATTGTTTTTATCTGATCGTGCATTTCGGTGATGAGTCAATGCAAGTTAAACATGTTACAGCTTTCATTACTTGTCATCACTCTTTCCATAGAATTTCCATTTGTACAGTTGGCAAGAGTGTGTCCATACCTGCTTCATGCCCTGGAGGACGGGGCTGTGGCCCCCCCACACCCTCTAGCAGATCATTACATGAAGGAACCTTTTAAAAAACAAAAAACAAACGCGTCCATGCTCACAGGTGTACACACGGGTGATCACACCCACAAACTACACCCTTTTTGGCTCCTACCTCAAAGCACACTGTGTTCTGTTGATCTTATGTGCTGCACAATAATGTTTAATATTTAGTATTTACTGTCATATTCCCATATATCATTGTGATGTTGTTTATTCTATTACTCTTGTTCTCTTCTGCTTGTTTTCTTTTTTCTTTCTCAGCAGGTGATCCAGGTGATTGATATATGCATTTTTTTTCTTTTTTTCTTCTTTTTTTTCTTTTTCTGCTCATTCTGTTGGTTTTTGGTTTTTGCCCTTCTCCCCCGTCCCTCTTCTCAGCTGTTTCTCTTTCCCTCTTTCTTTCTCCCCTTCTTTCCCCCAGTCAAGTCTGTCCCATATTCAGTAAGTGAAAATAAAATAAACAATAAAAGGTGAATCAAATGGACCATTATGGCAAGGCTGGGATGGTCAATTTGGTAAAGTAAATCCGTTGGGCATCTTTCTTTGCCTTTAGACAACAATTCTGATGGCAAAAGAGCCAAACGGGACAGGCAAAAAAAAAAAAAAAAAGAATGTGTCTAAAAGACTTAACGAAAAGTGTGTCTCCTCATATATTTTCTCATTTTAACTTTTACTCTAAAAGCATGCAGGTGTGAACAAAATATGTTGTGACAGAATGTTTCTCAGAGCAATGCAAAGATCAGAGCTGTGATATTAAGGGTTGAGGGGGAATGCTGTAAAATGTTTGGCCAACAAATTTAGCACTGTCACCCCACATGCAGCAGTTAATCAAAGTATGCCTGTATTTGGCAAAGGGTGGTAATACATAACAAGATTATCAGAATTAGCATATACATTAAACAAGTATTTGTTGGTGTCTGGAGAGCATTCACCATATAATTTTATTAACACCCTCACTCATCATCTACATGTATACAACCATCTTTTCTCTTCCACTCATGCCATGAGTAGAGTCAGAAAACTATTAAAAATGTATTTTATTTTTTTTTTGTTTTAGAGATCTTACAACATGACATGACATACATGGACATATACTTATATCAAATCTGGGGTGGGATCTGGTACAAAGGCCTTGGCTGGAAAGAAATAACAGTAATATAAAATCTCCCTTGTACAATATTTCTGTGGAAAAAACATCTTTGCCATTCTATTCAAATTTGTTAATTACATCACAAAATTTCACTCTTTGGGGGGTGGATGGCTTGGTTAGGAAAATGAGCTACATAGATGCTGTAATTTTGGGTGTCAGTGGGAAACATTTTAGCTCAGCTGATTGGAAGAAACTTTTTTTTTTGCTGAAGGTGCTTGTAATCAACGGAGCCCTGGATTAATAAACTGGAGCTCTTTTTGTACAGAAAAAAAGAATTCGCTACTGCCAAGGCTGAAATTTCTCTCCACATCATATATGATTTGGGACAATGAAGATGCAGAAGGTTATCTGGATTAGTTGTGATATTTTTTTGAGAACATCATGAAGATTTTTGACATTTTTCTTATTTCATATCCATGAAATAACCTGGGAAAGTACTAGCCTAAAGCTCTGTACAACAAAATTAATGAAAGGTACAAATAATCACAAGAAAAAAAACAATAGAAGTGTATAATACCATTAATAATGATATGATGCCAAGTAAAAGGAAGGCTGGTCTTCATTCTTGGATGGAGAAGAAACTTACGAAACTATGAGCCTACAATCAGAGAATGCAAACAGCAGTGCGTTCAGTAAGAAGCTGAGTCTGGAGCTCATTTACTGCTCTATATGTACAGTGAGGGAAATGATTATTTCATCCCCTGCTGAATTTGTATGTTTTGTTCAGTTTTTACTCTCATGGTAGTTTCACTTTAATGGATGGAGAATCCAGACAAATCATATATTTATATATTTTATATATTATTTTATATAAAACTTGCATGACACTGAGTGAAGTAAGTCGCCTACAACCCACCCAGAATTCTAGCTCCCGCTGACTGGCTGTGTGCCTGTGGCACATAGAATCAATCAATCAGTCAATTACAATACATCATGCACTGTCTATAACCTTTTAACCAAAGCTGCTAACAAAAAAAAAATGCTGTGTTTGTTTCTCAGAGCTCACCATCAGTTCAGAAATATTTCGCTTGTGTTTTCGGTTATTGTTGAAATTCTTTGGATGCTGCACAGCTGGGGCTAGAACTCTCAAACTCTCCAAGATAAAGATGATTCATGACTGCAGATTACAATAAGAAATATTCAGTGAAGGATGTCCTCCTGCAGGTGCTGTCTTACAGATTAAATCATCTACAAACAGCTCCGATGCCAGACAGCCTTTTGTGTGAGTAGGTGGTTCACATTATATTCACTTTTGCACATCCTTCATGTATCGCGTATCCTTCTGATCTGAGCAAACATATGAAACCAGACATGAATAAAGGTCATTTATTGCCAGCTGTGCCTCACCTACCACACATAATCACACGTCCCCTCCCTGCTGCACCTCTTCAGCCTAACGTGACACAGCACAGAAGGAAAAACACACATTTGACCTTGTGTTTGCTGGATGTGGGCTGGTGGGGACACTGATGCATCAACACATTGTGCCACAATAGTGTAGACTGATAAATTGACACTGAAAAGCCAGTAAGCATAGCCACCCATCTACAATGACTCTCAAGGATTAGATTTGCAGTCTGCTCAGTCTGGGCATTAAAGCATTCTTTAATGCCCAGACTGAGAAGAGATGCCATTAGTCTGGACTAACACAGACAGAACTATATGTCTTCCTATATATTTTTAAATAAAGTTCTCTGTCAGTACTTTTATGTGTACTTCACCGACTTGCAGGCTGAAATTATCTTATTGAGTCAAGCTTCAATAAAACTGAAATGCATTCCATTCAAATAGCTCTCCTCTGTAAACACATTTTTCTACCTATTTTATCTGCAATCATTCAGACACATCTGAAAAGGCTGATCTCATATGAACCAGTCAGCAATGTGGAAAAAAAAACAGCACCAAGATTTCTGCCACTATGAACAGTAGTTTTCTTTTGTTGTTGTTGTTTAGTGGAATAAAAAACACTTCAATACAACTATTCATCTTCAAAAATATTTCCATATTTCTTTAATGAAAATGAAAAATATCCGTTGCAAGCTGCTGCAGCTCTAGTGTCAGTGCCAGGTGATAATCACTTCAGTGACACAAATACTTTATATCCCTTGCTATCAACTTAAGTGAAGCATTAAAAACCATTTAAACTTTTTAGCGACAGAGTCAGATGATGAGGCAAATTTCCCTTTGTTCCAGATCATTTAAGACAGGGATGTCAAACTCATTTTACATACTGGACCACATCCAGCCAACTTTGATCTAAATTTGGCCAGACCAGTGAAACTGGTTTCTTCTGAACAGAAACCCACAATGCACAATGAAAAATGTTGTGTTGACAGTTTAGCATCAGTCACACAGGCCTAGAGAGCAGTTGGAGATATGTGCGTAGGTTCTGGTCATAAGGGAGAAATGTGCGCTTGCAGACCACTTGGTGAGCAGTTCCTGGACGTTGTGTGTGAAACTAATGACAATGAGCCTGCTGCACCAAAACCCTCTTATAAGTCTTCGTCTTGCAACATCTCTAGCTTATTGGTAAGAATGCCTGTTTTTTGCATGTAAGATGCTGACTTGTCTGCACTCAATAACCACATAGTGACTTCATAGTGACATAGTGACTGCAACACGAACCAGAAATGGAGACCATTCAAATTAAAAGCTGTACCTTGTCACTGAAATCAAAACATTTCAAAATGTGCACGTTTCACTCTGAAGCTGGTTTGCATCTCACTCTTTACAGTTTCTCAACCATTCCACTCAACCGGTTACACATTTTTCCCTAGTGACTAGTGATTGCATGGGGTCTCTAACCTGTCTATACTTCTCATCTAGGACAGCTCAAAATAAGACACTGTAGTTTTCACCAGGTTTTACATATGTGAGGTGATAAATGTGAGGTGATCTTGTGGTTCCCTGGAACAGACTCCATTATATTTCTTTCTCACTCATACATTTGTGAAGCCCAGTATAGTCTTTTCAAAATTAAAGGATTTAGGAAATTGACTTTTTTTTTGCAATGGTTAACTAACCAAATTAAGTATTTTAAACCATCCAAATAATGACATGGATCATTAGGATTATAAGTGTGGGTACGGTTTTAAAGGAACCATTTAACGATCCCTTGAGAATATCTCCTCTGGGGGGGATTAAATGACTCCCAGAGCTTTACATTTCAGCAGTTACTTATATAACGACATAAGTTTACGATATATAAATAATATTAATGAGAATCACTTTAGAGTTTCTCTATTGTACACCCGTGTGATGTTTAATCGTGGCTCAAGAGTTGGGAGCTCGCCTTGTAATCTGAAGGTTGCCGGTTCGAGCCCCGGCTTGGACAGTCTCGGTCGTTGTGTCCTTGGGCAAGACACTTCACCCGTTGCCTACTGGTAGTGGTCAGAGGGCCCGGTGGCGCCAGTGTCCGGCAGCCTTGCCTCTGTCAGTGCGCCCCAAGGTGGCTGTGGCTACAATGTAGCTTGCCATCACCAGTGTGTGAATGTGTGTGTGAATGGATGGATGACTGGATATGTAAAGCGCTTTGGGGTCCTTAGGGACTAGTAAAGCGCTATATAATACAGGCCATTTAATTAGAAAAGGAGCTGTTGTAGCTATTTATTATTCAACGTTTTATTACAAAAGATCTGCTTTCACGTCGACTTCTTTCTCTGTCCTCACCATTTCTATCTCCACTCTTTATTTCCTTTGTTTTTTGGATTTGGACATTTCATTTTCCCACCTGTGTGAAAACACTACAAATTGTATTAGCTTTGTGCTTGTCTGTTTTCTAAGCACACATTGCGGCTGCTCTGCCACACGGAGCGTGCCGCTGCTCTCATCTTGAACATTTTCCGGCAATAATGAATTAAGCTTAAGAACCAAAGTGCAGTTTTACAGCTAAATGGTCCAACATGTCCTTTCACAAATGTGTTATAAAAGTCAGAAAAAAATCACTCAAAATTTTATCAAGCTAAAGTATCACTCAACACAAGGGCTCTTAAACTGCTTCTAGCCAGGGATCCAAATGAAATTCAGCCTGGGACCAAAAGAAAAATATGATTCTGTCGCCACAGCACTCTGTCTCGTTACAATTTATTAGCTCTCGCATCATGCGGGAGCACTGCTGAAACTACAGCTTAGGCAGACAATTACAAGCTTTTTCAATGGGTGAGCAGGAGTAGCAGTTTCAATTTAAATGCATTTAATTGTACAACAAATTCAAAACACAATATATCTCTTCAATAATTAAATTATGGATTTAAAAAACAGAAGAAGAAAAACACAAGGTGTTTTTTATGATTATGGATATGTTCAGTTTTTTACTGGTGCTTCAGTTTTTATTACTGGAGAGACAGTACATCACAAGTATCTCATATGTTTTCAGTTTAACGGAACAGGTGACTTTGAAACCCATATGATATGATTCACATCATTTCCATTAAACCATTCAGTGAGTCACGGTGGTTTTCTCTGACCCTAACCCCCAGATCAGATGACAGCTGGCTGTCTGAGTGGGAGTTTTGCCCTGTGTGATATCACTGAATGTTTTTCCTTAACTCATTTCATTTCAAGATTACTGTATTTATTACTGTGATTACTGTGGCTCCTATATCCTTTCTCTGCTCTTTTTCCTTTCACCCTCAACTTGTTGCGGTGGATGACTGCCCCTCCCTGTGCCAGATTTGGCTTCTACAGTTTCTTCCTGTTAAAAGAGAAATTTTCCTTCCCACTGTTGCCAAATGTTTGCTCACACGGGGTCATATTATTGTTGGTGTTTCCTTCTAATATTCTAGGGTCTTTACCTTACAATACACACCACCTTGAGGTGACTGCTGTTGTGAATTGGTGCTACATAAATATAACTGAATTGAATTGAGCCCTTGTGTACAGCGTAAGGAGGTTTTGTCAGTCTGAAAGAGGACATCCCCTTCAAACTGGATTTGATAATAATATAAAATGATTCCTAACAAAAACCTGGTCTTGATTTTCTTACCCTTCCCCTCCTTGTAAATGTCATGGTTTCAAGAGTTTTGGGGGATTTGTGAAAAAAAGAAACAAGCAAATGTGGTGACGATGCATTTTTTTGTTTGCTCATATTAAATTTATCTTTGTGTGTGATCATCTGGTTCATTTAACCAGTGTGCTCGAGTACAGTTAAACATATCATGCACTGGACCACTTGAAACGATGAACCCAGGTGCAGTTCACCTGGCCTCTATGCCCAGAAACACAAGTTCAAAGCTACCTTGAGGACAGTTGCATCTGTGAAACTGAACTGCAAACTGGAAATATGTAAGGCTTGTGAGGCAACCATGTTTAGTGACTAAAAGCAACCCCAATTAAACTAGAAAACACATAAATCCAAAAACCTCATCCTCTGTGAGAACGCCTTTCAAATCTGTGTGTGCATGAGAGGAGATGCTCAGGATAAAGGACACTTGAGCTGTGTCCCAAAACGTCGGCTGCATCCTCCAGAGGCCGCATTTGAAGGCCGATTACGTCACAGCCAGGCGACGAAGGCTGTCCCAATTCGTCGACTCCTTCAAATGCGGCCGACAAATGCGTCCTTCATTTCCCCGACCAGGAAGGATGGGTCGGGTTTGTCCTTCGTGGCCCACCATATCCCAGAATTCATAGCGCGGCCCAGCCAAATTTCAGCTGCCAACAATGGCGGCCGCTACTAAGTTTTAAAATTACTCTTATTAATCTTTCTGGGCCACAAAATAAACTTTTAACATATTTTAAGGCGAGAAAGTAGCTGTGTAAATTACAAATTTCTGCTTGGTTGTGCCAACGTTTTCGGAGACATCTGTTACCCATCAGCTCAATAGCAAGCCGGGGGGTTCAATGGTCACTCCAGCCGGCGAGAGCAGCGGACTCCCGGCTTCATCGTTTTCAGACCCCCCGCTCTTTTGCTACTCAGGTTAAACATGATATAAGTCACTCGGATAACTTAAAAATGTAATTGTTTGCCTTTTTTCTGTGTTTTATTTGTTCCGGAGTAAATCGGTTTGGCTGTGATCAAAGTTATTAGATTATTAGATTAAATAAAACTTTATTAATCCATCGGGTGGGTTCCTCCGGGATTTTCACACAGCTGAATAAACATTAAACAGAAAACTGATTAAACAGAAGTGTGAGACGGTCGAGAATTTACGCCAGTGTCCTGTTATATTTTAGATAGCAAGGAGCAGACGGCCGAGTTTATTAAACTCCCCCGACACAGCGGTGACGCAAATCTGAAGGCTAGACCGTCCCATTTCACAGCCTCGCACTTCTGGCCTTCTTGGTCTTAGAAGGACCCAGCCCACGTAGACCGCGAAGGCCGGGTCCTCCGAAGGATGCAGCAGACATTTTGGGACACAGCTTTGGTGTCACTTGGTGTGGTAGAGTATCACTTCCTGTTCCTGCTCAAACACAGTGGTGCTTCTGAGTAGCTTATCTGCTTAACAATTTAATTAAAAACTTTTTAATTCTTTCTTTTTTCATAGTATAATCTTCACGTGCTTCATCCGAAGCACACTTTCTGTGTACTCACTGCCTAATTTATAGCCAAAGTATTCACTCATTGTCTCTGTACAGTTTCACTAGCTTAGCTTAAATCGTAGCCGACTCGTTAGCACCATGGCTACTTCACCTGTCCCTCCTGCACTTTCTTGCTCATTGTGTCAGATGTTTAGTTACTCCTCAGCCTCCTTTAGCAGTAATGATATCTATAACAAATGTAGCATATTTGCAGCTCTGGAGGCCAGGATTACTGAATTGGAGACTTGGCTTCGCACCCTTCATTCACCCGTAGCTAGCCAGGCCCCTGTAGCTGGTGCAGCTGAAGATAGCGTAGGCCTCGCTAGCTGTTCCCCGGCAGACCCCAAGCAGCTGGGGAAAGAGGGCGGCTGGGTCACGGTGAGGAGGAAGCATAGT
The DNA here is from genome assembly GCF_964374335.1 of Astatotilapia calliptera. NCBI lineage: Eukaryota > Metazoa > Chordata > Actinopteri > Cichliformes > Cichlidae > Astatotilapia > Astatotilapia calliptera. The sequence goes on from NC_137423.1 coordinate 15,464,695, forward strand.
CCTAAACAGAAGGCCCAGGTACACCACCAACCTGTTCATGTGTCTAATCGTTTTTCCCCACTCGGCGACACACCTGCCGGGGGTCAAACTCTGGTAATTGGTGATTCTGTTCTCGGACATGTGAAGCTAGAGACACCGGCAACCATAGTCAATTGTCTTCCAGGGGCCAGAGCAGGCGACATTGAAGGAAATTTAAAACTGCTTGCTAAGGGTAAACGTAAATTCAGTAAAATCATAATTCACGTCGGCAGTAATGACACCCGGTTACGCCAATCAGAGGTCACTAAAATCAATATTGAATCAGTGAGCAACTTTGCCAAAACAATGTCGGACTCTGTAGTTTTCTCTGGTCCCCTCCCCAATCACACTAGGAGTGACATGTTTAGCCGCATGTTCTCCTTAAATTGATGGCTGTCTGAGTGGTGTCCCAGAAACGATATGGGCTTCATAGATAATTGGCAAACCTTCTGGAGGAAACCTGGTCTTGTTAGGAGAGACGGCATCCATCCCACTTTGGATGGAGCAGCTCTCATTTCTAAAAATATGGACAAATGTATTAAACCTCCCAAAATATGACTATCCAGAGTTGGGACCAGGAAGTAGAGTTGCAGTCTTACACACCTCTCTGCAGCTTCTCTCCTCCTGCTACCCCCCCATCTCCATAGAGGCTGTGTCAGCTCCCAAAAAGACAAAAAACAAACTAAAAACCAGCAATAAACAACTTAAACATAAACAATCACAAAGAAAGAACAATACAGTATCCACATCTGAACCAAAGAGTAGAACAGTGAAATGTGGATTATTAAATATTAGGTCGCTCTCCTCCAAGTCTCTACATGACTTAATAATTGATCAACAAATCGATTTACTCTGCCTTACAGAAACCTGGTTGCAGCAGGATGATTATGTTACTTTAAATGAATCAACACCCCCGAGCCATTCTAACTACCAGAAATCTCGAAGCACAGGCCGAGGGGGCGGTGTGGCAGCAATTTTTCACACCAGCTTATTAATTAACGAAAGACCAAGACAGACTTTTAATTCATTTGAAAGCCTGATGCTTAACATTGTCCACGCCAGCTGTGAAACTCAGAAACCAGTCTTACTTGTTATCATCTATCGACCACCTCGGCCTTACACAGAGTTTCTGTCTGATTTCTCAGACTTTTTATCTGATTTAGTTCTCAGCTCAGATAAAATAATTATTGTGGGTGATTTTAACATCCATGTAGATGCTAAAAATGACAGCCTCAACATGGCATTTAATCTGTTATTAGACTCAATTGGCTTCTCTCAAAATGTAAAAGAACCCACCCACCACTTTAATCACACTCTAGATCTTGTTTTAACATATGACATAGAAACTGAACATTTAACAGTGTTTCCTGAAAACCCTCTCCTGTCTGACCATTTCCTGATAACATTTACATTTACAATAATTGATTACACAGCAGTGGAGAGTAGACTTTATCAAAGTAGATGTCTTTCTGAAAGCGCTGTAGCTAAGTTTAAGAATATAATCCACCCTCTGTTATCATCTTCAATGCCCTGTACCAACATAGAGCAGAGCAGCTATCTGAACGCTACTCCAACAGAGGTCGATTATCTTGTTAATAATTTCACCTCCTCACTACGTACGACTCTGGATACTGTAGCTCCTGTGAAAACTAACGTCTCAAATCAGAAGTACCTGACTCCATGGTATAATTCTCAAACACGTACCCTAAAGCAGATGACTCGTAAACTGGAGAGGAAATGGCGTGTCACAAATTTAAAAGATCATCATTTAGCCTGGAGAAATAGTTTGTTGCTTTATAAGAAAGCCCTCCGCAAAGCCAGAACATCTTACTATTCATCACTGATTGAAGAAAATAAGAACAACCTCAGGTTTCTCTTCAGCACTGTAGCCAGGCGGACAAAAAGTCAGAGCTCTTTTGAGCCAACCATCCCTTTAACGTTAACTAGTAATGACTTCATGAACTTCTTCACAAATAAAATTTTTATCATTAGAGAAAAAATTACCAATAATCATCTCACAAATGTAATATTATCTACAGCTACTCTTAGTACCATTGATGTTAAGTTAGACTCTTTTTCTCCAATTGATCTTTCTGAGTTAACTTCAATAATTACTTCCTCCAAACCATCAACGTGTCTTTTAGACCCCATTGCTACAAAACTACTCAAAGAAGTCCTGCCATTAATTAATTCTTCGATCTTAAATATGATCAACCTATCTCTAATAATCGGCTATGTACCACAGGCCTTCAAGTTGGCCGTAGTTAAACCTTTACTCAAAAAGCCATCTCTAGACCCAGCAGTCTTAGCTAATTATAGGCCAATCTCCAACCTTCCTTTCATATCAAAACTCCTTGAAAGGGTAGTTGTCAAACAGCTAACTGATCATCTGCAGAGGAATGGCTTATTTGAAGAGTTTCAGTCAGGTTTCAGAGCTCATCACAGCACAGAAACAGCTTTAGTGAAGGTTACAAATGATCTTCTTATGGCCTCTGACAGTGGACTCATGTGCTTGTCCTGCTAGACCTCAGTGCAGCATTCGATACTGTTGACCATAATATCCTATTAGAGCGATTAGAACATGCTGTAGGTATTACAGGTACTGTGCTGCAGTGGTTTGTATCATATCTATCTAATAGACTCCAATTTGTCCATGTAAATGGAGAGTCCTTTTCACACACTGAGGTTAATTACGGAGTTCCACAGGGATCAGTGCTAGGACCAATTCTGTTTACATTATACATGCTTCCCCCAGGCAGCATCATTAGAAGACATAGCATACATTTTCACTGCTATGCAGATGACACCCAGCTCTATCTGTCCATGAAGCCAGATAACACACACCAATTAGTTAAACTGCAGGAATGTCTTAAAGACATAAAGACCTGGATGGCCGCTAACCTTCTGCTTCTTAATTCAGATAAAACTGAGGTTATTGTACTCGGCCCTGAAAAGCCTAGAAATATGGTATCTAACCAGATTCTTACTCTGGATGGCATTACCTTGGCCTCCAGTAACGCTGTGAGGAACCTTGGTGTGATTTTTGACCAGGATATGTCCTTCAACGCACATATTAAACAAATATGTAAGACTGCTTTCTTCCATTTGCGCAACATCTCTAAAGTTAGAAATATCCTGTCTCAGAGTGACACTGATGCTAGTTCATGCATTTATTACTTCCAGGCTGGACTACTGCAATTCATTATTATCAGGATGTCCAAAAAAACTCGCTGAAAAGCCTTCCGCTAATCCAAAATGCTGCAGCAAGAGTCCTGACAGGGACTAGAAAGAGAGAGCATATTTCTCCTGTTTTGGCTTCCCTTCATTGGCTTCCTGTAAAATCCAGAATTGAATTCAAAATCCTGCTCCTCACATACAAGGTCGTAAATAATCAGGCCCCATCTTATCTTAATGACCTTGTAGTACCATATCACCCTATTAGAGCACTTCGCTCTCGCACTGCAGGCTTAGTTGTTGTTCCTAGAGTATTTAAAAGTAGAATGGGAGGGAGAGCCTTCAGTTTTCAGGCCCCTCTTCTGTGGAACCAGCTTCCAGTTTGGATTCAGGATACAGATACTATCTCTACTTTCAAGATTAGGCATAAAACTTTCCTTTTTGCTAAAGCATATAGTAAGAGCTGGACCAGGTGACCCTGAATCCTCCCTTAGTTATGCTGCAATAGACGTAGGCTAGTGGGGATTCCCATGATGCATTGAGTTTTTCCTTTCCAGTCACCTTTCTCACTCACTATGTGTTAATAGACATCTCTGCATTGAATCATATCTGTTATTAACCTCTGTCTCTCTTCCACAGCATGTCTTTTATCCTGTCTTCCTTGTCTCACCCCAACCGGTCGCAGCAGATGGCCGCACCTCCCTGAGCCTGGTTCTGCCAGATGTTTCTTCCTGTTAAAAGGGAGTTTTTCCTTCCCACTGTCGCCAAAGTGCTTGCTCATAGGGTCATATGCACAGTGTTGGGAAGGTTACTTTTAAAATGTATTCCATTACAGAATACAGAATACATGCCCCAAAATGTATTCTGTAACGTATTCCGTTACGTTACTCAATGACAGTAACGTATTCTGAATACTTTGGATTACTTAATATATTATCATGCTTTTTACAACAACGTGAATGTACTATTGCTGTGATTTATTACTGTTACTGAAGGTCCGCGACTCCGAACTGTAGTAAAGGGACCTCTGACTAATACGGCGGGGTCCCTGTCGGCTCATAGCCGAAAAATAGCTTTACTTTGTTGTCTGGGTCAACTTTTCTTGCGAGACACAGACAGAGGCGTTGAAAGACTGCTCCAACGGAACTTATTGTTTTCGGAGGAAAACACGAATACGGTGTACAGTCGAGTCTTAATAGCTTACTTACAACTGGGCTCTCAGGCACTCTTCTTGGCTGAAGTGGTTATTATTATATTTACATGCTTCCAGCTCCCGTTTTTCCTCGATGACAACTCGTACCTTTCCACTCCCCTTTTTCTCCCTCCTCGCGCTCACAGACCCATAACGTGTATGGCAGTCCATTCTCCCTGCAGCACGAACTACACTGCCCATGATGCTACATTCTTTAGAGCTATGCTTGTAGCATTCTGCCTGTTAGCTTAGCACAACAACAACAACAACGAAAAGCCGCTCTCTCACCCAGGAAACACACAGTCGCAGAGAGAGAGAGAGCGAGCGTCGCCCTGTAACCATGGCAACCGTAACGCTGCCGCCTGGAACAACAGAACATAGCTGTCAAACAAAACCCAAACAGTCCTGACCCACGACAAAATGAAACAGGAAAGTACCGCAGTGTAATCCATTTATTTCAACAAAGTAACTGTATTCTGAATACCACCTTTTTAAACGGTAACTGTAACGGAATACAGTTACTCATATTTTGTATTTTAAATACGTAACGGCGGTACATGTATTCCGTCACTCCCCAACACTGCATATGCATAGCTGGACTGGCCATCGGGCATACTGGGCATTTTCCCGGTGGGCTGATGGTGATTTTTTGTTTTTATGGGCCGATGGGTTTTTCTTTTTTTTTTCTTTTTTATCCCATAACGGTATAAACACTGAGAGGTGGTGGATTGGCCAGATGCTGGGAGATGTGTAAAAATAACTCAGTTGTTTGGTGGTGGCTATTGCGGAGCTTCCACAGATTCAGTAACATTAGCAAGTGGTGGAGGCCAGCAGATGCAACACGCTGGCAGGTGGATGACGGAAAGGCAGGAGGAGCAGAGACCCGAGGCGGTGAGCTGAACTTCAGGTAAGAAGTTATGACCTGCAGTCTATCTGGGTCAGATATAAACCAAGTTTAGGTGGAGTTTATTTTCGTTGTGCTGACTTTTTACAGTCAGTTACAATAACTCGTACTGCGTACTAGCTAGCATGACGGAGTTTATATACTGCTGGGTGGGTGTAGGGTTGCCAACCGTCCCTTAAAATACGGAATCGTCCCGTATTTCGAAACAAAAGTACACGTCCCGTATTGAGCTAATAAGGGACGCACTTTGTCCCGTAATACAGTGAGAATCAAAAGTAGTCTATAAATGTTAATGGATTTAATGCTTTGTTTGAAAACATAATTCCCAGCCCCTCTCCTGCTTTGAGCTGACAGCACCTTATGACAATTCGAGTATGACAATTCAGATTACCGCTCATCTCATTGGTCGAGGAAAGGTCGCTTGCGGAGAAAATACCGGAAGACAACAGATGACCACAACAAGAAGTATGGCCAACAGGGAAACAAACGCCGACACTGCGGTGCAAATCTCGGATGACAGTAAACCTAATGCTGGGCAGACACTGTGCGATTTTTTCAGTCAGGTTATTCAGCTCCTGCTCAAACTGCACGATTGACTCACAGGGGTTAGAAGTTCGTAGGTCACGATGCAGGGTCTCACACTATACCGCCCGATGCTCTGATGCGACCTGAGTGCTCACACTGTGCCTCCATAAAATGAAGGTTATAACAGAAATTCTGTCGCTCGCTCTCTCTGTCTTTCACTCACACAGACACACCACCACCATCAACTTTGCTAAATTGCTAATGAAAAACACTGATCAGGCAGCTGTGATTGAGCAGCAATGTAAATCCAACTATTTTCACGGTTGTTGTGGTCATGATAATTTTGTGATGCCACATGGAAAAGGCTCGGATGAGCTTTCCAAAGTTCTACAAGTTGTGCCTCCATCGCTTGTGTCCAGATCACACGCTGCTCCGTCTTTTTCACCGACGTTTACGTGTTTGCGCGTGAGCAGTGTGAGCGCCTGTGGTGACACCCTCACGAGCAATTGATGATCGGGAGCTGGTCATGAGGTGTTAATCACTTCTCGTTACCCCATGTATACTACACGACGCACGATGAAGACCAAAATCGGTCCGATCACTCAAAAATCGGCTCAAAATGGGCCTAAAACCGCACAGTGTAAGCCCAGCATTAGAGCAGCAATGTTTGTTCCCCTCAGAGAAAAGGAAGAATGGGAAAAGGAAAACACCTGGCTGGAAAAAGTTAATATGGGCATGTGCAGTGAATATCAGCGCTATGTGGCCAGAAGTGTGATAATATAACTTATTTTGTGTAATAAACAACTGCAAGGATAGATGATTACAACAAATTGATGACTAATACATAAAAGTAATACATAGATGAATAATGATGATGAGTTATGATGCGTAATCATGGGAACAAGCGGGTTTTCAAACAGGAGCAGCTGATTAGCATTAGAAAAGCTGAAATAATACCTCAACTGAAGCCAATTGTACTAAATGCACTAAATGTGCACTGTTACAAGAATATTTTTCTTTCTATTGTTTTCTATTATTTTAAGTTAAGCAGGACAGAGTTCTTTTAAAGAAAGATTTACTTATATTCTCAAAAGTTAAGCATGACAGGCTTCTGTTTAAGAAAGAGACCTGTTTTACTGTGTTAATGTTGTCATTTTGAGCTAAAAATAAATGGCTAAATGATCATTTTTTTCACATGTGTTCATATCACAAAGAATAGAATATGCATCTACTTAAATCAACTTCAAGTCAAATGGTTAAAAAAATAATTTCACACACAAAAAAAGAGCTAGAAAATTCACCACACTGGGAAGGGTGAAGACAACTGGGTCGCTCGGCCCTGGCCACGAGGTGTCCCTTATTTATTTTTCAGGGAGTTGGCAACCCTAGGTGGGTGCCATGATATTATTGATGTTGAACTTGTTTTATCTTATTTTATTTGTGAGGTTAGTTATTAGAGTTTCCAACCGTCCCGTAAAAAAAGGAATCGTCTGGTATTCAGAGAAAATATTGCGCGTTTCGTATTGAAGTGAAAAGGAACACAGTTTGTCCCGTACTTCAGCTAGAATGAAAAAGACACAAAGCTGGAGTTATTCTGTGTCTTTGCTGCACAGCTGCCTCTTCTTCTCTCATTCTCCCCCCTCCCTCTCCTGTTTCTTACTTCAATCATGAAACTGATCAATGATCAGCTGATTGGCTTTTCTCTATTGTTTGTTTATCGCCCACTTTGCGCCAGAAAGAAGAAACCGCCGGATGTCGCGTTAAACAACAGCAGCACGTTTAAGCTTGATCAGCTCTTGTTAGAAGATTATTTAATATTAATTTCTAGTATCAGCTGATGTTTGCTGGAGCCACAGCTGTAAAGCTGCTGGTCATGATATCGGTTTGGTTATCTGGTGAGAGGGAAACATGAAGATGAAATCAGGAGATGTCCTTACTGAATCATCAGAGCTGAACAGGTGATGGAGATACAGGTTTACCTTTTAGGTGACATGAATGAGGTGAAGGGAAGTTATGAACTGTTTCTGAGAGACAAATAACACCAGGATCCTTTTCTAAATAGCTGACAGCTGGTAACTGTGCAAAGTTTTGCCAGGGGGCCAGGTTGGGCATTAACACGGAAAGGGGGGCACAAAGAAATACTTTTCTTTCTTATTCTCATTTAAAATGTCTAGCTTTTAACAAATAATTATCTGAATCTTACAACAAATGTTTTCATCTGATGTAAAATGTATAGAAATCCATTATTGTACATAGTAATTTTTTCGAGGGTCCCAACATAATTTCTTCAGAAGTAAGTACTATATAAGATGCCAGTATTTTCCCACATTTTCTAGATAATTGACTTTTTGATGGCATTTTACACACAGTACTGGTACAGTGTGTAAAATGCCATCAAAAAGTCAATTAAGTTTTATTCTTTCTCACCTTTCTTTCTCTCCTTTCACTTTTTAAAGGTTGCCATGTTAGAAAAAAATATTTTGCCCTGCCGTGCTGTTTATTGATGTGGCAAATGAATGGTTTATGAAAATATATCTAAATCTGTCATCAGTAATCAGTAATGATCATGTCTCACCTCTAGTCTTCTCCGTCTTAATTTCAGGTTTTCACCATGTGTTCTAGATAGTTCAGGAGGTTAACTCGACCAAGCAGTCTACTTTCGGGTACTGTTTAGAATACCAGAATAGGGAGGATGGTGTAGGTTTAAGTTTATTAGATTGATACATATATACCAACAAGACAGTGTACATCACTGTGACAACAGCGTTTGTTTTCATTCAAAGGCTTTATGGTTTTTCCTATAATACCTGGTGGGCTGATCTCTAGTCAAAATGCCCAGGCTGATTTTTTGTCCCAGTCCAGCTCCGGTCATCTGATTGTTGGGTTTTTCTCTGTATCTATGAAGCGCTTTGAGGCGACTTTTGTTGTGATTTGGCGCTATATAAATAAAATTGAATTGAATTGAAAGAGAAAAAAGAGCAATTGATTCAAATATAGGACAAAAAAGAGGAAGTGAAATCCACTCAGACCCAGAATGCGCAGTGTGAGTGCAGGCTTTTACAGCATTGATGTAAAGTATTATTTGGTGCTCAGACTCTGACCTCATCTCTCCAACCTCACTACAGCAGGGAATGGTGGATGGGGCCTCTTCCTACCCACTGTTTATGTCACGGTTCTGGGTCCGTTGGACCCAGTATTTTGAGTTCATTATGTTTTGGTACTTTTGCATCATGGATTTTCCTTTATGTTTCTCTGGTACTTGGTGTTTCAGTTATCTTGGTGTTTTTCTATATTATGATTTATGATCTGATACTGTTGTGATTATGATTATCATTTAGTAGCCTTTGGTCAGTGTCAAGTCTGTCTCTGTCTAGTCTGTGTCTTAGTAAAGTGTGTTTTGTTTCCTGTTTTACTTTGAAGGTTCTTGTTCCTGTCTGATGTTAGTATGTGCAGCTTTGTTCCCCCTGTCTCGTTAGCCCTGATCTCTCCCAGCTGTATCTCCCTCCTGTTGCCGATTTCCCCGTTACTACCCTGTGTATATAAGCCCTGTGTTTTCCCATGCTCAGTGTCGCGTCGTACCATCAGTTTATGCCTGTGTGTTCTTGGTCTCAGTGTTCCGTCCTCACTTTATGTTTGTTTTCCTGCCAGCAATAAAGCTGAGGTTTTTTGAGTTACATTCCATTTTCCGAGTCCTGCATTTGGATCCTCATCTCTGCCTGCCTGCACACAGAGCCTTGACAGTTTATAATGTACATTTTCAAGTGCTCACCAACAGCATGTTCACCTGGGGTCATTGCATGCTATTTTACATTTTTTTCAGTTTTCCATAGCATTCATTTTTCAATCGCATTGTGTTTCAATTTAAAGTGTATGTCTATATATATTAAGTCAAAAATGAGAATAAGTTGAAAATGAACCTATTATTCCGTCCTATATACGTTTGAGTACATATTTTAATATGGCCAAAGTTTCTAATAATCAGGTCAGCATTTGTGCAAGCAATGTATGTGAGCCAAAAGCTCAGGCATCTCATTTCCACATTTTGCTCTGTATGTAATAGTGGGTATCATTAAGATCAGCTAAAGATACAGGAGAGGTGGAGGAAGATCTCAGCCTGGGCGTTTACTGTCTTATGTAGTCTGGAAGATGAGTGGATGGTGGGGTGGGTGCAGTTTTCTCTGTGGTGGGGTTGGGTGGACTGTCCCGGGCTGTGTGGGGCCGGGAGGCGCTGCTGCACTGGGCCCCGGTCTGGATGGGCCTGGGCCCCCTTTCCCTGGCGGGTCGCGGAGTGTGGGAGTGCCTACTGGGGTCAGCGGGGGAGCTGGCCCCAGGGAGGGGTTACCTGCCCCTCCCTTCCTTCCCTCCCCATCTCCAGCTGCCTCTCTCTTCCCGCTCCACCACAACCACCCACACATGCAGGGCCTTGGAGTAGGGGTATGTCACCAGGGTGCAGAGGAGGCTACCCCCCCCTCTGTCCCCTTCTGGCTGCCTCTGCCTCAATTTTATCCCACAACTTAGACATTCACATTATTCACACTCTCATTACACATACATATAGGATCTTGGGGGTGGGCACAATCACGGAGTCCAAATTACCATCAGGGTGTACACCTCACCCCTGGCGTCGTTGCCCACCTCTCAATTTTAAATACACTTAGACATTGAGGGCTATCAGGAGGGACTATGCGCTTACCTGCTGATCCTTGGCAGGTAGCTCCATGCCCTCCTGGGTTTTAATTGCACCTTAGAACACACATGCATCAACACTACAATGAGCGGGTGGAGGGAGGTTTGGAGTCTTCTCCCACCCCCATTCTCTGCGGCCTGCTGGAGCGGGAGGGCTAGGTGGAGTTGGCCGTCCGACTGCGGTCTGGAGTGTGGGGCCTCCCTGCTGCTACGGAGTCGGGGTGGTCTGCCTCTCCCCGCCGCAGGGAAAAGGGTAACACCACCTGGGTCTGGGTGCAGTTCCCCCCTCCAGGGGCAAGGATACCTAGACCCGGTTTGTAGAGTACGCTTGGGGAGTGTGATCGTGTGTACAGCGTCTCTTTATGTCTGTCTCCACGTTGGTTGAGTGTGGAGTGAGTGCATATGAGAGCATGAGGGGGGGAATGGATGTTTGTGTCTGTGTGTGCCTGTATGTCTGTGTCTATATGTCAGGTTGGGTATCAGACGCCACCTCTCTGGGGACACCTCAGGCCCTCCAAGGTTTGGAGGCCTATCTCCACCTACCACCACTTCCCCTGCCGGACTCCCTCAGGTGTCGGTGCGTTGGTGGTTCTTTGTGTCTGGGGGTGGGCGTCCAGGTACACACCGGCTCACTCCTTGGCGGCCGCTTATCGGGGCCTGGAGCCTGGGGCTCGCTCGGGCCCCTTCGGGGGTGGGGTGCCCCCGGCCTCTCGGCCTGGGGCTCGGTCACTCAGGCACAGCTGGCGGCCGGCGGAGCTCACGGGCGCGTCACTGCAACTCCCCCTGGCTTCTGCTCCGCGGCTGCTGAGTGAACCCTCATCTGGGACTCTCCTCAGCTCTTACTGGAACAGTGGCGCGGCTGCCCCTCTGTTGGTCTTCCATGGTTTCTTGTGTTCTGGGGGCCTCTGGATGTCTGGAGTTTTGATCTCCTCCATACCTGCTTCACACCCTGGAGGACGGGGCTGTGGCCCCCCCACACTCCCTAGCAGATCGTTACATTTAGAAACCTTTGGAATACAAGTGCGCTGATCCACACAGGTATGCACACGGGTGTTCACTGCTCGTAGACCCAAATTACACCTTTCTTGGCTGCTACTTCGAAGCACATCTGTCCTGCGTGCTGCACAACAACATTGAATATTTAGTATTTACTGCTGTTTACACTTAGCTAGATTAATGCGATGGTGTTGTGTTTAGTATGTTGCTTTGTTTCTTTTTTTTTTTTGTCTTTTTTTGCTTGTTTTCTATTCTTCTCTCAACAGGTGATCCAGGAGATTTTTTTTTTTCTCCCCCCCTTTCTCACTGTCCCTCTCCCCTTCTGTTTTTCCTTTCCTTCCTCTTTCTTTCTCCCTTTCCTATCTCTCACTCATGTCTGTCCCGTCTGTAACATCTGGAAATAAAATATAATAAATAATAAAAACAAAGATCGACCAAATGGACCAATACGGCAATGCCACGATGATCCATTTGGCAAAGTAAATCCATCGGGTATCCTTGTTGGTCTTCAGACAACAATTCTGATGGCTAAAGAACCAAATGGGACAGGCGCAAAAAAAAAAAAAAAAAGATCAGCTAAACCATTTTGGCTCGTTGCGCAGAAGTCCCATCCACCTGCTGACCAAAGCTTCTGTTTTTAGAGACCAGCCAATGATAAGAGAGTGGAAAAGGGAGAAGGGGCCTAAAGCAGCTTATTTTAAACTCTAGCTACTCTAGAGTCCAGGAACAAAAATACAGAGCTGAAAATTAACATAACAGGTCCACTTTATAACTAGGGCTGGGTATCGATTTTGATTTCTGTAACCGATTCAGTTATGATTGACAAGGTCCCGATTCGATTCAATTGTGACTCCAACAATCAAAAATATCATATTCTGATCATTTATCAGTACGTATCCATATTTCTATATATCTATGTATAACAACAAAGCTGACACTCGTGAGACTTCATCAGAGGTGTAAGTATTACAGCAGATGCCTTTGTGTCAAAGTAACTATGGATAAAACCTCTGGCCTGGCTTTTTATAGCAGATAACTGCCTTAAAAATATTCTGCAGTATCAAACCATGAACCAACATATGAACATTACCTGATGCTGCTGAAGTGAAGCAGAGCAAAGTTACAGAGGTTTGATTAGAGACACGGTGTTTTGCAATTTGGCGTCATTTAAAAAGTTTAAAATTTCTTGAAGAATGAGACTTTCTCATCGGAGGTCATTAAAAAGAGATGGGAAACTCTTCTTGAAGTACACTGAGAGTGAGAGCTGCGCAGGAAGTGTGATTTTATCGTGGTGGAAGCAAAATGGCAAACCTGTCCATGTACGTGCCGACGAGTGAACGATTTGCGCTTTGTGTTTACATCTTTGCGCAGAATCCATTTACCTGCTCTCATTTACTGTTTTAACTGTTTGGTGGTTGTTGAAATAGCTTTGTGAGCTTTAACCTGACACTCTGACTTTTCGGGCAAAATATATTGTATCAGGATATAATGAATCGATATCGCTTTATTCAAGCTAAAATCCATTTTAATTGGAAAATTGATTTTTTAAGTTGACCCCATTTATTTATTTACCCCTATTTATTTACCCCTATTTATTTATTACCAATATTCTGCATCAGCGGTCCATCAAAACTAAAATTTCCCAAGTAAAGTCAAGAATGTGTAACTATTTCAATTGGACAACGTTCTTAACGCTTTAGACGTTAGTTGCATGTTGTCTTACTTTATAGCTTTATAGGCTCGAAAGCCTACTACCAATTAAGCATATTAGGTGATGTGCATCTCTGTAATGAGAAGGGGTGTGGTCTAATGACATCAACACCCTATATCAGGTGTGCATAATTATTAGGCAACGTTCTTTCCTTTGGCAAAATGGGTCAAAAGAAGGACTTGACAGGCTCAGAAAAGTCAAAAATAGTGAGATATCTTGCAGAGGGATGCAGCAGTCTCAAAATTGCAAAGTTTCTGAAGCGTGATCATCGAACAATCAAGCGTTTCATTCAAAATAGTCAACAGGGTCGCAAGAAGCATGTGGAAAAACCAAGGCACCAAATAACTGCCAATGAACTGAGAAAAGTCAAGCGTTCAGACCACCACTGAACAAGACACACAAGCTGAAACGTCAAGACTGGGCCAAGAAATATCTCAAGACTGGCTTTTCTAAGGTTTTATGGACTGATGAAATGAGTGTGAGTCTTGATGGGCCAGATGGATGGGCCCGTGGCTGGATTGGTAAAGGGCAGAGAGCTCCAGTCCGACTCAGAAGCCAGCAAGGTGGAGGTGGAGTACTGGTTTGGGCTGGTATCATCAAAGATGAGCTTGTGGGGCCTTTTCGGGTTGAGGATGGAGTCAAGCTCAACTCCCAGTCCTACTGCCAGTTTCTGGAAGACACCTTCAAGCAGTGGTACAGGAAGAAGTCTGCATCCTTCAAGAAAAACATGATTTTCATGCAGGACAATGCTCCATCACATGCGTCCAAGTACTCCACAGCGTGGCTGGCAAGAAAGGGTATAAAAGAAGAAAAACTAATGACATGGCCACCTTGTTCACCTGATCTGAACCCCATTGAGAACCTGTGGTCCATCATCAAATGTGAGATTTACAAGGAGGGAAAATAGTACACCTCTCTGAACAGTGTCTGGGAGGCTGTGGTTGCTGCTGCACGCAATGTTGATGGTGAACAGATCAAAACACTAACAGAATCCATGGATGGCAGGCTTTTGAGTGTCCTTGCAAAGAAAGGTGGCTATATTGGTCGCTGATTTGTTTTTGTTTTGTTTTTGAATGTCAGAAATATATATTTGTGAATGTGGAGATGTTATATTGGTGTCACTGGTAAAAATAAATAATTGAAAGGGTATATATTTGTTTCTTGTTAAGTTGCCTAATAATTATGCACAGTAATAGTCACCTTCACACAGAGATATCCCCCTAAAATAGCTAAAACTAAAAACAAACTAAAAACTACTTCCAAAAACATTCAGCTTTGATATTAATGAGTTTTTTGGGTTCATTGAGAACATGGTTGTTGTTCAATAATAAAATTATTCCTCAAAAATACAACTTGCCTAATAATTCTGCACTCCCTGTAGGTATGTTTACTCATAGGCAAACAGCAAAAACATGAAAACTCTCTACCTAGACTAAGGCAATGACGATTTAGGTATTTTTGTAGCCCTGTTGCACATAATCTGCATTAATCTTAAGGCCTGGCAGCAACACAAACTGTTCATGTTCATCTACGCAATCTATTTGGAACAGCAGCTATACAGACCGTGAATTAGCTCTGGTTTGAGTATCTCAGTGACCAGAAATCTGTTTTTGCCAGGTATGGAGAGAAATACGAGTGCATTCACTTAACCTGTGCTCAGATTTTATGAATTTAAAGTACAACACACTGCCTGGTTGAGAAAACTAAAATGAAACTATTGCTGCACAGTAGTTGCAGAAAAATAGACAGACAGGCATTGTGAGGTTGTTTATTTATTACCATTATGGAGGTACTTTATTTTCTCTGAAATGAGTGTAAATGTTATTTCAATAAAGAGAGACTGATAAATATGTAGTGTTATAGAGCTTAAGTAATATATTATTTCGTTTGTTAGTTTCCCCAATAATGGTCAGAGATTGGACCATTCTGGAGTAGATGGTAAACAAAGACTGTGAAAAGACTTTATGTGGATGAAATGGTCCTGGAAAGGTTATAAGAATTAGATACTAAAGGGGAGAAAGCCAAAAAAGCATTAAGTATTGAGGAACTAGTATCAGAGAGTATCAGATAAGGTGGCCAAGAAGAGAACTGAATCAAAATGATGATGGCAGAATGAGTGGCATCATGGGAAAGTAGAAGTGACAAAAAGATTGGAACAGAAGGAATAGCCTAAACATCCAGAACTGCAGGTCGATGAACACTGGTTCTCCTTACAAGTGCAAAGGGTCATTTTAATATCCTTTTGACCACCCACATACATGCAAGCAAAGCAGATTAGACCATCTTAGATATATGTCTGGAACCATGACTGCAATGTGCCTTAGAACGTTACAAAGCTTGCAGTCTGTTGAGTATGATCAGATGAATCTAAATGTTTCAGAAGTGGCAATTCAGCCTGATAAAACACCACTGATTGAAAGAATCCTGGAAAGCGTTCCCTTCCAATTACAGTGTGGTATAGAACATTTAATATTAGGGTTCAGTTGGAAATGGTCACTGTATACAGGATAATCCTTTAATTATAGTCTGCCTACCCCTCAGTTTTGACAGTCTCAGCTTTAAAGCAGCTATCTTGAGATGCTGACAGCTGTCATTCCTCAATCAGACAGTTGCTTTGTTAATAGTCCATTAAATGGGTATTGTCAGATGACATCAATCAAGTATGCTTCAGATTATGAAAAGTGACCCTACCAGTAGGGTCCTAATTGATAATGGGCAATAAGTAACCCGCATAGGTGTAGGTGTGTTTTGCAGTTTTTTAAATAAATTTATGTAGTATTACAAAAAAATAACATGATCCTTTTATAAGTATAGTAATAAAGTGCCTATAACTACGGTGGCTGGGCAGTGCAAATCGCAACAAATTAAAAAACCGCAACAAATTACAAAAAGCCCACAACAAAATACAAAAACCCCACAACAAAATACAAAAAGCCCACAACAAATTACAAAAAAAACACAACAAAATACAAAGACCCCACAACAAAATACATAACCCCCACAACAAATTACAAAAACCCCACAACAAATTACAAAAACCCCACAACAAAATACAAAAACCCCACAACAAATTAAAAATCCTTGAAGGAAAGGGATTGTCTGAAATACTGGAAGTGACACAACGATTAGCCTAATAGGGCTTTGGAGTGTGATGTCACGAGAGGGGGCGTGGCCAGGATTTTTGGTTGAGGCACCATGTTTCTGGGCCGAACAAAGCGCTAGCGAAAGAGGGAAAGTACACGGATAACACCAGCTATGGTTCGTACTTGCTGTGCGGTCGGTTGTAAAGTTAGATCGCACGACCGGCAAGGGAATAAGGTTAAAAAGGGTTTATCTTTTCATTCTTTCCCCACCTGGAAGCAACATGAGGAAGCTCATGTATCGGATGTTACCAAAAGAATGCGTCTAGTCTGGATAGCAGCTGTGAGACGAGCTGATATCCAGTTCTCTTCCATCTCCAAATATCTGTTGGTGTGCTCCAGACATTTTCATTCCCGTAAGTTATAGATATGTTCATATCAATCTTTATCCGGTCTTTAAGTCTGACGTCACTAGCCGTGTCTGGGCTCAAATTCCGCTGCACGTCCATAAATCACAGGATCACTGTGGCATCACTGAGAGTTGAAAAAACTATCTAAAGTCTTTCATCTGTAATAAAATGATCAGCGTTCTGCTCTACCATGTGTAACAATTGAGTTTATCATTCAGGCAACCATGAAAACGAAACGGAATACATGACATTTAATAGAGTTAGAAAGCAGGAAGTTAGCTCGCTAGCTTCCATCTAAATGAGGGATTTTGGAAACAAATTCAAACCTACAGCTCTGCTATCACTTCCAACATAAATGAAGACAGAAAACTAAACAGCAGTGACGTTTGTAGGGTACTGTGAGTAAAATGCGTTTGATTTTCTCCCGAACATTCAAATTAGTGCAATCATAAATTCATTCATGAGGTGCAAATTAGAGTGAGAACATGTGGAGGCTCTGGCTACGTTCACACTGCACGCGAAAGCGCATCAAATCCGACTTTTTTGACCGTATGCGACCCATATCCAATCATGGTATGACGGTGTAAAAACAGCACAAATCCGATATTTTCAAATCCGATCTGGGTCACTTTCGTATGTGGTACTTAATCCGATACATACCTGATGTTTTAGAAAGCGACTGCTGTTTGAACGGTCATGTCGCATTAAATCCGTCTTTTATTTCACTGACACAAAACATACGCCAATTATCAAGGTTCAAGGTTCAAGGTTCTTTATTTGTCACATGCATAGTTATACAAGTATAACATACAGTGAAATGTAGCCTGACACGCTCCTCGACATGTGCAAAAATGGGGGGGGGGGGCTGTAGAGGAAGAACATTTTATATATATATATATATATACACACACACACATTGGGTGAATGTGCAGTAGTAGCAGCAAGCAGGTGAATTCTGTACATTAATAAGAATAGACATTTGACTATTTTACAGGATGGACAATATAAACATATTTAAAATTAAAGGAATTTGAAATGTACATTGTTCCTTGGTTTAGTGTCTCCCAAACCACAATGTCATGTTCTGTGTGAGGATGCTCTCCACAGCGCCTGTATAGAAAATCCTGAGGATCTTTGGCGAGACCCTGAACTTCCTCAGTTGTCGTAGGTGATACAGGCACTGCCTAGCCTTTTTGGTCTGGGCCTGAATGTGGGCAGCCCATGTCAGGTCTGAGGACATGTGAACACCAAGATACTTGAAGCACTGCACCCTCTCCACTGGAGCTCCATTGATGATAATGGGCTTGTAGTCTCTGTGCTGACTCCTTCTGAAGTCCACCACCAGCTCCTTGGTCTTGCCGACATTCAGCTGGAGATGGTTGTCCTGACACCATGATGCCAGATTCTTCACTTCATCCATGTAGGCCGCCTCATCGTTGTTGGAGATGGCACCCAACACCACTGTGTCGTCAGCACACTTCACAATGGTGTTGGAGCCATGGGTGGCCACACAGTCTGAAGTGTAGAGGGAGTAGAGCAGTGGCGAGAGGACACATCCCTGAGGTGCTCCTGTGTTGATGGTGATGCTGTTGGAGAAGCACCTGCCCACCCTCACCACCTGAGTTCTGCCAATGAGGAAGTCCAACACCCATGCACACAGACGGCTGTTAAGTCCCAGATCCCTGAGCTTTGTGAACAGTCTGCAGGGCACTATTGTGTTAAACGCTGAACTGTAATCAACAAACAGCATTCGCACATAGTTACCCTGTTTCTTGTCCACGTGGCTGAGAGTGGTGTGTTTGACTTGGGCGATGGCATCCTCTGTGGATCTGTAGGCTAGAGAAGACATTGAGAACACATGAGTGCTTCGTGTGCATCCCGTGCAGATGTTAGTAAAACTGTTGGGAAGACAACGTGAACATTTTATTTATACTGTATAATAGGGCTGCTCGATCACGATTATTTTCACTGAAATTGAGATCGCGATTATTTGACGATATTTATTTAACCCTTTAAGACCTACTATAGAACCAAGTCCGCCAGAGCTTATATTATTTTTTTACATGTTGTAGTGCCATTTGTGGGAGCATTTCAAGTTGCTAAATAACTGTTATAGCCCATATTTTAATAATATGTATGCATTAAGTCCATAGTAACTACATTAATTGCAAAAAGTGCAATAAACTACAAAAGAATTTATATCGTTTTTGTTTTGTTTTTTTACATATATTTCTACTTGGAGAAATTTAAGAAGTTTATCCCTCAAAACTTTAAATACAAAAAAGTTGCAAAAAATAGTTTACAACAACAGGAAATTTATTTTGAGTGTCTTCATGGTTTTATTTTGGAGATACACCAATTTTTATATACTGCAGGAAAAACAAAAAAACAATCCTATGATGCAAATTTGCAAAGAAAACAGCAGGTGCATCAAAATAAACTATTTCCAGCAGTGCAATTTGAGTTCTAAGCATCCCAGAAACTATTCAGAAAAGTCAAACATGACCAGTAGAGGTTTTTAAGGCCTACAAGTAAAAAACTACATTTCCGCGAAAATGATGTCACTTCCGGTTTCGGCCAGGAAATGGCGGACATGCGACAGTTCGCGCTGACATCTGTTTCACTGTGGGAAGTGTTACGAACAGCTGATCGGATCGGCAAAGCGTGTTTCTGGAATATTATGTTTTTGTTCCTGCAAGCGCTTTTTATGCAATTTTTGCAAAGCTATATGTGGAAGGAAACCGTGACCGAGGACAAGCTGGCGGCATAAGATGTAAGTACAACTCCTCCGGTTTCATATGCAAAACAAATTATTGCGCTAGCTTACGTGGTTCAGGTTCTACAGGGATTTAAAAATAGTTACACAAAACGGAGCATGCTGCTCTGACCGGATTTAAAGGGTTAACAATGACTTTAAAAAATAATATAAAATAGTGTGCAACACCACTGAAGTTTTTTTTTTTTTTTACCTCTCTTTTCAACCAACAGCAGTCACTCTCCTCTCCAAATAACTTCTGCTTAGCTTTCCGAGCTTCCCTCGGGTCCTCTTAATCAGCAGTCTCCAACCTTTTTTGCGCCACGGACCGGTTTATGCCCGACAATATTTTCACGGACCGGCCTTTAAGGTGTCGCGGATAAATGAGGGAGGGGCTAATAATTGGCTCAGTCATTTTTAATGATCGTTGAAAGCCCAGATCGTAATCGTGATTAAAATTATATATCTTGCTTCCATGTTTGTGTTCTGTGTCACAAAAAATTTTTTTTTTACTATAATACATTGATTAATGACCTGCAGAATCTCCTTATCATATTACGTGTCCATAATTGTCACCTAAAGTCAAACTTTATGCTTTCTCCATCTTGAAAGTGATCACATCCTTGCATTACATACTTTAGGTTCATTTTCTGAAGGCAGGTTTCTGAAAGAGAACAGGCAGATTTGGAATATAACATGCAGCGTTCTATAGATGGATACATAAAAAAATGAAAAATTACATGTATGTGCTAACTTTCTAAATACTTTGTTACATTTATGATAAAATGGATTTGAAAGTAGATAAAACACATTTATGTCAGCCTTGGCTCATTAGAGTCCTTGTCTTTAAATTAACTTTGTATGTTTCAGGTACTGCACTCTCAAAGACTGAATGAAGCAGCATTGCAGCCATGGGTCATTGTGAGCATCACAGGGAAGGTTGAAGCCGCCCACTGCACCTGTATGGCCGGAGTCGCAGAGACCTGCACCCATGTCGCTGCTCTTCTGTTTAATGTAGAAGCAACAGTGCAGATCTGTGGCACAAGGACTGTTACAGATGCATACTGGGTTTTGCTGGGTAATATGACCAAGCTACAGCCAGAGGTTGGCCATAAGATAGACTTCTCCTCTTCAACTGCCCAAAAACGGCTCTGGATCAAAACATAAACAGACCATCCGTATTGAAAGGTAAAAGGAGCCGTCCCCAAAAACGAAAAATCCCAGCTGCTAATGTGGAGGAGTTGTCACTGCTATTGGAATCTTTGCTGGAGCACAGTAAAGCTGTGGGTTGTGGGAATGACCCATAATGTTTTATCTAGGGGTCTAGATTTATGCCTGAAGTGCACTGCCATGTAAATAATTTGCATTTACTGAATATGTACTGACTGAGTACCACTGTTCAAAAGTTGAATAAAGAAACAAACTAATTTTTGCTCTTTTTTAATTTTTTTATTAAAACCACTTTATAGACAAAATGTTTACACAAAATCATGACAGCATTTACACGATATCACCCACTACTAACGTTACTTTATTTACTATCAATTACTTCAATTTATCTTTTGAAAAATTACCGCTATTTATACAGCACAAGACTTAAGAATATTTAACAGGAGCAGGTTTCATTTTTCCCTGGTTTTATTATCACACTGTTCACCAAAACGGCAGCAAACCTTCACCATCTTATCCAGAAGGGTCACCTCTTCACCCTCACATGGAAGAAGTAATCTGATTGGCATGGTGGTATGTTTGAAGCAGGTCCCTTGTGTAGCGCTGGAACCCAGTCACGATGTCATCCTTGTCATAGGCTGGTTTGCCAGCAATAATGCCAAATAATTAGCAAGTCTATAAATAGAAGGTAGTTCTGCAAAATCACTCAGTAGGATGTTTTTTTCTAATTTGCTATGACCTCAGAGTGCATCGAAAATAAAACTAATAGGCTATAAAGAGTGATATGAACATATTTAGAACTTACCGGAATGAAAATGTCTGGAGCACCAACAGATATTTGGAGATGGAAGAGAACAGGATATCAGCTCGTCTCACAGCTGTTATCCAGGCTAGACGCCTTCATTTGGTAACATCGATACACGAGCTGCCTCATGTCGCTTCCAGGTTGGGAAAGAATGAAAAGACAAACCCTTTTCAAGCTTATTCTCTTGCCGGTCGTGCGATCGAACATTGCAGCGGACCACACAGCAAGAACGAACTATGACTATGCTTTCGCTCCTTTTTAACTTAGACCCCCAAAATGGTGGATCGGGCCAAAATCCTTTCCACGCCCACCCCCGTGACATCACACTCCAAAGCCCTATTAGGCTAATCGTTGTGTCACTTCCAGGATTTCAGACAATCCCTTTCCGTCAAGGATTTTTAATTTGTTGTGGGGTTTTTGTATTTTGTTGTGGGGGTTTTGTAATTTGTTGTGGGGTTTTTGTATTTTGTTGTGGGGTTTTTGTAATTGGTTGTGGGCTTTTTGTATTTTGTTGTGGGGGTTTTGTAATTTGTTGTGGGGGTTTTGTAATTTGTTGTGGGCTTTTTGTATTTTGTTGTGGGCTTTTTGTATTTTGTTGTGGGCTTTTTGTAATTGGTTGTGGGCTTTTTGTATTTTGTTGTGGGCTTTTTGTAATTGGTTGTGGGCTTTTTGTATTTTGTTGTGGGCTTTTTGTATTTTGTTGTGGGCTTTTTGTAATTGGTTGTGGGGTTTTGTTATTTGTTGTGGGTTTTTTTTAATTTGTTGCGATTTGCACTTCCCAGCCACCGTATATAACTAACCACACACCAACTGAAAATAAAACTCAAAAAAACTCCAAAGTTCCACACCGTGCATCAGCCCTAGACTCCTGGGTAAATGTTCAGAAGATGATTTATGGAACCAGTCATCCCAATGTCCAGTGCTAACTATTGTTTCTCTTTTTTTTATGGAGAGCACACAAATATGAATGCTTTTTTTCACAACCACTATTTAATAAAGTGATTGTTGTCTACTGAGTTGCTACTGGAGGAGTCCCCTATTTTACATGTGGGGTTCCTGACCCCCTATTGACAACATTTTGGGTGGTGCATCACATCCATGCAACCTTACTGAACTTCATTCACCTTCAGCTTCATTGTGACCAATGTGCAAGGGGATACAAGTATACCCAATGCCTTTCCTCCAGGTCAGCTCCAGTTTTTGCCCCTCACCAGAAGATTGGTTTCAGATCTCAAGCTCTGCATTGCGATTTCGACTATATTTAGCCAGGATCTCTCAAACTCGCACCCTAAAGGCAACCTTGACAGTTAGCAATTGGATCACCAGGGTCTGTGTCTACTGGCACCCAACCCCTATAGCACTGGGTGGTGGGCCCAAGTTATTAATTCAAGCTGCTGGGGCCCATGTACTAAAGTCTGGCCGCCTGGTTTTCCCCTTGAGTCCCCCTCTCAGCAGGATAACTTTATCCCTTGTTTGCTTTCTGTTCATGGGTGCTTTCCAAAATGCTATCTGTCTGACATCTCAAACAGGTCAGACAAATAGCAGGGAGACCCTATCAAGTCCAAATTGCCCCTGATAATACAGCTCCTTGGATCATAAGGGCACACAAACCCCGCCATCATGGTAAGGTGGCGATTAATGCAGAAGAAATTACATCCTGATGTAAGAACTGCTTCGATATTGTTTAGCTTTTTATTGATGGGCATACTGGGTTAAAAACAATTTAATTGCTCTTTAAGTCTCACCTGATTAAATTAATTGCAGTGATTTCATCAAATTAATTCTACAATTTGAAATGCTGATGAAATTAGACCCATAATATTCCTATTTAGGTTTATTATTTGCCCATTCACAAAGATTTCTGCAGGCTCTCTAGTGTTACCATAGTTTACCCTGCTTTGCCCTTTGCTTTCGTTTTCTCTCTCCAACACACCCACACATTCACGCTTCGGGTACAGTTGTCTTCAGT
This sequence comes from Astatotilapia calliptera, assembly GCF_964374335.1. Lineage (NCBI taxonomy): Eukaryota > Metazoa > Chordata > Actinopteri > Cichliformes > Cichlidae > Astatotilapia > Astatotilapia calliptera. The sequence goes on from NC_137423.1 coordinate 15,488,090, forward strand.
GGCCTGTGATTGAGTTGACAAATGTGCTGTGGAGAAGCACTGACAATATATACCCACCTGGTCTCATGGTGAAACCTGCAGGCTTTTCTACCCAGCACTCCTTTCACCCCATCAATCATAGCCAAAATGTGAGGTGGCTATCATTCTCAGTAAAAAAATAAACAAAGAAAAGGCTGGCTCACAGTCATCATTATGTGCATCACTCTCTATCATCATTTTCCTCACTGATGCTATTAGGTGATATATTTAGATTGCAGGTGGGTCTCAGTGAGGATTAACTTTAAAAATATACTTGTGAAATAGCCTACCGCTTCTACAGCAGCTGTCTTTACAGCCGATGCTCTTTTTTTTTTCCAATTCATGGAACATAACCAGAGCTGGACCAGTCCTGTCAGACTCAGACATGGAGAAAATCATCCTCACCTTTGTGTCTTCACGCCTGGCCTGCTGTCACAGTCCTCAGGCAGGCTGCAGTAAGGCCACTGCACCAGCTGAGAATGCTGCCTGCAGGCTTCACCACAGCTCCCACATCACTCCCTTCCTGACTCTACTTTCACAGGAATGAGTTAGATAACCCTTCACAAATCGCATATCAGTCATGCCATGGTGTTGCTCCAAGTTCTATACAGGAGTACCAATTATGCACCTTTAACCTGAGGTCATCTAAAGATGGCCTTCTCTATTTAGGTTCAAATCAAAAGAAGATTTAATTTCTTTGTGTGAAAGAAAGAAAATTTTAAGCAAAAAAAAAAAAAAAACTGACTGGGTTTGTTAACTATCCTGTCCACCTAATATTTTCAATCTTTCAGATGAACTGCATATGAAAGATGGACATAGCTTCAAAGTCTACCTTGTGACTGACATATTGCTATTCTATGATGGTGACATGTTTGTTGGGTTCTTAGACAGATCCACCCTTTGGTTTCAAAACACAAAGACAATGACATCAAAAGCCATCAGCTCGAGCTGCTTGGACCTCAGGTTGACTACTGCTAAAAAAGTATATTTGCATAAAATCCATAACTTGTACCTAATTTTGCATCTTTCTTTAAAAGGCAAATTATTTTCTCAGTGGTGGACTGTTGCCCGATAGCAAAAATCTCAGCTGGGCCTTTGTGTGTAGAGTTTGCATGTTCTTCTTGTGCGTGCCAAACATATGCATGTTAGCTTAACTGATCATTCTACTTTAACCACAGATGTGAAGTAAATAAAGTGCTCTATGAATGTATGCTAAGAATATGTCTTGTAGTCTGAAGCGCTGTATAAATGAAAGTACATAACACTGAAGTAAAGATTTCTCACCAGAAGTTCCAGACTGATCTCCATTAAGGAACAAACCACAGGAGTACAAATAAGTACACTCTGCAAACGGTACAATGCTGGTACGTCAGAGCGTAAAGCTCCAGTGAAAAGCCATTTTAGCCTGAAAGGCATAAGCTAGTTTTTCTAACATGAAAGTGCTTGAAGGATTTGGGGAAGCAAGTTTTATGTTACTGTACTTCACAACTACTTGATGAATGAAAAGAATAGAGCAACATATGGGTGCATATAATGTACTATTACACTGTTTAGCATAATTAAAGGAACACTTTGAAAACACATCAGATCTCAATGGGGAAAAATCCTACTGGAATCTATACTGATGTGACTTTGTAATGTGTTAGGAACAAAAGGATGTCACATCATTATGTAGAAATAAAACTAAGTAGTTTGTATGGCCCCAACATGCTTCTGTGCATGCCTGACAACAGTGCATGATCCGAATAAGCCAACAGATGGTGAGATTTCCTTCCAGATCTGGAACAAGGCATCACAGTCTGGACAGTCTGAGGTACAACCTGGCGACATTGGATAGACGGAAACATAATGTCCCAGGGGTGTTCTGATGGATTTAAGTCAGTTGAGCATGGGTGCCAATTAGTGCTATCAACTCCTACATCCTCCAGGAATTGTCTGAATACTCTTGTCACATGAATCCCGAAATTGGTGCGCGTCAGCAAGAACCCAGAACTCACTGCACCAGCAATGGTCTGACAGTGAGTCCAAGGATTTCATCCTGATACCTATTAACAATCAGGATGCTGTTACCTACACTGTCCCAAAAAATAGTAATGTCAAATGATTTTACTGTGTATTTTACAGATGTGTACTGTTTTTCTGGAATAGCATTACATTTACATAAGTAGACTGTGATCTGACACGTCAAATGTAAAATAACATAACATCACTGTAAATGTAATAAAACACAATTTACTTGTTTGTTAAATATATTTTGTTGTACATATGCATATTTAGATCGTAAAAATACATCCAGAAATGTCTCCCATCATGCCTTGGGGCATGTGTTGCTGTTTAGATGTTCTTGTTTTATTGTTTATGGTTACGTTACGTTTAACTGTTATCTTGAATGTTGTGTTTACGCCGTGGTGCAGCGTCACTGACAGTTGTTGTTTTGTAGAGAGAGTGCTGTACCATGAGTGACTTCTGTTGTGCTGTTGTTGAACCTTGAGGCATATTGTAGCACCACAAGTGTTTTAATAAAGAGCTCCCCCTACCAGCTTGGGGTTAAATAACAAGCTCAATCTCTCTCTGTGAGCTTCTTTGTTAAGATTTCTCTGCATGCCACAATGTAAAACATTGCTCGGACACGCTGTGCCAATTACATAATTTGAAAAAGAAATGTAGAGGTAGGAATTGCAATTAATATAAATAACATGACGCTACGCATCGGCCAATGAATGTGAACTAACAACAAGGTCGCGGGTATGGCTGCGACCGTAGGAAAAAACCCTAATATGAAGGTATTTTACTGTGCATTTCACAGTAATGTTCTGTTCTTCTAGAATATCATTAAAGTTACGTAAATAGACTTTGACTTCACATTTTGAATGTAAATTAACGTTAAATCACTGTAATGTAATCAATGTAATACAACATAATTGTCATGATTATTAAATGTATCTGTCTGTACATATGCATATTTAGATTGTTAAAATACATTCACAAATGTATCATGATTTCACAAATATCTGTCCGTTATTTGAAAGATTGAACTGTTGAATTCAAATGTAATGCTATGGAAAAGTATATAACATGATCCCTATAAGCTTGTGTTACATCACATAAGTATTATTGTCGCTGCTAGTTAGGCCGTTCGTGGCTCATGAGTTGGCATTTTGCCTTGTGATCAGAAGATTGCCGGTTCGCGCCCTGGCTCCGACACTCTCCGTCGTTGTGTCCATGGTCAAGACTCTTCACCTACCGCCTACTAGTGATAGCCAAAGGGGCCGATGGTGCGATATGGTAGCCTCGTCTCTGTCAGTCTGTCCCAGGGCATGCAATCAATTATTACGTAAACCAACTGTTAACTGTATATTCTGTACATTTACGTATTATGATTCATATTTCCACATTCAGTGACCTTGTTTATAGGTAATTTCATTGTTTGATCGCGTAAAAATGTTCCTAATTTAATGTCTAAAAGCACTTGGAAAAGGCAGAATCCCATGTCAAATTAGCGCAACAAACTCTGTTTTCATTACTGAAAATACCGTATTTTTATGGGACAGTTATTTTCTGTTATTTTACAGTCGTATTTTTGGCGCCCCAGCTGCCGGAATATTACCGTTTTTTTAAGATGTTTTTTTTTCCTATTTATAGGTGGTTTCATTGTTTAATCACATTAACATGTTCCCGATTTAATGTTTAGCGGCACTTGAAAAAGGCGAGATCCCATGTCAAATTAGTGCAACTAATTGTATTTTCATTACTGGAAATAACCGTATTTTTATGGGACAGTTATTTTCTGTTATTTCACGGTCGTATTTTGGCGCCCCAGTTGCCGGAATATTACCGTTGTTTTAAGATGTTTTTTTTTAACAGTGTACAGAGGTCTGTGCATCCCTTCATGGATATGCCTCCCCAGACCATCCCTGACCAACCACGAAACCAGACATGGTGCATGATATTAAAGGCAGCATAACCTTCTCCATGGCTTTTCGAAAACATTTCACATCTATCACATGTGCTCAGGGTAAACCTGCTCTCATGTATGAAAAGCACAGGACTCCAGTGGTGGACTTGCCAATTCAGGTATTCTATGGCAAATGCCAGTCAGACTCCACAATGCCAGGCAGTGAGTACAGGGCCCACTGGGAGACCTAGGGCTCTCGGGAAGTCTGTGCCAACAGGAACAGGATGAATAAAAATGAAACAAAGGAGCAGACAAAGGTCCTGCTGATGGGTTAAGGACATTCTATGGCCATGTTCAGCACTCCCAGAGTTTAAAAAAAACTGTCAGAAAAGAAGGGGAATAAAGAACGGCAGTGGTCCCCACCTGTAAAAGCATTCCTGTTTTGGCAGTTGTTCGTTAAGTTTATTTTATGTTAATTGGTGTTAATTTCATTAACACCAAAGCAACTGAAACTGATTAATAGTCCCTCTATGATATAACTGAACAGATCAATATCCCAGAAGTTTCACTTGCTTGACGCTGTACTCTGATTAAAAATTGTTCCTTTAAATGTTTTATATTAATCTCTAATGGGCTCTGTTAATTTGAATAATTTCAATTTTTATCTGAGTTTACTTCTTCCTGACATTAATAGCATCTCTGTACAGTAAAGGGGTGTGTGAACATGAAAGCGACATACGACAAAAGAAAAGTAACAGTGAGAAAATCATGAGACACATGGAGATTGTAAAGAGGCCTTTCCTGCCTCCTAGTGGTGTCATGGGTAACATATACATATCTTCAAAAAAGAAAGCTACAAACGAATCTTCTCGCGATAGACAAAATGATTTCTGTAATTCAGTTTCTGTATTACTCCATTTACACTTTTTGCACGTTTTGCACCTGCAAAACGTGCAAAAAGTGTACACCGTATTACACCGTGTATTACAAATGCAATACACCATCATTGCATTTGTATTTTCTGCAGTATGGGTAAGAATGTGCTGAATGCACTTTAAATTGTTACAATTGTGGCTTTTAAGTGATATTGTGTAACAGCTTCCAGTTTGAACTTACTTTGAAAAGTAATCTTAAGCTTTAGAGAGCAGACCCCCCCAACTTCCATTTCTAAAACCACACACACACTGATAAACTTATAGCATCCCTTATTTCTAGCTAAAATTTTCTCCTTGTTTGCAGAGACAGGAGTAGAATTCGCATTCACTTTGGGAAAAGATAAGTTTGCTATGCGGTCGGAGTCAATAAAAAAGACGTATCGTTTTGCGGGCTGCTGGTTTCCTTCTCAGCCCGTGTGTGTGTGTGTTGACTGTGTAGGTGACGTAACGGCCCCATGGGTTCCTTCCTCTCTCTCTCAAACACACACGAACGCAGTCGGGCAGCAGCAGCAGCAGACGCTCAGTGCTGCTCTCAGTGTGCGGAGCGGAGGAGGAGGACAGCACAGGCTGTAGTTATGTCTCAGCTCCGGGAATATTTCTCTCCTGTACTTCTCTTTCAATCACAGCGCTGCTTTTTCTCCTGTTTTCTTTCTGCGAACTCACTTTTGCCCTCCTCTTTTCTTTAAAAGGGAAAACGAAGAAAAAGAAAGAAGGTTATAAGGACGGCCAGTAGTGCGTCATGGTGCATCTTTGCGCAATTTTTTATGGATCTTTTTTTTTAAGTGCTTTTTCCTGCCTGGACTATAATGGAGCGCCTCTTCTGCGTGGAGTGGAAACGAGGCAGCGTTTCGCGGCCACTGTCTCCCTGTGAATATTTGGCTGCAGCTGCTGCTGATCTGCGTGAAACCGCTGAATAAATCGGAGCTCTCTTGAAGGAAAAAGAGGGTTACAGTAAGCGGCTTTTTTTTCTCTGCCTCTGACAATGTGCCAAGTTCATCCAACAAGCAGGATCCCGGCGATTCGCGGTGGTTTGTATCTTTTGCTTGTCAAGGATAGATTACATTTGTGAGGGATTTAAAACAGTTTTTGGAAATCATTGTGAAGGTCAATGGAAAGATTTGCGCATCCCCTGTGCGTCACGGTCCCATTTTTTATACCAAATAACGGCGGTGCGCCTTTTCCCCCCGCGCGCCTCTGAGCTTGTATGAGCGCCTGTTTGTGTCCGTGTGAGCGCCTCTACCTCCTTTTTTCTCCCCTCTCTCCCTACAGTGAGGACTCACTCCCAGTTTTTTTTCTTTTTTTTCCCACCCCCATATCTTCCATCCCAGGCTCGTGCAGCAAACTTAAATGCTGGATCTATATTTCAGCGACCTTTCCTGGCTGTAAAAATGCTGAGCGGCGTCCTCTTGCTGAGCGTCCTCACGGTCACCAGCCTGTCACCGTCCGAAACGGAGAGCCGCAAAACTTCAGCCTCCAAAGATATCTGCAAGACGCGCTGCGTCTGCGAAGAGCGAGAGAACATCCTGAACATCAACTGCGAGAATAAAGGATTTACCACCGTCAGCCAGTTTCAGGCGCCTCCCAATAAAATCTCCCAGCTTTTTCTGAACGGAAACTTCCTGTCACGGCTCAGCGCAAATGAGTTCGTCAATTACGGCAATGTCACCTCGCTGCATCTTGGAAATAATGGCTTGCAGGAGATCCGACCGGGTGCTTTTAACGGGCTCCGCTTCCTGAAGCGGCTCCACTTGAACAACAATAACTTGGAGGTGATTAAAGAGGACACGTTTACAGGATTGGAGAGTTTGGAGTATTTACAGGCAGATTATAATTATATCAGTGCCATCGAGCCTGGCGCTTTCAGTAAACTGAACAAGCTCAAAGTGTTGATCCTCAACGACAACCTGCTGTTGTCTCTGCCTCCTAATATCTTCCGCTTTGTGCTCCTCACGCATTTGGATTTACGTGGTAACCGACTGAAGATGCTGCCCTTTGCGGGGGTCCTGGAGCACATAGGTGGCATCATGGAGATTCAGCTAGAGGAGAACCCGTGGAACTGCACCTGTGATCTAATCCCCCTCAAATCCTGGCTGGACACCATCTCTGTGTTTGTGGGGGACATAGTGTGTGAGACGCCATTCAGGCTGCACGGCAAAGACATCACACAGCTCATAAAGCAGGATCTGTGCCCCCGCAGGAACGCAGGGGAGCGTGTTCACCCTGCCTCCGACTCTCATTTTCCAGGGGCCCTGGCCCCGACCTACCACCCTGGTATTAACACCCCCACCCGAGCCCCAAAAGCTTCTCGCCCTCCCAAAATGCGCTACAGACCCACCCCTCGCCTCTCAAAGGACAAACACGTCTTTGGGCCCATAATGGTTTACCAAACACGCTCCCCTGTGCCCATGCTGTGTCCCAGTGTGTGCGTTTGCACGTCACAAAATCCAGAGAGTGGACTGAACATCAATTGCCAAGAGCGGAAGTTACACAACATTACTGAGCTTCACCCCAAGCCCTCCTACCCAAAGAAACTCCACCTCACTGGTAACTATTTACAAATGATTTACAGAACTGATCTGACTGAGTACAGCTCGCTGGAGCTGCTGCATTTAGGGAATAACAGGATAGCAGTGATTCAAGAAGGAGCTTTTGAGAATCTCACAAACCTCAGACGGTTATATCTGAATGGGAATTATATTGAATCACTCTCTCAGTCTCTCTTTGCTGGTCTGCAGTCTCTCCAGTATCTCTATTTGGAATATAACATCATCAAGGAAATTTTACCACAAACATTTAACTCACTTCACAACCTTCAGCTGCTGTTTCTCAACAACAACCTGCTGCGATCCCTCCCTGACAATGTGTTCGGGGGCACCATGCTAACAAGACTCAACCTGCGGAATAATCATTTCTCCTACCTTCCAGTTCGCGGTGTTCTAGACCAGCTGTCTGCATTCATTCAGATCGACCTGCAGGAGAACCCCTGGGACTGCACCTGTGACATCGTCGCCCTCAAAAACTGGATGGAGCTGTCCAGTACCAGCGTGGTGGTTAATGAAATAACCTGTGATTCCCCCTCGAAGCATGCGGGGCGCCTACTGCGCTCCCTTCGCAATGAGGCCATCTGCCCTGAGCCCAGCGAGGTGCCCCCACTGCAGCAGGCACCCCCTACGAAAGCTCCCACATTAAGCAGCCCTCACACTGAAGCCCCCACCCCCTCTTCCTCTTCTTCTTCTCCCACTTCTTCCCCGTCTTCTTCTTTCAGCTCAGTCAGCCCCACTGAATCCCGCCTCCACACCCCTGAGTTACACCCCGAGGTCCCCCTTTCAGTCCTCATACTTGGGCTCCTTGTGGTTTTCATCTTGTCGGTCTGCTTTGGCGCTGGCCTCTTTGTTTTTGTTCTAAAACGGCGCAAAGGGGTCGAACACATCCCCACAGGTGCTAACAACTTAGATCTCAACTCTTTCCAAGTGCAGTATGGCTCCTACGCTCCTGAACCAACCCAAGACAAAAGCTCTGAAAGCCACGTTTATAACTACATTCCCCCACCCGTGGGCTCCATGTGCCAAAACCCCATTTACATGCAGAAGGATGGTGAACAGGTGGCTTATTACCGCAACCTGAAGGAGCTCAGCTTTGGACCTCTGGACACAAAGAAGGACGACATCCTTCACCGCAGCCCAGGGGCCTACACCATCAGCACAGTGGATTTTATGGATAAATCTCCAACGTCATGTGGCTTGGTCACCCCGGAGCCTCCTGAGATGTTGTATCAGAACTTAGGGGAAAGGCCCAACAAAGAACTCCCCACAACGGCAGGCATCCCTCCATTCACCTACAACTTTTGCACTCTGCCTAAGAGACCTTGCATCGTGCCCCCTTATGAGGCTGCCACAGCACGGAGGCACATCAGCAACCAGGACAGGGTGAACAAAACTGTGTTGTATGGCACCCCGAGGAAATACTTTGGGCCCGAACACCCTTCTAAAAATGAGCACCCACTCCTGCTCCCTGGAAAGCTAAAAGCAGAGCCCGACTACCTGGAGGTTCTGGAGAAACAGACTGCCATGAGCCAACTGTAAGATAGTGACAACGGCCGCATTCGTAATAATCACGCTGTTACTGTAATAATAGCCCTCTCTATATATCTATCTTATCTATCTGTGTTCAATCCTACATGACAGACTGGAAGTGAACTGAAGCCTCTGATGATCTTTTTTTCTCTCTCTCTTGCTTTTCTTCTCTCTCTTTTTTCTTTCCAAGATGTATAAAAGAAATATAAGAAGTATATTATTATGCAGGTCTATTTTTTTCTTCTGGAAGGTATAAATTATTTCTTCATTTTTGGAAAAAGGAAATTCTAAAAAAAAAAAGAAAAAGACTTTGATGACAGCAGGTATCCAAAATGGGCAGGACTGTGTACAAAAACTGTATTTTATTTTCCCAGTGACAAAGACAAAAAGAGTTATTCTTTGTAGAAGAGGACTGACATTCCTGTATATATTTTTTAGCCTACACAGATAAATGGTGAGTGTTAAAACCATCAAAGAAAACCTTTTCAACACCCGACAAATGGCGAAATCATACAATACTTATCCCAGAAAGTGCCTTTGCACTCAACTATTTTAGCAACGATGCTCTCTGCAAACTGGAAATGTCCTTTTTTCTTTTTCAAAGTGCTGTATTTTAAAGAAATCTTTATGTAAAATAGAAGATTTATTTGTCCGTTTCAAAAGAAAAAAAAGGAAAAAAATGAACTCGAGACCGGGTGTGAAGTTATATGTTGGTTCCTGCCAGGGAAGACCATATTATTTTGCTATGTGTCTTTGGAGCTGTACAACTTCTAGACAACATTGTATGCTATAGGTGAGCAATACAGTGCGGCAAAGCAGCGCAATTAAATTTTCACTGAAGCACTTTGTCAAGATCCTGAGCTGGGAGTGAATTTTGTTTCCACTGTGCATGATTATTTTTGGATGTGGTGTTACGCTGTGCCGACTGCTGTGTGTGTGTGTGTGTGTTTGTGTGTGTGTGTGTGGTTACAGCCAGAGAAAATGAAAATAGAGCCTGCCTGCAGCTCCTCCTCCTCCTCTCGCACTCACTCTGTCTGTAATGAAATGTGATGGGCCCTCTAATGATTGACGAGATTTCTTTTTTCTTTTTTTTCCTTTTCTCCTGCAGCTGAAAGATATTTGCTGCATTCCTACCAAGCAGCAGATGTCAGTAAATGTCGGCTTCTGCTCAGTCATCATTTGCTTGTCCAGGGAGTTTACAGAGGTGTTGGCGAGTCATGTCCAAGTGACCCCTAAGACATTTTTTTATTTTTATTTTCTTGACTGTCTGACCAGATTTAGCCCAAAGATCTACATGTGTTTCTTAGTGCTCTGGGTCTGGGTTCGGGTTTGCTGGCTGTCTTGCAGATGTACTGAAGTGGAAAAATGGCTAATCATGTCTAAGGCTGTCAGACTATAATCCTGACTGAAAGAGTCAGGATTATAACCTTGATATCAGAGGGCTGAAGAACTGAATATGGTTGAAAAGTGAAATGAGAAAAGTTGTCATTGTAAAACAAAGCTTGGATCAATTCTTTCAACCTTGAATTGTGTCTATGGGGAAGTTTTCTGTAGATTAAAGCTTGAAAAAGAAATAGTGGATAGTCAAATTAGCCATGTACTGCACACCAGGCAGATTTTAGAGCAGGGGAAAACTGGGTTAAATTTTCTACAGACATGATGGTTTAGACTTTTAGATCATACCTAGCTATATTTTCTGTGTTTGTAGAGCAAACAAATGCAGCATTTGATCAACCTTTGTTTGTCTTTGAGATGGCAATCATCATACAGCTACTCATCATGTACAAACCAGTACTAATGGTGCTTTAAAAAATAGAATATTGTTATATATATATCTACATATAAATGATTCTTTCTATTTCATGGTAAAATTTGCTTGAGACTGTCTCACTCAATATATATATTAATGATGTTAGTTTGGAGACGCATGCTCGTATTTTTGAAACACCAACATGTGATGCACGTATCTCTCAGACTTTAAGTTTTGAACCAACTTTAGCCTTTATTTAATTCTTTCTAATGTGCAGAAAAGATTTTCAACCAAATTTAGACATAAAGGAACGCTTCTTTAGAGGTCACGACTAGATTTATCCCTAAAATCAACATCCATGCACTTTGAGGGCTTGGTGGACAGGATTTGTAGCAATGTGGCAGAAGAAGGCGACCTCTATTTTCCCTTTGTGACTCAATATACTTGATGACTTCTTTTTCTAAACATCTTTTCACTTTATAGCCTCATAACATCACCTGGTGGCTGGCAAATCACAGGGGTAGAGTTAGGGTTGGACTGCATTCTTGGCAGTTTAGAAGACATTATCTTCTGATTCTCTTACATACATTTTGACCTTATACATCTTGTGTCAGGAAATTTCTTTTTGGGTATTGCAAATAGGTGAAACTTGCACATAAAGAAGTCAATGTAAACCAGCTCCAGGTCTCAACAGGTCACCAGCAATCATGTGGATGTTAAGAGTTTAACCAGATGTCAGTGTTTTGTAGTTGTCTAGCAAAGCTGCCTTTTAAAGTTATTTTTAAGAACCTTTTGCAAGGTGGGACCTCCTTTGTGGCTAACTTAGCCATTCAACACTTCCTTGAAAATCCATCCCCAGTGTGGGTCACTACAAGGTTCAGTTTTTTCTTCAGCAGGGTCAAGGGTTTGTCCAAATATCTCTTAAGTGCTGCTTGTACTGTCAGAAAAGAAACCAGCTGGACTTGAGGGAGGTATGTAAATAGAGAATGTGGCTTTTTCTTTTAACAACTGCTCCTTCTTAAGCATTTTAATCTTGCAGGAGAGAAGAACTGTCATTAATGTTGCAATTAGAAGTAGTAGGTAGCCCCTTGTGAGTAAGCAGTAAAAGGAAACTTGAAATAGAGGGCAGGCTGCAGTATGCAGAGAGCTGACAACATTTCTCCACATGTAATGCCAGCTATTTGGGTTCTACTTGGCTACTTTGTGAACTTTGCATTGAGTAGAATTGTTCTCATGGTGGGGGTACCATTTCGAGGAGCAGTAAAAGAAAATGTGCTGCACAGCATTAAGAGGTCTGATTTTCCATGACAGCAAGCTGCTGTTGGAAAATGACTGCTGTTTGTGTCATCCCCCCTCTACACTTTTTGGCCTGTCCTCCTCTCGTTCCCAGGCGTGCGACATGGATGAACTCTGCAGGCCACTCTAATGCTAATTCTGTTTTCTGCTCTTCAAGTCCTACCCAAGTTGACATTGGCTCTTTGTATTCTGTGTGAATGGCCTTCCAGCAGCCGAATTCTTCTCTTCCCCCACTTCTTCCTTTTTTATGTCCCTGGCTTGCTGCCCTCCTTCACCTCCTCCTCTGTCTTTTGTCCTTGTTTTCCTGCCTCTGCTGGATAACTCCAGGCTATTGTGTTGCTGTCCAGGGTGCTGAAATGTTGTCGGTAACAGGGCCTCGTTCCAATCTGATGGCTAGGACCTGCAGAGAGTCTCACGCCAAGGAGATGAGTACGTTTATACTCCATTTCATTGAAACGGTTGTATTTTCCAGTGTTCTTTTTTTTTGTCTGTTTTAATTCAGTTAGAAATCCTTGCTCTAAAATAGGTCTGCTTAAGCTTAAAGGCATTGGGCGAGCCGTGCATATTGCATATGTACGGCTACATGTGCTGCTTTGAACTTTTGTGGTTTGCTACAAGATGATCTGGTTGCACTGAATCATATGAGAAACTATAGTTTAGAAAAAAACACCTTTCAAATGGAAAGCAGATTTTCAGATCTTTTTACCACATCTCCCAGTCGTTCAATGACAGAACTATGGACTTTCTTTTTTTGCTAATCTTGTATGCTTGATGTCTTCATTTTTATGGTGAACCTATGTCACTTTCTTTTTTGTTCACCAATCAGTTGTTGGCCCTCGTATGGCACCAGTTCCACAGGTCTGTGCTGTTGACTTTTGAATGATGTAAGGCGTCTTTATAACCTGTGCATAGGATGAATTCTTACAACAATTCTCTTTGTAGCTACACAAATGGACTCAAACATGTGACCATGAATCAAATATCAGCTGGCTGCAGCTTTCAACAGTAGTTTTGTCAGAACATTAGTGCTCTGCTCAGACGCACACAGACCTGCAGGTTCGGCCCTCCTGGTCCTCTCCTGAACCTCCAGAGCATAACCGTGATGTTCACCATCAACATAAGCTGGTGGAGTTTGAGTTCATCCAGATGCAGAAAAAGAGACTGATTGGAGAAACAGCTGCATAAAATCTAGGACTACCACAACAGCAATCTGGTCAATAAACCTGCCAGTTGGGAAAATGACAAGAAAGTCCTGGGTTGGCTTGTTACCAGTGACTGAACTTTCAAAATAATGATACCAAAACCAAAACCAAAAATGGTCATTTACTATATGAGTTAATATACCTGGGCTAAAGAACAAGATCATCATAGTTCAACATTTATCCCAGCAAAAGTAAATGAACTGGTACATAAATAGTGCTTTTCTACTTTATTTGAGCGCTCAAAGCACTTTCTTATTTCAAGCCTCATTCACACAAGTGCTTTTTACCCAACATTCACACACTCACACACGAGAATTACATCAACTGGCCATAATTATCTATTTGTCCAATGAGAGTTGAGCTACTTACATCACTGGACCATTGGAATGCAAAGTTTCCGTATTAGTTTTGTAAACTAATATTAGCAGGCAGGAGCCTGACTTTCTCTCAGTAGGCAGTGTTTTGAAATAATATGGTTTGCAGCCAGTTCCTGAGCAAGCACACTGCAACCCTGAACAGGTAATAATAATAAAACAAAGCTCTCTCTTTTTAATGTTGTTCTGCTATTCCCACTGAAACACCTCATTTACTCCAAATCCTCACATTTTCTCAACCCGTTCCCCTGTCTTTCTTCTTCCTCCCTCTCTTGCTCATGGCCCCTTAACTTTTCTTTTTTGAGACAGCGTATCGAGTTGCTTTCATCCACGGTTTCTGGTGCAAAGGTGCACGGCGTGCGAGAGGGTAGGGGAATGCTGCGGTAAGCAAAGCTGTGAATGCTGTCATGCGGGCTTCCTTTTTAACAAGCTTCACCATTTCAGCTGCCGCGTGAATGGGAGGGGAGAAGCAAGAGAGAGGGAGAGAGAGGGAGAGAGAGGGAGTGCTGTTCATTCCTCTCCTTTTCTGAAAATGGAGTGATTTTCCTTCCTTGGGCACAATAGGTCCTCTGTGTCTTTTTAGTAGCTGTGAAGGAAAGAGAGGGAATGCTAGCACGCGGACATGAACACACACACACACGCAAATACACACACACACACACACACACACACACACACACACACACACACACACACACACACACACAGAGGGGATAGAAAGGAGGGTTGGAACATGTGCAGCCTTGCACACCAATGAGGAAGCTTTTTCCCCAGAACACTCTCCTCTCTTATCTTGCAGCTCTGGGACTACTGTGTGTGTGTGTGTGTGTGTGTGTGTGTGTGTGTGTGTGTGTGTGTGTGTGTGTGTGTGTGTGTGTGTGAGAGAGAGAGACAGAGAGAGAGAGTGTATTCATATATTCATATATGCCAGGAGTGAACATCAGTAATTTTTTTTATGTTTCTGTGCAATTCAAATGTATAAACAGGTATTTGAAATTCTCACTCTCACTCTCCCTGCCTCTCACTCTCTGTCTGCCTGCCTCTCTCGCCCCTCATCTCACTCTGCCCCCTTGTCTCTTTCAGTGATATGATAGAAGACTATAAATTGGTATTCCTATAGTGCGGCTCAATGAGTGGATAAGCGATTCAGAGATGACTTTGAAGCATAAGGGCTGCTGCTTTGAGTTGATTTATAATAGGCATTTCAGTGGGACTTTTCTGTATCTGTGTGTGCACACGTGTGTGTGTGTTTACTTTTTTTTCCTTTTCTCAACTTTTGTGCATGACTTCTGCTTTCACATACAGTATATGTATGTAAATGCAATCCATTTGGTTTTCCTACTCTGTTTGTGTGTGTGTGTGTGTGTGTGTGTGTGTGTGTGTGTGTGTGTGTGTGTGTGTGTAGCCCTTCTCCATCAGTCTGTTTAGCCATTCCACTTTACTTGTACTCAATAGTGTTCACGTTATCCTCTGCTGTCATTTGTCATTCACAGATTTGTGCCTTAATTTGAGTTACAGTACCATCGTTTCACTTCTTGTTTTTTTTTTTAATGTCGCCCTCCCCAATGCCTCGAGCTCTGAAGTTACCGGGGAGTCATATTTAGGTGAGGTGGATAGTGGGGAGGTGATTTATTTAATCTCTTCCATTTTAAAATGTGTAAAAGAGCGACATTAGTGCTGAGCCTGAAGCATTTGTAGCTGAAGTATAGATCCAGCTCTGCTCAGAGGTGCCTCAGTTGGGACTACAGATGAGACACAGATAGCAGGAAGATTGCTGTGCCATTTTTCTGCTGCTTCTCATGGACTTATGTGAAATCAGGGCATTTTTGTGATTTGCTTGTGAGCGCATTACACGGGGTTTGTTTCTGTTTTACACTTTAATACTTTTCTACCTGTTGAGGTACAAAGGCTTGCCACTGGTCTTGCACCTTCTGAGGTACACTTAATGAACCCCACAAACAGGGGGTACACATTTGTAGCTTATGGAGTTTGTAACATCAGGTGAGAATTTTGTAGCTTAATGTAGCAATAGAAAAAAGATTCCTTGCCATGCAGGGGATGCATTAAGCTGCTTCATATACAGTATTTGATAGTGTTTTTCTGGTCATATTGATCTGTGCGAACATGCATGTGTCAAACTTGTCAAATTGTATTAATAGATTTCCATTTATCTTAAATAAATTTGAAACAATAACCTTATGAGATCTAAGTACTCCTAAATCAAACTGCGTGTTATCAGATTATAACATTTGTGGGTTTTTAAAAAAAAAAATGTTCTCCTAAGAATTTACAATCAGGGGACAGAAGAGGCCAAAATCATCACTGGTATTGACCCAAACCATACCATATTTTTCTGTTGTAGAGGAAGGTGAAAAGGGATCTCTGGTAAAAAAAAAATGTGAATAGTTTTTGAGGTGTGTCAGTTTGTGAAAACTTTGGAGGACAATTTAATAAAAATAAGTTCATAAGTTGCATCTTTCAATTGCAGTGTTAGAGTAAGTCATTGATGACTTACCCCAACTGCAGTTTTGCCCAAGTAAAACATAACATAAGTGTTATTATTCCACGTGTTTTGTATCATATTCCTAAAAATATTCAGCAAAGGTAATCCTTTGTACTTAGGTTACTGGGAGTTAAAGTGTGGTCAGCAGAGATGGGCAGTAACGCGTTACTTGTAACGCGTTGCCTGTAATCTGATTACTTTTTTCGAGTAACGAGTAAAGTAAGGGATTACTATTGCAAAAACGGTAATTAGATTACCGTTACTTTCCCGTAGGAACGCTGCGTTACTGCGTTACTAAAACCGTGATTTTTTGCGAGAATGTCTCACGACAGTGACGTAAGCGAGTGCGCCGTTCGTGACAACAGCTGTGTGCAGATCAACAATGGATCACATATCGACTGTGGGAGAGAGTATGAGCGTGCAGCGTGGAAGTACTGACCTTACTTTGAGTTTGATTCCATAAAAAGTGACAAAAACATTAGCGTCCGTTGTGCGTGGGAAGAAAACTTCTTTTTACAGCAAAAAAAAGCCCTAAACTTCCAAGCAAGCACCGAGAGCGCAACGACGTAATGGGAAACTCACAGAGACACTGCCGTATCCTTCCACTGACCGCTGCACACCTGCACCAGGGTAAACCTCCGCCTACTGCAGTCCTGCTTTACAGGTGAAAATAGAGCAACAGGACCGCTTAGTCTTTGACTTTATTTATGTTCTGCTGTGTTTTACTTGCATCTATTTGAAAGAGTGAGTGTAAACAAACAAAATATTTTATGTGCTGGAATGTGCAGAAAATAGGTTTAAATGTTAAACTAATTTATTCAACTCAGAGAATGTTGCATATAATTAAATTTTTGCTTGATGCATAAAGTTAAAAGATTAAAACTAATAAAACAAGTTTTAAAAAGAGACTTTTCCATTTGATTACATTTTGTATGATGGATTATGTAGAAAAAGTAGAATTGGGCTGAAAGATATATCGCTTTATCACCTCTTCAGGTTGTAAATCGTGTTTTTAAAAAGTAACTAAGTAACTAAGTAATTAATTACTTTTGAAAATAAGTAATCAGTAAAGTAACGGGATTACTTTTTGGGGGAAGTAATCAGTACTTAGTTACTGATTACTTTTTCAAGTAACTTGACCAACACTGGTGGTCAGACAGGAAGACTTGTCTGAACACATACAGGAAGCACTTTTTTAAAAAACTTTTTCTGTTATCTACTGTCAATATGATATTTTTACTTTGAGTCCAATGGTAAAAAAACTAAAATGGGATGGATGTTAAGAATTATCAATCAAGTAAATGCCATTGACACAGTGAGCAATAGAAGATCTGTTAGTTCAGCTTGATAAACTGAGTCAGCATGTTGAAGTCGGGTAAAAATGCAGCCACTTCATATCTGGCCTCAGGTCTCATTTAACATTTCAAACAGGTTCAATCAGCTCAGATCTGAAAGGCACACTATTGTTGCGGTTCAAGTCTCGGTCTTAGAAAACACTTCCATGAAAGCCACTAAAATGTTGCTCTGTCTTAACTCAGGGGGTCTCAGTCTTTGCTTCATTTTTTCTCAGTTACTTTGTTTTTAAGTGAGTAGATTCACATGTAATCCAGTCATCTGGGAATGTCAGCAACAGATTTAAAATGCTCTAACACTCTGTTAACTGGAAGACTAAATTACCTTTATCAACCTAAAATAAGTTCTTATTCAGTGGAAGGACCTGTCTGACTTTTTTAATGACTGTCATCTGGTGTGTGTATGTAGTGAATGTGAACAGTTTTGAAAAAGAACTTCTTCAAGCAAGCAATGTGACATGTGTGCTCAAGACTAACTACTTTAGAAAGCATTAACATTGCTCAGTCTTAGCAACTTAAACAGGCACTTGTATATTCAATGTTAGCAGACTCGAGCCTGCTTTTGTAATTTCTAGAGGGAGCTGCAGTGTGCTGAGCATTCTTCAGTAAAACAGCCAAGAGCAGAGGCATCGCAGTTAACCAAGCAGGAGGGAGACATGCTCTGAATGCAAGGCACAGCCCACTGAGGTGGTTACATGTTATCAAAGTGTAATTACCTTGTTCACATGTAATTACAGAGCCTGATTAAATCCTAATGGAGCCATGATTGCCCTTGATTAGATTATTGATTTGCAGTGTTTTAAAGGCAGTGAGTACACAGCCATGTTAACAGCTGTCTGGCTTAGAGTGTTTTAATGGTTACTGATCATCTTAAGTTGGTTTTAATACTAACAGTAGTTTATATGTAATGAGAATGATATAACATGCCTTGTTTGTTGGGGGTGTAAACTTTATATATTGGACTTTAATAAAAATCTCAAAGAGGTTGAAGTCACTGAGGATTTTCAGATTTATACAATAGATCCATCTACTACACTGTAAAAACGATAACTAGCAATTGTTGATTTCACTAAAGTTTTTAAATTAAACTGACTTAGAAATAAAACTTTCCTTTACAACCTAAAAAAGCTTGTCTACCCAACAAATTTCTTTCATTGTTGTCCTAACTAAGATTTTCTAGACAGCATAACAAAGATTATCAACTTTTGAGCAGAGTTTCTGAGTCAAGTTGGGAACCAGTGGGAAACCCCGTAGATGACTGGCACATGTGGTCTGAACAAGTTTGAACTAAACCAAACGGACTTTCAACTGAGCCTGAGCAGACCTGAGCTGTGTGATAGTGGTTTACCATGTGTTCTAGACTAAAAACCTCCTAAGAAAATTTGAACCATCGTGGCTAGATTTGGATGTAAAATGCAATTTTTCGACCATTGAGGATTTTCACTTCTGCAGTTTTGGACAGGTGCTGGAGCTGCCGACCATTTACCCTAGCAGGTAAGCTAACTACATGTGTTATTAAGATTTTCTATAAGCGCCTAGGCTGCATCCTCCTGAGGACCCGGGAGGATGGAACTAGTAAAACACTGAAAAAGGCCAACTATAGCATTTTTAAGTTATCTAAGTGACTTAATTGACCCCCCCCCCCCCCCCCCTTGGCTAGCTATCGAGCTGGTGGGTAACAGACGTCTCCGAAAGCGTCGGAGCACTTTTGCAAGTATATGTTATCTTAATAAACTGAACAGATATTAGCAATTTACACAGCTACATTAACGCCTGAAAATATCTTAAAAGTTTATTTTGTGACCCAGAAAGAGTAATATTAAAACTAATTCCACAGATAGAATTTGCACATGCGCAATAAGGATCGGGGAGTCCGAGCCGTAACTTTTTTCTCTCGTTTTTTTTCTACATTATATTGAAATGTTTCAATATTGCAAACATTTTAAGAGATGCTTATTATAAGGAGGACGTATTTCTCGGACGCATTTAGAGGAGTCCACTATGAATTTGGGCAGCCTTCGTCGCGCCGCTGTGTCGTAATCGGGCTACAAGCAGCCTCTGAAGGTTTTAGCTCAGAGAAAGACTTCAGTAGATTCATTGCTGGACATCTCTATAATGACTTTACTGTGAAATGGGAAAATGTTGTATTTTGTTTCTTTCGAAGGCAAAAAAAAGAAGATGTTTACTTTATAATAAACTTATTAGTTATCTTAGCTAAATTTTATTTTCACAAATGCAAATACAGTAACAAAAAACCTAATTTTAAACATTACTATAATGATGTTTTATGTTACATAAAATTGATTAGTGGATCACTTAACAAAAAGGCTATGAAAACTATTACCATTTGTAGTAATTACAAATTATTTGAATGTATGTAATTCTTTGTATTACACCCCCTGGCATATGTTAATTTTGTTCTGATTGTATACATGTTCTGTATACTGTTTCTTAATAAAGTTTAATATTTAAAAAAAAAAAAAAAGGTTTTAGCTCAGAGTAGTGGCCAGCGCAAAAAGTAATGTTTAATGTTAAACACTCTGAAATTCAGACAGACATCACTAAATGACGGTATCTCACACTGGCTTTTTACAGCACTTCTGCCATGGTAAAACTTATTAGCTTATTACCCGTTTTGTAACCAGTTTCAATGTTATCTTTGCATGAAAACGTTATGTTAACCTTGACAACAAACTGGGCCAAGCACGCGTTGTCATGGAGACTCTTTCATGGGTCGGTGTAGGATATGTGCGCCAATTATATGACAGTGATATAAGTAATTTGCATATTGTCTAATATTGTTTTTTCACTTTTTCAATAGTCACCGTTTATCCGGTGCAGCACTGTTACTTTAAAGTAATGTTTAAAGCTGACTTGACAGTTTGTCAGCTGGTGTAAGATTGCCTAATGTACTGTAAGTTAATGTCACACGCAAATTAAAGTTGTACTTCATGCTCTGTATTATAAGATTGCTACATTTTCAGAGCTTTTTACATAATGGGGAAGGAGACAATATTAAAGGAATGATTGTGTGTTGTTGATGTATACTGTGTTACAGTTAATATTAATTTTTCTATAGTTATTGCATTTTTTTTATCATAGTAACAAAAAAATGTTTGAATTCGAGCTTGCATTTATGTTACATGTCATGTATGTTATCAATCATATACTTGATATAGTAGACAAGTGGTCATATGTAAGTTAATATGATTCCTTACATATTTTTTTCATGATGTCTCTGGTTTTGGCTTGTTGATGTATTCAGCTCCTGCATCTATGGATTCCTTCTGTGTGTTAGATATGGATGTTTTATCCCATTGCAAAAGTGCTTTTGGCAAAATTGACTATGTCTCTTGTGTTTCAGAGTTCATGCAGTGCCGATTTTGCAAATTCACAAGCTCCAGTCAAGAGACTCTTGTGAAACATTTCCGCCTTCATCACGGACAAGGTGCACATTGGCCATGCATTCACACAGACTTTGTATGTGTATTTAAAACACCTGGAGCATTACGATCACACCTCTCAAGGTCACACTCAATAGTAAAAATCCACAAAAATTCCACATTTCAGTGTGAACATAATATATATTTGCATATTGATACTGTTTTTTGTGGAGGGTGTTTCTATTCCTGTGCAAAATGTGTATTCATGAGAGATTTTTGAAGTAGGTTTTGCGGTTGATAACACAGTCAGGCATATAACATGGTGCAGACTGTACAAGGCAGCTACCCAGAAATTTTCTGTGCTGAATAAATGGCAATATTTTGGTTATTGTCTTGTTTAGATATCTGAAGAATTTCATCGGATCACAAGCAAAGACCTCCTGGGGACGTTCAATGCATCCCTGGACAAATTTGTGCCTGGCCTGCTGAAACTATACCGGTCTAAGAAGGGAGCTCTTGGTGAGGAGATGGAAGACATCTTGGATAAACTTGATGAACAGGTAAGTGCTCCTTTACCTGACATTTTTAGAAGAGAGTATACCTTTGTCATAACAGAAAAAAATGTTGGCTTCAGCCAAAACACATGAATGGAAATGAATGTCATCAGTCATTACTTTGTTTTTATTTGGCGGTATTTTATTTAATTTGTAAAAAGAAAGTAAAATTGTTAAAATGGTGTTTTGTTTTTTTAAGTTTTACATGTTGCTGGGCCTGATCTGTATTTTATTTTCATTACTATAAGAGTTCTGATTTTGCATTGTGTGTAGGTACACCACGTTACTATACTAATTTAAATGTCTGTTTTCCACTGAATACTCTTTAGACATCTGACATTGTGTCCCACCAAAAGACAGCAGCACTGAGAGGCCTGCCCATTTTCCTCGGAGAGGATGCAACACAGGTTTTCCTGAAGTGCTTAGTAAGTACAAAAAAGTAATGCAAGAAAAACTAGTTGCTATGAGATGTTTTTAAAAGATGATTTAATCCAAAATGGAAATGTACACTTCCTCAGTGCAGTCCAGATAATTTTATGGTGAGGATTGCAGTTGTCATAACTCTCGCTGCTTTTTTTTCTGCTGAGGAGCACCTGGGCATTGTTAGCGGGTGTTCAACAGCAGAAAATATTTTTGTACAAAACTCATCACAAGGTTGGTTGGTGAAAGATATTGTGCCGTTAATTAAAGGAAAATAATCTTTTTCTTTTTAAAACCTCCATGAGTCAAATGAGCATCATGGTATAGAGGTTAAAGTTAAGATCTTTAGAAATGTATTTTGTCTTTAATTTTTCTTAGCTTTCAATAATTCATATTTTACTTTTCTTCTCTTCAGGACACTGACATTTTGGAACCAGTGTTGAACGGTGCATCAGTTGCCATCCTCACCATCCTGCAAGATGACGATGCCGATACGTCTGTGCGAGAACATGCTGTTGTGTTGGAAGGGGACATCGTGCTACATAACATTCCAGACCTCTCTACTGCCTTGGCATACCTCTTTGGCCTTCTGTATGCCCTCAACATTGATTATCCAAAGCAGATGAGTTTACCTTTGAAGCAATTCAGGGCATCTTTTTTGAACTCGGTGGCTCTCGATGCTCACAGCGCATAAGGTCTCTAAAAACAAAGCTTTTGCTGTGACTGTTAACGGGGAAGCCAGACATGAGTTTAACTTGTTCTTAAACATGTTCAAGTGCATTGTAGAGTCATGTAAAAAAACAAAACAAAACCCAGTAGTTCAACCCATTTCCCTCTATATAATCGTTCATTTTACCTGATAGTTCACTGTTCATTGATGGTAACATTTCTAATAACTTTTGACTTCTGTAGTTCATCATAGTGAGCCCATGTAAAATGTCAATGTCTGGGTACAAAGGCAATTGTTTGTTGCACTACCCTATTTAGTGTGCAATAGTTAAGTTAAGCTTTTACAGGACAGTCAGGGTGTGAACGTGAATGACTAAGCTGCTGGACACTTTTCTTTTTTTCTGGACTCTGGAATTTTAATGTCTCTGCTGGGGTGCTCAAAGCACCCTAAAGAAACTGGCAACACGTTTTTTTCTGTTTGTTTGCTTTTTTACAGAAATTCACCCCACTGCCCATGACCTTCTGAAATATACTGAAAGCACTGTTGAAAAAAATAAATACGTTTTTACATAACATTCAGTTGTGCTTTGTTTTATTCTATATCTGTTTGAGTGTTTTTTCAAGTACGATAACAGCATACATTTTTCTTTATTAATATTGGTAAATTTTCAACTCACTGGAGTAAGAATTGTATGATTATTCAACAAGAATATCTGTGTTTGGTGAATTTAGGAATACATGGCCTTGGAGGGAATGATTGTATGTTAATTCAACAGGAATATCTTTGTTTGGTGAAGGCAGAAATACATGGCATTGAAACCAGAATTTCTTTGTTAGACTTACAGGATTATCCTAATTAGGTGAACAAGTAGATCCAAGTTGGCAGAACATGAAAATATTAGTTAAGTCAACTACAGTTGGCAGAAGTTGAGAAAACTCAAAAATCTCTTGCATCATGTTGCCTTGAAATTTTAAGTTTTCTCAACTTTTTCTTTTTTACAGTGTAGGCGACTGAGGGGCAGCACTGGTAGTACCAAATGTTTTTCTTTTGTTTGTTTGCTTTGTTTTATTTTATTCTTTATTGTAAATTTAGTAACTGCCTGGCTGTTGCTGAGGAGGTAGAGCAGGTCATCTACTAATCGGAAAGCTGGTGGTTCAATCCCTGGCTGCTCCGGTGTGCATGCCAAATATCCTTGGGCATCAATTGCAGTGTGAATGCTAGACAGTAAGCACAGAAAAAAGTGTTTGCAAGAATGGGTGAATGAGGCATGTTGTATAAAGTGCTTTGAGTGCTAAGAATCAGTCCATTTACCAAAACCCCTTGTGACAAAGTCACTACAATTTTACACCTAAGAAGGTTAAGACAGTAGAGCAAGCTACAAAAAAGGCACATGGCCATGCAACTGTTGTATGTGTAAACAAGTAACTCTGTAAATGTAGAATTTGTCAGGGGAGCTGTTTGACCCTTTTTCTGACCCTGCAGTAACAAATCGCTGTATTTATGGACCTGTGTGTCCAAATTTAGACACACAGGTCCATTGTTTTTGCTTTTTTTTTACTTTATCGCACGATTTTAAATGACATTCAGAGCTACCTGGAGAGCTTGTTTACACTAAAATGATATTTCTGTTGTTTAAGGACTTTATACTGTACCTACCCTGGATATATTCGTGGTAGGTATATGGTTTCTCGTGTGTTGTGCTAAACGACACAAAAAAACACTCCCTCACCTAGTCAGAGGGGTATGACAGAGTTGTATTCGACAGTGGGTTTTATCAGCTGCTCTTTGTTCTGAGTGTCTTCAGGCAGTGATGTTGTGTATATGACACTGACTGCAGCAGCTGATTTCTAGATTGATAAAAAAAATGTTGAGCTTGTCTGTGTAAAGGGTTGAATGTCAGAAGTGTTTGAAGCAGTGAGGCAGATTGTGTTCCTCTGCAGTCTCAGGTCTCTGTTTGTCTGTGGTGTGTTAGCTGATTGTATTCTAACAGGATCCTGTGGGGAAAAAAATCATTCTTAAAATTCACATTTGACTTTAGAGGTGACAGTAAGAGTTCAGTGGACAGGATGATGTGTTAAAAAAGATACATAGAAACATATGGAAAGATACCAGTGACTAAATAACGGACACTGGTATACTGGATGCTGCTTTTCTGGAGATGAAAAGGTTGTGGCAGGAGATAGGAGACTCATTTGGTTTCGAGTCATTCTAGCTCCTACATGCTGCATTACTCTAATCAAGGTTCTTGTACTTTCCCCTATCAGTCTACAGGATTGGATATCAGAGGTGCTGAACCTGGTTGTATCTTTTTCAGGGATGGAAACGATACTGCTTTGATCCAAAATGCTTTGGTATTAGATGTCAGAAGTTGTTTGACAAGTTATATTGGATCGTGCCTGCACTGTGAGAGTAAAAAAAAAGAAAAAGAAAAAACACCAGATTTTAACTCATAAATGACCCTATGAAAAAATGGGTTGATTGTTTTTCTTTTCCAGTTAAATTTTTTACTGTTTTGAAAAGAACAGTTTATTAGTTGTTTTTGAGGAAAGACAACTCAAGGTAATTCAGTAACAACAAAGGAAGCAATGACATTTCACCAGTAGGAGGAAGCAGTGAACCAAACTGTGTTGAGTCTGCCAAATAGAAAAAGGATAGATGTTTGTGTTTGAGCAAGGTTCAAGGTTACTTTATTTATACCCATAGGTAAATTAGCTTTGCAGAAAAATTATAGCATTTGGCATCCCTTCATAAAACACACACCTATTGAAACCGGACAGGCACATATTTGGTAATTAGATAAGATGAATCAAATATGTGCCTCTTCAGTAAACCTAGTAGCTTTCAAAGGAAAGGTTTTGCACTCTAATGGAGGGATATTTTCGCAGGCTGTTCTTTTTTTAATGACCTGCATAAAACAGCAGGGTTAGAACGAAGAAGAAGAAAGAAGTAAGATGTGCATTTTGTAGTCCATCTTCTGCACATTGTAATTTCAACAAAGTGGACGTCCGGCGTAACATCGTTTAACCCTCTGGGGTCCAGGGTATAATTGGCCGTTTTTGACTACTTTTGATTTTACCTCTATATTTTACCTTTAAAAACTGTTTATCTTGCCTTGTTTGGTATCATTACTTTCAGCACAACCTAAAATATCTGAATTTTTTTCATTTTGGCATACTATATTAGCACAATTGATCTATATTCAGATAAAAAATTCAAAATCCGAGTAGAAAAAAGTTATATTTTTTTACTGTAAAACCCACAAACCTGTTTAACGAATCATTTTCATAACTTGAAATGCAAATACAAAAGTTATATGGTACTATTTACCTAAAAATGCAGCCAAGGCCTCAGGCGTTTTTTATATAATAATAATTTAATAATAAATTAAATCTATATACAGAACAATCAGGTGTTCTGCATCAAATAAGAAGGCACACAAATTATTTGTGCCAGTCCAAAAAATAGTTTGTGTTCAGTATAAGACAGAGGAGAACAGCACAGGCCTAAACCCTGCAGGTCTGACAACAGGAGGTGCATCAATCCAGTTTTCCATGTGGGAACAGCGTTTACACTGGAATCTGCCTTTGATGGCTTTTTTGGAGCAAATGTGACATTCAGCAGTATAACTGACACACAAGACAATAACTACACAACACACTAACTATAGCCTGCAAACACACTAAACGTCACTAATGTCTCACATATGAAAACTCGCTCTCTCTCTCTCTCTTTCTTTCGCTCGCCCGCTTTCCTTCCCTGGTGTCACTCCTAAAACTTCCCCTTCTCCCTAAACAACCAAGTGCCACATGTTGCCATATCATTTTTTTGATTGGCTGACATGGTAAATTTTAACACCAATAGGGAAGGGGTGCTTTTTCTTTTTTTCACTCACAAGCAGAGAGTGTTTGCTAGCACTGTAAACACAGTTTTTACTGTTCTTCCTGTTGTAAACACCACTGTTTTGTTCAGAAAAAAACATAGCGTGTATTTTTTTATCATAACTCTGGTTTTACGTGGCCCATCGACACAATTCAAAAACTGGTATATAGTTTGAAGTCCACACTTTCTACCCAAGTTAAAATGGAGACTCTGAGTCTGCATCTTGTAGCTGTGTCGTCTTAAATTGGTCATGTGATTTTGATGCACTGGCACATCCCTCGACCCCAGAGGGTTAAGAATACTAGTATACGTTTGTTTCAGTTCTCAGCGCACAGCTCCTCTCGTCTCCTCCTTGTGCGGAGGTACATTTGAAAAGCACTCAGTATTCTCTGGTCATGTCCGAAGATTGTGTCAGTCAGTGCAGCATACAGAGTAAAGACAAACAGAGTGCTTGGATTTTGAACATTTTTGGAGACTGAATGTTTTTTTTAAAGAACAATAAGGTAAGTTATCAAACTTGTATTAAATGTTTACATTTGTACCTCACTGCTCCTGACATTACCTAAAGTTCGTTAAAGTTAGCTCACTAATGCTAACTGACTTAGCTAATTGTTGCTACAATTTTGCCTCAGTCAGAAATATTATAATTCAGATCAGTACATTTACATATTTTTGTATCTATAAAAAGGAAGCTGACACTGTCGAGACTTTATCAAAGGTGTAAGCATCACAGCAGATGCCTTTGTGTCAAAGTAGCTGAAGATAAAACACAGAAAAACATGAAGGTGATTTTCCTGGACTGGGATTTTATAAAAATATTCTACAGTACATCAAAAACGAAAGAAAACCATTAACCACCATATGAACATTACCTCTGAAGTTACAGCGGTTTTATTAGAGACACAGCTAAGCGTTTAGCATTTTGCATAATTTTAAAAAGTTTAAATTTGTTCAGAAGCCTATTGAACAGCAGAAATTAGGCTTTCTTTTCAGAAGTAAGTAAAAGGAAAAAAAAAACATCAGCCGACAGCGCTGTAAATAATGGTAGTCTTGTGCGTAACAACCAAGCAAATAATGCAGAAAACAGATTTCGGGGATAGACGGGAAACTGTTCTTGAAGTATACAGAGAGAGAGAAAGAGAGAGAGAGAGCTGTGCATGAAGTGTGATTTTATTGTGGTGGAAGCAAAACAGCAAAAGCAAGAGGGAATTCATAACGATGTTTATGTGAAGCTTAGTTTGTATCTTCTTTTGCTGCTGGTTCGGTCAATATTGTTTGGAGAGAGATCAAACTAACAGCTTTAGAATCAGCGCAAAAAGGGCATAAACACAAAGCGCGGACCCGCCGAAACATCATAATCAGTGAGATGTCGCCTTTCTCACCCCGACTGTGTCCGTGCCGTCGGGTGAGAAAGGCGACGTCTCACTGATTCTGATCCGTTGGTGGGTCCGCACTTTGTGTTTACGTCTTTGTGCAGAATCCGTGTACCTGCTCTCATTTACTGTTTTAGCTGTTTGGTGGTTGTCAAAATTTTGTGACGTTTCACCTGAGATTCTGGAATTTCGGGCAAAATACATTTATATAAAAAAATCGATTCAGGATTTTAATGAATCGATATCACGTTATCCAAGCCAGAGTCGATTTTAATCGATGAATCGATTATTAAAACCCACCCCTAGATTTAACCATCAGAAATAACGCTATAGATAGATATAAAACTTACATTTTTTTTCTAAAAATGTAAGGTATATTTTGTAGAATAAATTTTAAAAGCTAAAACACAAATATTCAGATAACATAAGTTTAGTATAAAGGATTAAGAGGGTTAAGCAATGAGTGGTTTCATCCGGATGGAGTAGTCTCACTGGAAGTAATACATGCTTTTCCTGGATTTTTAGTTTGGCTTCTTAAGTTGTTTTTGGGATTAGGTTTCCTTTCAATCTTGAGTTACCATCACGGTCAAAAAGAACCTAGACAGACAGATATTTCCTGTGACAGGAGGATGTGAAGAGGTGAATCAATTACGCTCAGACAGCAACATGCTGGGGAGAATATAGACTGGTTAAGACATAGAGAGGCTAGAAAAAAACAGCACGGAGCAGAGTGGTGGAGGCCCGGAATAAGGAGGAGTAAAAGGAAATGCAGAGGAGAGAATCAATACACTTGGTTCAATAGGGCGATTGGACTGGGTTTTGCTAAAAAGGAGACTTATTAATGTGTGTGTAGGAATGAATATGTGTACTATAGTGTGTTTAGACTCATGGTTCTGGGTAGTTGGGTGGATTATACAGGGTGGGCCATTTATATGGATACACCGTAATAACATGGGAATGGTTGGTGATATTAAAGTCCTGTTTGTGGCACATTAGTATATGTGAGGATCAGTGTTGGGGAGTAACGGAATACATGTACCGCCGTTACGTATTTAAAATACAAAATATGAGTAACTGTATTCCGTTACGGTTACCGTTTAAAAAGGTGGTATTCAGAATACAGTTACTTTGTTGAAATAAATGGATTACACTGCGGTACTTTCCTGTTTCATATTGTCGCGGGTCAGGACTGTTTGGGTTTTGTTTGACAGCTACGTTCTGTTGTTCCAGGCGGCAGCGTTATGGTTGCCATGGTTACAGGGCGACGCTCTCTCTGCGACTGTGTGTTTCCTGGGTGAGAGAGCGCCTTTTTGTTGTTGTTGTTGTTGTGCTAAGCTAACAGGCAGAATGCTACAAGCATAGCCCTAAAGAATGTAGCATCATGGGCAGTGTAGTCCGTGTTGCAGGGAGAATGGACTGCCATACCCGTTATGTGTCTGTGAGCGCGAGGAGGGAGAAAAAGGATAGTAGAAAGGTACGAGTTGTCATCGAGCAAAAACGGGAGCTGGAAGCATGTAAATATAATAATAACCACTTCAGCCAAGAAGAGTGCCTGACGAGCCCAGTTGTAAGTAAGCTATTAAGACTCGACTGTACACCGTGTTCGTGTTTTGTGTTTTCCTCCAAAAACAATAAGTTCCGTTGGAGCAGTCTTTCAACGCCTCTCTGTCTCTGGCAAGAAAAGTTGACCCACACAACAAAGTAAAGCTATTTTTCGGCTACGAGCAGACAGGGACCGCGCCGTATTAGTCAGAGGTCCCTTTACTACAGTTCGGAGTCGCGGACCTTCAGTAATAGTAATAAATCACACAGCAATAGTACATTCACGTAGTTGTAAAAAGCATGATAATATATTAAGTAATCCAAAGTATTCAGAATACGTTACTGTCATTGAGTAACGTAACGGAATACGTTACAGAATACATTTTGGGGCATGTATTCTGTAATGGAATGCATTTTAAAAGTAACCTTCCCAACACTGGTGAGGATGCAAACTCCTCAAGTTGGGTGGTGACCATGGTGGCCATTTAGAAGTCGGCCAACTTGGATACAACTTTTGTTTCTTCAATAGGAAGAGGGCCATGTGACACATCAAACTTATCGGTAATGTCACAAGAAAAACAAAGGTGTGCTTGGTTGCAACGTAACTTTATTCTTTCATGAGTTATTTACAAGTTTCTGACCGCTTATAAAATGTGTTCAATGTGCTGCCCATTGTGTTGGATTGTCAATGCAACCCTCTTCTCCCACTCTTCACACACTGATAGCAGCACCGAAGGAGAAATGCCAGCACAGGCATCCAGTATCCGTAGTTTCAGGTGCTGCACATCTCGTATCTTCACACCATAGACAATTGCCTTCAGATGACTCCAAAGATAAAAAAAAAAAAAGTCTAAGGGGGTCAGATCGGGAGACCTTGGGGCCCATTTAACTGGCACGACGACCAATCCACTTTCCAGGAAACTGTTCATCTAGGAATGCTCGGACCTGGCACCCATAATGTGGTGGTGCACCATCTTGCTGGAAAAACTCAGGGAACGTGTCAGCTTCAGTGCATAAAGAGGGAAACACATCATCATGTAGCAATTTCAAATATTCAGTGGCCTTGAGGTTTCCAAGGCAGCACGGTGGCACGGTGGTTAGCACTGTTGCCGCACAGCAAGAAGGTCCTGAGTTCAATTCCAACATCAGGCCGGGGTCTTTCTGTGTGGAGTTTGCATGTTCTCCCCGTGTTTGCGTGGGTTCTCTCCGGGTACTCCGGCTTCCTCCCACCGTCCAAAGACATGCAACTTGTGGGGATAGGTTAATTGGATAATCCAAATTGCCACTAGGTGTGAATGTGAGTGTGAATGGTTGTCTGTCCCTATGTGTTAGCCCTGCGACAGACTGGCGACCTGTCCAGGGTGTACCCTACCTCTCGCCCTATGACAGCTGGGATAGGCTCCAGCGACCCTGAAAAGGATAAGCGGAAGCGAATGAATGGATGGATTGAGGTTTCCATTGATGAAGAATGGACCCACTATCGTTGTACCCCATTTACCACACAAAACTATCACTTTTGTTGTTCCAACAGTCTTGGAGAGATCCATCCAATGTGGATTAGTGTCAGACCAATAGCGGTGGTTTTGTTTGTTAACTTCACCATTCACATAAAAGTTTGCCTCATCACTGAAAAAAATCTTCTGCGTGAACTGAGGGTCCCATTCCAATTTTTGTTTTGCCCATTCTGCAAAGTCTGTGCGCCGATCTGGGTCATCCTTGTTGAGATGCTGCAGTAGCTGGAGTTTGTAAGGGTGCCATTTGTGAGTAGCTAATATCTGCCGAATGGATGTTCGACTAATGCCACTCTCCAGTGACATGCGGCGAGTGCTACGCTGTGGGCTCTTGCTTAATGAAGCTAGGACAGCCAGTGATGTTTCTTCATTAGTGACAGTTTTCTTGCGTCGACATTTTGGCAAATCTAACTCTGAACCAGTTTCACGAAACTTAGCAAGCAGTTTGCTAACTGTAGAATGGGAGGTGGGTGGTCTTGTAGCATTGAAATCTGCTGCAATGAACCGGTTACTGCGTTTACCAGATATCAACACAATTTCGATCCGCTCCTCACGTGTTAACCTCCTCGACATGTCAATGGCTGTGAACAAAGAGAATCTTGTAAATAACTCATGAAAGAATAAAGTTACGTTGAAACCAAGCACACCATTGTGTTTCTTGTGACATTACCAATAAGTTTGATGTGTCACATGGCCCTCTTCCTACAGATTGAAAGAGAAGAAAGGGGAGGTGGGCAGGGTAAGTTTAAAAAACAAATCATTCAATAGCAACAGAGAGATAGGAAGGGACAACAAATCAAGCCCACCCCGAGGCCGATTCAGTCATTCAGAATTTATTTTCTCTAATTGAGTCACATCTTTTTATTTAATATGAATCACTTTAGATCTGCTCTTACTCTTGTTGTTGGCTGTTTGTTGGAACTGTGTTTACATGGCAATGAAAAAATTCGTATCTGACCTTTTCTTATTGTAATGATGTAAATTAACCCAACTTTCTTTGCACTGAACTTGACTGAACCCATTTGCCTAACAAGTAACCCACGAGTGACTCCTAATCACTTGTGTTTATACACTGCTGTACATCCATCAGATACAGTGCAGGAAACAGATTGTCAGTAGCCGTGTTCTGTAATTTATGTGTAGATAGTGCTAGGGGATTGCACTCCATCCTGCAGTCTTTCTTTTTTTCCCCTGTTCTTCTGCAATTTTTAATCTGGAAGTCTGGTGGAGAACCCCTTTTAACCTCTTAACATCCAACAGTGGACCACTTCAGGGTAATGGCAGGGTTAGGCTGCATTGTAGCCACCTATAAAACATGCATAGTTTGAGAAGCTCGACCATATCTTTCTAGTCAAATTTGAAATGCATTTTGACCTTTATTCTGCTTAACAATTCCTCTACTTTAAATATTTTCTATGGGCGTTTCAAATAAGCAAAAAATAACCCCAAAATCATATGTTGGATTAGATCAGTGTTTCCTAACCACTGTGCCGTGGAAGATTATTTGGTTTCTTTTTTTTTTTTGGTTTTGGTGTAATGTATTGGAGGTAATAACTTTGAGTATACAGGATACATGGATGATGGTTAGGGTGCAGTTGCTTTTACACCTGTGGTTCATGAATGGAAATTAATCTGACCTGCAAATTTGGATTCATCAACACTAGGGCACAAAGGTTTTAAGGATTTGCTTGGCAGTTCATTCAACCAAGAAATATTCTCTTAATTGATAATGCTGGTCCATTAAATAAACAACAGATTATTTGGTTTCATCTGATTGGTACTCTAAGCCAGCGATCCCCAACACCCGGGCCGGTAACGGTCATTTGAGGCTCGGGTGAGAAATTCATGGTTTTCAGGGTTTTTAGCGTTACTTTTTTAATTGCTTTTAACTCTGTTTCCCTGGGTCTTTTCCCGTGTGTTATGAATAAATCATCTTCTTTTTGGTACCAGTTCTGGTTTTATTTTGTTGTATTTATCCGTGACACCTTAAAGGCCGTGAAAATATTGTTGGACATAAAATCATCTTCTTTTTGGTACCAGTACTGGTTTTATTTTGTTGTATTTATCCATGACACCTTAAAGGCCGTGAAAATATTGTTGGACGTAAAACGGTCCGTGACGCAAAAAAGGATGTGGACCGCTACTCTAAGCGACCAGCGTGAGTAACGGGCAGAACAATTACATTCCCTTCCACTAGAGGGCAGTACAACTTCTTTCTCCAGTTAAGTGGGTTGCCAGCTGCCAGTAAATTGGAAGAAGAAGAAGAAATTACATAGCCATGCTGCGAGTGAGACAATGCAGCACATAATATCGATAGGTAAATATTTGGGGGGAAAAAATAGTCAGTCTCACCTGATGTGTTTTTTGTGTAATTATTGTAATGGGAAATATGTGCCTTGGCTCCAAAAGGTTGGGAAACACTGGATTAGATGTAAGGCTAATCCTTAAGGCTAAATAAATAGGTCACTACCAGCAGATCGTTGGAAAAAGGTTAAGCCCCTTACAACTTGTCATGATCCTGGGTCTTTTGACCCAGCGTTTTAAGTTTGAGTTTATTTTGTTCATTAGGTTATCTAAGTTCATTTGGTTATTAGACTCCTTGTGTTTTCTTCCCCTGTATTTAAGTTTCCCCTCACCCTTCGTGTTTCATGCTGCGTGTCTTATGTTATCAAGTTTGTATTATCATGTCTGTCTCATGTTTCCTGTTTTATTTTGAAGGAGTTGTGTGTTCTTTGTTCATTGTATTTAGTTTCACTTCCCTTGTCCTGTCATTAGGCTCATGTCAGTCAGCTGTTTCTCCATGTGTTCCCACTTCCCCTAATCACCTCCTGTGTATTTAAGTCCTCTGTTTTCAGTGTGTGATTGTCAGGTCGTCTGTTGTCCACGCCATGTTTCCCATGCTTCCGAGTTCCTTGTCTAGGTTTTTCTTATTGTTTGTTTAGATTTCCCAGTTTAGGTTTGTGTTAATTTTGCTTCAGTTTGCCTTGCCCTTTGTTTGCACCTTTTTTACCAGCCATATTAAACGGCTCGCTTTTGGTTAACATTCAAGTTTTGTTCCCTGTTCCTTGGAGTCTGCATTTTGGGTCCTTTTTTCAATTCATACAGTCTGCCCTCGCCAGACTGTGACACTACTGGTACTTTAGTTTTGTATATTTTCATATGTAATTAACCCGATTAGGTATAAGCCATCATTTATTAACCCAAGCCCAAGTTTTGAAGGAAAAAGGTGCTTTTCTACACTGAGGATTTGGGAGAGAAATTTTCAAAAGCCAAATATTACATAGTCTGATAGTTTTAGGCTTCTCAGGATTAATGGCTGTGGCGGAGGTGTGGTCCCGGGCGTGGCTGCAGGGGAGGAGTGGTGCAGTGGGCTCAACGGGGCGGTGCTGGAGATGCCGGCGAGAACAGCTGATGGCGATTTGGACTGATAATGATTTCCTTCCGTTTTTATAGTAAGACGGAGAGGAGCGGAGGGAGAGGGAAATCAGCTGGGACCGACAGCTGTCAGACTGTGTTTATATCATAACCTGGGAAAACTATAAATAAATGTGGAAGCTGGTGATAAAGACCTGTGTGTGTGTGTGTGTGTGTGTGTGTGTGTGTGTGTGTGTGTGTGTGTGTGTGTGTGTACCTGTGTATAGTGCATTTCACTATGGCATATATTTCAAAATAGTTTAACCACTGAGTCTGTGAAGGTTCTCAGTCATCCAGGTCATCGTAGTCTAAGGAGCTTGGAAAGAAAAGCATCTGGACTTCTTTAAGTTGCTTGAAAACGTTTCACCTCTAATCTGAGAAGCTTCTTCAATTCTAAGGTCAAATGGTGGAGAGTGCCAGATTTAAAACGCATGTAGGTCACAATCATCCAAGGTTTGAACTCATTGTGGAACCTAGCCCCACCCTATCATGTGATTTCCAAATGGCCCAGGATGTGACGTGGTGTTAAGGCATCTTGGAAGGGATCTCAAAACTGGATTATACATGGCAGACAGTTGGTGTCGTAAGCCACAGAAATCTGAAACATGCCTCTAAAACATATAAAATGCAATGGATTGTTATCCATACAGATTACAAATAGCTTCTTAATCAATTCCCAAGACTATCAACCAGAGGACTCATGCCTTAATGAGATCTAGGCAACAAAACTATGGTGGGCAAAGAAAGGACCTTCAAAATCCTCCAGGTCACCTCCAGCTCTACCAGAGGATTCAGGTAGGGGTTCTATTTTAGCCACATGCTAAAGAAATTTGGCATTTACTTTATAGCTTTTCATATAATTTCCACCTTGTTTGGAACACCCAGATAAACAAACTTTTAACAGAAACTGTAGTGTGCAGCATCACAGTATATCCTCTGCAGACCAGGGTTTTAATAGTTTTGCAATTTTCATTAGTTTTTATTTAGTTTTGACTTCAATTTTATATCAGTTTTAATTAGTTTTTACCAATTGTTTGCTAGTTTAGTTTTTATTTTTTTTGAATATCCTTAGTTTCAGTTTAGTTTTAGTTGTTTTTGCAATAATTAAGTGTAACAAAATCCCAGTTTTATCATATCAGTCATGCTCTTCTGCTTATCCTTGGGTATGTTGCTATTCCAGCTACTGCACCCCTGGACAGGTCACCTGTCTGTCGCAAGGCTAACACACAGAGACAGACAACTCACATTCCCACCTATGGGTTCTTTAAATAAATAAATAAATAAATTGGGGCAGATGAACAACCATTGATACCAGGCAACTATAAATGGTATATCTTGGCCCCAATGAGACTATTAACTCTTGCAGCACCGGGTGTTTGTAATTTTGGTTCAAGTGAATTGATAAACTTTTTGAAGGCAATTGACTCACACAGTTGTGTAGATATCCCAGTCCTGTTGTTTCACGATGCATCACGCTGCCTTGCCTGGGTTTAGCTTCTGTTTCTGGGGATGAGGGTTGAGTGTGCTCCCTTACCTTCTCAAGATAAGCTAGGTTAGCCTTCTTGTGTGATCTTTTCAAGTGCACTTTAAGGTTTGTGGGATTTTTTTCCCTTTAGAAATGTCCCTCATAATTTGTCTCTTTCCACTACAATAATAATGGATTGGGTTTATATAGCGCTTTTCAAGGTACCCAAAGCGCTTTACAATGCCACTATTCATTCACTCTCATATTCACACACTGGTGGAGGCAAGCTACGGTTGTAGCTAAGACTAATAGTAGTGATTTGCGACATGAAGAGAACACAGACGATGCAAAATAAGAAGTGACAGTAGGGAGACAGAGGAATGAAATGGTAATTAATCTTATTAAAGAAAAATGAAGGACAACAACGGGTACCATAGTCCTTAAAAAAATAACAGCAAGGAAAAAGAGAGCAAGATAGAGAAGAAAACAAAGAAAAAGTGAGAGATGAAATTAGTGAATCAGTTAACGGTTAAGAAGAAATGATGAAGGAAAGAAACAGATGATCAGTAGAGGGATGCGTCACAGGATTCATTAACACTGGCACTTCATCCTGAGGATTGGGTTACAGTTAAATCAGCAGGATTTAAAGAGTCAAATAAAAATTGAAAAAGAAACATTTGAAACATTATATAATTTCCTTATCACTGCTAAACCCATTTTCATAAGGAACATCTTTAATAGAATTATTACTGAGGCTGACAAGGACCACTGGCAAATACATTTCAGATTAATTATGCGTTTGTAATGAACACATGGAAGGAAGGGAAGGAGGAAGGTCAGCAGGAAGCATAGTTAAAAAAAGAAGAAAAGGGGTTTTAACTTTCCTTCTCCGATAACTTATAGCCATGTATGCTTCTCAAATGAAGTTTGGAGCCCAGATTTACAATGAAAACACATTTAAAACTCACAATAAACCAATAAAAGCCTATTACATTGAAACCAAAGTAAAATGCTAAACTAATTTCCTCTACATGAACCTCCAGCTGCATAGAACTGCATCATTTTATAAAGAACAGAGCAGTCGATAGCTATTTTATTATTATGGGCTGTATGGATAGCAAATGGATGAAAGTATGAATGCATATCCCCCCTAACCCTACTTAACAGTCATTTTTTCCCCCTTCTTATGATAACTTCTAGGAAGCAGCAAGTTACTATAATCCACTGACTGATTCATTCACTTGTTTAGACCATTTCATAATGTTCCTGTTCCTGATTCATGTAGAGTCATTCTTCTCCCTGCATCTTCTATGACTGAATTTTTGTTTTATTTTTAGTACTTTTTTGCAAGATCCAATCCATGTATATACATTTGGTGCATAAGACTATAACAAGATCTATGGAATCTCCTGGTATTCCTGCAAAAAGACACGAAATATTGTTGCACCAAGCTATCAAACTGTAGACTTTGATTAGCAAGGGATGTGTTTGTCTTATGAAATTGTGATTATGACTGTGATATAATAGACATCTTGTTATAGGTCATATAAGGAAGTGGACTGTGAACACATATTGACCTATCATCCCCAAGCCCCCAAGACAGAACTTGAGTAAAGCAGTTTTGCTTCACTGGTTATAGTTTGTGCATTTATCACATGAGAAACACAATAACAGTGAGATGAGCCGTGTGGAAAATAAAGGAGGATCCAAACTCAGGCACTTGTAAAGGTGTGATGGTGGTTTATTAAACACAAAATAAAAATGGACAAAAGGTGAACCGAACAAGGACTAAACTAGACTGGGAACAAACTGACTACAGAACACGAACCTGAACATGAATGAAAGCGAGCAGAAACACTTGGTGGTTGACAGCAGGGAAACACACAGATGACGCAGGGTGGAATACACAGACGGACCAGCAACTACAATGACAGAGGACACGACTTAAATACACACAGAGAAACACAGGGGAATTACACACAGGTGGTGGACACAGCTGGGAATAATCAACAAGACGAGACAGAGGTAAAACTGAACACACTCACATGAGACGCAGACCTTCACAATAAAACAGGAAACGAGAACACTACACCAAAATGCAGACCTGACACTGAGACAGACAGAATGACACATGGAACCTGAACTAAACTAAACATGAGATACAACCGAGAACAAATCCTTAAACATGAATAAACAGAAACATAGAAGTCTAATAATAATACTCAAAGCGCCCAAAACCACAAAAAACATTCAAAAATAAACTAATCAATCAAAACTCAAAATACTGGGTCGAAACTGACCCAGAACCGTGACAATAACTGGAGAAGGAATGACTGCACTGTACATTCTAATTACCTTAAAAAGAAAGTATGTAAACAAGTACAGTGGAATAGGAACTTATTTTGTACTAGCAATCAATGTTTATAGTACATTTTACTTGCACTTAAGTTTTTAGTTACATTATGAAAACTGTACCGAATACTTTAATATTGCACTCTTAAAATAGTAACGACTACTCAGAATGACTACTTTTTATCAACTTACGTGGAAATTTCTGCAACCAGTGCTGTTCCGACAGGTCAAGCAAGACAGGCAATTCAGTTCAATTCCATTTTATTTATGATTTAAAATCATTTTAAGAGCATCTGGAAACATTTATTTAGCTATGTTTAAACATTTGATTTTGTAGAAGTCTGTTATTTTCTACCCCAGGCAGAGCATCAATCACTGAATAAATGTGTCTTTCATGACATTAGGGTTGTCCAAGTAAAGAAAGCATTAACAGTCCAGATGTACTGTAGCTTAATCAGTGACAGCAACACTAAAACAACAGCAACACTAGAAAAGCGCTATATGAGAACCAGTCCATTTACCATTTACCATCTCTGCAGTCAGTGCAGTCATTATTTGCATGGAGTCAACTGCTGTAACACCTGGAGGACCGAACTGCATTCACTTTGTCAACTTCAGCTAAACATTAAAATTTATTGGAGTTAATATAATGTTTTTGGCCACTCAAGGGGCCGGGAAAGGGTAGTTATATTCATCCATAGATGAATGTGACGTTAATAGTCTTGCTGTACAGCAGCTATTAGTTATTACTTTGTGCAAATCCAGGGGCACCTCCAGAATGTTTTCATAGGGGTGGCCATATGGGGGCCACTAAAAATATTGGGGTGGCACATCAAAAACAGAATTTCTAGATTTATTATGCTGTTGTCAAATATAGGTTACTTGGAAAAATAAGGCCAGTGCACCATCATCAATGACATCTCAGATCTTAAATGCTTCTAAAGAACAGTGGAGCAAAGAGCCAAGAAGCTTACCAAGGCCTTATAATTGAAACACATCATGGTGGGAAAAAAACTCTACATATAAGAATACTTTTTGCATTCATCAATTGTTCCATTTATTTCCGATTGACCAGTTGCATGCTGAGTAATTGTATGCGTGTAAATTTTGACTGTTTTGCTCATCTTAAAGTGATGACAACACACAGATCAAATTTGATCTGATTTAACATCACTTTAAAATGTCATGAAGCAAGAATGCCTCCATTGTTAAATGCCTTTTGCCTTGACACTCTCCCTTTGTGTCTCATCCTTACATCCTCAATTTGTCTCTCTCGGGTGAGGTTCCTAGGTGCAAAGAGAGGAATTAGAGCTGTGTTAATATTAATGTGTGGTGGGGAATATAGCCAATACTGTAAAGTGATTTGAGTATAGATAAATAATAATATATTAATGCTTTCAGTTCACTCAATTATAAATCCAAGGATTAGATTTCTGGAAGTGAAAGAACATATGCAAGTAGATCATTTCTTTACCTACTTGACAAACAAGCTTTGAGGATTTGCTTAAAATACCAATGCAACCCACAAACTGCAGATCGTCAATACAAGAAATTCCGGTCAGGCCATGCTGGGTTATTGTGTGGAACAAACCTAAAATGCTATGCAACTCGAGTGTCGCTGTAATTAAACTAAAATTGCACAAACACAAAAATGCTTTAAGAAGTGTTTATTTTTCATGTTGAACTTTTTACTTCAAACTGTACTTGTAAGTTCCTTTAAAGTACACAATACAGATTTGCACAGTTTCTTCTACAGTTTATGGTGGGCTAGCTGTATCCCTCATATGCATTTCTAAATGTGTCCCTTGACAAAACTCAGGCCAAAGGTAACGGGAGCTAATAAGAAGGTGAGTGCTGAGAGAGGCTGAGATCAGGACCATGGGAAACTGCAACAAAAGAGAAAACAATTACTTAACTGTGAGGAAGCAGTGGTGAGAAATGAGACAGAACTACACTCAACAAAAATATAAACGCAACACCTTTGTTACTGCTCCCATTCCCCATGGGATGGACGTAGAGACCTAAAATTCATTCCAGATACACAATATAACCATCCATCCCAAACAGTGGTCACAAATCAGTCCAAATGTGTGGTAGTGGGCACATCTGCTATATTGAGATAATCCATCCCACCTCACAGGTGTGCCACATCAGGCATGTCATGATCTGACATCATGAGTAGTGCACAGGTGTACCTCAGACTGCCCACAACAAAAGGCCACCCTGGAATGTGCAGTTTTTTGCGCTATTGGGGGTCTGGGGACCCAGAACCGGTCAGTATCTGGTGTGACCACCATTTGCCTCATGCAGTGCAACACATCGTCGCATGGAGTCTATCAGATTGTCAATTGTGGCCTGTGGAATGTTGGTCCACTCCACTTCAATGGCTGTGCGAGGTTGTTGGATATTCGTGGGAACTGGTACACGCTGTCGTATACGCCGGTCAAGCACATCCCGAACATGCTCAATGGGAGACAGGTCAGGCTAGGTAGCGAGGAAAAAAAAACCCATCGAAATATGTAACACAGAAGGATAATACAGGAATACACAGACGTCAACACACCATAGCACAATAAACACAGACAGCAACATGGGAAAGAGTTCCAGTGTGTACATCTGATCTGGGACCGCTGCAATCTTTCGACTGCGCCTCCAACTGACCCGATGTCCACATCAGAGGGGAGGTAAAAGCGTTGGAGGTGGTGTTGGATCCGGGGTAGGGAGGGTGATGCGTCAGTGAGTGCTTATCAGTATCAGTATATGTATGTGTGTGCGTGTCCATAGTTCAGCTGAGACAGTGTCCTACGCCCTGCCAGGCTAAGTAAACAGTCTTCCAGCCAACCCAGGTGGCCTTGCATGGAATGGGAAGGAACAGACTAAACACAGTCGTTATCAGGGTGTTTTGTTCAGCTCCGGCCTTGCAGCTGGCACCAAAGGGATATGTGATGGTATTTTTTACTTTAGTGCGAACAGCTCATATGAATTTCAAAGCAGTTCTACAGTCCAACACTAGTCTCTCAATCTCCCGTTGGAGAGCCGCGAGCTTCGCCATACTTGCGTTCTGTGATGTTGTCATTTCTTGTGCTCAAGGAGCCAATTTCTGAGAACTCACAGCAGTGTGCCTCCCCGAGATGTCATCCAATTTGCTCCCAGAGATGTTATTCCGGGCTAGCCCTTCCGAGATGTATCCAGTCTGCAGTCAGAGATCTTATTCTGAGTATTCACAGCAGCCGTAGCCTCTCCAAGATCTTATCCGTGCTGACTCAATGAGCCCATTTTGAGAAACTCACGCCTCTCCCATCGTTCAAATCCCAGCAGGCAGCCTTGTGGGGGTTTGAAGAGCCGGTTCCGCTTTCTTAATTCGTCGATAAGTCAGGGCCAAGCCAGCTCCGATCAGCCAGAACCCTGTTACCATGGTTCCGAATAGGTAGATATCTTCAGCACTCAGGCTCACCCAAGCCCAAACTTCTTGTTGAGAAAGGGGTGTCAATTGCATTTAGGGACCAGTTGATCCAATCCATAATTCCTCTTTTAGGTTTTAGAGAACAGACTGTGAGAGAATGTTCCAGGGAAAAAACAAAAAAACCCACGAGACTAGACAAGGACATAAGCAGGGAAGATAAGGGAGAGGAGAAAAAGTGCGCCGCCTCCTCCGAGAGCCAAAGAAGAATTTTTTTTTTCTTTCTAGGCACCTCCACTGGCATCCAGTCCTTAGATGGCATTGTTATTGGCCAATAACAATTTATCAACAACAGAAATACATTTCACTGCAAATCATGAAGCATGAAAAGTGTCTCACGTGGTGTGTTAGCTAAAACTTCACATGTAAGTGCATTAGCACATGTGGGAATGCTAGCATACTTTCCACAGGCTAACATAGCTAAGGGATCGTTAGCAGGTTCTACGACAAACATCACATTTCCGACAAACATAGTATCCTGACTGGTTTTATACTCAGAAACTGGACTGTGAATCACAAAGTAATCTGCAACTGTGAGACTCACCAGGATATTCTTCAAAGAAAACATTAATTCCGCAGCGCAACGAGTTACAGGACTGAATCTCCACACAGCTTTGCGCATCTAGCTCCGTGCAGGCGGATGCAGTGAAAGAAAGTCACCACGCACAAAACAAACAAAACTCAACACTAAACAAAACAGTAACACTTAGAATTAGAATAAAAATAGAATACAATTGGCAATAAAATAACCATGGGTTACATATGCACCTTCCTCTAACCTTCTATGTTCCTCCTTCCTAAAGTACAACACAGTCATTTTTATTCTTTTTGCAAATCCCACCATCATTTGTCCTTCTGCATTTCTCTCTTTCACACCATACCTAGCCAAGACCTCATCATTACCTCTGTTCCCTTCACCTGCATGTCCACTGAAGTCTGCTCCAATCGCCCATCTCTCTACCTTGGGGACAGTCTACCACTTTATCCAGCTGACTCCAGAATTCCTGTTTGTCTTGTAACTGACATACAGCTTGTTGTCATTATTGCTATATATACAATATTTCAGAGTCCAAAAGTCTGTTTTGTAACGTAGCACCTCAAGTATAAACATTAAACTCTACATGCAGTTTCTCTTGTTTCAGTCTCAACTACCCTCCACTATTCCACAGGCATCTGATTAGTCTGCAGTTTACTTTATCTCAATTTACATAGACTTCACATTGCTGTAAATTGGACTGAATTCATCTGCAGTGATATTTTACAGGCAGACCTTCTATTCATTTCTAGCCTATTTACACTAAGATTAGGTGTTTTCGCTCCGTTTGGAAACTATCCCATCACCCAGGATGTGCACTGATTGTGATGAGTTTGGGGGAGAGGAAGGGTAATGATGACAAATAGCAAAAAGAGCTGAAAACAGAGTTTCTGAGTCTGTGTTTGCCACACACACCTCAGCTGAGCTCCATTTACAGTTCATCAAAGCATACCTCCATCTTATTTGCTCCTAATAAGCAGCCATGTTTTAAGACTTTTCATGTTTTTTTCCCCCAAATGTTCAATATGATCCTGCCTACATTAAGCTCAGGTTTGGGGGGAGAGAGAACAAGGAAGTGCTTCATGAACTCTTCTACTTCCTATTTTCTATTCTGTGCCACTCAGCTGAACTCTATTTGGATTGTATCATTGGATCTCCATCTAATTTCCCTCCTAATTAGTTGCCTTTTAGTTGCAGAGAATGTGCTGTCTTTTGCCCAGTGAAGCTGCTGGAGTCTGCTGACATGCCAGCACTGGAGTGTGAGCAAGAGAGAGAAAGAGTGAGTGTGTGTGCATGTGTGTGTATGCTGTTTGTGAGAGGCTAAATCAATAGCCAATATCAGATAGGGATGTTTAAGGGTCTTTCTCTCCAAGGAGGGAACAGTTAAGGCCTCTT
The DNA here is from genome assembly GCF_964374335.1 of Astatotilapia calliptera. NCBI lineage: Eukaryota > Metazoa > Chordata > Actinopteri > Cichliformes > Cichlidae > Astatotilapia > Astatotilapia calliptera. The sequence continues at coordinate 15,531,441 of NC_137423.1, forward strand.
GGAAAAAACGCTCAGGGCGAGGTTCATGTTACACACACAGACACACAAATACAGGCGGGTGTTGTGCTAGTGTGTTGGCAGTGCTTGGACAGCTACGGACTGCCTGTCTACCTGCAGAGAGTGGCTGTGTCCGAATTAACAACAACAACAACAATCTTTATTTATAGAGCACATTAAAAGCCAGGGGCATGCCAAAGTGCTTCACATAAAACAATAAAACAATAAAATGATTTACACTAAAACATCGGAGTCATATAAGTGTGGGATTATGTTCACAGGTAAAAACCACTAATAGGAATAATCTATAGCACACAGCTATAGCAAAGTAGAACTGTACCATCATACACAGTGATAGAGAACATGGACAACACAACAATAAAATAATAAAATAATTAGCACTATAACGTCAGAGTCATATAAGTGTGAGATTATGTTCACAGGTAAAGACCACTAATAAGAATAAACTATAGCACACAGCTATAGCAGAGTAAAACTGTACCATCAAACACAGTGATAGAAAACATTGACAGCGCAGGACAACGCAAAACAACCAGACACATTAATAGAATAACTCACAAGAAGCGAGGCGAGAATTTAACTAGTAGAAAAAGCAAGTTCAAACAAATATGTTTTAAGCCGTGATTTAAAAGATTGAATAGAATCAGACGCCCGGATGCCAATCGGGAGATTGTTCCACAGCTCAGGTGCAGCTAGAGCAAACGCTCGATCACCTCTAGACTTCAAGCGAGATCTGGGCTGAACCAACAATGACTGTGAGGAAGATCTTAAGGCCCTCGTAGGAAGATATGAATTTAAGAGTTCCTTAAGATAACTTGGCCCTGTGTTATTAGTAATTTTAAAAGTAAACAACAGAATTTTGAATTGAATACGAAATTTCACAGGCAACCAGTGCAGATCAGCAAGGACGGGAGTGATGTGAGCAAACTTCTTAGTTTTAGTTAGAATGCGTGCAGCGGCATTCTGGACTGTCTGTAATCTATGTAAAAGGGTAGAGTGGAGACCATAATAAAGTGAATTACAGTAATCTAGTCTTGACGTTACAAAGGCATGGATAAACTTTTCCAAGTCATTGTGCGGGATGTAGTGTTTGGCCTTGGAAATAAGGCGAAGTTGGTAGAAACTAGATCTGACGACAGCAGATACTTGTTTATCAAGTTTAAATGAGCTGTCAAGTAGCACACCCAAATTCCTAACAGTGTCAGGGAAAGAACTAGTGAGAAAACCAAAAGCATCATGAAGTTTGGCACGAAGAGCGTCACTGCCAAAGATCATAATTTCAGTTTTCTTATCGTTAAGGATAAGAAAATTTGCCAGAAGCCATTGCTTGACCTCACACATGCACTCTCGAAAGTTACTCACGGACATAGCTAGATCATCATTCAGCTCAAAATAGATCTGGATGTCATCGGCATAATAGTGAAAGGCAATGTGGTATTTCTCAAAAATGACACTTAAAGGAAGTATATACAGTGAGAACAGGGTAGGGCCTAACACAGATCCCTGGGGGACACCACAGCAAACAGGTACAGCGGAGGAGGAGGAGGTGGCCAAGTGAACCGAAGAGAGCCGATCGGAGAGGTAAGATTTAAACCAATCCAAGGCAGCGCCCTTGATGCCTACAGTGTGCTCTAGTCTCGCCAATAGTATGTTATGGTCAACCATGTCAAATGCCGATGAAAGATCCAATAGCACTAGGACAGAGGGGCGTCCATTGTCAGCCATTAGTAAAAGGTCATTAAAAACTCGGAGCAGTGCTGATTCAGTGCTGTGGTGTTGTTTAAAGGCCGATTGATATTTATCATTAATGTTATTCTCATCCAGGTAGGTCTGAAGTTGAAGCAGAACTACCTTCTCAAGAATTTTAGCCACGAAGGGAAGTTTGGAAATCGGCCTATAATTGGCATAATCATTTTGATCAAGGTTACTTTGTTTAAGAACAGGTTGGATTATAGCATGTTTAAGAGCTGATGGTACATAGCCGGACAGCAAGGAGGAGTTCAATATGGAATTAAGGGGAAGGATGCTCATAAGGACACTACCTACCTACGTCACAAGGTAGTGTCCTTAGACGGACGGGTAGTCAGGAAGTGAGCGGCTGTGGACAGCCCCCTTTTTTTCTCCATAGAAACTTTATTTAACAAACAATGAGTATCCAACATAACAGATGGGCTGTGGACAGCCTCCTAGTCTTCAACTCCGCCCTTGCGTGTTTTTCCGGTCACTAGCGCCACAGCGCGAAAACTTTAAAATGGACCCAGAAATGTCGCTCCGTTGTGTGGACAATTTTATTTCTCGAGGAGCTAGAAAAACCTTATCGTCGTCGCCCGCACGTTTTGTACCTTAGGCTCATCAGAGACAATCATATCCAGGAAAAATAATTTCCTTTAATGTACTTAGCTAATTACACGGATAATTGAATTATTGCCAGCGTTGTGCCAAAAGTGTTCGCCTGCCGAAACTGATTTCCGTGTGCAATATGTGTAATATCTTTGTTTGTTGGTAAATAGACTTCGGTGAACATGGTTTACAAAGGGGTTTTCTATATACAATAATTACCTGTTGTTCAAGTATCTTTATATATAAGTTATAAGTTATAATGTAGGTACACTTGATATATTTGTTGCGCTGTCTGCTGTCCTCTTGACCAGATTACTCTTAAAAAATAAATTTCTAATGTCAACAAGATTGTTTGTGAACTGGATAAATAAAGGATACATAAAAGTCACTGCCAAAAACTAATTGCAGCTTCTACCTTGTTACAGGAATGTTGCTGGTGGCTCAAGGCGACTTGATATCATTAATGAGGGAAACATTTGATATATGTTTCACGCATTATAGACCAACAAGTTATTTATAGCAGGTTAAATATGAGCAATCAGTTTAGGGCAAAAACCGGAAATCAGTTTTTGGCAGACGATCGTTTTTTGGCACAACATCGGTCATTCTTACACATGTACTGTATCATATAAAATATATAAACTAAATATATTTGAAACGTATAGAATCTAATCTTTATCAAACTGTTGTCTGCTACAGAGTTACAAGTATTATACTAATAATATAGCATCCACCATCTCCTGCTTGCATATTTCTGAAATAAGTTGTAAAAGAAACCGTCCAGGAACAGGTCATTCAGGTTAATCCTGTGTGAACAACTGTAAAAATTGTTTTTTCATTTTTTCATACTGTGTATTTGAAATATTCTTGTTTAATTGTTATTGTTATTTACTTTATTGCTATCAAATAAATATCCAAGTAATATTGTTCAAAGTTAGCGTTATCTTCGTACATGTTAAAAATGCCTGAAAATCAAATTGAGTTCAGTGACAATTACTGTTTGTTTGAATCAATTTATTAATAACATAAAAACTTTAAACTAATGCAACACATATAACAATGTAACAAATATATTCAAATAAATAAATTTCTCAATACATAACTCATTTTGGAACTAATCTTTCTAGAAGTGAAAACAGTCTGTCGATCCTCTCCCTGCTCTCCTCTCCTCAGCCTCTCTTTGCTGCCTCATGTCCTCTGTGATGAGGTCTGGCAGCTCATCATCCCTGTCTCTTTATTTATAGTTTTCAGGGGTTTTATCGTAAACTCTGTTTCCCTGGGTCTTTCCCTTGTTGTAGCTGTGTGTCTTATTTTGAAAGAAATATTTACACGTTACCATAGCGACCAGAGAGCATTAAGCGGCAGAGAGGAGGATGTTACTGTAAATGTTGGCGCATTTTCAGGAGGATGCTGCTAATAAAGTTACACAATTACACAGTACATTCACGTTTATTATTATATTTGCAAAATACCACAGTTTTTGTCTTGGTCGGATCATTTTATGTGGTTGTATTCATCCGCGATACCTTAAAGGCTCCGTGTCCGACATAAACCGGTCTGTGGCGCAAAAAAGGTTGGGGACCGCTGCTGTACAGCATGACGGTTAATAGGACCGTACTTATATGCATATGATGTGTACATTGATTTATTCTTGTACATCCACGCCGTAGCGGCCCAATTCTTCACCCCAGTGAAGAGGTGATCGTTTTCTCCTCGTTTTAATAAATTAAGCCGTTTGGTCTTTGTTCCCCACACATATCACCAATTCGAAAAAATCAAAATTAGCTGTATGTAAGCGGCAATACATGAAAAACCGCGGGACCCGCGATACAAGCTGGTTTACGGTTATTTTAAATAAAAGAAACATGTCTATGCAGATGCCCAAAGCTTAACAACACGACCGCTATAACAGTTTAACTTTTGTACAACCAGATTTTCATATACTTACATTTGAAAGTGTTTTCCTCTCCTGCTTCGACCACCATCGTTATCAGAAACAAATCTCCTCTATGACCCGCAATGAATCCTGGGATATAGTAGGACACGAAGGATACATCAGACCCATCCTAGAATTCAGGGCAAAGAAGGACGCATTTGTCGCCACATTTTGAGCACTCTTTGAATTTGGACAGCCTTCATCGCGTTGCCGTGACGTCATTGCTTCCAAATATGGCATTAGCGCATCCTTCCCCTGAATTCGGACACGACTAACCCTCAAATTCGCAGAGAGGTAAGATGCATTTGTCACCACATTTTGAGTGCTCTTTGAATTCGGACAGCCTTCTTCGCGTCGCTGTGACTTCATTGCATCCAAATATGCCATTTTAAGCATCCTTCCCCTGAATTCAGACACAGCCATAGTCTGCTGTCAGATGGAGGCAGTGCAAAAAATATGCTGTACAACCAAGTCTGTGGGCTACTCTTGCTTGTCCTGTTGTTCTATGAGCCAACCACAGAGAAGAGCTAGTGTCAAAAACAATGACAAGTATCCAAGGTGTCTGCATTTTGCTGTATTTTTTTTAATTTATTTATTTATTTTATAGCACCATCCATGTCAAGTAATGTACATTTGGGATTTTAGGGGACTGCACAGGATAGTGTTGGTAGGCTATTACATAATTTAAAAAACATAAATTAAACAAACAGGCTCGGTACAATTTATGGATACTGAAATGTAGCTAGGATCCCTGAGAGGTTCTAGAGGGCTGTGTTGTTCATAGCTGTATGTCTCTTTTGCATTAATGAGTGCATGTATGTATGTGTGTGTGTGTAGGCATTAGTCTGACTATTCAGCTGAATGAGCGCACCTGTAAGCAGTGCTATTCCTGTCCATGTGTCTGACTGTGAGTGTATTCGACATTGCAAACCTGTATGTGTGTGTGTGTGTGCGTGAGTAGGTGTGTGTGTGTGTGTATCACATCTGTGTTCGTGCACTTGTGTGGGCAGCTGAAGTGTGTGACATTTAATACTTTTGACTGGAGTCAGTGCAGCCAGGACCAGTGGGAATATTACAAGTCAATATTTCAATACAACACCCACAATCCCCCTCAGCCAAAGAGAGGAAGTGTAAACAGGAGGCGTAATAAGCAAGGGATTTTGTCAAACCAAGGTGATATATGGAGGTTAACAATGTGCTTGACTCTGTATAAAATGATTTTCTATTAATTTCTCCAATTCCTTCATTTTTATCTGTATGTGTACTTGCTGCTGGTGATGCAGCTAGGCTGCATGCTCGCCTTCATGCTGATGAATTTTAGCGGGCTGCGATGTATAGGCTCTAATGCACTGTGACTCTTCTAAATTACTAACATCCTCTCCATACTATAGTAACAACTTCAATTTTCTATTTCAAAATTCATTAAACATAGCATTTCCTGAGATTTCACAATTAATCCTCTGGGGTCCAGGGTATGATTGGTTAATTATATGCAACTATTTACCTAAAAATGCAGCCAATGCATCAGGTGTTTTTTATATAACCATTTCAAACTATTTACAGACCAATCAGGTCTTCCGCATAAAATAACTATAAAATCCAAACATCACAAATCTCTCATCTCAAAAACTCGCTCTCTCTCTTACTTTGGCTTGCTCGCTCTCTCTTGCTGCCGTCACTCGCAAAACTTCCCCATCTTCCTAAACAACAGAATGACATATAATTTTTTTGACTGATCAACATTTTTCCACCAAAATGAAAGGTGTGCTTTTTCCCTCTTTTTTTAGCACCTTGTCTCTTTTAGGTACACTGGCCCATGCATATTCTCTATTCAGTATTCACGGATTCACCTTTGAGGATTTTTCTGCAGAAATTATTTCCAAATGATAAAAAAAAGTTATAAATTTGGAGATTTTTTTCATAGAGGACATTAAAATATTTGCTAATTTTTTTTTGTTTTCATTTTATTTTATGAGCAGTGTTGGGTAGTACATGTACTGGGGTTACGTATTTAAAATACAAAATCTGAGTAACTCTATTCCGTTACAGTTACCATTTAAAAAGGTGATATTCAGAATACAGTTACTTTGTTGAAATAAATGGATTACATGGCGGTATTTTCCTGTTTCATATAGAGATGGACCGATCCGATATTACGTATCGGTATCGGTCCAATACTGACCTAAATTACTGGATCGGATATAGGAGAGAAATAAAAAATGTAATCTGATCCGAAGTACCACAAAATCACCTCACAAAATGCGCTACTTGGCGTAACCCAGATCGGCGCATCAGAGCAGTATGTGTCACGTGATAAAGCGGCTGTTGTTTGCGAGACCTGTCGGTGGTCTGTTGGAGCGTTTGGAGCCTCGCTACATGCTTCCTAACCGTGGCATTTCATCTCGGCGAAAACTATCCCAGAGAAGTAAAGTAAGTGTGTAAGTTCATCCCTGAATGTTTGCGTAGTATTTCCACATTAAGCTTAACAACTGATATGTTGAGCCACAGCTGGACTGGCCATCGGAGTTCCATATTGTGGTGAAAAGGAAGCAATTTGTCCCGTACTTCATCAAGAATTAAAAAATAGACACAAAGCTGGAGTTATTCTGTCTTTGCTGCGCAGTTGCATCTACTTCTCTCATTCGCTCCCCCTCCCTCTCCTGTTATTACTTCAAACATGAAACTGATCAATGATCAGCTGATCGGCTTTTCTGCCGCAAGTCCCGTCTTTCTTGTTTGTTTATCGCCCATTTTGCGCTAGAAAGAGGAGACCAGCGGATAAACAGCAGCAGCACGTTTAAGCGTGATAAGCTGTTGTTAGAATGTATTTAATATTACTTTCTAGTATCAGCTGATGGTTGCTGGTCATGATATCGGTTTGGATATGTGGTGAGAGGGAAACATGAAGATGAAACCAGGAGATGTCCTTACTGAATCATCAGAGCTGAGCAGGTGATGGAGAAACAGGTTTACCTTTTAGGTGACATGAATGAGTTGAAGGGAAGTTATGAACTGTTTCTGAGAGACAAATAAAACCAGGATCCTTTTCTAAGTAGCTGACAGCTGGTAACTGTGCAGGGGTGGGTCTAGCAAAGTTTTGCCAGGTTGGGCATTAACAGGGAAAGAAGGGGGGGGAAGAAATATTTTTCTTTGTTATATCATTTAAAAACTTTGAAGAAATAATTATCTGAATCTTACAACAAAAGTGGTCACCTGATTAAATGTATAGGAATCCATTATTGTATATATTAACTAATAAGTCTAATATACCCTAGTAAGCTATAGTACTTTTTCCTTTGGGAAGGTACCATTTGTGCAGTCTGCAATTCTGTTGAAGAAAGATGTTGAATCTATTTAAATATTGTAGAAAAATAATTGATTTCTGTGCATTTGTTTTACATTGCATTAAATTAAAGTTGATTACATCAATTAAGGGCGGGGGGTGGTTCCCTAATTTTTGCTGGGAGTTGCCAACCCTGTTAGTTAAGTTGCTTAATATTTCCACTAAGTACTCTTTAAAATACCAGATTAGGGAGGATGGTGTAGGTTTAAATTTATTAAATTGATCAGTGTTGCTGAACTATAAAATGTTTTGGGTGGAGTGTATTTTTTGCATACAGGTATAACAGAATAGCTCTCTCTTGAGCACTTGAGTAAGAAATTATACAAAATGTAGCAAGATATTTATAAAAAACAGTTCTATTGATTACAAAATACGCTGTATCAGATTCATATCGGTATCGGCAAATATCCAAATTTATGATATCGGAATCGTATCGGACATTCAAAAGTGGTATCGTGCCATCTTTAGTTTAATATATTAAGTCTCTCTGTTTTTAGTAATTCCATGCCAGTGGAAACCCAAACAAAACACACATTAAGAGGCTCTAATGCCTGCGTCTCAATCTCGCAGCCCTTGTCACCCCTACTTGCAGCTTGCATCTTTTTTTCTTTTTTTTTCGCTTGTCCCGTTTGGCTCTTTTGCCATCAGAATTATTGTCTAAAGGCGAAGAAAGATGCCCAACGGATTTACTTTACCAAATGGACCATCCCAGCCTTGCCGTAATGGTCTATTTGATTCACCTTTTATTGTTTATTTTATTTTATTTTTACTTGTTAAAGACGGGACAGACTTGACTGATCTGCTAGAGGGTGTGGGGGGGCCACAGCCCCGTCCTCCAGGGCATGAAGCAGGTATGGAGGAGATCAAAACTCCAGACATCCAGAGGCCCCCAGAACACAAGAGACCAAGGAAGACTAACAGAGGGGCAGCCGCGCCACAGTCCCAGAAAGAGCTGAGGAGAGTCCCAGATGAGGGCTCACTCAGCAGCCGTGGAGCAGAAGCCAGGGGGAGTTGCAGTGACGCGCCCGTGAGCTCCGCCGGCAGCCAGCTGTGCCTGAGTGCCTCCGAAGTGGCCCGAGCGAGCCCCAGGCTCTAGGCCCCGATAAGCGGCCGCCAAGGAGTGAGCCGGTGTGTACCTGGACGCCCATCCCCAGACATAAAGAACCACCAACGCACCGATGTCTGAGGGAGTCCGCCACTGGCAGGGGAAGTGGTGGTGGGGGGAGATAGGCCTCCAAACCTTGGAGGGCCTGAGATGTCCCCAGAGAGGTGGCGTCTGATACCCAACCTGACATATAGACACAGACATTCAGGCACACACAGATACAAACATCCATTCCCACCCTCATACTCTACACTCAACCAACGTGGAGACAGACATAAAGAGACGCTGTACACACGATCACACTCCCCAAGCGTACTCTACAAACCGAGTCTAGGTACCCTTGCCCCTGGAGGGGGGAACTGCACCCAGACCCAGGTGGTGTTACCCTTTTCCCTGCGGTGGGGAGAGACAGACCGTCGCGATTCCGCAGCAGCAGGGAGGCCCCACACTCCAGACCGCAGTCGGACAGCCAACTTCTCCTCCCTGCCCCCTTGCTCCAGCAGGCCGCAGAGAATGGGGGTGTGAGAAGACTCCAAACCTCCCTCTCCCCGCCCGCTCATATGTAGTGTTGATGCATGTGTGTTCTAAGGTGCATTTAAAACCCAGGAGGGCATGGAGCTACATGCCAGAGAGCAGCAGGTAAGCGCATAGCCCCACATGATAGCCCTCAATGTCTACATGTATTTAAAATTGGGAAGTGGGCAACGACACCAGGGGTGAGGTTGTACACCCTGATGGTCTTTTGGAAACTGTGTAGCGTGCCCACCCCCAATATCCTATATGTATGTGTAATGAGAGTGTGAGTAATGTGAATGTCTAAGTTGTGGGATAAAATTGACGCCTCCCCTGCACCCTGGTGACACACATTTACTCCAAGGCCCTGCATGTGTGGGCGATTGTGGTGGAGCGGGAAGAGGGAGGCAGCTGGAGATGGGGAGGGAAGGAAGGGAGGGGCAAGTGACCCCTCCCTTGGGCCAGCTCCCCCGCTGACCCCAGCAGGCACCCCCATACTCTGCAACCCGCCAGGGAAAGGGGGCCCATCTGGACTGGGGCCTAGTGCAGCAGCGCCGCCCGGCCCCACAGAGCCCGGGACAGCCCACCCAACCCCACCACAGAGAAAATTGCACCCACTTCGTCATCCCACTCATCTTCCAGACTACACAAGACAATAGACGCCCAGGCTGAGATCTTCCTCCACCTCTCCTATATCTCCCCCTCCTGCAGAGTGAGTTCCTGAAGAGAGGAGACCTCCTGCAAGATGTAACAGCCTCCCCCACCAGTTGAAGAGCCCCCCAGGTGGCTCGATGAGCTGGCGGAACCCTGCGCCAGGGCTGGGCCCCCATACACCCACCCGCCCACAACCCCGGTAACACACCTACCGGGACCCAAGCCCCCAAGGCCCAGCCAGGTCCCCAGCCCAGAGACGGAGCACCCCCAGAACCTCATGCTCGTCCCAGACCCACCCAGGGGCAGCCAGACTACCAGGTCAGTAACCCATGTCCGTCAGCACAGACTTTCCCCTAGCCCCGCTGCACGCAGCCACGAGGAAACCATCACCTAAGAGCCAACAAAGCCCTTAATAGGCCATGACCGCAACCCCTGGTTGAGCCCTCCAAGGAAGATGCTCCCGGGGAATCCCCCGACGCCCCAAGCCTGTCCCTACCCCCACACCAATTACAACAGCAAATGTGGAACCAAACTATGACCCCCCACCCCCACTAGGTGATGGAGCTGATCAATGGAGCCCAGAGCAATTCTGATCTGATGTGGTGGCAGAGGTTGTATCAAGACTAATGTAATCTAATAGATAATTTCTATATTGGTTAGAATTAAGATTATTTTTATTTTTCCAGTTCATGAGGACTGTTTTCTTGGCTATGCATAGGGCAGTGAAAACCATATTGGCTATATTCTTTTCTGTAGTGGCATTATCTAAGCTGCCCAACACACACACTAAAGGGGAAGTTGGAATGTTACAATTCAGACACTCGCGCCAAAACTTCTGAACTGGTGGACAGAACCAAAGAGCGTGGATATAATTGTCCGGTGAATTGGTTTGGCAGTGTGAGCAGTTGTTGGTAGACGTAAAGCCCATCTTGAACATCCGATGACCTGTATAGTGCACTCTATGTAGTATTTTGTATCGAATTAATTGAAGACTGGGATTTCTAATTAAATGAAAGGTTTTTAAGCATATCTGAGACCAGAAGTTTTGGTCTAAGTTAACTGTTACGATTCGGTGTTGTCAGTGTTTTGTTTTAGGCGTGACTGTTATGTGTTTCCTGCTTTACTTTGAAAGTCTGTCTTATCTCAGTGTGTTCAGTTTACGCTTCCTTGTCTCGTCAGTTCTGATTTGCCCCAGCTGTGTTTCCCTCCTGTTGTCCATTCCCTGATTGCTCCCTCTATGTATTTAAGTCCTGTGTTTCAGTTTGTCAGGTTGGCGATCTTTCCCCCTGGTTGTAAATAGTTTGGTGCTTTGATGTAAATAAATGTCTTATTTTGCTTTGATGTAAATAGTTGTCGATACGGTCGTTTTGGGATTTTTGTGGAGACCCGTATTAATCTTTTGTGTTGGTTCGCCCTTCTTAAGAGCAGTAAGCGTGGGGGCATTTTTTCCTTACTTTATTTTTCCTGTGTTGAACGCCGGTTGCCTAGGCCAGGGTGTAACATAACTGATAAATCCGCTTCCCATTTTGCAATAGGAAGTGATATTGATTCATCTGTTTTAGAAACCATTCCGTATATTTTGGAGAGTAATTTTGGGGTTTTAAGAGTTAGAAATTGTACCACACTTGGTGGTGTTTGTAGTTCAACTTGACCCGGTTTAAGTCTCTTTTTTAATTTGTTGATATTCTAAAAATCTTCTCTTGTTGATCCCATATTGTGTAACTAGTCTGTCAAATGGAATAAATTCTGTTCCTTCTAATATATGTTCTAAGTATTTGATTCCTTTACCACTCCAATCTGGAAAGTTTATCATATTATTGTTTTGTAATATGTCAGGGTTGTTCCAGATAGGTGTACATTTGCATGGGATTAATGAAGACTCCGTCAATTTTAGAAACTCCCACCATGCTGTCAGAGAAGAGAAGATGCTTTTGAAGTATTCATGTCGTTGGATATTTGAGCTGATAAATGGTATGTCTGAAATCTCTAGATTATTGCAACGTGCTTGTTCTACATCTACCCAAGGGTCGTCTAAGAGGGTATGTTTTAGTCATCCTGAGATAAACTGAAGCCTGTTGGCTAAGAAGTAGTGCTGAAAGTTAGGTAGTTCTAATCCTTTTTTATCCTTGGTCTTTTGTAGTGTTTTCAAGCTTATATTTGGGGGTTTATTTTTCCAAAGGAATTTGGACCTATATTAATCTAGAGCTCTGAACCAATCTTGTGGCGGTTTAGTTGGGATCATTGAGAATAAATAATTTATTTTTGGTAAGACCATCATTTTTATAGTGGCAGCCTTTCCCATGAGTGATATGGGTAGACATTTCCATCTAGTCAGATCGCTTTCTACCTTCTTTAAAAGTGGGATATGGTTTAATTTAGTTAGATCTGCAAGCTTGGGAGAAACATTAATACCTAAATATTTTATATTTCCTGATTGCAGTGGTGTAGAAGTAGAATTATAGAAGGAGCAATTAATCGGAAGGACTGTAGATTTTGACCAATTATTTGAGTAATCTGATATTCTTGCAAAAGAGTTTATCAATTCAATCACCCCCGAGATATTGGTTTGTGAGTTTTGGAGAAAAAGTAACACATCATCCGCATAAAGGCTGATTTTATGTTCCACGTTCTTGCATTTTCTGAATTCTGTCTAATTTTATGAAACCAGTTTGGTTAGGATGAATTAAGAGAGGGGTTATTTTCTCTAATCTCTTTGAGAGAGCTTTGCAGACTATTTTAAGGTCTATTTATAAGGGATATTGGACGATAGCTTGAGGGATATACAGGGTCTTTGCCTGGTTTTAGCAGGAGATTAATGTTTGCAGAATTCATATTTGATGGAAGTCTGCTCCTTTTAATTCCCTGCCGCGACTTTTCACCTATTCCTTTTCTTTGAAGTGGCCGAATTTGGCCACAATAGGATGTGGTCTCCCGGCCGCTGCCTGCATGGGGCCGATACGATGCACTCTATCAAAGGCGATGTTCTTCACCGTGTCCTCCGGCAGCTTCAGGTGGGTTTTGATGAAGCTTTTCACTGTAGTCTCCGCGTCTTCTCCAGCAGCTTCTGGAATACCAGAAAATACAAGATTATCACACATGCCATGAGCTTGTAGATCAATAACTTTCTGTTTTATTTTTTTTATTTTCTCTATTGAGCTGGGTAACATTTTCTGTGAGACATTTTACCGACTCCCTTAGCGTGGCATTTTCAGCAGCGAGCGTTTCTACCTGCTGCTGGCTGAATTCCAGGGATTCTCGCAAGGATTTAAATGATTAAAAGTGAAGAATCTCCACCAAGGACAGCCTCACATTGAAACTGGACAATCACTTGTCGATTGACTCCAGTATGTCGGCGATATCTTTGCCGGCTGGTGATGTTGTGCCGGGGGAATCTGCCGGGCGACATCTTTTCGAGGAGGGCGTCTCAGGAAGATGCACTATGGGCCTTCTTCATTACGAGATCCTGGAAGCACTGATCGATATAATCTTGGAGAGCCTCTAAACTCTCCCCGTTCTTCTCCAGGGTGTTGGAGATGATTCAGACAAATATTGTTATAAGACAATTGATAAGTGTATTTGGTAATACTGAAGCTTAAAGGAATTTGTTCAATTCTAAACTACCATTTGCTTTAATTTTCCGCCAAAATCTCCGGCGTCTGACGTCAGTTACAGCATGAGTCGCTTACCTTGTCCGTTACTTCCGTCAAACCTCCGTCAAACCTGACTCTCTGAAGCATCTACCTCAATGACAAACGGTTTGGAAGTGTCCTGCTCGCATCTTAGAAGCTTATTTTGTGACCCAGAAAGGGTAATCTGGGGAAAAGGAGGATCGCATTTGTCGGCCGTTGTTGGAGCCTGTGTATGTGTGTACTTGTAAATGCAGCAATGGTGGAGGAGCGCAGCTAAAAAACGTTTAAATATTACTTTCTCTGGGTCACAAAATAAACTTTTAAGATATTTTCAGGCGAGAATGTGGCTGTGTAAAGTTCAAATATCTGCTCGATTTATCAAGACATCACATATTTGCAAAAATGCTCCGACGTTTTCGGAGATGTCTATTTTTTTTAATGCTTTGTGGCAGCTTTTGAACATCTGTGACATCTATTAATGTCAAATCTTGCCTTTCTTTAACAACATAACCAAACTGCTTTTATATTTACAGACTTTTCTGTTTAATTACATTTTAAATAATAATAATAATTATTAAGCAGATCATTAGAATGAAAGTTATTGGCCATGTTTGCATAGCCTTTTTTAAAATGATGCTTTCATGACATTATTGTGTGTTGGGTGGTGGTCAGGGCTATCCAGACTGACAAGTGGGACATTGAATGTCACCTCTCTGGTGGGGAGGGAGCCTGAGATTGTCTAAATTGGAGTCTGTTCTATACCAAATGGAGAAACAAATGTTTTAAGAAAGCAATTAAGTTCATGTTCCAAAAATGATTGATTGTTTGCTTGGAAGACACCAGGAGAGATGAGTCCTCTGTGACAGATGGTGTGGTCAGTGAAGATGGTCGCCTGCAGGTTCAAGCTCATTGCATCTCCAACCCACATCCACTGCCACTGTACTTAAGGGAAGTTAAAGACTTTCTTCTGCACTTACATTTGGATCACCTCGATCCATGATAGTCATTCAGGCAGTAATGCCTGGACTAGAAACAAGCCATCCTTAAAATATTACAACATTCCAGCTCCTGTGTTGGAATTAAAAACAAATGTGTTGTTTAAATCAGAGACTGCATTTGTGACAGAACAATAAATATATTTTATTTTGATTATATAAGTAATGTAAGTACAAAATAAACTTGTGGTAGGCCTAAACTTATTTTCAGAATAATTAAATCTGAGACTTTGTTTCACTGTAAGAATATAACAGTGATGGCAATATAATTGTTGTTCAGCAGAACAGTATCCAGTATGGTGGCTGTTATACCTTTACAAAATCATTACATCATTATAAAAAGTGTTGTTAATTATTTTTAATCATATTCAGGTTACCACAAATTGTTTTTTCATTTAGTTGAACTTGAAATGTTTGTCAGTAGCTAAACAATTAGTATTGTAAAGTCAAAATATCAAGTTATTCTTAATACTGCATACTTGCAATGAAAAGTTGTCCTAACAGTCATCTTAAGTAAGCTTTACTCAATTTGTTTGAGGCAACGAGTTTGCATTTTTTATTTTTGAGTTCTGGGAACTAATGAGGTTGTACAGTGTACTTAAAATGAGTAAGTTGCCCTAACTTCATTATCTTAAGTGAACTTTATTTAATTTTTTTGAGTTCTGGGAACTAATGAGGCTGTACAGTGTACTCAAAATGGGTAAGTTGCCCTAACTTCATTATCTTAAGTAAAACTTTACTCAAATTTTTTGAGTTTGCATGGGTTTTTTGAGTTCTGTGAACTAATTAGATTTTACAGTGTAATTACATGTGCAGAATTCTGTCCATTGTTTAAATACATTACTGATTTATTTGTAATGATAGCTGTTATATATTCTAAAGTTACCAGTATGCCACTGAACTACTCTGTTATAGTATTTTAACATTGCAAAGCAATGTATTTAGAAAGCAGGTGCAGGAGAACCAAACAGTTACATTTATCTGGCAATACTAATGCCAGTGGTGGATCTGCAATGTAGACAATGTAGAGGTTGAAGAAGGTAAGTAGACATTGTTCTATAACCGACTCTACACTTATGTAGGCTTTTTCACTATGACATTTTGAATGCACAAATATCATTAAATTAACTTATTCATCTTTCAGGAAATTGTGTTGCACATACCCCCATATGAACAAAATAGTAATAATAATATTAAAATATATTATTTAAAATGATAAAAATAGAAAAATAGATTTGTTGTTTGAATATATGGAGCAGTAGGAAGTCAGAATAACCACATTAAACCTACCTATTCTCATTAGGAAAACAATGTCTATGCTACCTAATCCCTTTTAGTAGGGATGGGTATTGATAAGATTTTAACGATTCCGATTCCATTTTCGATTCTGTTTAACGATTCGATTCCTTATCGATTCTCTTATCGATTCTTATTTTTAAAAAAGGAGAACACTAAGGTCGATTAGCTTAGAACTTTGTTTTATATCTTCTCTTTGAACAAGATAGAAATTTAGGAGTAACATGGCCTTACAAACCCAACAGTGGGATCTTAAGAGATCCACAGCCTACGGCTCTTCAATGGGGTGTCACAGGGTCCCCAGGAAAAAAAACGTATATGTAAAATAATAAAATAAATATTCTCCTGTAGCAATAACAAAGTTTAACATAAATTATTCTGTAGCAATTACACAAGAATATCCAGTAATGTCCCTGCCTACAATTAAACACATTCACTTACCAAAGTGAAATCGGGGGCATCTGCTGTGGCAAATGGGTGCAAGCCTTTGACCACAAACTTAGACACTGCTGGGTGACATTCGTCTATCCTGGCCTGAAAGGAGACGCTACCGGTAGACTGCAGCGAGAACTGCCAGCGAGCGCCAGCCAGACTCTGTCTCTCTCATCATGGTTATCTAAATGCAACGCACAGTAATAGCAGGTTTTGTAATAAGGTAAATCGCGCTAACATAATATGCAATGCTAATTGATTAGTTACCTGCAGTATTAACGGGAGAGGACGTGGAAACGCTACCGCTGCTGCTGGGTTGAGCTTCGCTAGTCCGGAGCGGATCAAAAACACGACATTCGTTGAAAGCAATCGCGTGTTTTTTGAGCAAATGCTTTTGCATATTCATAGTGTTTCCTCCCTTTGATGAAATCTCTACTTTGCAAGTATTGCACGTTGCCCTGTTGTCATCCTTTCTCATAAAGTGTAACCAAACTTTTGAGCGTTTGTGCCGCTCAGGCGCCGTGTTTCCTACTGGGTAAAAGACGCTACTCAACGTGATGACGTCATTCGGGGCGACTGGAATCGATAAGGGAATCGTTTTTAAAAGTGGCAAACGATTCCAAGGAATTGAAACAGTGGGAACCGGTTCTCAACAAGAACCGGTTTTCGATACCCATCCCTACCTTTTAGTGACATTATGCAGAAAAGCTTTAGAGAAGTGGAGGTAAGTAAGCTATATCAGTTCTACCTAATCACTCACACACAAGCTGTACTGTCATTAGCAACATAGCAGCGACCTCTTACAACTGAGCAAACACATGTCTCCTTTAGCGTGTGGAGACCTC
The DNA here is from genome assembly GCF_964374335.1 of Astatotilapia calliptera. Taxonomy (NCBI): domain Eukaryota; kingdom Metazoa; phylum Chordata; class Actinopteri; order Cichliformes; family Cichlidae; genus Astatotilapia; species Astatotilapia calliptera. The sequence continues at coordinate 15,548,547 of NC_137423.1, forward strand.
AATTCACATGAAGGAATGTAGTATAGTGTAAAGAAAAAAACGAAGAAAAAAAACAACGTTTTGGTCGTCAGATATTTCTCTTTTAGCAGAATGACAAGATTTTCAAGTCAGTGCCTTAATGACTCTGCTTGTTGCAAATCCATGTAGATGTAATAACATTCAGGCCATATGCTCACTGATAACATTCAATATCATGAATAAATAAATTAACAGTGCTTTAAAGCACGTACAAATTCCAAAGCACTTACAAACCCACAAAATTCCAAAAGCTTGAATGAATTCACTATTCATTCACTACATCATCTCTATGAAGAGATGTAGTACTATAGGAACTCTCTGGGACACTTTTTTTTCTTTTCAAGACAGGAATAACATATGTGGAATTAGCTTAACTGGTGTGGTCTCAAGACAAAATAAGTGGTCAAAGCTGTCATCATGATATTTAACAGTGAGCTGCAGCACAAAATCTTTTTTTGGTGTTAAAAGGACACTATGGATGTGTGTTACCCCTCGAAAAACAGTGTGGCGGTTAAGTTAAATGAGGGGAGAAGGAAGAAGAATCAATATTGTTTTCTGTAAGGATGATCTTGTCAGTTAAAATTGGAAATTGTGTGAGGTCCTGAAGACTTCGACTCATATAGAGCAAATGATTTATCCATGTGAACATGCCGCTTGTCCCTTCTTTTCCACAGTGAGATTGCAGCCTTTTATTAAAGTTGATATTACAGCTTTTAAGATTCCCATATTATAATTACTAGCATGAATAGCAGAGAAGGACTCAGTGCTAAACACAAGATAAGAACTGAAGAATTAAAGGACAGGGCCAAAGTTGTAGCATTATTGGTACATCTTTGAGCAATCAGTTTGCTCACTCTAACATTTTCCTCTCTCATTGCCAGAAATTTAACACCCCAACTATCCCAAATTTTACATTCAAATTTGCATGAAGGCAATCAAGACTTCTTTTTTTTTTATGAGCTGATTTGAACCATCTTAGGTATTTGTGCAGACATAACGCAACACCATAAAATGTCAGCTCATATCTTCTTTCATATCTGCAGTGTATGACGTTTACCGTATTTTTCAGACCATAAGGTTCACTGGATTATAAGGCGCATTAATTGAAACAAAATGGAAATTAATTGAAACAGAAAAGTCAAACTTTACTCAACTTCTTCTTGCTCCCTCCACTTCCGTACCCTTGATTCATTAATGTTGAATTCTCTGGCAGCTGCTCTATTCCCATGTTGTTGCAGTATATTAATGATTAACCTCGTATTTTGGATGGATTATCTCAGTTGTTCTCCTGACTTAAGTTTGGTCCATTTACAGCATCCTGCCATTGCATTTGTCTCTAACCATTGGGAACCCTCACGATAACTTTTATCGAGTGGGAAAAAGTTAGCATTCATCCTCCAGCTTCACTGTGTTTATGTTATGCTAACATAGTTGGGTCGCTAGCGATCACGTAGCACACCATTATATACCGGCTAGTCCAACTTCAGCATCCCTACAAAAGTCACTGCTGCTTAATTTTCTGTCTTCATTTATGTTGGAGGTGATAGCAGAGCTGTATGTTTTAATTTTTCAGAAATCTCTCAGTCAGAACATGCTATATGATGTTTAGGTGGAAACTAGCAAGCTAACTTCGTGCTAACTTCTAACGTCGTTAAATTTAATAAATTCTGTTTTCATGGATGCCTGGATTTTAAATGTAATTGTTACACCTGGTAAAGCACCAACACTGGTCATTTTATTAGAGATGAAAGAATTTAGACAGTTTTTAACTCTCAGTAATGTTGCAGGGTTCGTTTGACTTTGGGACCTGAAGCGGACGGAGTTTTGGACCCAGATTACTCTGCGAGGCTCCTGACTACGGTAGCTGTAATGATCCGACTATCCATCAAGAGGTGCGTCTTCGTAGTTTGTCAAAGTCGTACTAAAACATTTTTTGACAGATTTTTCAGTGCCATGTAGCACATAAAATCAGTTCAAGTTCAGTAAGCAATAGTGATGGGATTTCCGGCTCTTTTTAGAGAACCGGCTCTTTCAGCTCCGAACGGGCTCTTCAGGTTGTTTTGTTGCTTTAATTAATTTATTATTAACAATAATATAAAATTATGCACAAAAGGAATTACTAATATAAAAAAAAAGTGGTTTTATTTGTTTATATATAAATATATGTGGTGGCCCCTAGAGACAACCCATATGGAAAAGATAATTATATAATGAAACTTGTATGTTTTGGATACTTACTAAAACAATGTATGAAAGTAATGAGAAAGTGGCCACTTTCATGAGTAATCACATATAAGTTTTTACTATTTCTTTTCCATATGGGAAAACACATACAAACTCTAAAAAGCACGTACAAATTCCAAAGCAAGTACAAACTCAAAACACATTCCTAGAGTTAACTGAACTTCCAAAACAGAGCTACCTAGATCACTTAAGGTCCCGAAGTCAAACGAACATCACTTAGAGTTAAAAACTGTCTAAATTCTTCCATCTTTAATAAAACGATCAGCGTTGCTGCTTTACCAGGTGTAACTAACGATGTTTAAAACCCAGGCATTCATGAAAACAGAATTCATTACATTTAACGGAGTTAGAAGTTAGCGGAAGTTAGCTCGCTAGTTACTTAAGCATGATATAGCATGTTCTGACTGAGAGATTTCTGAAAAAAATCAAACGTACAGCTCTGCTATCACTTCCAACATAAATGAAGACAGGAAGCTACACAGCAGTGACGTTTGTAGGGTTACTGAAGTTGGGCTAGCTGGTATTTAATGATATGCTACATGATCGCTAGCGACACAGCTATGTTAGCACAGACCTTTCCAAAGTGTGGGCAGAGCCATTGCAGGGGGGGGGTATGAAAAGGGGGGACAAAACGCTTGGACACTGCTAGCACGGGGCGCCCACACAAACGCAAAGCAGTAGATGAAGCATCGCTGAATATGTTTCTAAACCAACTTCATTCTAAGCCAAAGACTAGAAAATACGGTGAAGCATATCTGCCCTTTGGTTTCACCTGCACAAGTGCCAAGGTAGGTCTCCCCTGCATAATTGGTTTTCCCTGTGTCGGGAGCATGCGCTGGGCTGTTCAAATCACGGACAAACAGTATCCTACATTCTTTAGTTCACAAACACTTGTTGTAATGACTAACTACTGCTGACATTTTGGAGATGTTAGCTCTTTATACAGTAAAGTTACAGTTCCCTCGGTTCAAATCACAGACAAACAGCATCCCACAGTTGTTTATGTTTTTAAACCCATTTTGCACAGAGAGGCATTTTTTGAAAAAAGTATTGATAGCAATGTTGAATATTATTACACAGGAAAAAAACAACTACACGTAAAATAATCACACCGTTGTGCCTTTGCTTTTGTAAATGGAGGGACAGTAACTGCATGTGTATATGTAAGCTTGTAAAAACTGAAGATAGTCAGATTAACAGTAACAGTATTTTGTCTCTATCTGCCATTCTGCAATTCATCTCACGTAAACAATAACGTGGCGCACAGCATGACGTAAAAAAAAGGCATATACCTTTGACGTTGCGTGATGAACTCTGTATTCCTTGTCCACACCAAAACGCAAAAAAGGAGTTTTATAAAATATCAGTTTTCCGTGATTCAAAACGCTGGTTAAGTGTGGACGAAACAGCTGCGTTTTAAAAAATACCCGTGTAGGTGTGGACGTAGCGTAAAAGAGTTAGTAGTTTATTGTATTACTGCCTGTAATTTTTAATTGTTTACTAAATGTTTGAGGTGTGAAATAAACCGCAATGGAGCAAAATATGGGTGTGTGTGGTTGGCAGATGTGTTTGTGTGTGCGCGCGTGCGGGGGAATTTTTCTTGTAAAACAAAGGGGGGGCCTAGCAAAAGAAGTTTGGGAACCACTGTGTTAGCATAACATAAACAGTGAAGCTGGAGGATGAACGCTAACACTTTTCCTCTCGATAAAAGTTAGCGTGAAGGTTCCTGATGGTTAGAGACAAATGCAATCGCATGGCAGGATGCTGTAAACGGACCAAACTTCAGTCAGGAGAACAACTGAGATAATCACTCCACAGTAGGAGGTTAGTCATTAATAATTAACAACACGGGAATAGAGCAGCTGTGATAGAATACAGCATTAACGAATCAATGGTACAGAAGTGGAGGAAGCAAGAAGAATGAGTTGAATAAAGTTTGATTTATCTGACTGCTTTGTTGCCTTATAGTCCCGTGCACCTTATGGTCCAAAAAATACATATGTAATCGATCCCTTAATTGATTAACTTAGGGACATGGATATTACTTTCAATGAGGAGAAGAGGAACAAGAAAACTAGAACACCTCCTTATGCTGTCTATAGAGAACACTCTATGGCATTTATTACAACACAACACATAACAGTCTCATCAGCAACTTCAATAATATGCAGAATGTTAACCACACTTATGAGACAAAAACCCAATATAATCCCCCCTTCAATCAGTCAGTTCAGTTTCCATATTAGTCCATTTATGTCTCTTGTCACAGTTCTACCTCCACCAACCACTCTGGTTTGGTGAGGAAAGGAAAAAAAAAAAGTAAAATATGGTGTTGAAGTAAAAAAGAATAATAATAAAATAAATTCAGAGCTCTGAGAAAAACTTTGTCAATCTACCCGGGTAGTGTGTGTGTGTGTGTGTGTGTGGATAAGCCCAGTGCTTATCTGCAAAGATGAGTAAAATCCTCGTTCGCCGTCCTTCTGGGTGGAGCGATACGTCTCTGGAAAAAGCCCCACTGGATTCGCCTTCCAATCGCTGATCGAGTATCCAGCAACTGTCTCTCGCACTATGTCTTAACACAGTAAAGAACAACTGGAAAAAAAAAAAGGATGCGTGGTAAGCAAATCCTAATAGTCTGTAACTATAAAAACCTTAACACTTAGAAAAAAGGTTTTTATTCTCTTCGGTACTCCATGCGCTCGGTGTGTTCTTCTTCTAGCTTGCTGGCTATCTGCTCCGCTGCAGCTCTTCTTCTCGCTGCATAACGCAGCGCAGGACAACTATAGCGCCATCATTGCCCCCTGTTGGATAGAATTAGTACTGCATACATTAAACATTAAATCACTGGCTTGAACAGCAGTGGATAACCTTGAGAGGGTTACATTCTCCCCCCCCCCCCCCCTTAAGCCGCATGCATCCTTGCATGTGGAACTTTACACTGTTTCAGCAGTCCCGGGCATTAGTTGATCTACGCTGGGTACACTGTCGAGGGTGAAGCTTGGGTGAAAGCTTGGTCTAACCCAGAGAGAATGGAGTGCATGACTGTCACCAAAGGATTTCCCAACGTTGGATAAGTTAGCTTCTTTGGAGCTGATCTCTCCCTTGATGACCTCCTTAGTCCCACACCCTCTTTAAGATTAGGGACATCTTTAGAGAGATTTGGTTCTCCTTTTCTTTCTTCCTCCACAACTTTCATTTTGTTGCTCACTTTTGTAATCAATGTACGACTATCACCCAAACTGCGTGAGAGATCTTTAGATTGGCTGTCTTCAGCTGAACTGATCTCATGCAGCTGTTACCCCTGAACCTGGTCCTTCTCATCATCTCCGTTCTGGGTTGTCACTGGCTGGAATTCGTGAGCATCTGGATTTAGAGTAGAGAGCTCTGGACTCAACTCAAATTCAACTGTGTGAAGCTGATCTATCTGTCCCAAAATGTCTTCTGTAGCTGACTTTTCGTGGACTTTTATTCCAGCCAGTCTGTCTGTGACTGCAATCTGGTCGGCTTCTTGGAGTCCATCTTGCAATACATTAGGCTCGTTACAGGGTAGAGAATGAAGAGAGTAATACTCAACTTCATCTTCAGTGCACTCCTCATTGCTGGTTTCTGAAGAATCAGTCTCAAATGTGTCAACTGGTGGTGAGTTTGCAGGTTTAGACCATGACACTTTTACTTTGGGTGCTGTCTCTTCAACAGTGGGTGGGAGAAACCCACAAGGTAAGAGCAGATCTCTGTGTAGCACTCTTTCAGGCCCATCTGTTCCTTCAGGCACCACCACAAAAACAGGCGAGTCCTGAATCTGTCTGATCACAATGAACACGGTTCGGCTCCACCGATCAGCGATTTTGTGCTTTCCCCTGATGGCAATATTCCTTAAAAGGACTCTATCTCCCTTGGCAAGGGTGGATTCCCGCACTTTACTATCAAACCTCTGTTTGTTCCGGAAAGCACTCTTTTGACTGTGCTCAATGGCTAACTGGTAGCTTTCTGAGAGACTCTCTCTCAACTTTTTGATATATTCAGAGTGAGAGAGGCTGCTGGATCTTTCAGGGCATAGGCCAAATGCAATGTCAATTGGGAGCCTCGGTTGTCTGCCAAACATCAACTGGTGGGGAGTGAAACCTGTGGTATCATTCCTTGTACAGTTGTACGCATGTACTAAAGGCTGCACAAAATCTCTCCACCGAACTTTATCTTCTTCCTCCAGCGTCCCTAGCATTTGAAGAAGCGTTCTATTGAACCGCTCGACAGGATTGCCGCGGGGATGGTAGGGCGTGGTCCTCGTCTTTTTTTATCCCAAGCAGCGAGCAAAGAGCTTTGATCAAGGCAGACTCAAAATCACGACCCTGGTCGCTGTGCAACCTCTCAGGAAATCCATAATAGATTAAAAAATTGCTCCACAAGGCCTTTGCCACAGTCTTTGCTTTTTGATCAGGAGTCTGAACTGCAACTGCATATTTAGTGAAATGGTCTGTTATGACCAAGATGTTTTTAGTTCCTCTCTCATCTGGTTCCAATGTAAGGTAGTCCATACAGACCAACTGCAAGGGACGATTAGCTTTTATGTTTACCAAAGGAGCACTCCTTTCAACTGGTGCCTTTCTTCTGAGACACCTTTCACATATCCTGACCTTGTCATTTACATCGATGGTCATGCGGGGCCAATAGAACGGAGCTTGGACTAAGTCCAGAGTCCTATCAACACCCAGATGGCCCACAGCATTGTGGAGCTGGTCAAGGGCAACTTCTCTGTAACTTTGCGGAAGAACGAGCTGATACATGGGTTCCCCTTGAATGATGCGTTTTCGGTATAAGACCTCATCCATTACAACTAACTGATCCATTATTCTTGTCCATTAACTGAAATTCTCTGTCTTCGTGCCTTCTTGCCTTGTAGGAGAGACGTTTTCCGGCAAATACAAGAGTCATTACTCTGCTGACGACTGGATCTGATTTCTGCTCACGTGCCCAATCGGGAAGAGACATTTGCGGCAGGGGGCATGACCCAGCTACATCAGTTTGACAGAAATCTGCTGGTATTGCAGAGGTTCCAATAGCCAAACATTCTACTCGTGCAGGCGATGGCACCGCTGCCTCCTCCTCGAGAGTTGAAGAACACTGATGTCTCTCGCATACTGCCTTTACTGCCTCAGTTGGAAAATCTGGCCCTTTGTTGCGGTGTAAGAGCTGTGCAATAAAGCTTTCAATGCGATTTTCCTCATCAGTAGGACTCTGATCAGAGGCATCACAGTCATGTGGATGCGGACGTCTGGAAAGCCCGTCAGCTTCTTGGTTGTTCTTCCCAGCTCTATACTGGATGTCAAAATCAAAACTGGAAAGAGCTGCCAACCAACGATGACCTACTGCGTCCAACTTCGCAGAGGTTAAGACATATGTGAGTGGGTTATTGTCTGTCACCACTGTAAATTTTGCTCCATAGAGATAGTCAAAAAACTTCTCGGTGACGGCCCACTTCAGAGACAAGAACTCAAGCTTGTGTGCAGGGTACCTTTGCTCGGACCTGGAGAGGCCCCTACTGGCATAGGCAATGACCCTTAACTTGCTCTCCTGTTCTTGATATAAGGCTGCACCGAGTCCATGGGTGCTTGCATCAGTATGCACAATATAATGTTTCTTAGGATCGGCAAACCCAAGAACAGGGGCTGTTGTGAGCTTGTGAATCAATGTCTTAACACTTAATCCCCCGCGGGGGCTTAAGTGGCTGGGGTCCAATTGCCATTAAATGGCTTTTTGAGATCCACACTTGTAGAAACTTTATGGGTTCGGCCAGACAGACTGGATTTTCTCTTTGGTGGGAGGTAACCAGCTGTTAAGTCATTAAGGGGTCTTGCGATCTTGGAATAGTCTTTTATAAACCTCCTATAATATCCAGCGAACCCAAGGAAAGAATTGAGCTCCTTGATGTTAGCTGGTCTTGGCCAGGTAGTGAGGGCAGCTATTTTTGCTGGATCTGTTTTGACCCCTTCTGAGGATACAACATGGCCGAGATGTTGGACAGATGTCCTGAAGAACTGGCATTTCTCTGGCGACAACTTTAAACCAAATTCTTTCATCCAGTGGAGGACCTTCAGCAGTCGTTCCTCATGCTCCTCAAGTGTCGCAGAGAAAACGATGACATCATCAAGAAAAACCAAGACTTCACTCAAATTCATGCTGCCCATACACTTTTCCATGACTCTCTGAAAAGTACTGGGAGCATTTGTCACTCCTTGGGGCATTCTGTTAAACTCCCAGAATCCCATGGGTGTCACGAAAGCAGTCTTACATTTCTCTTCTTCCTCGACTTCCACTTGATAATAGCCGGATTTCAGATCCAGGATGGAGAACCACTTGGACCCAGTCAAAGCCAAGAAAGATTCCTCAATGTTGGGCAAAGCGTAGGCATCTTTGATGGTCTTACTGTTCAGTTTGCGATAATCTGATGTTGCCATTTCTTTTCTTGACCACAACAATGGGAGAGGCACAGGGGCTCTCTGACTCACGTATGATGTTTGCATCTTGAAGCTCTTTTAAATGTAGTCTGACTGCCTCGTAGTCGGAAGGATGGATGGGTCTGGGCCTTTGTTTAAATGGAGATGGGTCTGAGAGTCGAATTCTGTGCTTAATCTGAGTAGTGTGGCCATAGTCGAGATCATGAAGAGCAAAAACTTCAGGAACTGAGTTTAATTTCTTTGTTATTCTCTCTTTCCACTCCTCAGACAAGCTTGACTCGGCAAAGTCAAAGGTGAGTGTCCCTGTGTCAGACACAGATACAGAGTTGCATGCAGCTGTAGCTGGAACCGACGGATATTGGTCACCTGACAGAGTTTTGACAGTTCTTTCAGTCAAGGATGACACAGCTTTTGGAAGGATGAGTTCTGCAATAACCTGGCCAGCAGGTATTTTAATATCATGTGCTGTGTCATTTTTAACTAGAACCGGGACCTTAAATGATGAACATAAAGGCCGTGTCATTACAAAACTGCAAAACAAGAGTCCACCAGGCAAGGTTGACTCTAGAGGCTCAACCATCAGGGTTGTGTCAGATGTTGTTGTGACCTTCCTTGCATATCCATTCAAGGCCATTTTTCCCCTGCAGGAACAGTAATGTACTTTTTGCTCTGCAGCTTTACTTTCCCCACTCTGCCATTGTCTTGACGGGTTTTGAACCTGTGATAGAGATGCTTCACCAGTGGAGAGTGAGGGATGTTTTTTTTCCTGTAAGACATGATTTGGCTGAGCTTTTCCTAAGCCAACTGTTTCATACAAAATATCCAGGGTATTAGTCCATATCAGCAAGGGCACTTCCATGTTTGTCCTGTGATGGGGAACTACAAGAATAAGCGTGTCAACTTCAGCTGATTTCCCCATGACACTTTCAGGGAAATGGATGGTTGTGGATATGTATCCCAGATAAGGCACTTCCTGACCACCAGCACCTTCAATGTCCAGCAGATCCTGGATGGGAAAGATTTTCTGACTGGAAAGGTTCCTGTCATAAAAGGACTTTGATACTGTGGTTACTTGGGAACCTGAATCAAGTAGACTGTTACACTGACTCCCTTCAATGGAGACTGCTGTAGTACACTTTGGGCCAATAAGTCTTTTTGGAAGACAGTCACAGAGTAATTGGGCTTGGGAATGGCTTTCACATGTGACTTTTTCTTTGTCCTGAAATCTTATGGGACATCCTGGCTCATTCTTGGGTGCAGTCAGTCCCTCCACTGCGACCCGGTCCAGTTTAAATGACCATATTTGGTTTCCCACTCTCTTTGCCTCTCCCTCAACTCCTTGTATTTCTGATCAACCAAGATCTTATTTGGAGGACCTTCACACTCTCTGGCTATATGTCCATCATTACCGCACTTGAAACAGAACCAAGGTTTTGGTCTGGGTTTAGGTGCCATTTGTTGGGCTTGTACTGCAACTGGAGTTATACTAGCGGAGGCATTTAGTGTGGGATTTCTCTTTTCAGCATGTTTTTGTTTCCTTTGCTCTTTCTTTTTGTTAAGTTGCATTTTTAACTCAGTTACCTGCTTCCTCAAGTCCGCTGTTTCAGTGATGTATGTCTGAAGTACACTGGTATTCTCATCATGCGTGGAAGACATGTCTGGGACCAGCTGCATGTTTACGGATGATTTAGCTTTTGCACCCCCTAAATGTCGGTTCATTCGATCAAATTTTGCAGCCCTTCTATCTTCTTCAGTCCGTAACTGTAGAAGAAAATCAGAGAAATTAGAAGCTGTATCTGAATTCAGTTCACACTGCAATGCTAAGATGAGGGACTGATCCCAGCAGCTGCGGCGAAACTGTCTCAGCAAGTGTTTCCCAGTCTCTGAACTCCTCACACCACCCCTCTGTGCAGCTGTAGTGAGCAACACCTGCAACCGCTGAAGATACTCAGATGCCTTTTCCCCTGTGTTCTGGTGGGTATTCAGAAACCTTGCGAAAATTTCTTCCCCATCCTCAACTAATCCATAAGCTGAGCCAAGAAGCTTGACATATTCACGAGGAGCTGCATGTGGGCCAAGCTGCCTCACCAAGTCAGAAGCTGGGGGGAGTAAGCTCTCAAGAATCTTACATCAAGTGGGAGATTATCTTGAATCATGAGTTCCACATGAAGTGACCACGTCTCAAAATCTACTTCATTTTGGGGTTTGGGAACTCTTCCTGAAAATGGGCGAAGACCTTTAGAGCCCTGACTTGGAGTGGGAGGGGCATCGCTTTTGATGACATGCTCCACGATTATCTTTTGGACTTCAGGAGGGTTGTACACATCACTGTCTAATGTTAGTTGAGAGACAGGGTGAGTTGGCTTGGAGACCGTTCTCTGTCCTTTTACTTTAGAAGTGGTTTCGGCTACAACCTCTTCAATCTCTTTATTCTTTGCAGTCTGTCTACGTAGCAGGGGTGTCCAACTATTATCAGAATCTGGTTCATTTTCTGAGCCCGAACTGTCACTTTGTTGGCGTGGGCAAAGTGTGGGTGACATTGTCTTTGAAGACTGAGCAGTTTTACAGGCACCATCTACAGTATACCACTAGAATATGTAGTCACTTGCAAAAATTGTCACACCCCTGTTTTTTTTTCCCCCTCAGGCTTAACCAGAAGAGGTTTTTAAAAGAGGTATATAGTTGGACATCTCGGACTTATGCCTTTCAGTGCATTGCAGCTTACAACAAAGGTGAGGATTAAGATTAGCCTGAGGGAAAGCAGTCAACACATGGACCTCACAATCTCAGCAAGAGATTGTGTGTGTGTGTGTGACAGTTACACTCATCTCCTCTGTGAGGGCATCATGTCATAGACCCATACGCAGTTGGATGCATTTTGGAGACTATAACAGTCATGTCTTCTGTAATGCTATGCAATTGAAACAGACATTAAGGTCATGCTTTAAGGAGAAGCTATGAAAGAAAAAAAATCTTTTTATAGTCTTTGAGGTCAGTTGTGGAGCAATGCCTGAGCATATGATAGACTCTGATTTGTTGCAGTGTGTTTGCCTCATACTGCCCTTTAGAGCATCTGTCTCTGAAATCACTTAATTATCCCACACATAATCAGAAGTAATTTTTTTCAGAATTGCGACTGTTATATAAGCAGTTATTTCTATACCTGACAGATTATAAAGATTCTTACTGTAAGGGCAAAACAATGCCTCAAGTGCTTCCAGTTATTTCGTCTCACTTTCCTGTCTGGACCTGGTGTAGGAATTTGTTGCATTATGTTGATATCTGCTGATTCTCAGCACCTTGTACATTTAACAGTTTAGCATACATTGTTGTGAAAAATCCCCCCTTTTCTGATTTCTTAGCTTTTTTGCACATTTGTCACACTTAAATACTTCAGATGATTAAACAAATTTTAATATTTGACAAAGATAACCCAAGTAAGTACAAAAAAGAATTTGATGAATTAAATGAGCGTTTAATTCGATATGGTGAAAAAAACCCACTATCCAAAAGCTACCCTGGGCCTGTGTGAAAAAGTAACCGCCATTTCTAAGGTTTTTAGACTCAAACCATGGTGACAGCCATTATCCACAAACGGAGAAAACTTGGAACAGTGGTGATCCTTCCCGAAAGTGGATGGCCTAAAAACTACTCCAAGAATGCTTCTCAAACTCATCCAGTAGGTCCCAAAATCACCCAGAATAACATCTAAAGAACTTGCAGGCCTCAATTGCCTCAGTGTAGGTCAGAGTTCATGACTCAAGAATAAGAAACAGATCGAGCAAAAATGGCATCTATGAGAGAACGGAAAACACTGCTAACCAAAAAGAACACAAAGGCTCATCTCACATTAGCCAAAAAGCAAAACCTCAATGAGCCCCAAGACTTTTGCAGAAGTATTTCATGGACTCACAGGAAAAAAGTTGAACTTCCTGAAATGTTTGTGTCATATTACATCTGGCAAAATATAACACAACATTTCATCAAAAGAATCTCACAAAATACAACAGTCAAACATGGCTGATTTGCTGTTTCAGGACAAGGAATTACACCTATGTGTAACTCTAGTCCACCTCTGAAAACTTTAAAATATTAAATAAATATAGATGTTTTGGAGTGACCAATTCAAAGTAGAAACTTAAATAAGATTGAGATGTTGCAGCAAGAACTCCACTGGGACGGAGCTCTTGTTGCCAAGGGTGACACAACCTACCTTTTTCACTGGTAGGTTTGGATAATATTTGTAATTTATTAATTAAATATAGCTCTGATTGTCTTTGTCTAATTTGTTCTAAAATTTGTTTGATGACCTGAAACATTTAAGTGTGACAAATATGCAAAAAACTAAATGAGGAAAGGGCAAATCCTTTTTTCACGGTACTGTATAACTGTTGAGCTTTACACAACTGGATAAAAAGCATTATACAGCAGTAGAGACACTGAGAAGCCATTTGTCTATAACTCTTTAAACTGTATTGTGTTCAATTTACATGATGTCAAAATGCAAAATAGGTAAGTAAATACAAGGCTAAATACTAAAAAACTAAGCACAGAACTAGTGCTTTGAGTGTTCCAAGGTTTTCATCACTGATGTTGGCAAAGTGACAAAGTCACAACAAAAGCACAAACAAGTAAATCCTCCACATTCCACCACATCTGTTGTCAGCTTTGTTAGTTTGGTACGGAATTCACATACAAAAGACTAAACAATGAGATGATGTTCAAGAGGCCACAAAATCAAGCTCAAACGATATCTTTTACTCCACATCCACATGTTTGCTTTGCAACCCTCCTCTATCCCAAAACATCTCATCCCAACACTCTCTCCGTTTAAGCTGAGTCCAACTTCATTTATGATATATCTGTTTTCACCACTGACTTGTGAGGTGTGCTCTTAATTTTCCTTTGCTGCAGTGCATGGTGATGTCCAATGATTTACATTTCCATTGTAAATGATAACCACACAGATTTAAAAGCAACTCTTTTCTGCTTTCAGCACCAAGAAACGCGTGATGTTTTTTACAGATACAACAGAAGTAACCGAGTGATTGTACATAAACTGACAAATATGAGTTAATGAACTTAAGCAGGGTGTTTGTTTGAGAACAAACGTATCAATGGAGATTGCTCCAGAGGTGATATTTTCTCCCATTAGCAATTAGACAAGTTTTCGTATCCAATTTTCTTTTTCTTCTGAAGGCTGAACACACTCACTATGGACAACTTGGATACTGAAATTACCAGGATATTTCAGACAAAGTCTTATGGTGGGGAACAGAAGGAAATTTATCCGAAAGAATCAGAAGTCTCATGCAAGGTTTTTTTTTGTTCGTTTTTTTAAAAAGAAGCTATATGTAAACTTTGAAAGCTAGTTGCAGGGTTACATGTCAATAATTGAAAAGTGCACCAAACACTGTTCCTTGATTCACAGCTTTCTTATGCATCTGCTTAATAATCAAACAGTGAAGGTATAAAAGTTCATCAGTCTACTGGTTGATTGCCAATCCTGTCACATTTTTCACATATGGTCCATTTGTGTTCATTTAATATCAGCTACTCCAGTAGAGTTGTCATATTTCCATAGGTTTGTTTAACTAGACAAAATGACCAATAAGCATAAATGCAAATAAATTGGTATCATGCTGGACACATTTAAGGTTGGCTTTAGCGCTATCGAAGAGTAGTCTCCAATTACAAAGAATGAAATAAGTTCATTCTCATAATACCTATAATAAGAAAATTTGGTCGCTGGAGCCAGGGGGCATTTCTCGAAGACCTAAGCAAGTCAGCTGCTTCCTTTGGCAGATCAAACTCTCATAGTCATGTAATACTGGCTGAGTGAGGATCCATATTCTACCAGCTCATCTGTCCCCCAGTAATTCAAAGTCCTCATTGCAAGACTTTTGTGGATCTGGAAAGAAAAAAAAATTAGACTCTTGGCTCTTGTAAATTAAGCCAGTAGAAAGGGGAGGTGGTATTTAATAGTGATGGGATTTCCGTCTCTTTTTAGAGAACCGGCTCTTTTGGCTCTCCTCACTAAAAAGAGCTGGCTCTTTCGGCTCCGAGCCGGCTCTTCAGGTTGTTTTGCTGCTTTAATAAATTTATTATTAACAATAATATAAAATTATTCACAAAATGAATTACTAATGTTAAAAAAAAGTGGTTTTATTTATATATGTTTATATATAAATATATACAGTGGCCCCTAGAAACAAAAAACGTACAAACTCCAAAACACATTTCTAGTGTTAACTGAACTTCCAAAACAGAGCTACTTAGATCACTTAAATTACACAATTGAAAGCATATGTGTATTGTTTGTGTATTTATACACAAGCACTCATATATATTCAAATAATAAAAAAAAAAAAAAGTTCATTTACCTGTTACTACCACACACCAAATCCGGTCGTTGGCCTGTCTGAAGTTTGCCAGAGAGCACATGGATGATACAGCAGAGGATTGGGAGAATGTCATGTGGTCAGATGAAACCAAAGTAGAACTTTTTGGTATAAACTCAACTCGTCGTGTTTGGAGGAAGAAGAATACTGAGTTGCATCCCAAGAACACCATACCTACTGTGAAGCATGGGGGTGGAAACATCATGCTATGGGGCTGTTTTTCTGCCAAGGGGACAGGACGACTGATCCGTGTTAAGGACAGAATGAATGGGGCCATGTATCGTGAGATTTTGAGCCAAAACCTCCTTCCATCAGTGAGAACTTTGAAGATGAAACGAGGCTGGGTCTTACAACATAACAATGATCCAAAACACACCGCCCGGGCAACAAAGGAGTGGCTCCGTAAGAAGCATTTGAAAGTCCTGGAGTGGCCTAGCCAGTCTCCAGACCTCAACCCCATAGAAAATCTGTGGCAGGAGTTGAAAGTCCGTGTTGCTCGGTGACAGCCCCAAAACATCACTGCTCTCGAGAAGATCTGCATGGAGGAATGGGCCAAAATACCAGCTACTGTGTGTGCAAACCTGGTAAAGACCTATAGTAAACGTTTGACCTCTGTTATTGCCAACAAAGGTTATGTTACAAAGTATTGAGTTGTATTTTTGTTATTGACCAAATACTTATTTTCCACCCTGATTTACGAATAAATTCTTTACAAATCCTACCATGTGGATTCATGGATTTTTTTTTTCACATTCTGTCTCTCACAGTTGAAGTGTACCTCTGGTGCAAATTACTGACCTCTGTCATCATTTTAGGTGGGGGAACTTGCACAATCGGTGGCTGACTAAATACTTTTTTGCCCCACTGTAAGGTGCACCAGGATATAAGGCGCACTGTCGATTTTTGTTCCTGTGCTACTGCGAGTGCAACTACCCCCCCTCCCCCTCTTCCCAGCGCAAAACACAAGGCTCGCTTCCCGAGTGAAGCAGAAAAAATGTGCGAGAGAGGATGAGAGAAGGAAAAAAAAACAACCGACGGCTCGCGATAAGGAGCCGGCTTGCGTCGTTCACATCAAAGATTCGGCTCTAAGAGCCATTTTGTTCGCGACCGACACATCACTAGTATTTAAGTCTTTTTACTGATGGCAGGTTATGGTAAGTAACAGATGATTTCGTTTTGGAACTGTATCCAGAAACTGACTCAATTAGTGATTCTGTGGCTCCCTTCATAACATACTATTCTTTCTCTTTTGCTTAGTCCAGGCTTGGTGGTCAAACTGAATGAGGTGCATGTGGCTTGTCTTGGTCACCCAGTTTTACACTTAAGCAAAATATGTATTTTTCCCAAAAGGTGTTGTTGTTGTTGCTGTTTCACTACATTGAAACATCCACAGATGTAGTACAAAACATCAGAATCATGTTTGCAAATGCCACTTGTGGAAAAAAACATCAGATCCATCGATCACTTGTCATTGAGGGGGTGGAGCCTATCCCACTAACTATAGGCCAATAGGCAGGATAGACCCCTGGACAGGTCAGAAAAAAAGAAAAATGGTATTCAGAAAATTAGAATTTATTTATTTATTTTTAGTATTTGAACAAAAACATGGTGCATAGCCATGACTAAAACTGGGCATGCTTTCCTGTTTAGGACTTCAGCTTCATGTGTAGAAAAATTGAAAAAATAGCCAGAAATGATTCAAACTAACATAACTGCATAATTACCCTGTAAATCAATGACATCCAATAAATCATAGCTTAACCTCTTTAGTCACCCTGGAAGGATTTTAAACAGCACTTCTCACATGCTTTGCTAAATGCCAGCTGAAATTACTTTCTTTTTTGTTTTTTTTAATGAAAGGCCTTCTTCCTTTTGGAGTGTGAAAGCAATCTGAACTCTGATCACGTTCAGCAGCTCAGAATCTCATCGCAAAAATCTGTCTGCTTCCAACTCAATGGCCTGGTTGAATAGTGGCAAGTTATTATAAAAGGAGCTCCAATGTTGTCTCAGAAGATGCGATGATTATCTGAGTGTGTGTTTGTATTGTTTGTGTGTGCACACACACTGATGACTAATGCGGCTATTTGTCTGTGGAGTTAAATCACTCGGATCTTTACCATGTTCACACGTGAGAATATGTAGAGAGCTACAGTTAATGCATGGTTAACTACATAAACAAGCAGTGTACAGCTGGCCGCCGCACTGTCTGTGTATGTCTAGCAGACTGCTTGTTTGTGTGTTGGGGTGGTCATGATTTATAGCAAATATTACCACGACTCATAGAGGGGGAGGAAAAAGGAGGAGGAGAAAGAAGGAGGAAGAAAGTGAAAGAATAAAGAAGAGGACTGAAACAAAGAAAAGCAGGTCATGGAGAAAAGGAGGAGAGAAAGTAAGGTACAAGAGAGCAAGGTATAGATGTGCAGGAAGAGAGGGGGGGATGAGGCGCAGAGAGATAGAGATGAGGGATGAAGGCTTTTGCAATCTCACCCATGACTAAGATCAATGTAACCTTTCTGTCTGCCTCTGATTCAGTTTGTGTGTGTGTGTGTGTGTGTGTGAGTGAGAGAGATTAAATCTTTGAGCACACTTGCTGTCACTGTATCAAACACATGTGTGTCTGTGTGAATGTGTCTTGATCCGCTCGCAGGTTTGTCAGACTGTGTCTGTGCATGTGAGTGAACAGGGTACAACAGGCGACACCAGAAGGTTAAGCGACGCATCCTGGAGGACACTTGCCTTAAGGTGACACACACTGATCTTAATACAGAGGAGAGGTGGAGCAGGACAGTTAGTGAGATGAAAGACGATGGACATAGGGGAGAAATGGAGGGGACCAGAAGGTAGCAGGGATATTAGTTGGATGTTAGAGGAAGCAGGAAAGACCTAGCTGAAGATGGATTAACATGGAGTTGAGTATCAGGATGACTGTAAAAGCCTTGGACACTCATGAACATGAGAAGAGAGCGTTTTAAATTAATGACAGTGTTTCTACCAACTTTTTCAAGCAGCATTCACAGGTAGCAAGCAGGCTATAATGTAGTAATTCTCAAATAAATGGATATAACTGTATAGCATTACAGATGCTTGAGATAATTGACTTGCTAGCATGTTCAGGAGTGTTTTAAATTTTCACTGTAATGTTAGCTGAATAGCAGGAATTATACACGTTTCAGGATCCATATATATATATATATATATATATATATATATATATATATATATATATATATATATATATAAATAAAACACCCAGCACGCCCCTGCGGGCGGTTTATCCTTCAAGCTCGGGTCCTCTACCAGAGGCCTGGGAGCTTGAGGGTCCTGCGCGGTATCTTAGCTGTTCCCAGGACTGCGCTCTTCTGGACAGAGATCTCCGATGTTGTTCCCGGGATCTGCTGGAGCCACTCGCCTAGCTTGGGAGTCACCGCACCTAGTGCTCCAATTACCACGGGGACCACCGTTACCTTCACCCTCCACATCCTCTCGAGCTCTTCTCTGAGCCCTTGGTATTTCTCCAGCTTCTCGTGTTCCTTCTTCCTGATATTGCTGTCATTCGCTACATCGATCACTACGGCCGTCTTCTTCTGTTTGTCTACCACCACTATGTCCGGTTGGTTAGCCACCACCATTTTGTCCGTCTGTATCCGGAAGTCCCACAGGATCTTAGCTCGGTCATTCTCCACCACCCTTGGGGGCATCTCCCATTTTGACCTTTTGACTTCCAGGTTATACTCGGCACAGATGTTCCTGTACACTATGCCGGCCACTTGGTTATGGCGTTCCATGTATGCCTTGCCTGCTAGCATCTTGCACCCTGCTGTTATGTGCTGGATTGTCTCTGGGGCATCTTTACACAGCCTGCACCTGGGGTCTTGCCTGGTGTGATAGACCCCAGCCTCTATGGATCTTGTACTCAGAGCTTGTTCTTGTGCTGCCATGATTAGTGCCGCTGTGCTGTCTTTTAGTCCAGCTTTGTCCAGCCACTGGTAGGATTTCTGGATATCAGCCCCCTCCTCTATCTGCCGGTGGTACATACCGTGCAGGGCCCTGTCCTTCCATGATGGTTCCTCGTCTCCCTCCTCTTTCTTGGGTTTCTGCTGCCTGAGGTATTCACTGAGCACTCTGTCAGTTGGGGCCATCTTCCCAATGTATTCTTGGATGTTCGTTGTCTCATCCTGGACTGTGGTGCCGACACTAACCAGTCCCCGGCCCCTTTCCTTCCGCTTAGCGTACACCCTCAGGGTGCTGGACTTGGGGTGAAACCCTCCATGCATGGTAAGGAGCTTTCTTGTCTTTATGTCAGTGGCTTCTATCTCCTCCTTTGACCAGCCTATTACCCCAGCAGGGTACCTGATCACGGGCAGGGCGTAGGTGTTGATTGCCCGGATCTTGTTCTTACCGTTCAGCTGACTCCTCAGGACTTGCCTGACCCTCTGCAGGTACTTGTTGGTTGCAGCCTTTCTAGCGGCCTCTTCATGGTTCCCATTTGCCTGCGGGATCCCCAGGTACTTGTAACTGTCCTCTATGTCTGCAATGTTGCCGTCTGGTAGTTCAATCCCCTCAGTTCTGACTACCTTCCCTCTCTTTGTTACCATTCGACTACACTTCTCCAGTCCGAACAACATTCCAATGTCATTGCTGTATAGCCTGGTAGTGTGGATCAGTGAATCGATGTCTCGTTCACTCTTGGCATACAGCTTGATGTCATCCATGTACAGGAGGTGGCTGACAACTGCTCCGTTCCGTAGTCGGTATCCATAGCCAGTCTTGTTAATGATCTCACTGAGGGGGTTCAGGCCTATGCAGAACAGCAGTGGGGACAGAGCATCTCCTTGGTAGATCCCGCACTTGATGGTGACTTGTGCTATGGGCTTGGAGTTGGCCTCTAGTGTTGTACGCCACATCCCCATTGAGTTCCTGATGAAGGCTCTTAGCTCTTCATGTAGCCCCTTCCGCCAGGGTTACTTGCGTAGTAGCATTCCTGTTTTCGTCTCTTGCCCACCGATGCCTTCTTGTTCCAGTAGCCCACTTGTCGTCAGGGTGCCCTGGTTCCTCAACACCTGACGCGGACCTTGTTGATCCGGGCGACGTCCGAGCCGGCATGCCTTCATATTTATCTGTCTCGCTCATGTCTGCGGTAGGTTCGCTCAGCATAGGGGGTCTAGCCTTAGGACCCTTACTGGATACAGACGCCCCAGGCAGGAATCGAACTTGCGATCCTCTGCTCCAAAGGCATGTAGTCTAACCACTATATATATATATATATAATTCACGGTTCGGTTCGGTTCGATACTTTGGTGTCACGGTTCGATATTTTTTCGATACAAAAAAAATGTTCATGCCTTTTTAATTTGTCATTTATTAAAATTATAAATATATATTTTAACTCAAAAGTACAGTTTTTAAATTTAACCCTAACCCTTGTGCGTGTTTTTTATTTTGACAGCGAATGCGCACCTGCGGACCACTTATGTGCAGCCCTGGTTATTTAGCTCATCATATTGCAGCCACAGAAATTATTTTGTCCATGAAACCATAAAGCTACACTTTCTTTTTGCCTTATAGTCTGATTTGTCATAACTTCTCCGTTTTGTGGTAAGCTTTTCTTTGGCTGTCACTTCTTCACCCTGTCCTGTCTTATTTGGCTCAGCAGAACTAAAATATATATATATATCCTGCTGCTTTTACACACGCACTCACATAAGCTCAGCGATTCTCTGCGCGATCAACCTCTCACATGTTTAAGCTTGCTGCGGGAGATTTCACTTGTCATGTTTGCTTAGTAAGCTAACAATTAATAAGACGATGTCAGAGGAATTGGTGCACAAATTATCATCACTCACAGATCAGTGCTGTTGCTCTCTATACACAGTTCGCACGATTGCAAAGTGAAAGCAAAAAAACAAGCGCAAATTCAAACGCGATTTCAATATGTCACATATTGACAGTGGCTCACCGATGCCAATGACATAATTACCCAGCTACATTTCTGAAAGAATGCAAAAGCATTGACATATATTTTTCCTTCCTACAATAGCCCTACGGGCAGGGAAGAGATAGATTTTGGTAGCCCGACTGAAAAAATCGCTATCCCCAGGACGTCGGGCTAGCAATATTGCAAGCCCTGTATCTGATTGAGGAATCACTCATCTTTGGAAAAGAGAGTTTATTACAGAGAAATGTCTCTTTCCAAAATAAAAGCTATACTATCCGCTTCTTCTGGGCTATATTCTCAGCAGCATATTAAACATATCAGGTCCCCATAAGGAGAATCATGTGCTAACAGCTGTCTAAATGACTCGGCTAAAGTTAGTAGCATGCTTGTTGCTTTTGTCTTTGCACTAGGATGATGTCGGCGTAAATGTGCAGTCATATTCGTTGTGTTCCCACTAGTGCTTTCAGGTTAATCTCGTTGAAATGACCTTAACGCCACAACACGGCAAATCTCCGTTAACGAGCTACCGCCGATCGCCCCATGCGTGGGGCTAGATGGCCAACACGTTAACGAGCTAACTGCTCTAACACGCTAGCTCCCACCCATGTAATTGAGCATTGCATGGCACATCCAACATACTGTTTTACTTTAGTCCATGACTCACTTACCTTCAGGGTCATACGTCACATGAAAACCAAAATAATTCCAAACGCCAGATCTGAATGAGGGTGGGGGAGGTCCATGTTGCAAGGGGAGCTTAACTTCTGTCTTGCTAGCTTGCCCTGCGCTCTTCCTTCTGACTATGCTGTCTGTGTTGAGCGCTCAGTGGATCTGCGCTCGACAGTGCAGCCTAGGCGGAGTAGTCGAACGCAGATTCACTGAGCGCTCAACACAGACAGCATCGTCAGAAATAAAGTTGATAAAATAAATTACAAATGTTGTATTGTTCGATACATATGCATACCGAACCGAAAGCACTGTATCGAACGGTTCAATATCGATACGAATATCGTTGCACCCCTAATATATATATATATATATATATATATATATATATATGAATACGTGGCAAATGCGACCTTTTCTAAAATGTTGTGCTCTAGGTCTTTTTAGCTGTTTGTTTTTTTGTTTTTCTTCTCAGATTTCTTTGTTTGCTTTGGGTCCCTGCTGAAGATAAAGATGATGCGGTCTTAGGGCTCAGAACTCAACAGTGATGTCCTTCCTTCGGATCATGTCTTTAACACTTCATAGAACTGCCAGGAAGGATCATTTTGTCCAATTCTGCAACAACAGCAGTAATGGAAGAGACCCCATTTGTCGGAGAAGTCAAAGTAAGCTTAATCTAAGTTTTTTTTTTTTAATTGTAAATAAGATTTGAAAAAAAAAGTATTTAAGATTTTAGGTGCTTCATTAAGTTGATGATTAGCTTGATAATCGACTGATTTCATTATAAATTGTAAAGTTAAAATACACTTTAGAATAAATTATAAATAATAAGCAAAAGATACAACAAATAACATAACAGCTAACACATGAAACAATTGAATTATTTAAAAAAAATAATGATGAAAAATTTAAAATGAATTTTGGATAACGTTTAGCATTGGTTGCACCAAAATCAGGGCTGAATAAAAACAGAGGGCTAACTGAAACAGACTGAACAGCTACCTACATTTTCAAATACTTTTATTGTAATTATTTAAATATATTAAATCTTTTACTTCTAAGGTCAAAATTTCTCATCTCATCCACAAACCTGCAGCCTCTCATCCAGCACTGCTCCACCTCAGTCTGCAGGTTCACCTCCTCAGGCCTGAAACCCGTTTGAGCTCCTGTGCTCTGGATTTCACTCTTTGTTTGCTTTGTTTTCCACACTCGTGACTTCCTGCTCAGTTCTGCTATGGTTCCAGATGGTAACAGATCATGGAACAATGGAGCAAGCACAGCTGCATATCCATACTTATGAAGGTCTGTCACTTTTGCAAGTATTGCTAGTTGTTTAGTGTGTAATGCTGATCTAGTGAAATGTCCTTTTCTATATACCTAACTTTAAAGGTCTACCTTCTTACCAAAGAGTATCTGACAAGTATCTAAAGTTGTCAAATTGTTGACATACTAATCTCCTTATTATTAGTTAGGTCATAGTGGCAGCAGGCTAAGCAAAGTATTCCAGACATTCTCCTGAGGGACACTTCATATATATGATCTCACTTCATCTGGAAACGCCTCAGGATCCCCTATCAAGAATTATAATCTCTGCACTTCCAGAGGACCATACAGCTCAGAGATTTCTTTTTTATTTAGTTACTTTGAATCATTATTCACAGGGGTGGTCCTAGCCTGTTTAGTGCCCTGGGCAAACACTTCCTCTGCCGTCCCTTGCAGCTGTCATCAGGATTAACGTTATTAAAATTTTTAACGCAATCAACCCATCTGGAGCGCAGATAAACTTTGGACAAACTGCCCGAAATGCATTGACAGAGACATTTCAGGGATTTTGAGTCATTCTGCGCTCCAGATGGATTCATTTTGTTAAAAGTTTGAATCGCGTTTATCGTGATGTCGCCGTTAACGTTGACAGGCCTAGTTTGTTGGTTTGTTTTTATTTAGTTTTATTTGGTGAGCTGGTTATTAGGAGCTGCTCCAGCCAGCCAGAGAATCCTCCGCCGTCCCGCCCCTTTCCTGCCTGTGCAGCATTCAGCAGGTGCACCTCGTAAATGGAGGCCACCCTTACTCCTAGCAAATGGGCAATAGAAAACCGTTTGGTGCCTATGCAATCCCCAAAAAGTAGAACTGCTTTGAAATTCATATGAGCTGTTCGCACTAAAGTAAAAACCACCATCACTTCATGCGGATACCCCCTTGGGCGTCAGCTGCAGTCTCAAGGCTGGAGCTGAACAACAACACCCTGATAACAACTGTGTTTAGTCTGTTCCTTCCCATTCCATGCAAGGCCACCTGGGTTGGCTGGAAGACTGTTTACTTAGCCTAGCAGGGCGTAGGATACTGTCTCAGCTGAACTCTGGACACGCACACACATACAAGCGATTTGGTGAGGTTTTTGAAATTTTTGAAATAATCTTTGAACAACTTGTGCTTAGCTTCAAACCTCATACTCCACATATACAGTAAAGGGCCAATTTTTCGAATAGAGGATGGGTAATGAATCATAAAATGATGCTTAGGAATCAAGTTTCTGTGTGGATACGTGTGCTTAAATAGTTTGTGGTGGTCAATAATCAAATTCTTCAAATATATAGTCATTCCCAGAGTGAGACAAGGTGAAAAAACAATGTTCATTATTTGAAGTAACAACAATAACAAATTCCAGTGTCTGTTCCCTGCAGGAATAATGTCACCAAACAAAAGTGGGATGTTTTTCACAAGACAGAATGTCTGGATAGAGTTCAAACCAATGCTATTGCCAGCACTGTCCAATATGATTTCTTTCTAAAAATCCATAGTCAAAACCATAAATCCTAGAAAGCAAGTTCTGTTCTGATATGAAGTGTTGCATAAGATACTCAAAAAGCAATTTGACCTCATACTGAGCCACACCTTCAAGAAGGTCATGCATTATATCAAATGAGTAGTTATTGCAAATATGGTAATACTGCAATGAATTGAGTGCAGAATTTCTTTTCAACCCATACAGTGACTTCAATTTAGGATTTTCCCGAAGAGACTGGCAATGTATGTCAAACAAATCTTAGGAGTAGATTGTAGGAGACCCCCCCCCCCCCCCCCCCCCCCACTGAGTGGAAATTCCCCAGAGGATGTTTGGGGTGGGGGTCTCAACATTTGTAACTGTGATTTGGAAGGGAGAGGGGTTTTATGACCTCTAGGGAGTTACCTACACCCACAGTGTTTTAACTGTCACGCACACACATCCACACGCACACTCACTCATGTGCACTCACACATACACACAGGTATGCGTACACAGTCACACACGAGCACTCACATAGACACGTGGGAACGAGCACATGTAGGCATTCATGTGCTCGTGCACATAGACACAGACAGAGTTTGCAGCACACCGTAGGGGGTTTTATGATGGGGTCCCGTCTATAAAACTGTGTTTCACAGACAAAGGGGTGAAGATTTTGGAGAGGGATGATAGGTTTGTAGCTTGAATCTATCCGCTGGAACGTTGAAGACAATATAATTACACTGCAAAGCAAGACACAAGTAGGCAAAGTTCTTCATGTTACTCGTGCACGGGAGAGAACCGGACAGGCGCCATTCCTTCGCTTGACCCCAGTTGCTCTCGTCCGTTCTCCCGTACCACTGTTCTTTTATTGAGGTTACATGAATATGCATAAGTTCATTAACATATGACGTCTACATACACACAAAGAGTACCTTGCCTGTGTGTGTGTGTGTGTGTGTGTGGACTGCTGATCAAAGGGTCAAACATCCTTGGTCAGGAAGAGGGTAGCCTCCCCCTCACCCTAGATGGTTCATCCTAGATAACACGGTGAGGAAGTCCTGCAGTTCATCTAAACAAAGAGCACTTAGACTAGAACAGACGCAACTACGTTAATCCTACCATAAAACAATAAGACACGGTATGACCTCTCATGCTCCCAAAGTGCTGTCTAATACACACAAAGTTTGCAGACTATCAAGGATCAAAACCTCTACCAATCTACAACTAATTACAAAACTCTAAGCATATATAAGTAAATATTTCTAAGCATAAATGACAATCAACAATACAAACCTAACATTCCCCCCTTTTTGACCTTTATGCTTGAAAAGTTCCCAGGTATGAATACCTCATGTCTGACAGTTTCAATGCAAACATTTTTATACTCAGCATATGTCAAATCACCCTAAATTACTGAAAAGGTACACAGTTTAACAAATGTATTAGCAGTTATCCCATTCCTCATTGATCTCATCTCATGGCAAACTGCATCCCACAAACAAACAAAGAAATTGTTAATTTAATACTGAAAATAAGAAGATAACATTTTCAAAAACATCTCAGCTTGGTGGTGCTTCCTCCGGGTGTGCACATCACATGTCTCTCTGCAGAGTGGTTTAAGCTCTGCAGGGCGTCATGAATGTCTCTTCCAGTTGTTTCCATCACTGTCCATAGGACCAGAGTCCTAATGTATGTAGAATAGACATTCAAACATACCAGTTGGTTTTGTTGTTCGTCAACATGGGTCTCAGCTATTTCCAAGCTGCAGACCTCTCAGCACTCCAGTTTTATGGCCTCTTACCAGCCCCCATCACCTGACTTCAGACCTTCGTCTTGTGAGGGGGATATTTATGACTCTGCCATTGTCCACGCTCTGCAGAAAAAGCTCTCTGTGGAAGGGTTCCGTCATCTTACTGCTGTTATGATCCCAGCAGCCTTCAGAGTGTCATCGTATGCACAGTACAGTGGCACAGCGTTAGGTGATGTTCATAGGAAACTGCTGTTATCACCACCATAGCTTCTGGTTCCTGTGCTTTTCACAGAATCATGATGTCATCCTCGAACTCCTTCTGCGCTGTCGATGGAGCTTGGCACGCTCCCCTCATCCCTCGAGTTTTCATATCCCAACGCTGCTGAAGATTTAAGGCAGAGCATGTCGTACACCTTAATTGTCTTTCTCAGCGTCAATATTGAATCTTTCATTTTATTTAAAATCTTGCTGTGGGAAGTCTCCTCTTGATCTCCTGGAAGCTCAGTAGCACAGCTCTCTGTGTGATGTCTGCTGTGCTGAAGATGATCTCTGATCCTCCTGAAGCCTCTCTCCTGGCCTCAGCTCCCATCCTGTGGACGATCCTCTCAGGCACTCCTTCTCGTCATGCATAGTCCTGATTTTGGGCCTGCTGGATCTGTCTCTCTTAGGTGAGAGTTGTCATGTGTCCATCTCCTCTGCCTTCCTCCTGGTTCAGCTGTTTCCGGCACCAGCTGGGGTCCTATAAGGATGAGCGTCGTAGTCAAGGTAACCAAGAGGGTCCTGGTCGCACACAGGTCCGTCACGCCTCGCACTTGGTTGCCCTAGAGTTGATCAGAGGCTGGAGGTTGAAGTGCGAGCTTACCCTACGGGGGCTCAATCAGCACTCCCCCCTCACCACTGAAACAACCAAGTGTGAGATTTCTCTATTGTGCTGTCTTGAGGGTGCCGGGGTTTCCTGGGACCTCGACCTCTTGCAGTGGCTCTGATAAATCCAGGAGGGTCTCTCGCTATTTTGCAGGCAGTTAAAATGGTCCTTGCTGTGGCTCCAAGGTCTGATCTCATGATGGGCCCCAACCAGCTTGACCTTTGACCTCAACCACTGCCTGGTCCTGTCAGCTATGCGCTTCTCACTGGGCCTCTGAAGATTTCTCAGGAGATTACTGCTGCACCTGTATTTCCTTGCTAGGAAGACAAACTATTTGGAGAGTATGTCAACAATCATCAAACCACATTCTTTAGTTCAGTGAACTTCACTTATAGGCCATCAAAGCCTCATCTGAACATGGGTGCACCACTTGCGTAGGTTTAATATTTGTAAATAAAACGGCTAATCACACAAATCACTGCAGCAACAATAATAAAAAACATTGTTTAATGTTAATCCTTGGACCCCTCCTCTTGACGCATGGACACACCCATGCGTCAACTCACCAAACCTGGATTCCTGTCTTAAAGAAAAAGATTAGCTAGATCATATCCCAGGCAACATCAGGGCATCTCCTCCCCTGGAGCAGCACCACCCTGGATCTATAATCCTGCAATAAAATTTTAGTGTGTTTTGCATATATATGCATATAACACCTGGCTCTCCCAGGAGCCTGCATACACACCATCATGGCCTGGAAAGCAAAATCTGGAAGTAAAATCAAACTTCATACCTGTAAACAATTGTACCATAAGAACAAGAAGCATTCAACATCAGCAAGACAAGTGTCATGTGCAGGTTTTCTCAAATCAGTAAACTAGAATTATTTTCATAAGTCGCCTCAGACATGGATCATCCCATGTACTCAGGCAACATTAATGTAATCGGTGACTGCTCTTAAGCAAAGTCACTCCACTTATATATTACTATGGGCTCAAAAGTGGCCAGCTAATGAGCCCATATCAAACTATCCCAGAAACACTGTATCTCTTATTTGGTTTTCTCATGTCACTTGTCCACTTCTGCCGAATCCTCTACACGCAGTCATAGAAAAACAAACATTAGCAACACAGTGACCATTGGTGGTCAGACGCAGGTCGACAGGTTCCAGAGGTGCCATAAAAAGACCATAAAGTTAGCCATCTATAGCTGTGGAAAGAAGTAACACCAGTTCTCAACACAGGAAATTTCACACGTTATTCACATTATCAAAGTAACCTTCACATTTTCCCATCAACACAATGCAACAGCATCACCACTCATAACCTGTAAACACAGTTTTCCTCACACATAAACCCAGAAATCCTGTAGTAGGAAAAAACATCAACCAGTTGTCCTGGTATAAATCGCATCATCAATTCAAATGAAGAACTGGCATGCTGTAAGAAAAGAAAATGCAAATATTAGCGCTTGCGCAGGCGTATGCATACTTTGTCACAGTTATCTCTGTGAGCAACACAAGCCTATGAATAACACACCTGATAAATGCACAGACACAGAAAATGGCATTTAAAAGGTTAAATCATCATGCAACCTCGAGTGTTGCTGTCATCTTTCTGCTCCTGTAAAAGGAAACACATAAGTTCATCTGCACCTTTGTCAGGTGGGGGTTAACTTCACACAATCATGTTCAGTCAGTCAGTCAGTTATTTTAAAATTCTTACTCATTCACTCAGTGGTTCCTTCTTTTGCTAATTGTGGAAATTATCATCGCATTCGTTTCCACGCTCAGCAAAACGACGTTATTTCAAAAAGAAAAATAATTTAGACTGGATTTCCTCGTTGAATCTTTTTTGGGGGGGACTCTCATTTCCTAATTGTCCCAAATAAGTGGCTTTCTCCTGAGCCCATTTTAAACGTGGAGAAACTCACTTGCAACAATTTTCTTGACGACGTGTAACGCTTTTAATTCCCGACTTGCAGATCTGCTCAAAGAAAAGAAATTCACAAGCAAAAATCAGTGCTTGTTCAAAAATGAAAAATAAAAAATAACAGAGATTATCAAACCAAACTTTCAGTGCACTGTGAAAGTATCAAAATAAAAAGGCCTTGTTAAGTCATGACACAAACTCCTCATCAACTTCACAACAGGAGAAGAATCATCAGCTAGATTCACTCCAAACCAACCATCAACTGCACAACACACAACATAACCCTAATGTCATATTAGCTATGAGTTTAATCACCAGGTCTGTGCTCTTCACTCATTTAAGCCACAGATCTATTTTATTCAATTTTTCCTTTTTCCCTTCATCATAAAACATGTGACATACTGTCATGCACTTCACAAAAGAAGTTTGTTCTGACGTATTCAGAGTTGTGTATCTAAATACAGGATTCACTCGCACATCAAAACAGGAAACTCAGTGTTTTAGAGTCTCCACTCTAACAAACTCCAACACATCCCATTCACTCGTGCTAGAATTCAGTCACCTTTCATTAATCTAAAAACCAATCAAATAATTTGCATATCGGCTATTAACCCACTAAGTTGACAGGACAACAGAAATGCATGTTCAAAATAGTATCACAAAAGACAATTTCCCTCATACAGTAAATTTAGTAGTAAACTTGTGCTGCATCAATCAAGCAGGAAGCTTCTCCCAACTTACTATATTAACAACTAAATTTATTATCTGATCACTGGTTGGTCAAACCAGGATCTTTTTTCCCACAAAAGTTTAAATTGTTGTCCTGCAACCTAGAGAGTCAATTTTTTGCATTGGATAAATTCAGCATTTGATAACAAGTGTCTGCTAAATTGACACTATTTTAACACTGATGAAAGATAACAAGCTAATTTTCATTGCATGTGTGTTTGTGTTATTAGGCAGGTTTAATGCATGTCTGTGGAGCTGCATATCCAACAGAGCATGTTCTCTGCCTTTCCTACACATTTCTCTGCTATTATTTGATCACTTCTTAACTAATGTGCTATGAGTCCACTGGTTTTTGCATCACACGAGGTGACTTGGACAAGATGATAAACAGACTCACACGCTTAAGATGTTGTCTAATCTTCATAAGCTCTCTTGTGTTTGGAAGTGTTAGTAGGGTTAATGCATGTTGTGCTTGTGTGTGTGATTTTGTATATGTTTCTATTTTTGCAGTGTTTCAGACCCCTTCACAATTTTCCAACTTAAGCAGTCAGTTTTGTTTTTCCCAGGTTTGCTAACCCAAATTTTGATTTCCCACATTAAATAATTCCTATGTGTTCTCACCTAGTCTTCTCACTCTGTTGTCCTCTCCCACTTCAACAGTCCAACAGCCGGCAGTTCTCCTTCAGCTTTGTCCTGTGTCCCACTGTCTCTTCTTGCCATTTTACTCCACAGGTGGCAAATGTCAAACTCCAACTGTTCAGTTTTCCTCAAACGTTTTCTTCACATGCACAGTGAAGTCACAGCCTGTTGTAAACACAGTGCCATCCATCCGATCAGTCAGGATGATGGGTTTGCTCTTCTTCTCTGATGTTGTTTGTCCACATTGCTGCTGCTTTGCTGGGACTCTTTGCTCAGGACTTGCTGCTGTCTCTTTATCATGTTATTGCTTTGGAGCTGCATTCCTTGTCTTCAGGGAGGGGTGAGAGCTTGCTTGCTTGTGAGGTTGAGAGACACATGGCGCTGTAAATAAGTCAGCCAGAAACTTGGCCTGCATGTTTCCAATGATGTTAAACTATAACTTTCTTCCGTCCGCTGCATGTGGAAAATTGATTCAGGTCTGCTTTTCACCTGAAAGTGACAAACTAAGACATTTCATTATTATCATCACTGCTTAATCAACACACATCTCTCTCTCTCTCTCTCTCTCTCTCTGTGTTTTTGTGAACAGTCTTTTCTTAAAAGCAGAAAATGAAATTGTAGTTGTTTTTGGCTGATCAACACAAAACCTTTTTCCTATGATTTTTCTTTTTCACTCTTTTTTTTTCTTCTTTTTTTCGTTACAATAGCTGGTGACCTGCAGAATCACCGCTCTCACTCACAATCAAAGGCAATTACTTTTACACAGCGCACAAAAACACTGTGACGTCAGACACATTCACACTCACTTTGTCATCTGCAAACATAAATCACATGGCTGATGATATGTGCCATGGTGATCCGTAAATATGATCACCAGTTTATTTAACTATTTTTCAACCCAACAAACAAATAAACAAAAACATGATGCTGATGTTATAAACACTCTACACACAAGTCAAGATGCAGGAAAACTGCTCACGGAAACGCTGCACACTCTCTGTTTCCCCCTCTTTGAGTAGTTCCCAGACAGCTCTTGATCTGATAATGTGTAGCTTGCTCATCAGCTCAGAAAAAAAACTGCAACGCAACATCACACAGTAGTTGCATGCTCTGCCCACAGCGGCAAAGTCTTACACTTTCATATTCAACACAGCTTCTCCATCATGTACTTTTAGATGTTTCATACAGGGTTCAGCATATTAGTTGTTTTCACAGGTGTGCTCCATATCTCAACAATGGCTCATAACAAGACGACAGTCTTTCACACAGGTCAAGTGCCTCTATGCACTTCATTAGTTTAAATATTTACCTATATCACTTCACCTCACATGTCATTGTACTGAATTTAAGCAACCACAAGCTTAATGTAGATTACTTTTAACAACTATCCACCTCAATTAAATCTATGGTCTGGCACACAGGCTGTTGTCGATCAGGGCAAGCTAAAGAGTTAACATTTTGTGTCAGCAAGGGGTGGGGGGAAAGCCATCCACCAGAGCATATCTCAAGTGCTACTGATGTGGGCTGGCCCTGTCCACACACTCCTGGCTGCTTAGGAAACCATGATAACAACAGCAGTCGGTGTCACAGACCATGTGTTCTACTCCGCACACACTCACACAACAACAACAACAACAAATATCCTCACTCACAACCAACAAAAATTAGGCCTATTGTGTCAACGCAGTCTCACACAGTGACCGCGTGCTCTGCCGCACACAGTGGCAAAGACTTACAACGCAGTCTCACACAGTGACCGCGTGCTCTGCCGCACACAGTGGCAAAGACTTACAACGCAGTCTCACACAGTGACCGCGTGCTCTGCCGCACACAGTGGCAAAGACTTACAACGCAGTCTCACACAGTGACCGTGTGCTCTGCCGCACACAGTGGCAAAGACTTACAATGCAGTCTCACACAGTGACCGCGTGCTCTGCCGCACACAGTGGCAAAGACTTAAACTTACTTGGCGTTGCTTAGCGTGTAATATCAGCCTCGAATCCCGCCGATCGCCATTCATCGAGGAGAAAAGACAGACAGCGAATCCACAGGAACTTCCTGGCTGACGTCAGTCTTTCAGCGTGCCTCTTCTCCCCTCGGTAAATGCGATTCCAGGGCTCCGGCATCGAAGGACCAATTAATGATAGGTTTGTAGCTTGAATCTATCCGCTGGAACGTTGAAGACAATATAATTACACTGCAAAGCAAGACACAAGTAGGCAAAGTTCTTCATGTTACTCGTGCACGGGAGAGAACCGGACAGGCGCCGTTCCTTCACTTGACCCCAGTTGCTCTCGTCCGTTCTCCCGTACCACTGTTCTTTTATTGAGGTTACATGAATATGCATAAGTTCATTAACATATGACGTCTACATACACACAAAGAGTACCTTGCCTGTGCGTGTGTGTGTGTGTGTGTGTGTGTGTGTGTGTGTGTGTGTGTGTGTGTGGACTGCTGATCAAAGGGTCAAACATCCTTGGTCAGGAAGAGGGTAGCCTCCCCCTCACCCTAGATGGTTCATCCTAGATAACACGGTGAGGAAGTCCTGCAGTTCATCTAAACAAAGAGCACTTAGACTAGAACAGACGCAACTACGTTAATCCTACCATAAAACAATAAGACACGGTATGACCTCTCATGCTCCCAAAGTGCTGTCTAATACACACAAAGTTTGCAGACTATCAAGGATCAAAACCTCTACCAATCTACAACTAATTACAAAACTCTAAGCATATATAAGTAAATATTTCTAAGCATAAATGACAATCAACAATACAAACCTAACAAGGGACACCGGCCTCGTCTTCCCTTCTAGAAGTGCATGCTTAAATGAAGATGAATAAAGATGAATAAAAGTTTTGTGAAAATGACTACTGAGTCCAGTGCCATCTCTGGATGCTCGAGGAATAAAAAGAACCGGGGTAAAACTGATTTCTCAACACTTTCCAGTTTTTTGACATCATTTATCAGTGGTTCCAGTATAACATCAAAACCATACTTTTGCAGATCTGGTGTGTAGATAAGTGACACTAAATGAATGTTCATCAAAATGGAATTAAATTTTGGGGGCAAGTTTCTTATAACAAAATAAATGCAGCCAATTTTGTGAATTCCGCGCTTAGAGCCAAGAGGATTGGCTGTTTCCAAATCATCATAGTATAGCTGAATTTGTAATGCATGCCTTTTGGCTGAAAACAAAAGGTGAGTTTTAAAGTAACTTCCATCACAAAAGTCATGATAAGCATCAGGCTCTGAGCTACACTCTCTCTGCAGGAAAACACAGATCTCTGGATTTCTAAACATGAACTTCAAAGACTCCAAAATAGGTACATATATAAAATTATCCTTCACAGGTACTTGATCATAAGTACCAGACTTCTGATTTCGCCTGATGTCATACCTCACTCCAAGTGTTATTCCTCTAGGTTCTACAACGCCCCATTTTAGATTGAAGTATTTATTTCGTTTCCATTCTGTGTTCAGATTGGTGAAAGGGTTTTCAAAATTTTCAAAACATTCATTTGTTAAAGATATGCTGGAGTCCTTTGTGGGTAACGCAGAAAGAATGGCCTGCTTTGCTTCTTATCGAAGCTCACTTGTTAATTCCTCCAAATCGCCTACAAGTGAGGATACTAAACTGTTAGAAAGGCCACTACCCTGCAGTTTGGCCACAATGGATGCACACATTTCTTTGGATGAATCCCTTGTAAGTACTGAATCAATGCTCACTGGAACACTGGAAGAACTAGACTCTGGAAGAACACTGGGAGAACTGTGAGGAAGATTTGAGGAATTAAACTGGTCCTCCAAAGCAGGTGAAACTGTGTCATTAGAAAAACAAGCAATGGCTGAAGTTCGATCATTTTGGTCAACATTGCTGTGAAAACTACTGAGGTGCTTCCTAAAGCCTGCATAAGTTTGGAGCTGAATCCTGCAGCCTGGCTGCCAACAAAATAACTTAAACTTAGGTCCAGGATAATAACCATGTTCACCTCTTAAATGTGAAATCAGCTGCTGACTGATGGGATAAGCTCTCTTACACAAAAAACATGTC
Organism: Astatotilapia calliptera; assembly: GCF_964374335.1. NCBI lineage: Eukaryota > Metazoa > Chordata > Actinopteri > Cichliformes > Cichlidae > Astatotilapia > Astatotilapia calliptera. The sequence goes on from NC_137423.1 coordinate 15,582,998, forward strand.
AGCATTTTAATGATTTTTACTTAGGTTGTGAGAAGAATTTCCTGGTTAAGGATTTTGGCTCTCAGGTCACGAACTCTTGGGGACTCCTTCATTTTCCCCATATCAATATTGTATACTGTTGTCTGCAGAAATGTGTAGAAATTCACAAGTGCAGCATCATAAGACACATTGAACACAAAATGAGCTTTAAAAAGCTCATCAAATGCCCCAAGGGAGTGGCTGGCCTGGCAGGGGATGAGACGCTTGTCTATGGCAACATACACTCAACAAAAATATAAACGCAACACCTTTGTTACTGCTCCCATTCCCCATGGGATGGATGTAGAGACCTAAAATTCATTCCAGATACACAATATAACCATCCCTCCCAACCAGTGGTCACAAATCAGTCCAAATGTGTGGTAGTGGGCACATCTGCTATATTGAGATAATCCATCCCACCTCACAGGTGTGCCACATCAGGATGCTGATCTGACATCATGAGTAGTGCACAGGTGTACCTCAGACTGCCCACAACAAAAGGCCACCCTGGAATGTGCAGTTTTTTGCGCTATTGGGGGTCTGGGGACCCAGAACCGGTCAGTATCTGGTGTGACCACCATTTGCCTCATGCAGTGCAACACATCGTCGCATGGAGTCTATCAGATTGTCAATTGTGGCCTGTGGAATGTTGGTCCACTCCACTTCAATGGCTGTGCGAGGTTGTTGGATATTCGTGGGAACTGGTACATGCTGTCGTATACGCCGGGCAAGCACATCCCGAACATGCTCAATGGGTGACATGTCCAGTGAGTATGCTGGCCATGCAAGAACTGGGACATTCTCAGCTGCCATCTGCCCTGAACAATGTGAACCATGATTCATCCGTGAAGCGCACACCTCTCCAACGTGCCAGACGCCATTGAATGTGAGCATTTGCCCACACAAGTCTGTTACGGCGACGAGCTGGAGTCAGGTCAAGACCCCGATGAGGACGACGGGCATGCAGTTGAGCGTCCCTGAGACAGTTTCTGACAGTTTGTGCAGAAATTGTTTGGTTGTGCAAACCAATTGTTCCAGCAGCTGTCTGGGTGGCTGGTCTCAGACGATCTTGGAGGTGAACCTGCTGGATGTGGAGGTCCTGGGCTGGTGTGGTTACACGAGGTCTGCGGTTGTGAGGCCGGTTGGATGTGCTGCCATATTCTCTGAAATGCCTGTGGAGACGGCTTATGGTTGAGAAATGAACATTCAATGCACGGGCGACAGATCTGGTTGACATTCCTGCTGTCAGCATGCCAATTGCACGCTCCCTCATTGCTTGTGGCATCTGTGGCATTTTGCTGTGAGACAAAACTGCACATTCCAGGGTGGCCTTTTGTTGTGGGCAGTCTGAGGTACACCTGTGCACTACTCATGATGTCAGATCAGCATCCTGATGTGGCACACCTGTGAGGTGGGATGGATTATCTCAATATAGCAGATGTGCCCACTACCACACATTTGGACTGATTTGTGACCACTGTTTGGGAGGGATGGTTATATTGTGTATCTGGAATGAATTTTAGGTCTCTACGTCCATCCCATGGGAATGGGAGCAGTAACAAAGGTGTTGCGTTTATATTTTTGTTGAGTGTAGAAGCTGTCGACCTTCCTCTTCTGGTGCCCAACAGGCAGGAGGTATGGCTGCTGACTCTGCTGATTCTGGAGATGCTCTTCCAAACTGCAGCAAGACTGGAGTTGAGACAAAGATACTGAGCATTTGACACAGGAGCAAGTCAGAGATAATAGCATCACAGAAATGAGTATGTAAACCTCCTTTGTAAGCTCAACTGTAATTTGTTTCATTCACCTCTTAACCAGTGACATGACAACTTATGATAAAAACTATAAATATTAAATTACCTTATGAAAGACTACAAGTCTCTCAACAGCATCAGAGGCGCTGATTTTTTGATACTTTGGTCCTCCTGGAGGTGGCAGAAGGAAATGTAACAGTAACAACTGGGAGGCCATGTCTTGGTCAAAGGCTGCGGCCAAAGAGTCACAAGAATCAATTGACAGCAAATCTTTCAAATGCAATTTTTAAGGAGAACTAGAAAAGCACTTCCTAAGAAAGTTGAAATGTGCTGTCATAAACATTAAACTAACAGCTAAAGAAAACTGATGAAGCAAAGCTAACAGGTGAATGAATTGGTATTTATTAATAGAATCCTGATGCTATTGAACTTTAACTGCTTATAGCAAATCATATTTAACAAACTCACTTGCTGCCTCATCAAGATCACTTCCTGGTGGACTCTCTGCTGAGGCCAAGCAGCTCACCTCAACAGTAGAGTTGCGTCAATTGGTGCACAATTGACGCAACTCTACTGTTGAGGTGAGCTGCTTGGCCTCTTTGATGATTTGATACCTAAAGATTGGATCCCATTTCTGAAGCAGCCTGGTAGATATCTCATCATCAAACAGGAGAGTGAAGTCTTGATTCACCTTTAAGAAAGAAAATCTACTACTGCCACATTCATCTTGAAATTTAAAGTGATATTAAAAATTCCACTGAATATTCTCACCAATCCTTTTGTATCCAAGAATCTTGGAAAGATAGACAGGATATCAAGACCTTTGTCAGGATCATTGATGAGCTTCTGACGATGCTGAAAGGTCTTTCTCATCTTCTGGAAAATCAAGGAAGTGTCAGATGTATGGTTCAGCAAAGAGATGGCCTCCTGGCAAGCATCTCGATCAAGCTGCATGTCGACATTAATGGGCCTTTGGTAATTTGGGCCCCCTGAAGAAAAACATACAAACATAAAAGCATAGGTGCTGAGCAGATAGGTAAATGAAAACAAAATAGTATATAATGTAAATGAGAACATTATCTAGTTTGTGGACACTTAATTTCTTACCTCCTTCTTGAGCAAAGCCAGTGGAGCTACTTGGTGGTGCAGATCCTCTTCTAGTCTTTCTCTGTATCGTTTTCAAACGCCAAGAAATGTATCCAGTGCTGCTTGCAGCATCATAGAAGTGTTCCTAAAATGTAAATACATTCAAAAATAATGTGTTGTCAATCTGAAAATTTTCAGAACTTAAATGTCAACGCACACAAATCCCAATGATGCACAGCATGAAAATTATGTAAACAAAGTGCAATAATAGTGACTATACATAGCCTTTCTTGGAGTATGGGTCTTTCAGGGATGGGAACAATGTCACTACCCCTAGCGCGTACTGTTCTCTAACAGCTTTGGTGGGGAGGTGCCTGAAAAACGATTTTAAATTAGCATGCTTAAGTAATGGCAAAATAGTAACTTGTATTTAAAAAAAAAAAAATGCACCAATAGAACACACATACCCATGGCAATCAATCATGTGAGCCACTATTATATTGACCATTTTTCTTCTGGTAGCATCTGTTAGAGTTTGTGTTGTGTGATATTCCTGGAGAACCTCTTCACCACCTGAATTGGTTCCAAGTACACCTTCAATTAACTTGAGAAAAAAAAGAGGCAAAAAGTGAGGAATAGCTTTTCTACATATTAAGAATAATGAAGTAGAAAAAAAACTATGAGAACTGAGTTTTGTCACTGTCATGATCCTGGGTCCTTTTGACCCAGCGTTTTGTGTTTTCTCTTCGCGATTTTGGTTCTGTTCTTCCTCTGGTTAGTGTTTACTCTGTTCTGCCCGTGTGTTCCTGTATCTAGTCCGCGTTTCTTAGTTTGTGTCCTTTCATGTGTAAGTTCCTGTTTTATTGTGAAGGTCTGTGTCTTATGTGAGTGTTTTCAGTTTGCCTCCCTAGTCTCGTCATGTTAATTACTCCCAGCTGTGTTCCCACCTGTATGTAATCCCCCTGTGTTCTCTGAGTGTATTTTAGTTGTGTCTTCTGTCATAGTAGTGGCTGGTTCGTCTGTGTTGTTTCCCCTCGGTCTCCCTGCGTCTCCCCGTATGTATTTCTCCGGACCTCCCTGCATCCTCATTCTGGTTTGTCTTATTAGTTTACCCAGTTTAGGTTTCCGGTTTCATGTTTTGTCGCCACCGCTGTTTGTACTTACACCCCTGTAAATAAACACTCACCTGCACCAGAGCTGCCGCCTTTTGGGTCCTTACTACAAATCCACACGGCTTGCCCCGCAAACCGTGACAGTCACAACCTTTTTAGCAGATGCTGCATCAACAGTACCCTCAACTCTTGTTTTCTTCCTGGGACCCTCATCTAGAAGTATAGTTGATGTACTTGCATTTGAGCTGAAGCTTGAATCAGAACAATCAGATGCAGAAGACAAGGAGCAATCAGAAAATTCTAAAAGGAAAAAACAACATTATTCTGTAAGGTGTAGAAAAAAAATCTGGCTGTGGATTTTTAACTAACAAGGCAACATCACACTGCAGACCTGACTCATTTAAATTAACTGATCTCAATGTTCAAACAGCTGATTGGTCAAATTGTGTGCTCCTGATTATTTGGAACAACCAGCAGCCACACAGCCCTTCCCCATGTCTGGTGTTGAGCTTGCCCCTTTAAATTTCTCACCATCACTTGAGAAAACTGTTAGGACCACAGTGCCTTGGCTGATAAGGTCACTGAAAATCACTTCATCAACTTCTGTCCCTGTTGCATCTTTGTACACTACTTTTGCATCAGGTGGCAGGCAGAATCTCTCGATGACTGGAAAAGATAAGATATATCTGAGTGCACCTTTTAAGTAAACTGTTCTTGCCTCACATTCACTAAAGTGATACACCACTGTATGATTCAAGAGACTTGGCGAAACGCCCTACAAAAAATTCTGTCCCCCCAACTAAAATTAGGTAAGATATAAACAAACCTTTTTCATGAAACTGCATAAACTCAAACCGCCCATCAACCTCTTCTAACTTCACATACTTCTGCTGTTGGCAGTATCGAACCTGGACCAGCATTTTACTGAGACAAAATAATAACAAAAATGGTACACTAGTAAGTATTTAACATTTAGAGCAATTCAAGCAAAAATGATTAAAACACTGACATATACCGTACATGGTGATTAATACTGACCATGCGTTTGAATTTCACTGCAATAACATTTAATGTTATCAAATAAACCTGTGTCTGTCCATGCAGGAGTCCAATTGATACGCAACACAATACAAAATACATGTTAATCTATGGTGTATTTTACACCAGACACGGAGTGCTACGAAGCGATTGTTTCGGTATCCCGCAGGAAGTTACACCAAGACACACGAGACAATCCAGGCAATTTTGAAGATAAAAGCTATTCTCCAAAATAAAATACTGCGATTGACAAATGCGATCAGATTCGTGTATGAAAAGAGACAATAGAGATGAAAATAAACACATCGCAAAGGAGGGGACAGCCTAACTGACTATGTTTGGGGCGGGTGTCTCAAAGGGAGAAGAGAGTGAGACAGAGAGAGACAGATTAGAGACAAGTCAACGATGAACGATGTCAAAGTAAAAGCAGGAGTGACTAAAACAAGCTCTCTTCCATTATTTTGGGATGTTATTTACTTATCAATTGTGAAAAAAAATGCTCTGAATAAACAGAGGAGCAAAAACGCTCATGAACTGGCGTGGAGAAAGACGTGTCTGTGTGAACAGGGGAAAAGCTGAACGTGGCGCGGCGCTTCTACGTACAGTGTCTACCGTCACTCACGAGTAAAAAGACTGCAACATTAACATTAGCATTGGAGGCTAAATAGAATTTTCGACACATCTCCTCCTCTATTAAAGCTTGTTTTCAGCAACCGAACACCAAGAAACATCAAGAAAACCTCACTGCACCGATAGAATACCGTTAATTTTATATAAGTTTGAATTACTTACCGTTTGTGTAAAATACTCCAAGCAGCAACACGGCAGGCATCCACCACGGTGTAACCAGCAGACGCACATGGAAAATCGGCCCGGCAGAGCAAACTATTAATTGATCCACGGGTTTACCTGGGCAGAAGCCCAGGAGCCTACCAAGATAAATAACTCTCATTTAATTGGACTTGAATAACACTGTTTAATAACTCCAACACTGAACACTATTTGAATCAGAATGTGTTAAAATGACACTTTGAGAGTGGAAATCAACTCTAACATGTTTAACCCTGAAATTTTAACACTCCAGTTTTTGCTGTGTATACACTGATATGCACACACTCATCCCCCCTCCCTTTCCAAATGGCTTCGATGCTTATTCCCTTCCGATGCTGCACCCTTTACTACGGAGCCCCGCAGGGGACATGGGAGAAAAAAAAAATTAAGACGGACTTTTGCGAGATCTCGCAAAACAAACTTGGGATCTCGCAAAAGTATTGCGAGATCTCGCAAAAGTTTAGCCGCATTCTTCGGAGGCCGCCAGCTCGAAGCCGACCGGGAGGTCGAGGCACGATGTGCCGGGAAAGCGGTGTTCCTCCCGGCTGTAGTAGGTCTCGACCTCCCGTTAGCTTCGAGCTAGTGGGTGTCAGATCTCCAAAAACGTCGGAGCACTTTTGCAAATATGTGATGTCTTGTAAACCGAGCAGGTATCTGACGTTTACACAACTACATAAACGCCTCAAAATATCTTAAAGGTGTATTTTGTGACCCAGAAAGAGTAATATTAAAACTAAGTAGCTGCCGCCATTGTTGGAATTCAACTTTCGCAAGAAAGTTTTGCGAGATCTTGCAAAAAAACTCGGGATCTCGCAAAACTTTTGCGAGATCCTGAGTTTGTTTTGCAAGATCCCAAGTTAGTTTTGCGAGATCGCGCAAAGGTTTTGCGAGATCCCGAGTTTTTTTGCAAGATCTCGCAAAACTTTCTTGCGAAAGTTGAATTCCAACAATGGCGGCAGCTACTTAGTTTTAATATTACTCTTTCTTTAGCCGCATTCTTTCTCCGAAGAATGCGGCTAAACTTTTGCGAGATCTCGCAATACTTTTGCGAGATCCCAAGTTTGTTTTGCGAGATCTCGCAAAAGTCCGTCTTAATTTTTTTTTCTCCCATGTCCCCTGCGGGGCTCCGTACTTTACCCACCCCTGTTGCTTGTCATGTGTTTCTTTGGTGTATTAAGAGTTTTTTCATGTGTTATGTGCAGAGGTGTTTTTTTTTTCTGTTCTCAAACTGATCTCCCTGTTGGAGCTCAGTCTGGGGGGAGTTATTTTTTTCTCATTATCTTTCCTCATGTGGTGCATTTTCCAATGTTATACCTCTCTGACCTGTCTTCCCCATGTGATGTTTTGTGTAATGCATGTATGGTCGGAAGGGTAAGATGGCGCTGGCACGGCTGGCAGCCTTAACCCAATTTCCCTCGGGATGAAATAAAGTATTATCAATCAATCAAAATGCACTGCTATGATGTCGGGGCAGCATGGGTGCGAGCACCTTTTTTTTGCTGATGCCATGATGCCGACCTGCCACAATGCCACCCTGGGCAACAGCCCATGTCGCCCATACCAAAAACTGCCACTGACTATTCACTATGGACTATTCTAACCCCTAGGATAACATGGCTGAAAAAGCCCCTAACCACCATGAGGCGGTGATATGTCAGAGGTAGTTAACCATGTATACTAAAACATGAACTGACTTAAAAGAGTGACTGTCAGATGTTTTTTGAACTGAACAGGGGTTCATGTAGGTTGATTGCATTGTCGTTTGTAAAGAACACATAGATAGAAACTGGTTGGCAACAGCAATCCTATCCAAATGCCGCAAAACACAACGTCCAATACCTGACTGAGCTTACAAGCTTAAACTCCCTAAAACTGCTTCATTCAGTTTCTTGTGTGAATAACAAAAAAATTAGTCATGCCAGAAAGGCTAGTTTTTTAGTGATTGCAATAATGATGGAGGTAGTGTAATTTCTGTACAGCGTGCCCAGCAAGAAGAGTAGCATTTTTTCTCCTAATGCTACTCTTGTAGAGGAGAAACAACAAAGCGTCCTAACATCCTAACAGTGTCCTATTATTATAATTATAATTATTATTATAAAGTATGCAAGTTCCACTTGCACTTAATGCTGTGCAAACAAGCTTGCTATTCTGTGTTCCCCCTATGCTTCTGAAACTGTCTAAATTATCTGCTGAGTGGTGGTGGTGGCAGTGGTGGAGGGGTGGGGAGAGGATTCACTAGCTTTTTCAGGATTAGTGCAGCTCTAATTCACTGCTCATGTGGAAGAGCACAACATGTGTGGATGAATGAAGCGAAAGGCCAAAGCTTGGACTCAGTATGGAACCTGCTGTAGTCTTCCGAACAATCCATCTCTCAAAAGAAAAGAAAAGCAGTCTATTAGGATGAGTGATTTCAAGTGGAGGAGATTTATTTCTCACCGTGCATGTACCATGATACACTGTTGATGAATGAACACGAGAGGCACAAATAGAGCTGGCATATTTACTCTGAATCAGCGTCCTGTGTGATAGGTCACCTAGAGTGCTTGTAGAGGTCACCGGTCTAGTGCTCTTCATGTCTCCACATTTCATTTAACTTTAGAAGTATAAGCATTATTTATCATACGAGTATTATAAAATGACATGCTTCCTTTTTTCTTCTCCATTAATTCTCTCAGATTTCTTTTTTTGCACATGATCAAGCTACAGTACGTGAATCTCATGCATAACTAAATAATTTTGTAGATCATTTGCCCACAGCAGCAGGAGGGTGTATTCCTGCTGTGAGATGAATACAGCAAAAAAGCAGGCACATATATCATTGCTCTGCAAAGTCAACCAAAGAACCCATGAATACTGACCTATACTAAGGAATTCTAAAGGTGAAATTATGGCATACAGTGGGGCAAAAAAGTATTTAGTCAGCCACCGATTGTGCAAGTTCCCCCACCTAAAATGATGACAGAGGTCAGTAATTTGCACCAGAGGTACACTTCAACTGTGAGAGACAGAATGTGAAAAAAAAATCCATGAATCCACATGGTAGGATTTGTAAAGAATTTATTCGTAAATCAGGGTGGAAAATAAGTATTTGGTCAATAACAAAAATACAACTCAATACTTTGTAACATAACCTTTGTTGGCAATAACAGAGGTCAAACGTTTACTATAGGTCTTTACCAGGTTTGCACACACAGTAGCTGGTATTTTGGCCCATTCCTCCATGCAGATCTTCTCGAGAGCAGTGATGTTTTGGGGCTGTCGCCGAGCACCACGGACTTTCAACTCCCGCCACAGATTTTCTATGGGGTTGAGGTCTGGAGACTGGCTAGGCCACTCCAGGACTTTCAAATGCTTCTTACGGAGCCACTCCTTTGTTGCCCGGGCGGTGTGTTTTGGATCATTGTCATGTTGGAAGACCCAGCCTCGTTTCATCTTCAAAGTTCTCACTGATGGAAGGAGGTTTTGGCTCAAAATCTCACGATACATGGCCCCATTCATTCTGTCCTTAACACGGATCAGTCGTCCTGTCCCCTTGGCAGAAAAACAGCCCCATAGCATGATGTTTCCACCCCCATGCTTCACAGTAGGTATGGTGTTCTTGGGATGCAACTCAGTATTCGTCTTCCTCCAAACACAACGAGTTGAGTTTATACCAAAAAGTTCTGCTTTGGTTTCATCTGACCACATGACATTCTCCCAATCCTCTGCTGTATCATCCATGTGCTCTCTGGCAAACTTCAGACGGGCCTCGACATGCACTGGCTTCAGCAGCGGAGCACGTCTGGCACTGCGGGATTTGATTCCCTGCCGTTGTAGTGTGTTACTGATGGTGACCTTTGTTACTTTGGTCCCAGCTCTCTGCAGGTCATTCACCAGGTCCCCCCGTGTGGTCCTGGGATCTTTACTCACCGTTCTCATGATCATTTTGACCCCACGGGATGAGATCTTGCGTGGAGCCCCAGATCGAGGGAGATTATCAGTGGTCTTGTATGTCTTCCATTTTCTGATGATTGCTCCCACAGTTGATTTTTTCACACCAAGCTGCTTGCCTATTGTAGATTCACTCTTCCCAGTCTGGTGCAGGTCTACAATACTTTTCCTGGTGTCCTTCGAAAGCTCTTTGGTCTTGGCCATGGCGGAGTTTGGAGTCTGACTGTTTGAGGCTGTGGACAGGTGTCTTTTATACAGATGATGAGTTCAAACAGGTGCCATTCATACAGGTAACGAGTGGGGGACAGAAAAGCTTCTTACAGAAGACGTTACAGGTCTGTGAGAGCCAGAGATTTTCCTTGTTTGAGATGACCAAATACTTATTTTCCACCCTAATTTACGAATAAATTCTTTACAAATCCTACCATGTGGATTCATGGATTTTTTTTCACATTCTGTCTCTCACAGTTGAAGTGTACCTCTGGTGCAAATTACTGACCTCTGTCATCATTTTAAGTGGGGGAACTTGCACAATCGGTGGCTGACTAAATACTTTTTTGCCCCACTGTATATATAAAGATATTATATATCTTTCTAAACTCACTTAGTGTTCGTATTTCAAGTGTGGTGAGTGTAGCTTGGTCTGTGCAACACAATTAATTTCAAACTTTTACATAGTGATTATTTCATGGTGTAACCTACACGTGCTTTATCAGAGCACATTTTCTTTATATTCTTGTAATCCACTGGCAGAATGGTCTGGGGTCGTCCAGCTGTTTCACCAGCACTTTCCTGCTCAGTGTGTCTTGGCAAATGTTTAATTTTTCCTTGGCCTCTTTTAATGGTAATAGCACTTAAATATAGCTTGTTCCTAGATAATGCATTCTTGGAGTAATTTTGCTAACCTAGCCACTCCTGGGAAGTTTCACCCCTGTTTCAATTTTTCTCCATTTCTGGATAATGGCTGTCATCATGGTTCGCTGTAGTCCCTTTGCCTTAGAAATGGCTTTGTAACCCTTTCCAGAGTGATAGATGGCAATGACTTTGTTACTCACCTGTTCTTGAGGTTCTTTATATCATGGTATGAGGTGTTGAGATCTTTTAGCCAACTTCACTTTGTCAGACAAAACCCACATAGCAAGCTGGTCTGGCCCAGATCTGATATCAAGCCGGCACTGCTGGCTGACTTCTGGCATGGTAAGTGGTATGTCATCCAGATATGGGCCAGGCCTGGCATAAATGGCACTGTCTATATGATGGCATGCCATATCTGGCCTGATTGTGGTTTGGTTTATGTGGCCCAGGCCCATAGAAAACAGGTCTAGCCCAGATTGGGCATCAATCTGGCACTTCTGACTAACTGGTGTCATGACAGTGTATCTCAACCAGATGTGGGCCAGGTCTGGCAATGATGGTACTGTTTATGTTACTATTTTCCTATTTTAGGGTAGAAGACCCAAATGCCATGTTGCAATACTATACTGCTATGGTAGCCAACGTTTCAAATGCAGGTTTGGCAGGTTTGTGAGAGTACACTTTATCCAATACCTAGTGACGGTTTACTCATCTTTGCCAAGGGGTGGCTGTTAGTGATGGGATTTCTGGCTCTTTTTAGAGAACCAGCTCTTTTGGCTCTCAACCGGCTCTTCAGGTTGTTTTGTTGCTTTAATTAATTTATTATTAACAATAACATAAAATTATGCACAAAAGGAATTACTAATGTAAAAAAAAGTGGTTTTATTTATATATGTTTATATATAAATATATGCGGTGGCCCCTAGAGACAAAGCACGTACAAACTCCACTTTTGGAGTTTGTACGTGCTTTGTCTCTAGGGGCCACCGTAAATATACTTTTCTTTATTCACTCCACATAAAATGTAATAAATAAATCATATAATGCAAAAACCAACTATTTACATTTCAACTTTTAACTATTAAAATTTTCAGCTTTTTCCTTTTAAACAAATTTAAAGTGAAACAACACAAAACACTGCAAACCACAACACAATTAAATATAAATTAAACTATGAAAACAAAAAGAAGATGCACATTCTCTGTCATATAGGCCTGCATGAATAAACTTTCTGAATCCTTTATCATCTGCAACTGAAAATAGTTGTGGATGATTACTATACCTTTCTAATGTGACGTTGTTGTCCCATGCTCTCATTCTCTCTCTTTCCCTCCCGCTCTGTTCCTGTGCTACTTCGAGTGTAACTACTACCCCTCCCTCCTCTTCCCAGCACAAAGCACAAGGCTCGCATGCGGAGTGAAGCTGAAAAAAGTGCGAGAGAGAGGGTGAGAGAAAAAAAAAAACCCACGGCTCGCAGAGCTGTTTCGTTTGCGACCGACACATCAGTAGTGGCTGTAGCTCAAGAGGTAGAGCAGGTCACCTACTGATTGGAAGGTTAGTGATTCAATTCCTGGCTCCTCCAGTCTGCACGTCAAGATTGAGAATGTGTGTGATTGTAGCTAGAAAGCACTCAGTTCAGAGAAAGTGTGTGAATGTGGCATATTGTATAGAGCACTTTGAGTCCCAGGAGAGTAGAAAAGCGCTATATAAGTTTTGTCATATTACTTTTGCACTATTATGTCCTCAAACATGTTGTTAGTACATGGCTTGATTAAGGTACATATTAGGCTGTCATCTGGGGCCAGAGCTGAAACTGTTCTGGCCCAGCACAGGGCCAGCAGTGTGTCTGCAACTGGCCTTGTGCTGACCCATGTTTGGGCCACATCTGGCAAACCAGATCTGGGCCACCAAAGGGCTGTCATTCTTTGTGGTATGTGGACCATGTGTAAGCACATTGTGTGGGCCAGATCCGGGCCATACCAATTTTGCTATGTGGGAATCTTATGGAAGTGACTTCCTAGTTCAACAAGTCTAGCAGTAATAAGACCTGGGTGGGTGTAGCTACTGAAACTGAACAGCTTTCCAAAGAAAATCAGATCATTCAGTTTGTTTATGATTTAACAAAATGGCAGAGGGTGGGGGAAATCAGTTCAATTCAGTTTGATTTCGTTTATATAGCACCAGACACAATAACAGCTGGAAGAATTCATTCCAAGAATGAAATGATTATTTAAAAAAAGAGCATTTTGTATTTTTTGTTTTTCTTGTCTAATATTAAAATCAGTTTGAGGATCTAAAATATCAAAGTGTGACAACAAGAAAGAAATCAGGAAGGGAGCAAACTTTTTGTACTTATGGGTTAGGATTCACAACAGGACTCCACTAAGCAGTTGATGGGATCAACATATTGACATTGTACATCTTTTCTCTTTCCTGTGTATGTACAGTGGATTTATGATATTTTTTCTTCTACTCTCTACTTTTTCAAACTTTCACTTTTTCCTTCCCAGTTCTCTTCATTTCCTTTGTTCTCCTTTCTTTTTCCCAACACTCTCTGCTTATATCAGACCCTTTGCCCTCTACTGAACAAAAGTCTCTCACTCCCCCATTCTTAGATATTGTCACTGATAATATACTGTGACTGGATGGGGGTGTTTAAATTGAATCAGAGGAATCATTAGTGGTCCTTTGAGGTGTAAAGCTGTGACACCCAGAACCAATGTCCCATGGCAGCCTTTATGAGTTTGACTAACAAGGCATGTCATGCACAGGCATTTGGAAGAAAACACATACGCATAAACATGCATGTATTCATATTTCAGTGATGGATGTAATGAACTTGCAGTCTCAAGGACAGACATGCAGCTGGAGTATTGGTACAGTGGTGCAATTTACATAGTTGCCTGAAAAAAGGCAACGGGTATGTGCCTGAAGCACAGTCCTTTGGTTTTAATTCAATGAGTTTAACAGAAAGTACTGCATTAACTGTTTAGAGATTGGTTTTTTTTTTTTTTTTTAATACAGGCCATCCATTTTCATAGGCTCAAAAGTAATTAGACAATTAACTTGAAGTACTTTAATGTTCCTATGTGGCCTCTTTTTTCATTATTTTGTGACAAATTAAGGACATAAAAGGTGTGAAGTTTTGAATTTGGATATTCATTTGTAGTTGCTTATGGGAACTTTTAATATGCAGTTCAAAGAGGTATTGATGCAAATGATACGCTGATGCAAAGCATGAAAAAGAAAAAGAATCTTTTTTTATGGATCTGTCACATTTGTGAGAAGTTGGAGAGAATACAAGATGATCGGATGTTCTGCTGATGTTTATGTGACTATTATTCAGATATGAATTTCCTGCAAAACCTGACTTGTTACCCACAAGTTGCACATAATTACAGGGTGCATGCACCTTATTCACAGTTTGTATTATAAAGACTTACCCTGAATCTAATAGAATATCTCAAAGATCAAATAGCTAGCGAAAAAAAAATCGAAAAGATTTTCAGAAAACTGAAACTTGAACATAAAAAGTTACAATGAAGATGTAATGATATTATTTTCACTAAGCTGTTAAGACAATATGTAACCACATGCAGAATTTAGCATCTGACTGAGATGGAGGTAAAATAATCAGACCAAAGTTTGTGGACTCGAGTTATTTCAACAACAACAAGAACTCTGAGAGTGCAAACCTCTGGCAGTGTCAGCTCACTGTCTGGGCACTTTTTGAGCTATCATGCTTACAGATAGAATGACATGTTTACAACATAAGGCCTTTAGCTGCAGTAAAAACAAAACAAAACACAGAGTTATTGACAATGTTCACTACTAAAACACAACGGTAATCTTAATATTGTAACCATGGAGCAGTGAAAATAGCAACACTTGCATGTATAGAGCAGTAACTGAACTGTTACTGAGTTTTAAAGGTCGTGTTGTGAAAACAGTTTTTCTCTGACGTCTTTGATGGGATGTTGCATTTAGATGGTGCTGCCTGTTAAGATAAAGTAAGTAGTATATGGAGAAAATGAGGTATTGATTGAACAGCCCATGGCTAAACTAAAGTTTATACACTGATTAACTTCAACCACACCGGCTCTTTGAACATAATTTTTTATGTTTTTGTGTAATTTGTTATCTTGCTGCTCTGTGTTCACACACATATACAGCGATGTCAGAGACTCTGCAGTGAAAATGATTTGAAAGTTATGCACAGTGAGGATAGCGGTTTCTTACAAATAAAAAGAATAAAATCTTGCTGAGCCAACATTTGACATTTCATATGTTCATAAGTTGATAAGTTAGTAGACTTTCCCCTTATTTATTTATTTATTTATTTGCACTTTAGAGTTCATGCAGTTCATGCAGTCAACTTTTTCCTCATTTAGTAACCATGTCACCTTCTTTGAGAGCATCTATCTTAACACTGTTTCTAAGATTTTTTCACAAAAGTTCATAGGGAAAAATCTGCTGGCAGAGTTTTGCCCTTGTTCTTCTGTTCTACTGTTTAGCGGGCAGCATGCTGCAGCACGCGAGCTGATGCTTTCCTCAGTATAAACAAGATAAGAGAGACATTCTGCCACTTAATTGTGATGGTTTGAATTCACAGCAGAGGTGTTGTGTTGTGCATTAATGGTCAAATGGCTCACGTTTACAAAATCAGACATGTTCTCCTTGTTGCTAATCAAAGCTTTTAATGTCTGCTGCTTATGACTGCTGAAGCTCCAGAGTGGCATTAGGGACAGTCTTAGTGTATAGGGACCACTTTTTCTTTTAAGTTGAAGTTGGTACACCACTCTGGGGGTTTGTTAATCTTTAGCACTTCCCAAAAAATGAAGCTTTATGAAGTTCACCACCCCACTTGTCAAACCATGGGTAATTAGGATGGCTTTTTTAACAAAACTGTTCTTCAGTGCTAGCCGGGGGAAATCCGTATGTGGTATGTGGTATTTTTTTTTACAAATGAGGACAGTTTTCATGCAGGCCCTTATATTACTGTTTTTGGTTTGCTTTATTAATATGTTTACTTGGGTTTTATTTAACCTGTATTTATACAGGTAATCCCATTGAGACCCTTTGTCTCGGTTACAAGGAAGACCTGTTTCAGACAGCATAATAAGTCCAACAGTAAAAAGAAACAATAAAATAGCTAAAGCTACAACTGTGCAAACTCAAAATGCTACTTCAGTGACGTAGGATCAGTGAATATCATGGCTACAAATAAAATCAAATAAACTGGACTCTGTGGACAGTAGACATGTATTGCGGCAATTGCTGTTTAAATAACATTAATGTGTGCAATGGGGTGATTCAAGGCATAGTGCCAGACATAACGAATCCTGGTATCAAAGCTCCACTGCTCAGGGTTCTAACCTGCTTTCTGGACAAGGGCACTAATTACTTTCTCAACCGCTGGGAATGTGCTTTCTTATGTTGCTGTCAATATTCTTGATATTTATTTATAATGGTAAATGGTAAATGGACTGTATTTGTATAGCGCTTTACTTGGTCCTAAGGACCCCAAAGCGCTTTACACTATACACAATCATCCACCCATTCACACACACATTCACACACTGGTGATGGCAAGCTACAGAAACAGACTACAGTCTAGTTTGTTTCTGTTATTGTTACTGTACTGGAGCAACTGTAACCCACATAATTTCCTTAGGGATTAATAAAGTATGCTGATTCTGATTCTGGTACCAGCGATTTGTCACAAGTTCTTGAAAGTTGTTTTGTATGCAAGAAAATAAAATGATACGTATGAAATTGTAAAAATAACAGATAAGTACTTTAAAATACACATGCTTTTTTTACATCTCTTCTTTTAATTGCACTGCATTCATTCTTTTCGAAGTACTACTACAAAAACATCAGTACTAATTTTTTAAAATTACTTTCCTTAACACAGTTTCTTCTAGCCATAACTTAATAATCACATGCATCTAACAAGTATTACCAACCACTAGCAATAACAAAGGGGCATTTGCAGTACTGATTAAAAGGTTTTCTGTCAAGAGATACATTCTAAGACACTTCTTCAGCTGAGAGTCAGAGAGGAGAAACAAACAGTTTTACTTGCATGCAAGGGCAGTCACAGAGCACTCGCACGAGAGTGAGGGCTCCGGGACTCGCGCTCTGCCACTGCCCTGGTCTTTATTTATATACAACAGTAGGTGCATTCGTTTATTACATTGGAATGTGGATGTGCACGTATGTGTGTGTGTGTGTGCGCACGTGTGTGCCAGGAGAGGCTTCTCTACCTGGCACGAAGTGAAACTGCTCGTTAAGCTCTTATCTAGCAGGTACTGCTCCTTCCCTGCATAACGGGTCACAGTGAACTATAAACAACAGTCTGAGTCAATACAAGAGGTCATCATGCAGTATTCTATCATATGCAAACTTATATTATTAAAAGACTATACTGACTACTGTGGAAGCCCGTTTCCGCCACAAAAAAAAAAAAAAGGATCCATAACTCAAAATTTCGAGTTATTTTCTCGAAATTCCGAGTTATTTTCTCAAAATTTCGAGTTATTTTCTCAAAATTTCGAGTTATTTTCTCGAAATTTCGAGTTACTTTCTCAAAATTTCGATTTATTAACTCAAAATTTTGAGAAAAGTAACTCGAAATTTCGAGTTAGCGCTGCCAATCAGTAATCTATGTGAATGACGTCATTTCCTTGTTACCCGGAAGCTGAAGCCCTCAGCTACAAATGCTACAGCTAAGCTACCGGTATTACCTCCAGTCGTGAATGCACAGATTGCTGAGTGTTTTAAGCCTGGCTTCACAAATGATGAAATCCTTGTGTTATTAGCTGAATCACATGGTGTTACTATCAGCAAATGTACTTGCGAAAGCGCCAATTTGTTGGGATCCGTTTTTGAGTGCGCGTTCCTCTGCACCATTTGCTTCCGGGTAACAAGAAACCGACCTCATTCACGTATATTTTTGATTGGCACAGCTAACTCGAAATTTTGAGAAAAGTAACTCGAAATTTTGAGTTATATTTCTCGAAACAGTTTCTTAAAGACCAATGTAATATCCTTAAATGCTCTGGTTTGCCTGGCTAACACTCCTAGACCAAAAATGTTGAGTTGATTTTTTTTTTTTAATTCTTTTGTAATTCCTGGAGTATTGCATGTCTTACTTGGGCCCTGGTCTGTCAGTTAGTGGAACACAAAAAATAGCTGAAATTCTTTAGGATAGCGTTTGTATCTGTGACTAATACAAAGATATCACTGCCTTAGATAATATCATATTTAGGGCTTTTATTCCAGTGTGAAGAATCACAGAAGATTTTTAGTGCCCTGTTGCACAATTCTACACAAGTATTGTGTAGAATTGTTTGGCTAGCTGCACTGAAACAGGAAAATCCAGCCATTAGCCATAAATGTTGGGTTTGTAAAGCACCCTGAGAATGTGTGGAGGAGAGTTTGTTTGAGTCAGGTGACAGGTAGCTCACCGGAACGACAAGCTGGAGTCAGATTTTTCCTCGCCTGGCCAGCCGTATCAAGCTGATGTGATCAGCACTATTTTATGCTATAAAATAGTCCCAAGCACATCCAAACAAGATACAATGTCACAGTTTACTATATAACATCACACCACAAACCTAGCTGTTTCTTACCGAAGCATGTTTTAGCTGGAGCATGCAGATAGATGTCAGGATTTTTGATGAAAAAGGTGATCCCCTTTTGAATTGAGTTTTAGTCTTAGTGTCCTTGTTTTCCTCTGGTTCTGTCTCAAGTTAGCTAACATGTAATGTAAGTCTACTGACCGCAACCAACAAAGAGAAATCAAGCTTCACAGACAGAGTCTGTATGGCTATTCACCCTATGCAGCGAGCTTAACATAAGAGGAGATGGTTCCAGGAACGACAGGACACATCGCTTTGTCTTTGTGTCTTTACCTGAAGACCGTTTTTTCCCCTTTTAATTTGTAAGACTGTGAACATACAGTAAAATAATACGTAAGCATCAGTATCGACTTATTATGCATTCACAAACAGAAGTTAGCAACATAGCTTTTCTTATGCTTTACATTCACCATAAACATCTTTCCTTATAAGTTCAAATAACCTCTTAAGTAACAGGAAAGTAACAAATCTTACAGAAAATAAAGCTACACATTGATTACTTACAGATTATGGCTCAACAAACTCCCCGACGATGTAAACTGGGCTTAAATTGTGTAGCTTGTTTTCTCCTCCAGGCATTTTCTCACACTGCCTGCATGAACTTTGTCTGCTGCTTACAACACATCACCAAATGGGGCAGTGTAGTGCACACAAAATAACTAAAGAAGAAGCCACAAAACTCAAGGGGTAATACTGAGAAATGCACCAGCCAAAGAAACCCAATAAAGCAACAACAGATGAATATAGAGTTACATCTAGTGTGTGTGAATGTGTGTGTGAATGGGTGGATGACTGGATATGTAAAGCGCTTTGGGGTCCTTAGGGACTAGTAAAGCGCTATATAAATACAGGGCATTTACCATTTATTTTTTTACATCTATGTCAGTTTTCAAAGCAGGGTTACATGGTTTAAATTAGTCTTTATACATGTAGCGTGTCATGACCACTTTACATCTACAACTGAGCGACATCATCATACATCTAAATGTGAAATATGCATATAATTTATTTAATTCTATCCTATACAGATATAATTAAAAGTAAAAAATAAAGGTGTATGGAAAGGGAAAGGAAGGGCTCGTGGAAAGTATACCTCATCATATGTCAAATATTTTGGCGGCAATGTTATTGCATCAGGGTCACTGGTGAGTAGAGATGACATGACTGGTGATACACTGGACACTACACTCACAATGAGAGACATAGGAGGCGTCTGCTGAGAGTCAAGTCATACACAGTAATGGTGGTGTCATAGTGTGTAGGCAGAATATGTGTGGCTGTAGCTCAGGAGGCAGAGCAGGTCACCTACTGATCGGAAGATTGGTGGTTCGATTCCTGTCTCCTCCAAGCTGCATGCCAAGTATCCTTGGGCAAGATACTAACCCCAAGTTGCTCTCCGATGCATCCATCGGAGCGTGAATGTGGCTAGACAGCACTAAGTTAGAGAAAGTGCTTGTGAGAATGGGGGTAAATGTGATATGTTGTATAGAGCCGTTTGAGTACTCCGGGAGAGTAGAAAATCATTATATGAGAATCAGTCCCTTTACTATGCTTTTTTAGTAAACTGGTTTATTTAAATGTCTACACACTGTAAGAGTGATATACCTCATATTTATCTCCACAACAGTGCAATACACTGCACTACATGCTCAACACTATTGTAAGATGTTTCTTATTGACCTTTTAATATTATTTAGTTATTGTATACAAAAATATATATATATATGTCGATGAATATATCGCCGCGTAGACTCAAGAAGGTGTATTTTTCTTGTTTAGATGCATGACGGGTATCTTGTTAAATCGTTTTTAAAACTCTATCAAATGCTCACTTTGGAATATGACTATCAACAGAAAATATCAACAGCTTTACTACAAAAATATCTATATCACACTTTACCCAAAGCCCTTTATCCGTTTAACCCCTCTGACAGTCATAGCGAGCCAAGCTTCCTTTTGAAGGTTATCAGATCGATGCTTAACAAGCTTGAGGTCAAACTGAAAATGCTTCAATTATATGAAAGCCAGATGGGAAGGGGTTTCTGATAAAAGACCAAAAGGGGGACCTTTTTTTTTTCTTTTTTCCACCCATTCAAAATAATTATGCTAAATAAAAACTATGTGCACTTGGCTTTGCAGCAAAAGCAAGCAAGATAAAACCCGAGATAAGGCCCTTTGTTGGAAGAACAACTAACCTTAAAGGGAAGAACTGATTTTAGCATTGTCATATGGCTGTCAGCTAACCCATTCCATAAATTCCATTTAAGAATTGACTGATTTGTTTTTAGTCACTTTTCTAGCAACAGGCATGTGTTACAATCAATGCCACCAACTGACTGGCGACACAAAGGCCCATTCATGTTCAAGCAGACAGACCGAACACACACTATTATGTAAGCGAAGGAAGCACAGGCCTTCCTTGGTGAGGAATGGAAAAGATTTATTTATATCCACAATGAAATGCCACAAAGATAAAGAATGATCTTCACAAGTGCATATTCTTCAAGTTTAAAATTTTAATTAGGCATACACTCAAAACTGTATACTTTAACCCAAAGAGCTATAGTCATTTCTTTACATAGATTCTTAACATACAAATAAGCATACATAAGTCAAATTGATAGCATTACTTTATTGTCTTGTGTCTCTACCATTTGTTTGGGTTTTGTATTTTTACAGTGCCCTCATAGCTGTGATTTCTGGGGTGTACTGTTGGAAAGCAATTCCTTAATTCTGATGAAGAAAAAAAGCATAAATCCACTAATGCCTAATTAGATTTTCTGGAAAAAAAGAAAAAAAGAAATGAAAAATAGGTATACTGTAATCCCTCATTAGCACGGGGGGCAGATGACTTTCCACCTTTGAATTAATGAAAAACTGGAAAACTAATGTAGATCTTCATGGTACTGTCATGGTTCTCAAGATCTGGAGAGGTCGTGGTGTGTGTATTGTTTGTCTTAACCTCTCCCACCAGGGCGGAACTGGACCTTGGTTCCCCGCCTCTGAACCCACCCTGAACACACACCTGTGGCTCATTCACACTGATCCTGGCAGACTACTTAAGATGGCAAGAGAGGCTGCTTCCTCGCTGGATCGTCACATTACCAAGTGTCAGTGTAGTGTAACCTATGAAAATGTTCCTTTGATCCCCTAGAGTTTCCTCCTGACTTTGTTTTTTCCTCTGTGTACAGGCCTTCTAGACTCCCTGCCCGTCTTCCTTGCCGTCTGGATTTCTGTGGATGTGTGTGAGTGAGCGTGAGCTTCTTAGTGTGGACATTTTTGAGTTACGGATCGAGTGGAAGAAGAGCGTGTGTGTACCCCCGTCTTGGACCTTCCCTTCGGACCCCGCCCTACTCCCTGGAGCCCCGTGTTATCTGTTCCACTGTATATATGTATATATTCTCACTTGGTGTCACATTTCAAATAAACCCTCACCCTCTCTCTAAACTTCAGAGTCCTGCGAGTGAGTCCTCTGCCTACTAATCTGTGACAGAACGATCCAGCCACTATGGACTCAGCGGATTCTGACCCTGTTCAACGGGCTCTCCTCACTCAGGAAGCCCTGCTGGAGCGGCACGAGAAGATGCTCCACCATATCAATAAAGAGCTCTCCGCTCTTACACAGGCTCTCGCCCAGCGCACACCCCTGGTAAGCTCGCCCTCTCCGAGCGTAAACCCATCTCCGCGTGTAAGTCCCTCTCCATCTCCGAATCCCCAGGCCGCTGCTGCACCCCCCGACCCTCCCGCTGCCTGGCTAGAGGCCCCGGGGAGGACGATGCCTAGCCCCGAGCCGTTTACAGGAGAGCTGGAAAAATGTTCGGGTTTTCTTGCCCAAGTCTCCCTGTTTTTCCGTCAGCAGAACAGGACGTATGCCAGCGACGGTGCCCGGATTGCTTTCTTTGTTCAGCTATTACGAGATCGCGCGCTCCAGTGGGCTCAGGCGCTATTGAAAACCCTGCCGAATATCTCCTACCTCGACTTCCTGACTGAATTCAAAAGCGTGTTTGAAAGGGATGGCGGGCCCTCTGCTGCTGCACAGCGTCTACTAAATCTGAAACAAGGTAAACGCACTATGGCTGACTTCTCGGTTGACTTCTGCATTCTCGCTGTAGAAACCGGGTGGAAAGAAGAGGCAGTAAAGGAGGTTCTGCTCAACAATATTGCGGAGGATTTGAAGGATGAGCTCATGACGAAGGAATTACCATCATCTCTTAGCTCATTAATGTCCCTGTGCATTCACGTTGACGAGCGCCTGCGAATGCGCCGTGGGACGCGCCACTCAGTTTCCCAGAGTGCTCCGCTCAGTGTTGGGATTTTTGCCGGTAGTGCTGCTTCACCACAACAGCCGGCCTCGGTGGATGTGAGCCCCGGCGAGGCAGAGCCGATGCAGATTGGACGTGCCCGGCTTACACCAACGGAGAGGCAGCGCCGTTTCATGGCTGGTGAGTGTTTATACTGCGGCCGTCACGGACATTTCATCGCCGTCTGCCCCGCACGAGCAAAAGGGCGTGCCCGCCAGTAGAAACGGGGGTACTGGTGGGCGAAATAAACATCTCTCATTCCCCTCCTCATCTTTTGTTACCAGCTAAGCTCACTGCTCACGCCACCACTCACTCACTCAAGGCTTTGATAGACTCAGGGGCCGAACAGAGTTTTATTGATGCATCACTCGCTAAGAAACTGGGCCTAACTATTGAACCTCTGCCCCATGCTCTTCGAGCCTCATCTCTGAACGGACAGCGTTTGC
This sequence comes from Astatotilapia calliptera, assembly GCF_964374335.1. Taxonomy (NCBI): domain Eukaryota; kingdom Metazoa; phylum Chordata; class Actinopteri; order Cichliformes; family Cichlidae; genus Astatotilapia; species Astatotilapia calliptera. The sequence continues at coordinate 15,606,018 of NC_137423.1, forward strand.
CTGATGTCACCCATGTTTCTGAACCAGTTACCCTGTGTTTGTCTGGAAATCACACTGAATTAATCAGTCTGTTTGTTTTCAAAGCTCCGCTGACGCCTCTGGTTCTGGGCTATCCATGGCTGTTGCAGCATAACCCACTGATTGATTGGCAGGCGGGCTGTGTGTCTAGATGGGGGGAGGGTTGCCATATGACTTGCTTAAAATCAGCCATTCCATCCATTGGCTCCTCCGCATCACCCCCGCAGACTCCTCCGGACCTAACAGCAGTTCCTTCAGTGTACCATGAACTAGCGGAGGTGTTTAGTAAGGATCGCGCCCGTTCCCTTCCCCCACACCGGCCTTATGATTGTGCCATTGACTTGTTACCAGGAGCTCCGTTGCCTACTAGCCGACTCTATAGCCTGTCACGGCCAGAAAGAGAAGCCATGGAGGAGTACATTACTGATGCTCTGGCTGCGGGACTCATTCGGCCATCTACCTCTCCCTTGGCATCAGGATTTTTCTTCGTGGACAAGAAGGACAAGTCCCTCCGGCCATGCGTTGACTATCGGGGCTTGAATGCAATCACTGTCAAGAATAAATACCCGCTGCCCCTGCTGACCTCGGCGTTTGAGCTTCTCCACGGGATGAAAATGTTCAGTAAACTCGACCTCCGCAGTGCTTACCATTTGGTTCGCATTAGGGCAGGGGATGAGTGGAAGACTGCCTTCAACACCCATCTGGGACATTTTGAATATCTTGTAATGCCTTTTGGATTAACAAATGCCCCGGCAGTCTTCCAAGCCCTCGTAAATGACGTCCTCAGAGACTTCCTCAACCACTTTGTTTTCGTCTACCTGGACGATATACTCATGTTCTCCAGGTCAGTGTCAGAGCACGAAAGACATGTCAAACTGGTGTTACAAAGATTGTTGCAAAACTGCCTTTTTGTCAAAGCAGAGAAGTGTGAGTTTCATGTAACCACTGTTTCTTTCCTTGGATTCATAATTGAGCAGGGAAACTTGAGACCGGATCCTGGAAAGGTCAAAGCGGTTTTGGAGTGGCCCACACCCCCAAACCGCAAACAGCTTCAACGTTTTTTGGGGTTTGCAAATTTCTATCGCCGTTTCATCCGTGACTTCAGCAAAATTGTCTCACCTCTTACTCACCTCACTTCCCCTAAGGTTCCGTTCCAGTGGGGACAGGCAGCCGCGGAGGCGTTCATTCATCTGAAACAACGGTTTGCCTCCGCTCCCATCCTCTCCCAGCCGGATCTCAACCAACCCTTCATCGTGGAGGTGGATGCTTCGGATGTGGGCGTGGGGGCCGTCCTCTCTCAGAATACTGAAGGTAAACTCCATCCATGCGCTTACTTCTCTCGTCGGCTTTCACCCGCAGAGCAAAACTACGATGTTGGCGACAGGGAGCTACTCGCCATCAAACTGGCACTTGAGGAGTGGCGGCATTGGCTAGAGGGGACGGCACAGCCTTTCATTGTGTGGACCGACCACAAGAACCTCGCCTACCTTCAGGCAGCAAAACGCCTCAACGCACGTCAAGCCAGGTGGGCGCTTTTCTTCACCCGTTTCAATTTCTCCATTACTTACAGGCCCGGGTCCCGAAATGTCAAACCAGATGCTTTATCACGTCAGTTTTCATCCTCTGAGGGGGATCGGGAGGTGGCGTCGATCTTTCCTCCGGGCTGTGTCATAGGAGGCCTCACTTGGGAGATTGAGTCAATGGTGCGGCCGGCCCAGCGTACCGAACCTGATCTGGGGACAGGACCCCCGGGGCGGCTCTACATCCCTTCGTCCGTACGATCCCAGGTGCTCCAATGGGCCCACACAGCAAGATTCTCATGTCACCCTGGAATCCAACGCACCATTGCCTTTCTGGAACGCGCCTTCTGGTGGCCATCTTTAGCCCAAGATGCCCGAGAATATGTTAAAGCCTGTACTACCTGCGCCCAAAATAAGTCACAAAACACTCCTCCCGCAGGCTTACTTCATCCACTCCCTACCCCGGGTCGACCGTGGTCACACATTGCCCTCGACTTTGTTACTGGACTTCCACCTTCGGCAGGTAACACAGTAATTCTGTCTATTGTCGATCGCTTCTCTAAAGCAGCACATTTTGTAGCATTACCCAAGCTTCCCACAGCCCTAGAGACCGCCCAGCTGCTTACCAACCACGTGTTTCGCCTTCATGGAATTCCCTCTGACATCGTCTCTGATCGTGGGCCGCAGTTCACATCCAAGGTATGGAAAGAATTCTGCTCATCCATTGGTGCCCAGGTCAGTCTCTCTTCAGGGTACCATCCCCAAACCAATGGGCAGACGGAGAGGCTGAACCAGGAACTGGAAACAGCCCTGCGATGCGTGGCCTCGACAAACCAAAACACCTGGTGCTCGCATCTAGCCTGGATTGAGTACGCTCACAACAGCCACACCTCCTCCGCCACTGGAATGTCGCCTTTCGAGGCCTCGCTTGGATATCAGCCGGCCCTTCTCCCATCTGTGGAAGGTGAGCATCTCGTTCCCTCTGTGCAGCACCACCTCCGCAAATGTCGGCGACTCTGGCGAGCTACCCGTGCCGCCCTCCTTCGAACCAAGGAACAGAATCAACGGCTAGCTGACCGTCGGAGGTTGCCCGCACCCACCTACACACCGGGGCAAAAGGTATGGCTCTCCACGAGGTTCGTCCCTGTCCGCACTGAGTCTAAGAAACTCACACCCACCTTCATTGGACCCTTTACCGTCGAGGCTGTTGTTAACCCAGTCTCGGTCCGTTTGCAGCTCCCGCGTAGCATGCGTGTCCACAACGTGTTCCATGTGTCTCAGTTGAAACCACACCTGTCCAGTCCTCTGTGCCCTCCTTCCAGGCCCCCGCCACCCGCCCGGCTCATTGATGGCCTGCCCGCGTATGCCATTACGCGAATCATGGACTCGCGGCGCCGTGGACGGGGAGTTCAGTATCTGGTGGATTGGGAGGGCTATGGCCCGGAGGAACGCTCTTGGGTCCCTAGGTCGGCCATCCTTCACCCGGGTATGGTCCGGGATTTCCATCGCGCCCATCCGGACAAGCCTGGTGGGTCGCCTGGAGGCTCCCGTTGAGGGGGGGGTACTGTCATGGTTCTCAAGATCTGGAGAGGTCGTGGTGTGTGTATTGTTTGTCTTAACCTCTCCCACCAGGGCGGAACTGGACCTTGGTTCCCCGCCTCTGAACCCACCCTGAACACACACCTGTGGCTCATTCACACTGATCCTGGCAGACTACTTAAGATGGCAAGAGAGGCTGCTTCCTCGCTGGATCGTCACATTACCAAGTGTCAGTGTAGTGTAACCTATGAAAATGTTCCTTTGATCCCCTAGAGTTTCCTCCTGACTTTGTTTTTTCCTCTGTGTACAGGCCTTCTAGACTCCCTGCCCGTCTTCCTTGCCGTCTGGATTTCTGTGGATGTGTGTGAGTGAGCGTGAGCTTCTTAGTGTGGACATTTTTGAGTTACGGATCGAGTGGAAGAAGAGCGTGTGTGTACCCCCGTCTTGGACCTTCCCTTCGGACCCCGCCCTACTCCCTGGAGCCCCGTGTTATCTGTTCCACTGTATATATGTATATATTCTCACTTGGTGTCACATTTCAAATAAACCCTCACCCTCTCTCTAAACTTCAGAGTCCTGCGAGTGAGTCCTCTGCCTACTAATTTGTGACAGGTACACTGGGAAAAGAGGCTGAAATATGCTGAATGTTAAAGTTGAAACAACTCTTCTGGTTGGGTTTACACTTTTTTCATTCTGCCCATGCAATCGTTTTTCTGCTTAGTCTTTAGCCGTTCCACCGTGGGTGTTTAATATTTTATTTCCTGTGAACAAAAACACTGCCTCCCACATTTCAAGAGCATGTGCAGTATTTAAATCGGTGCACAGTGATACACTAATATCCAGTATTTATACAGTAGTAGTTAAATAAGTAAGTTAAATAATATTCTAACTAAGTATCACTAAGTTCTTTACAGTAAAATTGCTAAGATATTTACAACAAATATTTAAAAGAATAGTTTGTAGCTGCTTTTTGAAAGAGATCACCAAATCCACACATCTCAAGCTCGGGGGGGGGGGGGGGGGACTACTTAGTTGTGGTATATAATTAAGGTTGTAATTATTATTTTGCCATCAAAGGATAGCAAAAGTTCCTTGAGTAGAACTGAGCACACTGAAGTCACTAAATCAGAATCTTCTGGCGTATGTGCTGTTTCTCGGTCTGCTTGATTTGGCCTTAATTGTCCTGTACTGCCTTCCTGAGGGTAACAGGTGATGTGCAGGGTGGGATGTGTCCTTCAGGATGCTGCAGGCTTTTCTGTGGCAGCAGGACCTGTACTGCTCCTCTAGGGAAAGAAGAGCACAACCGACGATCCTCTGTGCATGAATGTGGCAAGCTACAGTTGTAGCCACAGCTGCCCTGGGCAGAAGCCCCCTCTGGCCAACACCAGTAGGCGGTAGGATAAAGTGACTTGCCCAAGGACACAACAACCAGGACAGAGAGCCCGGGGATTGAACCGGCGACCTTCCAGCTACAGATACGCTTCCCAGCCCCCTGAGCCACGGTCGCAGCTGTGGTGTGTGTTTTCTTGGATAGGTCACCACCCAGGTGCAGGCCCAGGAACTTGACTCAGCACATATCCCTGAGGGAAGCCGGTGTTGAGGCTGAGTGCTGAGGACAGGTGGGGCCCTACTTTGACTCTCTGTGGGCGGTCACTGATGAAGACCTTGATCCTTGACAGTTGGAGTGAGGGAAGCCAAGGTTGTGTAATTTGGTTACCAGTCTGGCAGGGTTGATGGTGTTAAAAGCCTAGCTAAAATCAGTAAAGAAAAGTCAGATGTAAATGTCCATTTGTTCTAAGTAAGTTAGGGTTGTATGGAGGCCTATGGCTATTCATTCATTCATTTCATTCATTTATTTATTCATTTTCAGGCACAACAAATACCTATATTGAACATAAAATACACAAAACAAAAAACAAAACTTGCCTGAAAAAGGAGTGGGACGAAGAAAACTTATTAAATCCCACCCCTATACTCACTCATCAACAAAAAAAACAATAAACTTCCCGCAGCTACGCCCATCATTGCATACAGACCCATCAACAGCCCCGGGCAGATACAAGCATCTAAGCGGCAGCTCGCAACCAACAATTAGAGCCTTCATAACTGAATACAGAATATATAAATTATAAATTGCATTACCACAGGTAACAGGCAGTAATAACTACAAGTAACAGACACACATACATATACATACATATATATCTACACACACAAGTACATATATGTACATACATACGCACACTTTATTTTTTATTTTTTATTTTGGAATCCATACCAGCAATGGTAAGAGGACAGACATTACAGAGCACACTAAAACCCATCATTGAGTATACTGTGACCAGACCAACTGTTTGTAGAGAAATTTAAATCTATGAATATTTTTGCATTGTTTCAATTGTAAACTCAGACTGTTCCAGATTTTCACACCACATACAGACACACAAAAGCCTTTACGGGTTGTTCGAGTTCTGGGTAATTTGAATTCTCCAAAGCCTCTCACATTATAAACCTTTTCTCGAATTTCAAATCTAGTTTGTAAATTTGCCAGTAAAAGTTTAGTAAAAGCTTTATACAAAATTATGGATGTATTGTAATTAACCAGATCCTGGAATTTAAGTAACTTTGCCTGAAGAAAGAATTTGTGAGTATGATCTAGATAACCAGCCTTGTGAATAATACGCAGTGCTCGTTTCTGTACTGTGACTAATGGATTAGTTGTATTTTTATATGTATTTCCCCACACTTCCACACAATATGTAAGATATGGAAGAACCAGGGTACAGTACAGAGTACAAAGTGCATCTTTATCAAGGAATTGTTTCACTTTGTTCAAAACTGCGAGGCTTCTGGAAATTTTGGTTTTTATGTGTCTGACGTGGGGTTTCCATGAAATTTTGTTATCAATTATAACTCCCAAAAATTTGTTTTCACTCACATTATCAATTGGTACACCTTCAATGATAATTGGTAATTCTATATTATATTTTAAATTACCAAAAAACATTGCTTTAGTTTTATTTATATTTAATGATAATTTATTTATGTCCATCCATTTTTTTATTAATTTTAGCTCCCTGTTTACAGTCATTACAAGATCAGTATAATCATCGCTACTGAAAAATATGTTGGTGTCATCTGCGAACAGTATGAGTTTAAGTACTTGAGAAACATCAAAAATATCATTTATGTATACATTGAAAAGTTTTGGTCCCAACACTGACCCTTGGGGAACACCACATGTAATACCAAGTTTCTCTGAATGGTAATGCCCTATGCTAACATATTGTTCCCGACCTGTTAGGTAACTTTTTAACCAGTTACCAGCTTTCCCTCGAATACCATATCTTTCCAATTTATCCAGTAAAATTGAGTGATTGATTGTGTCGAAGGCCTTTTTGAGGTCAACAAAAATACCAACTGCATATTTATTTTTATCCAGTGTATCAGTAATTTCTTCTACTGCCTCAATTATCGCCATTGAAGTGGTTCTTTGCGTTCTGAAACCATACTGACCAACATTTATTATTTGATGTTTTTCAAGGAATTTTTCTAATCTTGAATTAAAAAGTTTTTCTAGAATTTTTGAGAATTGAGGCAGTAGAGAAATAGGCCTATAATTGGTAAAACTGTGTTTGTCATTACTTTTATATAGTGGTATTACTTTCGCAATTTTCATTTTTTTTTGGAAAACAACCGGACTGAAATGATAAATTACAGATATATGTTAAGGGACTAGCAATATTCAGAATAACCTGTTTAACTACAGACATATTTATGTCATGATAATCCATTGAAGACTTACTTTTACATTTTAATGTGATATTTATTACTTCTATTTTTTTTTTTTTTTTTTTTTTTAAATGACATCAGAAACAGCAGTATGCGACATTACGTGATGGCAGAGCTTCAGTTCATCCTTTGTCTTTTTTTTTTTTTTTTTTTTTTTTTTTAATAAATAGGACAGGGGGAATGAATGAGAGAAAGAGGGGGAGAGAAAGAAAGAAAACCAAAGGGGAGAAGAGACGGTGAGAAGGGGGGGGAAGAGAGAGAGAAAAAAAAAAAAGAACTCCTGGGTCACCTGTATGGAGAAAAAAAAACAAAAAAAAACAAAAAAAACAAACAGAGGAGACAGCAAACAACAAAGAGCAACATAATAATAGAGAAAACAAAGCACCATCACAATAAACTAGCTGGTCATAGATATCAATATTTACTAAATAATAAACGATATTGTGCAGCACGCAAGATAGACAGCGCACAGTGTGCTTTGAGGCAGCAGCCAAGAAAGCTTTAGTCCGCGTCTGTGAATACCCATGTGTGCATACCTGTGTGGATCAGCATGCTTGCATTCCAAAGGTTTCTCCATGTAATGATCTGCTAGGGAGTGTGGGGGGGCCACAGCCCCGTCCTCCAGGGTGTGAAGTGGGTATGGAGGAGATCAGAACTCCAGACATCCAGAGGCCCCCAGAACACAAGAGACCATGGAAGACCAACAGAGGGGCAGCCGCGCCACTGTTCCAGTAAGAGCTGAGGAGAGTCCCAGATGAGGGCTCACCCAGCAGCCGCGGAGCAGAAGTCAGGGGGAGTTGCAGTGACGCGCCCGTGAGCTCCGCCGGCCCCCAGCTGTGCCTGAGTGACCGAGCCCCAGGCCGAGAGGCCGGGGGCACCCCACCTCCAAAGGGGCCCGAGCGAGCCCCAGGCCCCAGGCCCCGACAAGCGGCCGCCAAGGAGTGAGCCGGTGTGTACCCGGACGCCCACCCCCAGACACAAAGAACCACCAACACACCGACACCTGAGGGAGTCCGCCACCGGCAGGGGAAGTGGTGGTGGGTGGAGATAGGCCTCCAAACCTTGGAGGGCCTGAGGTGTCCCCAGAGAGGTGGCGTCTGATACCCAACCTGACATATAGACACAGACATACAGGCACACACAGACACAAACATCCATTCCCACCCTCATGCTCTCATATGCACTTACTCCACACTCAACCAACGTGGAGACAGACATAAAGAGACGCTGTACACACAATCACACTCCCCAAGCGTACTCTACAAACCGGGTCTAGGTACCCTTGCCCCTGGAGGGGGGAATTGCACCCAGACCCAGGTGGTGTTACCCTTTTCCCTGCGGTGGGGAGAGGCAGACCACCCCGACTCCGCAGCAGCAGGGAGGCCCCACACCCCAGACCGCAGTCGGACGGCCAACTCCTCCTACTAGCCCTCCCGCTCCAGCAGGCCGCAGAGAATGGGGGTGGGAGAAGACTCCAAACCTTATTATTACTTCTTGCTCATTTGTAGCTGAGAGGAACAGTGAAAAGGGATTTGATTTTATATTACTGATATTTTCATTTTTATGACACGGGATGTCCGCTGCTAGTTCAGGGCCAACATTTATGAAGAATTTATTGAACCCATCGACAATATTACTCATGTTGTGATTTTCACCATTTGCATCAGTAAAATATTCAGGATATGATGTTCCAGAAGATCCTTGTTTAATTAAGTTGTTTAACACATCCCAAGTTCCTTTTATATTGTTTTTATTTTCATATAATCTTCTTCTATAATAAAGTTGTTTGCTCGTTCTTATAATATCAGTCAATTTATTTCTATATGCTTTATATCTTTGTTCCACTTCTTTTGTTTTTACTTTGATAAACTGTTTATACAGATTGTTTTTCTTTTTGCAAGCATTAATAATTCCTTTTGTGAGCCAAGGACTTTTTATCTTTTTTTTCTTTGTCGTGTTCGTTTACAGGACAATGTTTATTGTACCACATAGTAAAAATATCTAGAAAATTATCATAAGCCTTGTCCACATCTGACTCTTCATACACCGAACTCCAATCTTGTTGTGCTAAATCGAAATTGAAGGCATGAATTGCTTCTTCATTTATTGTTCGCTTTGCTATCATGATCTTGGTATCTATTTTTTTTAAATCACAGTCACACAAAGTAAAAACTGGTAAGTGGTCAGTTATATCACAGACAAGCAGACCACTATTAATTTGGAAATCCATGACATTAGTAAAAATGTTGTCAATAATAGTGGCGCTATGTGATGTTATTCTGCTTGGCTTTGTTATTGTTGGATATAGTGATAAGCTGTACATTGTGTCAGTAAAGTCATCAATGGCTTTTAACCTTGTTGGATTTAGCAAATCAATGTTAAAATCACCACAGATAAATAGTAATTTTTGGTTCACCGAAGCAAACGTTTTTTCTATCCATTCATTAAAAGTGTCAATACTTGAACTGGGTGTCCGATATATACAACTTATTATAACATTTCTCTTTTTTTCATTCATAATCTCAATAGTCAAACATTCCAAAATTCCATCAATAGCCATAGACATAGTTGTTACAACATTATATTTTATAGAGTTATGAACATATATAGCAACCCCGCCGCCCGCCTTATTTAATCTATTCATGTATTTTAAATCATATCCATTCAAACAAAAATCTATTCCTTTATCGACATTGAACCAAGTTTCAGTGATGGCTATAACACTAAAGGGGCGAGAAAATTGTTGCAAATAGTCCTTAATGAAATCAAAATTAGAGTACATACTTCTGCTGTTAAAGTGAATTAATGAGAGCTTCCCGTCTAGGTTAATTTCTTTTTCATATTGTTCCTGAGTGAAATAATTACAATTTTTAACAAAAGAAGAGAGAAAGTTACTTTCAGAATCTATTTCTGGATCTATTATATTATGCTCCTTATATTCACAATCTAGATCAATTACTTTCTGTTGAAGAACTAATTTCAACGTGTCCATGTCATTTCCTGGTGTAATTGATACATTGGTGTCAGTTATACTTGTCCAGATCCTCCATGTTCCTCACTATCAGTACTTTTGCCTCTTCTGGTGTCCCGTTTAGCTTAATGAAAATCTTACAGTTTGTTACCCATGTATGTTGTATTTTACCGTTCTTCTTCAGTTGCCTTGCCTTCCTCGTGATGTCTGCGTTTTTTCGTGTCAGATGCTCATTAATGAAAACGTCCGTGCCTTTCAGTTTGCGTCCTTGTTTCAGCAGTGCGACCTTGTTCTTCCGATTGACAAATCTCATAATGATGGCCGGCAGTCTGTCACTCCTCCTGGGCAGTGAGTGACATGCTTCTATGTGCTCCAGGTCCATCTCTATCCCCTTGCTTTGGAGGAAGGACGCCACCTGTTGCTCTACCGAGCGGGTCTCCTCGTCGCTGGGCTCCCCGACATTCCCGGCCACCGCGCGCGCGTACGAGTGCGGCTTGATTTTAATACCGCTGATGACCACGTCGTTCGTACGGGTGTACTGCTCCAGCTCATCCACCCGCCGCTCGAGATCCATGATCCGTCTGTCCTTCTCGGCTATGGCATCCTCTGTTGATTTGTTCTTCCTGTATGCGAACTGGTGGGGATGGAATGTGGCTAGGAGTCATGAATGATATGAGTTCTGACCAATTTCTCGACACTTCGAGATGACTGGAGTAAGAGCCACTTGCCAGGAAATCGTTTAGGTACTGCATGGTAGTTTTCTTTGGAATGGGGATGATGGTAGAGGACTTCAGGCAGGGTAGAACTGGCCTGTGTTAGGGACAGGTTGAATATTTCAGTAAAGACCCCTGTGAGCTGGTCTGCACACTCCGTTAGCAAATTGGATGCTATAATGTGACGCTGTTGATATAGTTTGATAATGATATATTTGGGGTCTTTATTTGTGGACTTTGTCTGTTTTCCCTGTGTCTGTGTGAGTTCTCTCAAGATATTCAGACTTCCTCTTCCAGTCCAAAGACATAGACATAGAACAGTATGCCTATAAGAGCTTCTCCGCTCAATGTCTCTGCTGCTGTAAAAGTCTTTTCATACTGTTCTGCAAAACTCAACAGTAGTACAGTGCTCTTCTGGTTTTCTTGTATTTTTCCTTTTGCAAATTTTTCACACACGTGTTGTTGTTCACAGCCATGTCCACATTATAGTCCAGTAACTTAGAAAAAAATCCGCGATATACGCATGATACACACTGTTATGACTTTGTGGATGCAACAAAAGGCAAAAGGTTCAGTAAAAAACAAAAACTGCTGATCTGTTTCCTGATTTAAACAAATTAATGTGTTGTCAGTTTTGTGCTCGAATTTAATTTATCAGGACTTAATCACCCCTTAATAACCACAATTAAATGGTCCCAAGTGTTTTGGGTTCAAAGATTTTCCACAGCAAGTGCAAATACATTTTATACAGTGCATATCACTGAGTGCAGGGCTGTAATATTATAATTTTCTTCAGAACAAGTTCAATCCCAGTACAGCTGCCAACCAATCCTCATAGACTCCTATATTAAAGTGCCCATTTTACAGCTTTAAAAACATGCACTGAGAGTCTAGCATTTTCTCCTCCATAGGTGGCGCTTTTTGGTTTTTGTTTTTTCGAACTTAACCATTTGTCTGATAGATCAACTCTAACCCTCTAAATAGATTTTTTTTCATGTGAATTTCTGTGGCAAAAATTCATGCAAGAGATAGTGAAATCTTCTTTATGTTAGTTTTTAAGTGGATACAACACACCCCAGATCTATGCCTGAGTGGTTAGCTGGTGGAGTTTCACCCTTATGGTACTTGTTGAACATTCACACATGATGAAAAATAAATAGATATACTATCAATCCAAAGTTTGGATACACAGTCCAAACCCTTGGCCTTCTCTCAATGAGCTTCATGATGCAGTGGTTTTACTTCACAGATGTTCTTTCCCAAGTAAAAGGTTAAAAATGGTTCATAATAATTTAGTGATAAAAAAACCCCCGTCATATTTCATCTGTGATAATTTATGTTTAAAAAATATTTTCTATACAGTCAGCATTAGTTTATCTGTATCTTATTTTGAAGGTGTAATCTGTAGTTGGAATGCATTGTGGGAAGCAGAAGCCACAGTCACTTGGGGAAAAACATTGTACAGAAAACCTGCCTATCTGTGTCTAAACTTCACCTCCTGCGTCTTTATATAGACCATCGAAAGCAATGGCTGTAAGTTTATTGAATATTCTGGTTTGCTTTATGTGTTTACAAGAGCTGATTTAGAGATTGTTTTGTGAATGTGTTTATACCAGGATTTAGCCTTATCCGAATCGAATTGATTATAGAAATCAGTGACGATACCCAGCCCTAGTTAACAGCACCTCAGGTTAGAGCCCAGATAAATGCCACACAGAGTTCAAGTAGCAGACACATCTCTACATCAACTGTTCAGAGCAGAATGTACGAATCAGGCCTTTATGGTCAAATAGCTGGTAAGAAACACTACTATGGAAAAACAATGAGCAGAAGAAATTTATTTGATCCAAGAAACGCAAGGAATGGACATGAGACCAGTTGAAATCTATGCTGTGCCGTGTCTTTGTGCAATCCAGAAAAGGTGAACCGATGGTCTCCACATGCATGGTTCTCACCGTGAAGCATGGATGAGGAGGTGTGACGGTATCAGTCACTTGATTTAAAGCCAGTTGAGATGGACCGCAGAATGAACGCAAAAGGGCCAACAAGTGCTCAGCATCTCTTGGAACTCCTTCAAGACTGTTGGAAAACCATTTCAGGCGACTACGTCATGAAGCTCATCACAAGAGTGCCAAGAGTGTGCAAAGAAGTAATCAAACCAAAGCATGGTTATTTTGAAGAATCTAAAATCTAAAATATGTTTGGAGTTATTTCATACTTTTTTGTTTATTACATAATTCCATATGTGTTCATTCATAGCTTTGATGCCTTCAATGAGAATCTACAAAGTAAATAGTCATGAAAATAAAGACAAACCATTAAATGACAAGGTGTGGCCACACTTTTGACTGGTAGGGTACATCAACAAAAGAAAAAACTAAAACCTTGTCAGGAAAAAAAAAAATTATTTATTTTTGCCCGTAATAAAAAAGCAGAGCGTAAATAACAGCCTTATGACAACAAGTCAGGGAAAGTAATAAAGTGATGCAACTGAACAATTTCCAACATCTGACCACAGCTCTACCAAATTGGACATTGCAGAAATGAAGCATAATGGTGTTCCACCCATTTTTATCACTTTATTACCAGGCGGCTTCTACACTGAATGTGCAGAGCTCTGCAACCTTCCAAAAAATTGGCACAGGGTTGTGTTTTAATAATGGATAGAGGCTGCTCCTGCTACAGATACCTCCAGAGTAGAAGGGGTTAGAGTTTATTTTGCAGACACTCTTAAAAGCAGTTGGTAATGCTGTTTTACTCTGTGCATGTGACTATCAACCTGCTGCCATGGTAAGTGTTAAACTCGGCCTAACTAAATGATTAATTTTATTGCATGCTGTATCATTTCACATATGGAATTCTTTAAGTACAAACTTATCGCACACAACCATCAACAAAAAGCAACATATATATATATATATATATATATATATATATATATATATATATATGGCAATATTGCTAAGACTCGTTTATTGTTGCTATACGTAGGCATTAGGCAGTGAAATTGAACGATTTAAAACCCCAGCACACCAGCATGGTTCTATCACACTCACAGTCCCCTACTTTATCAATAACAGATATCATCATCCTTTCACTCTGTAATCTTTAAAAGCTGACATCCTTTATATCCTGTCAATCAACTCAGACCAACAATGACAAATACATAAAATACACCATAAGAGCAAAATGTAGTCACTTAATCACTGTTTAGTCTGTTGCCATGCTGGTGTTTTTGGAGCGAGTTGTGATCATACTTGGATGAGATGGTGGTTTACTAACTTCTAATTCTAACTAATGCTGACAAGCTTTGCTAGCAACCTGCTAAACTGTATGGACTATTAAAATAGAATTTCCCTCAACAAAACTGTAACGCAAACTTAAATGTAGAGGACATTTTTTGGGATATTCTGATATTATTAGAACACCACAAACGGAACCAACAACAAAAACACTTTCAGCAGGTCCAGGTCAGTGTTTTAAACTAGCAGATGTAAGGCCTGGCAGACAGCTATCAGCTCAAACTGCATGTGTGGGCACACCTGTCAATTAAAGCAGCTATACAGCTAACCATCTTACATCTTTGGATACAGCCCAGTGTCCAAGAAGATAGGGGGAAACAATCTATACAATACAGCTAATATCTTGTAAGAGAAACTCCCAACACTTTACTAGATTGATAATCTTTTGATGCGATCTGTAAAATGTAAGGTTGCTGATACGATAAACTCTATCAGCCTAACTGCACTTTTAATCCCATATCAGGTTTGCGAATAAGCACACCTCAGAGGGTACATTCTCAGAGCTGTTTTGCATTAGTCCTTCAGCAGCTTAATGTTTCTGTATGACTGTACCTGGTTTTTGAGGCATTCTGAACAGCAGCCAGATGGTTTCCACAAATCTTGAATTAATAACTTCACCCTGTGTATCATCTATCCGTCCCTCAGCTCATTTTTTCTCTGTTTCTTTGTATGAATCATAGCCTTAAAAGGCAGGGAAGTGCCCAGAGGAGAGGGGATGGAAGCAGGGATTTTATAATCTTGCCTCTGGTGCTGCATCCCTTGGAAGCTGCCTGCTTGATTATGCCAGCAATGCACCTGCTCTTAACCTCATTTCCTTGAACATCTGTCAGAGGTTATTAAGTTAACTACACAATCATGTGCGATTATGGCCCCCTTTACACTTGGCAGCGCAGTCCCACTGCAGATAAAAGATGCACTTCTTGTTTGAAGGATATTGTCACTGTGTCCAGGCGTTTGAAGGCAGTTATGAATAATTCAGAAAGACTGAGAGGAGAGCAAATCTTGGTGCTGTCTCTGGGATTAAAGTGGTTTTCTTGATAATGCAAATATTCTAACAGGGTTTCTTAGTCACAGTGAACATTGTTGTAGATGGAGTTGTCTTGTTGTAGTACTAGAATACCTGCTGTCACCTCCCTTTCCTTTTAAGGTGGGAGTGTTGGCGCCTTGCAGAGCTTACTATCAAACATCCAGACCTAGGTTATACACTTTTATAAATATGGCCATAGCACAGGTCAGGTCAGCTTTGGCTTCTAAATTTGCAGTCCACATTATTCATTAAATACTTTACCAATTATTGGAACATGCCCTGCTAATGAGTTAGCATACCCTGCTAAACTATACTTGGCAGGGTATGCTTTGAGGCCTCCTCATGGAGGACTCAACCTGGGAATATATTAAAATATGACCTTGGAAAAAGAATGAAAACACTTGTCTTGTTTTACTGAATGTACTTATTTAGCTTTTCCAGCTCTGCCAAACTGTCATCAATATTTAATAGCATAACCAGTATGCATACAATATCTTCATTACAAAAGATGCAAGCTTTCAGTTGCTGCTCCTGGCCCCAGGAAACATTTGAAAAAAACAAAATAAAACATAATTTTCTTATAAATTAATTAGGAATCTGGTGTTCTTTATTTCTGTTTAGTACAGCAATTTAAAAAGAAAGTCATGTTAGTGCTTGGGCCCACTTGGGTTCATGCTACATAAAAATGTAGTAATGCTGGCATCATGTATCTGTTAAAGTGATGCCTGGCTTTTTCTCATCTATACTTAGGAGCATTAACAGAAAAGACACCGAGCAGTTACATTCAGACATGAGAGCACAAAGAGCAACAGCTGCGATTTTGAAATGTTTTAATGGTGAGGAACAAAAGTGCTCTGTTCTCTCACAGGCCGCATCACTGGTGGATTTGGAAACTTGTTTTGTCGTTGAAGTCTTAAATATTCAGTGTGAGTGAGAGGGACACTTGCCTCCGTTTCCCACATTAATCTGCTAATAAATATTTCTGCTGCATGTGTTAAAACATCGCACACTGAGCGAGTGCTGAAAGACAGAAAATTAAAATTAAGGCTCTCATCTTCTATCAAGCTGGCTGGATGTTATATAGAAATTGAGACCTGTAGCAGCAGCAGTAAAAGCACTCTCAAGTCTAAGAGATCATGGGTGATAACTGATCCTGTTCCTATTTTGGAGAAAGGCAAAATGAGTTTTTTGGAAAAAAAATAAGAAGTAAATCATTTTGGGTGTGTATCAATTGGAATAGATATAGAGTAGTATAATTAGTTTATACAGTTTATTAGAATGCTATCACAGCAAGGCATATTACATTCCTAGTATGAAATCGTACTCTAATTGGACTTTGGTTGGTCTGTCATTCCATACCTAGGTATATGGCAACCAGGTTAATTGGATGTGTTGAATTTTAACTTGTTTGTGTAACACAGACTTGTTGGATGGTAGAAGAGGTTAGCCAGCCATTTACATTTGGCCACCATGACAGCAACTAATTCCAGCATCTACCGAAGAAAATGAGACCTTAAAGTGGAAATAAAATACTGCATGTGTAAAGGCTAATTTACATCATGAAGCTTTGGTTTCAAAAACTGGCATAGATGTAACACTTTCTGTGAAGCTGGATTTAAGAAATAAGTGCTTAAAGTTAAAGTTTTTAAAATATGGTTAACAACATCTTCTGTCAGGAATTACACAGTAAAAACACTGTTTTCATTTATGAAGTGCTTTATAAACCCGAACAGTATGGCTAAAAGCTGGATTTTCCGGTGCAGCTAGCTAAACAGTGAAAAGCCAATTACTGCTAAAGAGACAGACAGTGAAAGTAGACGGCATATCCTTGATTTCTTAACATAGAACCCATTGTTGTAGCCAGGGACAGCACAAAACAGATTCCCTTAAACTGGTTTTTAGTTTTAGTGTCCTTATTTTACATTGCGTTATTGGTCCTATTGCTAGTTAGCTAACATATGTCTATTGACCACAATGAACCAGACAACCCAGTGACATAATGTTCTGTACGAACACAAGATGGCACTAAATATGTTCTCAAAAACTTGTACTTTAAGCATTTATTTCTTAAATCTAGTTGGTAAATCTACTGTTAGTTTTTGAGAGCAGGGATTCATGGTGTAAATGAGCCTTTTTACATGCTGTCTTTCATGTCCACTTTAATAATGTTCTTTAGAAACCAAAGTAACCATATTTCAACAAGAAGATGAAATGCAAATTTTAAAACCTAAAACTAGCTAGAGCCAATGTGCAGAAGCATATAATTCCCAATTAATGCTAAGTGAGCTAGAGCTTGGTTGTGCCAATCAGGCACCTAATTGTCAGAACCTGGGATACCAGAAACTAAAACGAACAATCAGAATAAACAGCATCGCAGAGATGATTTGGCAAGTTTTTCATGGATGCAACCCACATTTTCAAAATCTGCTGCTCAATCCACAAACACATTTTCCTTACAAATGTGGCACCATTTGGACAGATTTATTGTCAAGAACTAAATGTTTCTTATATAGCACTTTTCTACTTTACTGAAGAACAAATATTGTTACAAGAAAGAAATAATCAAACACAAATTTTCCTACTTTTTGATTTGCTTTCTGCCATTTTTGAGGTATGAGCATGTAATTTTCTGTACCTAATCTTACTTTAACAATTTTAGTCCTTAACTATTAGCCCCAAGCTACAGTGATATTTCTGTGGTAACTCTTCTGGGTGCGTTGATGAGTCACCTTGTCTTCCCAGAGCTTCAGTGGTTTTATAATTGAGCTTCTCTCTTGACGAAAAGAAAAGGAAAACCGAAGGAAAGGAAGCACACCTGCTTAACTTTTTAAGTATTTTGTCTATGTGTCACTCACTGTAACAGGTGATTGCCAGGAGGAGTCTAGAGGCAATCTGTCAAGTATTTGACAATCACCCATTAGGCAAATACATCTGACTCCACCTGATTTCCTTTGCTTTTACTTTGCAATCCTGAAGGAGACAAGTTAACAACGGAGTAAGTTATGATTCAAAATCTCCTGTGTTCCCTGATTTCTTCTTCTAAACATATACCTGAAAAGAGAGAAAACCATGAGTCCTGAAGGGAAGCCCTTACAATAAAGGGAAGAATTGATAATTTAGCCCTCGGCAGTGTTTCTGTAGTGCCATATGTGCTCTAACAGCCTGTGGGATATGACATGGGGGCTCTGAAGCCTAAAATAGGGTAGACCTCGTTTAATAAAAGAAGCCTCAAACTGGAGTCAGATAACAAAGAAAAATAGAGGCCATCCTCGCTTTTCCACTAGGAGACCAAATCTTTGTTTTGCAGTTTATATCATTGTAACTGTTCCAGCTTTTATAAGTATGCTTTGCCAGAAGTTATTTTACATCAGTGTATTTTCGGAATATAATATTTTTTTTATAACTGGCTCCTCAGTCACATTGCTTTCACATTGCTTTTCTTAAAGAGTCCCATGTTAACATACCCCAAAAAAGTGGTGAACATTCATTTGGAGAGTTTTCTAAATAAAATAAAATAAAAATGGCACCCAATAGTTTTGCATACATTTAAGCTTTAGAATTAGTTCCTGGGATGCTGGAGGAAAAATACAATTGTCATTTGTTTCCCTTCCTAATTAAAAGATGTTTCCTGTCTGCTAGGCGTCCAATTTACATCTCCACTAATGACAGTTACTAAACTCCTCTTGGAGCCTTTTGGAGCATTTTGACTGGATTATGTGACAAATAATGCGCAGAGAAGAATTAAGGTAAGGCAGAGGTCTGACTCAGTAATGGTAAGGCATACCTAATAAAGTGGGTAGTAAGTTTATCTGTAAGTGTGAAACACTTTGTAACTATAATTGTTATTTCAAGTATCAAATTGTACCTGTGCGCTGCTGCTGGCGTCTCCGTTGCGTCCTGAACATAGTGACTGTGCAGTGTGATTCTGTCCTATTCTGTTTCATTTTACTAACTCTCTGCGAGGTTCAGTAGATGTCAGAAGGTCATCCACATCACCAAGAACTGCTGGAGTCCTGACACTGAACTGAAAACTGGAATATACTGGGCCTGAAATGCATTTTTAGTTTGGAGGACTCATTCCCCTAACAGGCAATTATTCCTGACACTGGCTTTGTGCCTCTGCAGTTCTCAGCAAGCCTTTTCACAGGAGGCAACCTGAAGGCCATACACTCAGATGTGTTCAATGTCAAGTCAAATAATTTTTTTGTTGTTGTTTTTTGATATGATGGCATGGTAAAATTGCCACAACTGTAAAAAAACAAAAAAAACAAGAAAAAAAAAACGCTGTGGTGAGACGTGTAAAAAGTCACAGCTGTTATTATTGGATATTCAGAAGAAATTGTTGTGAGCTGTTGTGTTCTACACAAGCAAATGTAAAGAAATTATGTCCTGT
This sequence comes from Astatotilapia calliptera, assembly GCF_964374335.1. NCBI lineage: Eukaryota > Metazoa > Chordata > Actinopteri > Cichliformes > Cichlidae > Astatotilapia > Astatotilapia calliptera. The sequence goes on from NC_137423.1 coordinate 15,625,293, forward strand.
CTACATTTTCTTAGTCCTAAAAAGTTAAAAGCATGACTCATGTGAATAAGAAAAACTTATTTGCATATGGAATGACAGCAGGAAGCATACTTTGAATATAAGCAGAGTGCATTCTGCCTGTAGCAGGCTCTCTCTGTGTCTGAATAAATCATAGTGGGAACACATCTGGCTCCTTGATGAGAGAAGGGAAAAAGGATGTGCGAGAGCACTGATGCAAAATAAGAGAGAACAGTAACGATAGCAGCAGATAAAAGGTGGAGATAAAAAGGCGAGAGGAGATGAAGTGGGGAATGAAAGTGAGGTTTCAATGACGGGGAAAAGAAAAGGCAATATGGAGAAGGAAAAGAAGAAAAATATGTCAGTCTAGTGTCTCTGGCAAATTAACGGACAATGGACATTTCCCCACTAACAATTTTGGATTGTGGTCTTCTGGATTTATTTGGGGTTTTGGGGGCCAGAAGTGACCATATTTGGACCTGGAGTCAGGTTAATTCAATTCAAATCAGATTTTCTTAAAAAGTCCTACATCACAACATCTGTTGCAGCAAGGCACTTTAGATTGTAAGGTAAAGACCCCACAACAACACAGAGAAAACCCCAACATTCAGATGACAACCTATTAGGCAGCACTTGGTGACAGTGGGAAGGAAAAACTCTTTTTAACAGGAAGAACCAGGCTTACTATCTGCCACAGCTGGTTGCAGATGAGGGATTGGAGAAAGAACAAAGGGAGATGGGGCAATTATGTGGTAATATTAACAAGCTAAGTAAGCTAAAATCATAAAGTATATTGCTGAAATATAAAGGCATATATCTGCATTCTAGAGTTACAGACTAATACACCCGTGGGCCTGGCAAAAACTGCCTGTGGGGTGGGATTTTGCTAGTTCTTTTTATTGCTCTAAGGTTGGACATTTCAGTATGGGAGCTTATGGGGACTGACTCAGTGAGCCAGCTTCAAGTGGCCATTAAAGGAACTGCAATTTTTGGCACTTTCATGTTAAAAGTGGTGCGGGGCATTTTAAGCGAGAGTGTTTCATCCGTCATTGCTGGCCATATATGAATTGACTAAGTGTAAAGTGTGGAGAAAAAAAATGAAAATTTTATATATACTGAAGGAACACTTCTGTTGCTGAGTCTCTGCAATTACCCATACTGAGCAAGCTGGTTAAAGGGGAACAAAAACTGTGAACTGTGAAAAAAAAAAAATCTGATTTTTAGCTCTGATTGGTGTGGATTTGTGTCAAGCAGAGCACATGTCCAAAACATCCATAATGCCACACTATGGCCATTGCAGACTGTGTAACATGTAACAAACACTTGCTCATTGATTTTTTTCTTCTTAACATACCCTCCATGGATCCTCAAGCCCCCCAAACTCTATCCATCACTGAAACCTTTTCTAATTTTTTTTTCTAAATGCTCCATTCATCAAAGAGACTAGAAAGGCTCAGCATAGCACTTAAGTGGGTTCATTTGCCACTGTTATTTGTTATATCCAGTTGTACATTTTAATTAATTAAATTTGGCTTGATCTTTAGAGCCTTAGTGGTGCATTTAGAAAGCAGAATAGAAATACACATGATATCGACTCATTGCATTTAAGACAAATACACTACAACCAAACAATTTGAGTGCAGCAATAGGAAGAATTCCAACATCAAACGTTCCAAGTCATGGGCCATAACCTATTTAAATCTTGCCTAAATAAAGGCTGCTCCTTACTGAGCTTGCCACAGACTCCTTCATTAACTGTGTTAACACACAAACGCACTGCTTTCAATCATTTCACCAGGGGCTTCGTGGAGAGAACAGCCTAGCTAATTTACATCTAACATCAGAGGCAGACAGGAAAACCAAATGATGTGACCTTAAATAGTTGTTTCAGTATGCATGGATGAATCTAAGAGCACTGATTGCACAAACATTGTCTGTTATTACTGATAAAAATATATGCTGGTCTTTGTCTGTTAAAAACTTGTCTCAGAAGTATAAGTATAGAAGCTGAGCCGCTGAGACAATGAATGACCAGTTTTTCCTAAGCCCCAAATAATGTTACCTCAGATTGTTGTTCTAAATCTGGTTTGGTTGATTTTATATGCAAATTAAGTCTACTCCAACCTGTGTGCATAGGGCGAGTAAGTGGTTTCTTTCATGCTAGTCAACTGATAAAGCCCTTCTGGCAAAAAGCAGTTGTGGTAAAAGTTACTATAGGGCAGCATCACCAGGACATCAGTTATTAGAAGGACCTTAAATTAGTTTTGGGGAGATCTAGCTGATGCTAATGTTTATGAACACTAGCTTTCAGGCTAACATGGACCAATTGCGGTCTAAGATGACAAAATACTATTTTGAATGGATAAGCGCAGCTAATTTACCCAAAATCCAAGGACCGTTTCTGCTTTTATCTTTTATTGTCTTTTTGTCAATTAGTTGCATTTGGCTACATATAACCTGTCTAAGCAACATGTATCTCTTTAGCAAGTCAACTGTCATGGTCCTGGGTCGGTGACCCAGCGCTTTTAGTTTATTATCATTTTCTAGTTTATTATGATGATGATTATTATTGTTTGAGTTCTATGTGTTATATTCGGTCTGCCTCTGAGTCTGCGTCTGTGTCTCTGTCTGTCTATGGTGTCGTATGCTCCCAGGTCTGTTATTTTAGCTCTCCCAGTTTAGGTGTCTTTAGTCATTTTGTCATGCCCCACTGCTCGTTTGCCACTACACCACCTTGTTAATAAACTTCACTAGCATTTTCATCCACTGCTTGCATCTTGGGTCCTCCTTCCTCCACACCACACGGCTCGCCTCCTCAGCCGTGACATCAACTTTGTTGCCATTACAACAAGGGTGCAACTTGCTAGGAATTGCAGGTGGTGGGATTTCTCTCCCTGTGGTCCACAAATCCCTGCTCTGCTGAAATTATATTTACGCCCAAAAGTCATCATCCCCTACTCTGATTTTTAAGTGCTTGAAACAGTCTACGGCACAAATAAAAATTCAAATCAAAAAGTCATTTTCAGTATTCACAATCTGTGACAGCAGAGATGACACTGCATAGCAGACAGAGCTGTAGTGCAGCCCAGGATAAGCTCCACCACTTTTTTTCCCCCAAGTGAGAAAATAAATTATTCAGTCAGCTTAACTGGTTGGAATTCAGTTGTCACTTGAAACATATTTTATGCAAGAAAGCCCGTGAAGACAAAATGACTGGTCAAAGTTGTCATCATGATATTTAGGGCCAGATTTACTGCCTGCATCAGAGGAAAACCTTTCTTTAAAAAAAACCAAAACAACAACAAAAAAACCCACTGTGCGGGTTTACAAAAGAGTCAGCTTTCTAACTGATAGTCATATAACAAATTAATGTGATGATGCATTAGTACAAATGCACTGATGTGAGCAGAAAGTTATTTGCATAATCCACTAATAGTGCATGAATTTATACAAAGAAAATGTAGTCAGTGAATTTCAATAGTTACCTACCAAGAGCAGCACAAAATGAGCTGACCCCATGAAGAAATGCAAAGGAGCGGGTGATAACTTACTTACTTATGATAAATAAGTTAGGACAATGTATTCATTCTGAGTAAGGGTGCAGTCTTCTGATACAAATGGTTGGAGACTGCAAGGAACTTGGGATTGAGATTCAAGTAGAGAGCAGGGTTTATCCAGAGAAGAGCTGCGTTATTACAAACTATTCCACTGTATAAACCAGAAATCTGCACGTAACAACTAACCTGTGTGATGTATAGAAGAAAGCTAATCATTAGATCCTGAACTGACCATATGCTAACGAAGATGCATGATTGCCTGCATTGCTCTTATTTTGTTATGATAGATGTGTGAGGCTGACAGAACTTGTTAAAATCAGTATTTTATGTTTTAAAATGCAGACATCAATCTGAAACACTGGCACAGTCACATTAACAGCTTCATTATGACAGTCATATTTTATTTATGCCTCTGATTGATATAAGTTTAAAAAAAAAAGAAACTACATGAAAATCTTTGTGTGCTGACTGGTGAAAAAAGGTGTGTAGAGATGCTTTAATCGTGTACCCAGAGCTTTGAGCCATTAACCTATGGCAATTATGAACACACACACACATATATATATATATATATACACATATATATATATATATATATATATATATATATATATATATATATATATATATATATATATATAAAAACACCCAGCACGCCCCTGCGGGCGGTTTATCCTTCAAGCTCGGGTCCTCTACCAGAGGCCTGGGAGCTTGAGGGTCCTGCGCAGTATCTTAGCTGTTCCCAGGACTGCGCTCTTCTGGACAGAGATCTCCGATGTTGTTCCCGGGATCTGCTGGAGCCACTCGCCTAGCTTGGGAGTCACTGCACCTAGTGCTCCGATTACCACGGGGACCACCGTTACCTTCACCCTCCACATCCTCTCGAGCTCTTCTCTTCGCCGTCATTGTGGATGTTGGGTATCGAAGAATCCATAGGTCCCTCATCCTATTCATGTAGCCCCTTCCGCCGGGGTTACTTGCGTAGTAGCATTCCAACAACGCCCTGTTTTCGTCTCTTGCCCACCGATGCCTTCTTGTTCCAGTAGCCCACTTTTCGTCAGGGTGCCCTGGTTCCTCAACACCTGACGCGGACCTTGTTGATCCGGGCGACGTCCGAGCCGGCATGCCTTCATATTTATCTGTCTCGCTCATGTCTGCGGTAGGCTTGCTTAGCATAGGGGGTCTAGCCTTAGGACCCTTACTGGATACAGACGCCCCAGGCAGAAATCGAACTTGCGATCCTCTGTTCCAAAGGCGTGTAGTCTAAAATATAAAATATATATCCTGCTGCTTTTACACACGGACTCACATAAGCTCAGCGATTCTCTGCGCGATCAACCTCTCACATGTTTAAGCTTGCTGCGGGAGATTTCACTTGTCATGTTTGCATAGTAAGCTAACGATTAATAAGACGATGTCAGAGGAATTGGTGCACAAATTATCATCACTCACAGATCAGTGCTGTCGCTCTCTATCAATCAATCAATCAATCAAAGCTTTATTCGTCACATGCAGGTTGCCCTGCAGTGAAATGGGACCCCCCCCGACCATACACATATAGCACAAACATTACATGGGGATACAGGTCGGAGATTGGTAGAATCAGGAAAAAACATTGAATGTACACTACAGTGGGGAAAGTACAAGAGGAAAAAAGAGACCCCTACTCATGCTGTGCTTCCATGGTAGGACAGCATGAGAACAGGAAACAAAAAAACTCCTTTGCACAAAAAAGCACATAAATGTCCACAGCACAACATTGTGAAGACATGACAAGCCACAGGGGTGGGTGGGGGGTGAGGAGTAATCCGAAGAAACACAGCAGCCACCCTGCACAGCGCTATCATTCCAGCGCGGCACACAGACCCGCCGTGTTCCCTCGCCGGAAACAAGCATCGAAGGCGTTGGAAAGGGAGGGGGGATGAGTGAGTGCTTATCAGTGTAAGTGTATGTGTGTGCGTGTCCATAGTTCAGTGGAGACAGTGTCCTTCGCTCTATCAGGCTAAGTAAACAGTCTGCCAGCCAACCCAGGTGGCCTTCATGGGACGGGAAGAATAGTTATCACACAGTCGTTATCAGGGAGTTGTTTTGGTGGGCTCCAGCCTTGGGCCTAGCAGCTGGCGCCGTGGTGTCCAAATGTTGAATATTGTTGATTCCCTTTGTGAGCAGCTCGAATTTAGCCCTCTGACACTGGTCCCTCGATCTCCCGTTGGAGAGCCGCGAGCCTCCCCATGATGGTATCAAACTTCTGTTCCATGGTGTTGTCAGTCTTTTGATTCTGAGACCTCACAACTGCAGTGATCCGTTCCGCGATGTTTTCCAACTGTCGCTCAAGGGTGTCATTTTGAGCAGGCCTTTCTCTGATGTTTCCCCTCATACGCTCAATGGTGTTGTTTTGAGCCTTCACAGCAGCTGTAAGCGTCTCCAAGGTGTTGACCATATTACATTCGTTGTGAGAGGTCGCGCCTCGTCCCGTCGCTTCGAATCCAGCGGGCAGCCTTGTGGGGGTTTGAACAGCCGGTTCTGCTCTCTTATTTCTCTGATAAACCAGGGCTAAGCCAACGCCGATCAGCATGAACCCTGTTATCATGGTTCCGAATAGGTAGATATCTTCAGCGTCCTCGATCGACAGTCCCGCCAGGCACACGGTCCTCCAGTTCTGCCACCCGTCCATCGTGTAACCGGCAGGGAAAGTCCCTCCAGGGCACTCAGGCTCTCCCGAGCCCCGACTTCTCGTTGAGAAAAGGGTGTCAATAGCACTCAGAGACCAGTTGATCAAATCCATAATTCTCTTTTAGGTTTTAGAGAACGACAAGACAAGACAAGGACATAGAGGCTAAGCAGGGAAGATAAGGGTGAGGAGGAGAGGAGAAAAGTGCGACCGCCTTCGCTGAGAGCTCTATACACAGTTCGCACGATTGCAAAGTGAAAGCAAAAAAACAAGCGCAAATTCAAACGCGATTTCAATATGTCACATATTGACAGTGGCTCACCGATGCCAATGACATAATTACCCAGCTACATTTCTGAAAGAATGCAAAAGCATTGACATATATTTTTCCTTCCTACAATAGCCCTACGGGCAGGGAAGAGATAGATTTTGGTAGCCCGACTGAAAAAAATCGCAAGCCCCAGGACGTCGGGCTAGCGATATTGCAAGCCCTGTATCTGATTGAGGAATCACTCTTCTTTGGAAAAGAGAGTTTATTACAGAGAAATGTCTCTTTCCAAAATAAAAGCTATACTATCCGCTTCTTCTGGGCTATATTCTCAGCAGCATAAGGAGAATCATGTGCTAACAGCTGTCTAAATGTCGGCGTAAATGTGCAGTCATATTCGTTGTGTTCCCACTAGTGCTTTCAGGTTAATCTCGTTGAAATGACCTTAACGCCACAACACGGTAAATCTCCGTTAACGAGCTACCGCCGATCGCCCCGTGCATGGGGCTAGACGGCCAACACGTTAACGAGCTAACTGTGCTAACACACTAGTTCCCACTCATGTAATTGAGCATTGCACGGCACATCCAACATACTGTTTTACTTTAGTCCATGACTCGCTTACCTTCAGGGTCATATGTCACATGAAAACCAAAATAATTCCAAACGCCAGATCTGAATGAGGGTGGGGGAGGTCCATGTTGCAAGGGGAGCTTAACTTCTGTCTTGCTAGCTTGCCCTGCGCTCTTCCTTCTGACTATGCTGTCTGTGTTGAGCGCTCAGTGGATCTGCGCTCGACAGTGCAGCCTAGGCGGAGTAGTTGAACGCAGATTCACTGAGCGCTCAACACAGACAGCATCGTCAGAAGGAAAGTTGATAAAATAAATTACAAATGTTGTATTGTTCGATACATATGCGTACCGAACCGAAAGCACTGTATCGAACGGTTCAATATCGATACGAATATCGTTGCACCCCTAATATATATATATATATATACACATATATATATGTATATATGTGTGTGTGTGTGTACTCCCACTATCACAAACCCACAACAAAAACAAGACTTTTGCAGTGTGCATTAAATTGCGTACTGCAAACCTCAGTAAATCCCATTTGTATGATTTATTTACATATTATCCCAAAAACTTGTGCTATGAAAGGAGACTTCCTACAAATACATGTGCAATATTAAAAATACTTGTGTACCCACCTTTCAGTGCAAATCTGGGTCGGTTTTCCTTGTCTGATATCTTTAATGTACAGCACTGAAACAGCTGTCAAATGGCCACAATTAACAGGACTCAGAATTTAAGTGTCTCAAATATATTTCTGAATCTCACACTATATAATACTAACCAAAAAAAAATCCTAGGATCACATAAACAAAACAAAACAAAACAATGATATGCTTTTTCAGTTACTGTGTAACTTCAATATTAATGGGTTGGGATCTGACAGTAAATAATACTTTGTGCAGCCCTCCTCTGGATAAATCCTGCACACCACCGGAGCTGTCAGAAAGGCCTATATCTAGCTATAACTCTGACATTAACTCTGTAAAAAATGGTAGAACTCCAAATTCACCAGAGAATACATGAGGGAGAGATATGGTGTCAAATTTTGAGAGGGCAAGAGAGGGGGAAGTATTCCACAGCAAAGAATGAAACACACAGAGAGAAGATACATCCAGGGAGGACAAAGCTCCGTGTCCAGACTATTGTTTTCAGTCGTTTTCACATTGAAACAGCCGAAAACACTTATGTTCCAGTACTGCACATGCGTGAAACGCAAGATGATTTGACCTGCCTCATTTCTAACTACTGTTTATTTATTTTCCGGCTCTTTGAAACGTTGCGGCAAAATGTCGAGGAAAAGCACCGAGTTTTTTAAATAGACTAATAATGAGGTGGAGTTACCAATGAGGTAACACAAAAGTACAAAGTTGCAAAAGCGATTGAGAATGAAAGAATTTGAAGAAAAGCTATCTGAAGCATGTACAAACTGATTTTAATCTTTAATAGGGCTGTCAAAATTGAGCACACACAAAACAACTGCTGTATAATGCCCACTGCTTTCTTGGTTTAATTGGTCACATGACTGCATCACGTGACTAAAACGTGTCATTGTTTTCGAAAAGGTCTTCAGGTTCGCTGTCCACACTGCGACGCGGCATTTTAAAATGTATCTGTTTTGGAGAGAGTTTTCAAAACGCTGCTTTTTCCTTGACCGAAAACACTGTCTCAGCGTGGTCGGAATGCCAAAAAGGAAGAGAAAAAGATGCTTTTTCCAACAAATGTACTAGTGTGGACATGGCCACAAATAGTATGTAATTAGTGATAAAGATGGTCAGGCAGACTTGACTTTATATGTTCTTGAATTCAGTCTGACATTTAATCACTTTTGCTGAGTTATTTTTGAACAATGTATGTAAATCTGGCACTGTGGTGAAACACCCTTAGAAACGAATAACAACGTTTGTACTCTGGCGTTTAAACAAATAGCACTACACCCGTGGTGGGGCAGTCAGGGATATAGATATATAAGGAATATATAAGGAATACTCCTTCTGTGTGTGAATCACTTGCCTGATGATTGACCTGCTTGCAAAGCAGTTTTCATAGCAGCTGAAACAAAGCTGCATGTATAGCAAATACATAAAAGTTAATATAAACCCCATGAAACAGATGACACTGTGAAGGTGTGGAGCAGGGTGCTTTCATAGTGTTTCCAACACCAGTTTTGAATGAGCACTGGTATATGTGTTTATTTGACTGGGTCTGGGCTGCTGTTAAACCATCCTTGGTTATCGACTATGTAGCCTGAAGTCAAGACAACCACTGAACAAACCACTCAATAGCTGTTGAAGCTGTTGTTCTGCAATTTACAGAGATGTTACACAGAGACAAATTGTACACTATTAATAATTGCTTCAGAGTTCCTAGAGTCTGAACTTTGCATAACAATAAATCCCAGTATCAGTCTCAGAATATCTGAAACATTTGAATCTGAACTAATAACATCAATCACTAACAGAGGAAGAGTAGAATTTTTATTTTTCTCACTTCTTGTGCTTTCAATGATAAACATTCCTTTCCTTTACATATGAATTATAGCAGTTATAGTTTTGGAAATTCAAAAATCATGTTGGGGCTTTAGAAATATATTGGTTCATTTTATGCAGAGGAAAGGGTGGTTACTGTAGCATTTCTTGCATTATTTTTCCTATGGTTTTCAGTGTTGGGCAAGTTACTTTGAAAAAGTAATTATTTATATTTACTAGTTACTTCTTCAAAAAAGTAACTAGTAACTAGAATTAGTAACAAAGTTACAAGATACTAAAAGTAATTAATTACTTGAAAAGTAACTATTGCGTTACTTTAAAAAAAAATCTTCACACACCCCCGTCCTCTACTAGCCATCGGGGCGGGGGGGCTGGGAGGAGATGTTGGCTGTCCGATTGGCCTCCCTGCTGCTGCGGAGCCTGGGACGGTCTGCTTGCCTCCACCCCGGAGGGAAGGGTAACATCTCTTGGGTCTGGGTGCCGTTTCCCCCTCTGGGGCGAGGGTACCTGGATCCGGGGTATAGAGTATGTTTGGGGAGTGTGATTGTGTGCATTATGTCCATTTATGTCAATCCTTATGTTGGGTGAGTGCTGAGTGTTTGTATATGTGTGCATGAGGGTGGGAATGCATGTTTGTGTCTGTGTGTGCCTGTTTGTCTGTGTCTATATGTCAGGTCGGGTCTTAGACTCCACCTCTCTGGGAACTCCCAGGCCCTCCAAAGTGTGGAGGCCGATTTCCACTCACCACACTCCCTGCCGGTGACTGATGGGGTCGGTGCATTGGTGGTTCTTGGTGCTCAGGTATGTACCAGCTCACTCCTGGTGGCTACTTGGCGGGGCCTGGCGCCTGTTGCTTGGTCAGGTCTCTTCAGGGGCAAAGGGGGTCCTCGGGCCTCCGGCCTCTGGGCCTGCGGCTCGGTTCACTCTGGCACAGCTGGTTGCCGGCGGAGCCGGTGGGCACGCCGGTGCAGCCCCCTTTAGCTTCTGCTCGGTGGCTACTGGGTGACCCTTCGTCTGGGGATCCTCAGTCCTTCCCATGAGAGTGGCACAGATAGTTTAAAAGTTTAATTATTTATATAGCACATTTAATTACAACAGGAGCGTTGACCAAAGTGCTGTACAAGAATACAACAAATCAAATCAAATCACTTTTATTGTCACATCACATGTGCAGGTACATTGGTACAGTACATGTGAGTGAAATTCTTGTGTGCGAGCTTCACAAGCAACAGAGTTGTGCAAAATACAGTAACGTAAACAAGCAAAATACAAGAATGGCTACATCTGAAACTAATAAATATATGTACAATATATAATAGTATATGCATTTCTGGATGTGTATACTAAATATTTTTCTACGTGTGTGTGTGTGTGTGTGTGTATACACATATTTTACAAATTAAATAGAGTAAACAATAAAATAAAATATATAAAAATATACATAATACATACATACATAATAAAACAACTTAGAGTATTAAAAGCAAACACCAAATATGAATTAACAAACAACTCTCATGCTGTATTAAAAGCCAGTAAATAAAAATGCGTTTTAAGATAAGATTTAAAAAGATTGACAGTATGAGCCTGTCTGATGTGTAGGGGTAATTTATTCCACAGCTTAGGCGCTACGACTGCAAATGCTCGATCACCTCTATGATCCTCAGATCACCTCAGATGCCCCTCCGGTGGTCCTCCTTGGGCTCTCGCACTCTGGGGCCTCTGGATGTCTGGGGCCTGGATCTCCTCCATGCCTGCTTCATGCCCTGGGGGACCGGGCTATGGCTCTCTGCATCCTCTTGCAGACCATTACATGGGGAAACAATTTGAATACAAGTGCGCTGATCCACACAGGTGTGCACACGGGTGTTCACTGTTCGTAGACTTAAATCACACCTTTATTGGCTGCTACTTCAAAGCACATTGTGTGCTGACTGTCCTGCGTGCTGCACAACAACACTGAATATTTAGTATTTACTGCTGTTTACACTTAGCTAGATTAATGCGATGGTGTTGTGTTTAGTATGTTGCTTTGTTTTTTTTTTTGCTTGTTTTCTATTCTTTTTCTGTCAACAAGTGATCCAGGAGATTTTATTTCCTGTGCAATATGAGTCCTAAGCATCCCAGAAACGACACAGAAAGTCAAACATAACTTTTAAAAACACCAGTATAGGCTCATAAGGCCCTGATAGTAAAAAACTACATTTCCGCAAAATGATGTCACTTCCGGTTTCGGGCAGGTCATGGCGGACATGCGATAGCTCGCGCTGATGGATGTAGGAAGTGTTACAAACAGCTGATCGGATCGGCAAAGCGTGTTTCTGGAATATTATGTTTTTGTTGCTGCAAGTGCTTTTTATGCAGAATTTAATTGCCATCAGCAACATTTGACCAGTTTTATAAATAAAGTCATATATGAAATTACTATAATGTAAATTAATGGTTGTAGTTTTTGTAGGCATTTCTGTTGACTTGTTATAGTTCAGCAGAAAATGGAAACTTTCAAATCAGTAAAATCTGCATGTTTGTCCATGTGGAGCCAAAAAAACCCACAAAGTTTCCAATTTAGCCATCATTTCCACCTTTGGAGACAGATGTTTTACTATACAACGCCTACTACTAGACAATCTTCAATGATTTCACTAAAACTGAAAGTCTTCTTGCTATCCTCTTCTAATTTAGTTCATAATGAATGGGATTTAGTATCTTGCCAAAGGACACATCAACATACAGACCCAAGAGCTGGGTACCAAAACAGCTAACCCTCAAAACAGTAGACTACCTGCCATAAATCCTGAGCCACCATATACCACAGACTTGTTGTTTTGTTGCTTTAATTAATTTATTATTAACAATAATATGCGGTGGCCCCTAGAGACAAAGCACGTACAAACTCCAAAACACATTTTAAGTGTTATTTGAACTTCCCAAACAGAGCTACCTAGATCACTTAAATAACACAATTGAAAGCATATTGTTTGTGTATTTATACACAAGTACTCATATATATTCAAATAATTAAAAAAAACATTCATTTACCTGTTACTACCACACAACAAATCCGTTGGTACTCCCTGGCTTGTGTAGCCACTAGGTAACAAAAGCTCAACACAACATCTAGCATTCTGGCATTCTGGAGCACTTCTGTTGTCTTTTGTGCGTGCTTCGGAGTTTGTACGTGCTTTGTCTCCAGGGGCCACCGTAAGTATACTTTTATTTATTCACTCCACATAAAATTTAATAAATAAATAAATAAATTTTAAATTAAAATTTTATGCTTTTTCCTTTTAAACAAATTTAAAGTGAAACAACACAAAACACTGCAAACCACAACACTATTAAATATAAATTAAAATATGAAAAAAACAAAAAGAACATGCATATTCTCTGTCATATAGGCCTGCATGAATAAACTTTCTGAATCCTTTATCATCCACAACTGACAATAGTTCTGGATGATTACTATACCTTTCTAATGTGACGTTGTTGTCCCATGCTCTCTTTCTCTCTCTCCTTCCCGCTCTGTTCCTGTGCTACTGCAAGTGTAACTACCGCCGCTCCCCCCTCTTCCCAGCGCAAAGCACAAGGCTCGCATGCTGAGTGAACCTGAAAAAAGTGCGAGAGAGAGGGTGAGAGAAAGAAGAAAAAACCACGGCTCGCGTCATTCACTTCAAAGAGTCACGACCGACACATCACTAATATGAAATTGAATCAAATGGAAAGCTTCTTTTTAAAATGTGCTTTATTAGTTTTAATCTTTTAATTTTATGCACATTGAATCACACAAAAATTAAATTATATGCAACTGTCTTTAACGTCGAGAAATGTGTTTAACATTTAAACCTATTTTCTGCATATTCCAGCATATAAAATACATTCTTTGTTCTGACTATTGTTAAATTTGTACATGTTTGATTTGTTTGGTTAGTGCACTGGGCCTTTAAGAGAAAGGCATGGTCCGTGTGCAGACGGGGGAAGTGTAAGAATGTGATCTATGCTGTGATTTATGCTGTGAAAGGCTGATAAAAAGGAATTCCCTGTGAGTATGCATTATTGTTTGTCACTTTTATGTTGTTTAATAGCAGTTAATTAGATGCTGTATTACACGTGCTAATTTATGGTTCGTAGACAGCTGTTTGGTGTTAGCATTAGCACTTGGTCACGCAGCTCCTCAAGTAATTATTTTAATTTGTCACTCATATATACTGTATTTTGTTGTTACAGTTTCACACCTGCCATATAAAGCAAAGTCTAAACCCACTCTGGCGTCAGTGACTTTTGTGTGGAGGTGTTTAACTCCTGGATAGTAGAAAGTGGTTCTACGAGGCCAGTACAGTGAAAAGGAACACCCTACTACAACGATGAAGACTGCATTGTTACACCCTGTATCCAGACCAGCACGACAGACGCAGTGACACCAAGTCAGCATAAATGTGCATTCAATCAGCTTAAAGATGGAGAAAGAAGAATATGAAGTAAGATCCACGACGTCAAAGAAATCTAGCCGCTCTTCCACAGCAAGTGTAATGTTAGCCGCCGCTACTGCCCGCGCTAAAACTGAAGCTGCCCAAAAAAGAGCTGAGTTTGCAAAGAAGGAAGTTGAATTTAAAGTAGAAAGAGCCAAATTAGATGCAAAGCTTGATGTTCTAGCAAAAGAAAGTGAAGCTGAGGCCGCAGCCGCTGAAGCAGCTGTCTTGGAGTCTGCTGTTGCAAGTTTTGACATGAGTGATGAGCACCTGAGCTTACCAAAGGAGACACAGAGTTCTCATGAGCGAACTACAGACTATGTCAATATGCATCAGGCACGCAGTGATTCAGTCAAATCAAAGGACGTCAAAATAGAAAAAGTCGAGTATGCAAATCGACCTAAGCCACCGGACATGTCACCGGATGAACTGCCCTCAGCACCAAAGGACTATGGCTCCCTCAGACCCCCCGATCACAGAGATTACTCACCTGAAAGGCAAGGACAACAGTTACACTCTGTTAACTATCAGCAGCACCTAAGCCATGTCTCACCAGGGTTTACACCACCCTCTGCTGGACGTTTTCGGTACTACCCTCCAGATCCAAATTCCTCTAGGGACTCTAATGAGCTTGCCAAATATTTAATGAGAAGTCAGTTGTTAACCTCTGAACTCACCAAGTTTGATGACAAGCCGGAGAACTATTTATCTTGGAAGTCATCTTTCATCAACGCCATTGACACTCTAGAGCTTAGGGCGTCTGAACAAATCGACCTCCTTGTAAAATCACTTGGCCCAGAATCTACCAAGCATGCACATCGCATCAAAGCTGTAAACATAACAAACCCAGCTGTGGCATTAGAGCTAATCTGGGAGAGGCTAGAAGAAACCTATGGGTCGCCAGAAGCCATTGAAAGTGCTCTTTTCACCAAACTTGATCAATTTCCTAAAATAGGGCCCAGAGATAATCAAAAACTAAGAGAGCTGAGCGATCTGTTGCAGGAGATAAATGCAGCAAAACAAGAAGGGTACTTGCATGGACTCTCCTATCTCGATACAGCGCGAGGTGTTGCTCCCATTGTGGATAAGCTGCCGTATGGGATTCAAGACAAGTGGATGATGGAAGGCTCACACTACAAACAGCGGCACAGGGTGACCTTCCCTCCATTCACATTCTTCTTACAGTTCATACAGACACAAGCAAAGGCACGCAACGATCCAAGCTTCAATCTGTTGTCAACCTGCAACTCTGGAGTTAAAAGGGACAAGCTTGGAGATGGTTACAGCAATAACCGCAGGTCAGTTTCAGTGCATAAAACCAACGTTATAGCCATATCTGAGGGAGGACCGGACAAATGTTGTCCTGTGCACAACAAACCTCACGCCTTACAACAGTGCAGAAGTTTCAGAGAAAAGCCAATTCAGGAACGAAAGGCAATTTTAAGCAACACAACATCTGTTTCCAGTGCTGCGCTTCTAACAAACACGTAGCTCGCGACTGTCAAGCAGAAATCAAATGCTCTGAATGTAACAGTGATAAGCACCCAACAGCTCTGCATTCAGATGTTCCTCGCCTTCCCAAAGCTCTTCAGCCCCCTGCAAGTCACGGCGGGGAGAAACAAGAATTAAAAGAGACTGCAGTTGTTTCAAGTTGCACCGAGGTATGTGGGGAAGGATTTTCTGGGAAATCTTGCTCAAAAATATGCCTGGTTAACGTTTACCCTGCCAACGATCCTAGTAAACGCCAGAGAATGTATGTCATGCTAGATGACCAGAGTAACATTTCACTAGCACGCTCTGAATTTTTTGACATGTTCAAGGTTAATGGTAAGGCAGAGCCATACACCCTCCAGACATGCAGTGGCGTAGGTCTCACTTCTGGCTGAAGAGCCTCTGGGTATATGATAGAGGCAATTGATAGCTCCCTCGCTATTCAGCTGCCCATGTTAATTGAATGCAACATGATTCCTAACAAAAGAGAGGAAATTCCCACTCCCTCCGCGGCTTACGCACACAGTCACCTCAAAGGTATAGCACACAAAATACCACCCTTTGACAGTGGTGCAGACATTTTGCTGTTGCTTGGAAGAGACATTTTGAGAGTTCACAAAGTGCGCAGTCAGATCAATGGTCCGCACAATGCACCATACGCACAGAAACTGGACTTAGGCTGGGTGATAATAGGAGATGTGTGCTTAGGCAATACTCATAAGCCTTCCCAAGTCTCTACCTTTAAGACTCACGTTCTATCGGATGGAAGGCCAACTCATTTTTCCCCATGCGAAAGCCACTTTACTGTCAAGCCAGACACCTGTCTCTTAAATCGACACTTAGTACTTGGTGGTTCAAACATAAAGGACAGAACACAAAACAGAACTATAGGAAACAATGTTTTCTGCCAGACCAAGAATGACAATAAGCTTGCACCCTCCATGGAAGATCTGCAGTTCCTGAATATCATGGACAATGAGTGTTTTCAGGATGAGTCACAAAGCTGGGTGGCTCCACTGCCATTTCGCCAGCCCAGAGCATTGCTGCCTAACAATCACCGCTACGCACTCAGCCGCCTCAAGTCACTTGAACGAACTCTAGACAAAAACCCAAAAATGAAAGTTCACCTGATAGACTTTATGCAGAAAATGTTGGACAATGGGCACGCGGAGCTTGCACCCCCAGTACAAGAGAACAAAGAGCGTTGGTATCTGCCCTATTTCGGAGTGTACCATCCTCAAAAGCCGTCACAAATCCGAGTGGTATTTGACTCCAGCGCGCAGTTTGAAGGTATGTCGCTCAACACAGTGCTGTTATCAGGACCTAATCTGAACAACAGTCTATTAGGTGTGCTAGTGAGGTTCAGAAAACATCCAGTCGCAGTAACCGCAGATATCCAGCAGATGTTCTATTGCTTCCTGGTGCGCGAGGACTGCAGAGATGTACTGAGGTTTGTCTGGCACAAAGACAACGATCCACAGAAAGGGCTCGTGGATTACAGAATGTGCATGCATGTACTTGGAAACAGCCCCTCGCCTGCTGTGGCCACATATGGTTTGAGGAGGGCCGCGCAAAGGGGAGAAGCCAAATACGGGTCAGATGTTCGCCATTTCATTGAGCGTGATTTTTATGTGGATGATGCTTTAAAGTCTGTCCCCACCGAACATGATGCTATCGACCTCCTGAAATGGACACAAAACATGCTAGCAGACTCAAACCTTCGCCTCTTAAAAATAGCATCAAATAAGGTTGAAGTGATGGACGCATTCGCACCTCAAGACCGAGCCAAGGATCTCCAAAATCTGGATCTGTTCAAGGATGAACTCCCAGATCAGCGCAGTCTTGGAGTAAAGTGGAATATAATGGAGGACTATTTCACTTTTCACATTCCTCATGCTGAAAAGCCATACACACGAAGAGGAGTCCTTTCAACTGTGAACAGTGTGTTTGACCCGCTTGGGTTTTTGGCCCCAGTCACCGTTCGAGGATGTCTGCTTCTAAGAGAGTTGTCGCTACAGACAACAGAGTGGGACTCACCTCTCCCAGAGGATCTGAAAGGCAGATGGATAGAATGGCAACAGTCCCTCCAATGCCTCAGCAAAGTCAACGTTCCACGCACTTACACTAAGATGTCACTGTTACAGGCTAAATGTGTAGAACTTTGTGTCTTTTCAGATGCGTCCATGAAGGCAATATGTGCAGTGTCATACCTCAAGGTCACCACTGGGGATGGCAAGACAGAGGTTGAGTTTGCCCTAGGTAAGGCACGACTCGCTCCACAGCCAGAGCTCACTGTACCTAGGCTCGAACTCTGCGCTGCAGTAATGGCGGTTGAAATGGCAGAGGTCATATGTGAAGAGATTGATCACCCCATAGACAAAACTAGTTTCTATACAAACAGCAAGGTGGTTCTTGGTTATATTCACAACCAATCCAGACATTTTTATGTCTATGTAAACAATCGTGTGTGTCGTATTAGAGAGTCAACTACTCCAGAGCAATGGCATTTCGTTACGACCGACCAGAATCCTGCTGACCACGGCTCACGATCAGTTCCAGCCGCTGAGTTAGATCACACGACATGGTTCACAGGTCCAGCGTTTCTCCAGTGCCCTTCATACATCCATCTAGAGCAGACTGATTACAAACTGCTGGACCCAGACAACGACGCAGAGGTGCGCCCAGAGGTAAAGACACTTTGCACTAACATAACAAAGGAAGTTTTGGGCTCAGGACGTTGGGAGCGTTTCTCCACATGGCGCTCATTTCGGAAAACCATGTCAAACTTGATTCACATCGCACAATGCTTTTCACAATCAAACGTTAAGCCAAACTGTAAAGGATGGCACATGTGTAAAACGGCCATCACCCCAGAACTGTTAGATCAAGCAGAGACAATGATCATTAAAAATGTGCAGTTTGAAACATATACAGACGAGATAAAGCGGATCTCTGAAAAACAGAACCTCCCAAAAAACAGCCCACTGGCAAAACTAAACCCTGTGATTGGAAGTGACAATCTGCTGAGAGTTGGTGGTCGCATTAATCGCGCCGGGCTGGGAGTAAAAGACACCAACCCTATTATCTTGCCATGCAGTCACGACATCACTACCCTCCTTGTGCGCCACCACCATGAGAAAGTAAGCCATCAAGGCAGGCATTTTACAGAGGGCGCTGTCCGAGAAAGTGGCTTGTGGATTGTAGGAGGAAAAGGCTGTATTTGCGGAGTCATAAGTAAATGTGTGACATGTAAGAAGCTGAGAGGGAAGTTTGAGGAGCAATTAATGAGTGATTTGCCCGTAGATCGCCTCCAAGTTGAGCCCCCCTTTTCTTACGTGGGTATGGACATGTTTGGCCCATGGGAAGTAACTACAAGGCGTACAAGAGGGGGACAAGCAAACAGGAAGCGGTGGGCAATATTATTCACGTGCCTGTGAACAAGGGCTGTCCACATTGAACTAGTGGAGGAGATGAGCTCTTCAAGTTTCATTAATGCACTGAGGCATTTCTTCGCCCTCCGAGGACCCGGAAAACAACTGCGCTCGGACTGCGGCACTAATTTCATTGGTGCTCACAAAGAGATGGCCACAAATGCACCAGAGAAGGACAAAGTGCAACACTTTCTGCAGGACCAGAAGTGTTCCTGGGTTTTCAATCCTCCCCATTCTTCCCACATGGAGGGAATATGGGAACGGATGATTGGTTTAGCACGGCGAATACTTGATAACATGCTGCTGCAAACTGGTCGTGTTCAACTCACTCATGAGATCTTGATCACATTTCTTGCGGAAGTCACAGCTATACTGAATGCACGACCGTTGTTGCTAGTATCATCAGACCCAGAACATCCTCACATTCTATCACCGGCGATGCTGCTGACACAAAAGACTGGAGTTGTACCCACCATCTGTGATGATGTAGGACCCAAAGAAATGCTCAGAAGCCATTGGAAGCGGGTTCAGTTCCTTGCAGACACCTTCTGGAGCAGATGGCGCAAGGAATATTTGCACAGCCTCCAAATTCGTCAAAAGTGGCACCACAAGAACATTGACATTAAACAGGGAGAATTCGTTCTCCTCAAGGACAAACAAACAAGAAGAAATGAGTGGCCAATGGGCGTAATCGAAAAGACAGTTGCGAGCGAAGATGGAATTATCAGAAAGGCCGAAGTTAGAGTTGCTTCCAAGGGGAATGTTAAGACTTATCGGGGCCTGGAGCCTGGGGCTCGCTCGGGCCACTTCGGAGGTGGGGTGCCCCCGGTCTCTCGGCCTGGGGCTCGGTCACTCAGGCACGGCTGGCTGCCGGCGGAGCTCAAGGGCGCGTCACTGCAACTCCCCCTGGCTTCTGCTCTGCGGCTGCTGAGTGAGCCCTCATCTGGGACTCTCCTCAGCTCTTTCTGGGACAGTGGCGCGGCTGCCCCTCTGTTGGTCTTCCTTGGTCTCTTGTGTTCTGGGGGCCTTTGGATCTCCTCCATACCTGCTTCATGCCCTGGAGGACGGGGCTGTGGCCCCCCCACACCCTCTAGCAGATCATTACATGGAGGAACCTTTAAAAAAAAAAAAAAAAACAAGCGCGTCATCTGCTCATTCTTTTGGTTTTTGTCTTTTGCCCTTCTCCCCCGTCCCTCTTCTCAGCTGTTTCTCTTTCCCTCTTTCTTTCTCCCCTTCTTTCCCCCAGTCAAGTCTGTCCCGTATTCAGTAAGTGAAAATAAAATAAACAATAAAAGGTGAATCAAATGGACCATTACGGCAAGGCTGGGATGGTCAATTTGGTAAAGTAAATCCGTTGGGCATCTTTCTTTGCCTTTAGACAACAATTCTGATGGCAAAAGTACGGTGGCCCCTAGAGACAAAGCACGTACAAACTCCAAAACACTTGCAAAATCCAAAACACTTGCAAATTCCAAAACACGTACAAACTCCAAAACACTTGCAAACTAAAAAACACATGCAAATTCCAAAACACGTACAAATTCCAAAACACGTACAAATTCCAAAACACTTGCAAAATCCAAAACACTTGCAAACTCAAAAACACATGCAAATTCCAAAGCACGTACAAATTCCAAAACACGTACAAATTCCAAAACACTTGTAAAATCCAAAACACTTGCAAACTCAAAAACACATGCAAATTCCAAAACACAACGGAAGTGCTCCAGGACGCTAGGGGCAGTGTTGAGCTTTTGTTACCTAGTAACTACACAAGCCAGGAAGTACCAATGACCGGATTTGGGGTTTGCAGCCTTAAAGAAAATGGTGGAAGCGGAGCGGAGGAAGAGTAAACTTTCAGAAGTAAGTACTGAATATTATGTCACTTATTTATGCGCAAATATTTTTTTAATGAAGAACATTAAACCATTATTGTTGGCCACATGTCGGGAAAGTTATGTGACATTAGTCATGTCTGTACTTTCAGAATTAACTTGGTTTTAAAGCCTTTACTTTAAAAAAATATATATATATAGTCGACCTTAATCTTACAGAGATTGTGATGATTTTGTGGATAATTAAAGTCAGTCATATATCCACAAACACAACAAGCTGAAAGTCAGTGATGCTGCTCGGTTTGCAGTCCTGAATATCACAGCACAAGGAAGATTCACTGCACTGTTAATGTTAGCTATGTTATATTGCTGCCTCTGTTTGGTGGTGTCGAGCCAAACTGACTTTAACGTGTGTTTGAACGAGCTGACGGTTCACTTGTTAAGCTGAAAGAAAGATGCTTTAAAAACCTCAAAATCCCATCCTTTTGTGAACCTCAGGACCAAAAATGGTCCCGCCCCAAAAGTGCTCTAAAAATGTTATATATCAATATTTTTTTCTACTTTAAATTAGTCAATCTTTTAAAACTACTTCTGCTTAAAATATCCATGTCAAGTTTTAATTATATTTTCATTGTTTTAACCCTTTAAATCCCAGTTTTATTACATGAGCGCCCTGTTTTTTTAGCCCCAAAAAACAAAAAAACTAAATATTTTCCAAAAAAAACATTTGAAGTAATATTTGTTTGTTATTATAATTAGGCCTTTAGATGGACTAAAGATTGGCACCAACAGTCATTTCGATCGCCTTTTATTTTTTTTTCCAGGAGCGCATTTCATAAAATGCACACTATCGACCACGCCCAAAAAGTGCTATAAAAAATTCATATATTAATATTTTATTCCACTTTAAATTAGCCAATCTTTTAGACCTACTTCTCCTTGAAATATTCATGTCAAGTTTTAATTACATTTCGCGGATTTTAACCCTTTATATCCCGGTTTCGTCACATGAGCGCACTGCTTTTTTTGCCCCAAAAACATAAAACATAAAACATAAAATATTTTCCAAAAAAAACATTTGAAGTAATATTTTATTGTTATTATAATTAGGCCTTTAGATGGACAAAAGATTGGCACGAACATTAATTTCGATCCGGTTTTAATTTTTTTTCCAGAAGCCAAAAATGTCCCCAGGCGGCGCTGCTGCTCCTGCTCCCCCGGGGAGGAGTGCCTCTGCCGCGGGTGTGTTTCGCGCAGCGCAGCATATGGTTCGGTTCCCGTGTCTGCAGCACACACTTCCGCTACCACGTGAAAACAAATACGTCATTTCCTGTTGATTAAAAAAAAAATAAAAAAAAATCAAACGAACCTAAGGGTAGAAAATGGTCCGGAACGAGCAGCGGGCCAAGCTGCTGCTGTACGCGGGAAATTAGTCTGCCTTTTCCGGGTATCTGTCTCGAGCAGGCCGCTGGAGAACATGTGTATGTTCCAGCAGGCGTCACATGTGGAGCAAGGGCGCCACCCGGTGGACAAATAAAAAAATTACAACTCTAAGGCCTGTAGTCCAAAACGAAACCTAAGCCGGAAACCTGACGATCGATTTGACCCTAATTTTTCTGGCGTGAAAAATAGCGTTTATAATGGGTTTCAATGGGGCACAAATCGGCCACGAGGTTCGATAGTGGATGTATGCCTTTTATTCAGCCATTTAAGCTCATTTAAAAAACTCAGACTGAAATTTTAAAATAAAATGGGAAAAAAATACATGTTTGAAAATTTGGCTATACTCCATTAAACACAGTGGAAATGGCGTGGAATTAAAAAACGGAAAGGCCACGAAATGGTCCCAGGTTCTACAGAGGGTTAATCATTCAACAAGTTCCACAATTTCAACAGCAACTTAACTGAAAGGGACAGGAACTAGTTCACAATAACAGTTGTCTCAAGGCCTTATAGATTGTAAGATAAAGATACTACAATATTGGTGATGGTGACCAGGTAGAACTCTCTAGTAGAACAATATCACAGAGGTTCAGCAATATTTTGTCAATATTGGAGAAATGATAAAAGTGATATTTGTTTAATATGTCCAAAGGTCATATCCTGATACAAGTGATACAAGAGGTAAGATAATACTGTGCACTGTTAGTATCTGGTAAGACTTCTAGGGACAAATTCACTAGCTGGGCCCACGTCCTCATTTTAGGTTTGACAGCGTTTTAGTAGGTAAAAGTGAATTCTTTGGCATGAATTGAGCTGCGGTTTCAGGAAGGCCTCGAAGGGGACTGGCGATGGCTCCCGGGCCTGGCAGATCCCCATGTACTCCGTGTTTGGAGGCGTGGTCCTGCTCCTGCAATTCCGATACACAATCTCCAGTAAAATAACTTAAAATAATTCCTAACCTAAAAAACTACAGGTTATCCAGGCTTTTGTGTTTTTAAATCAATAGCTTAACCAATTGATTTTTATCATTTGACAGTGGGCACATCTCTATGCTTTTAGTGCTAGACCTCAGTGCAGCAGTTAATAATGTTCACCATATTAAATTAGATACATTAGAATCATTTTTAAGTATATGGCAAAAGAACATGGTTAATCATGTTTAGCCATAATGCACAGCTCTGTTTTGCAAAAGCAAAGACAAAATATCAGCACAAACACCTCATAAACACCTCAACTGTTGAGCACAGTGGTGGATGAGTCATGATATGGCTTATTTAGCCACAGCACCTTATAGTCATTGGGTCTTCTGTATTCCAAAATATTCTAGAGTCAAATGTGAGGCCATCTGTCTGATAGCTAAATCTCAGCTGAAATTACATCATGCAACAGGAGCGTAATCCCAATAACAGCAGCAAATTTACAGTAGAATGACTTTAAAAAAAGCAATCGAGGTAGTTCAATGGCACAGTCACACCAGACATCAGCCCAACTGAGATTTTTGGTTATACACAGATTCCTATATGACTGAAGTTACACAGAAAACAGTTACCTCAAGGTATTGCTGCTAAAGGTGGATCTGCAAACTACTTAATCTCTGAAAACTAGTGGGTAATGACTCTGACTTTTAGGGAATCACTTCCCATATTATACGAAGATGTACTCAAACTGTTTATCAGAGGGAAAACATGATTTTTAGAACGCTCAAGTCTAACATTAACTGACATAATGTTAAGTAATGTAAAATAGCCAGCTGTCATTGTTGTTGTCCAGCACTTGTCAGCTGCCACATGTCTGATCAACTGACAATAATAGCAATTGTGGCAATATCTGTAATAAATAAGCATGTTTATTC
This sequence comes from Astatotilapia calliptera, assembly GCF_964374335.1. Classification (NCBI taxonomy): domain Eukaryota; kingdom Metazoa; phylum Chordata; class Actinopteri; order Cichliformes; family Cichlidae; genus Astatotilapia; species Astatotilapia calliptera. Next base: position 15,649,371 of record NC_137423.1, read on the forward strand.
AAATTTCAATGTGTTCGTGCCCTGACTTTAGATGAAAAAGAGAAGGAGAATGAGATGAAAAGAAAGTGAGAATGAGAAACATATGATGAAATGTACAAATCCCACATGGTAACATATAGTTCAAAGCTGCTGTAAGGGGTCAGTTATAAGCAGTGTTGGGACTAACGCGTTATTAAGTAACAGGTTACAGTAACTATGTTATTATTGTGGTAACTAGCACGGTAACTAGTTATTATGCCAAAATCAGGAACGCGTTAGTCGTTACTGGGATTTAGATAGGGTCGTTACTTCATGTGGCGGCTATCGCGGAGCTTCCACAGATTCAGTAACATTAGCAAGTGGTGGAAGCCAGCAGGTGGATGAGAGAAAGGGGAGGCAGGAGGAAGAGAGACCCGAAGCGGCCGCCGGTTCGAGTGTCAGGTGAACTGAACTTCAGGTAAGAAGTTATGACCTGCAGTCTGTCTGGGTCAGATATAAACCAAGTTTAGGTGGAGTTTATTGTCGCTATTCTGACTTTTTCCTACTGCGTACTAGCTAGCATGACGGAGTTTCTATACAGCTGGGTGGGTGCTATGATGTTAGTGATGTTGAACTTTATTTTGTTCATAAGGTTAATTATTGCCAACCGTCGAGTAAAAAACAGAATCGTCTCGTATTCAGAGAAAATATTATGCGTTTTGTATTGAAGTGAAAGGGAGCACAGTTTGTCCCGTACTTCAGGTACAATGAAAAAGACACAAAGCTGGAGCTGCACAGCTGCCTCTTCTTCTCCCATTCTCTCCCCCTCCCTCTCCTGTTTCTACTTCAATCATAAAATTGATCAAAGATCAGCTGATTGGCTTTTCTCTCTTGTTTGTTTATCGCCCACTTTGCGCCAGAAAGAGGAAACCAGCGGATGTCGTGCTAAACAACAGCAGCACGTATCAGCTGATGTTTGCTGGAGCCACAGCAGTAAAAGCTGTTGGTCATGATATCGGTTTGATTATCTGGTGAGAGGGAAACATGAAGATGAAACCAGTAGATGTCCTTACAGAATCATCAGAGCTGAACAGGTGATGGAGAAACAGCTTTACCTTTAGGTCACATGAATGAGTTGAAGGGAAGTTATGAACTGTTTCTGAGAGACAAATAATACCAGGATCCTTTTTCTACGTAGCTGACAGCTGGTAAATTTGCAGGGGGGGATCTAGCAAAGTTTTGCCAGGGGGGCAGGTAGGGCATTAACACGGAAAGAGGGGCACAAAGAAATACTTTTCTTTCTTATTCTCATTTAAAATATCTAGCTTTTAATAAATAATTATCTGAGGCTTACAACAAATGATTGATAGATTGCTACATATATACTATCAAAACAGTGTACATCACTGTCACAACAGAGTTTGTTTTCATTCAAAGGCTTTATGATTTTTCCTATAATGGCGGGCCAGCCTGGGCCGATTTTTTTGTCCCAGTCCAGCCCTGTATGCAGCTCATCTGCAGTCTGGTGTTACCTACATCTTCCTATTCAGAAGGCAGAATTTCCGAGTTCTGAGTACAATCGAAAGCACCACGACTGCAGTTTTTGTGTTGGATGTAAAAAGTACACATGACGCTGTGACGTAGGCTAGAATCATGGCGGCGGTCAATGACGGTCCAGGCGTGGGATTTCTCTCGTGGAAATATGCACATTATCTTTTCCTTTCTATTGGTAGGTGGCACAGTGCACTTGTGGCAAGTAAGCAAGCTAGAAGACTGGCAGTCTTGCTGGGTATCCAGTTATGGAAGCAACACATTAACAAGAGAATTCTGAGTAAAACCAAAATTACTTTCCCTAGCAACTAGTTACTTTGAAAGTAACGAGTAACTTGAAGTAACTGAGTTACTTTTGATAGATGTAACTAGTAATGTAACTAAGTTACTAATTTAAAGTAACTTACCCAACACTGGTTATGAGTGAGTTTTAATTTAAAGCTCACAAGTGGCTCTTTTAAACTATATTTAGATATTTAAAATATTTATCAGATTTCATCTTCTTTTTAGAATTCTCAAGAAACTCAACCATTCTAATAGCATTTTATTAATTTATTCTGTTAGAGTATTGAGGGTTAATGGACTTAGTAGTGACATGTTTTTTTATTCTGCTATTCTTTGTCCTTTATCATTCCTCTTTCTGTCTTACTGAGCTTCTTTCTGCCCTGTTGTTTATTTAATTATCCTACTCTGCACCAAACTATCCCTTTTTTCTTTTTCCACTTATTTTCATTCCCCTCTTCTCTTCCCCACTAGCTGGTAGATTTGGGCCCCTCCTACTACCTCCACAAGCATTTCAAGGCTCATGCTGTCATCTATTTTATTCTGAGGCTTGTTGTAGTCAGCAGGTCTTTCTTTTTTTCATACGGACATTGTATCTGCATTCTAAAATTAATTGAGACTTTGTGTTTCTACAGCGCAAACACAAAAGGATCACTTTAAAATGGTAGTAGAGGGGAGTCATGAAGTGCAGAATTGAGGTATAAAGGTGGAAAACTGTTGTGTGTGTTTTTTTTTAATTCAGCTGACATGTTGGATTTCAGCATCTCGTCACAAATATTGATGGCTTTTAGAAATTAAGACAATTGCATATTGCTCTCTTTCCTAGGAAATGTGAAGAAAAATTTGCATGCCTCTGTTTCACACCAAAAGGTATTTATTTTGTCTTGCATCTATATAGGTTAGAACAGCAAAAGGTCTGCCAGAGTGTTACACAAAAGGTTTTAATAGTGCGTTTTTCTGTTCCAAGAAGTGCCATGATGCATTGTGCCATGTTGCCTTATCTGAATGCACTTGTTAGATGACTTTGAAAAGAACAGGCAAACTAGAGTGTGAGCCTGAGACAGGAAGGGGGAATATAAGGTGACAGAAAAGGATGAGCTTCAGGGAGAGAAAGGAGAAAGGACATGAATTGGAGGTGAGAAGAAAAGAGTTGTTTGGGATAATAAGAGAAAGATTTTTTTTCAGAGAGAAGTGAGTACATCATTAAGAGAATGCACTTTCGCCACCTACAATGAAGTCTCCAATTATATTTGAAATTTGCAAGGCAATGCATGAAGTGTTATTGTTGCTGTTCTCCACCTGGAAATAGACCTTACCCCATGTGATGCTGATATCAATTTTCTGTTTCTTCTGTTGTCTGAAAAACAACAGCAATGAAAATAATTGCTGGTCCTCTAACAAGTGAATTTGTGCACCTCTCAGGCATCATTGTAAAGCTTGTATTGCTACCCTTGACTTGAAGGTGAATGCAATTCATGGATCCTACCACAACACTTCATGGTCATGTGTAAATAATCATTCTCAGTGTACAATGACAACTTTCAAATTGTGTGAAAATGGCCATATACATGGATAGCAACAATTGCTAATTTAATATAATTGCTTTTCCTGTTTGGAATAATGTTAGGTCTGGATGTTCCAGACCTGAAAATGACAAAATCATTGGCTTTTAAAAGGTGATCAGACTTGCAGGTATCAATCATCTGAGTATCAACACCTGGCTGCTATTTACCTTCTTATTCTTATGAAAGGGTAAGAGTTGTACTTATTTTTCACTGCTTCTGCATTTTGGGTTAATGTTTTTCTTTCATTACACAAATAGTGAAATGTATCATTTCTGGTTATTTTTTGTAGTTCATCTAAAGCTGCATTTACCTAATTTTAAGACCTGTTAAGGACCAGATCTTTTTTTTTTGTCACCCTGGAATTTCTCAAAGCACAGAATTAGATTTAGGGAAAATATTGAAAAACCTACAGTGGATTTAGAGATCTGAGGTAAACAACACTGATCATAAGTCGCAAAACCTAAAATTCTTACATTTACATACCAAGAAATGTCTTTTGTTATCAGCTCCTCAGAAAACAGAGCCCAACACATCTGTCCAGTCACTCAACAATGCACTCATTAATCAGGAAGAAGCTACTGGAAATATTTCAGATTTAAAATGATAACAAAGGAGATTGAAAAACTGTTGTATTTTGCCTGGAGAAAGATAAATCTGTTATGTAACAGAAATCTATTCAAATGTCAAAATCATTTCACATCATTTACAGCTGACATTAACAGGTGTTAAAGGGGCTCGTAACATTTACATGAAGCCTAATGTTTTTTCCACACTGGCCTTTCAGAGAGCCAAAGTTCCAGACTACCTGAATTTGTAGATGGATGACTGAGGCTACATCATAAAAACCCGCCCATAAGAGAAGGAGACAGATGCAGTGAAAGAAACAGCCAGAAGACAAAATCCATGAGAGAAATAGGGAAGATTTTATGGACAGTGGCTCATTTTGACAGAGACACATTGAACAGTCCACTCTGCACACCTCACCGAAAAGCCCAGAGTTTCAACACCAAAACTCTTAACTGAACTGCCCATTTCTCCAGTTGCATGGACATCCCTGCGTCAGAGTGGGAAAAGTAGTGAATCAGGAAAAGTATAAGAGATATAGGCAAATGAGACAAACAAGAGTTCTTCTACCAGGCAGCTCCACAGTTTGTGCAGCTACAGTTTCACCAGGCAAATTGCCATTTTGGAATTTTTATCTACCCCAAGGAAGCAAGGTTTTTGGTAACGCTTCTGTGCGCGCGGGTGTGTCATTCTGTCTGCACACATGATAGCTTAAAAAGCTTTACATGAACTCTGATAAAACTTTGTGTGGTCATTTTTATTTTTCATTAAAATTTGGTTTAGATCCAACAAGGTCTTTGTGTTCAACTGAATGATTTATTGTTCAAAAAATGGCTATTATTCTGAAGTGTGGTGTGTATAGTCAACATATAGCAGTACTGTACAAACACTTGCATTTGAACTTTGACCTCTCCTTTATAGACAATAAAATGCTCTGAAAGCAAAGTAATAATAATGTTATTGCATTGACATCACTTGTTATTGAAATGATTGTGTAATTGTTTGTCATGTAGACTTGGACTTTCACTCCACATGACATTCTGGGTAGAAAAACAAAAGTAAAAACAAAACAAACTCTACAAGGGCTTCAACATCAGCAATATGAAATAGCAGCAATGTGTCATAATTAAAATGCTATCTAAACAGACTGATTAGAAGGCAACAGTAAATAACCACCAGTGTTGGTCAAGTTACTTGAAAAAAGTAATCAGTAACTAATTACTGATTACTTCCCCAAAAAAGTAATCCCGTTACTTTACTGATTACTTATTTTCAAAAGTAATTAATTACTTAGTTACTTAGTTACTTTTTAAAAACACGATTTACAACCTGAAGAGGTGATAAAGCGATAGCGCTTTCAGCCCAATTCTACTTTTTCCGCATAATCCATCATACAAAATGTAATCAGATGGAAAAGTATCTTTTTTTAACTTGTTTTATCAGTTTGAATCTTTTAACTTTTTTCATCAAGCAAAGATTTAATTATATGCAACATTCTCTGAGTTGAATAAATTAGTTTAACATTTAAACCTATTTTCTGCACATTCCAGCACATAAAATAAAATATTTTTTGTGTTTACACTCAGTCTTTCAAATAGATGCAAGTAAAACACAGCAGAAAATAAATAAAGTCAAAGACTCAGCGGTCCTTTTGCTCTATTTTCACCTGTAAAGCAGGAGTAGAGTAGGCGGAGGTTTACCCTGGTGCAGGTGTGCTGCGGTCAGTTGAAGAATCCGCGAGTTTCTCTGTGAATTTCCCATTACGTCGTTGCCCATTCGGTGCTTGTTTAGGGGTTTTTTTTTCGCTGTAAAAATAAGTTTTCTTCCCACGCACAACGGACACTAATGTTTTTGTCACTTTTTATGGAATCAAACTCAAAGTAAGGTCAGTACTTCCACGCTTTAAACGCTGCACACTCATACTCTCTCCCACAATCGATATGTTATCCATTGTTGATCTGCACACAGCTGTTGTCACTAACGGCGCACTCACTTACGTCACTGTCGTGAGACATTCTCGCAAAAAAGATCACGGTTTTAGTAACGCAGTAACGCAGCGTTCCTACGGGAAAGTAACGGTAATCTAATTACCGTTTTTGCAATAGTAATCCCTTACTTTACTCGTTACTTGAAAAAAGTAATCAGATTACAGTAACGCATTACAAGTAACGCGTTACTGCCCATCTCTGATAACCACTTGTTGTACCAAGGTATGCATTAGAGCAGGGGTCACCAACCTTTTTGAAAGTGAGAGCTACTTCTTGGGTACTGATTAATGTGAAGGGCTACCAGTTTGACACACACTTCTCAAATAACAAATTTCCTCAATATAACTTAATTATGTGTTATCATTAATAATTAATGATATTCATCTATGTAAAGACACTAATTATGTTAATTATTTTTCACCATAATTATAAAGAATGCAAGTAGGAAACAAGGTAGGAAACAGATAAATATCAATATGCAACACTTTATTTCTATAAATCTCTGCAAGTATTTACATTTTGAAGTGATCACTTCTACAACATTTTCACTTACCACTAACAAATTTTAACAAATCATGCACATTATTTTTGTATGTATGTAACATACAAAAAAAAAATCAACTTTCAAATTTTACAGAACGTTTCACCAAATTGGCAGCATTTTAAAGCAAATTGTCACATGTTACAATTAACAAACACATTTGTTTTTCAATAATCAAATTAAACTTTGACATGACACTGTAATGTTGCCACTGAGAACATCTAATATGGCTTTCTTTGTCTGTTAGTGGGAAACCTGGCGTTGCATGCTGTTCACCAGTGTGTTGTAATCTGAGGTATAACATGACACTGCAACTCTGAGTGAGTCTTGCAGATGTGCATCAGAGAGGCGTGTTCTGTCTTTGTTCTTGATGAAGTTCATGTCAGAAAAGGCTCATTCACAAAGATAGGTTGAACCAAACAAGCTGGCAACCTTCATAGCTGCTGTGCCTACACCACTGTACTTTTCTGTGTCAACAAGGCACCAAAAGTTTGGTGCACCTTTGATAGGCTTTGAGGTGGACGTCATTTTGCAATGTTACAATTTTGATTTCCACCTGTCCAGCATCCCAGCTGAACATTGAACTTAGTTGCTCAGCAATGCATGTTGTGCCCACATTGATGAAAGGATTGGAAACGAATGAGACACATGGCTCAAGCTGATCAAGGTCACAAAACCTGTTCTCAAACTCTTGACCAAGTCGGTTTATGACTTGAGTGTACTTTTCTGCAACTTTGTCAAAAGGCTCAGATGCAGAAGCATTGTCTTTCAGCACCATCTGCACAGAGGGAAAGTGCAGCACCTTTTTTCTCTGTAAACGCACAGAAAAGATGCTCATCTGGGCTTTAAATCCATTTAAAGCACTTATGTCAGCAACAGTCTTACCTTTGCCTTGCAGCTCACAGTTCAAAAGGTTCAGTTTCCCAGTAATGTCTGTTAAAAACACAAGGTCAAGTGTCCACTCAGTGTCCTCCAGCAGAGATGTGTCTTCCCCTTTGGATTGCATGAACTCCTTGATTTCACCCAAAAGTGACAAAAAACGAAGCAAAATCTGTCCCCTGCGGAGCCATCGGATTTCCGTATGTAGTAGCAGGTCACCATATTCAGCTGACAGCTCCTCCAATAGCACCTTGAATGCTCTGTGTTGTTTAGCTCTGGAGTGGATGCTGTTTATGATCTTCACGACGGGAGTCATGACGTGCTCGATCACCTTTGCGCATAACGCCTGCTGGGGAATGATGCAGTAGTAATGCATGAAGTTTGGGAACTTCTGAGTAAAAATAGCAAGAAAAAATAAAAATAGATGCAGCTTACTGGTAAGTTTTTATGGTGAGCTATTTTTAGAACAGGCCCGCGGGCGACTCATGTGGTCCTTGCGGGCGACCTGGTGCCTGCGGGCACCGTGTCGGTGACCCCTGCATTAGAGCATCTCCTAACAAGCAATATGTCAAGCCTCGCGGCAGATGGGCTACAGCAGCAGAAGATCACAGATCTTTTTTAATGCTATCCCAAATTTAAAAAGTGAGTAGTTTCATTGTAGTCGTGCCCCATTGTTTATATAAAATTTAAAGGTAGCCCACTGACGTTGACTAATGTTTCATTATTAGCCTTTGTATGTCTGTGAAGGGTCTCAGTCATCCAGATCATTGTAGTCTAAGGAGCTTGGAAAGAAAAGCGTCTTGACTTCTTTAAGCTTTCTTGAAGACATTTCACCTCTCATCCGAGAAGCTTCTTCAGTTCTAAGCACAATTGGTGGAGAGTCCCAGGTTTTAATCCGTATGAGTGTCCCAACACTTTTCTTTCCAAGCTCCTTAGATTACACTTTGCACTTTTGCACCTCATGAGGAAAGTTGAATCAGATGCAGTAGACCACCCAACAGGAGGGAAACGGGCAGTACATGAGAGAGAAAGGAAAACCAAAGCAGAATGCAGCACTATAGCGGGTAATATTTATGTTCAAGTCTTCTTCTTTTTAACCATTTGCCATTTAATTAAACTACGGTAAGTTCAATTGACCCTATATAATGCCAATCCAAAAATTATAGCAGAAAAAAAAGGCTAAATTACACTTAGAGTGAGCAGAACTTTCTGAAGTATGTCAAGCATTCCAATAAATCTGCAGTAGAAAAGTGTGAACTTGTTTTCTAGCAGAAAAGGCAGAAATTGATTACTTTCCCAAAGCAGAGAGTAGATAAGTTCTCAGCTGGCAACTTTACTGAGAAATCTGCAGAGAGCTTTCTCTTCCCCTCTCTCCATCTCTCTCTCCAAACAATCCAATAATTCACTGATGGAGTACTTTACCTTGATGCCTTCTGGCTGGAATAAATAGAAAAACAAAAAAAGTATAGTGCAGGAATGATCGAATATTCAAGAGATTTAACGGCTCAGTGCCCAGCTGTGCAAATACTTCTCTTTTTTACTGTAAGGCCAACCAGCACATCTTGTTTAATTTAGCACACATTCTAGCTGTGACCATCTAAACAAAAAATACTGACTTATAATGGCCTAACCATAAGAGCAAGCCATTTCTCTGCAGTGATTTGACCAAGTTTAAAGAGACACAGTACAAAATGTTACATTGGGAACACTGGGCTGTTCATTTGTTGTCTAAAAGTGCCATTTCTGGCTAGTATCTATCTTAGCAATGAGGCAGCGGGAATGTTACATTTGCAAAAGTTCACCAACTCCATCAATCACAGAAAAAGGCCTTAATAATTTGGATGTACTTTTATTCTTCGATGAAGATCTTCAAGAACAAAAACATGAAATCAATTAAAGCAATTACAAGAAACGATTTCAGACATTTTGAAATACTACCACAGTGAAATGCTACAACAATCGCCTAAAACATACTGTTAAGGTCTAAAGTTCTGTAAATTTCGAGATTTATGTATCTATCAGACTCAGTCTTGAAGGACGTCCATGTAGGAAGTGACTAACAGTGAAGTAGCAGACACCATTGAGAGTCAATTATAATCAATAACTAAGAAAAATGAAGGGTAAAATAACTGCTGGTGAAGCAAGTTTAGCCTTTCTCAAATCCAAGGCAACCAGTTGCAACCAGTCCAAATAAGAGTGACGGACTATACAGTTGTACTAAAAGGCACACTGGAGTCTGCAGTAACTGATTCGTTTTTGGAGCCAGCCTTAAGTGGCTACTGAAGAAACTATTCATCATTCAGCTCTGGAGGTATTCACTTAAGTTATATACCAATTTACTAACCTCCTCCGTTAAAGGTGTGTTGATTTTAATTCACCTAAAAACAAAAAAGAAAAACCCACCTTTTTATTTTCAGACTGTGACTTTGCTGCTATAGAAAAGATGTCATACATTGTAAAAAGTGTTTGAACTGTTATTAGCAATATGAACATATCTGTACCATTTGGCCAGCAAATGAGTTTAACCTTCTAACATCTAACAGTGTCCCAGTAATCCGTTTCGGGTTATGGTGAATGTTAGGCTCATTTCCACCATTTCATTTGCAATTTATGTGTTTAGTATTTTACGTATTAAGTCAAAATTAACTTGATTTAGCCTAGTGCAACACATTCTCTTCAGCTTAGTACTGTACCTGCATTAGGTGTTAGTGTGGCCAACATCACTGTTGTTTTCTATATGGAGAACTGATTACTTACTCTGGCCAGCCTTGGTCTATTCTTCCATTTGCTCTGGGCGGTGGAGAAACAGTCTCCACGTTTGTGGACCCATGTAAATTTAATGAATCTGGTGTCATCAGGTGCTGATCCATGCAGCAAAGTTTTGCTCCTTTTTCACCTTTGGAGAAAAGTAAGGACAAGAACTCCAAAGCTTTCCCAACACTATGATGCAAGAAGATTTGTTGCCACATCCATTATTCATGTCAGGGTCCTGGGTCTGAGTGACCCAGGATCCCTGGGCAGTCATGGACTGGTGTTATTATACAGTATGTATTTTTGCTGAGACACGGGAGCGGAGAGCACTGAGACACGGACTATTCACAGAGAGACACGACACGGGAGTCAGGGAAAGCACGGGGATTTATTGTTGTTTGTACCATACACTGTAAATAAACGCACTGTTTGTACATAGAGCACTGCGCCTGGGTCCTCCTTCCCCACACCTCCCACGGTTTGCCATGCCGAACCGTGACAGAATGATCCCGCCACGCATGGACCCAGCGGTCTCTGAGGAGAGGCTCAGGAGGGAGGTTATGGACAAAGTTTACCGTCTATGTGAGTTGTGGTGGGAGCTCCAAGACTCTCCTAAGTAGCTCCCCCGACGAGCCCTGATCAGCGGCAGGTGTGTAGCTTCGGGTGTGGCCAGTCCCCTAGCCGGGCAACACCCACCAGGCCTGAAGGCGCCTGTAAACCAGTGTACATACACACCTGCACCCATACACACACACACACACATACTCACATCTACAAGCATGGAGAAGAGCAGCAGCAACACCAAAAATACATATAATAACACCAGTCCATGACTGCCCAGGGATCCTGGGTCGCTCAGACCCAGGACCCTGACAATTCATCTGTTATCTTCAAGCTAGCTTTTATCCTTGTCTGTGTACCCATGACCAGCTTCATGAAGTACATGGAGGATGTGTGTTACTGGATATAACGATTCAAGGTGGGAAATGATGAACAACAATGTAGCTAATGAATGTAAAATAAAGCTTGAGAAAAAACTATTTAGACAAAAATGTGTGGCTATATTTGAAGCATGTCTTCCATCTCTGCAAACTCAACATGGAACCATAAGTTCCAGGTGTCACAGTGGACTCATTTGTCAGTAGCATCATCTGCTGGGCCAAATGGGATCACTTTCTGGCAGATGGTATGGGGACTCCCAGCTTGTAGAGCCAGAGGTGACTTCATCCTCCATTTCTCAGTGTTACCTACACATCTTTGATAATCCATTTTCTGTGCTGCAAACTTTAGTTTAGGGGAACTTGTTCTCTTTTATAGTAGTACATCAGGGATCTGATGTTTGGATTCAGTAACAAAAGCATTCCCAGAGGGCTTATATTTTAAGGAAAGGACACTATAATAGTTGGGAGAGAGGACCAATAAGCTAATGATCTTCAAGAAGCAAGAACTTGGCATCAGTGCAGATCAAATTGTCCTCAACAAAAAGCAGTCTATGGAAAAGTCAGGCTCAGTGAGCAGCAGCCTTAAGCTTACTGGCTGGATGTTTAGGGGGAAGAGAAGACAGAAAATGACTGAAAATAGATGGCTGGGATCCCTCTCATGTTATGATTTTTGTGTCCTGTAGTCTGTGTCTATGGAGGATCACTAAGGGATCATTAAGGGTCATCTGATCCTACAAACAATAAATATCACAAAGGAAAGTTTTAAACTTTATCTTAAAAGTAGAGCTGGTGGAGATGCCTTCCTCCCCCAAGTGAGTGGCAGGCAGTCAACATGCAAAGAAAAGCTTTGGAATGTCCTTCAAGACATCTGGAAAGCTTGTCAGTTCAGGCTAGGTTCAGGCCAAATATGGGCATTCAAGCATGATAGACTTAAATACTCTGTGTTTCCCTTATGTAGAAGTTCTATGTATGTATGTGTTTCAATAAATTGCTTCTGAAAAATATGAGAGATAAGGTTTAAGTTATGATTTTTTTTGCACAGTAGTGCAATTCTTAAAGCAAAAGGAGATAAAAAGAAAACATTTTAAAAGAACTTGTCACTGTGCATAGCTGCCATGACTACTCATTCCACTGAGGCAGGAGATCAAGAACTGTTTGCGTAGGGAAAATCCCAGGCTTAGTTGAGTATAGATGCTGAAAACTTTCTCAGGTTTGAGACCCACTTAAAAGTAAAATGAAATAGACCTTTTTTTTTTTTCATTTACTTTTTTCCTTATGAGTCAAAATGTCATGTCAAAATTCCAAAGTTTTTGTAATGAATTTATGAATGAATTTACTATAAAACATATTATTACATTGTAAAATAAACATCCATGCACATGCACAGACAGGCACAGACACATGCACAAAGACAAATATATATGATTGCACACACTAAGGGACCTTGCAGCACAGTAGCTGAGTAAAGCTAAGTCAAAGTGACAGCTTCTTCTTTTTCAGTCACAATAAATGTACTAATATCTGCACTCTCAGTCTTGCTGTATCTCTCTCTGACCTCTCTGCTATTCAGAGAAAACAAACTAATATTTATGGTCTCATTCTCATTTCACACACCCCCACCCATTCTCCACCACATGCACTACCACATGTACTAATATTCATCAGTCCTTCTTTGTTTATGTTATAATATTTTGCTTTTTTCTTTGGGTTTATTTCTCAGTTGCCATGAACTCAAAGAAGATTTTTGATGTAATTTTGCCATACAACCAACATGCCCCTGTGGGTGACAATGTAGGTCCGGTCAATAGTCCATTACTTTGTTCCAGACCGGACAATCATACTACTGAAGATTACAAACTAAAGCACCAACCCTTTGTTGAGAGATTCATTGACGTTAAGGCATCCTACTTGCTTTTAACCATCACCAGTCCAAAACCCCTACTATGAGTGCCAACATATTCTCCCACATTTATCTCATACTAAATTCTAAATTCTTAACCCTACACTAAGTCTTAACTAAACAAGCACATCTTTGAAGTGGTCTAAAAAGAAGTTTGTGCTGGCCAAAATGTTTTGACTTGATTTAAAACAGGCAAAAAAAAAAAAAAAAAAAAGATTTAAAACTTTTTTTCCATGTTTTTATTTTAACAATCATTTTAAAGCCTTTCAGTTGGCCTTGAAGCAATGCTGGAAAATTATCAAGTGACTAAGGAAGGAAAGGGGATCTGCTAATTATCAAACTGTCAAAAGTGGAGATTGGGTACTATCAACTGAAGACATAGGTGGTGAAAGAAAGATTTTCTCAATTCTCTGAAATGCCTTTTTGTAGAGAAAGCAGTGTCTAGGGAATATCCTAGACATGGCTGAGCAGCTGCATCCAAGTCTTACATCACCAATAGCAATGCAAACACTGCCACTGAACTCTAGAGCAGTGGAGGTGTGTTCTCTGGAGTGATTTCGTCTGGCAATATGACGGATGAGACTGGGTTTGGTGGTTTCCAGGAGAACTGTACTTGTCTTACTGCAATGTGCCAAGTGTAACGTTTGGTGGAGGGGGATTATGGTGTGGGTTGTTTTTCAGGAGTTGGACCCTTAATTCCAGTGAAAGGAACTCTTAATGTTTCAGCACACTAAGACATTTTGGACAATTTCTTGCTCCCAGTTGGGAGCATAATACAATTTTTTTTTATTTAACCTTTATTTAACCAGGAATGTCCCGTTGAGATCAAAAACCTCTTTTTCAAGGGAGTCCTGGCCAAGAGGCAGCACATTTCCAAACAAATACATACGAACAAAGTTAAAAAATTACACAAAACAATTACACATTATTGAGGCAGTCTGTAGGCCTTTGAGTTTAGTTTTAAAAACATTTAAAGACAACAGTTCAGTCAGTTTCCAGTCTTTCTGTAACAGGTTCCACGAAAAAGGCGCAAAGGGGAAGGAAACGGTCATCAGCCCAAACGCCATCTGCTGTGTTCTCACCTGCCTCTACAGCACCGTCCCGTTGAGCTCACTGCAGCACTCCTCCCTCCTTGCCCATTCTTCTTTGCAAAACAGCTCCAGCTCAGTCAGATTAGATGAAAAGTGTTTGTGAACAGGAGTTTTCAGATCTTGCCACAGATTCTCGATTGGATTTAGATCTGGACTTTGACTGGGCCACTCTAACACATGGATATATTTTGTTTTAAACCATTCCATTGTTGCCCTGGCTTTATGTTTAGGGTCGTTGTCCTGCTGGAAGGAGAACCTCCGCCCCAGTCTCAAGTCTTTTGCAGACTCCAAGAGGTTTTCTTCCAAGATTGCCCTGTATTTGGCTCAATCCATCTTCCCATCAACTCTGACCAGCTTCCCTGTCCCTGCTGAAGAGAAGCACCCCCAGAGGATGATGCTGCCACCACCATATTCGACAGTGGGGATGGTGTGTTCAGGGTGATGTGCAGTGTTAGTTTTCCGCCACACATAGCGTTTTGCATTTTGGCCAAAAAGTTCCATTTTGGTCTCATCTGACCAGAGCAGTTTCTTCCACATGTTTGCTGTGTCCCCCACATGGCTTGTGGCAAACTGCAAACTGGACTTCTTATGGTTTTCTGTTAACAATGGCTTTCTTCTTGCCACTCTTCCATAAAGGCCAGCTTTGTGCAGTGCGCGACTAATCGAAGTCTATTTGAAGAAATCTGGAGTGTGTATAGTCCAAAAAGATTTCAGTCACGTGTTAAAAAAAAACACGATAAAAGCAATATGGACGAAAGCTTGTTAATTCAAATAATGAATAAAGCAGCAGAAAATTACCAGAAACAAATAAGCTCAGTGTCACGGCTCGGGGCAGCGGCCGTGTGAAGAGTGGAAAGGAGGACTCAAATGCAGCACTTACTCAGATGTGAAGGCGATTTATTGACAATACCAAACATAAAGTGGAGATGGCAAAACAGAACTAAGGATGAACTAAACTGGGCGAAACTACACAAAGGAGTGGCAAACCTGAACATGAAGGGAGAACAGCAGGGAGAGCACGCAGGGGATTTCACAGGGTATGAACACAGACGACGCGACGAGGAAAAGAGGTAAACACACACTATAAATACACAGAGAGACGCTGGGAAATCACACACAGGTGGGAGACACAGCTGGACCTGATTAATCTGACGAGACAGGGGAACACTAACACCAGGGACCAATAGAGGGAGCACAAACCCAGAACCCCGTATCTAATTCCCAAAACACAAACCATCCCAAACAGCCACGAATAATAATGAAAGTAATAACAATAGAGAACACCAACACAAAATCACTGAGTCATGGCCGCAGGACCATGACAGTACCCCCCCCTCAAGGGCTGGCCCCCGACAGCCACAGAAACACACCACCAGATCCGGGCGGGCGGCAGGGGGCCCAGGACGGAGGGACCGGGCCATGACCAAAGATGGAGGCCCCAGAGTCCCAAAAAAGGTACACAAAACTCACAGGGGAGCAGAGTCCGAAACACAGTTCAGGTGACCGGCCTGGGGCCCGATAACACAGGAGGCCAGGATGGGACAGTTCAGGAGGCCGGCCACGAAGAAGACCGTGGTGGCGTGCAAAAGGTTCAGGAGGCCGGCCGTGCGGAAGGCAACGGCGGCCACTCAGGCAACGGCGGTCAGGGGGCCGGCCGTGCGGAAGGCAACGGCGGCCAGTCAGGCGAAGAGGGTCCGGGGGCCGGCCGTGCGGAAGGCAACGGCGGCCACTCAGGCGATGGTGCCTGGCCAGTAGCCCAGCCAGCGGTCTAGAAAACGGCCGTTTAACTCCAGACCCAAACGAGGCCGGGCCAGGCGAGGCTGAAGGCACGTAAGCCGGGGCCGCAGCAGACGAAGATGAGGAAGCCGCAGCAGGCGAAGATGAGGAAGCCGCAGCAGGCGATGGTGCGGGTGCTGAAGACGCTGCTGCAGGCGATGGTGCGGGTGCTGAAGACGCTGCTGCAGGCGATGGTGCGGGTGCTGAAGAAGCTGCTGCAGGCGATGATGCAGGCACGAAGGCTGGACCAGACGAGGATGCGGGCACGAAGGCTGGACCAGACGAGGATGCGGGCATGAAGGCTGGACCAGGCGAGGATGCGGGCACGAAGGCTGGACCAGGCGAGGATGCGGACACGAAGGCTGGACCAGGCGAGGATGCGGACACGAAGGCTGGACCAGACGAGGGTGAAGCTGGACCGGGCGAGGCTGAAGCTGAAGCTGGAACAGGCGAGGCTGAAGCTGAAGCTGGGCCAGGCGAGGTTGAAGCTGGACCAGGTGAGGCTGCGTCTTCAGGCTGAGGTGTGGCCGTAGCAGGCGGTAGCACTGCCGGTGGTGGTACTGCAGGAGGCGGCGCTGCAGCCACAGGTGGAGAAGCAGCCACAGGTGGAGAAGCAGCCACAGGAGGCCGGACGGGCTCCTCGGACCCCCCAGCTGACGTGGCAGCCGGTGTGGCATGAGGCTGGACGGGCTCCTCGGGCCCCCCAGCCGACGTGGCAGCCGGTGTGGCATGAGGCTGGACGGGCTCCTCGGGACCCCCAGCAGGCGAAGCAGGAGGCTGGACGGGCTCCTCGGGCCCCCCAGCGGGCGAAGCAGGAGGCTGGACGGGCTCCTCGGGCCCCCCAGCGAAAACAGCCGCAGAACCAGCGGGCACCGGGCCCCCGGCACACACAAAACAAAACCAGGAGGCACGTGGGCCTCTGGCACATATGAAACAAAACCAGTAGGCACATGGGCCTCCGGCACACATAAGGAGGGCTGCAGCTGCGCAGAGCACTGACCCTGCTCAGGCAGTGACAGCCCGGTGCAGTTCACAGCTGGCATCTTGGCCTCCAGGGGTCCAGGGTAAGCTGAGGGCAGTAACCCAGCCTCTGGGGAAGCCCCGGAGCAAGTAACGGTCTCTAATGTTGCCAGCCTTTGAGGAACAGGTCCGTTGTGAAACAGTTTGTCTCCCTGCTCAGAAACAGCGGTGGAAAAACAGTGTGAAAATTGTGGCTTAAGGGAGGCTAACGGTTGAGCTACAGACTGGGAAGCTTGTGGCTGGACACAGAACTGAGCCGGAGAATGGTGATAAAACAGTCTCTCGGTTTTACAGAGGGTTTGTAGACGCCCACTTGGGAAGGGTCCGTTACCACGAAGGTAGGTAAGCTATCCACACTGTCTCTCATCCCGCTCTGAATAGCCCCAGAAAACAAAGTCCCAGAATTCGGGGAAGCCAGAGCATCACGCTCACTCACCGCATCGGGCTGCTCGAAAGTAAAAGCAAATGGGGGGCGAAGTCCAAGGTCCAAAAGGAGAAACTCCCGCGGTTCGACCCAGCATTTTGAGTTTATTATGTTTTGGTTTATTTTTTGAATGATCGTTTTGTTCTTCTTGTGCTTTGTCGATTATTATTAGAATTCTATCTTTCTGTTTATTCGTGGTCAGGATTTATTGTCTCATGTATTGTTTGAGTTTCATGTATTATTTTCTGTCTGCCTCTCTGTGTTGAGTCCGTGTCTTTGAGTAGTGATTCATGTTTCCTGTTTTATTGTGAAAGTCTTTGTCTTATGTTAGTGTGTGCAGCTTTGCTCCCCCTGTCTCGTTAGCCCCTATCTCTCCCAGCTGTGTCTCCCTCCTGTTGCCCATTCCCTCATTACCACCCTGTGTATATAAGCCCTGTGTTTTCCCGTGCTCGGTGTCGCGTCGTACCTTCAGATTATGTCTGTGTGTCTTCGTGTTCAGTGCCTTCGTGTTCAGTTTGTTTGTTTTCTGCCAGCAAATAAAGCTGAGGTTTTTTGAGTTACAATTTAGTATTCGAGTCTTGCGTTTGGATCTTCCTCTCCGCCTGCCCGTGCACCGAGCCCTGACACTATTATGGCTAATAGTACGTGTTAAACTCAACTCAACCCATTGCTTGTTATGAAGATTTCATCAAGCCAACAAAAAAATAGAAACAGATGAGACAAGAGGGAGATGAATTACAAAACTATAATAAGATATATTACAAAAAAAGGACTAAAAAGAAGGGCTGGGATTTTTAGTCACTCTCCTTCAATTAGATTACATTAATAGCCATTCAAATGTTAAAAACCTCTTTCAGACCCAAAAATAGGTCTGAAAAAAAAAACCCCAAACACTTTCCTAAACAACTCTAGCTGTTACACAGCAGTAGGATCCATGCTGTCTCCAATGTGTAAAGGTGCTGCTAGGTAAATTATTTACATCTTTTGATGTGTCACTGAGATCTTAGAGTTGTCATATTAATCTAGAACCTTTTCCAGCAAATGAGTGAGTCCCTGATAACATATTCACCAATTCCACAGTGAGAACAAAGCCGTCATGGTCCAAATATCCTTTCTTGTGAAATGACAAGAGAATTGCAAGATTTGCTCCAAGTTTTACAGGCAGCTTTGGGTTTTTTTTTTTGCTTAAATGCAGTAATATCTGTAGCAATGGCAGCATTTCAAGCAATGTACAATTGTCTACATTGATAAAGCTGAGGGAGTGTGTCTGATTGCAGGGCTATATGCAGATCTATATCACGTCTTGTACTATTGTTCCACCTTGATCTCACAGGGTTAAAACAGTTTTCTGTGAATGGTTATGAGAAATATGAGTCACTCATGAGCAGAACTGAAAGGAAGAAGGTAGAAGAATCTACCAGTGATTTCAAGACTCCTCTAACAGGGATGCAGCACTCTGGAAACTATCTATTGTGCATAAAAGAAGGAACATAAAGTGTTGTGATGTCATCCATTGGTTAACATAGTCCTGTTATGAAGCCTCAGGCTTAGTGTTTTCAGTATAGCTATGGGGCAAAAGACTGTCGAAAGGTAAAAATAAGAATACAAATCCTTAAATGTAAATGTTACATGCTGTAGTGCAATGTGTGTGTGTACCGGCTTTCACTATCTTGGTGAGGACCAAAATCTGAAATTTACTATACTTGTGGGGACCAAAATCCCAGTCCCCATGAGGTTGAGGGCATTTTTCAGACTCAAAATGTGGTTTTAGTGTCAGTGTTACAATTGGGCTATGGTTTGGTTTAGTGTAAGGGTTAGTGTTAGGCATTCATTTTTGATGGTTATGGTAAGGGTAAGTGGCTAGGGAAAGCATTATGTCAATAAGATGCCCCCACTAGGATAGCAACACCCGACATATGTGCACATGTGTTTGTGTATGTGTGTTTCTCTCTCCCTTTCTCCCTGTCTCCAGCACATACTGTAATCATACAGTCATTAGCCAACCATAACCTGTTGGACTTACTAGGAATAAACACCTCCCTCTGCAATTGGATCTTGGATTTCCTAACTGACAGGCCCCAGTCTGTCTCCATAGGAAATAAAACCTCCAAAGTCCTTAGACTGAGTACAGGATCATCGCAGGGCTGTGTGCTCAGCCCACTGCTGTTCACCCTGCTAACAGATGACTGTACTGCACAGCTCAAATTGCATCATTAAGTTTGCAGATGACACAACAGTGGTGACATCAGAGAGGATCACTGGAGGCCCTCTCACACCCATCTCCCAACTCTACGACAGACACATCATACGACGTGCGATCAGCATAGTGAAGGACACTTTCCACTCCTCACATGCACTGTTCTCCCTCTTTCCATCTGGCAGACGGTTTCGCAGCATCAAAACCGCAATGACCAGACACTGCAAGAGCTTCATCCCCCAGCAGTCAGAGCCCTCAACTCAATACCACCATAGGACCAATATACACATACACCTTTACAAACACCTTACAATACTCATCAAAAGACTCAAAAACAACAAAAACTTACACAAATCCACCTGGGAACAATATGTTTAATTGCACACTCAGTCACATAGTTACTGAACACACATCTAAACTATACTACATTTGCACATTTTGCATATTGCACGTCTTTGACAATAACTTGAACCTGGTATTCAATACCTACTGCACAATCCACTTTGTATTGTCTCTGTCCTGTCTTTGTTTATTATACAGTTAGTATTGTATAGTTATCATCATAGTATTGTATAGTTAGTAATTAGTACCTTTTATCCCTTAATTTTACTGAAATTTGTCATGTTATTTATTTGTAATTTCTAGTTTTATATCTCTTTGAGATATATCTTTTATATACTTATAAATGCACCATGGGGGGCTTGGGGTGAAACAGAATTTCGGTACACTGTATACTGTGTATTCTGTGTATTTTGCTGTATTGACAATAAAGCTGTTGAATCTAAATCTCTCCCTTTTGTGAATAACACCATAAACTCATTGATAAATTGTTTGCTGAGCGGACAGAGCATGAGAGCTAAACACCATTTCCTACTGACGTCTATACAAACCCTTGTTGGGAATCAAAAACAATACAGGTGTTTTGACAAAGCTACACCTGTCTTTCAGTAATATTACATATATTATGGTGGTTCTTCTATAGTCTGACTTAAGAGAATCCTTGGACAATATAATTGACTCCCAAAGACTGCCCCAGATGTGTCTGTAAGTGCATGATGAAGAAAATAATGTGTATATAGAATAAGTACAATGTGAATACAGTAGGTGAGCAAACAACAACTTTAATAGTGTAATTAAATGGTCTCTACTGATCTTTTCAAAAATTCTGTGATATAACTAATTTTTTGATGAAATACTTGTTGGTAAAAAAAATTAAAAAAATTAAAAAGTACTTATAACTGTAACACAGATTATTTTATAATTGTCAAGTGTTTTTTGTTTTGTTTTTTTTCACAGTAAAGATGGATAAATTAACCAAGCACACATCAAATATATCTCATTCTGAACAATTTTGACTTCAGATGATCAGGGTCATTAAATTCTAGAAGGTTAAACTGCTCCATTTTTATGCCCCCGTTAGAGGCTTTTTTAGGGTCAAAGCTTTCTTTTAGCGTTACAGTTACAATTATAGTCCAAGGTAGGGTTAGCTGTGTGGGTATGTGTGCCCCTCTCTTACACACAGAGTGGAGCAGGCAGCAGTTGCTCTACTGCAATATTAGAACCACTCATCCAAATGTCAGATGGAACACCATACTTACTTACCCTACAAACTACAAGTAACAAACTACTGTTTTAAGCTAATAAAAAAATGATTGTAATGAGAGGCAAAGAACAAATGGACAGAGGGATGGTCAAAGAGATACCTGAATCACTAGTAAGATGAACAGATTCTTATGACTAAAAAAATGGTTTATTTTACACCCTTTTTATTATTTTACAAATCACATCCAACTATGTCATTTCCATTTCAATATTTAACTGGAAAATTATTTGTTGATATTCACTTTCTCCTGTTCACCGGTTCCCTATGTGTTTTACACATATGTTTCACATATGTGCACTGGTCAGTGAAACCTTAATGGCTATCTATCTTACGTGTAAGTAAACAGTAGTTCAGCTGTGGACTCAGTTGCAATGCAGATGGTTCCTAAACTACAATTTACTATATACAGTTTGACTGCCATAACCCATTGTAACACTGACTCAGGCTGCTGTCACACTATTAAATTAACCCATATTTCTTATGCCATATCGTAAAAAGTGTGTTGTATCAAAAACATAAACAAAGCCTGCAGGTGGGTGCAACTACTCAAGCAGCAGATGGAGCAGTGCGATTCAAGCATGCTTTGGTCTGGACGCAAACACAACAGTGGTTTATTTAGTTGTTTGCTAATTTGTTTTAACTTCAGAAAATCAATCACACACCTACGTCTCCATGACAGTGCTTCTACAACCATGCTGAGGCTCTATGTGGTTATGTTTGGACACAGCATTGCCTGGAGCTGAATACAATCTGTTAAGTCTAATTGTTGAATGTTGCCATTGTGTTTCTTAAATTTGTACAGTCTTAGTTCAAGCAGTAGGATCAAAGCCATTCCTTTGATCCTGACCACCTCTCCAACCACTCTGTGCTGGGGGAGGTTTTATTGTAGATACATCCTATCTGAAAGATCTGTTTTATTTGATGTAAGCTTCCTGGGTTTACGACCCTTTGGTCAGCAGGAGGTCTGACACACACACACATTCTCACATAACACACACACACACTTACAGAAGTTCACACATATAAATAAAATGCTTTGTCTTAGAACCAAGGGGGCGTGGCTTTGTTCTGACGTGTTTTGTGTGAACTGTCTCTCAATAAAAGGTAGCAGGAGGAGGTCAGATCTGGGGGTCATTTTCGTGGTGGACACAGACAAGGCCTCCCTTGCGCAAATAATCGATCGATCGACTGTCTTGTTTTCTTCATGATGAATAAGTCTCTAGAATTAGCGGGGTTTGTGGAAACACAGACCCAACACAATCACACTGTGTTCATACGCTTAATGTGTTATTTACCCCCATCCAGCACAGACTATTCACAGCTTTAAGGCTCTTTTAAAACCTTGAATAAAGTTTTTAAACTTTATGGCCCTAGGATTGTCAATCAAAATAATACTTATGATGCACAGCTAGAGGCAAACGCAGGAGTCTTCAGAAATTAAAAAGAAGAATCGGTGGCTACTGGGTGACCCTTCGTCTGGGGATCCTCAGCCCTTCCCATGAGGGTGGCACAGATGCCCCTCCGGTGGTCCTCCTTGGGCTCTCGCACTCTGGGGCCTCTGGATGTCTGGGGCCCGGATCTCCTCCATGCCTGCTTCATGCCCTGGGGGACCGGGCTATGGCTCTCTACATCCTCTTGCAGACCATTACATGGGGAAACCATTTGAATACAAGCGCGCTGATCCACACAGGTATGCACACGGGTGTTCACTGCTCGTAGACTTAAATTACACCTTTCTTGGCTGCTACTTCAAAGCACATTGTGCGCTGACTGTCCTGCGTGCTGCACAACAACATTGAATATTTAGTATTTACTGCTGTTTACACTTAGCTAGACTAATGCGATGGTGTTGTGTTTAGAAAGTTGCTTTGGTTTATTTTGCTTGTTTTCTATTCTTTCTCTCTCAAGAGATGATCCAGGAGATTTTTTTTTTTATTCCCCCTTTCTCACTGTCCCTCTCCCCTTCTGTTTTTCTTTTCCTTCCTCTTTCTTTCTCCCTTTCCTATCCCTCACTCATGTCTGTCCCGTCTGTAACAACTAAACATAAAATAAAATAAATAATAAAAACAAAGGTCGATCAAATGGACCAATACGGCAATGCCACGATGATCCATTTGGCAAAATAAATCCATTGGGTATCCTTGTTGGTCCTCAGACAACAATTCTGACGGCTAAAGAACCAAATGGGACAGGCAAAAAAAAAAAAAAAAAGAAGAATCATATTAACTGCTCAAAATTTGCTGGATTCACTTAATAGGGCTAAATAATGATGACCAACATCCACTGCAAGTTTGATGAATTCTTAAATGAATGCAAGATTACCACAAATCTGCAACTTTTAATGCTGATATGCAGAGATGTATATCAGGAATGCGTAATCCATGTGATTTAATTTATTTTTTGCTGTGTTTTACTTGTTTTACTTTACAAATTAAAATAATTACTTGAGGAGCTGCGTGACCAAGTGCTAATGCTAACACCAAACAACTGTCTACGGAACATAAATTAGCACGCGTAATACAGCATCTAATTAACTGCTATTAAACAACACAAAAGTGCCAAACAATAATGCATACTCACAGGGAATGCCTTTTTATCAGCCTTTCACAGCATAAATCACAGCATAGATCACATTCAGTCGATTGTCTGATTCTTTCTTACACTTCCCCCGTCTGCACACGGACCATGCCTTTCTATTAAAGGCCCAGTGCACTAACCAAACAAATCAAACATGTACAAATTTAACAATAGTCAGAACACTCCCCGCCTGGTATCTTAGGGATACCACAACAGATATCTAAACATCACTAGATAACAGAAAAACCATTTCAGAAATGGGTCTTTAATAAGTCTTTTTTTTTTTTTTTTTTTTTTTTGCCTGTACCGTTTGGCTCTTTTGTACGGTGGCCCCTAGAGACAAAGCACGTACAAACTCCAAAACACATGCAAACTCCAAAACACGTACAAACTCCAAAACACTTGCAAACTCCAAAACACTTGCAAACTAAAAAAACACATGCAAATTCCAAAACACGTACAAATTCCAAAACACTTGCAAAATCCAAAACACTTGCAAACTAAAAAACACATGCAAATTCCAAAACACGTACAAATTCCAAAACACGTACAAATTCCAAAACACGTACAAATTCCAAAACACTTGCAAACTAAAAAAACACGTGCAAATTCCAAAACACGTACAAATTCCAAAACACTTGCAAAATCCAAAACACTTGCAAACTAAAAAACACATGCAAATTCCAAAACACGTACAAATTTCAAAACACGTACAAATTCCAAAACACTTGCAAAATCCAAAACACTTGCAAACTCAAAAACACATGCAAATTCCAAAACACAACGGAAGTGCTCCAGGACGCTAGGGGCAGTGTTGAGCTCGATTTGCAAAATAAACGGCAAGTTTGTCTGTATGGGACGGTCTAGTCTCCGTCGCGCTTCCCAGGTTGCCTAGCAACCATGATACTAACCGCTGGAAACGTGTCATACAACTTGGTTTGACAGAAATGAGGGAGAACATATTTTGTTCATTTGTTTGTTTGTTTCTACAAGAGCTTTGTGTGATTTGATAAGTATCTGAGGCTGAGACCACAGGACAGTAAAACATGATTTTTGGGCTTCATTTCTGTACTGAACAGTTATTTCAAGATTAATTAGTAAATAAGAATTAGCTGATGTTGTTCATGAGACTAAAGTCATATCACTTTGGTAATGTAAATATAATATGGCCAATATTATAGTTATTATATTAATCATTATTAGCTATTACAGCAGTGAACATGAACTCTGTGTCAAATACTGAGCTTCAGTACAGATTCAAGTTGCAGTTATTTATATGTCTTATCACCTTAAATCTTCACTCAAAGACAAGTATCTTTGACAGTGCATATATAGGTGTATCATATATAAGAGACAAATGTTGTTCCTTCATGTTGGCATTACTAAATTTGGCTCATTGCTTACATATATTTATAAAAAGAAAATGTACAAGCTGTGATAACTGTTTCTGATAAAATGAAGAGTAGACTGATATATGAAATATTCCTTTATTGGGTGAGAAAATCAGACCATGTCATAACTGCTTTAAGTCATACAGAATAGATATCAGAGCCTTAAACAGGCTGGCTTCTGCTAAATGGGTCAAACTGGGCAGAAAGTCTACAAACACATAACATCCTTATAGAATATGATGTAACACTATAGATCAACTTACCTCAGAATATATAAAGCATATAAACAATTACAGCAATATGATGCAACAAACACAGCAGTGCTACTGATCCAAAATACTCAAAGCTTCATAGAACTGGAACAAACATTTATTTTTAGGTCCATTCTGCTGCTGATACATACTTTAGGTTTCTGAATATTAAACTTGTTGCTGCCTTTCATAGTGTGTAACTTGAAGGCCCTGAGTACTTTCTCCCACACTGAAAACACTGGAATGATAAAATTATTTGAACATTACCTAATAAGACTGATTCAGGACAGACAATTAGTTATTTTAAACTTTTCTAGCAGTCCTTCACAAACAGGGAACAGTCTGTCTATTCTCTCCATCTGTCAGCTGCTGCTGGCTCTTCCTCCTCCTCTTCCTCACACACTGCTGAGTTTGTCCTGGTGGATCATCAGGGGTGCAAAGCCTCACAGATGATGTGCAGCAGTGGGTCCCTCAGTCTGTCCTCACTCTCGACACTTGCAGTTGTCACACATGGAAATCAAATGTGTGATAAGCTGCAGGATTCAAACACAAGTGTGACTTATAAACACATGTTCATACTTTTATTCCACAATCAGAGAGAAAGAAACAGAGAGCGAGTGCAGGACAGACAGGTGAAAGTCTCAGGTGTATACACTGCTACAAAACAGCACAAAAGAAGGAGGATTTAGTGTTTGTGTTATTATGTATGCATGTGTAATGTGTATATATAGACACGTGTGTGTGTGTGTGTGTGTGTGTGTGTCTGTGTGTGTGTGTGTGTGAGATTTACATTGCTGTGCTTGAGAGCCACCATCTACCGGAACCAAATTCCCTGTATGTGTCTGCACATATACTTGGCCAATAAACACGATTCTGATTCTGATTCTGATTACGAAACAAGAAGAGTTCCCAGATGGTGCAGTGGACACATGTGTGACTCCTGTGATTAATAAAAGAAAGAGACTTTTGTTTGTGTAATCAATTATCACCAATTATGGTTCATCAAATGGGACAAAACTATCAACTATCAATTTTGTGATCTAGCTATTTTGGTGTTCTCTTAACTAGGTATTTAACAGAATGAGTCTTTCCTTACAGAGTGACACCAACTATGTGGCACAAAGAAGCTGTGTCTTTCAGTCAACCCCCACTACTGATTAGCACTCCTGCAAGAAGAGACCAGCTCATTATTACAATCACCTGCTGAGGCAACCAGCTGAAATGAAAATCTGCAGACCTCTGCATCTCTGTGGCACATGGTTAGTTTGTATAAGGTTTTAATTACTATAGTGTGTCTAACTAGAACCCATTTTTAATCATCCATAGGTACACATTCAAAAGCATTCTAAAATTATCAGCTCTGCGAGTGGGCACCCCCAGTGTTCATGCATTTTTTCACTTATGATACGATAGTTTTGTGGTTGGTAATGTTAAGAATGAAAATACAAACACCCAGGACACCACTGTCACATAAATTAGTCACATGCAGATTAGTTCAAAAGCTGGCAAGTAACCCAAGCACCACAGGGAGACAGGATACACCGTAGACAAAACCAGGAATAGCAGCAAGATGACAGTAGTTGCAATCATGTGAAACTGATACACGTGAAATACAGACGTCAGACACAGGGAGACTAATTATTCATGAACAGCAACTTGTGACATGCAACAGAGAACATGGGCTTAAAATGTAATGAGCTACAGGAGCAGCGGTCAGTTAAAACAGAGGCCATCTAGTGGACAGGTAAGAAAAGACAGATGTGATATATTTTTTCATTTATCTTTGAGATATGTCTAGAACTTGATCTTTACAAAGAAGGCCATTGTTTAAAAGGGGATATTTTCCAACATCAATAATTAAATTCTGTTGGACACTCATATAGTAAGAGTTATTATATTACCTTAGTTGATGAAAATTGCTTGGAACATGACAAGAATGGGCATAGGAAGAAAGAAACAGATACATGGAGATAATTGGAGAGAGATGAGGACTGAGAGAGAGAAACATAATGGATAGGAAACAACATATGGACAGAGAAAAACATAAAAGAGAAAAGTACACAGAGTTCAGAGATCTAGGACAGGGTGAAAGCATATACAGGGGAAAATGGGCAGAAAAAACAAAATTCATCTTTTCTGCTTTCCCCAACTGTATTCTCAGATCCAAAGTAAATTACAAGCATGGATACACAGTTCCACTTTAGAGTAGTCATACCTCCAGAGGCAAACTGTGAGCGGCAAATCCCACACAACTACTGACCCGAAAGATCAAATAGCTGACCACTCACACCTTTTTTTCCATTGTGTTAAAAAGACATTAATGTGTTTTGGGGGTGTTTCTAATGAAGCACATTCTACTGCAATAAAATAAAATAAATAGAACAGTGTCCTTCATTTTAGCTTCACAACAACTAATTTTACCTCCCATCCATCAATTCTCTTCCACTTATCCTTTTGAGGGGGGGCTGGAGCCTATCCCAGCTGTCTCAGAGCAAGAGGCGGGGTACACCCTGGACAGGTCGCCAGTCTGTCACAGGGCTAACACATAGACACAGACAACCATTCGCACTCACATTCACACCCATGGGCAATTTAGAATTGCCAATTAAACATGTCTTTGGCCTGATAGTGGAATTGAACTCAGGACCTTCTTGCTGTGAAGCAACAGTGCTAATCAGAGTGTAGAACATGACACTTAATAATTTAATTAAAATAATATTCTTGTAAATGTTATATTTATCATTATCAAATCAAAATATATTTAGATAGCACATTTAAAAACAACGTCGATCAAAGTGCTTTACAAATTAGGAAATAAATAAAATAAAACAAATTTACCAAACAGCAACACCAGACAAGACATACTTAGAAGCCAACCAAATGATAGTCAAACTAACTTAAGTTAGAGCCAGAGTAAAACGATGAGTTATTAAGCGACATTTAAAAGACGGAAAAGACTCAGAAGTGCGAATGGCAATAGGGAGATTGTTCCACAGTCTAGGTGCTGCAATAGCAAAGGCACGATCGCCTCTGGTTTTCAGCCTAGACCATAGATTGCATTGTTTGAAGATCTTAGTTCTTTTTTAGTATTATAAAAATGGAGAAGTTCTGTTAAATAGTCAGGCGTGATATTGTTTAAGATTTTATAAGTGAGTAAAAGAATTTTAAAATCAATGCAAAATTTCACAGGAAGCCAGTGTAAGTTAGCTAAAACCGGAGTAATATGATCATGCATTCTAGCACCTGATAAAAGGTGTGCTGCAGCGTTCTGTACTAATTGCAAACGCTAGAGAGAGGAGTGAGGGAGGCCTAAATAAAGGGAGTTACAATAATCCAGTCTAGAGCTAATGAATGCATGAATAAGCTTTTCAAGGTCCTTGGGGCAAAGAAAAGGCTTAGCTTTAGAAATTTGACATAGCTGATAGACGCTAGATTTAACCACAGTAGATACTTGTTTCTCTAATTTGAAGGAGCTATCCAAGAGTACCCCAAGGTCTCTTACAATGTAGAGAGAGGTAGCTAGCAAGAGGGCCAAGGGTATCAGTTAGTTGTCAAAGACAAAACAGACCCCTGGGGCACCCCACAGAGAAGGCAGAGGAGGAGTATTGCCCCATAGTGACAGAGAATGACCTCTCTGAAAGATATGTCTGTGAAGGTGCACAGCACGTACAAGAAGATAGCTCCTTGGAAGACAGGACCAAATTCACACCCGATCAGATTTGCACACTGTTAGACCTCGGCCTTACCACTACATATTTCAAATACAACAAGGGTTTCTACTAGAGATGGCACGATACCACTTTTTTATGTCCGATACCGATATCATAAATCGATACGATATGAATCCGATATAGTGTATTTTTTAATCACTAAAATTGTTTTTTTAATATGTTGCTGCATTTTGTATAAGTTCACACATACGGTTTAAATAAACAACAACACTAAAGCTATTCTGTTATACCTGTATGTAAAAAAATACACTGCACCCAAAATATTTCATAGTTCAGCAATACTGATCAATCTAATAAACTTAAACCTACTCAATCCTCCCTATTCTGGTATTTTAAAGAGCACTTAGCAGAAATATTAAGCAACCTAACTAATAGGGTTGCAAACTCCCAGCAAAGAAGGGAACCACCCCCCAACCTCCACCTCATGATGCTTAATCGACTTTAATTTGATGCAGTGTGGGAAAAAAATGCACAGAAATCAATTATTTTTCAAGAATAATTAAATAGATTCAACATCTTTCTTCAACAGAACTGCAGACTGCACATATAGTATCTTCCCAAAGGAAAAAGTAGTATAGCTTACTAGTGTATATTAGACTTAACAGTTACTATATACAGTAATGGACTTCTATACATTTTACATAAGATTAAAACTTTGGGTGTAAGATTCGGATAATTATTTATTAAAAGCGAGACATTTTAAATGAGAATAAGAAAGAAAAGTATGTCTTTGTGCCCCCTTTTCCCTGTTCATGCCCTTATGGGCCCCCTGGCTAAACTTTGCTAGATCCGCCCCTGCACAGTTACCAGCTGTCAGCTACGTAGAAAAGGATCCTGGTGTAGAAAGTAATATTAAATAAATTCTAAAAACAGCTTATCAAGCTTAAACGTGCTGCTGTTGTTCTGCTGCTGGTTTCCTCTTTCTGGTGCAAAGTGGGCCAAAAACAAACAAGAGAGACGGACTCAGGACAGAAAAGCCGATCAGCTGATCATGAAGTAGCAGCAAGAAAGCGAGAGAGAGAGGCAGTCGCTCCATATATTGGTTGTTAAGCTTAACGTGGGAATGCTTTACAAACATTCAGAGATGAACTTACACACTTGCTTTACTTCTCTCTGGGATAACTTCCTCGGAGATAAAATGCTGGTTTGGTAGCGAGGCTACAAATACACACAGCTGCTCTATCATGTGAGGACACTGCTCCGATGTGCTATGGTTATGAGCCGAGTTACGCAAGTTTTGTGAGGTGCTTTTTTGATATTTAATGGATCGGATTACATTTTTTATTTCTCTCCGATATCCGATCCAGTAATTTACGTCAGTATCGGACCGATACCGATACGTAATATCGGATCGGTCCATCTCTAGTTTCTACAGACAAAAACATGGCTGTGCCATGGGTTCCCCCGTGTCACCTATTGTAGCCAACCTTTACATGCAAGAAGTGGAGAGAAAGACTCTTGGCTCTTTTAAAGGGAGAGTACCCAGCCACTGGTACAGATATGTAGAAGACACCTGGATCAAAATCAAAACACAAGCACGACATCCCGGTGCATTTCAGACCCAGCAACATGCTCAGACAAAAACTGGTTCACCCGAAAGACAAAACTCCAAAACACAAACTCAACAATGTGGTGTATGCTGTACAGTGTAGCGAGGAATGCCAAGACCTCTACATTGGAAAGACCAAACAGCCACTTCACAAGCGCATGGCGCAACATAGTAGAGCCACCTCCATGGGACAAGACTCAGCAGTCCATCTGCATTTAAGGTCACTCTTTCGAGGATGCCCATGTTCACATTTTAGACAGAGAGGACAGATGGTTTGAAAGAGGAGTGAAAGAAGCCATTTATGTCCACTGTGAGTGACCATCTTTGAACAGAGGCGGTGGCTTACGACACCAACTGTCTGCCATCTATAATCCAGTTTTGAGATCCCTTCCCAGACGCCTTAACGCCCACTCACATCCTGGGCCATCTGACCTCAGGAAATCACATTATAGGGTGGGGCCAGGTTTCACAATGAGCTCACCCGAAACGCTGGCTGATTATGACCCACACCCGTTTTCACACCTTGGCTCATGTGATTAGGTAGAGGATCATCAGGGGGTCCTTTGTCCCTCTTGGGGGGGAAACTCCCACAGGGCTTAAATCTGGGACTCTCCACCATTTGACTCTTAGAACTGAAGAAGCTTCTCGGATGAGAGGTGAAACGTCTTCAAGCAACTTAAAGAAGTCCAGACGCTTTTCTTTCCAAGCTCCGTTGACGACCTCTCTGAAAGATAACATTTAAACCAAGATAAAGCTGTGCCCTTAAGACCAACTACTTGATCTAACCTTGATAATAGAATGTTATGATCTACTGTGTCGAACGCAGAAGTCAGATCCAGTAAGACTGAAACCACAGAGCAACCTGAATCAGTGGTTAAAAGGAGATTATTAAAACTCTTAACAAAGCTGTTTCAGTAATATGTCGAGGCTTGAAGCCAGACTGGAACTTTTCAGTAATACCATTGGTATCTAAGAAGGTCTGAAGTTGTTTACAGCCCACTTTTTCCAGGATGTTTAACATAAAGGAAAGTCGGCCTATTTTTTGAAAGAACACTGGAGTCAAGATTAGCCTTCTTAACCCTCTCAAGGCAGGCGTTGCAGATTTGCAACAGTTTAAAACTAACAACCTGATTACCCCACATACAAATTTTATGAGATTTTTTTACTCAGAAGTACCACTGCAGGACTTGGTTGTGCATTAGCAACAAAAAGTAATTTGAGCCTGAGAGGGTTAATAACGGGTTGAACAACAGCATGCTTGAAGGCAGACGGTACACAGCCTGAGGACAGTGATGCATTCAATATAAATAAAATACAAGGGCCAGTAGTATTCAGCGCTTCCTTAAAAATACGGGCAGGAAGAATATCATGTGAGGAGTTGGAGATTGTTAAGTGATCAGTTATTTCCTTTACATCCGGAAGAGATACAGGCTCAAACTGCTGAAAGACAGCAGAGCATTTAGAAACTGGAACTTGTTGTGAGCCCTTAAAGTTGTAATTTTATCAATAAAGTACCCTAAAAAAATCACAAAGGGCCGGAGTAGCCTCCTATATGCGATGGCACACGGATTAATCAGAGAGTTAAAAATGTTATGGGCACGAGGCTTGTGGCAATTAGTCAAAATAACACCTGATGGGAAGGCAGATTTAGCAGCTTTGACAGTCTTCTGATATTTTGACAAACAATTATGGAGGGAGAATTTCCACTGACACTTCAAGTTTGTTCTTTTTACACTTCCTCTCTGTCATGAACCGGCTGTGTGGAGGCAGATGAGGACCCAAACGCAAAACTCACGGAGACAGGAACTGAACTCAAAATCACTGCTTTATTGCAGGTTTCACAAAGGAACAGAACTAAACTGGGAATACTAACAGAAAACCGCGGGAACACAGAAAGACACACAGGTTCGAGGAGAAGACATTGACGACGCGACACTGACCTGATGGAGACATGCACATAAATACACAGAGGGTTAACGAGGGAAGTGGGAGCACACGGGGAACACAGCTGACACAGATAACCATAACGAGACAGGGCAGGAGTGAACACATGACGCATACTGACGAAAGACTGTCAAAGTAAAACAGGAAGTACACAGAGGTTCAGACAGGAGGAGAGAGAGAGCACGCAGAGAACACAGACATAACAGGCTGGGGAAAACATGGAATAAAACACAAGGAGAGACGAGGGCTCACAGAAACACAGGGGCACACAGGAGGTAACCAAATAAGGAACATCTTAACTAAATAACCTAGGAACCAAGGCATAAATAGGGAACAAAATACAAAAACACACAAACTAAGAATACTGGGCCAACATGGCCCAGGACCATGACACTCTCAGCATGACGGCATTCGCACCTGAGAGCACGGGTAGTTTCATTCAGCCAGGGTTGGCGTAAAGACTTAGTATCCTTAGTCTTTGGAGGAGCCACAGTGTCCAGAATAGAGGAGCATGTGAAATTAAAAAGGTTGGTAAGCTCATCAACCGATAAATCCACAAGACGGATGAAGTCAGAGAGGGCAGAGTTGGTAAAAAGAGTAGAGAAATTAGCAATGGTTTCAGAATTAATCGAGCGCATCTGGCACAAGGGACCCTCGCCATTAAGCTCCATATGTCATAGCGTAACATTACACATAACCGCAAAATGATCAGAAATCCCAGCGTCCTTGATATCCGTTATACGAATATCCAGACCATAAGACAAAACTAGATGAAGCGAATGGCCTTTTAAATGTGTTGGTTCACTTACCCACTGCCTGAGATTAAAAGTGTCAATAAGAACAAGGGAATCCTTTGTTAGTGTACTTGCCTCACACGGTCGTAGCGTAGAAACAGGCTCTCTAGTAGGTCAGCAAATTGGAAAATAAAATCCTTAACAGATTTTGGGGTCGATACACCACAGCGCAAAGAATTGAGGGGGCACAGTTCAGTTCCAGTAGGTGGAAGAAGAAGAAGAAGCGCAAAGGCGTCAGGATAACACTGAGAAAAGCAAACAGTAGACAAAGCTCGAGGAGATGGCTCGGCGAAAACACTGGTGCCATCTTGTTATAGCTGTTATATTTTTACATTCTAAACCCATTTAGTTGAAGTCTATAACTTTTCTATAAAAAAATTACACTTAAGTCTGTTAGAGTATTCATTACTGGTGTTAGAGTATACAGGATCATTCTAGTTCCCAAATATTTATATTTATATTTATATATATATATATATATATATATATATATATATATATATATATATATATATATATATATATATATATATATATATATTTTTTTTTTTTTTACAAATCACTAACTGTACATATACACACATCAGACATAAAATTAAAAGCACCACCCTAAATATTGTCCAAGTCTCTCCAAAAGACTGTGTCATAGTGTCTTGCCTGCAGCAGACTCTGGTACTTGTGGTTTGTGGATGGTGATTTAGTGGACCATCACACACAGATTAGGCCATTAATATGCAGTTCAATACAGATTTTTTTTATATTTATTTTTATTATTGCTATTTCAGTCATTCTTTACCTGTGTCATTGCTATTATTGTTCTATTAAAACCTTCCAAATGTCTTTTTTTTTTTTGCTTTGTAGCATCATGTTCCATGTTCTCCTGGCATTAAGATAAATACACTACACCATGGTTACCAGCTAAAGCCCTTTACTTAGTGTACTGCACAATTTAAAAATTACAGTACTCATAGCAAATCCAATGGTTTCCCTGTGTTTTCTCTGAAAAATATGAACAAAGTAATGCTCTAAACCCACAGTGGCAAGAAACAGCACTGAACTACAGGAGTAAAGTTTCAGAAATCTCCCTTTAGGTCTTACCTTGTTGAAAAATCCATCT
Source organism: Astatotilapia calliptera (assembly GCF_964374335.1). Taxonomy (NCBI): domain Eukaryota; kingdom Metazoa; phylum Chordata; class Actinopteri; order Cichliformes; family Cichlidae; genus Astatotilapia; species Astatotilapia calliptera. Next base: position 15,683,756 of record NC_137423.1, read on the forward strand.
GTGGTCTGGGTTTAATATCTCCTAAATACTGAAATACTGTCAGTGACCTTGACAAGCCATTCTGTGAGATGTTTCGTAATATTCCTGTTTTTGGTCAGAAACCAATTTGTCATTTTATCTTTACAGTTCGATTCACGTCTCCAAACTCAGCAGGTCAAGCAGGGTGTCTTCTCCATAGCAACGGGAGAGATCCAGAAAGGTTCCCAAGCAATAGAGACGAGTAATCTTTCTAACAAATTCTTGGTATATAGCAGGCCTCTGTGTGTGTGCGGAGGAGGAGCCCAGGAGGCGTCTTGGTTAGGTGCCTGAAGGTGTCATGGATCGGCTGTGTGGCAGGCGGGAGGAGGACCCAATCGCAAGATTCACAAACACGGGGATGAACTCAAAAGCAGCTTTATTGCTGACAGGCAGAACATAGGAAATACAGAACTCAACTAAACTGGGAATCAATAAACTAACATTCGTAGGGAGACACAGGGAATCCACACAACAATGAGGGAGAACGCGACGCCGAACAGAGGGAGACGCAGACAGAAATACACAGAGGGTTAACGAGGAAAGTGGGAACACATGGGGAACACAGCTGACACAGATAACCATAACGAGACAGGGCGGGGTGAACATAACACTGACGGGAGACGGGCAGAGTCAAACAGGAAGTACACAGAGGTTCAGACAGGAGGAGAGAGCACGGGGAGAACACAGACATAACAGGCTGGGGAAAACATGGAATAAAACACGAAAGGGGACAAGGGCTCATGAATACATAGAGGGGCACACAGGGGGTGAGAGTCACGAAGGGAAAACACTTAGGGAACAACACAACAGGGCAACTCAGGAAACATGGCCTAAATAGGGAACAAAATACAAAAATACAAGAGAACTAAGAATACTGGGCCAACACGGCCCAGGACCATGACAGAAGGAGCTCCCTCCTGATTTCTAAGGTCCTCACGGTAAAAGGCCAAATCATCACACAGTTTGAAGAATATCAGCTAATATATTTTTCTTAGTTTCCAAACAAAAGTTATTGGCATCCGTCCGAAAAAATCCATTGTTGGGTGAGCGCTGCTTATGTGAGTTGCAGGTAGAAACAGGTAGTTTTGAAGAGGTGAGCAGTTTTGGCAAGGGCTAATTTGTTAATACCAGATAACTAGATCAAAGTGAGGCTTATGGGTCAGCAGTATTTTGTACATACTATCTGGAGAAATGAAAAATGCCCTACAAGGTGTTGGGCATGTGTTGGAACAAGTTAAACTAGGCTTATTGGTGTATACTGGCATAGTACTACCACCTGCAGATCCATGCAGTAGTATGACATCATCGGCATGGAGCCTAAAGCCTTATTCAAGATTAAAGTCTCAAATGGTCGCCATCATAGTAATACCTATTTTTTGGACATTTACTTTGAAGCTTTATTTAATTACAATTATGTAAATTCTCCACTAAATCTTTTGAAAATATCATAAATGTTCAACATGACACAAAAGGAATGAATGTGATATACATTTCTATGTATATCACAATGGGTTATCATATTGTTTGAGCATGAATAGTTGGGAATAATAGAAATCTATTTACCATGACTATACATGCACATTCTTTAATTTATATATATATGGTTTGACAATTATTTTTAAAACCTCGAAATATTGACTCCAAACTAAATAAAAAGTGGCCAATATGGCAGTCAAAGAGGGAAATCAGAAGACCATTCATCTTTAAGTGTGTGTTACATGACACACACGCTCAAATAACCTTCATACACCAGTCAAACAAATATCAGCACTGCTCTCTGCATTTATATCCACAGTAATAATGTTCAGGCAGATGTGTGTGCATTCCCCAGAAGGCGAAAATCGATCTCAACCAATTAACTTGGCTAAACACAACCCGTGGCAGAGAGCGACAGGGAGAATGACAAAATACACTGTGGAAATGTCTTCCAGAAGTATCCAGACAAAAGACCTTTAGTCTGCATTTAATAAGAACAAGGAAACACGGTACAAGCCTCTTTCCTGACACACCCCAAATCTGTAGACATTTTTGAATCTAGCTTTTGTTGTCCAACTTGACTTCAAAGTCTGTTGTCTGTCAGCCAGCGAAGTTAGAACTTGCCCACTACAGCTTCTGTATGTGGTTTTTATGCAGTCATGCTTAATTGTTTTGTGGTTCTCCTGTTCCTGGTGAACACAGACCCCAGAATGTCTCCCCCCTTTGACAATTAGAAGATAAAGAAACCTGAATATGTAATTAGTTTTATGCTCAAATTGTCTATCTTTGAGAAAAGACAAGTCTGTTTTTATTAGGTTTTTGTTCATAATTGTGTTTTTTTTTATTTCATTGAAATGATCACTGGACTGGTTCTTATATAGCACTTTTCTACTCTTCTTGAGCACTCAACGTAGTTTGAACAACTTGCCTCATTCATTCATTTGTTCACACGCATTCATACTCCCATGTATGCAGTGGCGGTCCTAGCTTGTTTGGCGCCCTGGGCGAACACCCCCCCCCACCCCCACCCCCACAAAACATATTAAGGATTGTACATTAACATAAAACTGTTGAAAACCGATCGGTGCCTGTACCATTCCCAATATGCGCTGGCTGACGTCGGGGCAGCACAAGTATGAGCGTTTTTTTTTTACCGATGCCCGTGATGCCGCCCCCCACCACGATGTCGCCCCGTGCAACTGCCCGTGTCACCCATATCTAAAGCTGCTACTGCATGTATGTATGGGAAAGCAAGTTGTGGATAACATCTTGCCCAAGGATATTAAGTGTGGATAGAAAAAAAGTTGTTTTTTCTTTGAAAATGTATATGTATGAAAGCAGAAGTTCTCTTTATTTTGATCTATTTACTGTTTGATGTCATTACCAGAAATATTTTAGGATTTTTGAAGAATTTGTGAATATCATGAAAAATGCTGGTGGTAGCTGTCAAACTTGAACATATTTCAGTGTTTATAAATCTAATGTTTATGTTATTTTTTGCAAAGTATTGATTATCTGCTTCAACTGAAATAATCCAATTGATAACTACAGCACACCATTATTTTTCTTGTGACATTACCGATAAGTTTGATGTGTCACATGGCCCTCTTCCTATTGAAAAAAACGAAAGTTGTATCCAAGATGGCCGACTTCTAAATTGCCACAATGGTCACCACCCATCTTGAGGAGTTTGCCCCCTCACATATACTAATGTGCCACAAACAGGACTTTAATATCACCAACCATTCCCATTTTATTACGGTGTATCCATATAAATGGCCCACCCCGTAGAATAGGACACAGCTCAGTTGGTGTGTTTAAAAGAAGTACCTCATTGTGATGAAAGACAGTTGATGAGCATTCTCAGTTTCTGCTCGCTTCATGCCTAAAATCACAATTGCTCATGGTGCTGTGATGTCCTTGATACTTACAGAAAGGTATTTCATTACAAAGTTTTTAAAAAGTTTAAAAACTTGTCTCAACCCTCTCTATCAAAACAATGCTGAAAATTCCTGGAAGAAAAATTAGTTTCTTAGGGTTTAAGATCCATAGGGGCATGTCACACTACCTAGAAAACCATATGGAAGTTCTTGACTATTTAGAATTTCTTTGGAGTGACTGATATTAGTTTGATTGTAACATGGTTATCTGCATGTAATCATTAAAAAAAGAGTAAATGTCATAGATACACTGCATATGTTTTCCATTCACCTGACAGAAATGTCAATGCCACTGACACAGGAATACATCTGAAGTGCACAATTTCCTGCTGAAACTGGACAACTGTGGTAAATATCCTGACCTAAATCTCCCAAAGGTTTAGACATTTCAAAATGATGTGATGATACACCATTAGTGCAGGAGGGAACGATGATGGACAAAACCTGCAGAAAGATCATGAGCCAGTTGTTGGAGTATTGATTGTCCCAACAGCTCATCAACTTTAGAAGTTGATATAAAGTCTTAAAATCTCTAAAGATCATCATATTTTTCTTGTCATCAAATATGATGTTGTTACCCTGGTTACGGGGCATTTAAACCTGAGATATCAAGTGAGGACAGTCACGGGCCTCTTATTAGTTTGAGTGTTATTTTGTATTGAACAGTGGGAACTAATTTCATTTTCTCTGTATACAACACACACCTATAGACTTTACACAAGTAATCAAATGCCACACATCGCTTTTTTATTAATACGTTTTTTTATGTTTTTTGTGGTTTCTACATAGCAGCCCGATTTTGGTTACACAAAGTCACTATATACATTTGACCCTAACAGTTGGGGAATCCTTCCAAACACTGGGCATTTAATGAGTGTTTTTCTGGCCTATTCACATGACGTTTTTTGTGTATGCTTACCAGTTTATGCCATCCGTGAAGAGCTCAAAATCTCCTCTTCTGACCTTTTGTGTGGCAGACATTACTGTCATGGTTCTGGGTCCGTTGGACCCAGTATTTTGAGTTTATTATGTTTTGGTTTATTTTTGCATTATGGATTGTTTTCTGATGTTCTGGTGCTTTGTTTATTATTATCCTTATAGATCTGTTTCTGTTATTCTTGGTGAGGGATCAGTTCTTAGGTTTTGGGTTCTCATGTGTATTACAGTTTCTGTTCAGTGTCTAGTCTGTCTCTCAGTGTCGTGTCTGCATCTGGTTTAGTAATTCTTGTTTCCTGTTTTATTGTGAAAGTCTTTGTCTTATGTTAGTGTGTGCAGCTTAGCTCCCCGGTCTCGTTAGCCCTGATCTCCCCCAGCTGTGTCTCCCTTCTGTTGCCCATTCCCTCATTACTACCCTGTGTATTTAAGCCCTGTGTTTTCCCATGCTCGGTGTCATGTTGTACCATCAGATTATGCCTGTGTGTGTCGGTTCTCCATATTCCATGTTCACTTCATGTTTTGTTTTCGTACCAGCAATAAAGCTGAGGTTTTTGAGTTTCAAGTTAGTGTCTGAGTCCTGCGTTTGGATCCTCCTCTCCGCCTGCCCGCACACAGAGCCCTGACAATTACAGAGATATTATGGAGATATTGGTTTAAAAAAGCCAGACACTATAAGAGAAGTGTAATAATTTGAAGCAAATATATTCTCAGACATTCAGAGACAGAAAGAAACTGCTATTGGTCTCTGATGAAATCAGCCTAGTCAGAGATAAAGAAACAACCACTGCATCACTTGGGGATTAAAATGGATTTTATCTGCACACCAGGGGCGATTTTAGCCCAAAATGAATCAAAGCACCCCCAAAGATTACTTACTTTTTTTTGACAATATTTGCTGTTTGTGGGACACACTACTAAAAATATAAAAAGCATACAGTACGTAATTGAGATGGAACATTTTAACAACAAAACTATAAATAACCCCCCCCTCTACCAAAGTGGTTTGTTCCAGCTCACCTCTCCCCTGCTCTGGCTCTAGCGCCATTGCTGCCAGAGCGAAGGTGGCTGAGACGCAGCGGAGCGGAGGTGGAAGTGCCTGGTTTAAAACAGGACATATTAGCTGCATTTAACCTTCAGTTACTCTTTATATAGTTAGGAGTCAGGCCATGTTTCTTTTTAGATGAAAAACATTACACCAGGTAACCTGCTGTGTTGAAAACGTGTTTCCCGACTATGTTTGCTACCCTACAATTTGTTCTGCTCTGTAGTAACATCAGCGACATTTGACCGTCCTGTTGCTCCCATTTATTTATTTATTTTTGCCTGTCCCGTTTGGATCTTTAGCCATCAGAATTGTTGTCTGAAGGCCAAGAAAGATGCCAAGTGGATTTACTTTACCAAGTGGATCATCATGGCCTTGCCATATTGGTCCATTTGATTGACCTTTATTATAATTATGTATTTATTTTATTTTTGATTTTTAAAGACTGAACAGACATGAGTGGGGGAGAGGACAGGGAGAAAGAATGAAAGAGAGGGAGAGAAGAAATGTTGCTCCCATTGAAATGTATACAGCCTATTTAAAATCTAAAACTTAACATTGTCCGTAGCCTGCTGTTGTTACCACCGTCCTGTTTGAAATGTAATGAGAGAAACTGGTTATTTTGTCCTATGTGTATGTGCCCATATTGAACCCAAGGTACTAACTAGCTAACTGGCTGGATGCCAATTAACCTTATAACTCCTGTTTTGTGTGTGTGTGTGTGTGTGTGTGTGTGTGTGTGTGTGTGTGTGTGTGTGTACAGAGAGACAGCCAGGTTCATAATGGATATGAGGAAGTTTTTTCAAAAAAAGGAGCAACATTCAGGTAAAAGTGTAAAATCAAATGATCCATCAATAAAGGATAATGTTGGATCAGTGTTTCAATATTTATATCCTTTATTAGATGTACATGTGGTTTGGTTATTTGCATTTTGGTTGAAAGTAAACTGAGAGAGGACTTTTTTTTTATTAGTGATCTTAACCTTCCTGCCTTCTTGGGACCTTTTTGTGCCACTGCTATGTGTTAAATGGCTACCATTTCCACTGTGTTCAGTGGAATATAACCAAACTTGCCACAGGATAGTTTTTACCTGTCAATGTTAATATTCCAGTGTGAATTCCTTAAATCAGCCTAAAATGGCTGAGCAGCAGAAATCCCCACACCCATCACCCTGGGGACCATTTTCTGCCCATTGACTTCCATTATAAACGCTATTTTTCAACCCCAAATTATCATCATATGATTTTATTTTTTCTTCTTTTCTTGGATGTCAATGAAGACTCAGGGCCTTGAAGTTTTAATTTTTAAATTGCAAAAAAAATGCAAAAAAAATAATGGCAGGTCAAAATGTATGTTGGTGCCAATCTTTGGTCCATCTAAAGGCCTACTTATAATGACAATCACATATTACTTCAACTGGTTTTTTGTGGAAATATTTAGTTTCGTTTTTTGGTTTTTGGGGCTTATAACACAGGGCGCTCATGTAATAACACTGGGATTTGAAGGGTTAAAACAACGAAAATATAATTAAAACTTTACATGAATATTTCAGGGAGAAGTAGTTTTACAAGGTTGGCTAATTTAAAGTGGAATAAAATATGGATATATGGTCTTTTTATGGCGTGGCTGAGAATGGTCCCTAGGGTGATGGGTGTGAGTTTTTTAAAGGATGGCAGGAGGGTTAATAGTATTTTTTTAATCTAACTGAATACAATCTATTTGTGTATGATTGTCAGTCCAAAGAAAGAGAGAGGAAAGAGGGGAACCTGAGTACAAAGTAGAAGGTCAGGAAGAACCAGGTAAGAAAACAGACAGGGAGTATTAACAGGCAAAATAGAAACTGTTAAACTGGCAAAGAAAAAAAACACAACTAATTTTACTCGTACAATCTGGAAGTTGTGTTCTCCCTATGTTAAATCTACTATACAGGATCTGCAAAACAAACTGGGTTGTCAGCCCTGGCACTGCATTACCATATTGAGCTTCAGTCAGAGGAAGTCACGGTTGCCAGAGACTTTTTGAAGCTCAAGAGTGAGGCTGGTGCCATCCCAGATATGTTAACATTGTACAATCTTCAGGATAATCAGATCTTCCCCGAACTGAAAACTGTTATTCAGGTTGCCCTAACAAACCCAGTTAGCAGCTGGAGCTGTGAGAGGTCTTTTAGTGTCTTGAGTCAGCTCCATACCTGGCTGAGAAGGACCATGGCTCAAAGCAGACTCCAGCACCTGGTTGTGATGTCAGTTGAGAAAGAGATGCTTGAGAGACTTGACCACCAAAATGTGATAGATTTGTCAACCTCAAGGTGAGGCGACATAGGATAAAAGAAAAGAAAAGATCTGCAGAGCCACAGTAGTATCTGCAGTAAAGGTCTTTTCATACATTGTATACATTGTACCATAAGCCAGGGTGTCTCCATTTTTTAAATTTTTTAATAATATTTTGTACATTTCAAGGACTCTTCTATTTTTGGAGTGTATTTTTTATGTATCTGTATTGTATTATATATACACTTTAAAAGTGAATCTCTTTCCAAAAGATGCACTCAGTTTACTTTTTACTCACTATGAGCATCATTCATTATTCTCCCGCAGTAATTAAGGTTAGGATATGTATTTTTTAAAATTCCAATCCATTCTTCTTTAGCAGCATTTAAATAACCTTGATCAGATTTGATGGTTTTGTTACAGACTTTTCAAAAAAGTTTTTTGCTTTTCTTTCACAAATGTGGGGATTAAATTGTGTTAAAATGTACAAAACAGTATTGTCATGTTTTGTGACGAGGACCCAGGCACAGAGAGACTTGATGAATTTAAGAATCTTATGATTTAATAAAGAAATTTGCAGACTTGCACAGAGGTGGTAAAATTATGATGACTGATAATGGAGATGAAGACAACAGACGATGAGGACAGGGAGGAACAGGGGTTTAAATGCACCAAAGTGACAGTCAGAGGGAACTCGGGACAACTGGAGACATTTAAGGATGCAGGGACTGCTGCAGGGCAACTCTCTGGGTGCTCAGCACCCCCAAAGCTCTGATCCTAGAATCGCCCCTGCTGCACACAACTGCAAAAAGGAACCGCAGCTGAGTTGCAAACCTGTACAGGAGGTACCAGGTAAAAAAGGAACCAGACCAGGTTAAAGAGTGCAGTTTGTATCGGTGTCAGTAGACGGTGGAAAAAGAGTGTTATGGAATGTGTTCAGTGATACAAATTCCATGACAAAGTATGCAACAATAAGTCCTTAACTAGCAGACATCATTCTCTGCTGATGCCTTTTGGATTTTTTCTGGTTACAGACATCTGTAATGGCAGCAGACTGCCTGATCACCATGCGGTGGATCACTCTGCCAATTACAGAGACACAAAGTCACTTTCACGACCCAGTGGGCACAGCATGTAGCCAACTAAGACAGAATTATTCACTCTGCATGTACAGTATAGAAATCCTTCAGCAGCAAAACCATAAACAGTGCTAAGCTGACACACACGAACCCAATGGTTTGGAAAGAAATTTGTGCAAATATGCAGCAGGCCTGTGCATGTCTATCATTGGTCTTTTCAATGTACTTTAAACTACAAACCACAGTGTGCATGCTGTCAAGATCACGAACGAACATGTGACCAACCACACATTATTACGTGGTTCACTCGTGGTTAAATACAAAAAATGTTTTACTCTGCTTGGCTAGAGTTAAAGTTGGGGTAGTCACTCATTGTGACTTAAGTCTTAGAGGGTTATCATACAACTTAACCGCCCCCCCCAGACATTTAAAATTTCTGAAGCACAATTGTCAAAAGAATATTGTTTTTATATAATGTGATCAGCTTCATGAAATGTATTCTTTTATTTAATCACTAAGCAAACGTCTGCGTGACTTTTGACATGTACTTTTGTGTGATAAACAACTGATAGCTTCCTCTTTTTGTAAGAACATTCAGAATTAGAAAAAGGGGAACCTCAGCTCAGAGTTCTTAGAATAAGAAGCTATTTGTGTACACACACACACACACACACACACACACACACACACACACACACACACACACACACAGACATGTATAAATAAAGAGTGCAGGCAGTGATGAGACGCAGGTCTCAGAGCGACTGCCCACGCGTGTAATAAAGACAACTGCAGTGTTTGTGTTTTCTAACTCAGGTGTCTTAGCTGAAGAACTACTGGGTGATTTAAAGAAATCCCCTGTCAACAATAAAACATGTTGCATATAAAATGAACACTTGTCTGTTCCCCTGGAAACACATTCATTATTCAAATTCAAGCCCAAGTGCTCGTTACGGCCTCTTGTTCCTGTATCTTGCACATTTGAGCCTTTGTGATGCTAATGGATGGCCTGCACTGTAAATCATCCTGTGGTGCTAGCACATTTACAAATCAACAGATAATGATGGTCACTGTTTGTGGCTGAAGCTGAGGGGGGCTGTGGTTGAAAATCAGCTCACAGCCTCAGGGTTTGTGTGCTAAAAAACAAATTTTAAAAGCTAGGTGGAACATGACTCTTTTCATAACCATTTGAGGAGACAGAAAATATATCTAGTTTTTAGTGTTTTTATCACCAATTACGAATGACCTCTAAAAAGTTTTTTTTCTTTATAAAAGGAACCTTGATTCATTTATTTTTTTAAAACATTTTTTTAGTAATGTGTGTTGGAGTGCAGTAGCCCAAAACAGCCAACATTTCAGTCTTCTATGTTTATTTTTTTATTATTCAGATATCTAACTTGAAAGAAGACATCTAACTAACCTAAGGTGTCTATGTTCATTAAAGTACTAGTAAAGTACAGTACTAGGTGTATTTCATTCCAAAGTAATGCATTACTGTAATCACATTACATTCTCTAATGCAGTACTGCAATGTGTTACTGTACTAAATTTAGTAATCACATTATAGTTATGTTCTTCTTTGGATTACAAAGGGAAAAAAAGCAAAACTGCTTTTTTGTCCTGAACACTTACAGTGAGAACCCTGCAGCCAGTTGATATTAGTTTGTACGCAGGGAGAATGGAAATGGTGAAGCTGTCTACAGCTTTTGAGGAGTAGAGATATGGACATTTCTTTTTATTGGTATAAAGGACAACAGAACAATGATAAAGTACAAACTGCTTTAACTCTTTGCAACCATCCGCACAGACAGCATGCCAACACAAAGCTAGCAAAGAACCCAGTATGATGTTAAAGCTGAGTCCTGTACTGAGAGTCTCACACACTGCTTTACTCTTACGAAAAGTAGCGAGTAATACGTAACATATTACTTTTTTGGAGGAACAATCACAGCACCAGACAGTGAGATAATTTCTTTAGAAATGTTGAGCTGACCCTAGCTTGAATAATGTTTAAGTATCTCATGTTTGACTGTAGAACGCTTACTTTGAAATACATGATTTTGTATGCAAAACAACTACATACATTACTACTGTAAGGCAGATTTCCTTTTAATATATTTCTGAATGCATGCACACCAAAGTGAATACTTGAGGTTCTCCATAACTGTCAAGTCTTGTTGCAATAGGACCTCGTTGTGAATTGATTAGCGAGTTCATGCATCATTAACTTTCTGACAGAAACCCTGCTCTGTGGTATGTACACATACACACAGTGTTTTTTTTTTCTTTTTCTTTTTCTTTTTTACATACACTCACATCAAAGTGCCCCTGTCTTCAGCATTTTTATATTAGCAAGTGATTTTGTAAAATCAAAACACATAGGTTGCCATGCTTCATTAATTTAACATTATCAGTTTTTTGGTGTTCTGATTAAAAAGCTTGTTGGAGAGAGGTGAGACAAAATACATATTGATTTCTCATTTTCCTCTAAACTCATAAAGAATTTAATGAGCTGTAGAAATATTTAAATCAGATTTTAAAGTAGAGCAGAAAAAATATTCCTCAGTTTTTGTGTAAGCAAACTCAACATTGACACTGTACCTATTGTATAGTTTCGCCCCATTTAGTACAAGAAGGTAAAACCAGATTTTGGACATGCAGTATACATAAAAGATGTGGGAAAGACTCAAGCCAATGCAAGGGGAGGCTGCTATCGAAATGATTTCCAGAAAAGGTTGTGTCCTTTTGAAATATAGAGTATAACTCAGTAACAAACAAGTCAGTTTCCCTTATTAGAACTATTCCAAAGAAAGCCACACCCTCTCAGGTTGCTCTTACCTTGTACCCCATTATAGAACAAACAGGAACTTAAAATTCTTCGTTCCCTCAGTTATTATATTACTTAACACTGACACGGTACACCTAGATAGACATTCGTCTAAATGTATTTTTAATATATTTATTCATTTTTATTTATTTTTTTCCTTGACCTCAGTGTTTGTTGATCTCTGTTTGCTGAGCTGAAGCAACAGTGTTTTCGATTAGTGTTTAACCCTTTAAGACCTACCATAGAACCAAGTCCGCCAGAGTTTATATTATACTTTTACATGTTGTAGTGTTGCTATACATCAATACAACCATTATAGCCCAAATTTTAATAATATGTATGCATTAAGTACATAGTAATTACATAAATTGGAAAAAAATGCAATAAACTACAAAAAAATTGAATTTTTTTTTTTATTTTTTTTTTTTAACAACAGGCCCGGTGGACGAGAGGGTTTGTTCCCTGCGCCTTAGGGTCGGGGAACGGGTCCTGACTGTCATCTGCGCTTATGCGCCGAGTGGCAGTTCGGAGTACCCAGCCCTCTTAGAGTCCCTGGGGGGGGGCTGGAAGGTGCTCCACCTGGAGACTCTGTTGTCCTGCTGGGAGACTTCAATGCTCACGTGGGTAACGACAGCGAGACCTGGAGGGGCGTGATTGGGAGGAACGGCCTCCCTGATCTGAACCCGAGCGGTGCTTTGTTATTGGACTTCTGTGCTACTCACAGTTTGGCCATAACGAACACCCTGTTCGAACATAAGAGTGTCCATAAGTTCAAGGTTCAAGGTTCTTTATTTGTCACATGCATAGTTATACAAGTATAACACACAGTGAAATGTAGCCTGACACGTTCCTCGACATGTGCAAAAATAGGGGGGCTGTAGAGGAAGAACATTATATATATATATATATATATATATATATATATATATATATATATATATATATATATATATATATCTATCCATCCATCCATCCATCCATCCATCCATTCGCTTCCGCTTATCCTTTTCAGGGTCGCGGGGGGCGCTGGAGCCTATCCCAGCTGTCATAGGGCGAAAGGCGGGGTACACCCTGGACAGGTCGCCAGTCTGTCGCAGGGCCAACACACAGGGACAGACAACCATTCACACTCACATTCACACCTAGTGACAATTTGTATTATCCAATTAACCTATCCCCACAAGGTGCATGTCTTTGGACTGTGGGAGGAAGCCGGAGTACCCGGAGGGAACCCACGCAAACACGGGGAGAACATGCAAACTCCACACAGAAAGAACCCGGCCTGATGGTGGAATTGAACTCAGGACCTTCTTGCGGCAACAGTGCTATATATATGGACATCTGACATCTGTCACGTGGCACCAGGACGCTCTAGGCCGTAGGTCGATGATCGATTTTATAATCGTATCACCAGACTTGCGACCATATGTTCTGGACACTCGGGTAAAGAGATGGGCTGAGCTGTCAACCTATCACCACGTGGTGGTGAGTTGGATCAGGTGGTGGGGGAGGACGCTGGACAGACCTGGTGCACCTAAACGCGTAGTGAGGGTGTGCTGGGAACGTCTAGCAGAGGCCCCAGTCCGCGAGATCTTCAACGCACACCTCTGGCAGAGCTTCAACAGCATTCCGAGGGAGACTGGGGACATTGAGTCCGAATGGACCATGTTCAGCGTCTCCATTGCCGAAGCTGCTGCATTGAGCTGCGGCCGCAAGGTGGTTGGTGCCTGCCGTGGTGGTAATCCCCGAACCAAATGGTGGACACCAGAGGTGAAGGGAGCCACCAGGCTGAAGAAGGAGTCCTATCGGGCTTGGTTAGCCTGTGGGACTCCGGAGGCAGCCGACAGGTATCGACAGGCCAAGCGGAATGCGGCTCGGGCAGTGGCTGAAGCAAAAACTCGGGTGTGGGAGGAGTTCGGAGAGGCCATGGAAAAAGACTTTCGGACTGCCTCGAAGAGATTCTGGCAAACCGTCAGGCGTCTCAGGAGGGGAAAGCGGTGCTCTACCTGCACTGTGTATAGTGCTGGCGGAGCGCTGCTGACGTCGACTGAGAAACTTGTCAGGCGGTGGAAGGAATACTTCGAGGACCTCCTTAATCCCATTGACACGTCTTCCGAGGAGGAAGCAGAGTCTGGGGATGAGAGGAATGACCCGCCAATTTCCGGGGGCGAGGTCACTGAGGCAGTTAAACAACTCCTTGGTGGCAGAGCCCCTGGTGTTGATGAGGTCTGCCCCGAGTTCCTGAAGGCTCTGGACGTTGTAGGGCTGTCCTGGTTGACACGCCTCTGCAATGTTGCGTGTAGATCAGGGGCAGTACCTGTGGACTGGCAGACCGGGGTGGTGGTCCCCATCTTTAACCCTTTAAGACCTACCATAGAACCAAGTCCGCCAGAGCTTATATTATATTTTTACATGCTGTGGAGCCATTTTTGGGAGCATTTCAAGTTGCTATACATCAATACAACCATTATAGCCCAGATTTTAATAATATGTATTCATTAAGTGCATAGTAATTACAGAAATTGCAAAAAAGTGCAATAAACTACAAAAAAATTGAAAATCGTTTTTGATTTTTTAACATATATTTGTAGTTAGAGAAATTTAAGAGGCTTATCCCTCAAAACTCTAAATACAAAAAAGTTGCACAAAATAGTTTCCCACCACAGGAAATTTATTTTGAGTGTCTTCATAGTTTTATCTTTGAAATACACCAATTTTTATACACTGCAGGAAAAACGAAAATAAATATTATACTGCAAATTTGCAAAAAAGCAGCATATGCATCAAAATAAACGATTTCCAGCAGTGCAATATGAGTCCTAAGCATCCCAGAAACGACACAGAAAGTCATAAAGTCAAAGATAACTTTTAAAAAGAGCAGTATAGGCCCTGAGGCCCTGATCGCAAAAAAGACTACATTTCCGCGAAAATGATGTCACTTCCGGTTTCGGCCAGGTAATGGCGGAAATGCAAAAGTTCGCGCTGACGTCTATTCCAACGTAGGAAGTGTTTTGAACAGCTGATCGGACCGGCAAAGCGTGTTTCTGGAATATTATGTTTTTGTTCCTGCAAGCGCTTTTTATGCCGTTTTTGCAAAGCTTTATGTGGAAGGAAACCGTGACCTAGGACAACCTGATGGCACAATATGTAAGTACAACTCCTCCGGTTTCATATGCAAAAAAAAAATTTAGCGCTAGCTTACGTGGTTGCAGTGCTACCGGGATTTAAAAATAGTTACGCATAACAGAGCGTTCCCGCTCCTATCGGCTCTAAAGGGTTAAGAAGGGGGACCGGAGGGTGTGTTCCAACTACAGGGGGATCACACTCCTCAGCCTCCCTGGGAAAGTCTATGCCAGGGTGCTGGAAAGGAGAGTTCGTCCGCTGGTCGAACCTCGGATACAGGAGGAACAATGCGGTTTTCGTCCTGGTCGCGGAACACTGGACCAGCTCTTTATCCTCTCGAGGATACTTGAGGGTGCATGGGAGTTTGCCCAACCAGTCTACATGTGTTTTGTGGACTTGGAGAAGGCATTCGACCGTGTCCCTCGGAGTGTCCTGTGGGAGGTGTTGCGGGAGTATGGGGTGTCTGGCCATTCGATCCCTATACAACCGTTGCAAGAGCTTGGTTCGCATTGCCGGCAATAAGTCGGACTCGTTCCCGGTGGGTGATGGGCTCCGCCAGGGCTGCCCTTTGTCTCCGGTTCTGTTCATAATTTTTATGGACAGGATTTCTAGGCGCAGCCAAGTGGCGGAGGGCTTTCGCTTTGGTGGCCTCAGAATCTCATCTCTGATTTTTGCGGATGATGTGGTTCTGTTGGCTTCATCGGGTGAGGGCCTCCAGCTCGCCCTGGAACGGTTCGCAGCCGAGTGTGAAGCAGCGGGAATGAGGATCAGCACCTCCAAATCTGAGGCCATGGTTCTCAGCCGGAAAAGGGTGGAGTGCCCACTCCGGGTCGGGGGTGAGTTCCTGCCCCAAATGGAGGAGTTCAAGTATCTCGGGGTCTTGTTCGAGAGTAATGGGAGAAGGGAGCCGGAGATCGACAGACGGATTGGGGCTGCAGCTGCAGTAATGCAGACGCTGCACCGGTCCGTCGTGGTGAAGAGGGAGCTGAGTGTAAAAGCGAAGCTCTCAAATTACCGGTCGATCTACGTCCCTACCCTCACCTATGGCCACGAGCTGTGGGTAGTGACCGAAAGAACGAGATCGCGGATACAAGCGGCAGAAATTAGCTTCCTCCGAAGGGTGGCTG
Organism: Astatotilapia calliptera; assembly: GCF_964374335.1. NCBI lineage: Eukaryota > Metazoa > Chordata > Actinopteri > Cichliformes > Cichlidae > Astatotilapia > Astatotilapia calliptera. Next base: position 15,699,591 of record NC_137423.1, read on the forward strand.
GCCTCTCCCTTAGAGATAGGGTGAGAAGTTCGGCCATCTGGGAGGGGGTCAGAGTAGAGCAGCTGCTGCTCCACATCGAAAGGAGCCAGCTGAGGTGGTTCGGGCATCTGACAAGGATGCCCCCTGGGCGCCTCCTGGGTGAGGTGTTCCAGGCATGTCCCACCGGGAGGAGGCCCCGGGGCAGACCCAGGACACGCTGGAGAGATTATATCTCTCGGCTGGCCTGGGAACGCCTTGGTATTCCCCCGGATAAGCTGGAGGAGGTGGCTGGGGAGAGGGAGGTCTGGGCCTCTTTGCTTAGGCTGCTGCCCCCGCGACCCGGCCTCGGATAAAGCGGATGAAGATGGATGGATGGATGGATTTTTTTTAACATATGTTTCTAATTAGAGAAATTTAAGAGGCTTATCCCTCAAAACTCTAAATACAAAAAAGTTGCACAAACTAGTTTCCCACCAAGGAAATTTACTTTAAGTGTCTTTATAGTTTTGTTTTTGAAATACACCAATTTTCATATACTGCAGGAAAAACGAAAATAAATATTATAATGCAAATTTGCAAAAAAGCAGCATATGCATCAAAATAAACTATTTCCACCAGTGCAATATGAGTCCTAAGCATCCCACAAACGACACAAAGTCATAAAGTCAAACATAACTTTTAAAAACACAAGGCCCTGATGGTAAATGGCCTGTATTTATATAGCGCTTTACTAGTCCCTAAGGACCCCAAAGCGCTTTACATATCCAGTCATCCACCCATTCACGCACACATTCACACACTGGTGATGGCAAGCTACATTGTAGCCACAGCCACCCTGGGGCGCACTGACAGAGGCGAGGCTGCCGGACACTGGCGCCACCTCTGACCACCACCAGTAGGCAACGGGTGAAGTGTCTTGCCCAAGGACACAATGACCGAGACTGTCCAAGCCGGGGCTCGAACCGGCAACCTTCCGATTACAAGGCGAACGCCCAACTCTTGAGCCACGATCGCCCCATAATGATGGTAAAAAAAAAACTACATTTCCGCAAAATGACGTCACTTCGGGTTTTGGGCAGGTCATGGCGGACATGCGATAGTTCACATCGGAGTGGCTGTAGCTCAGGTGGCAGAGCAGGTCAACCACTAATCAGAAGGTCGGTGGTTCGATCCCAGGCTACCTCCTGGCTGCATGCCAAATATCCTTGGGCAAGATACTAACCCCATGTTTGTGGTCAGAGGGCCCGGTGGCGCCAGTGTCCGGCAGCCTCGCCTCTGTCAGTGTGCCCCAGGGCAGCTGTGGCTACAATGTAGCTTGCCATCGCCAGTGTGTGAATGTGTGTGTGAATGGGTGAATGACTGAATGTAGTGTGAAACACTTTGGGGTCCTTAGGGACTAGAAAAGCGCTATACAAATGCAGGCCATTTACCATTTACAACGATGGACGTAGGAAGTGTTATGAACAGCTGATCGGATCGCCAAAGCCTGTTTCTGGAATATTATGTTTTTGCTGCTGCAAGTGCTTTTTATGCAGTTTTTGCAAAGCTATATGTGGAAGGAAACTGTGACCTAGGACAAGCTGATGGCATAAGCTGTAAGTACAATTCCTCCGGTTTCATATGCAAAAAAAATTATTGCGGTAGCTTACGTGGTTGCAGTGCTACCGGGATTTAAAAATAGTTATGCAAAATGGAGCGTGTCCGCTCCGACCAGCTTTAAAGGGTTAAAGAATATTTGGTGTGGGTAAGCTGTGAACAGTTAGCCTTTTGGGGATCTTTGTCCTTCTCCGTGTACCTTAGAAGTGAATGAAATGCAAGATGCTTCAACACATGTTGAAAATCTGTTTCTTTCATTAATGTTTTGTGTTTTGTCTGCCTGCATTAACAACATAAACAGTGAAGTTGAGAGTAAGGACTTTGGACTTTCAAAGCTCTTAGCCAAGCTAACATTTTAATTTAAAAAAAGGAATTTTAAAACATTTCTATACCTCCTTAGACAAATAATGAGATGTAATAAAAAGTTGTTCGTTTTTGCTCCTAAAAGGTAAAACAATACCTGATTAATTTGGCGAGATTCTCTCCTTGCACTTCTTGTGTTGTTTTTAAATATCCTGAAAGTCTTTTTATGACTCTTTCTTCTTTTGTGTCTACATTCATCAATTTCTTTTAAAATATATAGATTCAGGCGTTTAAATTATTTCCGCTTAACTACATTGAATAACATAAACTCATCTAGAGTAGCTGCTGTAGAGAAAGTAATTACTGGTAGTCCACTAACCTAGGCTAGTTAGCTTTTAGTAAGACTGTTTTATATGGTGCTACTTTTTCTCTAGGTATAATTTAGATGTTGGCTTTGGTTTATTGTAGTTATATAAAAAATTTATTGTTAAGGCATTAGAGCAGGGGCGTCAAAAGTATGGTCTGCGGGTCACATCTGGCCTGCAATTCAATTATTTCCAGCTCATGAGATAATTTCAAATGTCAGTTATTAATGGCCCGTTGGTACTGTATCATCCATGCCACATCTATCATGTTAGGTTTGTTGCTCCTGGAATATCTACAGCCGAGAAGGGGAAACATCAATTTTTTTTTAAATTTCTATTTAAGTGATATCATAATATTAATTTTATGGTCTGTAAATGGCCTGTATTTGTATAGCGCTTTACTAGTCCCTAAGGACCCCAAAGCGCTTTACACAACCAGTCATCCACCCATTCACGCACTAGTGATGGCAAGCTACATTGTAGCCACAGCCACCCTGGGGCGCACTGACAGAGGCGAGGCTGCTGGACACTGGCGCCACCGGGCCCTCTGACCACCACCAGTAGGCAACGGGTGAAGTGTCTCGCCCAAGGACACAACGACCGAGACTGTCCAAGCCGGGGCTCGAACCGGCAACCTTCCGATTACGAGGCAAACGCCCAACTCTTGAGCCACGAATGCCCGTTCGTACTATTATCACTATTCTGCATGTCCTATACTATGATTTACTCATGAAAATGATTATTTTTGCATGTCTTTTACTGTACCAGTTTTAATCATTACTACATTGTATTAAAAGATAAAAGCACTTTAAAGGGTGAGATTCATTTTTCTTCTTTTCACCAAAATATTATTAGTATGCAAAATTACTATACGAAATTAAGAGGACTGCAAGAAACACTGCTACCAGAATCAAACCACGTGCTACAGTAATCTATAAAGCAGATATCCCATAAGCACTGCCATGTTCACACCTGCTGCATATAAAATCTAAGAGAAGAGAAAAACAAAAGCAAACATGACAGATTTCAAATAGCGGGTAAAGCATTCTAGCCTCAAGGATGCTAGAGGGAAGCTGTATTCATGTCCACAAGGTAAGATCTTACTTCCAGACACTAGAATACATACATATATTTATCAGCTGAGACAGTGTGGCAGGTGTTCTTTTCACCTTATAAGCCTGTCAGTTTGTGTAAGTCATAGCAAATGAAGGTCTTGTACACATCTACTGCAGCAGGGAAATAAAGTAATTTTGAGGATTTTTTTGTAGGTATTGTCCATAGACTACCTACATTCATATGAATACCATAATGGAAATTTTTAGTTGTGCAGATGAGACTGAATTTCCTGGCTTTCATTTCCAAAAGTCAGCCAGTAAGGCTGATGTACCAAAAACTGCAGTTCTTTGAATGGTTCTGTAGAGTATCATATTAAAATGCCCGTCGTCTAGCATGAACCTGAGCTTTATAGTCCGGTTCAAACATGCTTTTGGTTTCTTTAGCTAACCTTTCCTTCATGACTACTGTATGCCACCAAGCACTTTACAGGCAAGCAGGTTTTGTACTTATTGAGTAGTAGAAATAACACCAGCTAGCTGAAACACTTGCTGTCCCAGAATCGCTTCCTTTTTTCCATCTTCTATAACTTTCCCTCTTTGTATTCGTTGCTTCCTCTAAATACTGTTTTTTCTTTTAGATAGTTATGTTTCTGTAGTGCTGCTGGAGCAGAAAGAAGCAACGTTCCACCCCTTGCGTTGTCCAAGAAATGAACTAAAATATTCACTGTAAGCTTTACTACCTGAAATTCAGCTATCACTTTAAGAGTAATTCAAGCAAGAAGGTTAATAAACACAAAATAAGTGGTTAAAACTGTTATTGTGACATTTAGCTTATATTTATATTTAGCAGATTTAGTTATACTCGGGCCAGTTTCCATGCTTATAGTTTAGTTCTGCTTTGTTTTTTAAAATACTAGCAATATTGCTGAAGAGTAGAAGTCGGCTCCAAACATGCAGGGTGAGCGCTCATTAAAGAGACACGAGTCAAAGTATTAGGACTGCACTCACAAGTTTGAGACATCCACCTATGATGGATTCGTCATGATAGCATTTCCCCCCTCATTCCAAGTAAATGAAGACTCCAACTGTCACAAATCACACAGCCAAAATGTGACATGCTGTTTTCAGTGTTAAATTAAGGCTTAAACTGCATGCAAAAAAACACTGGAAAAAAAGGATGTTTGTTTGTTTCATTTAATTATTCTCCTACCAAGGTTTTGTACTGTGAAATAGAAACTTCAAAAATATAATAAAAAGAGGGCAGCTAGCAAAAAGCCCTTGCCCACACCTTTCAGCTTTTGGTCACATTAGAGAAATTGTTCCATAATGATGGCAAGCGCAGTCATACAACTGTGCAACACCAAAAATCACTTTCACATATATTTTTTTCTTTTTTTCATAACAAGTTCAAATCTCTCAAAATACAACTATTAACAGAACTCAGTGTTACGAGTTAAGGTAACATAAAAGAGCCCAGCTTGGGGTAGGTCAAGTTAAGAAAAAGTGTTTATTAACAAAAAACTGAACTGAAAACCATTAGTATAGCTTACAGTGAATCACTAGGCAATTTAAAAAACACAAAACAACTCTCACATACTCACACGTACAAATACAAATGAAAACTAGCCACACAGGCAGAAACACGTTTCAAGGCTACTCAGGCAAAACTCCTACATTCAACCCGAGTCAGGCAAGCAAGGCCCAGAGACAGGTGTGAGCATAGCTGGACTGGCTATCGGGCATACTGGGCATTTTTTTGCTTTTATGGGCCGATCGATTTTTTTTTGGAAGGGTATAAATAATAAAAGGTGTTGGATTGGCCAATTGGTCATGATCGACTCTGGGCTGGACCAATTACAGCCGAGGAGGTCGGTGCACCCTCCCCCTTGTTTAGCAATCTTTTAGAGGAACTAAAGAAAATGGAGAACAAAAAAAGGAAAGGAGGTGCAGAAAAAATTAGGGCCAAAAAGAAACAAGCCCTTCAGGCAGACACTGCCAAATGTGTAAAATTAACTGAATTGTTTGGCGGTAGCTATGGCATAGCTTCCACAGATTTAGCAACATCTGCAAGTGGTGGAGGCCAGCAGGTGGATAAGGGAAAGGGGAGGCAAGAGGAGGAGAGACCCGAGGCGGCCGCCTGTCATAGTGGCAGAGGAACTGAACTTCAGGTAAGAAGTTATGACCTGCTGTCTATCTGTGTCAGATATAAACCAAGTTTAGTTGTAGTTTGTTTTCGTTGTGTTGACTTTTTACAGTCGCTTAGAATAACTGGTACTGCGTACTAGGTAGCATGACGGAGTTTATATACTGCTGGGCGGGTGCTATGAAGTTACTGATAGTAAATTTTATTTTATGCTTAAGGTTAGTTTCTCAAACTCCTCAAAATCTTAACAAATTGTGCCAATCCTTACATGTTGCACCAGGCTGATTTATCATCAAAAGTGGAGAAGTCTGTGACAGAGGAGACAGAAGAGCAGCAGAAAGAGATGGAGCGAGAGAGATGACTTTATGTCATCCATGAGGGATGCATTTGACATATGTTTCACATATTATAGCCCAACAAGTTACTTATAGCAATTTAAATACAAGCAATCAGTTTTTGGCAAATACCGGAAATCAGTTTTTGGCAGACAATCACTTTTTGGCACAACACCGGCTATTGCAGTTCTTGCCATTTTTTGTGTTTCTTTTTATCGCTGTGTAACTGAGTTCAATTGAAAGCCTGCATGCGCTAGTACCTCTTGCCACAAGTTCCCAGAATCCTTTGCGGTTTTACCCCTGAATGACATCACATTTTTGGTGGGCCGGTCTCTAGTCAAAATGCCCGGGCCGATTTTTTGTCCCAGTCCAGCCCTGTGTGTGAGGGACAACCTGCACGTTCAGTCCAAAAACAATGTCCAATGAGTGAAGGATCCTCAGCCTTTTGTAGTCATAGGGGAACGCTGTCAGTCGCTTCATTGGACCCCTGAGCACCGTGTATCCCCAGGCAGCCAATCATCTGTGAGTCCTGGCATGCTTGGGTTTCTTTATAGGAAGGCCGGCCCACCTCCTCCAAGGCCAGGGGCCGTAACACTCAGAAAGTTCAGAAGTTTCTTAATGAATCGTAACTGTATATAGCACTGACTTTAATATATACTTACATAATACATGACAATATGTAGATGAGTTATGATCTAACAGTAGATAAACTTGTCTTGTGCTCTTCTGTGCTTCAGGTCACATAGTGGAATAGTTTGTAATAAAGCAGCCTTCTTCTGGATAAATCCTTCCGATGCCTGAGCTATCGGACATTTCTGCATCTCCGATGTTAATGCTGTGAAAAGTGTTAGAATTAAAATTTTACCAGAGATTAGTGAGGGAGTAATGGCATCAACGTTTGAAAGAGAGCAGGCAACTATCCCACAGAAAAAAATAATAATAATGAGAGCGAAGACAAGACTAATAGGTATGCTGATAGATTTAGTCCATCCATTTTCTTCCATTTATCTAATTCAAGGTTGCAGGAAGGCTAAAGCTTATTCCAGCTGCCAGAGGGCAAGAGTCAGTGTACATCCTGGGAAGGTCACCAGCCTGTCACAGGTCAAACACAAAGAGAGAGACAATCATCCATACCTACAGTCAATTTAGAATCCCTTACTGCATGTCTTTGGACTGTTGGAGGAAGCCATACTACCTGGAGAGATCCCACACAATAGGATAACATGCAAAATCCACAGAGAAAGGCCGTGGCTAGATGATAGATGTGAACCATGTTCCTGAAAGGTAACAGTAACGACTTGACTGCCACTGTGCCTAACCTCTGCTAATTCAAGTCACTGAACTAGAGTGCTCAACTGTGTTTGTTTTTTGGTAAATTCTAGAGTATTTATATGGAATTATCTGAGAATAATATTGCTTGCTTGAAGTTTGTGTTCAGTATTTTAGTACTCTTTCTGTTACTTACTTGCAGACATCTGTGTCTGTACATCATGTATATACAGTTTATGAATACAGCTTGCTATCCAAGGCTGCTAGCGTGTGCTGGTAATGTACCAATTCATTCTGTCATATTGCCACTTTTGTCTTCAAAATAATCAACAGATGACATCATGGTATTATATACATCATAGAACTCTTTATATAAAAGAGTTCTATGATGTATATAATACCATGAGTTTGACCAATGAGTACTGTAACAGCCGTTATGGTGTGGTGTCCCTTTAAGACACCCAAGTCGAGGGTTGATGGTGTCATCAGTGTGTGCCACTGCTCTCTCGCTCTCTCTCTCTGTGATTATGAGGACACGTGCCTTCACGCTCGTGCTTAACGAGGGACGGACTTATGTTTTCTTTTCGAGACCCTTTTTTTTTTGTTTTGTTTGCAGCGCTTGGGTTGTATGAACGCTGGGCATTTTGTTGTTGAGCCGCAGCCGTTCAGCCGGGCTTTTATACGGTTGCTGAAGAATGCATATTAAAGAACCACCGTGGATTACTGATACCAGTGTGGGTGTGTATCCTTCCGCCTAGCCTGCTAGGTGTTTTGCCGCCTCTTCTCAACCACACAACACAACCCAACGTTACAGTACCAAGAAAAGGATGCCTGGAGGGTCACTTTACAGGGAGTGCAGAATTATTAGGCAAATGAGTATTTTGTCCACATCATCCTCTTCATGCATGTTGTCTTACTCCAAGATGTATAGGCTCGGAAGCCTACTACCAATTAAGCATATTAGGTGATGTGCATCTCTGTAATGAGAAGGGGTGTGGTCTAATGACATCAACGCCCTATATCAGGTGTGCATAATTATTAGGCAACGTCCTTTCCTTTGGCAAAATGGGTCAAAAGAAGGATTTGACAGGCTCAGAAAAGTCAAAAATAGTGAGATATCTTGCAGAGGGATGCAGCAGTCTCAAAATTGCAAAGCTTCTGAAGCGTGATCATCGAACAATCAAGCGTTTCATTCAAAATAGTCAACAGGGTCGCAAGAAGCGTGTGGAAAAACCAAGGCGCAAAATAACTGCCCATGAACTGAGAAAAGTCAAGCGTGCAGCTGCCAAGATGCCACTTGCCACCAGTTTGGCCATATTTCAGAGCTGCAACATCACTGGAGTGCCCAAAAGCACAAGGTGTGCAATACTCAGAGACATGGCCAAGGTAAGAAAGGCTGAAAGACGACCACCACTGAACAAGACACACAAGCTGAAACGTCAAGACTGGGCCAAGAAATATCTCAAGACTGATTTTTCTAAGGTTTTATGGACTGATGACATGAGAGTGAGTCTTGATGGGCCAGATGGATGGGCCCGTGGCTGGATTGGTAAAGGGCAGAGAGCTCCAGTCCGACTCAGACGCCAGCAAGGTGGAGGTGGAGTACTGGTTTGGGCTGGTATCATCAAAGATGAGCTTGTGGGGCCTTTTCGGGTTGAGGATGGAGTCAAGCCCAACTCCCAGTCCTACTGCCAGTTTCTGGAAGACACCTTCTTCAAGCAGTGGTACAGGAAGAAGTCTGCATCCTTCAAGAAAAACGTGATTTTCATGCAGGACAATGCTCCATCACACGCGTCCAAGTACTCCACAGCGTGGCTGGCAAGAAAGGGTATAAAAGAAGAAAAACTAATGACATGGCCACCTTGTTCACCTGATCTGAACCCCATTGAGAACCTGTGGTCCATCATCAAATGTGAGATTTACAAGGAGGGAAAACAGTACACCTCTCTGAACAGTGTCTGGGAGGCTGTGGTTGCTGCTGCACGCAATGTTGATAGTGAACAGATCAAAACACTGACAGAATCCATGGATGGCAGGCTTTTGAGTGTCCTTGCAAAGAAAGGTGGCTATATTGGTCGCTGATTTGTTTTTGTTTTGTTTTTGAATGTCAGAAATGTATATTTGTGAATGTGGAGATGTTATATTGGTTTCACTGGTAAAAATAAATAATTGAAATGGGTATATATTTGTTTTTTGTTAAGTTGCCTAATAATTATGCACAGTAATAGTCACACAGATATCCCCCTAAAATAGCTAAAACTGAAAACAAACTAAAAACTACTTCCAAAAACATTCAGCTTTGATATTAATGAGTTTTTTGGGTTCATTGAGAACATGGTTGTTGTTCAATAATAAAATTATTCCTCAAAAATACAACTTGCCTAATAATTCTGCACTCCCTGTATGTGTCACGGCTGCCGAGGCGAGCCGTGTGGAGTTGGAAGAAGGACCCAAGATGCAGGCAGTGGATGAGATACCGGTGGTTTTATTTACAGAGGTGTAGTGGCAAACAAACAGTGGGGTATAACAAATAACTAAAGACACCTAAACTGGGAGAACTAAAAATAACAGACCTGGGAGCATACGACAACGGGATGAGAAGCAGAGAGACGCAGATGAGGAACAGGACACCGTGGAACACAGGGTAACAGACTGACACGGCGTAATACAGACTGACACGGAGTTACACAGACAAACCGGCAACAGGCAGGAGAACACATAGGGCTTAAATACACAAACCAGTAATCAGGGGATGAGAGACAGGAGGGCAACACAGCTGGGAGGAATCGGAGCTGACGGGACAGGGGAAATGAAAACTGAACACACTCACATCAGACAGAGACCTTCACAATAAAGCAGGAAACTCAAACACGGGGAACCAACCAAGACACAGAACTAAACAAACAGCTTCATAAACAGACGGGTTGACACCATAGACAGACAGAGGCACAGACGCAGACTCCAAGGCAGACCGAATATAACACCTAGAACTCAAACAATCATCATCATAATAAACTAAAAGCGCTGGGTCACCGACCCAGGACCATGACAGTATGCCCATGTTACAGTCTTTTACAGTGTAATGTTTTTATAATGCCCTACATGAATTATCTATCTGGGGTACAAATGTTTTCCTGATGGATGTGATCTGAGAAATCATTGATGTAGCTGCTGTAATCCCATCACAAGACTGTCTTCAGTCATTTGTTCATTAAACTGAAACTATGGGACACATAAAGTGTGCCCTCTAACTCACAGTGTGGTCAGATTACAAGCTGAAGATCATTTTTCTGTTCACATACAACAAGCATTGACCATTGTATTGATGAATCATTCATGTGGGTTAAATGATACGAGTCAAACATGAAAAGCATGAGCAGTTTCTTCAGGGCTTTCATGAACAGTCATTCATCTTTCATGTGGGTAAACGTAAGTGAGTGGTTATCAAGGTTGAAAGCGCAGTGAGGCAAAGAGAAAAGAAAAGGAAGAGAGGTAAAAGAAACTGAATGAGAATTTAGGTTATTGATGTTTGTTATTAACCCTTTAAGACCTACCATAGAACCAAATCCGCCAGAGCTTATATTATATTTTTATATGTTGTAGTGCCATTTTTGGGAGCATTTCAAGTTGATATACATCAATACAACCATTATAGCCCAGATTTTAATAATATGTATGCATTAAGTGCATAGTAATTACATAAATTGCAAAAAAGTGCAATAAACTACAAAAAACTTGAACATCGTTTTTGTTTTTTTTTAACATATAACATATTTCTAGTTAGAGAAATTTAAGAGGCTTATCCCTCAAAACTCTAAATACAAAAAAGTTGCACAAAATATTTTCCCACCACAGGAAATTTATTTCGAGTGTCTTCATAGTTTTATTTTTGAAATACACCAATTTTTACATACTGCAGGAAAAACGAAAATAAATATGATAATGCAAATTTGCAAAAAAAACAGCATATGCATCAAAATAAACTATTTCCAGCAGTGCAATATGAGTCCTAAGCATCCCAGAAACGACACAGAAAGTCATAAAGTCAAACATAACCTTTAAAAACACCAGTGTAGGCTCATGAGGCCCTGATGGTAAAAAATTACATTTCCGCGAAAATGACGTCACTTCTGGTTTTGGGCAGGTCATGGCGGACATGCGATAGTTCACGCTGCCGTCTATTCCAACGTAGGAAGTGTTACGAACAGCTGATCGGATTGGCAAAGCGTGTTTCTAGAATATTACGTTTTTGTTGCTGCAAGTGCTTTTCATGCAGGTTTTGCAAATCTATATGTGGAAGGAAACTGTGACCTAGGACAAGCTGATGGCATAAGATGTAAGTACAACTTCTCTGGTTTCATATGCAAAAAATTATTGCGCTAGCTTACGTGGTTGCAGTTCTGCCGGGATTTAAAAGTAGTTGCGCAAAACGGAGCGTGCCTGCTCTCACCGGTTTTAAAGGGTTAATGAATCGTTCAAACCACAAAACAGGATACATTTAACATTATTAAAAACTAATAGTTTTCTGATAACACAAGTTAGAAATTGACCTTGATGCATTAATAATCCAAACGCCAAAGAACACATACTTGTTTAATTAACCCAATAGAAAGAGAAGTTTGATGAAAAGAAGCTGAAAACCGTGCAAACTTGTCAAACCCAGGGAGTCAAGGACTGGCAAGTTATAGTGAAATTGACAGATTAATGAATATTTGCAGGAATCTACCCACCAGTGTGCTATGTAAAAAGTGAAGGGCGTGATAGCAGCAGCAGCAAGACTCAAGGACAAATCAGAACAAGCGCCAGTGACAACAGATATTATATTTATTAAATCAGACACAGCATGGACTGAGTAATTGTACTGGAAGTGAGTTGCAAAGCAGATTGCAGAGGTGCAGTAATGGCTCATTGTTTACCTTTGTTTTCCCTTGAGTTTCAACCAAAATGACTTGGTTAAGTTTGAGTTAATATAAACCTGTTTACAATTGCCCACTTCTTTTAACCCTTTAAAACCTGAACCATGAAATAACTGCCAGAAATCTTGAATTTTTTAATAATGGAGTGTTTGTCGAACCTTTAATCTGCATAAATGAGTTTAATTTTGACACATTTGTTACATAAGCCATATTTTTACAATTTAGTCATTAAAATTTGTCATGTAATTTTTATCATTTTCTGAGGGTAAAAAAAAGTCACGCTGATGGTGTAGAAGTCTCTAAAACTCACAAAAACACATATATCAAATACGATACTCTTTAAAGGGTTAAAAATGTACCTGGGTGTCCTTATCTGCCACTTTTGTACTTTTTTGTGTATTTTTGTTTGTTTTGTTTTTAAATTTAGAATGTTTTAGTATTGTGCTTGTGTGTTTTAGCCATGTGACACGACAGAGAAACTTCTATTTGGCCACTGAATTTACCAACTGTTGGTGAGTGAACAGAGCTAAAGGACTTGAATAGAGCTAATAGTGTTTGAAATTTCACCCAAAGGATTCACTTTGGGTGAAATCACTGGGTCCAAGGTATTTATAGGTAACTAAAACTAAACTAATGATTATAACTAGACGTGAAAAAACATTTTAGGCAACTAAAAAAAATAAAACTGAAAAATAAAAACTAGGCTTTAAAAATAAATAAACAATATACTAAAATACAACTATAGAGCAAATAACCTAATTTCTGTCATGGTCCTGGGTCGGTGACCCAGCGCTTTGAGTTTATGATTATTATTTTCTAGTTTATTCTGATTTTGTATTAGTTCTTGGGGTTTGTTTGTCGTGTTTATTTTCCCTACCTGTGTCTCCCTCTGTGCTATGTACAGGGGCCCATTCTTCGTACGTCGCTTACTACATCCAAGATCAAATGACACATCGAAGGTCAAATCATCGCGCTACCCGTGAGCTCGCTAATCCGGTTCTCCGAACACACCTGCTGTTGACAATTAGTACAGCTGGATGAAGTAATGTGAGATCACTGGGTGTCGTAAAAGGGGCTACGCATCGAGAGTAGAAACATTGATCGGCAACCCTCTGATTGGTCGGCGAAAATGTCGAAGGAGCGCGCTCGGTATTTTTCGGCAGCAGAGCAAGAACTCTTGACTGAGGGATTTCAGGAGTTTCAGAGTTTAATTAAAACGCAAGGGAATACTGCAAAGGCTGCAAAAGCAAGGAGAGAGGGCTGGCAGAAAGTTGCTGACAAATTAAACTCGTAAGTAATTTAATAATAATAATAATAATGGAGTGGATTGATATAGCGCTTTTCAAGGCACCCAAAGCGCTTTACAATGCCACTATTCAGTCACTCTCACATTCACACACTGGTGGAAACAGCTACGGTTGTAGCCACAGCTGCCCTGGGGCAGACTGACAGAAGCGAGGCTGCCCTCTGGCCAACACCAGTAGGCGGTAGGGTAAATTTATCATATCACACTATATTATCCAATATTATATTACATTATATTATATTATATTATATCCTCTGTCACATTAGAGCCACAACAGGACCCACTAGAACATGGGAACAAGTAAAAGTGAAATATAAGAATATTCTACAGAATGGTAATATTTATCACTTATATTGCTTTTAGTCTCTTGAAAAGAGACCCTGAAATAAGCTGTTAGTTTGTTCATAACAGCAACCAAGAAAAGGGCAGAGCACAAAAAAGACAGGTGGTGGTCCTGCATCCCCTCGTCAACAAGTTGGTTAAGTGAATAATACCCTCACGGGAATATCGATATCTCTCAATGAGCACACTGTCGCGCTGAGCTAAAGGATCCTGTCTGTCCCGCAATATACGCTGAATTCTGAGGACTCTCCTTATCAATCTTGCACCTTCCGCAATGGGTGGCTCGCGTATACGGACAGGACATGGCTGCGACAGGCTTCCCAAATCCACCTTCGCTTTTATAGCCGTGGTCTCTCATCTTGATTACACAATTACTGCAATTACTACTCTGAAATATGAATTACATCTGTAATAATCACATACATGTAATAGAATGTTAATAGTACATTTCCCTTTTTTAGGAAATGACCTGTATGTATCTGTGTGAAATCAATAAATGGATCAGGTGCTGCATTATCTTTAGTTACATTGATGTTATTTATTTATGGTGAAACAGTGGTGGAATATCGCTGTTGCTTTCGTATAAATGAAGCGGACATACCTGCGTGGCCGCGATCTAATCCTGTTTACATAAAGTAAACCTGCTCCCGAGCAGGTTTACGCTTACGGCTCTGTTGCTATGGCAGCAAGTCCCGGATGAGCTTCGGGGAACCGAACGATCCAAGATCACGCGAAATCGTCAACAATCTAATCCAGCTAACCTACTTAGCGAGGTACGAAGAACGGGCCCCAGGTCCCTGAGTTTTGTGTTGTAAAACAGTCTGTGTGTTTCCTGTTTTACTTTGTAGGTCTGTGTCTCGTTATGCCCATTAGTTCCAGCTTTGTCCCCTCCTGTGTGCAATTTCCTGATTACCTGGTGTGTGTATTTATAGTTGGTGTCTGCCTGTGCTTCTCGTCGCGTTGTCTGTGTTTCTCTGTGAATCTCCCGTGTAGTCTACATTATTCCATGTTTCTTCGTGTCTCTCTGCTCCTCGCTCCATGTCCTCCATTTTGTATTAGTTTTCCCAGTTTAGGTTTATGTTCGGTTCTGCCCACACCTTGGTTTTGTGCACTGTAAATAAAACCCACTTGCACCTCCGCCATTGTCTGCTATTGGATCCTCCTTACTCACCCTCCACATGACTGCCGCCCCAGCCGTGACAATTTCTAATATCTGTTAATTTTATTTTGTCTACAAGACTGAGTCAGTTGCTTTCAAAAACTTCAGAGTTTTTAATTGTACTGATTTGTACTGAAATCTTGCCTCTGACATGTCCTCCATACTAAAATTATAAACGAACTATATAATAATAAACTAACTAAAACTACAGTGGTTAGCACTCTTGTCTTCGAAATTGACTTTTAACTCCATTAAATTTAATAAATTCTGTTTACACCGCTAGATGAGCCCACAAAAGACATTTCCAGACGTCACCTGATGAAAGTTATAGAACAGCGGTCCCCAACCCCCAGACCACGGACCGGTACCGGTCTGTGAGTCGTTTGGTACCAGGCCACGAGAGTTGAGGGTCGGGTGTGAAATGTATGGTTTTCAGGGTTGTTATCGGTTTTTAGCGTTATTTTGTTATCGTTTTTATCATTAACTCTGTTTTCCTGGGTCTTTTCATGTGTGTTATGAATAAATCTTCTTTTTTTTCGGTACCGGTACTAGTTTTATTTTGTTGTATTTATCAGCGACAATTTAAAGGCCGGTCCGTGAAAATATTGTCGGGCATAAACCGGTCTGTGGCGCAAAAAAGGTTGGGGACCGCTGTTATAGAACATAAACTGGACGAGGTGGAAAAACAGTTATACACAAGACGATGCTGTACAGTTTGTGAAAGAATTTTTATTGTTTTTGGGCAAATATAAAGCTAAAGACAATGCGGCCGAGAGTGATTTTTCCCACCTTTCAGACGAAAGAGACAAGTATGACGAGCTGCAGGAAGAAATTTGTGCAATAGGGCAGAAACTCAAGATGGCAGATGCTGCCCCGAGCCTCGGACAGAACCTGGCGTCTTCTAAAGTACCGGAGGTGACTATTCGCAGGGAGTTTCGCATCTGTGGCCAAATAGGAGAGGGAGGGCAGCGTGATCAGCTGTCCTATACCAACCTGCTGCATCAGATGGAAAATGGACTCCGCAAAGGCCACAGTGAGTCAGAAGTTAATGAAGCAGTGATAAGAGCTATCAATCTGGGTCTCAAACTGCGTGATATGCTTGAAATAAAGATTGATTTGACACTCACACAGTTAAAGACAATATTGAAAGGACATTACAGAGAAGAGGACACATCTGATTTGTACCAAAAACTGATAAATATTTCCCAAGATCCAAAAGAGTCAGCTGAAGACTTTTTATTCAGAGCCATTGAGCTTAAAGAACGTCTCCTGTACGCATCCAAGGACAAAGAAGCAGAACACTACAGTCGGGACCTGGTAAAAAGGAAGTTTTTGAGATCAGATGGGCTGCAAAATGACAATATAAAGTTCCAGATTAAAGACCTTCTTGACAACCAAGATGTGACTGATGAAATGCTGATTGAGAAACTAAATGAAGCTGCCAATCTTGAGACAGAAAGACTAAAGTTAAAGAGGAACAATACAAAACCACCAAGAATCAATGAGCTGCATACTGGAGATGAACCTCACAGCAGCTCACAGATCCCCACCACCAAGGAAGACAAGAAAAATCATCCTCCACCCGAAATGCACGACCTGGTGAAAGAGCTGAGGAACGAGGTTGCAGAGGTGAGGCAGATGGTTCTGGTCTCCCTGAATGCCCTCCCTGAGTCGCAGACTACAAAGAGGACATCAGATGCTGCCGGAGGAAGAAAGGCTGCAGGACCTGCCAGAGCAACAGAGAGGGAGATAACTGCACCTACTGCTTTAAGTGTGGCCAGCCCGGCCACATCTCCAGAGGATGCCGAGCTCCACTTCAGCTGCAGGGAAACACCAGAGGGCCACTGCCACGGGACCAGCAGTGACCCCACCACCACATCAGGAGTCCCGCCGCTGCGGTTGCTGCCACCAGAGAGAGTCGATCAGCACCCCACTCCAGAGGTGTGGAGGCTGCTCATCTGTCAGTTACTGTTCTAAAGCCTGTCAGGGACAACACTGGCACCATCACAAACATGTATGTAAAGCGGTGAGGCTAGTTGAACAACATTTGAGTGAAAGAGAGAAAAAGGGGTGGTTGTCATGCATGGGACATTCTGGCCTTCTATCAGATAAGCAAGGACAAAAACTAGTGAAACTGATTGAAACTGATTGGTAGGCGGAAAATGGTGAGATGCACTTTTGATAATGTACCAGTCACCGCATTGTGGGACACGGGTGCACAGGCTACAGTAATAAATGAGAACTGGAGAGTTGAGCACTTACCTTACACCACTATCAGAGGGATAGATGAAGTCTTAGGATCAGAACCATTAAATGGGCTTGCAGCTAATCAGACAGAGATA
This sequence comes from Astatotilapia calliptera, assembly GCF_964374335.1. Taxonomy (NCBI): domain Eukaryota; kingdom Metazoa; phylum Chordata; class Actinopteri; order Cichliformes; family Cichlidae; genus Astatotilapia; species Astatotilapia calliptera. The sequence continues at coordinate 15,716,701 of NC_137423.1, forward strand.
CCATTTATGGGGTGGATCCCTGTAGAGTTTAGACTGACTGGGGTGGAGACGGCCAGCTCTAGCCTCCTAGTGCCTGTATTGGTCTCTAGTGGCCCAAATGTAGCTCAGGATCCTATTATTGGATATAATGTGATAGAGGAAGTCATCAACAAGCAACTTAAACAACAGGGCATTAAAAACAGTGACTGTGCTGCAAACTTTGTGAGTAGTGCTTTTGGTATTGACGTCGGATCTGCTAAGACTTTTATCCAGTTGATAGAGACACATCGAACAGCCGCGGAAGAGATCCAAGTCAAGACCGGGCGTCTTAGGCCCTAGTGAAGCTACTACCATTCGCTGTCGCACACGCATACAGGCTGACAAGGACACTGTAATGTTATTTTGTCCTGTTCTGAACCCCAGCCTGCCTGAGGGGCTTCATTTGCAGGAAGTACTGTTTAAAGTAAAAAGGGGTACCTGTCACAAACACCACATGCCATAATATTACTGTAGGTCCGCGTGTTATCCTGGGGCACATTGAGGGCGTAAAAGCAATATAATAATGAATAATAATAATGGATTGCATTTATTGCAAAGCGCTTTACAATACCACTATTCATTCACTCTCACATTCATACACTGGTGAAGGCAAGCTACAGTTGTAGCCACAGCTGCCCTGGGGCAGACTGACAGAAGCGAGGCTGCCATATTGCGCCATCGGCCCCTCTGGCCATCACCAGTAGGCGGTAGGTGAAGTGTCTTGCCCAAGGACACAACGACCGAGACTGTCCGAGCCGGGGCTCAAACCGGCAACCTTCCGATTACAAGACGAACACCCAACTCTTACCCAATATACCCAGCTGCCCTAAAACCTGTAGAAACTCCAACAACTAAAACAGCAGACGATGCAGGTGTTGAAGTCTCATTAGCCCCCACAGGTGACACAAGTGGTGTTTGGGATCCTCCTGTAGTTCTAGACCATCTAACGAGCGGGCAACAGTCGGCACTGAGGATGATGCTCAGGGAGGAATGTAAAGCTTTTGCAAAAGATGAAAATGATGTAGGCTGCATTCCTAGCCTTCGGATGCACATCACTCTCAACGACCAAACACCAGTTCAAAAGACTTACAATAGTGTGCCTAAATCTCTGTATCAGGAAGTAAAAGCTTACCTGCAGGACTTGATCAATAGGGGGTGGGTCACAAAATCCAAGTCGCCTTATTTGTCACCGATAGTCTGTGTTAGGAAAAACTCCGGTGACCTCAGACTTTGTGTGGATTATCGAGAACTTAATCACAAATCAGTGCCTGACAGACATCCTATTCCTAGGATACAGGACATGTTGGACAGCTTTACTGGTAGCTCCTGGTTTACAGTACTAGACCAGGGAAAGGCTTATCATCAAGGATTCCTAGACAAAGACAGTCAGCCACTCACTGCATTCATCACCCCCTGGGGTTTATACCAGTGGGTTAGAATCCCATTCGGACTCAGCTCCGCCCCAGCAGAGTTTCAGAGAAGCATGGAGGAGTGTCTTTGGGGTCTGTGTGATGATATCTGTCTACCGTACCTTGATGACAATTTGGTCCACAGTAAAACTTTTGAGGACCATGTTGAGCATGTAAGAGCCGTGCTACAAAGGTATCAGAAACAAAAGCAAAAAGTCAAAATGAAATAATAATAAAAGCTAATTTTAAAAAATGCAAATTTATAATAACTCTGGCTAGGCTTAACCCTGGGCTCAGCCTTGGACCTGTGTTGCAAACCACAAGGGGAGAACCACAATTAAGTTAAAACAAGAGGATATCTTCCTTAATTACACAAGGTACAACATTTCACAACACAAAAGAAAATATGTTTAGAAGATTTGGAATTTAATCCAGAATGCCATAACCACAAATATTAAAATGGCAAAAACTGAAAATATAACCACGGACATGTCTGTCAAGGATATCTGACGATGATATTGCAAACAGCTCCTCCTCTTCACTTATTCAAGTAATGTTGGATGTTTTTAAAGAAAGACTGGCTCTGAGGACATTCCCTGTTGCTTCTGAAACCAGCCGAGTATCCATCACATCAATTATTCCTCTCTGATCCACCTCCTACTCTAGGAAGAGGAACAGATGAATTTTTCAGTACTGGTTACCACTTGGATAAAGTTTATTGACAACCCCATCTTAGTCTGGAATTGTAAAGGTCACTTTATGTCTGATAGGGTTCATCCCAGCATTACTGGATTCAAATTGTGCTTTTTCTACTCTGAGCACTCAAAGGGCTTTTTACTACAAGTGTCATTCATCAAGTCTTGTAAAAGTCCTTTTGAGTATACTTAAGCACCTTATTTAACAGTTATACGTCGATGGGTGCATGATACTACCAGGAAGCAATACACTGAACTGACTCTCGATCTCCTGAGCCACAGTTACCCCAATTACAGTTACAGTTGCTGCCAATCTACATTCTGCTTGTGGAACATTTTATTCTGACAAAACTCTCTGGATAAGCAATAAAAGCAGTGCATGCAGGCAACATGGACCACATAGGCAGGCCACCACACAGACTGACTGTGTATGTGCCTCCCTGTTCACCCGACTCATTACCCAAAGCTTTCAGAGGGTCTCCCTGTTACAACCAGGCCCAAAAAAAGCAAGTGTGCGCCTCTAATCTGAAAACTCCTGTTGTATCCCCATTTATGTTTTTGCTCATTTTTCTAATAATCCAAATTTTGCTTTATTACAGTATATGCCCAAATCTGTGGCTGGAAAGTCTTCCCTAATAAATGATTTTATTACCAACTGAAACCTGCTGGTTAAGTGAAAATAACAGGGCTACAGTTATTATTAAAACAACCTTTCCAAAAGGCAAGAAAGGACGACGAATAGGCAATGTATACAATAATGTAAACCACTGTAAAGAGCTGTCATATGGAACATTTATCTTTTTTGAATATGGTACACTTCTGCTGATATCCTCTTGCTGAACAGCTTTTAGAAACATCTAAAAAATCAAAAATCGAATGCAACCTTTTACTGAATTTACTAAACTGTTACTAGCTGTGTATGTTAACAGTGTTCTTAGCATGGTTGATTTTAGTATAAATATTGTAAATATGATTCCTTGTTAAGAGACTGAAAACGTAATATTACTGGTTAAATCATTTTCAGTGTCAGAGCTGGGTTCATATTCATGCATAATGTAAATGTATATCTGAAAAAAGAGATAGATGAGGAAGAGAAAAAACAGCAGGGTAGCGCACATTTACAACAATCAATTAATGATTAGATGGTAAATGGACTGATTCTTATATAGTACTTTTCTGCTCTCGAAGCGCTGTATACAACATGCCACATTCACCCAGTCACACCCATTCTCACGAGCACTGTCTCTAAAATGACTGCTTTCTAACAACATTCACACTCCGATGGATACATCAGAGAGCAACTTGGGGTTAGTACCTTGCCCAAGGATACTTGACATGCAGACTGGAGCCAGGGATCGAACCACTAACCTTCTGATCAGTAGGTGATCTGCTCTACCTCCTGAGCTACAGCCACCCCAATTAGCTTAAGTCACAAACATGCATGTCTTGTCATTTCACAGTTAAAGCAATTTTTAATATCCATTTACTTACACTTACCAATTCTACATGTTTCATTACCTGGGGAATTTACAAACACTTTTCATTGGGTCCAAATCACAGTGGAAGGCACTCAAGGTAGTCCCCTACATGACTCAGATAAGCTTCAGGAGTCAACACATATGGTGCACCCCAATGGGGCCTAAATGATTCAGAACCCACAGTTTCACTTTGCCAAGATGGACGTATATACACCACTGGCTAATTGACATGCTCAACACTGATGTGGTGATTCAACACACAGTTGAAATAGAACAGTTATAAAAATCTACAAATGAGCAGGAATGCATTTAGGACAGACTCCATGATGCAGATTTGAAAATCTGACTATGAAAACTACAAAGCCACAAAAACAAAAGTCTGACAGAAAGACATGGCAGAAAGCAGCTAACTGGATTCAACACAGGTCCAAGACCTCGTTCCAGTCCATTGCTACTTCACCCTCTCCAGCACTCATGGTCACAAACAGGGCCTAGGGACTTCTGCCCTATAATGCAGCCTTCTGGGACTAAATTCCACATAGACATTCTCTTGTGCCGAGTACTAGAAATGGGGCTAGAATTCTTCACTCCGCCAGAAATACTTTTTCACTCGTTCATTTTTGCTCACAGCTGTCACAAGAAAACTAGTTTGGAGTTGTTCTTATGAGTAAGAAAGAAGAAAGGGGAAAAAGGAAAGTGGAAGAAAGAAAGAACTGGCAGCACTCTGTGCATTCTGATGATGCTCAACATTTTACCAGTCACACATCTGGCATGTGGACTCTTGAGTATGCAGAACAAATTAGTGAAGAACGAAATGTACCTAAGGCAAATTCAAAGTGTGGAAAGTCCGGGCACGGTTTGGTACATCCAGGCAGTATTAAGCATGCTGTCAAATTTAACTATACTATTATATTAGAATGTTCCAGCTTTCTCCAAATTCTGAAAGAAAGGTAATCTGAAGAACATTGCTTCTCGTTTGTTTTAATTTGTTTACAGAATTCTCTGCTGTGATGAATCAAATATTGAACTCTTTGGCCTGAATGCCAAGAGTCATGTCTTCATAGCTTTGTAAGCAAAAGTGGTGAATACTTCTAGACATAATTTTGGTTTTTCTTTGTATTTTTAATAAATTTACAAATATTTCAAGCAAACATTTGTTTGTTGAATTGTTTGTTTGTTTTGTCATTTTGGGATATTGTGTTTAAAACTTTAAGAAAGATTTTTTTAAGATTTCATGAAAAATAAATGTAATCCATTTTAGAATGTGGAGCAAGTGAAACTGTGAATTAGGCCTGCTTGATATAAGGATATATATTGGATGACGATATGAAAATTTCTATCGTTTCATATTACGCTATCATTTTTTCCATGGTGTTGCAAAATAAACTTTTATGGCAATATTTTTTCACCATTTTGATGGTCACTGTAGTGGCTATATTAATTTCTTAAAGTTCTCTCTTTCTCTTATATTTAAAATAACCACACTACGGACAGACAAACGCCTGTTTTTACGCGTTGTCGTTAGCAACGACAGTAAACCTAGCGTGTGGCTCCGCTGTCCGCTTGTTTATTTTCCACATAAAACTTTCACAATAAAGCTGAAGACCCTTTTGAGATTTTTAAAAAATAAACTGAAATGACGACTAACAGAAGGACCAGTCAAAACAAATCGAGGATCTTAATTCTAAACGAGGGGCTACTTCTGTAGCATGGAGATGGTTTGTTTATGATAAGTCTGACATGGACCAGAAAACTGTATTATGCAAATTATGCAGGAAATCGGTCTCCACCTCAGACTCAAACACAGCAAACCTCTTCTACCAACTACGCAAGAATCACGTGAAAGCGTATGGAGAAAGTTTAAGGATGAGAAGCACCGTCAGGTGCTCAAAATAAGCCTTAGACTCAAACCTTAGAACAGACTTTGCCCCACAGCACGCCATGCAATAAATACTCACAACGAAAATGACGGCTGTTACAACTGTATAGTTTCATGCATCAGTCAAAACACTTGACTCCAGGTACACAACATCCAGCTGAAAACACTTCACACAAGTCGATTCATAGAATTTAAAGAAAAGTAACATTTTTGTGATAAATATCGGTGTCGGGACGATAAATGTCTTATATCGGGATATGAGATTTTGGTCATATCACACAGCCCTACTGTGAATACTTTCTGGATGAACTGTAGGAGACTACAGAGTGAGTGAAGGTGTTCATATTGACAAGGTCATCAGACCTTGTACCACTCCAGTTGGTGCCCTGAAAAGAGTCTTTTAGCATGTCTACGCCTCGGGCAGAGGTCACCTTGCCACTCGTAATCATTGATACGGCTGTCTTTAGTCTCTGACTGTACTTTGGAATAAGGAATATAGTGTTATTATCAGACTCACTAATTGGTACTCTCATGATATCCCTCAGGTATACTGCAGAATGAGCAACAATTTCTGTGGATTGTACATAGATGCCTCACCACGTCATAAGCCAATCAGTACTTCTGCTAAATGAGCTAATAAATTATGGCTAACATCCCGTTAATATGTGGCATGTAGAAAACAGTGGATGACTTTAGGTGGCCACAGTGGACAATGCTGTCCCTACAGTCTGTTTAGTCTCCCCAAAAGCCACCCACTCAAATCATTCATTTGTTCACCACCTGATGCTGGTTCCTATCACTGCAAATAGTTTACTTGTTTTTAGAGATCACTCTAAAACATGCTCAGGGCTGATGATTACAGCGACTGGTGTAACTAGTCCAGGCATTTATTTTGCCTGAGAATTTTGTGGTACACTGGACAGCAAGTTAAGAGCATAAATTTCAGATTGTTTCCTATTAGTACTTATCGTGTACAGCAAGAAACCATAAGATGATAAAGGTTTGCCATCCTCTAATCTTGGATATCATTTAAAAGCGCAGTAGAAAATGAACTGGAAACAACTGTTAAGTGACTCTGACAGGATCCAGAAAGCTTCTGTGCTTAATGGTGCATTTTTTTCATTTAAGAATAATGGCATATTAAATTCACATATAAATAGTGTTCAGGTTGGTGTCCATTTATTATCACAAAGTAGCTTCAAGTTGTGTTAGTCAAATGAGCTTTGTCTTGTTCTGTTTTTTACTGAGACTAAAAGAATAATAGAGCTCATGCAAAACAAAATCTGTTTTGGAAGCCGTTGCTCCTCAATATCTACAATGACTCATAGGTTTCTATTAAAGGGGACTGACACATCGTGTTCTGTTTCAGATAAGAATAATGTTCAACTGACACAGTAATTGAGTTTCCAAAATTGCTTTATGAGATTGGCTGACTGTTGTAAACTACATTTCAACCGACCACAAATATGAGGTCATTTGATCAGAGTTGTAGCAGCAGTGAAAAAGCAGAAACCACTGCTATGTTAGAAGGAAAATCAAATGTCCTATTAAAGGTGGTTATTTGACAGCTGAGGCTTGTAAAAAGGACAGACAATTATCTTGTAATATTTCAACAAAATACCATAGAAAGTTGGTCTAAAACAAGTCAGGCAGAATTTTAAATGTATAATTTTCTTTTAAATAAAAACAGCAGTCACTGCACTGCAGCTGGGACACTTCTGTTAAGTGGCTGCTGCAATTCTTGGAAACATATTTGGCACCAAAAGGTCTCACATATCAATCCAATCATTGTTACACACACACACACTGTTTCAAAAACAACTAATGAACCATTGAAGCAGCAGTCCAATACTGTGGTCTGCACATAAGGAGGCAGTCTTGGACTCATTATTAGCATTTTGCTGCTGTGTTAGCAAGCTAAATACAATAAATTATGGGTACAACATGTAAACATACACACTCTCACACACAGAACTACTAATTAATACAAAGTAACAAATTATTAATAATATGCTAGTTTCACTGAGCAAAACTGAAGCACAGGGCTACAGCTTTCTGTTTTATAACACCTATCAATATAATATCAGTAAGTGCTTATAGAATTAACTCCTTTCTGCAGGTGGATGAGTTGGAACATAAAAACTCCAAACTTTTAACCGGGGGAGTATATGGTGATTTACTTGATTTTACAACCGCATGTTTTGGCGAAAATGGTTTCAACCTTAAATTGGCTTGTGGCCTAAAAGAAAAGATTATTGATTCTAACCTGCAATTTATTTGACTGCACCCTGAACATAAGAGCCCTGAGAAAGCAGGTCTGCACATAAGAGAAACTACAGCTTTATCAGAGACATGGGCTTCTCTTTGTTTAGCCATATGCATTTTGGATGTCAGTTATCGTGTGGAGATTTTCCTTTGGATTCGCTCTGAAGATCCAATTCGTCTGTTTCTGTGCAACAGCAGAAACAGCAGCATGTTCACAGAAAGCTTCGCTTACCACAGTCAGATCATCTTCCTCTCTGTTCCTCTTGGCTTACTTTTATACAAAGTGCCATAGCCGGGTTGTTAAACATCATACAGTGTGTTGTTTTTTTCTGACAGGCAATGGTTGTGAAATCATTGGTTTCCAGTCAGCTGGTCAGCTGTAAAGATACAATTTCAGATCCATTTTGAAGGCACTGTTCAAAGGGAACCCCATTGTACAAGTACTGTTTAAATGATACTGGACAATCTCTTTTGATCGAGAGAAGAAAGCAAGCCGAATTCAGCCAGTTTGACGTTGTGCTTTGAGTGGAATGAATAGCTACAGGGAGTGCATAATTATTAGGCAACGTCCTTTCCTTTGGCAAAATGGGTCAAAAGAAGGATTTGACAGGCTCAGAAAAGTCAAAAATAGTGAGATATCTTGCAGAGGGATGCAGCAGTCTCAATATTGCAAAGCTTCTGAAGCGTGATCATCGAACAATCCAGCGTTTCATTCAAAATAGTCAACAGGGTCGCAAGAAGCGTGTGGAAAAACCAAGGCGCAAAATAACTGCCCATGAACTGAGAAAAGTCAAGCGTGCAGCTGCCAAGATTCCATTTGCCACCAGTTTGGCCATATTTCAGAGCTGCAACATCACTGGAGTGCCCAAAAGCACAAGGTGTGCAATACTCAGAGACATGGCCAAGGTAAGAAAGGCTGAAAGACGACCACCACTGAACAAGACACACAAGCTGAAACGTCAAGACTGGGCCAAGAAATATCTCAAGACTGATTTTTCTAAGGTTTTATGGACTGATGACATGAGAGTGAGTCTTGATGGGCCAGATGGATGGGCCCGTGGCTGGATTGGTAAAGGGCAGAGAGCTCCAGTCCGACTCAGACGCCAGCAAGGTGGAGGTGGAGTACTGGTTTGGGCTGGTATCATCAAAGATGAGCTTGTGGGGCCTTTTCGGGTTGAGGATGGAGTCAAGCCCAACTCCCAGTCCTACTGCCAGTTTCTGGAAGACACCTTCTTCAAGCAGTGGTACAGGAAGAAGTCTGCATCCTTCAAGAAAAATGTGATTTTCATGCAGGACAATGCTCCATCACACGCGTCCAAGTACTCCACAGCGTGGCTGGCAAGAAAGGGTATAAAAGAAGAAAAATTAATGACATGGCCACCTTGTTCACCTGATCTGAACCCCATTGAGAACCCCATTGAGAACCTGAGAACTCCTTTTTTGCGTTTACGTGTGGACGAGGAATACAGAGTTTGTCACGCAACGTCAAAGGTATGTGCCTTTTTTCACGTCACGCTGTGCGCCACGTTATTGTTTACATGAGATGAATTGCAGAATGGCAGATAGAGACAAAATACTGTTACTGATAATCTGACAATCTTCAGATTTTATGTGACAGGTTGAAGGACTACTGTATATAAAACTGTTCAGTTAATACTAATTCATATCTGTTGATATAAGGATGAAAATAATGTAAATATGGTAAGAAAATGGCTAAGAGTTTATTATTTTTCATGTCATATTAATGGCTTTCATGTTATTTAAGAGAACTGCAATCTATACATCAGTGATCGGCTAGTAAGCCTTTTCTGGGATCGATTAGTAGTGTCTCTATTCTCCATTAGGGGGCTTTCGCGCGTTCTCCTCACTGCAATAAACTACTGCATGAGAGACGCAAGTCATAATCACTCTCGTGATTCTTTTCCCCCTGTTTTCAGGTAAAAGTGTTTAAAAGTTGATATATTTCCAATGTGTACACTGTTAAGATATTTAAGAGGTAATCCTTCATTGTTTTGTAAGCGTTAGACGCATTACATTACAGTTTTGTGCACATATACGTGGCGGTTTTGAGCTGTGTTTTGTACTGTGTAATGGCCATTAAGATAACTGCAGGAGCTAAAAACGCCGTGATTGTCAGCCATTTTGTCAGGAAACCTGCTTAAGTATATGTATAGTAAGCACTTTAGTATTTCGGTTTATTATTTAGTGTTTTCTTCCACCATGTGACATTTAGCAGTACAGAATGTGAAACGTTCCTGCTCATTTTGACTGCAATAAACTACTGCATGAGAGACGCAAGTCATAATCACTCTCGTGATTCTTTTCCCCCTGTTTTCAGGGGTGTAACATTTGGAGGCACCGCTGGGATAGCTGCTTAGATGTCCGGTGTCCACAATCTGCACATCGTAGTCCAAGCCAGCTAAATCCCCCCACTACAACCCAGGCAGACTGCAGTGAGGAAAGTGTTGCTGTCGTGGCGAACTGGTAGCTGTGTTTTAGCGCATGTTTCCTGAGGCCAGCCAGAGATCATCAGGGGCTGCAAAAACTACTCAGCTCAGCGTCACCTGTACATGCAAAATTCTTCCTGCCTACTGCCACAATGTCTTCGGTGGAAGAGCTGCGAGAAGAGGTTGTGCGTGAAATGCACACTCTGTCCAAAGATCAACTAGTGTCAATCTGCGAGTTCCTTGGCATTGCAGAGAAAATAGATGTTAGCAGAAAAACACGACTGTCACTGCTAACACACATCCAAATACACATTGAGAGAGAAGGTATAACAGTACTTGAGGATGAAGGAATGTCAGAACTGTTGTTGCTTAATGATAAGATTGCTGAAGTAATGAAAGAGACAATTGTTGAGACTGAACCAAATGCAAATGAAGAGGGTGATTCAGGACACAGAGAGCAACCAAACACTGCAACCTCACTGGTAACAGAGACAGCTAATGCAGTTAACACAGCGGTTGTTTCTCACTCCCAAGGTAATCGCTTTGTCCCTAACTCATCTGTGTCAAGTACCCCCCAACGACCAAGCCCTTACTGGCAGAAAGATTTCAAAATATCAGGCCAGATTGGCGAACCAGGTCAAAAAGATAAACTGACATTTTCCAGTCTTGCTCACCAGATCGAAAATGGACTGAGCAGAGGCTACTCAGAGCTTGACATTGTAGATGCTGTCATCAGAGCTATCTTGCCAGGTCTACAACTACGCAGCTATTTGGAGGGAAAAGCTCAACTCACCCTTCCGACTCTACGCCGCATACTGCGCTCCCATTTCCAGGAGAAGAGCGCCACCGAACTGTATAAACAACTTGCCTCTGAGGTACAGACCCCAAAAGAGACTGCTCAAAGCTTCCTGATGAGAGTTTTAGATCTAAAGCAGAAAGTCTTATTTGCTTCCCAAGAATCTGAGTCAGGACTCAAATACGACCCAGCTTTAGTCCAGCGTATGTGTTTGCACACCATACTCACAGGCTTCCAGAGTGACAGTGTCAGGATAGATATGCAGCCACTCCTGTTAGACTCTAAGACACCTGATGAACTCCTGTTAGAGAGGTTAAATATGGCTTGTGCCAATGAGGCAGAAAGGAAAAACAAGAAGAGATGTTTAGCATCACAGACTGCTACAAGTGTGAGTGCAGTGCAGGCAGATGATGTGTCACCAGCTAAGAACCCTGTGAAAGAAGTTAAAGCTAAGATACCACCCGAGCTTTTAACTGAGTTAGCGGAGCTTAAGACAGGTGTAGCCTCCCTGAAAGGTCTCAGTGCAGAGATAGCTCAAATTAAAGAGACTCTACAGCAGCCGGTGGCTGGTCCTCAGTCATATGCCCCACCACCAGTTATGCAGTATGATAGGGACCAGCAGTATTATAGCTTCCAGGGCCCCCGTCAAAGGCCACCACCCCCTCAGTATCCTGTACAGCACTACACAGGTAGTCCAGCCCGCCGTGAGAGGAGGTGCCACATCTGCCAGCAGAATGGAGTCAACGAGCGCTGCACCCACTGCTACCTCTGTGGGAGTAGACAACACTTTCAGGCTGGATGTAGAAGCAGAGGTATGAGACCATATAAAGAGAAACATTTAAACCAGCAATGATCACCACCGAGGGACGAGTGTTAACCATGCCCATCATCCACAAGTCCCAACATTGCTCCAACTGTAAACAAGAAAAGTCAGGCATGAGACAGTGTTCAGCATGTAAAAACGCACTTTATTGTTCAAGAACATGCCAGAAACAACACTGGAGACAACATAAGAGACAATGCACTGGCTTAAAGACTAAAAACATCATAAAAGACACCTCACATCCTGGCCACTCCCTGTTCGAACTGTTGCCCTCAGGCAGACGGTACAGGGCAATCAGAGCAAGGACTAATAGACTCAAACACAGCTGTTATCCAACTGCAATAACACATCTGAATACTACAAAAAAAATGTCCATCACGCCACTCTTGTGTTAATCTATGCACGGCCTGAAGCATGTGTGTGGGAATGTATGTGAATGTTTTACTGTTACATCTTATTAGTATTTTAAGTATTCTATCTATTTTATTTATTGAATTTTATTGTTTTATTTATATTTTGATATTGCTAGGGATGATGCAATGATCGGGGACCATTTTTCATTTCGTTGTTCTCGTGACAATGACAATAAAGTTTCTGATTCTGATTCTGATTCTGAAAGAAAATGAGACTGTCCAGGTACCACTGTCGCCAGCTCATGTAAATTCCCCTCACAAAGTCACATCTCTAGTGGGCAGGCAATGTCTGGTTGAGTGTTTCCTGGACGGCCACAGGCTTCAAGCTCTATGGGACTCAGGCTCATAGGTATCAATCATCGATGAGAAGTGGAAAAAGGACTATCTGCCACACACAGAGCTGAGAGATGTAGCAGATATTATGGACACATCTGAACTCACCCTGACCGCAGCAAATGGGACCAACATGCCATATCTTGGGTGGGTTGAGACAACCTTCCAACTTGTTTCTGGAACGGAACAAACTGAGAAATTGACCATCCCCATGTTGGTAATGAAAGGTTTTCAGCTCAAATGCCCTATTATAGGCTACAATGTAATTGAATACATTGTAAATAAGACTGACCAAGCTAAACTGTACAGCACAGTGAGAAAATCATTTCCCAGCCTCAAAAGACACAAGGTGAAAGCTTTTATACAGGCTGTTAGTTCAGATGCAGTTGACGAGTACAAAGTGATGACAAAGAAAGACTGTATTACTGTACCTGAAAAAAGTCACATGCATGTTGAGGGTCGTATAGCAGCAGGGCCATTTAAACAAGACATGGTCATGATATTTGAGCCAGACATAAACCCCCAGTGGCCAGATAATCTTGAGTTTTTTGATACTTTGGTTAAAGTTAAGAAGGGTACTTTACCCGTCATAACACTAGGTGTCTCTAACCCAACTGACCATGAAATTGTCATTCCAGGCCGTACATTAGTTGGCTCGATTCAGACTATTACAGCTATTTTACCTGCCCAGGTGTTTGAAAAAGCCGCATCTGTAGCTACTGTTAACCAGACAAATACACAAGCCCAGTGTAGCGCTGGTGAAGAGTGGGACCCACCTGTAGATCTTAGCCACCTGGGTGAAGAGCATAGAGTATTAGCGAAACAGATGCTCAGAGAGGAATGCCAGTCTTTCTCTAAAACAGACAATGATATAGGCTGTATTGAAAAACTGAAAATGACCATATCACTCAAAGACTACGAACCAGTCAAACGCACATACCTGTCTGTGCCACGGCCGCTCTACCAAGCGATGAAAAGTTACCTGCATGATTTAATAGCACAAGGCTGGGTCAGGAAGTCAGACTCGTCATACTCCTCACCAGTTGTTTGTGTTAGAAAAAAAGATGGTACTTTAAGACTGTGCATAGACTACAGAGACCTGAATCGGAAAACCCATCCTGATCGCCAGCCCATCCCGGACGTGAGAAAAGTGCTCCAGAGATTGAGAGGCTTTGGTATAAAGCTTAAGCCAAGTAAGTGTGACATGTTTAAGTCTGAGGTGTGCTATTTGGGCAGAATAGTGTCTGCAGAGGGCAGTAAAGTGGATCCTGCAGATTTTGAAGCAGTCGAAGCACTCAAAGGTATAAAACCACAAAATGTTGGTCAACTCAGAAAAATGTTAGGCCTTCTCTCCTACTACAGACAATACATAAAAGACTTCTCCAGAAAAGCAGGTTGTTTGTATGAACTGTTAAAAGCTGACAAAACCCCAGAGAACTCAGACACCACAAAAGGGCCAAGGGCAAGACCAAAGAGAGCCAGTCAAGTTGTGCCCTCCTCAAAACAAATCGTGTGGACTGACCAGCATCAACGTGCGCTTGAGGAACTAATAGACTGTTTGCTCCACCCACCAGTGCTGGGGTTCCCAGATTTCACACAGCCGTTCATCGTACACACAGACGCCTCACACAAAGGGCTAGGCGCAGTGTTGTACCAGAGACAAGATGGTAAGCTGCGAGTTATTGCTTATGGCTCCCGTACTGTAACAGCGTGTGGAATACACCAGGCACAAATACACGCACGCGCAGGTATGTACTGCCAATTTCCACATTTATTGATTTGTTTGTTTTGACAGCTGACTCAGTCGCACAGCCTGACAGCTCACGAGCCCAGCTGATCTCCTCGCCGCTCCTCCCCGTCTCACTATAAACACAGCGGAGGGAGACCATCATCAGTACATAAACACCATCAGCTGTTCTTACCGGCCTCGCAGCGCCGCCCTGTTGAGCCTTCTGCTCCACTCCTCCCCGGCAGCTGCGCCCGGGGCCACGCCTCCGCCACACACCCCCACTGCCCGTTCGAGGCCGGGGAGCCGTCCGGCCGAGCCAACTCCCCCCCTCGCGAGCGAGAGAGGAAATCGGCCACCGCCATCTGTGCCCCCGGCCTATGGATCACCTTGAACTTAAAGGGCTGCAATGCCAGATACCACCGGGTGATCCGGGCGTTGGCATCTTTCATGCGGTGGAGCCACTGCAGCGGGGCGTGGTCCGAACAGAGGGTGAATGAGCGTCCCAGGAGGTAATAGCGCAGGGAGCCGACCGCCCACCGGATGGCCAGGCACTCCTTCTCCACGGTGCTGTACCGGCGCTCGCGCTCCGCTAGCTTCCGGCTGATGTACAGGACAGGGCGGTCAGCTCCCCTCACCTGCTGAGACAAAATGGCTCCCAGCCCTCTGTCCGAGGCGTCAGTCTGCAGAACAAACGGGAGGGAAAAGTTAGGAGTGTGAAGCAGCGGCTCCCCACAGAGAGAGTTTTTCACTCGCACAAACGCCGCCTGGCACGGCCCCGTCCACTGGACCAGATCCGGGGCACCCTTTCGAGTGAGATCGGTCAGGGGGCTGGTTAGCTGCGCAAACCCCGGCACAAAGCGACGATAGTAACCCGCCAACCCCAAGAACCGTCTCACCTCCTTTTTCGTCCTGGGGCGCGGGCAGGATGCGATAGCCGCCGTCTTCTCCACCTGTGGCCGCACCTGCCCGCCCCCCAGGTGGTACCCCAGATACTGCACCTCCCTCCGTCCAACCGCGCACTTCGTCGGATTGGCCGTGAGCCCCGCCCCCCTCAGGGACTCCAGGACCGCGGCCACCCGCAGCACATGCTCCGCCCAGGTGTCGCTGTGGATGATCACGTCATCCAGGTAGGCGGCAGCATACGCCGCGTGCGGACGCAGTACCCGGTCCATGAGACGCTGGAAAGTGGCCGGGGCCCCGAACAGGCCGAACGGGAGTGTCACGAACTGGTATAAACCGTACGGAGTGGAGAAGGCCGTTTTCTCCCTGGCCTCGGCAGACAAGGGAATCTGCCAATAGCCCTTGGTTAAGTCCAGCGTCGTGAAAAAGCGGGCCGTGCCTAACCGGTCCAGGAGCTCGTCGACCCGAGGCATGGGGTAGGCATCAAAGCGTGACACTTCGTTCACCCTGCGATAGTCGACACAGAACCGTATAGACCCATCCTTCTTCGCCACCAGAACGATGGGGCTACACCAGGCGCTGTGCGACTCTTCTATTACTCCCATCCTCAGCATTTCCGCCAATTCCCTCTGCACGATTTTTCGCTTATGCTCCGGGAGCCTGTAGGGCCGTGAACGCACCGTCACGCCGGGCTGCGTCACAAAATGGTGCTCGATGAGGGACGTCCGGCCGGGCAGGGGGGAGAACACATCCGCAAAGCGCTGTTGCAACGCGACAACGTCCGCTCTCTGGGCCTGTGTGAGATGGTCATCACAAGGGAGGGAGGTGGGAATGATAGAATTTGGCACCTCAGGCCCCAACTCATCTCTCTCCTTCACCAGGCTCACCAGAGAAGCGGTTTCGACCTCTCGCCACTGTTTGAGGAGATTGAGGTGATAAATCTGCGCGGCTCCTCCCCTGTCCGACCGAGCGACCTCATAGTCCACGTCCCCGACACGCCGTGTGACCACAAAGGGACCTTGCCACTTGGCGAGCAACTTCGAGCTGGAAGAAGGGAGTAACACAAGCACTTTATCCCCCGGTGAAAATTGCCTGAGTCTAGCCCCTCTGTTATACAGGCGTTGCTGACGCTGCTGAGCCTGGAGCAAATTCTCCCGTGACAACCTCCCCAAAGTGTGGAGTTTTGCTCTCAGGTCCAACACGTACTGAATCTCATTTTTGGCGGGGCTCGGACCGTCCTCCCAGCTTTCTTTAATCAGGCCGAGCACCCCACGTGGCCTCCTGCCGAACAACAGTTCAAAGGGAGAAAATCCCGTGGAGGCCTGGGGCACCTCCCGCACCGCGAATAACAGAGGGTCTAGCCAGTGATCCCAATTGCGTTCATCCTCGCTAATGAACTTCCGAATCATGGACTTTAAGGTCTTATTCAGCCGCTCCACCAGCCCGTCAGTCTGAGGGTGGTAGACGCTGGTCCGAATAGATTTAATGCCCAGTAATTCGTACAGTTCCCGCAGTGTACGAGACATAAACGACGTGCCCTGGTCAGTCAGTATCTCTTTCGGGATTCCGACTCGGGAGATGACCTGAAACAGTGCCTGCGCCACACTCTTAGCGTTGCGTAATCCACCAGGACTAACACAAAGCGGTAACCGCGTGCACTCCGGTGAAACGGCCCGATGAGGTCCATGCCGATGCGCTCAAACGGGACCTCAATGAGGGGGAGAGGGCGCAGAGGCGCTCTCGGTATGGCCGGCTGGTTAACAAGTTGGCAGTCTGGGCAGGACGCGCACCCAGCGGCGCACATCCGCTCGGATGCCAGGCCAATAAAATCGGCCCGTTATTCGCTGCAGAGTTTTCTCGTAGCCCATATGCCCTGCCATGGGGTTATAGTGGGCCGCCTGGAAAAGCGTTTCCCGGCGGCCCTGCGGCACCTACAACTGGGTGTGTGTTTCCTCAGTCTGAGTGTCACGACTCACTCGATATAATTGGTCATTTAATAAGACGAAACGCGGGTAGGTCTGCGCGGCCCCAGGGCGCACCACGTGACCATCAATAGCCATCACTTGGTCAAAGGCTGAGCGTAGGGTGCCGTCACGAGACTGCTCCAGTGGGAAATCACCCATGGGGGACACTTCCGGGGCCGGCGGGACGTCCCGTGAGGGACCCGCCGGCTCCTCCCCCCCGGAGTCGGTGTCGGACGACCCCGCGTCACCGCTGAATGCCGCGCACACGCTACACCCCGCTTCCGGTCGTGATCGCACTCCCGCGTACTGCCCCAGTAGCTGATGAAACCCCGGCCAATTGGTACCCAGAATCAGGGGGTGCGACAGGCGCGGGCTAACCGCCGCCGTTACCCTATGTGTATGGCCCTTGTATTTTAGCAGCAGCGGCACTATGGGGTACCGGTGCACATCACCATGAACACACCTCACCTCCACCCATTCTGCCTCCAATAATGCCCCGGGGCGAACCAAGCCTTGGTGCACGAGGGTCTGTGTGCAGCCCGTGTCCACCAACGCTTGGTGTATACCCCCTCGAGTCCTTACCGGAATACTGTATGTCCCTCCCAGACCGGGGGAGGGTGCTGGGGCGCCAGCAACGCGGAACACCTGCCCCACTTCCATAAGCGGACAATCCCGGCTGCCCGCACTTCCAACACTCCGGCCCCGGCGTTTGTGCTGCCCTCCGTGGCTCGGGGGCGGCTCCACTCGGCTCGGTTCCCCTGGACGGCACCATCGCCGCGAAAGGGTTAGTGGGGCTCAGCGCCGGCAGCCGCTCTGCCTGCCCTGGTGCCGGCACTGGGGCCTGTTTGGTCGGCCTCCGTCCAGCGTCCCCGGACTCCCCTGCTCCAGCGGCAAGGTGGTCCTCCGCCAGCGTCACCGCTACCTCCAAGCTTGCGGGCCGGTGGCACCGGACCCATCTCGCCGTCTCCGCTGGCAATCCTTCCGTGAACTGCTCCAGCACCACCTTGTCCACCAGCTTCGTCTCGCCCTCCGATGTTCCCGGCTGCAGCCAGCGCACCGCCGCGTCGCGCAGCTGTCGGGCCCAGGCGAATGGTCGGTCCGTTGTAGCCAGCCGACAGGCCCGGAACCGCTGGCGATGGTCTTCGGCGGTGAGCCCCAGCCTGTCCACCACCGCCCGGCTCACATCCGGGAAGCTGCTCCTTGACGCCGGAGGCAGACTCAGGGCTGCTGTTTGTGCCTCCCCAGACAGCAGGGGGAGCAGCCGCGGAGCCCACTCCTCCCGCGGCCATTGGCAAGCCTCCGGCGTGGCATGGAAGGTCTCCAAAAAAATCTGTGGGTCGTCCCCGTCCCCCATCCGGGGCACCGTCACCGACAGTGGCGAGGGCTTCGGCGTGGCAGCGGCCCCGACCAGCCGCTCCAGAACTTGTGTCTGTCGGTCCGTTTGCTCCCGCAGCGCGGCCAGGTGGGCACGCTGGTCGGCCGCCTGATCCCGGCTCATCGCCGCCATCTCCGCCAGCATCTGCGCCAAGTATTGCAGGGGCTGGGCGGGTGGCGCGGCCTGTGGGTCGGACATTTCCCCACCGGCACTTTCCTGGGTTTCGGCACCACTTGTGGAATACACCAGGCACAAATACACGCACACGCAGGTATGTACTGCCAATTTCCACATTTATTGATTTGTTTGTTTTGACAGCTGACTCAGTCGCACAGCCTGACAGCTCACGAGCCCAGCTGATCTCCTCGCCGCTCCTCCCCGTCTCACTATAAACACAGCGGAGGGAGACCATCATCAGTACATAAACACCATCAGCTGTTCTTACCGGCCTCGCAGCGCCGCCCTGTTGAGCCTTCTGCTCCACTCCTCCCCGGCAGCTGCGCCCGGAGCCACGCCTCCGCCACACAGCGTCTGAAAAAAACTACCACTTCCATGCAGGAAAACTAGAATTTTTAGCATTGAAGTGGGCTATCACTGACAAATTCAGAGACTATTTCTACTATGCCCCAACATTTACTGTCTATAGCGATAACAACCCGCTAACGTACATTCTGTCAGCAGCCAAACTGAATGCCACCACATCAAGATGGGTCGCTGAGCTCGCTGATTTTCACTTCACCATTAAGTACAAACCAGGGAAGGTAAACAGTGATGCAGATGCTCTATCAAGAATGCCACTTGATGTAGAAACCTTAATGAGAGACTGCTCTGAGGAAGTGCCACCGGACACTATTGCAGCTGCTATCCAGGCCATTGAGGTACAGAAAGACACACCTGCCGCATGGACACTGTTAGATTTGTATTGTTGATTGTCATTTATGCTTAGAAATATTTAACCATATATGCTTAGAGGTGTATAATCATTTGTAGATTGAAAGAATGTCTCATCCTAGGAGGTCTGTAACAGCTCTGTGTAGCATGAAGGGGGAGTGCGTTCACTCCCTCTACAGAGTGTTCCGGCGTAGATCACACCTCCTAGGAGAGGTTGTATCTTTTCTTATTGATTTATGGTATAGCAAGCACACATATATCTGTTTAAGTATAAGAGCCTTTTGTTCAGATGGACCGCTAGACTCCTGGCACCAGCTTTGGGGAGTCTTCACAGGGTCACATCTGGACCTCACACACACACACGCACACGCACACACACACACACACACACACACACACACACACACACACACACACACACACAGGCAAGGTACTCTTTGTGTGAATGTAGACGTCATATGTTAATGAACCTATGCATATTCATGTAACCTCAATAAAAGAACAGTGGTACGGGAGAACGGACGAGAGCAACTGGGGCCAAGCGAAGGAACGGCGCCTGTCCGGTTCTCTCCCGTGCACGAGAAACATGAAGAACTTTGCCTACTTGTGTCTTGCTTTGCAGTGTAATTATATTGTCCTCAACGTTCCAGCGGATAGGTTCAAGCTACAAACCTATCAGACACTCTCAGCTGCAGCAATGTCAGTCACAGCAGAAGGTGAGCCAGCAGAAGCAACATTCACACCCATACCAAAAGAACAGCTTAATAAAGCGCAAAAGTCTGATCCTGTTATAAGCCCTGTATTACAGTGTAAACAGACAGATTCAAAACCACTGCCCAAAGAGCTAAGAACATTTGACCCTAAGACAAAATGTTTGTTCAGAGAGTGGGGCAAGTTAAGACTAGATAACAATGGCATCTTGTACAGACTCACTTCTGCCCGGAAACAGCTAGCCCTGCCAGATCAGTTCAAAAAGACTGTACTTGAAGAGCTGCACAATAATATGGGCCATCAAGGTGTTGATCGCACAGTGTCTTTGATACGTGAATGCTTCTTTTGGCCACACATGCAGGCAGACATCGAGCATTATGTGACCAACGTTTGTTCCTGTGTAAAGCAGAAAAAGCCCAGCCATGAAACAAGAGCTCCTTTAACAAACATTGTAACTACGCAGCCCTTTGAGCTGGTGTGTATAGACTTTCTCCATCTTGAAAAATGCAAAGGCGGTTATGAATATATTCTAGTGATAACTGACCACTTCACACGTTTTGCCCAAGCCTATGCCACTACCTCAAAGTCAGGCAAAACTGCTGCAAACCTGATATTCAATGACTATGCCCTAAAGTTTGGCTTCCCCTGTCGCATTCACCATGACCAAGGAGGTGAATTTGAAAATCAGCTATTCAGTCAGCTCAAGAAACTGTGTGGCATGGCCGGTTCTAGGACAACACCCTATCACCCAATGGGGAACGGTCAAGTTGAACGTATGAACAGGACATTGTTGCAAATGCTTAGAACGCTAACTGAAACACAAAAGTCAAACTGGAAGGAATCTATCAACAAGCTAATGTATGCATATAATTGCACACGTTGTGAAGTCACTGGCTACTCCCCATTTTATATGTTCATATGTTTGGACGGTCACCCAGGCTACCAGTAGATATGCTCTTTGGACTGTACTCAGAAACAGAGTTTAGTGAACACAGAGACTATGTTGAAAAATGGAGAAAGGGCATGGAACAAGCCTACTCTATAGCAAATGAGAATGCAAAGAAAGCTGCTGAAAAGGGAAAAAGACACTACGACACAAAAGTAAGGAGTTCTGTGTTACAACCTGGCGAGAGAGTTCTGGTCAAAAAACTGACACCTAGAGGAGGCCCAGGGAAACTGAGAGACTATTGGGAGGACACTGTTCACACAGTAGTCAGACAAATGGGGCCTGACCTCCCTATCTATGAGGTAAGACCGGAGAGAGGCAGAGGGCGCTCTAGAGTGCTTCACAGAAACTTGCTTATGTCATGTGACCACTTACCTTTTGAAAAAAGATAATCTGAAAAAGATAATCGTACAAGACATGAACAGAAAAAGACTGATAAACCTGTCGCTGTTGTGCCAGACTCTGATGATGAGGGCAGTGTTGATGAATACCGCTGTCATTACGCACCACCTCAACCTGTGTCCCGGCCATCAGAACAAGAACTTCTCACAGCAACGTCTCAGCCCGCAGCTTCAGTCCCTGCTCTTGCCAACCAACACCAGAGCCTCTTGCTGGAGACCATCTGGAGGCGCCTGACCCAGCTGCCGTGGAGACAACTTGTGAGGAGGCAGAGCCTCTTGCTGGAGACATACCTGCCCCTCCTCCACCTGTTGTACTCGAGAGACTTGAGGAGGAGACACCTCAGCGGCCACAGCGAGAGAGACACACGCCAAGACGGATGACGTATGACCAACTGGGCACCCCATCTTGCTACAGTGTTCAGCCAGCACCGCAACTGCTTCCTGTGTACCCGGGCCTGGTTCCATGGTTTCCAGCTGTGCAGTCATACTGCACCCAGCCCATTGGTTTGTATGGACTCCAGCAAATGTAAGTTGACACTTTTCCACTGATGACTTGAGAACTTACAGACTGTCATCAAGAAAAAGACATGAACTTTTCCCCATCTGTGGATTATAACCATAGACAATAGACTTTGTGAAGACTCACATATGGACTGGTTACAGACTTTGTCTTCAGTCACCAGTGATGGACTGTGGTGAAACAGGTGTTAAACCCACAGAATTAAAGACATTGGTTCACTCTACTGTTGATGTCCTGACTACAAGAGAATATAGACTGAAAAGCATCTTGTTGGTATAATGTCGGGACGACATTTTTTGAGTGGGGGAGAGTGTGACAGGTTGAAGGACTACTGTATATAAAACTGTTCAGTTAATACTAATTCATATCTGTTGATATAAGGACGAAAATAATGTAAATATGGTAAGAAAATGGCTAAGAGTTTATTATTTTTCATGTCATATTAATGGCTTTCATGTTAAGAGAACTGCAATCTATACATCAGTGATCGGCTAGTAAGCCTTTTCTGGGATCGATTAGTAGTGTCTCTATTCTCCATTAGGGGGCTTTCGCACGTTCTCCTCACTGCAATAAACTACTGCATGAGAGACGCAAGTCATAATCACTCTTGTGATTCTTTTCCCCCTGTTTTCAGGTAAAAGTGTTTAAAAGTTGATATATTTCCAATGTGTACACTGTTAAGATATTTAAGAGGTAATCCTTCATTGTTTTGTAAGCGTTAGACGCATTACATTACAGTTTTGTGCACATATACGTGGCGGTTTTGAGCTGTGTTTTGTACTGTGTAATGGCCATTAAGATAACTGCAGGAGCTAAAAACGCCGCGATTGTCAGCCATTTTGTCAGGAAACCTGCTTAAGTATATGTATAGTAAGCACTTTAGTATTTCGGTTTATTATTTAGTGTTTTCTTCCACCATGTGACATTTAGCAGTACAGAATGTGAAACGTTCCTGCTCATTTTGACTGCAATAAACTACTGCATGAGAGACGCAAGTCATAATCACTCTCGTGATTCTTTTCCCCCTGTTTTCAGGGGTGTAACATTTACACGCTTACATACACACACGCAGTTACTGTCCCTCCATTTAGAAAGGCAGAGGCGTCACGGTGTAATTATTTTACGTGTAGTTGTTTTTTCCTGTGTAATAATATTCAACATTGCTATCAATACATTTTTCAAAAAATGCCTCTCTGTGCAAAATGGGTTTAAAAACATGAGCAGCTGTAGGATACTGTTAGTCCGTGATTTGAACCGAGGGAACAAATCGTGGCAGGATCAGCCTGATGTTATTTGTATCCCACTGTAACTTTACTGTATAAAGAGCTAACATCTCCAAAAAGTGTTTGTGAACTAAATATCAAGAATGTGGGATACTGTTTGTCTGTGATTTGAACAGCCCAGCGCTGCTCCCGACGAAGGGAAAACCAATCCTGCAGGGGAGACCTACCTTGGCAAAGGGCAGATATGCTTCACCATATTTTCTAGTCTTTGGCTTAGAATGAAGTTGGTTTGGAAACATATTCAGCGATGCTTCATCTCCTGCTTTGTGTTTGTGTGGGCGCCCCGTGCTAGCAGTGTCCAAGCGTTTTTTTTTCTTTCCCTTTTCATGTCGCGCCACCCCCCCCCGCAATGGCTCTGCACCCCCCCTAGGGGCGGGCCCCACACTTTGGGAAGGTCTGAATCAGAGGTGTGGACTCGAGTCACATGACTTGGACTCGAGTCAGACTCGAGTCATTAATTTTATGACTTTAGACTTGACTTGAAAAAATGTTCTAAGACTTGTGACTTGACTTGGACTTTTACACCAATGACTTGGGACTTGAATTGGACTTGAACCGGTTTACTTGAAAAGACTTGATATTTTACCCCAAATATAAAATTTAACACGCATATTATATAGAGATTGAAAATGTGACGTCATTCACGGGTAGAACCGCAAAGGATTCTGGGAACTCGTGGCAAGCGGTACTAGCGCACGCAGGCTTTCAATTAAAATCAGTCACACAGCAATAAAAAGAAACACAAAAATGTCAAGAAGCTGTTGTATTATTAACTGCAATAGCCGGTCGCATGACAGCCACGGGAAGCCGACGGGTAAAGAGATCGGTTGTTATCGGATTACGTCGTTGAAGAGAAATTGTTCAAGCCATGTTTCCGAAGTAACAAAGAGGCGACTGGATTGCAGCCATTCAAAGATCAAATATAACGTCCCAGAACACTCCAGCTCACAGGTTAGTCTGCTCCAAGCATTTACACGAAGGTCAGTCTGCTGTTGTAGTTAATGCGTCATTTTTCTTAACATAATTGGTGATATAGGTTACAAGCAAGTCTGGTGCTGAACAGAAATTGTCGCGCTATGCTCCTTTATTTATTGTGCATAAATAGTGAATTGTCCTGACACAATATTGTGTTTCGCTTCTGTTATTATGGTACATTGACAAAAACATATACTTTTATTCACAGGATAAAACAGTTTTTTGTATCACTAATTGCCCAGTACGATTACAGCATACAATATTATTGTCACTGCTACATTTCTGTGATGCTACCAGAAATTATTTCCACTGCTAATTAATTACCGCTGAGCTCAAAGGTCCTATTAATAAACGGTTAACGAATGTGTATTTATGACGACGATTTGTGAGACTGGTAAACTTATGATGTGTACGATGGTCTTTCGTTCTACATGGTGCATTTCAAGGTCCTGCACCCATCCGTCGGTAAACTGTACCTGGGCTTGTTGCAGTGACCGGAAGTTACTAAACTTCATGAGTGTATGCACTCACTCCAAGAACCGTATGATTATAAATATGCATATAAATATGCTAAGATGAGATAGCTGACTTCATCTAACTAGCAAATGTTTTCCAGGCTACGTTGGTGATGCAGTTTTTTTTAATGTGTATGATATTTTTGTCATGCGATTTTAAAGCTGGTCCTACAACCGCATCCAAGAATAACATGCAGCTTATCTCAGAACTGTCGGTGAAAATTATTCTTGGAGCTAGGTTTAATTGAGCTGCATTTTAAAGAGGTGCAATTTCACAATTTGTGTATATTTTCTAAGTTCACTATTTTGTCATGTGTTGAGAAAAACACAGATTTAAAAAATTACATGGTCTAATATTTACATTTAGCATAACTGCAACATGCTTTTTTTCGTTTGTTTTTTTTAAAGACTCGAAAGGACTTGAAATTCAAACTTTCAGACTTGTGACTTTACTTGGACTTTTACACCAGTGACTTGAGACTCGACTCTGACTTGCCTGACATTACTTGAGACTTGACTTGAGACTTGAGGATAAAGACTTGAGACTTACTTGAGACTTGCAAAACAATGACTTGGTCCCACCTCTGGTCTGAATTATGGAACATCAGAAACTGATCTGTTACTGGTGTAATTGTTTTTACCATATTGTTATTTTGACATAATCTGTAGTCTGACATCATTCACGGGGACAGTCAACGATGACTTTAAAACATTAATACATGTATGCTACCTTGCTATTAATTCCAAAATGGTAAGCATTAAATGATCTTTGTGTAATCCCACAAACCCATTTTTCGGACATTCTACTAGAAACATACTAAAAATTGTGTCTATACAAAAAGATCTAAACTTCTCATGAACATCCTGGTGAAAGAAAAAAGGATTTGCATTTTCCACTCCATACAAAGCCTATATGCAGGATTACGTGAAGGTATTGAGTTTTAAATTAGGAAGTGTAGATTTGGGTTGCTTGGGGTAATACTGTATAACGGTTTGATTCAGATAATTAGGTGCTCTGTAATAAAAACTGCCAGTGAAACAGACTCAAGAATGGGTATCTCATTGCTAATGTGACCTCCATAGAGGATTGTAACCACCTGCTATGGGACCAGATGATTTCTCTGCAGTCAGTTATCTTGTTGCCTACTGTCTTTGCTCTTTTCTCTTTACTGCTCAAGTCCATGAGTATTTTCTGAAGCATTCTTAAATGTGGAACTCATTCATAAAATCAAACTATGTACACTAAATGAGTAATGAGAATAAAGCTTGTTTTCTTTTTTTTCAGTCTATTAAAATAGGTGTATCAGTCTCTTTTAGACAACATATGTTAGACACCCAAGTCTAAGATATGTTGACTATGATTTAGTACTGTGTGTGTGTGTGTGTGTGTGTGTGTGTGTGTGTGTGTGTGTGTGTGTGTGTGTGTGTGTGTGTGTGTGTGTGTGACAATAGTGGTTTATTGATGATAACCCTGATATTTAAAAATAAAATGTGATTATCGTTAATAATGCACATGTAACACCATCATACATAATTGTGTAATTGTTCCCATTATATGCTTGTGTGCAATTCTTATAAAAACTTTGTATATGCACTTTTATATAGAAGTTAATAGACAAGTGCACTTGTATTGTGAGTTTAATAAATTTGCAAAGCATTGTTTTGAATCTGTCATGAATCTCTGGCCATGTGCCAGTTTTTTGCCAATTTTGGTAACTTTTCAGCAAACAAGTTCAGCGCTGAATTTAATAATTTGAATGAATATTTCTCATATTTTGGTGAGAAATAATTTTTATGACTATAAATTATCTCTGTGAATGGTATTCATGAAAACCAAGATCACAATTAAATTATTTCACTGTAAGCATACCTGCAGTGGCACAATTATACAATGAATATTCCTCATCGTGCAGGAAAATTAGGTTTTATTTCATTACTTAGCCACTGGCTTAACTGAGGAGCTCGGCCATCCGGGAGGGGCTCAGAGTAGAGGCGCTGCTCCTCCACATCGAATGGAACCAGTTGAGATGGTTCAGGCATCTGACAAGGATTCCTCCTGGGTGTTTCCTGGGTGAGGAGTTCCAGGCATCTCCCACCGGGAGGAGGCCCCAGGGCAGATCCAGGACACGCTGGACCCCACACTGTATAAGCGGAAGAACGTGGATGGATGGATGGTTTGATTAGCATTAGCACTGCTTCTCAGCTCTATTGTAGCTAACAGTAACACTAACATGCATTCAGCTGATGCATCCTTTTATTCCTTGCAGAACTTTGTGTGAGGCATTCGGGAGAAATTGTAGGCTAGCGTTCTCCACAATGTGACAGTGCCCTAGTAGTTTGTTTATAAATCTCTGCTGAATGACTGAACACTGAACATCTGCCCTGCTAACTGCTAACACAGTCATCATTCTTAATGGAGGTTAAAAAGTAGCTATAGTATTTTTCACAGTTTCATACTTAAGACTAAAGATTATAAACCGGTCAGGAATTAAAGTATATATATATATTGACTGGTAGCATTAACAGCTAATAAAAGTATTAAGTTGTTAACATTAATTGAGTAGCTGTAGATCAAATTTGTTATGTATTTGCTGTTTCTGCAATAGTCTTTGCTACATTCTATAACTCTGCAGGTTACCTTACTGCTTTCCTATTTTATCATTAAATGAAAATAAAACAGTGCCACACAGAACAACTCAGTATGCTAGAGCACGTAAAATCCATAATTTCTACTGCATTTCTGGGCAAGTTTCATGTTCAAACTATGCACTTAATTTTAGGTCAAAATTACTTAATTTGCCAAGTAATTAAAAAACTCATTTTGTAGGCTGAAAATCTAGACATGGTGAAGACAACCAGCTAAAGATCAAACTAAGCATCAGAATGGGAAAGTAATGTGATTAAGTGACTTTTAAGTGACATGGTTGTTGACATGTCATGCAGATCTGAGTCTTTCAGAAACTCAACGTCAAACCTTGAAGCAGATAGCCTACAGCAGAAGAAGACCACACCAAATGCCCCTCCTGTCAGCTAAAAACTGACCAGCCGAAGACTATAATGTAATTCACAGTAATGTGAATAGTGAATTTAGTACAGTAACAAGTTACATTACTGCATTAATAAAAAAATAAAAGTGATTCTAGTAACATGTTACTTTTTGAAGTGCAACATCCAACACTGTCTATAAATGCCTAGATAATTTTCAGAAATTTGCTTTCTATCAAATGCAAAAGATTCTTGTCCACAGCGCTTTTTTCTTTCGCATTTTTCTTGCATTGCTGTGCCTCAAAATTCACAGTTTGAGAAACAGATTTTTATTAGCAAACATCCACTCGTGGTGATTAAACTGCTTTCGGCCACACAAGTACTGCAAACCATAGAACAACCACAACCAAGTTAGAGGCATTAATTTACAATAAATAAAGCCACTGTTGCATATACACTTTATAAAGCATTTTCAATAGAACACCAATGAAATGTCTCTAAAACTGGCAACAGGACTCCAACTCCAAACAAGATCAAAGACAAGACTATTATCCATTATACTCTTGAGATCTAGTATCCAGTGTCTATGTCAATTTGTTATCTAAACTTAGCTTTAGCTATAGTGAACACATTTATTTTATGCTTTTATGACAAGTTTATTTTGACCAAATAACTGTACAGCGCTGTATTGTTTTCACACCTGGTAAAAAGTGATCTTAACAACTCAGAAAGCAAAGCTGGAGATTAAAGGTAGTCTCCACAGAAAACACACTTTGACACTCACCATTACTCCTGTAGAAAGGATGGTCACCACTGTATCAATCTATTAAACCCAGTAACTCATATGTCATGGCAGAGAACACTTTGCAGTGCTTTCAGCCTCAGTGTGCTATGCTTGTTGCTTGCTAATATGGTACCCACCGTGAATGTTTAAACCATCTGCTCTGATACCCGGCCATCTAAACGCCAGGCCAGCCCTGTTAAAATATTGGCTGAAGGCTCCTTTCTCTCTTCTCGTCTCTAACCCCCCCTCCATTTGTTTCTCTGTTCATCCACCCCTCCTTTCCTCAGTTTGCCCTCTCTTGTCTTACGCTTCTCTAGCCCTGTGCCCTCACTCGCTTTATGTAGCTGTTCCCCTGAGGTTGAACTACCAATTATGAAAAAATGAACCGTGACAACTTGGACATCTGCTGAAGAGCGGGCTCCGTTGAGACTCACTCTGTAGTCTGCTGAAACACAGAGTGCAGCCGAATGACGAACATAGACAGCCAAAGGAATTTTTATTTAATTTATTTTTTATCTTCAGTATTGTTTTTTCATGCTTTTCCCATTCTTGATAAAGCCTGCTGTTGCTTCCTTCCCTGTTCCTGTAAAATTGTTCAAATTTAGACTTTGACCAGTCTGGAATTATGAAAGCACTTCAGTGCAGCCCTACAAATTCAGACCACAGGAAGAGACTTTTAAGCCAATGAAATTTACATAATCTCTGAGATATTCAAAGTTATGATGAAGGTGTGTGTCCCACAGCCCTATAGATGAATGTAAAGCAGTGTTAATAGGTCGCACAGGGAGCAGGGTGGCTCACATTCATCAAACAGCTTTTCTCATCAAGTATTAAAGGCAGGCAGAGGGACAGATCGATCCACAGCGCCAGAGATCTTTAACCTAGATTGTTAGCTGCTAAGTGGACTGGGGTCCATTCTAAATACACACATAGAATACTAGAGGTAAGCACATAGGCACACGTGAAACAAAAATAGTATATCTCAATGCTTATACAGGAAGATGCATGTGTGGTTATACAGACCAAGGACAAATGGTATAATAGAAGGCTCTTGTAATGATATGTAATATTAGGGTGGCATAAGTGATGGTGGCATCTCAAGGACAAAAATAAAGAACCTTTGTTGTCAGGATCACAACAATAAATATAGTCATTTTTAAAAGTAGTACTGACAGGTTGAAATACTATTGTTATATTTTGTCAATTCATCTATACACCCCAACTAAATTGCATTTAAGTAGAACTACACTGAAGGCCCTTTCTCATTCTAGTCTTTATTCAATTTAGTTTTGAGAAATTGACATTGTGCCAAAACTCAACATAAAATGAAAAAAGTGACATTATGTTAATTATGAATATTGATGGTAGCATAACCTCTATTCAGTAATGTTGCATCTGCTTTCATAATCTGTAAGCCAACTGCTATCATTACATTTCCCACAGATTATCTCTACACTGTAAAAAATCAAACTTGCAATTGTTGAGCTTACAGTCATTTCTTTCACAATTTAACAATAAAAGTTGAGTTGCCCCATAAACTCAAATACATTAAGAGTTTCAACTAATCCTTTAACGTTTTGGAGCAAAAGTTGTTCTCAGATGAAATTTATTGCTGGCAAAATGAATGAATTCAAATTTTACATGAGTTGAAGCTGTTGGCGCATTTCTGTGCCTGAGCACGCATGCACATGTCATATTTTTGGATACTACGGGGTCTACTTTGCGTTTTTGCAAGGACTGAAAGCCACCTGGCCGTCTGCCTTAATGAGAACGTGAGGCTTTTTATACCAGGAGCTGGATAGATCGTTCATCTCAACTTTCTAAAGGCAAGTAATGTTTCCTTTATTATATCAGACAGTATATGTTTGAACAGTCTCAATTTGTCTTTTAGAAATATCACAACTGAAATTCTTCGTATTTTTCTGAAACTTAGCATAGCATTACTTTCTAGGCTAAGAAGCCTTGTGGCTTATGGGTATGTGTTTACTATATCATTTAAGATTCCATGTCACAAACTACGTGCCATGTCACAAAACAATGAAAATCCGACGCTACTAAAGAGGCGAGCTCATATCTGACAAGCCTCTGCGACACCCCCTATGTGTATTTCATGAAGTGCCATACCACCGAATGAAACAAAATAGGCTATCTCGCTCATGACCAACGGCTGCAACCCCCCCGCTGCTATTTAAAAATAAATTTCGGGGGCGCCCGCTGCCATGTCGTCTAATTTGTTCGAATCACTTTTAGCCAATAAAATGTGTGCTTTAGTTTCTGTGTGAACGGGGTGGTGGAGTCCTCACGGCCAGCGAGCTCCACCAAACACACAAACAGGAGGGAGAGGGAGATCAGAGAAGCAGCTACAGAGCAGTAAATATGGGGGTATTTTAAATACGAACTACTAGAGTCTGCAAGAGTCATATCAAACAGGCTTTAAATAACTTAAAAAACACAGATGCATTAGAACTATGCATCCAGTAATGAAGCTGGAACAAAACAGATGAACAAGTGATTAGGACTGGGCGACATATCGAGTTTCTAAATATATTGATATATTTTTATACGAGATATGAGATGTAACAATATCGTTTATATCGATATTGTCATGGCTAGACGGTCCTCACTGATCGTCTTGCCAATTTGTTGTGGTGTTTGTGTGTACTGTGTCGTGTTCTCCTCTCCATCCTGGGCATGTGTTTTTCTGCTGGAACATGTACTTCCGGAAGCCGTGGCACGGAACGGCAGTTGACCGGAGGGGAGTGTCCTAAGCTAGAATCATCGCACCTGTGCAGAATTACCTTGCCAGCGCAGACCTATTTAACGGGGCGGTTGAGTCACAACCAACGCTGGAACGTTGAACTAAACCGGGTAGCGTAGTCATGATTAGCATACCCGGTTTGTGAAGGAGAGGACGTTTTCGTTATTGAGCGTGTGTGTTTTTTCTCATCTGCCTCCAGAGTTCAAGGATTGGAGGAGGAGCCGGCACCAGGAGTTGTTGTGGATTATTACTGCACTGTCACCGTGAGGAGAGGTCGCCGTATCACTGCACTGCCTTTTTTTTGGATTATAGACTCGAACTGTTAACTCACCTTTTCACTGTAAATAAATCCACTGTCATTCTGCAAGGAGTCTCGCACCTGAGTCCTTTAATCCTATTCACCATGACAGATATAGTCTATGTTACATTATAATTATACTTGTGGAGCCGCAAGTTTGCCTCTCTTTCGTCCACTTTTCTCTCTACGTAACGTTACTCAGCCTCGCCTCTCCTTCACTGAACACAACTCCCCCTCCCCCATCGCTTCACCTGCAGGCAACAAGATGGACACGGCAGCTATCAAAGAGGATCTGGTCGGTAAAAAGAAAACATTTGAAGATTACTATTTTAGTGCTGTCAGTGTAAAGTTAATGCCATAACTGCATTAACGGGGCAAATCTCCGTTAACTAGTTACCGCGGGTCACCGCGCGCGTGGAGCTGGGCGGCTCTAACGAGCTAACCGGGCTAACGCCTTGACGCACGGCCTAAAATCCTTTCGATTTTCTCAAAAATAAACAGTGCGCCTTATGTATGAATTCTGGTTGTGCTTACTGACCGCGAACCAATTTTATGTGGTACACAGCTTAAAAAAATCTGTCAAAAATGTTTTGGTACGACTTTGCTAAGCTATGAAGCTGCACTGCTTGATTGATTGTTGGATTATTACGGCTACCGAGGAGCCTCGCAGAACATCTTTTAGTTTACATTTTGACTGCACAATTGTGAGCTTTTTGTTATGCACAAAACATTGTTTTGGTTTATTTATGGAGCATCATTAATAAATGCACTGATAATTTAAACAGATGCTTCAGGAGTTTTATCCCACTCATACTTTCAATCCAATGTTTGTCATTCTAAGTTGTAAAACCAATCGCACACAATTATCCTTGGCATACATAATACATCCCAGTACACTGTTGGTGCATTCCATGTAGAATACAATTTGTTAATAATAAATTAAATAAATTAAACATTTGATGTAATGTATATCTTGTAAATTATTTGTTTTACACTGTTTTACATGGCATTTTACAAGGCAGAATCAGCTCACTTTAGTGAAAACAATTAGGACAGGAGAAAAAAATTCTTAAGTAATGTCAGGAAGCTGGTATTTTATTTTAAAACTAATTGCTATTTTTATTTATTTAGAGAATTAAAAGCCAACTCCAGACCACTACTTGTCCTGATTTGTGAGGGACTGACGAAGAGTTGGTAAGGAGAGGAATCAGAACAGGAGTGCCTCCCGCCGCCCCCAAACACATAATCAGGTAATGTAACTTTGGTAATTTGAGATTAATTCAGGTTTCTTTTGAATTGTTGACACTGTCCTCTCCTCTCTTCTCATTATAGTTTTTGTATGCAGTGCCAGTTCTGCTCTTTTGTCTGTTCAAGCCAAGAAGTACTCTTAAGACATCACCAGCTACGACAAAGAGGATTTCATTTGCCCTGTGTTTACAGTGACTGAGTCTGTTCGTTTAGGACACGAAGGGCATTGAAG
The DNA here is from genome assembly GCF_964374335.1 of Astatotilapia calliptera. Classification (NCBI taxonomy): domain Eukaryota; kingdom Metazoa; phylum Chordata; class Actinopteri; order Cichliformes; family Cichlidae; genus Astatotilapia; species Astatotilapia calliptera. The sequence goes on from NC_137423.1 coordinate 15,749,772, forward strand.
TCTCACCTCAGCAGATCACACAACAGGGCTAAGAAAAGGAAGGCAATCTCAACATTTTTTTGTGATTTTTGTTAATTTAAGGAAAACTGTTCACAGCATACATTTATTTCACATATTTTAAGGCACTTAAAAACCCATCAGACTGTATCCTGGCCTTCCCAAAAATGTGACTATGTTACCAACAATTTATCAACCTTTACGTCACACACAAGCAGAAAGCACAAAAACTCAAAAGATATAAAAAACTGTATTAGACTGATTTCTCATGCAAATGCATGTCCTAGTGAAAGTAGCTCCCCTGATAAATCCTTAAATACCTCTCAGGAGTCAGAGACATTATCAAGTGGTTCAGGTGTAGCATCAAGTGATAAAGAGGACGACGAGTTTGTAGATTACCAATGTCTTGAACATAAAATAGCTAGACTTTTTCTATGCATGCAAACATTGTTACATGTTTTTAAAAGGGCTTTGCAGGAAACTATTGAAGAAATTAGTGACATTTTAAAATTTTCTCAGGTTCATTTATTTCAAAGAATCAAAGAGGTGCTTGCTGAACAGAACATTGAGGCAGATGATGATGTAATTAAAAATATAAATGATGCACTTTTCAAAACCAACCCATTAATTATCTCAACAGAACCAAAAGGTGCATTATCTACTGATTACAAGAGAAATATTTATTTCAAGAATAATTTTCATGTAATTGAGCCTAAAGAGTACACCTACAAAGCGAGAACTAGAAATACATTTGTTTATGTCTCAGTAAACCAGGTCTTGGAGAACTTATTGAAAGAGACAAGTTTCTTTGAAAAGTTAGCATTTGATAAAGAAATTAGTGAAGGTTACAGATCATTTAGAGATGGGCAGTATTTCAAAAACAACAAGCTTTTAGGATTGCAAGCTACTTGCATTAGTTTAGCTTTGTATATTGCCAACTTTGAAATATGCAACCCTTTAGGAACATCTCGAAAAATTCATAAAATAACTGCAATAAATAACTGATTTTGGGAAAGTGTCATTTGTTGCTACAAAGCTCTCCTCTTGGTTTATGGAACATTACAGATCATATCGGCTTGACAGCAGCTACAAAGATCTGGAAATACTTTACCAAGAAGATTTGAATGATTACCACCCTTTAGCTGAATACTGCGTAGCTGGAGAACTGATGGTGACACCTGTTACGTGCCTCCTGCATTGAAAGTGATGGTATGTATTATTCTTAAATAGTTTTCAGTTGATTACTTTGAATTCGTTAATTATTTAGAATTGCGCCCTTTTTTTGGTTTGTCTCCACAGGCCCTGTTACTGCCAGTCCATGTCAGTCCAAAACTTATCAGAAAAATCCAACTGTCCACTGTTCCAGAATCTGTGAAGCAGCTTCAAGATGAACTACAAGCAAAGCTTGGACTTGAAGGTGACTTTGCAATACAATATGCACTTTGTAACCTGATGGATATTAATGAGCTACCTGCTGGACGGGCAGTGTTGCACCTCATTTGCGAGGAAAATGCATCAGCCTCGCCACCACAGACTCCATCTGATCATAGCGCCATCTCATCTATTGATACAGCCAGTGTGAGTTCAGCATCTTCTTTCAGCCCATCCTCATCCACCCAGACCTACATGCGTAGCACTTCACAGTGGCCAAATCCATTTCCTATCCCAACCTTTCCTATGATGTAGAGTTAAAACTTTGCAAGGGCAACGAGGTATATGAGAAAGCAGAGTCAAATTTAAGTGTAACAAGAGACATCAAGATGGAAGTTCTAAACAAGCTGGCACAAGAAATGTTTGCAATCAAAGCCTACCCTGACAAGAATGAAATAACGTCTGCTGCCCAGGAGCTAGTTTCAAAACATCCCTGCCTCAAAGAGCCCGGCAATGGCACAGGATATGATGGTTGGGCAACAAGCATTAAGTTCAAGCTTGGCAACTACCGTTCCAAGCTAAGTCAAGCTGAACGTAGTGAAGTTGCAGTCAATCGAAAAAGAAGAGGGGAAGAAGATGACAGTGGCACAAATAGATTTTCCTTAAAGAAACCAAAGCGAGGTGAAGTCAACTTTATCTCTGATGCCCCAGAAAACTACAATGATGAGTCTCTTGAAAATGAAAGATGCATTTTGAAAGATGAAATGAAGAAGAGGGATAAGAACATGGCACTCATCACCCAAAAGATGGACATCACATTCTCTCTCAGGAGGAAAGAAGTTGTGGAGATGCAGCCCTTGGTCAAGGAAATGCAGCTCAGATGGCCAGCTCTCTTGAAAGAACAGGTTAGATAATCTCTTAAATATTTAAAGGAAAACTTCCATTTTTTTTTCTTTCAGTGTGGTCTTATTTCTAGAATGGAAAACGTTCATTTACTCACCCAGACAAATTTCAAGGCATTTGGAGTTGTTAGAAAGAAATTTTAATCCCAATGTTACGAGTCAGTCGTTTTGCAGGAGAGAGCTGAGCCACAGTTATGGGGAAAGGATTCACTGAGACAACTAAGAAATGCCTGAATTAAGCCAAAAACCACTGTGGAGGGTTTTTAATCTAAGGAAATAACATTAAAATGTGTTTAAAAGCTCCAAAAAGTTGATTTTATATGATATTAAATTTCTTTTGAACAACTCCAAATGCCTCGAAACTTGTCTGGGTGAGTAAATGAACGTGAGCGCCATTTCTTGTGCCCTTGAGAAATATCTGTCTGTATCACTCCAATATCTTGTAGAAAAGGTTGAAGGCTACCGTTGAGCTAACAATGCTAATGGTAAAATATAAAAAAATAGTTGGCTCTAAAAATATGAAGCTAATTTTGGTATTACCAACAACTCGATTGAAGTGAAATCTATTTACTTGTCAACTTACCGTGTATAATAATGGATTGCATTTATTTCGCTCTTTGCTGGGCACCCAAAGCGCTTTACAATTCCACTACTTACTCACTCTCACATTCACACATCGGTGCAGGGAAACCACAGTTATAGCCACAGCTGCCCTGGGGTAGACTGACAGAAGCGACGCTGCCATATCACACCATTGGCCCCTCTGGCCAACACCAGTAGGTGGTAGGGTAAAGGGTCTTGCCCAAGGACACAACGACCAGGACAGAGAGAGCTGGGGGACAAAACCAGCATCCTTCTGGTTATAGATGAGCTTCCCAACTGTGAGTGCCATGAAACTCACAGAACAGGATTGAGAAAGTCACTTGCGTGTTATGAAAGTATCCAAATTTGACCACAGGATGTTATTCTTACTTCATTCTTACATAGCTATAAAATTAATGAAAATTTTGCAATGAATTTAAAATACAATTTACTGATTTATTTCTTTTCTTCAATGTATCCTGTAACAGTTGAAACCATTATTTTGTCTAATCAGCATTTGATTAGGTATTCTATACACTTAATGTAAAATCTGCTGATCAGATTTTTCTTCTTTTTTTTTAATGCGTCAGTTATAATTTGTACCACCTATCCACTAAAAGGGGAAAAAAAATCCAATCAAGACCTGACAAATAGATCAACCGAGACTAACTAAATGTTTTGAAATTAAGCTGTTTTAACCAAATTTGAAAACAATGTCATTTTTATATAATGTACCTTTAAAAGTTTTCTTCTAATTTTTTTTTTTTTAACTTTGTAGATTTGTGCGGAATTCTCACACATTACCACCAAGGATCTCATGGGGACCTTCATGACTGCCCTCGACACTTACTCACTTTGGCAGATGGCAGGTCATGACAGACAGTTGAACTCTCATCCCACTCATGGAACTTTTTGTTATACATGTTGTAATAAGTGTGCTACATTTCTTGCACATCAAAATTACTTTAAAAAAAAAACCTGACAAAACCATGAGCAATTATCTGCAATAACTAATTTCAACATCTTATTTCTTAAGGCTGTATTTTTAGCAACAAAACTTAATGTGTTTTAAAAACAAAATGGTAGGTTTATAAATGAGACTGAGTCTTATTTGATTTCCTTGTTTTAGGTCTCAAACATAGTCGAGCATCGACGAACCATCAGTTTGGAAGGGTTACAGATATTTGTTCGCGACGACGAGACCAAACTCTTCTTAACATGTCTGGTGAGCATGAAAATCTACTCAATCTTCGGATTTGGTTTTCAGAGACTTATATGTACTGTTGTTTTTTTTATTTTGCATAGGATACAGATCCAGTTGAGAGGGTAACCCGAGGTGTTACGGTGGGCATCCTCACTGTTCTGGAGGACTACATGGGACCCAACTCGCAGTCCACAGTGGTCAACACTGCCATTGTTTTGGAAGAGGACATTATTCTTGATGATCTGCCAGACCTTCCCACTGCCTTTGCCTACCTGTTTGGCCTACTTTATGGGCTCAACATGGAGTTTCCCAAAGAACTCAAGTACACATTTGAAGCTGTGCAACACATTTTTATGGAGTTGACATCTACCTGTTCCCAGAGAATAAGAAGCTTCAAAACAAAGCTCTTAACCAAAGTCTAACCTATTTGACAACATGTTCAACTCAAATGCAACTTGTGTAAAACAGAATGCAGCAATTTGCTTTGATTTACAGTTTTTGGGTTTCGTTGCTCTGAAAAAAGTTAATTTCTGGCTTTAAGAAAATGGTAAGGTTCAGAAAGTTCTGAATCAATCTCTTCTGTTCTAACTTTACTTAATGTAGCTTGCATGACTGATTGCAGATTTCATGTATAACAAGTTTTTATAAAATGTTGAAAGTGTTTATTCTAACTTGAACTGTTTTAAACAATTTTTATAATCTGGTTTTAGGTACATTTGTACTAGTTTTATAACAAATGTGGCGCAATACTGAACTTCAGAGGAAATTAATGTTGATACCATTACTATTAAAAGACAAGTGGTGGAAAAATGTGTTTGAAAGTTGTTTGCTGTATGTAAACCAGATAGAAGTCGTTCACATCCTGCCATCTGATGTTTTGAATCTGTTTGTTAGTGACTATCTATCAAGATAGGTTTGATATTCTGCATGACAATACCACACCTTTAAAATTGAATGAGTAACATTTGTTACAAAAATTTGACTTTTTTGTGTTTTTGGAAGGACTTTATTTGTGGCTGAATGTTGTCAGTATGTTAAAGATGGCTGATCTCAAAAGTCAACATTGTCAGTGGTGCAGTTGTGTTTGAACACAAAGTTATTTGAAAATCAACTCTGTAAACATTCATTGGTACAACAGGGAGCACCTCATGGAAACTATAAAAGATACTTTTTCTAAACTTTAGGAAATCGATTGGCAAAACTAAAAAAAAATGTTGTGTAAACGTTAGGAAATACATTGCCAAAACTAAAACTAATACCTTGTGTAAACTTTAGGAAATGCGTTGGCAAAACAATAAAATATGAGTTAAGAAAAAGCACAATTATTAATTTTGTAAACACGAAAACATTAGCTGAATCAACTTTGCTTCTAAACTTGAAATTATAAGTTATCCATCAGAACCTAAAAACATAAATGCAGTGGGTTGCCTTGAGTTTTTAAGTTTTCGCAACGTTTGTTTTTTTTTTACAGTATAGCAATCAGACAACTCTGTCACCCTGTCAGTCTGACACTACATATCAGTCTGATGCTGGTGTCCTCAGTCTCTCCTTTTGGCAGCTAAGCTAATGTTAACATTGATCTCATGTTGGCTAAATATTTAATTTCACAGTTGGCAAGAAAAGAATTGCTCAGGTCTAACGGGATGTTTTTCTATGAAACTAGGAAATACAGTGGGGCAAAAAAGTATTTAGTCAGCCACCGATTGTGCAAGTTCCCCCACTTAAAATGATGACAGAGGTCAGTAATTTGCACCAGAGGTACACTTCAACTGTGAGAGACAGAATGTGAAAAAAAAATCCATGAATCCACATGGTAGGATTTGTAAAGAATTTATTCGTAAATTAGGGTGGAAAATAAGTATTTGGTCAATAACAAAAATACAACTCAATACTTTGTAACATAACCTTTGTTGGCAATAACAGAGGTCAAACGTTTACTATACGTCTTTACCAGGTTTGCACACACAGTAGCTGGTATCTTGGCCCATTCCTCCATGCAGATCTTCTCGAGAGCAGTGATGTTTTGGGGCTGTCGCCGAGCAACACGGACTTTCAACTCCCGCCACAGATTTTCTATGGGGTTGAGGTCTGGAGACTGGCTAGGCCACTCCAGGACTTTCAAATGCTTCTTACGGAGCCACTCCTTTGTTGCCCGGGCGGTGTGTTTTGGATCATTGTCATGTTGGAAGACCCAGCCTCGTTTCATCTTCAAAGTTCTCACTGATGGAAGGAGGTTTTGGCTCAAAATCTCACGATACATGGCCCCATTCATTCTGTCCTTAACACGGATCAGTCGTCCTGTCCCCTTGGCAGAAAAAAAGCCCCATAGCATGATGTTTCCACCCCCATGCTTCACAGTAGGTATGGTGTTCTTGGGATGCAACTCAGTATTCTTCTTCCTCCAAACACGACGAGTTGAGTTTATACCAAAAAGTTCTACTTTGGTTTCATCTGGCCACATGACATTCTCCCAATCCTCTGCTGTATCATTCATGTGCTCTCTGGTAAACTTCAGACGGGCCTGGACATGCACTGGCTTCAGCAGCGGAACACGTCTGGCACTGCGGGATTTGATTCCCTGCCGTTGTAGTGTGTTGGTGACCTTTGTTACTTTGGTCCCAGCTCTCTGCAGGTCATTCACCAGGTCTCCCCGTGTGGTTCTGGGATCTTTGCTCACCGTTCTCATGATCATTTTAACCCCACGGGATGAGATCTTGCGTGGAGCCCCAGATCGAGGGAGATTATCAGTGGTCTTGTATGTCTTCCATTTTCTGATGATTGCTCCCACAGTTGATTTTTTCACACCAAGCTGCTTGCCTATTGTAGATTCACTCTTCCCAGTCTGGTGCAGGTCTACAATACTTTTCCTGGTGTCCTTCGAAAGCTCTTTGGTCTTGGCCATGGCGGCGTTTGGAGTCTGACTGTTTGAGGCTGTGGACAGGTGTCTTTTATACAGATGATGAGTTCAAACAGGTGCCATTCATACAGGTAACGAGTGGGGGACAGAAAAGCTTCTTACAGAAGACGTTACAGGTCTGTGAGAGCCAGAGATTTTCCTTGTTTGAGGTGACCAAATACTTATTTTCCACCCTAATTTACGAATAAATTCTTTACAAATCCTACCATGTGGATTCATGGATTTTTTTTTTCACATTCTGTCTCTCACAGTTGAAGTGTACCTCTGGTGCAAATTACTGACCTCTGTCATCATTTTAAGTGGGGGAACTTGCACAATCATGGCTGACTAAATACTTTTTTGCCCCACTGTAGATATGGCAATTTACTGAGATGCGAAAATTTAAATAAAAATATGGTTTAGAAGGTGTTACGAAATAAATATATATTCTTAATGCTTATTTTCTGTTTATATTGTTTTATAGAGGCCAGTGTAGGAAAACACCCCTGTGAGTTAGAATGTGTGCCAAAAGTCACAGAGAACTGACAGGAGACTGCACGCCTTGTGCAGAGAACAGGAAGCGTGGCAGACAAAGTGAAACTAAGCAGAGTGCACTCCAGATTGAAACTGCGTGTGACGTATAGCAGAACTATATATACCCATTTTCGTTTGCAATGCTTTTAGAGCTGTGGGTGCGTGCTCGTCTCTACGGTTCTCCATTTCCGGAAATGTACAATAAAGATGATTTTTTGAGCTTGACCACTCTGAGTCAGAAGTCTTTCTCAGTCGGTAAAAGAATTCAAAAGAACGGAATTTGATAAAGGCAAAAACATAGTTTGTGTATTATTCTAAAATTCAGTATTTGGGATGAAAACACTTACCCTTCAACACAAGCCTGAACTCTCTGAGGCAAATGATCTTACAGGTTTTTTTTTTAGTAATCTGCAAGAATAGCTCTCCAGACTATTGGAGGGACATTACAAGTCTCTTCTTTGGATGTCGGCTGCCTATCATTCTGTTTTCTTTGAAGACGATCCGTGACTGAAAATGCTTGTCCGTCTTCAGTCCTGTCACCTACTCAGCCACCATCACAACTACAGTGGCTTGCAAAAGTATTTGGCCCCCTTGAACTTTCCCACATTTTGTCACATTACAGCCACAAACATGAATCAATGTTATTGGAATTCCACGTGAAAGACCAATACAAAGTGGTGTAGAAGTGGAATGGATATCATACATGATTCCAAACATTTTTTTACAAATAAACAACTGAAAAGTGGGGTGTGCATAATTATTCAGCCCCCTGAGTCAGTACTTTGTAGAGCAGTATAGTATTACAACACGGCATTAGGGCCTTCAAACTAAAACAAATATAGCAACAAAATAGCAACATAAATAGTACCATCATTGCCAGTCCTGGCCCACATCTGGTTGACATAAACCCTGCCATGACACCAGTCAGTCAGAAGTGCCAGCTCAATGCCAGATCCGGGCCAGACCCGTTTTCTATGAGCCTGGGCCACATAAACCAAACCACAATTGAGCCAGATATGGCATGCCATCACATAAACAGTGCCATCTGTGCCAGGCCTGGCCCATATTTGGATGATGTACCACTTACCATGCCAGAAGTCAGCCAGCAGTGCTGGCTTGACACCAGATCTGGGTCAGACCTGCGTGCTATGTGGGTATAAGGTTATTCTTATTGTTATTCCTACTCTTGCTGCAGTATTTTGGCTTAACTGAAGGCTTTTCAGGGAGTTTTAAGGACATCCTGATAATAATGAATTACAGTAATCCAGCCTAGAAGTAATAATATATGAACTAGTCTTTCAGCTTTAGGACAGAATATTTCTAATTTTAGAGATAACATATTTCTATGATTTTTAGAGATGAGTACAATAACCTCAGTTTTATCTGGGTCCACGATGTTTGTGCTGTTGCTGCCTTTTGGAGTATTTTGATGCATTCATCCGCTAAATAATATGTATTGCTATAAGGTAGAAACCATGGAAAAGAATTTTGAAAGTAAGGACTGGCATTTAAATTTCAAAACAACCAAAAGATAAGGAGCATAAGTTCAGAAACACAGGAAAACAGATCAAAACAAAACCAAACTAGATCTAACATGACAGCAGGGCGACAGCACAAGAGCCAAAACAGTTCAGGGGGCCGGCCGGCGAAGCCAGCGGTGGCGACAGAACAGGTCCGGAGGCCAGCCATGCGGAAGGCAGTGGCGGCGACAGAGCAGGTCTGGGGGCTGGCCACAAAGCCAGCGGCGGCGACAAACTCGTTCAGGAAGCCGCCCTTAACGATAATGACGTCCAGGTAGGGGCATGGAGAGCGGCCGGCGAAGGCGAGGTGGTACAGGCCGAGTTGGATCTGACGGCGGTGTAGCAACCCCAGGACCAGACAGGGTGGGACCAGAGGGGGTGGGACCAGACGGCAGCATGGCAGCTGTGGGACCAGACGCTGCAGGCGACGGTGTGGAAGTTGCAGGTGGTGATGCAGGTGGTGGCTGAATGGGCTCCCCAGAGCCGTCAGTGGACACAACAATGTGCTGGATGGGTCCTCCAGGACCCCCAGCTGACGAGGCGTGATGCTGGCTGGGTTCCCCTGAACTGTACCTTGTGAAGGTTTACTCATGTTTGCCAGTGGCTATAGCTCAGGAGCTAGAGCAGCTCACCTACTGATTGGAAGGTTAGTGGTTCTATCCGTGGCACCTCCAGTTTGCATGTCAAGTATCCTTGAGCAAGATACCAAACCAAGTTGCTCTGTGAATGTACTTAGTAAGCACTCAGTTTAGAGAAAGTGAGTGTGAGAGTAAAAAAAAAAGCGCTATATAAGAATCAGTTATATAAGAAAGAGTTTTGTCATATTACTTTTGCACTATTATGTTCCAGCAGAATATTTTGATATATTGTTAATTATAAATTATTCAATTCAAAATAAATTTGCTGCATTACCTTTGTTGAGACATTTTTAATCTGTACTAAATTCAGCACATGTTGTTATTACATGGCTTGATTAAGGTACACATTAGACTAACATCTGGGGCCAGAGCTGAAACTGTTCTGGGCCAGCACAGGGCCACCAGTGTGTCTGTAGCTGGCCTTGTGCTGGCCCATGTCTTGGCCACCTCTAGCAACCCGATCTGGGCCACCACAGGGCCTTCGTTGTTTCCGGTATGTGGGCCATGTGTAAGCACATTGTGTGGGCCAGATTCGGGCCATACCAATATTGCTATGTGGGTAGTACCATATCAACCCATTAGAGCACTTCGCTCTCACACTGCAGGCTTACTTGTTGTCCCTAGAGTATTTAAAAGTAGAATGGGAGGCAGAGCCTTCAGTTTTCAGGCCATCTTCTATGGAACCAGCTTCCAGTTTGGATTCAGGAGACAGACACTACCTCAACTTTTAAGATTAGGCTTCAGACTTTCCTTTTTGCTAAAGCATATACTTAGGGCTGGATCAAGTGACCCTGAATCGCCCCTTAGTTATGCTGCAATAGGTGTAGGCTGCTGGGGGATTCCCATGATGCATTGAGTATTTCTACTTTAGTCACCTTCAGTCACTCAGTATGTGTTTATAGACCTCTCTGCATAGAATTATTAATTATCATTCATCTCTGGCTCTCTTCCACAGCATGTCTTTTGTATGTAATAAATTTACCTACTATACAGCTGTTATGAAGGGGGAATCTATGGATAGAGGTCAAAACTGTTTATTGTACCAGGCTTTGGAAAAAGCTTTTAATGCTTTAGCATGAGGGAATATATCGAATAGATCGACTCATTCTTGGGATCAGCCCAAAGTGGCCATTAGAGGGACTAAACGTTTTGGCACTTCCACATCAGTTTAGTTTTTGTGCCTCACTTTATTTGAAATACAGTGTCACATATGGGGTATAGTTGCTTGCATAGTTGTCCTCTCATGTATTTCCCACACTGACATATGTTAATTAACTGTTGCCATCCATTTCCATTTCTAATCACGTCAGTTGTTCACTTCAAAGTTAAGATTAGTTTAACTTGGGACCTGCCTACTTAATCTCGCAAATGGTTATTGGATCCCTTGTACATCCACACCTGTCCACTTGTGACTGGACCAAAAAAATATGTATCAGTGCCAGGTATGAATTTATTCTACCTTCATGCAACATTTGTCCCTGGCCATGGGACAAATCCAGTGTTTTGTCTTTTAAACTTATGTTGTTTAATATTTTGGCATCTGAGTTATTATTCACTTGGATGAAAATCCTTTGGTGATATCCATGGGTTCTAGGCTTAAGGCATTTTAACTGCAAATGCTGTGTTGCCTTCTCTGAAATGCTTAGCTAGGCTTTACTTCAGTTTTCTGTTCAACAACTGAAAAGCATGCTTCACTCAGTTGATCAGGTGACTGACTTGGCCACAGAAAGATAACCTGCATATCTTTAAAAATGTACACTCAACAAAAATATAAATGCAACACCTTTGTTACTGCTCCCATTCCCCATGGGATGGACGTAGAGACCTAAAATTCATTCCAGATACACAATATAACCATCCCTCCCAAACAGTGGTCACAAATCAGTCCAAATGTGTGGTAGTGGGCACATCTGCTATATTGAGATAATCCATCCCACCTCACAGGTGTGCCACATCAGGATGCTGATCTGACATCATGAGTAGTGCACAGGTGTACCTCAGACTGCCCACAACAAAAGGCCACCCTGGAATGTGCAGTTTTGTCTCACAGCAAAATGCCACAGATGCCACAAGCAATGAGGGAGCGTGCAATTGCCATGCTGACAGCAGGAATGTCAACCAGATCTGTCGCCCGTGCATTGAATGTTCATTTCTCAACCATAAGCCGTCTCCACAGGCGTTTCAGAGAATATGGCAGCACATCCAACCGGCCTCACAACCGCAGACCTCGTGTAACCACACCAGCCCAGGACCTCCACATCCAGCAGGTTCACCTCCAAGATCGTCTGAGACCAGCCACCCAGACAGCTGCTGGAACAATTGGTTTGCACAACCAAACAATTTCTGCACAAACTGTCAGAAACCGTCTCAGGGACGCTCAACTGCATGCCCGTCGTCCTCATCGGGGTCTTGACCTGACTCCAGCTCGTCGCCGTAACAGACTTGTGTGGGCAAATGCTCACATTCGATGGCGTCTGGCATGTTGGAGAGGTGTGCGCTTCACGGATGAATCATGGTTCACATTGTTCAGGGCAGATGGCAGCTGAGAATGTCCCAGTTCTTGCATGGCCAGCATACTCACCGGACATGTCACCCATTGAGCATGTTCGGGATGTGCTTGACCGGCGTATACGACAGCGTGTACCAGTTCCCACGAATATCCAACAACCTCGCACAGCCATTGAAGTGGAGTGGACCAACATTCCACAGGCCACAATTGACAATCTGATAGACTCCATGCGACGATGTGTTGCACTGCATGAGGCAAATGGTGGTCACACCAGATACTGACCGGTTCTGGGTCCCCAGACCCCCAATAGCGCAAAAAACTGCACATTCCAGGGTGGCCTTTTGTTGTGGGCAGTCTGAGGTACACCTGTGCACTACTCATGATGTCAGATCAGCATCCTGATGTGGCACACTTGTGAGGTGGGATGGATTATCTCAATATGGCAGATGTGCCCACTACCACACATTTGGACTGATTTGTGACCACTGTTTGGGAGGGATGGTTATATTGTGTATCTGGAATGAATTTTAGGTCTCTACGTCCATCCCATGGGGAATGGGAGCAGTAACAAAGGTGTTGCGTTTATATTTTTGTTGAGTGTATTTACCTTGTAAAACTCTAGGGTTCCTTTTGTGTTATGCTTTGTGTCACTATCCTTTTGTACTGTGAAAGACCTTTTGTTAACTTGTGCTGCATTTGGCTGATTGTGAGCAGAGACTATAGCCATTTACACTTTAGATTTCTTCCTGCTATGTGGTGTAGAGGGTGAAGAGGAAAGGGAAGAGGACGGTCCTTTGTGGTGTCACCGTGTTGCTGATCACCTTGTCAGACACACAATGTTGAAGATGCACATATAGTGGTATTCCTGTCAGGTAATCAACAATCCAGGACAGAAGAAAGGCATCCACCTGCATTGCTGTCAGCTTATCACCCAGAAGGGCCTGATGGTATTGAATGCACTCGAAAATTTAAAAAAACATGACCCTCACAGAGCTCGCCGACTGGTCCAGATGGGTGTAGACACGATTGAGAAGGAAGATGATGACATCCTCAGCTCCGAGGCGGGGCTGGTAAGCAAACAGAAGGGGATCCTGATGTGGCCTGACTATGGGTCAGAGCTGGTCTTTACGACATGGGAAGTCAGTGCGACTTGTGTGAGGGCCACTGGGAAGTGGCATCTTTGGTACAGGGACGAGGCATGATGTTTTCCACAGCACTGGGACTCTCTGCAGACTCTGACTCAACATGAACAGTTTATGAAAGACTGCGCAAAGCTGGGGGCACAAGCCTTGAGGACATGGGGACTCAACCCATTTGGTCCAACTGACTTGCATTAATGGCATCTTCTCATTTGTCTCTGAACCTGGTCGTGAGCAATGTTCCCTCAAATTTTTCATGTGTCTGAGCGAACGCACAAACTCCATGAGTGATCCCTTGGACCACTATGAGCAACAGCAGACGTGTGCACTGTGGTCACGCCAGCATCGAATCCATCCATGTCACATGGTTTATTAAAATAATCAAATTACAGTATGTACATTTATGTTAGACTACTTTTAATTAACTGCTTAAGCCCACTTACAATGAAAATTAAAAAAAAAGTCGTGTTCATGACTTGTGTAGTATTTTAACACTATTGGAAGTAAAAATAACTTGAACTCCAATTTTGAAAACACAAATTTCTTTTTTTTCTTTTCTGACTTTTACAACTGATTTACAGAATAATCAGGTGTTCTGCATCAAATTTGATGCCGCACAAATTATTTGTGCCACTCCAAAAAAGAACTTCTGTCCACTATGAGATAAAGGAGAGCATCACAAGCCTGATACCTGCACGCCTGACAACAGATGTATCACTCCTGTAACACCTGTAACATTCAGGAGTCGCCTCATTGTTCTGACACACACAACAAAACTATTGACTACACTACACACTAACTACACAAGATTTGCGCTAAACGTCGCAAATCTCTCACATCTCAAAACACCGCTGTCACTCCTAAAATGCCATGTTGCCATATCATTTTTTGATTGGTCGACATGGCACATTCTTCCACTAATCGGAAAGGCTGGAGGGGTGGGGGTGGGGTGGGGGGTGGGGGGCTGGTTTTGTTTTTGCTCACAGGTAGAGAGTGCTTTATTTTCCTTATAATATGCAGTTTTTACCATTTCTTTCCGCAGTAATATAAACAACGATAGTATTCAGGAAAAAAAAACAAAAAACAAACAAACATTGCATTTATTTTTTATCATAGCTCTGGTTTTACGTGGCCTATCAACACAATTTAAAAACTGGTATAAAGTCCACACTTTTTACGTCAATTGTTCCGTCTGTCCTGCTCACATCTCCAATGGTTGTACACGTTGTCATTAACGTGGCTTCACTCCACATCAGCCACACCGCTTTGCTAGCTAAAACACCGGTGTCGGCACATAAGGACGCTGTCAAAGCCTGTCAACGACGTTTAGTCTGCCCTCGCACTTAACTAGGCAGACAGACAACCATCATCCCATGTAGAAAAAAACCACACCGTTATTCCTTTCTGGTGGATTTATTTGATTGGATGCATAGCATGGCTTTGTTGAAATACATGAATGGATGAATGGTAAAACTGTAAACAAACACAAAATATCCCATGTGAGCAAACATTCTTACAATTAGAAGATGCTATGACCTGTTACTATGCAAAGCAAAGCAGAACGAAACAAGCTAACAAGCTAACGTTAGAGGTTAGCTAGCGCTAATTAGTGTCTAGGCTAATGACTAATAAAGCACATCATTGAGTGAATTTACTTTCTCAAAATATCACAAACAACACATGGCAGTTAGTGCTAAACATTCACCGGTAAAACACAACATTACTGCCAACTTACAGACTGTGCTGGATTAAGAGGCAGCATAGGCAGGCACAGGAGTAGCAAACTGTCCTTCTCCCGTTAGACAGGAAGTAATGAGAAGTAGCACTTCCGGTAGAATGTCAAAAATAAAATTTTTGCTAAAACAACGTCTGTGACTGGCCTAAAGTAAACTTTGGCTTTACCAACTTTCACCACCTTGACTTCTACCTTCCTGACAAGTCCGTCACTACTAGGATGAACCTTTGCAATCACCCCCATGGGCCACTGATTTCTCTTCACGAGAGGATCTTTCAGGAGGACCACATCCCCCTGCGGCAGGTTTGGCTTGGTGGAATGCCACTTGCAGCGGCATTGCACTGTTGATAAGTACTCCTTACGCCAGCGATGCCAGAAAGAGTTGGCCAGACTCTGAACTCTTTTCCACTGTTGCCTGTAGAGGTCCTTCTCCCCGAAGTCACCTAAGGGTGTTGGAGGTGCACCAACTTTTTGCGTGAGGAGTGTGGCGGGAGTAAGGATGCACGGGACATCGGGATCACTTGACACTGGAACCAGCGGCCATGCGTTGATGATGGCAGCCACCTCTGCCATGAAGGTGGTCAGGACATCGTGCGTGAGGGGCCTGGAACCAAGTTGAGCGAACTGGGAGTCCAATATCTTACGTGCCACTCCTATCATCCGCTCCCAACTTCCCCCCATGCGAGAAGAGTAGGGAGGGTTGAAGACCCAACTACATCCATGATAATTTAGGAAGGATTTAACACGTGGGTCACAAGGAATCCTTTTGTCAAACCCTAGCTCCCTGGAGGCTCCTGTGAAGTTAGTTCCACAATCCGATCTCAATTGCTTTGCAGGTCCTCTGACTGAAAGGAACCTGCGGAGAGCGTTAATGAAGCTAGATGTGTCCATCCCCTCTATGATCTCAAGGTGAACTGCCCTTGTGCTCATGCAGGTGAACATCATTGCCCATCGTTTGCTGCTGGCAAGTCCGCCCCGAGTACTGTACAGTAACGCCACTGTTTTGCACATGTCTCACTTTGTATATTTTATTTTATATATTTTATTTATTGTTTACTCTATTTAATTTGTAAAATATGTGTACACACACACACACACACACGTAGAAAAATATTTAGTATACACATCCAGAAATGCATATACTATTATATATTGTACATATATTTATTAGTTTCAGATGTAGCCATTCTTGTATTTTGCTTGTTTACATTATTGTATTTTGCACAACTCTGTTGCTTGTGAAGCTCGCACACAAGAATTTCACTCACATGTGCTGTACCAATGTACCTGCACATGTGATGTGACAATAAAAGTGATTTGATTTGATTTGAGTACGACGAGAGGCAACCGACCGTGGCCCGAACACATCTATGCCTACGTAAGAGAATGGAGGCTCAGCACTAAGACGTTCTGCAGGAAGATCTGACATTTTTTGGAACTGTGTTACTCCCCTTAGCTTGCGACAAACTACGCATGAGTAAATGAGGCTGCTAATCTGGCGTTTACCTCCTAAGACCCAGTAACCTGCGGATCTTAAAGCACCCTCTGTAAGATGACGCCCCTGGTGCCTGACGCTTTCATGGTAATAGCGGACTAACAGGTTAGTTACATGGTGTTTGTGCGGCATAATCAAGGGGTGTTTTTCTGCGGACTCAAGGTCAGAATGAAGAAGGCGTCCGCCAAGCCTCAGGAGGCCTGATTTGTCAAGGTAGGGAGAAAGCTTTAAGCTTTTCTTTGGGATGTCCTTCCCTGACTCTATTTGTTTGAGTTCCTCTGGGAAGCTTTCTTGTTGGACTGCTTTTATAACCGTCTCTCTTGCTTGCTCAAAATCTGAGGTAGTGAGTTCATGACATATATGCCATCCCTTACATTGTCCGTCTGATTGCTTTACCTTAAAGGTGCGTGCAATGTGTGCCAAACGTGCAACTGCCCTGGTAAGGTACTGCCAGCTGGAGAAAGATTCTAAGTTTGCAGTCTTTAAACAGGGCCATGATGTTTGAATGATGGCAGTGATCAAGGGACGAACTTCAATGTCTGAGTCGGGGTTTTGAAGTTGGAATGTATCTGATGAGTTGCTCTGTAAGGGCTTTAAGGGAAACTCCGGCCCTTTCAACCATGTGCTGAATAACAGTTTTTCGGCAGGTAGAGATCTGGATCCGTGATCGGCCGGGTTGTGCACCGAGGGTACATAGCCCCACTGAGTTGGTACTGTTGCTCGTCTGATGCGTTGCACCTGGTTGTTCACGAAAACATGAAATCTTCTTGCCTCATTGTAGATATAGCCAAGAACGACTTTGCTGTCGGAGAAGAAGCGCATGTTCCTAATCTGAATGTCCATTTCATCTCTGATTAGCTCCCCAACTTCCACCGCTAACACCGATGCACACAGCTCGAGCCTGGGAATGGTAAGATCAGGCTTGGGGGCAAATTTGGCTTTCCCGAATATGAACGCAAACTCTGTCTCACCATTTTTGTTCGTTAACTTCAGGTAAGCCACAGCTGCAATAGCCTGGGTTGATGCATCACAGAAGACACAGATTTCTCTGTGCTTTGCACCAAGAAAGGAGAAGGAGAGGTATGGCCTCGGGATACGGATTTGCTCGAGTTGTTTGAGAGCATTCTTCCATTCTGTCCACTCCTTGAACATGCCCTCTGGAAGAGTCTCATCCCACCCACAAGTCTCTTTTGTCAGCTCCCGCAACAGTGCCCTCCCCTTGATGCTCACTGGCACTGCAAACCCCAGCGGGTCAAAAAGGCTGTTGATAGTGGACAGAACACCTCTTTTCGTGTAAGGCTTTTCGGTTTGAGAGACTCTGAATGTGAAGGTGTCGCCTTCAATGTCCCAACACACTCCTAAGCTTCTCTGCATTGGAGGAAACTCTGTGTTGAAATCTATGTCCTTGAGCCCGCTTGCCAAGTCTACAGTAGAGAATGCTTTCATGACATTTGGGCTGTTTGAAGCTATTTTGTGGAGCCTCAGGTTGGACGCAGCGAGCAGCCCCTGTGTGTCTTTGAGGAGCTTAATTGCCTCTGACTCTGTAGGGAGGGATTTGAGTCCATCATCGACATAGAAATGTCTTTGAACAAACTGTTTGGCCTCTGAATAGTGCTGTGTGTCGAACAGGTGTGCTGCCTTTCTCAGACCGAAAATTGCCACCGCTGGGGAAGGGCCGTTGCCGAACACGTGCACTTTCATTCTGTACTCGACAACTGGCTCTCTTGGGTCATTGTTGCGGTACCAAAGGAACCGGAGGAAGTTCCTGTGGTCTTCTCGCACCTGAAAGCAGTGGAACATTTGTTGTATGTCCGCTGTGACAGCCACCGTTTCTTCTCTGAAACGGATGAGCACCCCAATCAGACTGTTATTCATATTTGGAACTTTGAGCAGCACATCATTTAAGGACACTCCCTGAAACTTAGCACTTGAGTCAAATACCACCCTGATATTCCCGGGCTTCTGCGGGTGATAAACGCCAAAGAAGGGCAGATACCAGCATTCTTCTCCTTCTTCGAGAGCTGGTGCTGGTTCGGCGTGATCCCTGTCAAACAACCCCTGCATAAAATCCATAAAATGTCTCTCCATCTTAGGGCGTTTATTTAATGTGCGGCGCAACGACTGTAAGCGGCTGAGTGCTTGGTTTCTGTTGTTTGGGAGGCGGGTTCTCGGTGTACGGAAAGGAAGTGGAGCTGTCCAGCTATTTGCATCGTCTTGGTAAAAGTCTCTTTCCATAATTTCCAGAAAGGCTTGGTCCTCTTCGTCCTTTTCACTTTGCTGGAATATGTGTTTCCCTATTTGACATGAACTGTGAGTGTCCCAGGATTTGTTGTGTGACTGCTCTTTGACATGAAAGCTGTTTTGACAGGGTGTTAGGAGACTTGGACGCCCGTTCTCTAGAACACTCGTTCTGTATGTGCCTATGATGGCTGGCTTATGGGCTCCTCCTAGGCATACATCACCTACAATAACCCACCCAAGTGCAAGTCTCTGGGCAAATGGAGCATTGACTGGTCCATTCACTCGTTCATACACTTTGTGCACTTGCATTATGTCTCGGCCTAACAGCAACATAATCTCAGCCTCAGGGTCTAGGGGCTGCATATGATCTGCTAGGTGTTTGAGGTGTTGATGGGCTAGGGCAATCTCTTGCGTTGGGATTTCATTCTTGTTGTCTGGGAGTGAGTCACACTCGAGCAAAGAAGGCAGAGGAGAGCTGAACTGGCCATCAACAGACTGTATAAAGAGGTTCTCAGCTAAGCGGCCATTTGTAGTGGAAACCCCTGTACATGTCTTAAGTGTGTATGGCGCTAGGTTGCTCATTGGGATGCCAAAGGTGTCGAAAAGATTTGACTTCGCTAATGACCTATTGCTCTGGTCATCTATGATAGCGTAAACCTTGACCTTTTTGTCTGGATGCCCCTTTGGATAAATGTAGGCTTGAAATATTTTGGAGCAGGAACGTCCCCACAAACTTGAGTGCATGCTGAGCTAGTCTCCAAGTCTAAGCTACTCTCCCCACCATGCTCCTCCCTGTCCTGGTCTGGGGCAATGTTTTGAGCTTTTGTGTTTTGTGTCCATGGAGCTGGACCTGCATGCAGCACTGCAACGTGTTTGTTGATGTTGTACTCTAGGCAAGTGATCTCTTCCTTACAGTCTTTAGCTTGGTAAGCTGAGGAATCGCAGCACCTAAAACAGATGTTGTGTTCTCTGAGGTATGCCTTACACTCATCTAGTGTCTTTTCCCTGAAACCTCTACACTTCTTTAACGGGTGCGGTTTCTTGTGGATGGGACACAGTTTGTTTGTGAACTCACTCGTGCTGCCTAAGCTTGGTTTGTGAGTTTTGTTTACCTCTGTTTTGTGGACGGCAACAGGTGGTCTTGACTTGACAAATCTTGTACAGTGGTTGTCGTGAGTTGTTGGATAGGATGTGGGATCTGATACAGTAGACTTAAAACTGGGGTCATTTCTCATTTTCGCTTCATCTTGTATGAATCGACAGAAGAATGAGAATGGAGGGAAATATACATCATGTCTCTGCTTGTATTTAGTCCCCTCTGACATCCACCTGTCTTGAAGATTTGTTGGCAACTTATCAACTATCGGGGCAATGCCACGTGTTGTGTCCAAATACAGGGAGTGCAGAATTATTAGGCAAATGAGTATTTTGTCCACATCATCCTCTTCATGCATGTTGTCTTACTCCAAGATGTATAGGCTCGAAAGTCTACTACCAATTAAGCATATTAGGTGATGTGCATCTCTGTAATGAGAAGGGGTGTGGTCTAATGACATCAACACCCTATATCAGGTGTGCATAATTATTAGGCAACTTCCTTTCCTTTGGCAAAATGGGTCAAAAGAAGGCCTTGACAGGCTCAGAAAAGTCAAAAATAGTGAGATATCTTGCAGAGGGATGCAGCAGTCTCAAAATTGCAAAGCTTCTGAAGCGTGATCATTGAAAAATCAAGCGTTTCATTCAAAATAGTCAACAGGGTCGCAAGAAGCGTGTGGAAAAACCAAGGCGCAAAATATCTGCCCATGAAATGAGAAAAGTCAAGCGTGCAGCTGCCAAGATGCCACTTGCCACCAGTTTGGCCATATTTCAGAGCTGCAACATCACTGGAGTGCCCAAAAGCACAAGGTGTGCAATACTCAGAGACATGGCCAAGGTAAGAAAGGCTGAAAGACGACCACCACTGAACAAGACACACAAGCTGAAACGTCAAGACTGGGCCAAGAAATATCTCAAGACTGATTTTTCTAAGGTTTTATGGACTGATGAAATGAGAGTGAGTCTTGATGGGCCAGATGGATGGGCCCGTGGCTGGATTGGTAAAGGGCAGAGGGCTCCAGGCCGACTCAGACGCCAGCAAGGTGGAGGTGGAGTACTGGTTTGGACTGGTATCATCAAAGATGAGCTTGTGGGGCCTTTTCGGGTTGAGGATGGAGTCAAGCTCAACTCCCAGTCCTACTGCCAGTTTCTGGAAGACACCTTCTTCAAGCAGTGGTACAGGAAAAAGTCTGCATCCTTCAAGAAAAACATGATTTTCATGCAGGACAATGCTCCATCACACGCATCCAAGTACTCCACAGCGTGGCTGGCAAGAAAGGGTATAAAAGAAGAAAAACTAATGACATGGCCACCTTGTTCACCTGATCTGATCCCCATTGAGAACCTGTGGTCCATCATCAAATGTGAGATTTACAAGGAGGGAAAACAGTACACCTCTCTGAACAGTGTCTGGGAGGATGTGGTTGCTGCTGCACGCAATGTTGACGGTGAACAGATCAAAACACTGACAGAATCCATGGATGGCAGGCTTTTGAGTGTCCTTGCAAAGAAAGGTGGCTATATTGGTCGCTGATTTGTTTTTGTTTTGTTTTTGAATGTCAGAAATGTATATTTGTGAATGTGGAGATGTTATATTGGTTTCACTGGTAAGAATAAATAATTGAAATGGGTATATATTTGTTTTTTGTTAAGTTGCCTAATAATTATGCACAGTAATAGTCATCTGCACACACAGATATCCCCCTAAAATAGTTAAAACTAAAAACAAACTAAAAACTATTTCCAAAAACATTCAGATTTGATATTAATGAGTTTTTTGGGTTCATTGAGAACATGGTTGTTGTTCAATAATAAAATTATTCCTCAAAAATACAACTTGCCTAATAATTCTGCACTCCCTGTACACTAGCCCAGGTAAAGAGCCGTCTGATTTGGCTGCATCAATTTCAGAAAGCAGGTCGCCAAGTTCTCTGAGATTCTGGGGGTCCTTGTTTGACACTCTAGGAAAGCGTTCAAGTCTGTCAAGGAGCGACTTCTCAATAGCCTCTGGGGTGCCATAACATTCTTGTAGCCGTTTCCAAACTCGACGTAGGCCCGTTTCCAAACTCGACGTGCTGGATTGTTGAGATGGACAGAGCGTATACGTTTGGCATGCTTAGACGACTCTTCTCCAAGCCACCGGGTCAGCAAATCTAACTGTTCGCTAGGCTTTAAGCTTAACCCTTCAACAGCGTTACAGAAAGAAGCTCCCCATGTCCAGTAGTCCTCTGCTCTGTCCGTAAACTTTGTCAGACCATCTGCCACCAATTCTCTTTTTGCCAGAAACTTAGCGAGATTAGCAAAGTCACTGTTCCCGTTGTTGAATTGCGTTGGCTGGAAAGGTGGAGTGTAAGGGGAAAAGCTCATAGGTTGCGGTGTGGTACTTAAATACCTTTGGCCACATTTTTCTTGGGTATCAGCAGCTGGTGTCAGATGGCTGCCAATCTCATATTTGATGTCCTGTTGATTTACCTGTGGGACATATTGAGGTGAAGTGGCTGGATCGGGGATTGGACTGATGTCACATTGTTTTATCGGTGTAAAGTGTTTGGGGTCCGGCAAGTCTTCTCTGCGATGCTCTGGTGAAGAATATCCAAGATAACTCTCTAGTCTGTATGACTGGGTTGAGGCTGGAAGCTGGAGTAGAGCGTGAGAGTTCAGTGTTGGTTGTGAGTTCTCTTGACCCTGTCGTGATTCCCCATATTGTTTTTCTGACACACGAGATGACCACATTTCCCCGCTTACCTCCTCTGCTATTGCTGCTTCAAATACATTGGCTTCAGCGAGCGCAGCTTCTGCTTCCTTTTCTTCTTTTAGTGCTTCTAATGTAGCACTTAACTCTGCTTTCCTCATTTTCACCTCAATCTCCTGTCGTGTAAACTCTGCTCTGGCGCGTGCTGCTTCGGCCTTTGCCCATGCTTCGACTGCTGCTTTGGCGAGTGAGCTGCGGGATCTGGATGTTGATCCAGAGCAGGTGGACCGTACCTCCAGCTGCTCCTCCTCTGCTGACAGCATAGTGGCGTCTGGGTCAGATGTCTGGAAGACTGCCTCCTGAAGTAGCCATTTCGCCAGTCTTTTTACTATTCTGCCCTCCCACTTAACTAGGCAGACAGACAACCATCATCCCATGTAGAAAAAAACCACACTGTTGTTCCTTTCTGGTGGATTTATTTGATTGGATGCATAGCATGGCTTTGTTGAAATACATGAATGGATGAATGGTAAAACTGTAAACAAACACAAAATATCCCATGTGAGCAAACATTCTTACAATTAGAAGATGCTATGACCTGTTACTATGCAAAGCAAAGCAGAATGAAACAAGCTAACAAGCTAACGTTAGAGGTTAGCTAGCGCTAATTAGCATCTAGGCTAATGACTAATAAAGCACATCATTGAGTGAATTTAGTTTCTCAAAATATCACAAACAACACACGGCAGTTAGTGCTAAACATTCACCGGTAAAACACAACATTACTGCTAACTTACAGACTGTGCTGGATTAAGAGGCAGCATAGGCAGGCACAGGAGTAGCAAACTGTCCTTCTCCCGTTACGGTGTGTTCACACCGAACGCGATGGATGCGAATAGAGCGTCAGGTTTACATGTAAAGTCAATGGAAAGGCGCGATGACGCGCGATTGCGGGTCCCGCGAAAATTCGGAAGCAGATTTGCGTCGCGAAAACGCCAAAACGCGTGAAACGCGCGTCAGTGTAGCGCGTCTGGCGCGTTTGACTCGCGAATAAAACCACGCGCGTGAGTTTTTGTGTTGCACTTTGTGCATACGCGCGTTTCGCGTCTACCGCTCGAGTTGGAAAAATCTGAACTCCAGCGTCAAATCGCGCCGCGACAACCAATCAGGAGCCTGGTGACGTGGCTCTGACCTAGGTCAAAGGGGCAGATCCAGCCAAAGCCCTTCATTCTTCATTCAGTATGGAGGAAAAGCTGATCAGCGCCGTGGCTAACCACCCCGAGCTATACGATGCCAGCTCCTATTTCTACCGAGACAGGAATAAAAAGGACCTAGCTTGGAGACATATAAGTGAGGAGATCGGGCAACCTGGTAAGTTCATTCCTTCTTCTTTTTAATTTTCAGACTGACCCGATGAAGCCGTGCAAAAGCTAGCAAGCGCGCCTACTGTCCCGCGATTTTCCCACTGTTGTACAAATACCTTTCCGCTAACCAGATAATGCGTTTATTCAGAGGACATCTGCAGGAGAAAGTGGAAGAGCCTCAGGGACACGTATAATAAGGAGAAGAGGTCAGAGAAGGAGAAGAGGAGTGGGTCTGCAGCAGGATCGGGGAGGAGATGGAAGTTCTTCGCGGTCATGGGGTTTCTGGACCCCTTCCTCACCCCGCGGGAGACCAGCGGTAATATGGTGCGGACCGTGGAGAACTTCTCCCCCGAGGACCAGGGACAGCCCGAAGAGGCAGCAGGGGAGTGTCAGTCAGAAGGTATGTTTACAATTAATTAATGTAGGCAGTTAATTTATGCGTGTTGTCATACAGGAATATATTTTGTTTATTAATAAACAGTATAAAGTAGTCCCGCTGTTCATCCGTCACTGCCTCGCCTTTTCGCTGATTTTTTTTATTGCACCGTACAGCTTTCAACGATGCGCATTGCATTCTGCAGCCCAAATGACAAATCTCCTCCGTGTCGTGTCTCCTGCGCTTGCCAAACTTATCATGTTTGGTTTTGATAACCATCACTTCAAATAGAAAAAAACAGCACAAAAACACTCATAACTATGACCCTCATTCGGAAATAGACACCTGCACCGGGAGCAAAAAAGGCGCACAAAAGTGGCGCCGCAGACGGAGAAAAAGCGTGGCATAATACTTTTACGTTTTAAAATCGACAAAGGTTTGCACTTTGAGAATCAACTTGTGAGAACTGTGACTACTGTTCATGTGCTGCAATAAATGGGAGACCACTGTATATAATAATAAGTATATAATAATATAATATTCTCTATGACTATTGTCTTCAACCTGTTAACATTTAATATTGTCTTGATAGAGTCAAGTTATCATGCAGCAGAGTCCTCCCCTGTTGCTTCTCCTGACTCCCCAGTCCCTGGTCCCTCCACTCCTGCTGCTGCACCCACAGGTATGAACATCAAGCACTGATAGCTTTTTACTTGCTTGGATTCCCTTGTGATCACCTTTACTAAATATCTACAACCAATCTGTTCATATCCTGGTTTTTTTCAATTTTGAAAATGACAATCTAGTAGCAGCCTTCTCATTTCTTTGTGGTGTTTTGTTCTGTTTTTTACAGGCCCACAGAGGAGGAGAGCTCGAAGGCGGTCGAGGGAAGGGTCCCAGGATGGTCCATCGGCGGTGGAGCTGGCTATCCTGGAGTCCCTAAAGAGGCCACGCCCGTCTGCAACAGAGTATTTCCTCCTCGGCCTTGTTCCTGCTCTGGAGAGCATGCCGCCTCAGACACGAGAATTCGTGAAATTCCAAATTCATAAATTAGTTTTTGACAACAGCACAGCTGTGCTAAATTTGGAAACATTGGACCCTAATGATCAGTAGTTTTCTGATGAGGCAGCAGCTCTCCAGGGCAGAAACAATGTTCTTATTCTTCTCCTCCTTCTCCCCTGAGGCTCTTCCACTCCAAGCTGGGTCCTTTTTATTCCTGTCTCTCTGTAAATAGTTAAATTTCATATATTTATGTTTTTGTTACTGAATTTATATATTTTATCAAATAAACATTTATAATGACAAATGTCTCTGTTCTACTACACAGCAAATATTGGCACCCGACTTGACACAAGTAGAATTTATTTCATATTATACTAATGACAAAATATACTGATACAGTGGGATGCAAAAGTTTGGGCAACCTTGTTAATAGCCATCATTGTCCTGTACAAATCGTTATTTGTCACAATTTAAATTGTCAGTTAAATACATCATATAGGAGACACACACAGTGATATTTGAGAAGTGAAATGCAGTTCACTGGATTTACAGAAAGTGTGCAATAACTTTACACTAAATAAAGCAGGTGCATATATTGGCAACACATAAAAAGAGAAATAACATAAATATGTAGTGTATATCAATGTGTGTGTCTCCTATATGATATATGTAATTGACATTTTTTACTGTAACCGATTCATACAGGAAAATAATGACTATTAATAAGGTTGCTCAAACTTTTGCATCACACTGGTTATAGGAACATAGTGAAGACAAGTTACTTAAGAGAATAAAGAGAGGTTAGGTTATTTTGGAGTAGAGATCCATTTATTAAGAAAATTTTAAAAAGACAGGAACACTCTTTAGAGGTTTGTGGGTGGCTCTTGAAAGAGCCGTTGTGGGGAAGTCACTCAGACTTCAAACAGGCTACTCCTTTGGTTGCCAAGACACAGCTCCCTCTGCCGAGAAGTGGGCCATGAACTTCTCCCTCACCAGGACAGCCTCTCTGGAGGAGTTGTTTGCTGCTACACGACCCAGGCCTTGCAACGGCTCCACCACAGCAGGTGCCACACCCCTCACAGCAGGTGCCCCTCTCTCGTCCACACAGCGCAGAAAATTGTGGAGAACACACGTTGCCTTCACACACTTCTCCGCAATTTCAGGACGGAGCTCCATGGCACGCCGATACAACCTCCACTGTGAGGAGAGGATACCGAAGGCACTCTCCACTATCATCCTGGCCCTGGAAAGGCGATAGTTAAAGATCCTCTTCTCTAAAGGGAGGAGGCGTCCAGGGAAAGGTCTCATGAGCTCACGCCGCAGCGGGAACGCTTCATCAGCCACAAAGACATGGGGCTGGGCTCCACGGTGTTCTCCACCAGGTAGAGGCTGGTCAGGAGGCAGATGGAGAGTCCCAGCCCGAAGAGCCTGACCAAAGGTGGAGTTGGCCAGAATACCACCGTCGCTGGTCCTCCCGTACCCCCCAACATCAATGACACGGAAGCGATGCTCTGCATCCACAACCGCAAGGAGAACAATGGAGAAAGTTCCCTTGTAGTTGTGGAACATGGATCCTGAGTTGGGGGGGTGCCTTCGTCTGGACGTGCTTCCCATCCAGAGCTCCACAACAGAGGGGGAAGTTCCAGCGCTCCTGGAATCCCTCTGCGATGGACCGCCAGTCTTCAGTTGAAGGCACAGCCATGAAATCGTCCACTAGACAGTCCCAGATGGCCGTCGCTACCTGGGGGATGATCTGGCTCACCGTGGACACACCGACTCGAAAACTGAACGCGATGGTCCTGAAGGAGTCCCCGGTGGCAAGGAACCTGGACAAAATTGTTTAAAATGTGTATTATGTGTACTGCAGTTACAAAATACATTATTGAAATTCCAAAATTACAAATTCCAAAACATAAATCTTACATAAAACATTTTGTAATTATAAGGATAATTACATGATATATTTTTGATATAATCTAAAACAGTCTGCAGTGATTATATACAAATATTCAACTATCCCAGAAATTAAACCAGGTATAAATAAACAAAAGGAGTGTGTATCACTACAAAGATTAACCCACAGTGGTCCTAATACCAGTTTGATATCAGCAAACACCGAGAGCATACCTATGACACCACAGCCATGCTATCATTCAACCACTGATAACAGCATAAATCGAATTAAATCGGGACTTGATGAGACCATCTGAGTATCACTAGAAATATTATAAACAGTACCAGTTTGCTATCGGTAAACACCGAGAGCATTCACTGTTAGCATAGCACATCCATGTTAGCAGTGTATACACGATACACTGCTAACATGGATGTGCTATGCCATCAGTAAACGCCGACAGCATTCACTGTTAGCATAGCACATCCATGTTAGCAGTGTATAAACGATAGTTTATACACGCCGACAGCATTCACTGTTATAGCACATCCATGTTAGCAGTGTATACACGATACACTGCTAACATGGATGTGCTATGCCATCACTAAACGCCGACAGCATTCACTGTTAGCATAGCACATCCATGTTAGCAGTGTATAAACGTCTTTTACGCTGCTGCTCTGCTCTCCACAGTACATAGAGAAGGGAGACTCTCTCTTCAAGCGCTAGCTTGATAGCTGCCATCTTGCAAAACCAGGTCTGGCACAACTCCCTCCCACATTCCTCCCACATTTCCGGTTCACGCGCGTCAAAATATGATATTTTGACGCGCGATGGATTTTTCTTGGACACGCGTTGAGACGCGAATGTACACGCGTCAAATTAGGGGCGTTTGGGGCGTTTTATTCGCGTCCATCGCGTTCGGTGTGAACACACCGTTAGACAGGAAGTAACGAGAAGTAGCACTGAATGTAGCAATGAACAGTGTGCCAGAAACGAATAAAGATTGCATGAACTTGTATAGCACTACATAACGTGAGTGGTGACTCTTAAGGAGCCAGAACAACGTTGATTAGCTGCATATAGACGAATGTGAATTGCATTATTGGCTGGACTATGGGATAAGGTGGCATCGTTCTAATCCCATACTGGAGCAGCCAGTCACTTACTGACTAACACTGCAAAACAGAATTGTTAACGTATTTATTTTATTTTCAATTCAGGTTAGATTTGCAATTGCGCACGCGCGCAGCTTAGAGGGAACATTGGTCGTGAGGGAACGTGATAGGTGGGGAGAGGTCCTTTTACAGGGGCAACGGTGCAATGTGGAGAGGGAGAGAGAGACAGCGGTGTGGCTCCGGATTTCAGGCTGACTACAGGTGACGCTGTAGGGGGGTGACACTGCAGTGTCGAATCTGTTGAAAAAAAACATTCAACTCATTATCTCTGTCTTCACTGATGATTACAGAGAATGATACTAGAGTATGATACAATGTGATGTCTGTGAAGGTTCTCAGTCATCCAGGTCATCGTAGTCAAAGGAGCTTGCAAAGAAAAGCGTCTGGACTTCTTGAAGTAGTTCCCAGACGCCTTAACGCCCACTCACATCCTGGGCCATCTGATCTCAGGAATTCGCATTATAAGGGGAGGCCAGGTTTCACAATGAACTCACCCGAAACTCTGGCTGATTGGGACCCACACCCAGTTTCACACCTTGGCTCAGGCGATTAGAGGATCATCAGGGGGTCCTTTTGTCCCTCTGTGGGGGGACACTCCCACTAGGTTTATATCTGGGACTCTCCACCATTTGACCTTAGAACTGAAGAAGCTTCTCGGATGAGAGGTGAAATGTCTTCAAGTAACTTAAAGAAGTCCAGGCGCTTTTCTTTGCAAGCTCCTTTGCATACAATGTGATACTCTGGCAGAAACTATGGGCTTGGGAAGTAGCAGATCTTAATAACAGCTTAAACTATGGGGTCAGTTTATGAGGAACAACAGTATCACTGCTCTGAACTTCGTCTAAAATTGACAACTGGTAGCTCTTCCTTATCCATAGAGTTTAAAAATAATAGACAAAATATGCTTGTGAAATTTCATGCACACCATGGTACCCATACAAATATGGATTCCAGTGTCCTCAATACACAGAGGTGATCTTTGTAGCAAACACAACATCTAATTTACCTACTTACAGTACCGTATTGTATTCTTACAATGATATTGCTGTCTGAAGGACTATGAGTTGCAGGTGACCAATACCATGCTGAAAAACAAACGCAGTAATGATTTTATGGAGACCATGGGCCATGATCATGACACATATGGCCACTGTTATGGACTTGCTAAGCCATCCCTTTCACAATCTCATGCTTTCTTACCTCCCATAGCCCGACCTTGAGGGTGACATTTTAAAGCCACAATATCGTAACCTTAGGGATATATTGTACAGTAGGTAGCTACAGTACATGAGTTCTACTATATTGTATTTGACTTTGAAATAAATCTGGCTTTAAAGATCAGACTTAAAAGCAGAAGTCTGCAAAGACAACATCAAGGATATGATATTTCCCTGCTAGTGGGGTCAAAAAAAGGAGTTGTTTTTTTACAGTTCACAAAAGAGCAAATCACTTGTCTCCATTTCAAAGTGAAATGCTCCAGCAGTGTGGCCTTTGGAGGAAGGCAGATGTTACATAATAAGCCCCCCCCCCTCCCACACACACACACACACACACACACACAATACACAAACACACACACAGAGAGACGATGCTTTAAATACCAATGACAGAGGCAACAGTGTTGGCTAAATAACGTGTAATGTAGTTATGAGGTTACACAATATAATATGGCATATAAATCAGATATATGGGCAGAAACTGTCACACACACACACACACACAGGCACTCATAGCATTGAGTAAAGTATTATTCTTCCATTGAGAGACTGGTTTCCAGAGTTATGGCTCCACCTGGACTCACTACCAAATAGTTAGTGCCTGAACTATGGCTTCAAACACAGACTCCCAAACAGTGAGTCGCTTCTTTTTCTTCCTGTTTTAGCATTGTCTACAACCTTTGCATCTTTTCTTACACTTTAATACTTTTTTAGGTCTTATTCCAGTTTTGCCAATTTTCTTCTTCTGCATTTTACACAGCATGTAGAGACTCTAAGATGTAGAATTTTACAGTTACAGCATAGACATCAGCATAGACAGCATAGACAAAACAAAAAAACCCTCGAATAAAAGCAGTAAAAGGTACACATTTGCAACCTTTCCTTTTGATTTTAAAATATTTCCTATATACATTCATGCTTTTTAGTGGGATGGAGTGGTTAGCTTGGTTGGCTCACATAAGATCTTGGGTTCAAATCTTGAGACCTCTTTTGCCCTTTTGCATGATAGTTTTTCACTGGTTGCTCCAGCTGCCCCCCGTAGTCCAAAGCAGGAATATATAAATGAATTAAAATGAGTTATTGTTCATTACATTAATGTAGGTACAAATGGCAAAGGTGTACTTAGTACTGCCCCTCAAGGGTACAGCAACTGTGCTTTCGAGGCTACCAACCACCATTATATACAGCACCACTAACCTTCTGACAAAAAAAAGACCATATTGACCATTAATTGTTATTCAAGCCACTGACGGTGATGAAATGAGTAAACATAATGGTGCTTTGATGTCTTGACAGGTAACAACAACAATGGTTCAATCTAGTCACAGTGGCCTACGTGTAACATTATTTTCCACATTTGTTTTATTCAGATATATAAATAGTGTGGTAAATTTTTCTAATATGTTCAATTCACAACTATTCTTCGCTCCTGTGCCACACTCTGTGACCTTCTTAAAATACCCGGGGGGTGCATTTTATTAGCATTTCCAGACTGGCCCTGGTACAAGAACCTCCAGGTAACAAAAGTCCAATGTGTACCAATGATTCTGCTTTAGCAGATGTTCTAGCAGAATCAGATGAGAGCTGAGGAGGGGAAGCTGCAGACTGAGGCAGAGAAATGTGGACACTGAAATAAAATGTGTTATTTTGTAATGCTTTGTACAGCGGTGCTGCTATTAGCTGCTAAGTGCTAGCTAACTGCTAAGCTTTAGCCAGGCACTAGTGTGCGTTCTCAAATTTAGTGCAGGAAAACAATACCAGGGGTGGTTTATAGGCTAGTGACTACAGGCCTGTAGTTTAAACCTGATGCTAATGGCTGGAGAAAGAAACAATGGGTTTAAACTAACTCCAGCCACCAAATGTCTTGTTCTTCAAAGGTTGCCACTGACAAGCAAGAGGTAAGAATCACAGACTATATAACAAACAAACAAACAAAAAAAGATCTCTGAAAAGCATGACCTTTTCTGCCTTTCATTTTGGATTGAGGGCAGACTGCACAGTACAGTGACCTATTATCACCTCTTGAATATTGAAAGTTTGGATAGACTCGTACTTGCGAACTAGCATCCTAATTTAGCTAATATCTCTGCAGTATAATATATAATCATGTGTTTGACATAACTACAGCACATCTTTGAAAGAACAAGCTCCTATTTTTTTATCCAGCATATTGTTCATTTTTCCACAGTTTTCCACATTTAAAATCTAAAAAATTGACATGATGCAAACTATTTTTAGATTTAAGATTTTACTGAGTCACATCTATGATTTACAATTTTGTAAACAAAAATTTGGACAACATTTTCACAATTAGTCTGTTTTAACCACTGCAAAGATCAACCAGTGATTACCAACTCGTGAAATAACTGCTGAAACTGTTCAGTGTGATTTTTTCAATTTCTCTTCCACTACCTGATCAGAGGGTGACCAGATAGTGGTGGCGCCTCGCCTCTGTCAGTGCGCCCCAGGGTGGCTGTGGCTACAATGTAGCTTGCCATCACCAGTGTGTGAATGTGTGTGTGAATGGGTGGATGACTGGATGTGTAAAGCACTTTGGGGTCCTTAGGGCTAGTAAAGCGCCATTCAAATACAGGCCATTTACCATTTTATATGTAAAAGATGGCGGGAGGCTGGCGTCAGCCTCACTCTTAAAGAGGCTTGATCAATTGGAGATCAAATGTTTATGAAGCTGATAGGACAACTCGGGAGGAAGACACGTTAAGGGTAGCAGCACCGCTATATATATATATATATATATATATATATATATATATACATCCTAAGCATATTTTGGGTATTAGAAAACTAAACTACAGTCAAGGGTGCTTAGAATTTTATTAGGAAGTAAGCACACAGACTTAGGTAGGTAAGGATGATCCAGCAGACAACCGAGTCACTTTGTATGCTTCACTAGCTCTAGCCTCCCAACATGCAGTAAACCCTCCAATTTAACCCCCGCCAATTGTTTTTCCCATCTCAAAAATGTGATTCCCTTCTTCTTCATTGCTCCTTGGTTTCCTATGTGCTCCCCTCTCCTCTACTTCCTTTCCTCTTACTCCTGCTGCTCTCTCTCAAAGGCTTGCTATCCACGGGGAACTAGTCTGTCTATTCATTTGGGCCTTCCCTTTGTCATTATTTTCCTGAAAAACCATGAAAACGTTTTCCTGCAGAGCTTGAAGTTCTACATTACTTTTTAAATGAAAATGCTCTGCACTGAAAGTTAAATGTTTTAAATTTCAAGAAAGAGAGGTCTGGGTTTGATAGGTTCTCAGTTGTTTCAAAGCAATGATAAGAAACTAATAAGTGCAATTCATTGTCCCACAAATGTGTCCATGTCACTGGAAGTAGATGGCACATGGACTGGATTTTGCGTAGCACTTTTCTACTGTATCTGAGCACTCAAAGCACAAGCACTTTTTTTCCTACACTGTTTCTAAGTGCTTCCTATCTGACATTCATACTACGGTGGAAGAGCAACATGGGGTTAGTGTCTTGCCCAAGGATGCTTGGCATGCAGACTGGAATTGAACCACCAACCTTCCAGTTAGTAGGTGAACTGCTCTACCACCTGAAATATGGCAACTTCATATGTGCCTGCTAAATGCTGCTTGTTGGACAAATGGGCTGGATTAGAGAAGCGAGTGGCAGGTACTGAAGAACTACGTAAAAAACTTCAAAGAAACAAATAGAGTATTTGACAGACAGTGCAGAATTTTCTTTTTTTTTTAACACGAAGTGTCACTTCAGTTCTTTGTATGTTATAACCAGTGTTGGGAAGGTTGCTTTTGAAATGTATTCCACTACAGATTACAGAATACATGCCCCAAAATGTATTTTGTAATGTATTCTGTTACGTTACTCAATGAGAGTAACGTATTCTGAATACTTTGGATTACTTAATATGTTATCATGCTTTTTTACAACTTATGAATGTCCTGTTCCTGTGTGATTCATTACTACTCGCAGGCTACTCAATAGCAACTAGATTTTTAAATCTTAATATAAAATGAGTAACAGTAGGGTGGACATTAGGTAAGGCTGCACTTTTTGCAGCGATCTCGTATAGAAAACTATTCCACGCGTATATAAAATAGGTCCGCGGCTCCGAACCTTAGTAAAGGGACCTCTGGCTAACACGTCGGTTTCCGTGTTGGGCGTAGCCGAAAACTAGCTTTACTTTGCTGTCTTGGTCAACTTTGCTGGCGAGAGACAGAGAGGCGTTGAAAGGCTGCTCCAGCGGAACTTATTGTTTAGGAGGAAAACAGGAACACAGTGTACAGTTGAGTCTTAATAGCTTACTTACAACTGGGCTCGTCAGGCACTCTTTTTTGGCTGCAGTGGTTATTATTATATTTACATGCTTCCAGCTCCCGTTTCTGCTCGATGACAACTCGTACTTTTCCATTCGCGTTCCTTTTTCTCCCTCCCTCGCTCATAGATACATTACGTGTATGTCAGTCCATTCTCCCTGCAGCACGGACTACACTGCCCATGAGGCTCCATTCTTTAGGGCTATGCCTGTAACACTCTGCTATTGCCTTCATATTAAATCATTTAAAAAAATATTTCTTCACGTCATTATGAGACTCGAGATTGAGACACGGGCATTTGAGCCTCTTAATGCGTGTTTTGTTTGGGTTTCCACCGGTGTGGAATTACAAAAAATAGAGAGGGCATAGCCTAACATATGAAACAAGAAAAGACTGCCGTGTAATCCCTTTATTTCAACAAAGTGACTGTATTCTAAATACCACCCTTTTAAACTGTAACTGTAACGGAATACAGTTACTCATATTTTGTATTTTAAATATGTAACGGCGGTACATGTATTCCGTTACTCCCCAACACTGCTTATAACAATAAGACTTGCTAAAAGACAGAAGAGTAGCCCACAGACTGGGCTACAGTCTGTGACAACAGAGCTCTCTGCAGGTAGACTGCATCCCTGGATTAGCAGCGGACTGTGAACATGCTACCCCTGCTGGGCCATAAATTTGCTTCACAATGTTTCCAGATTCTGAAATGATTTGCCACACCAGAGTGGTACTCACTATTTGACATACTGTAGGGAAACCTGTATTTGCAAATGGCTCAGTCCCACTAGAATAAAAATATGACGTCAACCTCAGTTGTGCACTGATTGCACAAAATTTTCCTTGCATTTGGCAACTAATTGCAAGTAGTTGTCGTGACAAGGTGATTGAGTGTGCATTACCCTCAGTTTGATTGCAAGGCAATTTTTAAGGTTGTCTGTTAGGAGGCAAATAATCCAAACAAGTACTGCAGTCCACTCAGAGTCACTCACAGACACATACAGTATCTACTCTGTAGTCTGCCTGTTTGTCTGGTTTGCAAATAATTGTCCCTCTGATTTCTGAAAGCAAACAGATTCGTCACATCTGAGTCAGTCTGCAGCTCTGAGCTCAACTTGTTTGCAGCATGTGTCTTTGCAGTAGGAGACTCAACTCAGCTGGTCGTCAACTTGCTATATTTTGGTTGTATTTCTACATAAGAGGAAGTTTAATGAATCTATCCTGCAGAAACTACATCACTGTTTGTGGAGGAATTTCTCAATTACTGTTTCAAGTCAAGGAGATTCTGGCTGGACTCTGGATATAAGTTTTTAATGTAAATTCTTGTTTAAAGTAGCAGATTTGCACAGTTTTGATGGTGACAGATTTTCAGCAGACAGGAATTGTGTCTTGTCATATAAACACTGTATTATCACACAAAGGCTATGTAATTTGCATTCGTAAATTGATAGCAGACTGATATCAATTCCTTTTTTCTGCATTTATACACCATTTTGATGCACCCAAGTTACTTTGAAGACAGAAACTGATTATGAGTGAGTCACAGGCTTTGAAATAGCCCAAGAATTACTGTGGCCTCCAAAGGCCACTTTCTCACTTTGACTACATTTCAGAACCTGAACTTTTTCACATTTACTGAAGTAGTTAAATCAGTACTTCCACTTTTACTGGAGTAACTTTTACTAAAGTACAGAATGTCTGTACTTTCTGTTAAACTTCTTTATACTGGCAGAGGATTTTCACTGGTCCAGCCCACTTAAGATCAAAATTAGCTGCTTGTGGCCCATGACGTAAAATGAGTTTGACATCATGAACTGTCTCCATTTGCAGAAGCTTGCCAAATCTGTCAGTTTTACAAAGCTCTTAATGATGAAACCACATAGTATTCTAATTAGTAAAACAAATCTAAATTGTTATACTTTCATTTTATGTTGATGGAGCTCAGAATCTACAGAAAACATTCAATAGCACATCTGACTTCCGACTTAATGCCATCAGTAATGCAGAATTTAGAAATGTACCTCTGGTCTCGCAGTAGATGTGGTATTGTTTTCTAGACTTCTTGTACTCAAAATTGCGTACTGTAGAGCTGTGGAGCCACTGAATTGATTAGACTAGTAATTTGGTTAAGGCAGAAGTTAAAAAAATACAAGCTTAAAATAGCTAAGGAGCCTTGAATTATGTTGTAAAATGAACTTGGGGGAGGGGGGTAAAACCTCCCTAAATGTGTTATATTTCAGAACATAATTTGTTCTCATCATCTGCTCATATCACGCCTCACCCATTTTTCAACGCCTTTATCACTTGCTGTCTTCTATTCACTCTCCCTCTCCCTTCCTGTCACTTTCATTGAACACTCACTTTTCTTTATCCCTCCATCTCATTTCCACCTCTCTCCTCTCTTCAGGACTCCTGTCGTGTAGCAGTAAGTGATTAGCATAATTCCCCCTCATGTAACAGATGGCACTTCTACGTCAGGGACCCTGCTCCTTACCGTGACAGTGTTACAGCGCAGAGAGCTCACAAATGGAACTGACATGGAACTTCTGCTAAACAGAGCACATTTTTGATAAGAGGTAAACATGCAGTGTGGTCATAGAAACAAAATGATTGGTGCTCATTTGTAAATAGAGTGTGGCCTCTACTCATGTTTTATGCCTGCCTCTCCTCATTACTGCTGAGTGGTAGGTCTTGTGGAACGTCATATTAACCCGTAAGGTTTAAATTGTTATCAGTGATGACCCCCAAACCCCAATCTTTGCAACTTAAAGACAAGAAAAAGCAAACAATGTCGGATGTGTATCAGTTAAAATTATGTTTGTCCCCTGATAGCTTAGAGTTTGGGTTTGGGTCATCTCTGATGATGGCTTATACCTCAGAGGGTTAAGTAAAAAATATCTGCAAATCAGTGGTTCCATTTTAGCAAATGATTTACTGTCAGCTGTCACCCAAATAAGTTAGCCACAATTCAGCTGCTGCTTGCCAATTACAATACCAGGGGTGGTTTATAAGTCTGGCTGCTCTCAGGAAATGCCATCCCTAATGAGAAGATATGATTCCCATTCGTGAGAAAAGTGCATTTAAAAATGTGTGTGTGCAAATGCATACTTTGCAAGAGTGTGAGCTTTAGGCCTTTATGGTGCTGAGTGGAGTATACCTACAGTACCAGTAAAGACTTTGGACACATTACTGTATTGTTTTCTATACTGTTGAAAAAATCATCAGCTCATTTGACTCTTCAGCAAATTAGAATTTTTATATAAAAGAAGATGGATTTAGCTATGATGATATCACCTAGATTCTGCATTTTGGACTCATGTTCTGCAACTTTTGTCGTGAAAATTTCATTCACCAAATTGGAGCATAACTTGAAAGTTATCCTTTTAAGCTGAGTTTATGCTACATGAGTGTCCTGAAACCAAATACTACCTTATGTTAGCTAGAGATAAAATAAAAAAAGATGAACGCTTTAATTGAGGTAATGTGTCAGGCAAATACTGCAAATTATGTACAGTATCTCAATCAATAGTGTTCCTTCATATGTTATTGTGTCGATCCGGTCTGGGTCACCATTGCTGATGACCTCAACCCTATGTTTTGGAGACAAGCAGCGAGGGAGCATTTTAGGAGTAATGTAAAGCGTTTCTAGATTGTTATAGTAAGTTAAAATGTTTAAAAAATAGTTTAGTCAGTGTCAAGCTTAGGGAGCACGACAAAAAAAAAAAGAGTATGTTTTTCTCTCCTCCCTGAGCCTGGTTCTGCCAGAGGTTTCTTCCTGTTAAAAGGGAGTTTTTCCTTCCTGCAGTCGCAAAACTGCTTGTTCATAGAGGGTCATATAATTGTTGGGTTTTTCTCTGGGCGTTTTTGTAGGGTCAACCTTACAATATAAAACAAGAAAACTGTTGCTGTGATTTGGCACTGTTCAAATAAAATTGAATTGAACTGAATATATATGTGTGTATATATACTTATTATGCTGAATCAGACTGCATATTGCAAAGTAGTAGGGCTAAGAGTGTTTCCTGACAAAACGTGAAAGTAACAGTCCTACTTAGAGATGGCACGATACCACTTTTTTATGTCCGATACCGATACCGATATCATAAATTTGGATATCTGCCGATACCGATATGAATCCGATATAGTGTGTTTTTTAATCAATAAAACTGTTTTTTTAATATCTTGCTGCATTTTGTATAAGTTCATACTCAAGTTTAAATAAACAACACTAAAGCTATTCTGTTATACCTGTGTGTAAAAAATACACTGCACCCAAAATATTTCATAGTTCAGCAAAACTGATCAACCTAATAAACTTAAACCTACTCCATCCTTCCTATTCTGGTATTTTACAGAGTACTTAGCAGAAATATTAAGCAACCTAACTAATAGGGTTGCAAACTCCCAGCAAAAAAATAATAATAGGGAACCACCTCCCAACCTCCACCTCATGATGCTTAATCGATGTAATCAACTTTAATTTGATGCAATGTGAAAAAAAATGCA
Source organism: Astatotilapia calliptera (assembly GCF_964374335.1). Classification (NCBI taxonomy): domain Eukaryota; kingdom Metazoa; phylum Chordata; class Actinopteri; order Cichliformes; family Cichlidae; genus Astatotilapia; species Astatotilapia calliptera. The sequence continues at coordinate 15,788,172 of NC_137423.1, forward strand.
CACAAATAAATTAATTTTCCAAAAATAATTAAAAAGATTCAACATCTTTCTTCAACAGAACTGCAGACTGCACAGATCGTACCTTCCCAAAGGAAAAAGTACTATAGCTTACTAGGGTATATTAGGCTTAACAGTTACTATATACAATAACGGACTTCTATACATTTTTACATCAGATTAAAACTTTGGGTGTAAGATTCAGATATTTATTTATTAAAAGCTAGACATTTTAAATGAGAATAAGAAAGAAAAGTATGTCTTTGTGCCCCCTTTTCCCTGTTCATGCCCTATCGGCCCCCCTGGCTAAACTCTGCTAGCTCCGCCCCTGCAAAGTTACCAGCTGTCAGCTATGTAGAAAAAGATCCTGGTGTAGAGAGTAATATTAAATAAATTCTAACAATAGATTATCAAGCTTAAATGTGCTGCTGTTGTTCAGCCGCTGGTTTCTTCTTTCTGGTGCAAAGTGGGCCAAAAACAAACAAGAGAGACGGACTCGCAACAGAAAAGCTGATCAGCTGATCATTAATCAGTTTCACGATTGAAGTAGCAGCAGGAGAGGGAGGGAGAGAGAAGAGGCAGTCACTCCATATATCGGTTGTTAAGCTTAACGCTGGAATGCTTTACATTCAGAGATGAACTTGCACACTTGCTTTACTTCTCTCTGGGATCACTTCCTCGTAGATGAAATGCCGGTTTGGTAGCGAGGCTACAAATACACACAGCCGCTCTATCACTGACGCATACTGCTACGTGCTACGGTTATGAGCCGAGTTACGCCGCAAGTTTTGTGAGGTGCTTTTTTGATATTTAATGGATTGGATTACATTTTTCTCCGATATCTGATCCAGTAATTTACGTCAGTATCGGACCGATACCAATACGTAATATCGGATCCGTCCATCTCTAATTCCTACTTATGTATGTGAATGTTAGCTACAAGCCTGCAGACATGCACAGTGTTTTTTAGATGGACTTGTTCTACTATATGTATATACATGGACTACGACTCCATAGGTCTAATTTAAAATCAACCTTTGTCAGGACACAAGACAGATTTTATGGCAGTCCATCCTCAACAGCACCTGAGAATTTTAATATTTATTTTAAACATCATAAATACAGTTCTGGCTTTTGTAACAAGCCACTTGAAAAATGGTGGAAAATTTAGCAAGTAATATCAATTTATAATTGTTTACCGATTTATTCCTCCACAGACTCCATGGACATGCTCTAGGAGAAGCACCAACAACTGCAGCATCTAAATGTATAAATGTATGTTTCTGCCCTATTATTCCTCATTTTCATACATAAAACATGCAGCGTTAGAACTGAATAGTCATTACAACAATAAGAGGGAGCTATAATGTTGGAGCAATTACAGTGATGAGCGCTTCTTTGCCTTTGGTGCAATTATCTCATGTCGACTTCCAGAACAATAGAAATGACCTTCACTGTTAATCTTTAATTAGGTTTTGCAGACACATCACAAATATAAGGATGTGAATCATTTCCAAAACAAGATCATGGGAATGCTGTGCTGTGATGAGTAACAGCTTTTTCCACTTCCACGGGTATTGACATATCCATGTTACATTAATGAATGAGTAATCCCTACATCAATACATCCTCAAATAAACGAGACATACAGTATCAGTAAACGCTGGGTTATATCTTTCAGCAGGTGAAGGGCATTTGGATAAACTCCTGCTTTACGTTACCAGAATTCTACGTCAGACGCCATCGCTGCTGCCCTTCACTGTCACGGCCCAGCGGCACGAGGGAACAGAGATGGACACAGGTGCAGAAACCAACCCGGAAGCGAGACGATAAGGGAACAAAGGATTTATTTCCGCCCACAGGCAAACACAAGCAAGAAAACAAAACGACGCCACCACACTAGTGGCGCGTAGGATAATCTAAGATAACGGAGGGTGACCTAAACACCTCTAGGAGACGGCTGAACAGCAGAGGCAGCGGGGAGGTGGAAACAGGACTAGGTAGCGGCCGGGGCACTGGAATAAGAGGAGATCAGGATCAGTGGGATCCAGCAGACAATCAACGATCCTCCACAGTTGAATTGAGTTGCCTTACTTGGTTTCAGGTGGAGGGGACAGGTGGGGCGGAAGGCCCGGAAGCGGTCGAGACGTGGGGAGGCAGGCAAGTGAGTGGTGGGCCAGCAGGCCACGTCGTATCAGCAGCAAGCGGCCCAGGTCCAGGAAGGCGGGAATGAGGGAGACCAAACCTCCACTCCAGGTGCTACCTCTGAGAACAAGAAGAACAAGTAAGTCATCACACGGATTCTGGACAGAGTTATGATGCTCCACTTGACTAACATGGGGATAGCAGATACTCAGGCGATGAATGGTTGAGAGCGCAGGTCTGATATACTGCCGGAATAATTGCTGACAGGTGGTCAGCCAGGGAGGAGCAACCGAACTCCGCCTAAAGGAGGAGGGGCCGCTGTTGGAGACCTGCAGGTACCCACCCAGACCATGACACCTCACTATTCCCTCTTACATTTGGAAAACAAAGACTCATACATCAGGGTACTTTTTGTTGATTACAGTCATAGCTGGTACTGACCATCGGGCATACCAGGTGATTTTTCTTTTTTATGGGCTGATGTGGGTTTTTTTTTCATAACGATATAAACAATGAGAGGTGATGGATTGGCCAGATGCTGGCAGATGTGTAAAAATAACTCAATTGTTTGGTGGTGGCTATGATGGGACTTCCACAGATTCAGTAACATTAGCAAGTGGTGGGGGCCAGCAGGTGGATGAGGGAAAGAGGAGGCAGAGCAGAGACCCAAGGCGGCCGTCGGTCTGGGTATCAGGGGAACTGAACTTCAGGTAAGAAGTTATGACCTGCAGTCTATCTGGGTCAGATATAATCCAAGTTTAGGCGTAGTTTATTTTCGTTGTGCTAACTTTTTACAGTCAGTTACAATAACTTGTACGGCGTACTAGCTAGCATGGTGGAGTTTCTATACAGCTGGGCGGGTGCTATGATATTACTGATAGTGAACTTTATCTTGTTCATAAGGTTAGTTAGTAGAGTTTCCAAAAACGGAATCGTCCCGTATTCAGAGAAAATATTACGAGTTTCATATTGAGCTGAAAAGGAACACAGTTTGTCCTGTACTTCAGCTAAAATGAAAAACAGACAAAGCTGGATTTATTCTGTGTCTTTACGCTGCAGCTGTTTCTTCTTCTCTCATTCCCTCCCCCTCCCTCTCCTGTTGCTACTTCAATCATGAAACTGATCAATGATCAGCTGATCGGCTTTTCTGTCGCAAGTCTGTCTCTCCTGTTTATTGCCCAGTTTGCACCAGAAAGAGGAAACCAGTAGAGGTCGCGCTAAACAACAGCAGCACGTTTAAGCGCGATGTTGTTAGAATTTATTTAATATTAATTTCTAGTATGGGAGTGTTGAAGCCACAGCTGTTAAAGCTGCTGGTCATGATATCGGTTTGGATATGTGGTGAGAGGGAAAGATGAAGATGAAACCAGGAGATGTCCTTACTGGATCATCAGAGCTGAACAGGTGATGGAGAAACAGGTTTAATTTTTAGGTGTCATGAATGAGTTGAAGGGAAGTTATAAACTGTTTCTGAAAGACAAATAACACCAGGATCCTTTTCTATAGCTGACAGCTGGTAACTGTGCAGGGGCGGGTCTAGCAGAGTTTTGCCAGGGGGCCAGGTAGGGCATTAACAGGGAAAAGGGGGCACAAAGAAATATTTTCTTTCTTATTTTCATTTAAAATATCTCACTTTCAACAAATAATTATCTGAATCTTACAACAAATGTTTTCATCTGATGTAAAAATGTATAGAAGTCCATTATTGTACATAGTCATAGTTTATCAGGGTCCCATCATAATTTCTTCAGAAGTAAGTAGTGTATATGATGCCAGTATTTTCCCACATTTTCTAGATACTGTATCGGTACTGTGTGTAAAATGTCATCAACAAGTAAATTAAGTTTTATTCTTTCTCACCTGTCTTTCTGTTTTCTTTCACTTTTTTAAGGTTGCCATCTTAGAAAAATAAAATTGCCCTGTCATTCTGTTTATTGATGTGGTAAATAAATAGTTTATGAAAATATCACTAAATCTGTCATTTATTATTTTTAATATTCAGTAATGGCCATGTGTCACCTCTAGTCTTCTCTGTCTTAATTTCAGGGTTCTACCATTAAGTTTATTAGATTGATACATATATATCAACAAGACAGTGTACATCACTGTCACAACAGTGTTGGTTTTCGTTCAAAGGCTTTATGGTTTTTCCTATAATACCTGATGTGCTGGTCTCTAGTCAAAATGCCCGGGCCGATTTTTTGTCCCAGTCCAGCCCTGAATACTGTCATCCCACAGAAACTCACTCACAAGCTGGCAACACTCGGCCTACACCCCATCCTATGTGACTGGGTGGGTGAGCAGCTTTAGATACCTAGGCGTCTACATCACTGAGGACCTCAGATGGACACTGAACACCACACAGCTGGTCAAGAAGGCTCAGCAGCGGCTGTATTTCCTGAGGAGTCTGAGGAAATTTGGTATGTCAGCCAATATCCTCTGTAGGTTCTACAGCTGCATTGTGGAGAGCACCCTGACCAGCTTCATCACTGCATGGCACGGCAGCACTACTGCTATGGACCGCAAATGTCTGCAAAGAGTGATAACAACTATGGAGAAGATCACCAGGACCCCGCTGCCCTCTCTGCAGAGCATCTACCATCGCAGAGTCCAGAGGAGAACTGGACTGTTCACACTTCTGCCCTCAGGACAAAGGCTTAGAAGTGTGAAATCCTGAACATCTCTTGAACACCTGATTATATAACCATTGTGCACAGGAGATAACATAAAAAGTTTATGATATCTATTTATTTATTTATGTAAGAATTAAGAATGGACTTGTTGCTCTTTGTCTGTTGTACCCTGCAGTACTTTATACTATGTAACATCCATGAATAGCAAAAGCTATGCCAATATATTTAATAGGTACTTGCCTGCCCAGATACTACTGAGCCAACTTTCTGCTTGGAGTCATACATTTTTTTTTCACTCCACCAATAGGATTACTAAAATGAAGTAAGACAGTAAGACCTGACGGTCAAATGAAGATTTGAGTATGCTGTGTACCAGTGCTGCAGCTATGGTTAACAGATGAACATGCTTTAAAATCTAAAATAAAAAATGGCCTGCCGCTTTTTACTCAGTCCCCAAGGACCCCAAAGCGCTTTACACTACATTCAGTCATTCACCCACTAAAGTGTGCGTGTTAGTCCCCATAGGGAAATAGTTCCTCTGCATTTAACCCATTCACACAGTGAAGCAGTGGGCAGCCGCCAGTGCAGCGCCCGGGGAGCAGTGTGTAGGGACGGTACCTTGCTCAGGGGTACCTCAGGGTAGCCGTTCAGTGGAGTCGAACCGCCGACCTTCCGATCATGGGGCCACCACTCTACCTACTGAGCTATCCCTGCCCGTACTCTGGCAATGGAAAGCTACATTGTAGCCACAGCTGTCCTGGGGCACACTGACAGGCGCACTAATCTAGAACAATTACCATAAACTTTTATTTGGTTTTTGTAACTCATGAAAGAAGCTGCTTCACTTTTGTGTATCTGCACTCCTAAAAAACTATTAAAATTCTTAGAACCCAATAATTGGGATAATTTTTCTTTGCTTTTTAACCCTTTAGAGCCGGTCGGAGCAGGCACGCTCTGTTTTACGTAACTATTTTTAAATCCCGGTAGCTCTGCAATCACGTAAGCTAGCGCAATAATTTTTTTTGCATATGAAACCGGAGGAGTTGTACTTACATCTTATACCATCAGCTTGTCCTAGGTCACAGTTTCCTTCCACATATAATTTTGCAAAAACTGCATAAAAAGCGCTTGCAGGAACAAAAACATAATATTCCAGAAACAGGCTTTGCCGATCCGATCAGCTGTTCATAACACTTCCTACATTGGAATAGACGTCAGCGCGAACTTTTGCATTTCCGCCATTACCTGCCCGAAACCGGAAGTGACGTCATTTTCGCGGAAATGTAGTCTTTTTTACCATCAGGGCCTCGGGGCCTATACTGGTCTTTTTAAAAGTTATCTTTGACTTTATGACTTTCTGTGTCGTTTCTGGGATGCTTAGGACTCATATTGCACTGCTGGAAATAGTTTATTTTGATGCACATGCTGCTTTTTTGCAAATTTGCAGTATAATATTTATTTTCGTTTTTCCTGCAGTCTATAAAAATTGGTGTATTTCAAAAATAAAACTATGAAGACACTCAAAATAAATTTCCTGTGGTGGGAAACTATTTTGTGCAACTTTTTTCTATTTACAGTTTTGAGGGATAAGCCTCTTAAATTTCTCTAACTACAAATATATGTTAAAAAAGCAAAAACAATTTTCAATTTTTTTGTAGTTTATTGCACTTTTTTGCAATTTATGTAATTACTATGCACTTAATGGATACATATTATTAAAATCTGGGCTATAATGGTTGTATTGATGTATATCAACTTGAAATGCTCCCAAAAATGGCTCCACAGCATGTAAAAATATAATATAAGCTCTGGCGGACTTGGTTCTATGGTAGGTCTTAAAGGGTTAAGGTCTAGGTCTAAGAATCGCTTGCAGGGTGAACATAGCTTAATAGTGCTCTGTAACAGTGAGTGCAAAAATTGTCTCTAGCACCTTTAGTATCTGTCTGTACTCTGTCCTTTTTTTTATAGAAACAAAACAACAACACCGTGCCACCGTGGTTAGCACTGTTGCCTCAAAGCAATCATTATCACCGCCAAACAGATACCATCAAGGGATACTGTTTGGGACCTTTCAGAAATCTTTAACCAACCAATCAATATGAAACATAGCATTATGCTAGTATTCCATGACCAAAAATGACATCCCTGTAAGAAAAACTAAATGACATGTATGTTTTTATTTTAATTCATAGAAATAGAAACTGCTCTTTTTAGGAGGGGGGGGGGGGGGGTATCTCCAGTTTAATTAATTTGATTATTTCTGAAAGTCCTTTTTAAAAAAAAATAAAAAATAAAAAATGGCAATGTTTGCGTGTGTCATAACTTAAGGAGGAATCATAGTGCAGTCTGCGTGATCACAATAATTGACCATTTACGGCCTATTTAGATGCACCTCTGAGATAAAGAGATCTAGAGCACAGCCAGACCCCTTAGGTGCTTAGAGGTCCAATTCATGAATGCACCTGATGTTCAGGTCTTGCCCTGAGGTAATCGTTATATAAGAGGCAGATTTTAATAAGAAAATCATATCAAACTCCAAGAGTGTCAAACATCTCACAGTCAAATCCAGTGGCTGTATGGATGCCAGTGGATTAGACTTTTTCATTGAATGCAGTTCATATGTGCTGAGTCTAAGGCCCCAGCTGCCCCTTTCTGCTTCATGTTATTAGTAGAGCACATATGAGACAGATGCAACCATGCCACCTGAGGCTTGATGAAAGATTCTAGAAATGTTAATATGCTAAATTGTTCACACATGCAAATAGGATGTGCCTTGAATGCAATTGTGCCTGCCTGAAACACACAGGTACTGCTTAAAGAGAGGACCTCATGTTTCACATATGCCTTAGCATATGTTCCATATGTGGTCTGCATATGGACTGGAAATGGTGAGCTATGCTGCACAGGGAATCCAACATTTCTGCCTCTTCGTGTAACAGACTTAACTAGAGGTTTTTCTTCACTTCAACTTTTTTTTTTACATACTGTTTAATACAACGGATACAAAAGTCAGCACACCTCATAAGATATATCATCAAGTTCAGCTGTTCTAGTAGGAATTCCTTTACATTTGCTTCTTCCAGACATAGTCTGCAAAGAGCTTACCAAGTATCAAAGGGATGTCTTTGTTGAAAGGTATCAGACAAAGGAGAGGTGCAACGAAAAAAAAAAAGAATTAAATATACCATGGAATGCAGTGAGGGCACTCAACAATAAGCAGAGAAAATATGGCACAACAATGACATTACAAAAGCCGATGAAAAGAAGAGAACAGATCAGGGAGGCTATCAAGAGGCCTAGATAATAAAAGAGCTGCAGGATTTTCTGGAAAGTACTGGTCGTGTGCCACATGTGACAACAATCTCTGTATTCTTCATATATAACTCAGTCTCACTGCAGTTCATGAAATAGTCAGAACCTCTAATCTACTGAAAAACAAAACAAAACAAACAAACAAAAAAAAAAAGCCTTGCAGGTCAAATCTCATCAGTCACTCCTGAATACCATTTGAATTACAGTTAAATCCAAGTCCAATCTATAAGTTCATTGTGGCCAATCTCCCCTTGGCACCTCTATTGCGATTTAGAAATGTCAACTTCTGCAAATCCAATCCTTTGAACTGCTCATCTTGCCAGAGACTGACCCACCACCTGCAGGCATCCCAGTTTATACTGTCAAGTACCCACTCGCCCCACCTCTCTATCTCTAATATCTAGTCAACCAATCGTCTCTCTTTACTCCACATTACATGACAAAAGTCATGACTAAATGTCCTTTTGGTGATTGCACAAAGCACAGGTTATCCTGAATGGTGGTGTATTAGAAAAGAAAACATATGATCATTAATGGTTTTTGCATATGATGAGTAACAGGTAACTAATTAACTCACAGGCCCACTTCACATAATTTGAGTGGTTCAAATGTACATCTGAGCAGTGTTAACAGGAATTCATCCATGTTAATCTCCAGTAAGAGAGACACAAATCTATTTTTCTTTCTCATCTGGTAGATTTGACTTTGATTAATCATGTGTCTGTTGGAGACCAACAAACTGTTATTATCCTATAACCTGTGACCGTGAACTGTAAATACACTGCAAAAGCTGTGTGTGGAGTGGTTTTAACAGTACATGACTTTTTTTTTTCCTGCAGTGGGACTTAAATTATCTAGTCTCATTGCAAATGCTTCTGGGTATAAGAAAAGTACAAAAAAGAGAAAATCCTCCCTGGATGTAGCTCATTTGCATGTGATTACTCTGGTGGATGTTAACAGATTACCATGGCAACCCTCATGCATTTTTAATATGGTCTAAATCAGTGTCTGTTATTGGATCCTTAGTCAAATTTTAATTAACAATCTACTCAATGGAGTCCCTTATAAAGACCTGGAATGTTTTCTAAGTCAATGTGATTTCTCTGACCTGTAATCTAATAACACTCTTTTAGTATGGGAACATGAACTGTTGCATTCTGTTTGTCAAGAATCTGGAATTTAGGCCAATAGTAGTTTAACTGGCAGTGTATTTAATACAGGGAGTGCAGAATTATTAGGCAAATGAGTATTTTGTCCACATCATCCTCTTCATGCATGTTGTCTTACTCCAAGATGTATAGGCTCGAAAGCCTACTATCAATTAAGCATATTAGGTGGTGTGCATCTCTGTAATGAGAAGGGGTGTGGTCTAATGACATCAACACCCTATATCAGGTGTGCATAATTATTAGGCAACTTCCTTTCTTTTGGCAAAATGGGTCAAAAGAAGGACTTGACAGGCTCAGAAAAGTCAAAAATAGTGAGATATCTTGCAGAGGGATGCAGCAGTCTCAAAATTGCAAAGCTTCTGAAGCGTGATCATTGAAAAATCAAGCGTTTCATTCAAAATAGTCAACAGGGTCGCAAGAAGCGTGTGGAAAAACCAAGGCGCAAAATATCTGCCCATGAAATGAGAAAAGTCAAGCGTGCAGCTGCCAAGATGCCACTTGCCACCAGTTTGGCCATATTTCAGAGCTGCAACATCACTGGAGTGCCCAAAAGCACAAGGTGTGCAATACTCAGAGACATGGCCAAGGTAAGAAAGGCTGAAAGACAACCACCACTGAACAAGACACACAAGCTGAAACGTCAAGACTGGGCCAAGAAATATCTCAAGACTGGTTTTTCTAAGGTTTTATGGACTGATGAAATGAGAGTGAGTCTTGATGGGCCAGATGGATGGGCCCATGGCTGGATTGGTAAAGGGCAGAGAGCTCCAGTCCGACTCAGACGCCAGCAAGGTGGAGGTGGAGTACTGGTTTGGGCTGGTATCATCAAAGATGAGCTTGTGGGGCCTTTTCGGGTTGAGGATGGAGTCAAGCTCAACTCCCAGTCCTACTGCCAGTTTCTGGAAGACACCTTCTTCAAGCAGTGGTACAGGAAGAAGTCTGCATCCTTCAAGAAAAACATGATTTTCATGCAGGACAATGCTCCATCACACGCGTCCAAGTACTCCACAGCGTGGCTGGCAAGAAAGGGTATAACAGAAGAAAAACTAATGACATGGCCTCCTTGTTCACCTGATCTGATCCCCATTGAGAACCTGTGGTCCATCATCAAATGTGAGATTTACAAGGAGGGAAAACAGTACACCTCTCTGAACAGTGTCTGGGAGGCTGTGGTTGCTGCTGCACGCAATGTTGATGGTGAACAGATCAAAACACTGACAGAATCCATGGATGGCAGGCTTTTGAGTGTGGAGATGTTATATTGGTTTCACTGGTAAAAATAAATAATTGAAATGGGTATATATTTGTTTTTTGTTAAGTTGCCTAATAATTATGCACAGTAATAGTCACCTGCACACACAGATATCCCCCTAAAATAGCTAAAACTAAAAACAAACTAAAAACTACTTCCAAAAACATTCAGCTTTGATATTAATGAGTTTTTTGGGTTCATTGAAAACATGGTTGTTGTTCAGTAATAAAATTATTCCTCAAAAATACAACTTGCCTAATAATTCTGCACCCCTGTATTTCTTTAGGTCTGCTCATTGTGGCTGACTTCCAAAGGCATCCCATGTAGAAATGTCTATACTATACAGCATTTAATGCAGAGTACAACCTAGACTAGAGTGGTTCTGGTCTCTATAGCTAATATTTGCTCTTATGACAGCTATGATATAGTATATTTAGCTATTACTGACATGTGACCACTCACCATGTGATCACTAATCATGTGCTTAAATTGTCTGGACATGACAGTTATGGTGACAATGTACAATGAAGTTAGGTACCTTGGTCTAGTGACCCAGTGGTTCTGAATTTCTATGTTATATTCTGTGACTTAATATTCCTATTATTTAGTTTCTGTATTTCTTGCTCCCTAAGTTATTTAGTATCTCTTGATTTCCAGTCTTAGGTTTTGTTTATATGCCTTCCCTGTGTTCAGTGTTATGCCTGTCTCTGTCTCAGTGTCAGGTTGTTTTGTTATGTTTCCTGTTTTATTTTGATAGTCCCTTTCCTGTGTCCATTTCTGGTTTGTACTATACTTTTTCCAAGTTTTTCTACTGCCGGGTTAATAGTTTTCTTGTGCTTATGTGATTCTGATTATGTTTTTTACCTCTACTGACTGGTTTAATTTGGTTGTTTAGTTTCCATCAGTGTTTCCCTTTCTATATGTCTTCAGTTTCTTGTCTCCATGTTTGTGTACCTCCGTGGCTCCCTTCTCTCCCTTTGTGTTGTCTGCATTTGGGGCCTCAGTCTCCGCTCCACAGAACAGTCTGACCACAATGCACAGAACCACCTCCTCATTCTCCGTGGGCAGCCATCGGCAAACCATGCGTCAGCCTGAGTACTACAGTCTCACACCAGAGCAGTCTTTTTTTTTAGTTCTTGGCAATAACTTGGCACCCAGTTCATCCCCCTCACCAAGGCTGCCTGAACTACCAAAGGCTCGGCCATCAGGCATGTCTAGGGCATTCTCAGCAACTTTCACAAACTGTAAGCTAAGCTCTCTGAGAGAAAACCCATCTGTGTTAATTATGTGTGTTTTGGATCAGTTCACTGTGTTCAGCCAGCTATTTCATAGACTGATTGTGTTCTTGAACCAGTCCTACGTAAGACTCAATCTATCTGCCAGACAGCTGCTCTGTTGAGTACTGAGTTCTAACGACTTTTGTGATCCTCTGTCAGCACCTGTAAAGACTGTTTTGCTCTTGTTTGTTGTAAGGCTGTCCTTCCACCTTTGACCATCTCTGAGCCTCCTCGTCCTTCTCCTGTTCTTACTCCACACTAAGCCTTGTTGTGCACCTTTGACAAATACAAATACATAACTGTTCCTAGGAACCAGTACAAGTATCTCGTCCAATGTGGCACACTACTCTTAAGCAATAAGCACATGATTTCATCTCATTACATTGATCAGCCATTTTATTAGTTACATCTCGTTACTAGATTCGTCTGCCTTTTGACTTCAGAACTGCCTTACTTGTCCATGACACAGATTCAACAAGGTAATGGAAACATTTGCCAGAGATTTTGGTCCATATTGACATGACAGGATCATCAAAATGATCAAAAACAATCATTTCTGTCGTTTCTTTAAGTATCCTGCTTTATATTTGCTTTTTTGTGATCCACTGTGCTCAGCTAGTTTCTAAGCTTGTCTTGTTTATTCTTGTTTGGAAGGTAGCATATAAAGGGTTTATCAAAACTTGTTCACGGCAAAAAGAGGTTTCTGTGTCCTGAAAAGCAATATTAAAACTGCTCCATAGCAAGAGCTATAACTGTAGATTTGGGTTTGTTTCACTTCAGTTCAATAAAGTAATGCCACCAAAGATAAAAATAATCCTTATTTATAAAAAACATTTATCCTGACATTTTCAGCCCAACAATTTTGACAAAATATGTGTTTCCACTATTGGAGCACATTTAAATCTTCATGTTGACAGTTCTTATAGCAGCTCAACTTTATATCATCAAGTTTCACAATCACATTTCTGTCTTTTCTTCTGTTTATGCCATTGTGGCTTGTGTATAACAGTCTGCTTGGCAAATGTTAAAGGGACAATAAGTTGATTAGAACCATGCAAAGCCCCCAAATTCCCCACATAATTCTTTTGGGAAAAATGCTGAAACAATTAGAATAGAATGAATACAGATGAGGATAATCCCTCAGCTTTTGAAGTTTGACATTTTACGATATCAACTGTGATCTCGATGACTCAGATTGGATTATGCCATTGATTAAGCCTTGTCCTAGACCATCGATTTTTTTTCTGTGGAGGTTTTCTGGGCCTTTCTTTTAGTCTGGGACTAGGCATAATCCATGTTTGGGAAACTTGCCAGATGTGTCTTAACTTTCCCCACAGATTTATACTTTGTGACCTCTGTTACCAGCTCAGAATTTGGTCTTTCTTGGACCACGACTGATAACGCAATTAATGGGAATTACGTTTTTAGTTTAGACAAAGGGCCTTACAGACTAAAGAGCCAGTAATTAACAAGAAGCTGCATAACTCCTGTTAAGAGGGTGGAAGTAACAAAGTACAAATACTTTGTTATTGTGCTTAAGTAAAATTTTCAGATATCTGTACTTTTCTGACAACTTTTTACATTTACTCCCTACATTCTTAAATAAATATCTGTACTTTCTAGTCCTTACATTTTCAACATGTACTACTTTTGGTTTAACAAATTTGAGGGGAATCATTATTTTATCACTGCGAGCCTTCAAATACCAAACCGATTTGAGTCTAAACAGTAAGACAAGAAAGAAAATCTTGTTCATGTATTAATCACCAGGTCATGTGGCACAAAAAGAGATGAAAGAGGAAAAACTGTGTGCCATATTCAGGGGTTAAAGTGGGCTGTTATTTTGATTTATTTAACTAAAAAAAATTTTGGGTTGTTTTTTTTTTTTAACTTTTTGGCACAAAACCAAAAGTTGCGGTTGTGGTACTTGAACATTTTGCTAGCCCTACAAAAGAAGAATCAAAATAAAGGGAGTGATATTTTTTAAGGGGCAGGTAATTTCAAATGTAATGTTTCTAACAGCTCAACAAACATCAGTGGTACTGTGTATTGCTAGCTAAAGGTCCAGCTGATGTATTTCACAAGGAGAGAAAAGAAAGAGAGCTAACTTCACTCAGAGAGGGAGAAAGATAAGAGAGACAGGAGAGGAAGAAGATAGGTTAGATTTAAAGTAAAGGACTGCTCAGTGGGATTTGATGAACTGGAAATTTAAAGTGTACATGTAAGTTCTCATGTTTTTAAATCAGATTTTGGGTCTGTACATGTGACATTATGTTTTTTCATATTGTGAAACATGCTGCCAAAAAAACTGAGATAGACTAACTGTTTAAAGGTTGCATGAAAATCCTCTGCAGGTTAGTGCAGGATGAACAGATTAGTTTACTGTACTGTGATAGATTTAAAGTAAAGAACAGTGTGTGTCAGAGTTAGCAGATATGAATTTGAAGTTAAGTGGATGATGCTTAGATTCATTCGCTGAATTCCACCTTCATACCAACTTTATACTGTCTAATATAAAGACAGTATGAACAGTGTACTGTCAGTGTAGAGGATGGAAATCAGCCAGGCAAACTCAAAAAAACAACTGCTGACATCTGGTCGACTTCACTTGTGTAAATCCACAAAGCGCAGCAGGTCAGCTGATCACAGCTTGTACATTAAGAATATCTACTGGGACTGTAACTTTATTATTACTTTAATAGAAACAGGTGGTAGAATTTTCCTTCAAGGAGCTATTTTTACTTTCTTGCTTTGAGTAGATTTCAGAGCCAGTGTTTTTCACTTTTACTTGAGTAAAGAAGTTGATTCAGTATTTCAACTTTTACTTTAACACTAGTACCTGTACTTCTACTTAACTACAGAATGTCTCTACTTTTGCCAACTCTGCTCCCATCTAAATTCATCCTAAAACTCAGTTTAGCAAAACTATTTCAGCTAAGCACTTTATTTGGGACTCCAAGCTCTAAAAACCATTACTATAACATTAAAATGCTCACCTTTACTGAACAGCACTATAGATGTAGGACATAAAACACCTGGTTAGAAACTGAGCTGTTTTTTCATCAACAACTATTTGAGTATAGTAGCCGTAGACTCAATATCCTTCCTTCAAAAACAAGGTTGGGGAAATCATTCCTCATGCAGTTTCTCATAAACAGCATTTTGCATGCATTGGAGTACCAGGCTTTGGCAATGTAATCAACAATATTAAAATGCCAAAATGCATTTTTATACCAACATTAGAGCTTCATCCAAAGTACTGAGTCTTTCCCGAGATGTAAACAAGCCCCCAGCCTTTGAACAAATTGAAAGTAAATAGTTTTGGGAAATGGGGGAAAAAAACTGTAAATCATGTTACTGCCGTTCACTGGGGCACATATTCCTTGAATATGTTTGCTCTTGGAGTGCTTAATTTGGGGATATTTATGTGGAAACTCTCCTGCTGCATTGTGAACTGTAATAAGCTAATACTTACTCATTCAAGTCCCAGGCTTTCTATTTGAGTGGGAGGTCTGCCGATGACCTGACGATTTTGTAATTAGAGTGCACATGATCTAGTAGGCTGACTGTGTAAGTATGTGTGACACAAATACAGAAGATGTGGTTCAGCTAAAAGTGTATGGGTGTGTGTGTTTACATGAGAGATCTCAAGTGTTACAAGTGCTATCTGGTGCCCCACAGATGGGATACTTCCCACTGCGTCTGTGGGTATTATGTGTGTAAAACAAGTGTTAAGTACGGCTTGTGCAATGTTCTGTTTATTGTGTGTAAGATGAAAATTTCACACAGCCCATGTTAGACACTTGCCTCAGACTCACTTTAACCTACAGTGGGGCAAAAAAGTATTTAGTCAGCCACCGATTGTGCAAGTTCCCCCACCTAAAATGATGACAGAGGTCAGTAATTTGCACCAGAGGTACACTTCAACTGTGAGAGACAGAATGTGAAAAAAAAAAAATCCATGAATCCACATGGTAGGATTTGTAAAGAATTTATTCGTAAATCAGGGTGGAAAATAAGTATTTGGTCAATAACAAAAATACAACTCAATACTTTGTAACATAACCTTTGTTGGCAATAACAGAGGTCAAACATTTACTATAGGTCTTTACCAGGTTTGCACACACAGTAGCTGGTATTTTGGCCCATTCCTCCATGCAGATCTTCTCGAGAGCAGTGATGTTTTGGGGCTGTCGCCGAGCAACACGGACTTTCAACTCCCGCCACAGATTTTCTATGGGGTTGAGGTCTGGAGACTGGCTAGGCCACTCCAGGACTTTCAAATGCTTCTTACGGAGCCACTCCTTTGTTGCCCGGGCGGTGTGTTTTGGATCATTGTCATGTTGGAAGACCCAGCCTCGTTTCCTCTTCAAAGTTCTCACTGATGGAAGGAGGTTTTGGCTCAAAATCTCACGATACATGGCCCCATTCATTCTGTCCTTAACACGGATCAGTCGTCCTGTCCCCTTGGCAGAAAAACAGCCCCATAGCATGATGTTTCCACCCCCATGCTTCACAGTAGGTATGGTGTTCTTGGGATGCAACTCAGTATTCTTCTTCCTCCAAACACGACGAGTTGAGTTTATACCAAAAGTTCTACTTTCGTTTCATCTGACCACATGACAGTCTCCCAATCCTCTGCTGTATCATCCATGTGCTCTCTGGCAAACTTCAGACGGGCCTGGACATGCACTGGCTTCAGCAGCGGAACACGTCTGGCACTGTGGGATTTGATTCCCTGCCGTTGTAGTGTGTTACTGATGGTGACCTCTGTTACTTTGGTCCCAGCTCTCTGCAGGTCATTCACCAGGTCCCCCCGTGTGGTTCTGGGATCTTTGCTCACCGTTCTCATGATCATTTTGACCCCACGGGATGAGATCTTGCGTGGAGCCCCAGATCGAGGGAGATTATCAGTGGTCTTGTATGTCTTCCATTTTCTGATGATTGCTCCCACAGTTGATTTTTTCACACCAAGCTGCTTGCCTATTGTAGATTCACTCTTCCCAGTCTGGTGCAGGTCTACAATACTTTTCCTGGTGTCCTTCGAAAGCTCTTTGGTCTTGGCCATGGCGGAGTTTGGAGTCTGACTGTTTGAGGCTGTGGGCAGGTGTCTTTTATACAGATGATGAGTTCAAACAGGTGCCATTCATACAGGTAACGAGTGAGGGACAGAAAAGCTTCTTACAGAAGACGTTACAGGTCTGTGAGAGCCAGAGATTTTCCTTGTTTGAGGTGACCAAATACTTATTTTCCACCCTAATTTACGAATAAATTCTTTACAAATCCTACCATGTGAATTCATGGATTTTTTTTCACATTCTGTCTCTCACAGTTGAAGTGTACCTCTGGTGCAAATTACTGACCTCTGTCATCATCTTAGGTGGGGGAACTTGCACAATCGGTGGCTGACTAAATACTTTTTTGCCCCACTGTATGAAGGATGCTATCATTGTGTGTAGCAAGGTATCAGCAATAAATCAAATGTAATGTAAGTACATACTGTGAGCGCTCCCCAATAGGAGTCATATGGTTAACAAGCATCCGTCATTTCAATATTCTAAATCTAACAAGACAGACCTTTAGGAGGACATGTTTGTTTGTTGTTTACGCTTCAGTCAGATAAGAAGATCAATATGCTTTTTCATGTGTGTCTGCTCCATCAATAGGTCAGCCACTCAAAAATGCCAATGTGCTTTAATTTGCTCTGTTATTTACACAACTATTTTATTTTCTTAAATTTAAAGGATTTGGTTATTTTAGAGTCTGGTTTGTTTTTTTTGGGGGGGGGGGGGGTTTGCCGAATTTGCAAGACATTTCCAAAGTGAGGGTGGATTGCCATTCATTTTCTATAGCGGTGATTTGTAACCGGGAACAACAAAGTTGATTAAAACACTCAAAATTCAACGAAAGAGGTGCTCTTCACTTTTATATGTTCAAGTGCATAGTGTGGAGGATGTCATCAGGCCTCGAGGCCATTGGATGTAAAACAGAATATTTATGAGTTTTTTAATTTGTAAAAAACGAACACGACTGTCATGGTCGGACGGTCCTTCCCGGGCGACCTGCCTGTGTGTATATGTGTGCGTGTGTTTCTCTCTCTCCTCCTCCTCCACCCAGCGGTGACACACCTGCACCTAATTTGCCACCCAGCTGTCACTAATCATCCTTCGTTGTGGGCTGAGGTATTTAACAGTGTGTCCAGATGGCAGTCGATGCTGGATTTTACTTGAAGCTCGGTAGTAAAGAGTGTTTTGTGACTTGCAACTTAGCTTTAGCTGGCTAGCCTTCTCACCTGTTGTTTTTGCTCGTTTGTAGGAGGAAGAGATACGGAGCTGGAGGTTGGAGAAAAGGAGCCCGCGGGATTAAGCTATCGGAGCAGAACACACACTCGGAAAATCACCTGCGGTGCACCTGGGAGTTTGGAGAAGATCACTGTTGGACTTTGCACTTCACTTTGTGTTTTGAGACTGTTTTTGGGCACTGTAAATAAACGCACTGTGTACTTCGCATCCAGAGCTCCGCGACTGAGTCCGTATTTTCCCATTACCCGTGACAGAACAATCCAGCCAGCAATGGAGCTCGCGCTTCAAGCTGAACGGTTGGAACGGCATGAAAAGATGCTGCAGCATGTGGCTACAGGTGGTATCTGAACTGAAAGGTATGTTGCTTGCTACACCTAGAGCACTCGTTCATCCACCAGAGCCCCCTACACAACCACAACCACCAGTAGAGCTTCTAAATGTATCAGCGGCCTGTCCCCTTCCTCCATCTCCACCTCCGCCACAGCGAGAACACACATTACCTGTACCTGAAAAATTCAGTGGAGATTTGGACAAAAGCCGGGGATTTTTGACTCAGTGCTCTCTGATTTTTAGGCAGCAGACTCGAGCTTATGCCTCTGATATTGCTAAGATCACCCTCATGGTGGAGCTCATGACCGGACGAGCACTGCTCTGGGCTCAAGCAGTCCTGAGCGCCCAACCTTCCATCTCATATAGTGATTTTTTTTTGAGCAAATTTCGGTGTGTGTTTGACAAAAGATCTAAACCTGACAGTGCTGCTCATCGCATGGTTACTTTAAAGCAGGGCCGGTGGAGCGTGGCAGACTTCTCCGTGGACTTTTGGATCTTGGCCGAGGAGACGGGCTGGGAGGAAAAGGCGCTATGGGGAGCATTCCTAAACAGCTTAAATGAGAATGTCAAACGTGAGTTGGCCACTAAAGAGCTTCCTAAATCGTTAAGTGCCCTGGTTAACATGTGTATCAGTCTAGACGACCATATGCGGGAGTTTGGCAGGCGGACTGGAGATGGGCGAAGGTCAGTAGGGGGCGTAGTTCCGGCTGGACTCCCATCTCTCGAGTGGAGAGAGGAGGGACCGGACTCACCTGCTGACGAGGAGCAACCCATGCAGCTGGGACGGACTAAATTCACCCGGAGCAGAAGACAACTGGTGGGTGAGTGTTTTGTGTGTGGGAAGAAGGGGCATTTCGAGGACGCCTATCCCTCACGGCTAAAAGACTCAGCCCGTCAGTAAAGGTGGGGATACTGACGGGTGCACCGGTGAATACATTCCTCCACCTCAGCTGCCACGCTAAATTATGGTTTCTTTCCTGCACCCATTCTTGTGATGCACTAATAGACTCGGGAGCTGAACAAAGTTTTTTGGATGAGAAAACTTCTTTTTACAGCGAAAAAAAACCCCCTAAACTTCCAAGCAAGCACCGAGTGCGCTACGATGTAATGGGAAACTCACAGAGAAACTCGCGGATTCTTCCACTGACCGCTGTGGCACACCTGTACCAGGGCAAACCTCCACCTACGCCACTCCTGCTTTACAGGTGAAAATAGAGCAACAGGACCGCTAGTCTTTGATTTTATATATTTCCTGCTGTGTTTTAATTGCATCTATTTGAAAGACAGTGTAAACACACACAAAAAAAATTTATGTGCTGGAATGTGCAGAAAATAAGTTTAAGTGTTAAACAAATTTCTTCCAGTCAGAGAATGTTGCATATAATTAAATTTTTGCTTGATGCATAAAGTTAAAAGGTTAAAACTAATAAAACAAATTTTAAAAAGACACTTTTCCATTTGATTACATTTTGTATGATGGATTATGCAGAAAAAGTAGAATTGGGCTGAAAGATCTATCGTTTTATCACCTATTCAGGTTATAAATCGTGTTTTTAAAAAGTAACTAAGTCACTAAGTAATTAATTACTTTTGAAAATAAGTAATCAGTAAAGTAACGGGATTACTTTTTTGGGGAAGTAATCGGTAATTAGTTACTGATTACCTTTTTCAAGTAACTTGACCAACACTGGCGCTTAATGGCAGGCCTTTAGCTGCTATCACTCACCGCACTCAAGAAATCACACTCACTCTCTCCGGCAATCACACTGAACAGATGTTCCTGTTTCTCTTCAAGGCACCTGATACACCCTTAGTTTTGGGATTTCCCTGGTTCCAGCGACACAATCCACAGATTGATTGAGCCAAGGGATTTGTCGTGGGGTGGAGCACCCGTTGCCATGAGCAGTGTTTACGCTCTGCGGTGCCGGGTTGCATGTCAGACGATCCTGCGGGGCCGCCCACTCGCCCCGACTTGTCAACCGTGCCCACTGAATATCATGATCTAGGTCGAGTCTTTAGCAAAGACGGGGCCCAATTGCTGCCCCCCCATCGTCCGTACGACTGCGGGATTGATTTGCTCCCAGGCGCCCCCTTGCCCACTAGCCGACTCTACAGTATCTCGAAACCTGAGCGCGAGTCTATGGAGCGCTACATTACCGACTCCCTGGCAGCAGGCATCATCTGTCCCTCCACCTCTCCCTTGGGCCCAGGCTTCTTTTTTGTTGAAAAGAAAGATAAGACCCTACGCCCCTGCATTGACTATCGGGGACTGAACAAAATCACTATCAAAAACAAATATCCTCTACCTCTGCTCGCCTCAGCTTCTGAACTCCTTCAAGGAGCCACTCATTTCACCAAACTTGATCTCCGCAATGCTTATCACCTGGTCCGCATCCGCGAGGGGGACGAGTGGAAGACGGCCTTCAACACCCATCTGGGCCACTTCGAGTACCTGGTAATGCCGTTCGGACTCATTAACGCCCCTGCCATTTTCCAAGCCCTGGTAATTGATGTTCTACGAGATTTTTTGAACCACTTCGTGTTTGTTTACCTTGACGACATTCTGATTTTCTCCAGATCCAGAGCTGAGCATGTTAAGCATGTGAGACTGGTGTTGCGCCGCCTGCCGGAGAATCGGCTGTTTTGTAAAGCGGAAAAATGTGAGTTTCATGCCTCAACTGTCTCTTTTCTGGGTTTCATCATTGAACAGGGCCGGTTGCGAGCGGACCCGGCCAAGGTCAAAGCTGTGTTTGAGTGGCCTGCACCCGGAAGGAGTTGCAAAGTTTTCTGGGATTCAGCAACTTCTACAGACGTTTCATCCGGGACTTCAGTAAGGTAGCATTGCCTCTCACACAACTCGCATCGTCCAAACAGCTGTACCTGTGGTCTCCAGCAGCTCAGCAAGCATTCGACCGTCTCAAGAGCCTGTTTGCCTCGGCCCCCATCCTGGCCCAGGCTGACCTCGCCCTGCCGTTCGTGGTGGAAGTGGACGCTTCTGATTCGGGAGTTGAGGTGGTTCTCTCTCAGCGCAAGGAAGGTAAATTACACCCCTGTGCCTTTTTCTCCCGTCGGCTCACTCAAGCTGAAAGGAATTATGACGTGGGCGACCGGGAGCTTCTTGCCATCAAATTGGCGCTGGAGGAGTGGCGGCACTGGTTGGAGGGGAGCGAACATCCTGTTATCATGTGGACGGACCACAAGAACCTCACCTACCTCCAAGCGGCTAAGCGCCTGAACGCCCGACAGGCCAGGTGGGCATTGTTTTTTGCACAGTTTAACCTAACCATTACCTACAGGCCCGGGTCCCGGAATACGAAACCAGACGCCTTGTCACGCCAGTTCGCGCCAGACATAGACCCTGAGGAGAAGGAGAGGCCCATTCTGCCGGCCTCATGCATTGTGGGGACCTTCACCTGGGAGATAGAAAGGGTGGTCTGAGATGCTCAGCGACAAGAGCCTGACCCCGGCACCGGTCCAGCAGGTAGATTGTACGTTCCCTCAGCGGTCAGGGGTAAGGTGGGCACACTGGGCACACACCGCACGGTTTACCTGCCATCCGGGCAGGAACCGAACTGTCACCTTTCTACAAAGACTGTTTTGGTGGCCCTCTCTCTCTCAGGACGTCCGGGAGTATGTGGCCGCATGTCCTGTGTGCGCCCGAAATAAGACGTCCAACTCCCCTCCATCGGGACTCCTCAGACCACTGCCTGTCCCCAGCCGGCACGTCGCTCTGTACTTCATCACTGGCCTCCCTCCGTCCTCTGGTAAAACTGTTATACTCACCATCATTGACTGTTTTTCTAAGGCTACCCATTTTGTTGCCCTTACCAAACTTCCCACCGCTCTAGAGACTGCCCAGCTCTTGACCCAACATGTTTTCCTGGTGTGCCCAATGGCCAGTCCACCTATGCGGTCAGCTGGTGGGTAACAGGCATCTCCGAAAACGTTAGAGCACTTATGCAAATATGTGATGTCTTGATAAATCGAGCAGATATTTGAAGTTTACACAGCACCATTCTCACATGAAAATATCTTAAAAGTTTATTTTGTGACCCAGAAAGAGTAATATTTCAAACTCCGCCACTGCCTCGTTTGAGTTTTGGATGAAATGCATTCTGGTATATTGCATTTCGTCATTTCGAGCTGATTAGAGACGAAAGCAGCCAATCAGAGTTTTTTGCATCCATGTCTGTGATTGGCTGGTTTTGTGGGACAAATATAACGGTGTAACAGAAAGAGTTGAGCGCGCATGGGCAGAAATGTTGAGAGCGCAAGCAGCACATTGCGAGCAAGCGCAAATGCAAAAACTGAGCGAGAGGGGCTGCTAGTGTGTGTGTGTGTGTGTGTGTGTGTGGATAATAACAAACACTGAAATACATTTTTTGCACCCAGCAAATAATTTTGTTCACTCAAATTTAGCTTTTCTTTGCTCAAAATGCAACACTTGCACCTGCAATTTTTTTTTTACGTGCCCTCAGAATAGTGGCAGAAAAATAACGCCATAAGTATGTCCATCGTCTTCCGTTTCTCCATCTCTCACCCTCAGCCAATCACAGAAACACTGCTGCTTAGAGGACACTGAGTGCAACAAGTAATAATAATAATGGATTGCATTTATTTAGTGCTTTTCGAGACCCTCAAAGCGCTTTACAATTCCACTATTCATTCACTCTCACATTCACACACTGGTGGAGGCAAGCTACAGTTGTAGCCACAGCTGCTCTGGGGCAGACTGACAGAAGCAAGGCTGCCATATTGCGCCATCGGCCCCTCTGGCCATCACCAATAGGTGAAGTGTCTTGCCCAAGGACACAACGACCAAGACTATCCAAGCCGGGGCTCGAACCGGCAACCTTCTGATTATAAGACAACCTGCCAACTCTTGAGCCACGATCCCCCAAAAGCAGAAGTGTCTTCTGCTTTTTCTATTGAGTGCTACCTTTAGGTGTTGCCACAGAAGATTGTCTCCCTCCATCTCACTCTATCCTTAGCATCCTCCTCTGGTATACCAACCATCTGCATATCCTCCTTCAATCTTTTCTGTGGTCTACCTCTTTTCTTCCTGTCTGGGAACTCCATATTCAACAACCCTCCTCTGCACATGCATGTCCAAACTTTTTCAGGCTTGCCCGTCTTTGTCTCTAAAACACCCAATCTGAACTTTTCTTCTAATCTAATCTTCATTCTAATCTTGTCCATCCTCAGGCCCAATGAAAATGCTCAACTTTATTTCAACTCTGCCACCTTCAGCTCAGTCTCCCGTCTTTTTGACAGTGCCATCGCCTCCACACCCTAAATCATGGGAGGTCTCACCACCATCTTGTAAAGCTTCCCTTTCACTCTTGCTCCTATCTTTTTGTCACAAATCACTGCTGAAGTTCATCCCCACCCAGCCTGTGTCCCCTTCAATCTTCTCTTCTAAACACATTTTCAGTATTTAGTAAATATATTTGTTATCTTAATTTCATGATCTTGTTAAATAATCAAGGTTACTTTTTAACTGGTAAAAATGTGGGTTTGGCTATAATTAAACCCCTCTAATAGTTCAGGTTATTTAAGTATTTTTGATTTGTGCTTATTTATTTCAGAGGTCTGATTCTGGTTCTTCTTTCCACCTTTGGAAGACATATTTCATGACAACCAGGATTTCAACATATCTTGTGGTTTACACAGATGTGGCACCTTTCTCTGGCTGCTCACATGTACTAACCAGCTGCCACATTCCAGAAAGATTCACAGTATCTGATGTTCTCCATGTCCAAGCCATTCTCAGGTCTGCTCCCCAGGTCTAATTATCACTTACACCGATCAGTTTATCAGTATTTACAGGATATATACCACAACCTTTCAAGGTGAACTGCTAATTAAAAGCCTGTGTTCAGCCTCATGCAGCATCCAACACCTTTTAATGCTGCATTGAATACAACAATATTGTATTACAGAGATTAGAACACTCCATAGGTATTAAAGGAAATGCACTGCAATGGTTTGAATCATATCTATCTGATAGACTCCAATTTGTTCATGAATTCACACATGAATTTAATCAAGGAGCTCCACAGAGTTCTGTCATGAGATTTTATTTACATTATTTATGATTCCCCCGAGGTAACATTATCAGAAAACACACCGTACAATTTCATCACTTATTTCATCAAGTTATTCTAAAAATAATACACTACATATTAAATACATGGTTTTCTTTATGTTAGGGCTTTGAATATCAAGGGTGAGGAGAGACTGAAAAACTATAACTAAAAGGGGGTAAAAAAAGATGAATAAGAATGAAGCTGAAATTCAACTAAAAGTAGTCAGGTCAGGTCAGCAAGAAACATCCCTTTCCAATTAATGCCTCTAATTACATGGAATAATACAAGCTATTCTATGCACTGAACATGAAGACCTAGCAATCTTCCTGAATGAGCCAGAAATGAATACTCCATCAGGCCTATTTGTATGATAACAATGTTGCCAAAATGACAGCATCAATTTCTACCTCTGAAAAATGGAAGCGCCGCATTTTCATACGAACAATCAAAACCTAATCAGTTGAATTTCCACTGTAGCAAATTAAGCGTGGAGTGGAAATTATACAATTGTCCTGTAAAAATATGCCAGTAATCACTTAAATTGAGCAGGAAAACAAAAATCAGCAACAAAAGGCCTTTAGACATACTGTGTGCTGGATCGAGTGTGAGAGTGGGTGCCTCGGCTCATCAGCGGAACATTATGAATAACTGAGGTCTGCGCGTAGTGTTGTATTAAAATGGGGTTTTTTGTGTGTGGAAATGCTTAAAAAGAAACTATAATGCTATACATAGCTACATCATTACCATTTTTTTTGTGTATTTCACACTGTCGAACCCGATCTTGCTCTGCCTTTTGTGAGATGTGCTGTATGCGCGTATTCTTCTTGTATTAACAGCTGCTGTCTATGTGCCAAGTCAATATTAGCTCAGTCTGGGAATTGGAGCACGGAGGAGAGAAGTAAGGAGAAAACACCCCAATTAAAGCTCAGTGATGAAAGAGGCGGAAAGCAGTGGGAAGTAAAGAAAATGAGAGGTCAAAAAGTGTATGAGTTAAAAACAAGGGACAAAGAAAGGGAACGAAAGTTGATGTTTATGTCAACTGCGTTTGAGGGGGACAGAATGAGTGGAACAGAAGAGATCCCAATGAAAGAGCATCCAGATGCTACCTTCATATTTCATCAACTTCCTTTTTTCATCTTTAATTTTTTTTTTAAAGTTCAATTATTTAGTCAGTCTCATTAATAGATATGAATGCAGCGTGTACAGTCTCTGTGCCAGACATTTGATCTCTTCTGGCTCTGAGCATCCGATTGGTGGCGGGGGACGGGAGATATAGTGGGTATTGTTTTTTTCCCCCTCTTTCATGATGGCCAGCACTTTAGACACTGAAGTAGTTTGGTGGTGTCTGCATGCCTAGAAACGTTTACTCGTCATTATGTAACCTCCCTCTTACACACACACACACACACACACACACACACACACACACACACACACACACACATATTGTATGTGCATATTGTATCGCAGTGGGAGCGGCATTAATAAAGGAGGATTAAAAATCTCATGGCCTTTCACTGTCATAAGTCATTATTTTACCACTTTCCTTCTGTTTATTATTTTATGATCGTGCAATGTTACAGCCGTGCTGTCTGTCTGTACATGGTCAAAACTGTATTGCTTATGTAAGTACTACAGTGCAACGTGACTATAAAAGCCGTGAACAACTCAGTGTTCAACTTTTTTTTTTCATCTATTACTGATGAATACTTAAGGTTGGTTTTACCAAACTCTAATTAGCCTTGCCCTTAGCTCCCCTTGCAAGAAGGACCCTCATCTGATTTTGCATTTCCACAAGTGTCTTCACAATTTCACCGCCACATAATGACACTTGGTTAGGATGTCTTGCATCACATTTCAGAGCCTGACCATATATCTTAAAATGGGTTATGCTGTGAGATATATACTACTACTGCTACTTCTAATAATAATAATAATAATAATAATAATAATAATAATAATAATAATAATAATAATAATAACACAATTCTGGTATTTTTGTCACTACTTACTGTTACTATCTCATTAACTTGAGGTTGTGTTTTGCATCTGTATAGTTTAGCACTTTGCAAGTATAGTCACTTAGTCACAGCTTGAAAATACTAACATAGTGACTTAAATAATAATCTTGAGACTTTATTTATGTTCATATTCTGTCTATGATTGTTTATACATTTGGTTTTTGTTTTGTTTTTTATTTTCTTTCACCGTAGAATCTGCAGTTGTTTTCACTTTTTCATGATTTTTTTTAATGTTTCTAACACAGAAGCATAAAACTCTACTGGAAAATTTAGTGGTTGGTTTAAACACAACACCAACTATTAGCAAGTTTGCAGCTATAAAGGCAGAAACTAACATTAAAAACTCTGTTAGTGTCACGATCTGGTTATAGGGACTCAAACGCAGAGCGGTTAGATGTCTCCAAAATGCAGTTTATTTACAGTTCCAGTGCACAATATATATACAGTGAAGGGAATCCAAAACTCCAGGGAATAGCAGGGAAAAATGTCTTGCATTAGGTAAATACGTCAGCGCTGGACTGGTTTAAGTTGCTTTATCCATCCATCCATCCATCTTCCGCTTTATCCGGGGCCGGGTCGCGGGGGCAGCAGGCCCCAGGCCAGCCGAGAGATATAATCTCTCCAGCGTGTCCTGGGTCTGCCCCGGGGCCTCCTCCCGGTGGGACATGCCTGGAACACCTCACCCAGGAGGCGCCCAGGGTGCATCCTTGTCAGATGCCCGAACCACCTCAGCTGGCTCCTTTCGATGTGGAGCAGCAGCTGCTCTACTCTGAGCCCCTCCCGGATGGCCGAACTTCTCACCCTATCTCTAAGGGAGAGGCCAGCCACCCTTCGGAGGAAGCTCATTTCTGCCGCTTGTATCCGCGATCTCGTTCTTTCGGTCACTACTCACAGCTCCTGGCCATAGGTGAGGGTAGGGACGTAGATCGACCGGTAAATTGAGAGCTTCGCTTTTACACTCAGCTTCCTCTTCACCACGACGGACCGGTGCAGCGTCCGCATTACTGCAGCTGCAGCCCCAATCCGTCTGTCGATCTCCGGCTCCCTTCTCCCATCACTCGCGAACAAGACCCCGAGATACTTGAACTCCTCCACTTGGGGCAGGAACTCATCCCCGACCCAGAGTGGGCACTCCACCCTTTTCTGGCTGAGAACCATGGCCTCAGATTTGGAGGTGCTGATCCTCATTCCCGCTGCTTCACACTCGGCTGCGAACCGTTCCAGTGCGAGCTGGAGGCCCTCACCTGATGAAGCCAACAGAACCACATCATCTGCAAAAATCAGAGATGAGATTCTGAGGCCACCAAAGCGAAAGCCCTCCGCCACTTGGCTGCGCCTAGAAATTCTGTCCATAAAAATTATGAACAGAACCGGAGACAAAGGGCAGCCCTGGGGGAGCCCATCACCCACCGGGAACGAGTCCGACTTATTGAACCAAGCTCTTGCAACGGTTGTATAGGGATCGAATGGCCCGTAGCTTTATCTTTTTTCTTTTTATTCTTTGCTGCTAACTATCATCCTGTAGTTTCAGAACCATCTGAACTGCAACTGTACCTCTATGATTCTAAGCACGCGTTGTTTCAGCAGGTCTCTGTAGTAAAATGGTTCTCTAAAAAAATAATTACCAAAAAAAAAAAACCAGTGACAATGTTCCAAAGCGCAGACTGACATAATCTTATGTTTGCTTTGTCAAGCCAAAGTTAATTAGAGCTTTGGTAGACTCTGCACTCTGATGGGATTTATTCAACAACAATAAGTCTTATCACAATGAGCATCACACTGACTGCAGGGGTCCACACTGGTTACATTTCAGTGGATTAGTTTTACACCTACAGGAGATCACAGTGAACCTTTTTTTTTTTGTCAGTAGACAAAAAACACTGTCACTATCATAAATAATTCTGAGGGTTTATAATAATTAGAATTAAGATTATAAAATAAATATAACAACAACTCTACAAAGTCTTTTTTTCTTGGTTGGTTGCTTTTTCACTCAAGCACAGAAAAGAGATGAACCAGTGTCTACACATGACTCAGCAAAGAAGTATTCGCAAATTGTATATTTAGGTACTTTGTTATTTGCAACCTATTTTCTGAGAGACATAAAATAATATCTTTTCACCAAGAAAGGGATCCTTAAAGAGCTGAAAACTTAGTATATCTCTGCATGGGATGCCTTCCCATGTGGAAAAAAAATAGAAAAACCTTATAAAAGACTTGCATCAGATGTGGCCTACTTCATGGCCTAGTGAATCATATAAGGCTTTTATGATTTACTCATGAAAGTGGCCACTTTCATATATTGTTTTAGTAAGTATCCAAAACATACAAGTTTCATTTATATAATTTTTGTAGGGATCTTATATCTGTTTTCACTCTTGTATGCTTTTCATACAAGTTTCACACAAGACAGATACAAACTTTATAAGATTTATATATATCTTTTCCATATGGGTTGTGTCTTCAAAAAATGGTGGACACTGGAAAAGTGGAGGACAAAAGAAGAAGTGGGAGGCAGAAGAGCAGTGTCTGAGAGTTACGTCTTTAAAACTTAAAAAACAAGTCACTGAAACATGCATTTGAGCTTCAACATTTTAGGTACATTTAGGCACTGAAATGTGTATGTTGGGTTCAAGCACTCAAAAAAAATGCTTTTTTAGGTTAAGAGACACAGTGAAAAACTTCCATTATTCTCCACTTTCATTCTCAAGATAAATAATCACCCTGGTGCAGCAACTGACACCCTGTGATATGTCTTTAGTAGGTGTTTAAAAAGAAATCAAGAATAGCCCTTGAAAAGGTATATTAAGTGTGTCCTTTCAACTAGACTGCACACCTTGCCAACTTCCACTCGTGACTGGGGTGCTGCAGGATTTGGCCCATGAGTCCAACCATATGTTCCTGCCAGCATGAGGCATCTATCATGGCCACATGAGAACTGCTTCACCCACTGCCAAATTGGAAGTTCACATGCAGTGAACATACTCAACACCATAAGTGCACTGATTGATGACTAAGACATAAGGTGAAGTGACCTAAAAAGATCTGTCCTCAATATTTTGTTGTCGCTGCAAGTGTATTTAGTATTTAGTATTTATTTATTTATTGTCATTGTCAAGAACAATGAAATTGCGTTTGGGGCTTCCATACAACCCCAAAAAAAGAAGAAAATAATAAATACCCCTTAAAACCCAAGTGTACATATTTAACCCAGTGTGACTCCAATGCAATAAGACAATCCTTAGCAATAATGTTCGTAGAAATTGTGTGTGACCCATTTAAATTAGTAGTTAAAGTATCTGGTGGTTAAAGGTTCATATTTAATGAGCATTTAGAGATGGGGATGTATTTCTATGGTGTGGACCACCTCTGGCCCATGAAAATAGATGGCATGTGAAAGTCATAAGGAAAATCGACAGACTTTTCCAGCATTAAAGTTAGAGCAGTGACTGTCTGATTGATAGGATTTTTCTTTTAAAATGATAGCATGGGGGGAAAAAGCTCATGTCTAGCCGCCTTGAGTGCTTTATAAAAGTATTATGATTTCTTTTAATGAGCTGATGTCCCAGAGGACATAAAACTACATTATCTTACTGCATTTTCGGTTAGAAACATCTCAAGTTCGGGGCTGCCAAAGTTAACACATCTGCCTCATTTCTAAGACAGAACACCATCTTGAAGATGTGAGTCTAATTTAATGTAAAAGTACATTTTCATATTGATTAGACAAACCTGTAAATAACTGCTCACTGCTTCCTGTCCTTATGCACTGCTGCGTGTATAAATTGCCATTACAAATTCCTATTGAAAATGGGAAGCAATCCTTGTTTGATCAGGTGGAAACAAACAAAGATGAAAATGAATTTAAAATGTGATTATTTTGCTGATGAAGGGGTAACGAAAAAGTTCACCTTTCATTGATGTGAACTCTGTTTTGAACTTTTTGAAATTCAAAGGTTTTGTGTTTATTTTAGTAGATTGGTGTATTAGTAATAAACACTTCAAAAGGACAGCCTTAAAACCGTGTTCTTTTTAAAGGCCAGCTTGGTGTGAATGCTTATAGGGGGAATAGTTGGCTGATCCATGTAAAGGCCAATGCCAAAATAAGCTCCTTTTTGACAGAGAAGTAAAAGAATGATCTTGTTTTTGACACTTGGAAAATGAGATTTTTGATTATTAAATAACTTTCTTTCCTCATGTCTATATCTACTATTCTCTGATATACTTTAATTATGTGGTATTGGGCATTTTGTCTTAGTTTTTGGTAAATAAATAATATATTGTGCTGTTTTTCATCCCAGTTTGTATTTCCCCAATTTTAAGACCTGGCAATAGATATATAGAGATATTTTTTTTTTTATCATCTACTGAAATATAAAGGCTCAGAATTCTTCCATGACTGTACTAGTATCTTCATGCATCACTTCCATACTAATAGAGCATAAACTTAAACTCATTCAAATGTATAAATGGTACATTTTGCAGGAAGTATGAATATTGTTGCTTCCTTGGCAGTCTTTAGACTTAATAAGTGGTAAAAAGAAATAAATAAACAAGGATGTGCAAAACTGACTTTTAACTTTCTTCTTCTGTTAAAACCTGAATTCAATGTTTGACAGGCTTCAGGGTAAACACATGCTCATGTGTTCTGCTCTTCACAAATACCATATTTTCCTATATATTGCTGCATTAGAAATTGTTAAAGGGCCCTTCCAAGGTTGCAATATATAATGATTGATTACACAAACACATACACACAAGCAGAACTTTGTTAACTGATGGTTGATAATAAAGGTGAATACTGAGCCCAGGGTTTGAGCCGTATTGACAAGTTAGTATGCTCAGGTCAATACAGTGATCAAGGCATCTCATCAATTCAGTTCAATTTCAATTCAATTTTATTTATATAGCACCAAATCACAACATAAGTCGCCTCAAGGCGCTTCATAGATACAAAGAAAAACCCAACAATCATATGACCCCCTATGAGCAAGCACTTTGGCAACAGTGGGAAGGAAAAACTCCCTTTTAACAGGAAGAAACCTCC
This sequence comes from Astatotilapia calliptera, assembly GCF_964374335.1. Taxonomy (NCBI): domain Eukaryota; kingdom Metazoa; phylum Chordata; class Actinopteri; order Cichliformes; family Cichlidae; genus Astatotilapia; species Astatotilapia calliptera. The sequence goes on from NC_137423.1 coordinate 15,819,746, forward strand.
GGCAGAACCAGGCTCAGGGAGGGGCGGACATCTGCTGCGACCGGTTGGGGTGAGAGAAGGAAGACAGGATAAAAGACATGCTATGGAAGAGAGACAGAGGTTAATAACAGATATGATTCAATGCAGAGAGGTCTGTTAATACATAGTGAGCGAGAAAGGTGTGCAAGAGGTGCTTGTGTGCATCAGTCTGGAGTCTCAGGGGAAAGCATGGCATTGACTATTATTGGACTTGCTTGCATTTGAAGTATTTATTTTTTTCATTTCTTTTTTAACAAATTAATTTCATATACTACAGTTAACAAGTATTTCATTTAATTTTAGCAATCTGTTCGGTTCAGTTTTAAGTTCTTCTGTATCAAGAGGAGCAAGTTAAAATGGTCCCTTAGAAAAAATTCAACTGGGTTACATAAAATTATTTGTATCAGTGCAAACAATAACAATGTTTAGTCCACCTTAGTTTCGATGTTATAACTGCACAATTATTATCTGTCAAATTAGCAGATTTTTTTAGGTTTGAATAATTATCTTATGTTAGCGTAACAGTGAATGCTTGTGTTTACAGTTCAAACTTTCTCTCCTGAGTGTATTTAACACCCACTAACTGAGCAGTTATTTGCTGTTAAACCAGCATAATTATGTAATTTGAATAATCCCATTAGAATGTCATATATTCTAATTATTCTAATATTATATCTGCCAAACCGATGTCCAGCATATTAGGACTAACATTTATGCTGCTAATCTTAACATCATCACTAAGAAAAAATTTTTATACTATAGGCTCAGTTTTGATAATAATAAATGCATTTTGTCCCTATACATTAACTAGATAGTTATGACTTATTTACCACATTTCTTTCAAGCTGCTGTAGCCATTCTCTCTTGCTTTACCTGCTTGGCTCTCCCCTCTCTTCCAGGTCCCAGTGTGCTACTGAAATAGAGGAGTTATGATTTGATGATCATTACCAGCTGCACTAGCCAGCCTCTCCTGGCACACCCGCTGAACTCACACCCCTCCCCTGCACCTGAGCTAGAGACCCCACCCCAACACAATGGCATATTGCAGTAGCTGAAGTGGCAGTGATCCCAGCACACTGTGGGTTCAAGGTGTTCTGTACTTGATCCACTTAAGAGAGGATCAGAAGTTCCCAAAAACTATAGTGGAGCCGTAGCCTCTGTGACATGCATGCCAACAGGGATTTCATCAGGTCTGAATTTTAGTGTGGCAGATTTCCAAAAGCTGTGCATACCGTTTGCTAACACAAAATGTAACCAGTTCAAAAATCATAGCCTGACCTGACAAATCTCCATTTCATGCTATTTGGTGTTACCAACATTAGGCTATGAAACCAGCCTGTTGTGGTTTCATAGAGTACTGTTTTGAGTACTCGACAAGTAATGGGGGGATTTTTCCTTTACACACTTTGGGCCCATTACTACTGTACCAATCAGTCATGGTCTGAATGCCATGGTATGTGGGAATGGCAGCCCATCTTATTACTGCCATAACCCATTGTGTCACAACTACCTTGGGCATCACTGAGATACACCAGTGAGTTTGACATTATTTTCATTCTTGGCACATAAAATAAATTGTTGATTTAGCTCTGGTGACTGTGGGCCACTAAAGTACACTGAAATCATAACCCTTTGTCACGGTCTGCGGGAGGCAGACCGAATGGACAATGAGTGGAGGACTCAGGTGCGGACACTGACGAAAAATGAGCGTTTATGATAAGAGAGCATACAAAAATTAAGCAAAACTAAGAAAACTATGAATAAACTATTACAAGACTAGAGAGACTGTGAAAGCTATGAACGCTCATGTGGTTTCTTTCTTTCTCTTGTCTTTCACTGCTGTGGTCACCTACTCCCCCACTCACCTACAAACAACACCCTCTATTTCTCCATATTTTCACAACACGATCACGCAAACACATCAGCTCAACGGCAGCACATTCACAACAGCCTCACAGCACGCACAGACTTGCAGGACACATAAGCAAGCCACGCTTGTTCATATTAGTGAATATTCACACACATAGTCAGACTTATGGAGTCTCTCACCACACTTCTTTTTCTCTTTCTATTTACAAACAAGGGATGTTTCCATATTCTCTCCACCTGTCTAAACGAAACACCCAGCATACATCATTAAACATACACGCACAATTAAGGGCATGCTGAGGTTTGTCACATGGAATGTAAATGGAGCTGGCACCAGAGGAAAGAGGTTAAAAATATTTAACCAGCTTAAAAAACTACAGGCAGATGTTGTTTTATTACAAGAAACTCACAAACCTGTCACAGGTTTAAATGAACTTAAAACACCTGAGTTTCCTAACGTGTTTGCAGCCGGTTATAATTCTAGACAACGGGGAGTAGCAATTTTAATACATAAAAATGTTAATTTTACAGTACTCGATACAGTTATAGATCCAGAGGGTAGATTTCTAATTATTAAACTATCAATATTGAACAAAAAACTATGTATTGTTAGTATATATGGTCCAAATGTTGATGAACCCTCATTCTTCCACGGTTTTTTTAGTGCACTCTCTGAACACCTTGATTACACACTCATTCTTGGCGGTGACCTCAACCTTGGACTAAATGAAGAAATGGATAGGCTCAACACAACAGGAACTCAGCGTAATTGGCAGTCCACAAATATAATCAAACAGTATATGAACGACTTTGGTCTTTGCGATGCATGGCGCTCTCTTCACCCCACCAGTAAGGAATATACTTTTTTCTCGCATGTTCATCACTCTTACTCTCGTCTGGATTATTTTTTGGTCAGCAGCTCACTGCTGTGTGACATTTCAGACACTGAGATTCATCCTATAGCTGTCAGCGATCATGCTCCTGTATCTTTAACACTAATGCACAAGAATAATACTACGCCAAGTAAAAACTGGAGATTTAATATATCACTACTTAAAGATGAAGACTTTATTAAATACTTTAAAAAGGAATGGACTTCATATTTAGACTTTAATGACACTCCCGGAATATCTGCTTCTGTTCTATGGGAAGCAGGGAAAGCTGTGATGAGAGGTAAAATAATTTCTTTCTCATCACACAAAAAGAAAGAAGAAAACAAAAATATTCAGGAATTAGAAAAAAACATCAAATCACTAGAAGAAGCCTACGCGTCCCACCAAGATCAGGAAACATTGAACAAAATATGCAAAACAAAACTAGAATTAAATGAAACTATTAATAAAAAAACACAATTCCTTATACAAAGACTTCGCTTGCAGAATTTTGAACACAGTAACAAATCAGGTCGATTTCTAGCTAACCAGCTAAAAATAAATAAAGAAAAAACAACTATATGTGCTGCTAAAGATTTATCGGGGAACACAATATATGATCCTGGAAGAATAAACAACATTTTTAGGGATTTCTATGAAACTTTATACTCACCACAAATAAACCCATCTAAAAATGAAATTGATCTGTTTCTTGACAACGTAACTCTTCCAAAATTACTAGACAGTCAAGCAATGGAACTGGATTCGCCACTGACGCCAAGTGAACTCCAGGAAGCCCTGATAAGTATGCCCAATAATAAGGCTCCAGGTCCAGACGGCTTCCCTGCAGAATTCTACAAAGAATTCTGGACAATTTTGGCACCAGTATTCCACAGCATGTTGCAGGAAATCGAGGAAAAGGGCAGACTACCACCAAATATGAATTCTGCCAACATTAGTCTCCTGCTAAAACCAGGCAAAGACCCTTTATTTCCCTCAAGCTATCGTCCAATTTCTCTTTTAAATGTAGACCTTAAAATAATCTGCAAAGCTCTCTCAAAGAGATTAGAGAAAATGACCCCCCTCTTAATTCATCCTGACCAAACTGGTTTCATAAAAGGTCGGCACTCCTCAACAAACACTCGTAGATTACTTAATTTAATAGACTACTCATACGATAAAAACATCGAAGCCATAATATTATCTCTAGATGCAGAAAAAGCATTTGACAGAGTTAATTGGAAATTTTTATTCGCAACTTTACACAAATTTGGTTTTGGAAACTCTTTCATAAACTGGATAAGAATATTATACAATTCCCCAACGGCTCGTATCAGAACAAATGACCAGACATCCTCCAGCTTCTGTCTCCTGAGGGGCACCAGACAGGGATGCCCACTCTCCCCCTCACTTTTTGCAATTTTTATCGAACCTCTAGCAGCAGCATTTAGACAGGCTACAACAATTAAGGGCATAAAATGTAAGAACATAGAACATAAAATCAGTCTCTATGCGGATGATGTGTTGCTTTTTCTGCAAAACACACAAACCAACCTCTCTGAGGTAATTACTTTAATAAACTGGTTTTCAAGAGTTTCAGATTATTCAATTAACTGGCCAAAATCTACAGTTCTCCCCATTAACTGCTCCTTCCATAATTCTTCCTCTGCCCCACTGCAATCCGGAAATATTAAATATTTAGGTATTAATATCTCTCCTAAGCTTTCAGACTTAACTAAACTAAACCACATCCCACTTCTAAAGAAAGTAGAAGGCGATCTGACTAGATGGAAATCTTTACCCATATCACTCATGGGAAGGGTCGCCACTATAAAAATGATGATCTTGCCAAAAATAAATTACTTATTTTTGATGATCCCTAACAAACCATCACAAGATTGGTTCAGATCTCTGGATTCATATATTTCCAAATTCCTTTGGAAAGATAAACCCCCGCGTATTAGCTTAAAAACGCTACAAAGAACCAAGGATAGAGGAGGATTAGATCTGCCTAATTTTCACCAATACTTCTTAGCCAACAGGCTTCAGTTCATCTCAGAATGGTTAAAACATACCTTCTTAGTTGAGCCCTGGCTAGATGTTGAACAGGCACTATGCAAGGATCTAGAGATTTCAGACCTACCATTTATTAGCTCAAACATCAAAAGACATGAATGCTTTAAAAGTATCAACATCAGCTTTTCTCTAACAGCATGGTGGGAGTTTCTAAAAATAACGGAGTCTTCATTAATCCCATGCAAACGTACACCTATCTGGAATAACCCTGACATATTACAAAACAATAATATGATTAATTTCCCAGAATGGAGTTGTAAAGGAATTAAATACTTAGAACATATATTAGAGGGAACAGAATTTATTCCATTTGACAGACTAGTTGAACAATATGGGATCAACAAGACAAGGTTTTTAGAATATCAACAAATTAAATCCATAGTAAAAAAGAAATTTAACCTCAGTCAAGTTGAATTACAAACACCACTAAGTGCGGCACATTTTCTTACTCTTAAATACCCCAAAATTTATCTAAAATATACAGAACACTTTCTAAATTAGATGAATCAATATCCCTTCCTACTGCAAAGTGGGAAGCAGATTTATCAGTCAACCTAGACCAAAACTTCTGGTCTCAGACTTGCTTAAAAACTTTTAAATTAATTAAAAATCCCAGTCTGCAATTAATACAATACAAAATACTTCATAGAGTGCACTATACAGGTCATCGGATGTTCAAGATGGGCTTTACATCTTCCAACAACTGCTCACACTGTCAAGGCAATACACCAGACAATTACATCCACGCTCTTTGGTTCTGTCCACCAGTGCAAAAGTTTTGGCGCGAGATATGTGAAGACTTATCAAAATGTCTGAAATGTAACATTCCAACCTCCCCCTTAGTGTGTTTGTTGGGCAGCTTAGATAATGTCACTTCAGAAAAGAATATAGCCCATATGATCTTCACTGCCCTATGCATAGCCAAGAAAACAGTCCTCATGAACTGGAAAAATAAAAATAATCTTAATTCTAACCAATATAGAAATGATCTATTAGATTACATTAGTCTTGACACAGCCTCTGCCACCACATTAGATCAATTGCTCTGGGCCCCTTTTATCAGCTCCATCACCTAGTGGGGGTGGGGGGTCATAGTTTGGTCCCGCCTTCACTGTTGTGATTGGTGAGGGGGTAGGGACAGGCTTAGGGCGTCGGGGGGTTCCCCGGAGGCATCTTCCTTGGGGGGCTCAACCCGGGGTAGCGGTCACGTCCGGTTGAGGGCTCTGTTGGCTCTCAGGTGACTGTTTCCTCGCGGCTGCGTGCAGCGGGGCTAGGGGAGGGTCTGTGCTGACGGACGTGGGTTACTGACCTGGCAACCTGGCTGCCCCTGGGTGGGTCCGGGATGGGCGTGAGGTTCTGGGGGTGCTCCGTCTCTGGGCTGGGGCCCGGGCCGGGCCTCGGGGGCTCTGGTCCTGGTTGGTGTGTTGCCGGGGTTGTGGGCGGGTGGGTGCATGGGGGCCCGGCCCTGGAGCAGGGTGCCGCCGGTGCATCGAGCCGCCTGGGGGGCTCTTCAACTGGTGGGGGGGATGGTCACATCTTGCAGGAGCTTTCTTCTCTCAGGAACTCTCTGCAGGAGGGGGAGATACAGGAGAGGTGGAGGAAGATCTCAGCCTGGGCGTTTACCGTCTTATGTAGTCTGGAAGATGTGTGGTTGGTGGGGTGGGTGCAGTTTTCTCTGTGGTGGGGTTGGGTGGACTGTCCAGGGCTCTGTGGAGCCGGGGGGCGCTACTGCACTGGGCCCCGGTCTGATGGGCCTGGGCCCCCCTTCCCTGGCGGGTCGCGGAGGGTGGGAGTGCCTACTGGGGTCAGCGGGGGAGCTGGCCCCAGGGACCCAGCCAACATTTATATGTGGGGCCCATATGGTTTGGAAATGGGCTGAAAAATGGGCCCCATATAGGATTGTCCGCGGGTTCCGTAATGGCCCCATGTTAAATGCCCATATAGGTGTTATATTGGTAAAATCTAGGAACTAAATGGGCCCCAACTGGGCAACATACACAGAAACCCACCCGGGCCCCATCTTTTAATTTTTTTTGGGTACCATGTGGGCACCACATAGGCTAAAAAGTGGGTTTTAAGTGGGATTGTCCGCGGGTTCCATAATGGCCCCATTTTATAAGCCCATCTTGGTGTTATATTGGCAAAATCTAGGAACTAAATGGGCCCCAACTGGGCAACATACACAGAAACCCACCCAGGCCCCATCTTTCAAGTTTTTTGTGGGTACCACGTGGGCACCACATAGGCTAAAAAGTGGGTTTTAAGTGGGATTGTCCGCGGGTTCCATAATGGCCCCATTTTATAAGCCCATCTTGGTTTTATATTGGTAAAATCTAGGAACTAAATGGGCCCCAACTGGGCAACATACACAGAAACCCACCCAGGCCCCATCTTTCAAGTTTTTTGTGGGTACCACGTGGGCACCACATAGGCTAAAAAGTGGGTTTTAAGTGGGATTGTCCGCGGGTTCCATAATGGCCCCATTTTATAAGCCCATCTTGGTTTTATATTGGTAAAATCTAGGAACTAAATGGGCCCCAAATGGGCAACATACACAGAAACCCACCCAGGCCCCATCTTTCAAGTTTTTTGTGGGTACCACGTGGGCACCACATAGGCTAAAAAGTGGGTTTTAAGTGGGATTGTCCGCGGGTTCCATAATGGCCCCATTTTATAAGCCCATCTTGGTTTTATATTGGTAAAATCTAGGAACTAAATGGGCCCCAACTGGGCAACATACACAGAAACCCACCCAGGCCCCATCTTTCAAGTTTTTTGTGGGTACCACGTGGGCACCACATAGGCTAAAAAGTGGGTTTTAAGTGGGATTGTCCGCGGGTTCCATAATGGCCCCATTTTATAAGCCCATCTTGGTTTTATATTGGTAAAATCTAGGAACTAAATGGGCCCCAAATGGGCAACATACACAGAAACCCACCCGGGCCCCATCTTTCAAGTTTTTTGTGGGTACCACGTGGGCACCACATAGGCTAAAAAGTGGGTTTTAAGTGGGATTGTCCGCGGGTTCCATAATGGCCCCATTTTATAAGCCCATCTTGGTTTTACATTGGTAAAATCTAGGAGCTATATGGGCCCCAACTGGGCAACATACACTGAAACCCACCCAGGCCCCATCTTTCAAGTTTTTTTGTGGGTACCATGTGGGCACCACATAGGCTAAAAAGTGGGTTTTAAGTGGGATTGTCCGCGGGTTCCATAATGGCCCCATTTTATAAGCCCATCTTAGTGTTATATTGGCAAAATCTAGGAACTAAATGGCACCCAACTGGGAAAGTACACAAAAACCCACCCAGGCCCCATCTTTCAAGTTTTTTGTGGGTACCATGTGGGTTCCACATAGGCTAAAAAGTGGGTTTTAAGTGGGATTGTCCGCGGGTTCCATAATGGCCCCATGTTAAATGCCCATCTTGGTGTTATATTGGTAAAATCTGGGAACTAAATGGACCCCAACTGGGCAAAGTACTCAGAAACCCACCTGGGCCCCATTTTTCAAGTTCTTAGTGTGTACAAGATGAGGAAAATATGAGCTAAAAAGTTGGAATGGTATTATCAGTGGGTTCTGTAGTTGCATCTTACTTCTTGTTTGAATTGGCTAATTTCTGGCACTGGGCGGGTCCCATGTAGAAAAACAGCCACAAAATCAAATTAACAGACGGCCAATACGGCTTCTGTGACACAAAGACACTAAATATATTAAAGCTGACTGCAAATAGAAACATCAAGAGGGGACACAAAACACATTTTGTTCACATTTATTTTGTCACACAACTGTGGGTTTAAGTAACTGTATTCCAAGGAGTGTGAACTTAAAAAACTAGAAATATCAAACTACATTCAAATTGCTTAGAGTTGAAACTGTAGCAACATGGGAAAAAATAAGAAGGGAAACTCAGAACCTTGTCTTGAATCAGCAGAGGTGTCTGTTATGTTTTTTTACAGAGCCGTTAGTCTATTTTGTCCCCTAGCAGCCCTCAGTCCTCCTCTGTCTCTAGCTCCAGTGAACCATTTGGAGAGAGCTTTCTCTGCTTCTTGCAGGTTGACTTTTGCAGTCAAAGAATTCTTCTTCAGTGCCTCTGCAAATGAAGAAGAAAAATGGGTAAGCCAAAGTAAAGGTAACCATAGCTTACTTCCTTTGGTAATGATTTACAAAGAACAATGTTTATTTCACTTTCTTGCCTCAAATATATAAGATGGCACAATAACCAATCTCACTTACACTTTCAAACACTTTATTAAAAAAAGTGTCTCAAGTGAAATTAACTTACCATACACAACATTAAAGAGGCGCAAATCTCGGAACTTTTTCTTCCCATGTCGGCCAAGCAAGTTGTACTCCACGGCAAGCTCGGGTGATATGAGGAATTTCATCATTCTCCTTGTAGCATCATCTACACTTGTTCCCCCTATATCTGCTACCATGGCAACCTGAGGGGAACATACAAAAAGGACAGATTAGATCATAGGTGTCAAACTCTGGCCTGCGGGCCAAATTTGGCCCCCAGCCTACTTATATTTGGCCCGCGAAGCCATACCAAATTACTATTAGAGCTGGCCTACTGGTATTATACAGCTAATATATATATATATATTGTTTAGTATTAAGCTTTGCTTGTTCCATATTCAGTTTTTCAGAAAAATGTGTTTGAGTCCATAAGAAAAGATTCATTCCTATATCTGGAGGAATAAATATATTTCAATAAATATTAACGTTAGCCCGCGACTTTGTTCCAGTTTTGAATTTTGAGTTTAACACCCCTGGATTAGATACTGGCATCTGGGTAGGATGGGTAGGATGCCTCCCTGGGGGAGGCGTTTTGGGCACATCCAACCAGGAAGAGACCCAGAGGAACACCCAGGACATGCAAAAGGGACTATGTTTCTCTGCTGGCCTGGAAATGCCTTGGGATTCCGCTGGAGGAGCAGGGCCAAGAGACTGGAGAGAGCGAAGTCTGGGCCTCTCTACTTAGTACCGGATTGGGTCACAGGGGGAGCAGCCTAAGCTTAAGATAATGGACCAGGAATGGAGGATAAATGGACGCTTTACATATTACTTAATGTTAATTGTGTGGAGATAAAAAAATACTACACAGCAAAATCTCCAGTTTTAAATTAACACTGGAGAGTGTCTATATGGGTCCACACCTCAGAGTGTTAAATACAACACTGTTGAGTGTTAAATTAACACTTTTGACAGTGTTATATGTTTAAAAGTAACCTAGTCAGTTTTGAAGATTAACAATGGCTAACACTGAGCAGTGCTGATTTTCTAATACTGGAAAATAACTCAAAATGTTAGAAATATTCCAGTACCGTCATGGAAAACCACCATGGTGGAAAACCAAAACAGCAAAAGTAAGAGGGAATTCATGACGATGTTTACGTGAAGCGAAATTTTCAGTGTAGTTTGGATCTTCTTTTGCTGCTGGTTCAGTCAATATTGTTTGAAAAAAGATAAAACCTGCAGCTTCAGAATCTAGCACAAAAAACACAAAGTGCCGTCGGCTGAGAAAGGCCACATCTCACTGATTCTGATCTGTCGGCGGGTCCGCGCTTTGTGTTTACATCTTTGTGCAGAATGCGTGTGCCTGCTCTCATTTACTTTCTCCAAACTAAAATAGGTTTTATTTGATAAATCTATAATCAAAACCCACCCCTATTCCTTACCCCTTTATCATTTATCCATAATGTTAAGCAGGACACCTGTGAATATTTTGTTGTTTTAGCTGTAAAAGTGTCATAAAATCAGCTGTGAGTGTGTGTGCTTTTTTCCATTTTTTCAGGATTACTTCTAGTTTCCACATCTGCTAGGTTTTTTTCTCTACTGTATACTATAAGAGTGTAATCGGGGATTAATAACAGAAAAGGGCAAAAAACAAACTTGAAATTTTACTGTTGTTTTAACTGAAAAAGGGACTCATAATGTACATGAATAAAAGATTTCGAATAGGCAATTTGAATTATTAATTGTAAAACAGAACAAAAACAATTTTGTGACCTTTGGCCCTGTGGTTTGTTTTTGGGCATCTCTTTTCTTCTAAATAAGTCCAGCTGTGTTTTAATGTACTGAGCAAAGTTCTGGGATCCTTTGGCAAATCGAGACCAAGCTCCAAAAGTATGGTTAAGAGCTCTGACAACACAGAATGAGACACATTTCGGTTTGCTGCCCATTCAGCAAGTTTCCTCTTAGCATCAGAGTTTGACTCCACATCAGGAAAGTCACAGTTTTGTTCTTCATCCGCTTCACTATCCATGTAAAAGTCATTACTATTAAAATCCAGAGGTAAATCTTCATCCAAGCTGTTACTTGAATATTCCTCTACATTGTCCTCTGCCTTGTTGATAGTCTCATCTTTATTTTCTATATCTTCAATATTTTCCACTGCTTCGTCCACAATCGAATGTTTGTTCGCCACATCTTCAGTGTATTGCAAAGCCTGGTCCACGGCCTTCTCTGCAAGTTCCACAGCATCTAAAGCAAGGCTCTGTAAATGCTGCTGAACTCTAACTTTAATTCTCCTTCTCCTCGTCCGTGATTTGGCAAGAAGGTAATCCATTTCACTAAAATACACAGAAGATTGTGTGCAGAATAGAAGTGTGAGCCATTTTCACACATACGGCAATCCATAAAATTGCAGAAGATATTCTGAAGAGGAATACAGTAGCTTGCAAAAGTATTCACCCCCCTTGAACTTTTCCACATTTTGTCACATTGCAGACACAAGCAGGTAGGGCTGGGCCATATTATACCATTCACGATAATACCGGTATAATGTTAGGCAACGATAGGAAAATGAAATATCGCGATAGAATGGGAGTAAAACGCGCATGCGCAGTGCCTTTGTTTTCATACGCACATGGCCGGTCGTTGAGTGAAACAGATGAACCAGAATTGGTTTGTAAAAATGGTGCAACTTCAGTGATGTGGAACTGGTTTGGTGTTTGTCCGTCAGATACACAACAAAGCACATTTTTTTGCTGAACATGCAAGCGGCCATCGTTATTGTCGTATTTGTCGGACTAAGATGCTCTTAAATCTGGGAGTAATCTGGGTCCTAAGCTCCGTATGCTTCATGTCAAACAACACTGCAGCATCACTTAGAGTTAAAAACTGTCTAAATTCTTTCATCTTTAATAAAACGATCAGCATTGCTGCTTTACCAGGTGTAACTATAAAGTTTAACTTCCAGGCATCCATGAAAACAAAAGTTATTACATTTAACGGAGTTAGAAGTTAGCAGGAAGCTAGCGGAAGTTAGCTCGCTAGTTTCGCTAGTTACCTAAGCATGATATAGCATGTTCTGACTGAGAGATTTCTGAAAAAAAATCAAACGTACAGCTCTGCTATCACTTCCAACATAAATGAAGACAGGAAACTAAACAGCAGTGACGTTTGTAGGGTTACTGAAGTTGGGCTAGCTGGTATATAATGATGTGCTACGTGATCGCTAGCGACACAGCTATGTTAGCATAACATAAACAGTGAAGCTGGAGGACGAACACTAACACTTTTCCACTTATAAAAGTTAATGTGAAGGTTCTTCATGGTTAGAGACAAATGCAATCGCATGGCAGGATGCTGTAAACGGACCAAACTTCAGTCAGGAGAACAACTGAGATAATCCATCCACAATACGAGGTTAGTTATTAATATACTGCAACAACATGGGAATAGAGCAGCTGCAGAGAATTCAACATTAATGAATCAATGTTACAGAAGTGGAGGAAGCAAGAAGAATGAGTTTAATAAAGTTTGATTTATCTGACTGCTTTGTTTCGCTTAATGTGCCTTATAATCCTGTGCACCTTATGGTCCGAAAAATGCGTACTGCACACTGCAGTTTAATGTTGCAAAGCACCTCTTTTTAACTTCAGTGGATATTATACATGGTTATGCTCAGGATATGTCAGCCCATTTCTACTGGAAATGCCTTTTGGTTAAACTTTCAGCAAGGAATTTGCATTTGCACTGTTACATTTCTATAAAGCTTTAATGTACATAAAAACCAGCTTCTTGTTTAAGTGAAAATAAATGGAAGGTTGTCTTTTTGCACTAGTAATGTTGTGGAGTTGTATTTTGTCTCGCATCAATTATATCGTCGGTTATATCGTTATCGCAAATTTTCAAATATATATCGTGATAAATATTTTTGGCCATATCGCCCTGCTCTACAAGCAGGAATCATTTTTATTGGAATTCCATGTGAAAGACCAACACAAAGTGGTGTACACGTGAAAGTGGAATGAAAGTCATACATGATTCCAAACATTTTTTACAAATAGATAACTGCAAAGTGGGGTGTGCGTAATTATTCAGCCCCCTTTCGTCTGAGTGCAGTCAGTTGCCCATGGACATTGCCTGATGAGTGCTAATGACTAAATTTCCCAAGCCTTGAACATCCCACGAAGCACTGTTCAAGTGATCATTCAGAAATGGAAGGAGTATGGCACAACTGTAAACCTACCAAGACAAGGCCGTCCACCTAAACTCACAGGCCGAACAAGGAGGGCGCTGCAGAGAAAGAGAGAAATGCAGCCAAGAGGCCCATGGTGACTCTGGAGAGATCTACAGCTCAGGTGGGGGAATCTGTCCATAGGACAACTATTAGTCGTGCACTGCACAAAGTTGGCCTTTATGGAAGAGTGGCAAGAAGAAAGCCTTTGTTAACAGAAAACCATAAGAACTCCCGTTTGCAGTTTGCCACAAGCCATGTGGGGGACACAGCAAACATGTGGAAGAAGACACTCTGGACAGATGAGACCAAAAATGGAACTTTTTGGCCAAAATGCAAAACGCTATGTGTGGTGGAAAACTAACACTGCACATCACTCTGAACACACCATCCCCACTATTCTTCTTTCACGTGGGATTCCAATAAAATCGATTCATGTTTGTGGCTGTAATGTGACAAAATGTGGAAAAGTTCAAGGGGGCCGAATACTTTTGCAAGCCACTGTATTTGGAAACATTGTTTGTAAAAAACACTTCAGCCAGAGTGGAGATTTTCCATCAATCTACACTGTAAAATGTATAAATCAGCAAGTGATAAATTCTCACTGCTGGTATTTTCTCAAAGAGTTGTATGTGATAGAAATTGCTGTTTATAATCCTTCTGTACATCTGCATGTTGCTTCCCAATTAAAATCTATAATTGTGGGGATTCATATTCATGTGATACTTATAACAACAGTTATCAAGTATACCAATTTAACTTTGCTGATGTGCTTGAAGGAAAATGGTTATTTCCATGTATTTCCCTATTCTGCCTTTAATTTTGAGGAGTTCCTTCTAGCTGTTACAGTGCTATGGGCTCAAAATGTGGTCATAAATATTTTGTACTTGTAAATCAGGATTTGTATGTGTAAAAAAGATTTGTGTGTGTGTGTGTGTGTGTGTAAGAAAAGATTTGTGTGTGTGTGTGCATAAAAAAAGATCTGTATGTGTAAAAAGAATTTGTGTGTGCGTAAAAAAGATTTGTGTGCAAAAAAAAGAACCCTGCAAGTTACAAGTATGAATTTTGACCCTATTTTTCTTCCTTTCATCTGATTGGTCAATGTCATGTCACAAATGTAACAATCCAATCAGAGAACAGATGGGTTTGGCTGTCGGAGGGGCGCTTTTTTGAACTGCAGGTCTTTGAAGGGAATAAATGCCCTTTTACATGCCAACCCAGCGTTTTCCTTCATCACCACGAAGGAAAACAGTCTGTGGTCATCCGACTTTGGTGATTTTTGTGTCACAGGTCTACGTGCTTAATACAGGGACTTCCACAGCCTTTTCAACAGCGCTGCGGGGGGGCAATGTTTTGGAAATGACAGCTTTCATTACAAAGCTTTCTCCGTTATGAATTAGCATACATGTTTTTATTGAACATTTGAGGAACTAGCAAAAAAACCCAGAAACTCTTGTAGAGGACATAAAGTCAGAGATAGAAACGACAAGGAGCAGATGCATCTAGTACAGGTAGAGCTGCTGCAAAAACCCACAGAGCCCAGCAGCCAGCGCTACAAATTCTGGATCCTTTGCTTTTAGTTAGCAGTTAGCATTAGCAGCACATCCTGCGTCTGATGTGAAAGCACTTTTATGCTGCGCACTGTGACTCACAGCAATGGTCCCGGGTCAGCCCTGACTTTGTGTTAAACTAATCCTAAAGTAATAATGGTATTTCTAACCAGTGATATACCACAACTTTATCCTTTCAACAGCTGCTGAGAGTTAGGGGACCTAGCTGCTATCGGATATTTATATAGAGATCCTCCAGCTTCAAACTGTATCACCCTTCAAGGACCTGCAGTTCAAAAAAGCTCCCCTCCGACAGCCAAACCCATCTGTTCTCTGATTGGATTGTTACATTTGTGATTGACATGACATTGACCAATCAGATGAAAGGAAGAAAAATAGGGTCAAAATTCGTACTTGTAACGTGCAGGGTTTTTTTGGCCACACACAAATACTTTTTACACATACAAATCCTGATTTACAAGTACAAAATATTTATGACCACATTTTGAGCCCATACAGTGCACCTAAAACAAAAAATCTGCAGTGATTTACATTTGTTGAATGATCAATTTTGTAAATTAACAGTCTGTTTGTGTGCACAGCTTACAAAACTGTACTGTAAGGCATGCTCTGATTGCATGCTAAAATGTTGTTGCTTAAAAATAAAATCTGTAATACATGATAATTAAGAACATCAGCATAAAGACTTATTAAAAAGTAGATACACAATTTCTATAGAATGGAAAACAACTCAGTTAATTTTTGTTCCTATGAATATCAGCATCTTAAACAACTCCAACAACTACGACGAAAAACGCTTTCCTGCTCCCCTCACCATCCGCTGATTAACACTGAGCTGCTGCTGTCAACACCATCAAACTTATTTAATGTTTAATGTTATGTTATTTTTAAATCTTTACCAAAGCTTAACGACTATGGATGCTCACACCTGCTGTTAAAAAAACTGTTAGAAATTACAGGAGTAATTTCTTTTTTTTTTTTTAAAGCGGCACTGCATTTTTATTGGTTACCATGTTTATTACCACTTTTATCAGTAAAAACCTTCCTATAAAGTATAGATTTCAATTCAACTCACCTTAATGAGCTGCACTACTTACAGTCCTGTGAGCTCTGGTTACTGACAGCAGGTGTGAATGTTTGGAGTCCTAAACTCAGATAGAGATTCGAATAACAAGGGAATGTAAAATGTTTTGATGCACCTGACAGCAGCAGCTCAGAGAGAACTCCAATTGTGAGGGGAGGAGCAAAACTGTCAGAGTTGTGGGACATGTGAAGAGAGCACTGTTGGCATTATGTTAGCACAAAACATTGAAATTTCAGTAGATGTCTAATTATGAAATTGGTCATTGACTCCTGCAGCTAAATAAACATTTATACCGATTACCAGAAGAAAAAAAATAGTAATGCACTCCTTTCACAGATGTACCATTAACCATCACTTTTCAAAATAATCCGTGCAAGCTATTGAATATGGCTAATAAGTAATACAAATAATATGAAAATGACTTACATGTCAAAGATGGTGTTTGAGATCCCAAAGAATCTAAATGTCATAAGGAAATAAAAGAAAGTACATGAGAAAGAAAAAGTTGCAAACGTTTCCATTTTTTCCAGGATAATTCAATATAGGAGATTTACTTACTAATGCACAAAATGAACAGTGTAATTATAAGTTTGAAATGCACTGCAAGTGTTTATATGGTAAACTGATCAACTCCAACAGCAAACACTGGCAGTGCAAAAATGTACCTAACTAGCTGACAAACTTTAAAGTCACGGGAAGATATATATAAATGGTGACATATCCCAGAACAAATCTGAACATAAAAATATTATTAATTGTCTATCTTCAGCAACTGTGTGCTGTACAAGCAGTATAAAATTTTAACATGTTTCATTTACAGTTGAATGACACAAAATCACTTAGGGGGGCACATATGACCTGCAGGCTGCACTTTGGACATCCTGCAGTAGACTGCTACATAGACTACTTAACTATGCATAGGGGGATATTTAGTGAAAGACTTAATTTTATTAAATAGTTAATTAAGCCATCAATGGGAGTTAGATTTAATACTAGTGTTTTACACAGCATTCAGCTATAGTAACATGTTCTGCATTTTCCTACATCACCATCTGATCTGCACTTACTTATTAAATTAATAACTGCCTTGGACCAATAACTAGATGGAACAGCACAGTATTTAAGGCTACGTCCACACGTACACGGGTATTTTTGAAAACGCAGATTTTTCTGTGCGTTTTCACCTTTCGTCCACACGTAAACGGCATACGGTTACTGAAAGCGGAGACTTTTTTGAAACTCATGCCAGGGTGGAGATTTTCAAAAACCGTTTTTGCGTTTAGGTGTGGATGAGGGAAACAGAGGAAACGCAGCATCAAAGGTCTGTGCCTTTTTTGACATCACACCATGTGCCAGGTTATTGCTTCGGTGAAATGAATTTCTACAATGACTTAGAAAAAATACCATTACTGTTAATTTTACTCTATGCAGTGTTTCAATGCTTACATATACACAGTTACTGTCCCTCCACACATAGGACTCAGTTCTGCTTCTATGCACCATCTTTGTTTACTCTTTCCCACCCAGGCTTCATGACTTCTGATTGGCCGACATTTCTACACGTTAGGAATATATCGCCACCTGCTGCTTTGGCATGTTCCTAGCAGCGTTTTGGCTTTTGCGAGTGGACGGGATTTTTTTTTAAAAAATTTTTTAACGAAAACAGAAAATGTCCGTTTTCAAAATTACCCATGTACGTGTGGACGTAGCCTGACAGTGATCCAGGCAGTGTTTAGGCTGAAAAAGCTGTGTTTGTCCCCCATCCCCCGTTCTTTTTGCACACCATAAATGCATATCTGATAACATTACCATTTAAGCTGCAAGCATCTACTGCAGTAATTTAAACAAACATCTCATATTTTACACCCCTATAAAGTGAGCTTGCCACATTGCACATGTATGTCACGTGGTACTGTACGACTAACTGCCATTTTGTTTACTGAGTAGTGCATAATGGCCGCATTACCTGAGCGGGAATCCACTAAAGCACAGTACTAAAAAATAAAAAAATCATTACTTTTTGAATTAATTAAAAATAGCTGGTTGCAGATGCACAGAGGGAGAAAAAACGCGGTGTACATTATATTACGTAAATTCACAAACTGTATAGAGATATTGGTGCGATGGAAACAGAATAAGATAAGATAAAATGTACTTTACTGAGTAGAATATAGGCAGTAGGAGTTTTGTGAGTAACTTTTAATTATATTCGCCAAAGACAATAACAGCAAATTAACCCAGTTCCACCTGCTAGCTAAGGATGTTATATGCCTCTCTCCCTTATACCGTTTAGGACAAGTATAGAAAGCAACTAAAATAACCATTGATGATAACTTATCAAACCTTCAGTATTTACCTTGGTGTTAGTTTTAAATTCCTTTAAATGATGTCCTCCACGTACTCCAGGAACCAGCAAGTCAAAAATCTGCTCACAACTGAGGACAGACCACACTAGTCCATAGGCGGCGCAATCTGCTCCTCCCTCATTTCAACAAAAAAGACTGCGAAGACTGGTTGCCGCTCACTTTAAAAAACAACTTTATTTAAAAAGTTTTTTTTTTCATAGGCGGCGCAATCTGCTCCTCCCTCATTTAAACAAAAAAGACCGCGAAGACTGGTTGCAATAGGAACCGCTCACTTTAAAAAACAACTTTATTTAAAAAGTCATTTTATGCCTGATACAAACATTTTAAAAGGCAAACCATGCACAAGTTAAAAAGATAAATTTTAGTTTTTAAGTATAGGAATGGTTAATATGTTTTAAAAAATCATATGTAATTATTGTCAAATAACATAAAAATAAAACAACATAATAATAAAAGCATAATTGACAGAATATATCATAATGATAACAATAGCAACACCTCACTTAAAAGAATCAGAATCAGAAAGGGTTTTATTGCCAAATGTTGAGCAGGTTTACAACATTAGGAAATTGCTGCGGTGCTTGGTGCAAACATACTGTCATAAATGCTTAAAAATAAAAATAAGAATTAAAAGTGCTAAGTAGATAGATATATACATGAGTGCAGGTGGTGATCAATGCCAAACATGGAATGATGCAGTGATGCAGTAGGGTCATGTGTTAGTGGTGGGAACAGTCATACGGTTATTGTTCATGTGTCCAACAGCAGAGGGGAAGAAACTGTTCTTATGGCGAGAGGTTCTGGTGTGAATGGACCGGAGCCTCCTGCCTGAGGGGAGCAGGTCAAACAGACTGTGTCCAGGGTGAGGTTGAAGAGTAAGCTTTATACTGAGGAGCTTTTACATATTGGATCTGATCAACCAAAATTTTCAACTTCTACAGTCTTTTTAGTTTTTCAAGTGAATTATGCTTCCACATATGTAGCTAATGGTCTTTTCTCTAATGCAGTATAGTGTGTCTGATTTACTGGAAATCGTCAACTGCATGTTTGCTAATGTGAACAGTCCTAATTGAACAACTGGAAATCCTGAATTTGCACAAAATGGCAAATCTGTATTTTTCTCTGTATAATTCACTTATATCTTAGGTTTTAATGTGTATTTTTTTGCTTTTCTTGATATTGCATGCTATAATGTTTTTTTTTCTATTCTTATGTCCGTTTTCATCACATTTTATTGCTGCTGTGACAAGTGAATATCCCCAAGAGGAATCAATTAAGTTCTTATTTTATCTTATCTGAGACTGACCATGCAGAGCACTGAAAGTTCAAATACTGAGGCTAAAAACTGAGAGGGTCAAAAATGAAAAGTAAAGAATATTTGACTGTGCCTAAGGATATCAGAAGTGATAGACTGAGGTTGTGCCAAATATTTTAAAGTTAGGGTGATTTGTTAGAGAATGGTACTCATGGGTGCTGTCTGCAGGTTATAAAAGAGAGTTATGTTCTTACTTCCTTTTGAGATTCTTTTTAAAATTTGACTTTCACAACTCCCTGGATTGTGTGCAATCTGTGATGGGCTTGTTTGGAATAAATCCTCCTTTATTCAAATAACACTTTCTCAGGCTCTTCACAGAAGAAGAATCCTCACATTCAAAATGCACAGCATGTGCTACCATTTTAGACCCATGTACACATTTACCATCACTGACCCAACTAGGACCTACATTGGATACCCACCCATATGGCTTTCATGTGAGAAACCCAAGTGGGTCCCATATATACTAAACAATCTTGAGCCCATGTAAAATATATGCCCATATTAATTTAACATAACCCATTTGGGGCCCACATAGACATGTTTTCAGGGTCTGACTTGCATTTGCCCATGTGTGACACATATAGTTTGACCAGGTGGGCCCCACCTATGTCATCAGTACCAAAAATATATACTGATTACCTCACTTTGCCCCACCTGGGGCACACAGCAAATGCTTTTCTTTAAATGACTGTGTTTGCCCATGTCTAACCCAGGTGAAAAACCCAAGTGGGTCCTACGTGTGTTTCCCATTTTGAAACAAGTGAAGTGTTTCCCATGTTTGACCCAGCCAGGACCTACTATATGTTTCCACTTGGTTTTGCCCATATGGCTTTAATGTGATAAACCCAAGTGGGTCCCATATATACTAAACAATCTTGAGCCCACATAAAATATATGCCCATATTAACTTAACATAACCCATATGGGGCCCACATAGACATGTTTTCAGGGTCTGACTTGCATTTGCCCATGTGCCACCCATATAGTTTGACCAGGTGGGCCCCACGTGTGTCATCAGTGCTAAAATATATATTTGACTACCTCACATTTGCCCCACCTGGGGCCCACATAGACATGTTTTCAGGGTCTGACTTGCATTTGCCCATGTGTGACCCATATAGTTTGACCAGGTGGGCCCCACCTGTGTTATCAGTGCTAAAAACATATATTGATTACCTCACTTTGCCCCACCTGGGGCACACAAAAACAGCTTTTCTTTAAAAGACTATGTTAGCACATATCTAACCCATGTGAAAAACCCAAGTGGGTCCTACATGTGTTTCCCATTTTGGACCAAGTGAAGTGTTTCCCATGTTTGACCCAGCCAGGACCTACTATATGTTTCCACTTGGTTTTGCCCAAATGGCTTTAATGTGAGAAACCTAAGTGGGTCCCATATATAATAAACAATCTTGAGCCCACATAAAATATATGCCCATATTAACTTAACATAACCCACCTGGGGCCCACATAGACATGTTTTCAGGGTCTGACTTGCATTTGCCCATGTGTGACCCATATAGTTTGACCAGGTGGGCCCCACCTATGTCATCAGTGCTAAAAACATATCGTTAGCTTCATAGCATAATTGCCTAAGTCAATGACTTAGGCACTTATGCTATGAAGCTAACGATATATTGATTACCTCACTTTGCCCCACCTGGGGCACACAACAACAGCCTATCCTTAAATTACTGTGTTTGCCCATGTCTATCCCAGGTGGAAAACCCAAGTGGGTCCTACATGTGTTTCCCATTTTGGACCAAGTTAAGTGTTTCCCATGTTTGACCCAGCTAGGACCTACTAAAAGTGCCCACTTGGCATTGCCCATATGGGTTCAATGTGAAGAACCCAAGTAGGCCCCATACAAAAAGCCCAGTTTGAGCCCATGCCCATATGGTACCCATCCAGCCCGAGCAAAAACCAGGTGGGGCCCATATATACATGTTGGCTGGGGAGGGGTTACCTGCCCCTCCCTTCCTTCCCTCCCCATCTCCAGCTGCCTCCCTCTTCCCGCTCCTCCACAACCACCCACACATGCAGGGCCTTGGAGTGGGGGTATGTCACCAGGGTGCAGAGGAGGCTACCCCCCCCCCCCCCCCCCCCCCGTCCCCTTCTGGCTGCCTCTGCCTCAATTTTATCCCACAACTTAGACATTCACATTATTCACACTCTCATTACACATACATATAGGATCTTGGGGGTGGGCACAATCACGGAGTCCAAATCACCATCAGGGTGTATACCTCACCCCTGACGTCGTTGCCCACCTCTCAATTTTAAATACACTTAGTCATTGAGGGTTAGCAGGAGGGACTATGCGCTTACCTGCTGCTCCTTGGCAGGTAGCTCCATGCCCTCCTGGGTTTTAATTGCACCTTAGAACACATATGCATCAACACTACAATGAGCGGGTGGAGGGAGGTTTGGAGTCTTCTCCCACCCCCATTCTCTGCGGCCTGCTGGAGCGGGAGGGCTAGTAGGAGGAGTTGGCCGTCCGACTGCGGTCTGGGGTGTGGGGCCTCCCTGCTGCTGCGGAGTCGGGGTGGTCTGCCTCTCCCCACCGCAGGGAAAAGGGTAACACCACCTGGGTCTGGGTGCAATTCCCCCCTCCAGGGGCAAGGGTACCTAGACCCGGTTTGTAGAGTACGCTTGGGGAGTGTGATTGTGTGTACAGCGTCTCTTTATGTCTGTCTCCACGTTGGTTGAGTGTGGAGTGAGTGCATATGAGAGCATGAGGGTGGGAATGGATGTTTGTGTCTGTGTATGCCTGTATGTCTGTGTCTATATGTCAGGTTGGGTATCAGACACCACCTCTCTGGGGACACCTCAGGCCCTCCAAGGTTTGGAGGCCTATCTCCACCCACCACCACTTCCCCTGCCGGTGGCGGACTCCCTCAGGTGTCGGTGTGTTGGTGGTTCTTTGTGTCTGGGGGTGGGCGTCCGGGTACACACCGGCTCACTCCTTGGCGGCCGCTTGTCGGGGCCTGGGGCCTGGGGCTCGCTCGGGCCCCTTTGGAGGTGGGGTGCCCCCGGCCTCTCGGCCTAGGGCTCGGTCACTCAGGCGCAGCTGGGGGCCGGCGGAGCTCACGGGCGCGTCACTGCAACTCCCCCTGACTTCTGCTCCGCGGCTGCTGGGCGAGCCCTCATCTGGGACTCTCCTCAGCTCTTACTGGGACAGTGGCGCGGCTGCCCCTCTGTTGGTCTTCCATGGTCTCTTGTGTTCTGGGGGCCTCTGGATGTCTGGAGTTTTGATCTCCTCCATACCCGCTTCACACCCTGGAGGACGGGGCTGTGGCCCCCCCACACTCCCTAGCAGATCATTACATGGAGAAACCTTTGGAATGCAAGCATGCTGATCCACACAGGTATGCACACATGGGTATTCACAGACGCGGACTAAAGCGTTCTTGGCTGCTGCCTCAAAGCACACTGTGCGCTGTCTATCTTGCGTGCTGCACAATATCGTTTATTACTTAGTAAATACTGATATCTATGACTAGCTAGTTTATTGTGATGGTGCTTTGTTTTCTCTATTATTATGTTGCTCTTTGTTGTTTGCTGTCTCCTCTGTTTGTTTTTGTTTGTTTTTTTTTTTTTTTCTCCATACAGGTGACCCAGGAGTTCTTTTTTTTTTTTCTCTCTCTTCCCCCCCCTTCTCACCGTCTCTTCTCCCCTTTGGTTTTCTTTCTTTCTCTCCCCCTCTCTCTCTCATTCATTCCCCCTGTCCTATTTATTAAAAAAAAAAAAAAAAAAAAGAAAGCTATGAACGCTGAAAATACTATAAAACATGTAGGGACGCTATGAAGTCTAAACTTAGACATGGGAAAGGGAACACAGACGACGCCACATTGAACACAGGAAGACTGAGGACTTAAATACACATGAGGTGATCAGGGGATGTGGAGACACATGAGGAAAATAGCTGACTGGAATGAACATAATGACGCCACAGTAGAAGCGAAAGCTTAGTACATAGAGCATGGAAACAAGACTTCCAAAATAAACAGGAGACATTACGAAGACGCAGACATGACATAAATTTAACCAGCACCACAGAGACAAAGCGTGACAGGTAGACATGAAGAAGGTAGACATGAAGAAGGGAGACTTAGGACAGGGGAGAAGACACAAAAGGATCTGCAAAGCAAAGGACTAACACAGCAATCTAGGCATCGTAGCATTTAAAAAGGTAAACTAAACTCAAACCAGAACATGAATAGAAAACAAAATACAATAAAACTCAAACACTGGGTCACCCAGTACTGTGGCACCCTTTGTCACAGATTTATGGAGTATTATCTTCCTGAAAGTGGCCATCAGAAGATAGTAAGCTATCTATAAAGGTATGCAGAAGGTTAGCATGGTGAAGAGCCCTAAACCAGCATCTTTTGCAAAACGTAAAGAACTATTTAGTGTTTTGACCTAAACTGTCATAACCTTTAGAGTAAAGAACCCAAATGCAGTCAAAATAATAGAACAGATTGAGAGTCATTTATTAGGTGGTATTCAAAACCAAAACTACAGTCCAGAAATGTTAAATCCCAAACAAATCCTGGGTTGCTCAGAAGGCAGGAACACAGTGTGACTTGACAGAAAACACAAGCAAACTGAGACTTTAAATATATATAAAAGGCAATCAGGCAGAGTGTAAAAAAAAGAAGTGTAACAATGCACAGATCAACTCCATTTAGATAGCAAGGTATGGGAAATAAAAATTAAGCGGATGGAAAAAAAAACCCACACACCAGTGGTTGAATTCATGGCACTTTTATATTCAGTCTTCCACCTTACATTTTTCAGCTGCATTTCCCAACCATCACAAAACTTAGTTACTCCTTGTTTAAAAAAACAAAGTTGTATTTCAGTAAACACACATACATACCATAAACAATGTTGAAGGCAGGTGAAAGTAGAAAGCTCAAAATGTATTTCTATTGTGAGTCAGCAGGGAGTAAACAAAGGGTAGAACTCAGGCACTTTGAAAAAAGCCCAAACTTTCTAATGAGATGTCATGTTGCCATTACTCATAGCCATTCTCCACTGTGGATACTAAAACACTGCTGCCTTAATGGCATTATTAAGCACAGGCTCTTCTGTTCCGTGGCTTTATTCAGTAGGGAATAAACAATTGGGTGTCATACACTGTTGTCAGAAACACGCACAATTGCATTTGGCTGGATCTTGCAGGGCAACAGTAGGACAGCCAAACCACTTGCTCCTGTGTATTTAGTCAAATCCTGACAATGTCATCACAATTCCCAAGTATCTTTACACAGAGCCACTAAAACTCTGTTCATTTGTCAGGTGTTTCCAAAAAAGTATTAAAATTGAATTTTGCTCCGGCATCACAGATCATTGTTGGCCTCTCCACAAATGCATTTTTCTGATTTATCACTTGAATTAATTCAATACACTGAACATCATTATGTATGCCTTCACTGTGTAAAAGATTCAGTTCAATTCAATTTTATTTATACAGCGCCAAATCACAACAACAGTTGCCCCAAGGCACTTTATATTGTAAGGTAGACCCTACAATAATACATACAGAGAAACCTCCCAATAATCAAATGACGCCCTATGAGCAAGCACTTTAGGGACAGTGGGAAGGAAAAACTCCCTTTTAACAGGAAGAAACCTCCAGCAGAACCAGGCTCAGGGAGGGGCGGACATCTGCTGCGACCGGTTGGGGTGAGAGAAGGAAGACAAGATAAAAGACATGCTGTGGAAGAGAGACAGAGGTTAATAACAGATATGATTCAATGCAGAGAGGTCTATCAATACATCGTGAGTGAGAAAGAAAGGTGACTGGAAAGAAAAAACTCAATGCATCATGGGAATCCCCGGCAGCCTACGTCTATTGTAGCATAACTAAGGGAGGATTCAGGGTCACCTGGTCCAGCCCTAACTATATGCTTTAGCAAAAAGGAAAGTTTTAAGCCTAGTATTGAAAGTAGAGATAGTGTCTTGTTCTGGATTTAACAGGAAGCCAATGAAGGGAAGCCAATATAGGAGAAATATGCTCTCTCTTTCTAGTCCATGTCAGTACTCTTGCTGCAGCATTTTGGATTAATTGAAGGCTTTTCAGGGGGGGGGACATCCTGATAATAATGAATTACAGTAGTCCAGCCTGGAAGTAATAAATACACGAACTAGTTTTTCTGCTTCACTCTGAGACAGGATATTTCTAACTTTAGAGATGTTGAAAGCAGTCTAAGGTCTATCAGGACAAGCACAGAGATGAGTCCACTGTCAGAGGCCTTAAGAAGATCATTTGTAACCTTCACTAAAGCTGTTTCTGTGCTGTGATGGGCTCTAAAACCTGACTGAAACTCATCAATTAAGCCATTCCTCTGCAGATGATCAGTTAGCTGTTTGACAACTACTCTTTCAAGGAGTTTTGATATGAAAGGAAGGTTGGAGATTGGCCTATAATTAGCTAAGACAGCTGGGTCTAGAGGTGGCTTTTTAAGTAAAGGTTTAACTACTGCCAGCTTGAAGGCCTGTGGTACATAGCCGATTATTAGAGATAGGTTGATCATACTTAAGATTGAAGCATTAATTAATGGCAACACTTCTTTGAGCAGTTTTGTAGGAATGGGGTCTAAAAGACACGTTGATGGTTTGGAGGAAGTAATTATTGAAGTTAATTCAGCAAGATCAACTGGAGAAAAAGTCTAAATGAATATCAGTGATACTGAAAGTAGCTGTAGATAACTCACAATGGGAGTTGCTTCAGTTATGTTGCCCGTCATCACTTGAAACTGTCATTGACTTTCCATGATCTATGGTCACCTCTATTGCTGCCAGTTGCTTCCTGTGTGAACAGGGCTTTAGTTCTAAGATGGTCAAACATGGCTGAGACCCACATAAGTGTCTCATGACAGTAATTTATGCAGATTCATATCCTCCAGCAGGGTACCAACTTTGCAACCTTGAATGAAATGGATTCCATTTGTCACTGAAGTTGTCATTGTGGAACTGATAAAATGTTAAAAGCAAAGGAATCTAAAGTCGAAAATCTAAATGAGCCAAGGCCAAAGTAGATGGGAAACAGAAAAAGCAAGGCCAAGGAGGTAATGAGTTATATATGAGAAATATCTGGAATCTGTGTTTCAGCATATATTTTTAGAACCGTGACAGTACCCTCCCCACAACAGGAGCCTCCCGGCGACCCCCAGGCTTGTCTGGGTGGACGCGATGAAAGTCCTGCTCCATGGCCCTATGCAACCCAGCAACCCGGGGAACCCAGGACCGCTCTTTGAGTCCGTAACCCTCCTAGTCGACCAGGTACTGCAAACCCCGTGCTGGTAATAGAGCACTTTAGTCAGCCAGACACTGGGTTGATCAATGAGTCCACCACAAACGGGCCAATGTAATTTGGAGTGAGCTTCCTGGATTCAGTTCCGATTGCCACAAACCTGGTCGACAGCCATACCTTTTGTCCAGGCAAGTAGGTGGGAGCAGGGGTCTTATGCCGGTCTGCCCGACGTTTGTTTCAGTCCTTTGTGTGGACCAAAGTGGCTCGGGTGGCCCTCCATGCCCGCCAGCACCTACGAAAATGATGTTAAATAGATAGTACAAAGTGCTCACCTTCATTGGTAGGGAACAGTAGTGGCTGATAACCAAGGGACACTTCAAAGGGGGACAGTCCGGTGGCTGTGGAGGTGAGGCTATTGTGGGCATATTCGATCCAGGGGAGTTGTTCACTCCAGGTGGTTTGGTTCGTAGAGGCCACACAACCGAGAGCCGCCTCCAACTCTTGATTGGTATGCTCTGTTTGTCCATTAGTCTGGGGATGAAAACCAGAGGAGAGACTGACCTGTGCTCCAAGTGTGGAACAGAACTCCTTCCAGACTCTTGAGGTGAACTGTGGTCCCCCGGTTGGAGACAATGTCAGCCGGAATTCCATGAGTCGGAACACGTGGATAGTTAACAACCGGGTGGTTTCTAATGCTGTGGGAAGCTTGGGCAAAGCAACAAAATGTACAGCTCTGGATAAAAGGTCAATAATAGTTAGAATTACTGTGTTACCTGCAGAGGGAGGAAGCCCGGTGATGAAGTCGACCGCTATATGAGACCAGGGGCGGCCTGGGGTTGGCAGGGGCTGGAGTAGGCCAGCAGCCGGCTGGTTGGCTGACTTATTTTGGGCACACGTGGAGCAGGCGGAAATATATTCACGGACATCTTTAACTAGGGTGGGCCACCATCGCTGGATAAAAGAGGCAGTGCGATGGATTGCGGGGTGACATGTTGTGAGACCCCAGTCGGTAAGTAATGGTGAAATCAAAGCGAGTGAAAAACAATGCCCACCTGGCCTGACATGCGTTGAGCCTCTTTGCAGACCGGTGGTACTCCAAATTCTTGTGATCAGTCTAGACAATGAAAAGCTGGACTGTTCCCTCTAGCCAGTGCTGCCACTCCTCCAGGGCCAGCTTGATGGCCAGCAGCTCGCAGTCCCCGATGTCATAGTTGTGTTCTGCTGGGGAGAGACGGCGGGAGAAAAATGCACAGGGGTGGAGTTTACCTTCACTGCAAGCACAGCTTCCACCCCTGAATCAGAGGCGTCTACTTTCACAATGAACTGCTGGTTAAGATCTGGTTGTGAGAGAATCGGAGCAGAGGCAAAACACTTCTTGAGTTGTGTGAATGCTTCCTGAGCTGGCCCGTCCCACAGAAAGGGAACCTTGGGGGTGGTGAGATGGGTTAGGGGAGCAGCAATCTTACTATAATCCCGAATGAAGCGTCGATAAAAGTTTGCAAAGCCCTGGAAGGATTGGAGCTGTTTACGATCGACTGGAACCGGCCAGTTCAGCACTGCATCCACCTTAGCAGGGTCAGCCTTAAGGTTTCCCCGTTCAATGATGTAGCCCAGGAATGACATAGTGCTGACATGGAATTCACATTTCTCAGCTTTGACAAACAGGTGGTTTTCCAGGAGACGCTGAAGGACACATGACGTTCATGCTCGGGCACAGACCTTGAGAAAATGAGTATGTCGTCCAAGTAGAAGACAAAATGGTTGATGAAATCACGGTGGACGTTGTTGACAAGAGCCTGAAAAACAGTTAACCCAAATGGCATGACTAGATACTCGAAGTGACCAAGATGAGTGTTGAAGGCCATCTTCCATTCATCTCCCTCCCTTATCCTCACCTGATGATAAGCATTGCGCAGGTCCAGCTTAGTGAAGATGGAGACTCCCTGAAGCAGTTCAAAGGCAGATGTTAGCAAAGGCAGCGGGTACTTGTTTCTCACAGTGATCTTATTAAGACCCCGATTCCTGATTTTATAGTTATATGTTTTTAGTAGTTCCTCTTAATAAATTTTGATTTGTAAACTTCCTTTGTCTCACCTCTGCCGTTAATAATGAGTGTGTGGGCTTTGGTAGCCAGTGCAACACGTAAATTGGCTAGAGAAATCTTTCCTGGGGTTTAACGCCCTTCCCCAGGTGGCGTTGTCAATATCTTAGTTATCGTCCCCGGTTATTCCTCATCGCGACACCACAATCTGGCATTGTGTCGACAGGATATTTTCAGGCAGAGATCTGTTGCATGTTTTTTGTTTTGTTTCATTTTTGGGGGGTTAAATCTGTTCGGTTGGTCTGGTTATTGTAGTGCAGTGGCAAGACAGCAGCAGCGGCAGCGTCGGGATGGACTTCTGGATTTTATAAAGTGATATTTAAATACTCTGGTTTATTATGGAGGAAGAGCTCATACAGCGCTGCAAGCAGAAAATCGGTGGAGCGTCAAGAGCGAGGGGGGTGGGCACGATACACGGAATCCAAAGTACCATCAGGGTGTACACCCCACCCCTGGCGTCGTTGCCCACCTCTCAAAGTTAAATACACGTAGACATTGAGGGCCAGCAGGAGGGACCATGCGCTTACCTGCTGCTCTCTGGCAGGTAGCTCCATGCCCTCCTGGGTTTTAAATGCACCTTAGAACACACATGCATCAACACTACAATGAGCGGGTGGAGGGAGGTTTGGAGTCTTCTCTCACCCCCATTCTCTGCGACCTGCTGGAGCGGGGGGGCTAGGAGGAGGAGTTGGCCGTCTGACTGCGGTCTGGAGTGTGGGGCCTCCCTGCTGCTGCGGAGTCGGGGCGGTCTGCCTCCCCCCACCGCAGGGAAAAGGGTAACACCACCTGGGTCTGGGTGCAGTTCCCCCCCCCTCCAGGGGCAAGGGTACCTAGACCCGGGGCTTAGAGTACGCTTGGGGAGTGTGATCGTGTGTACAGCGTCTCTTTATGTCTGTCTCCACGTTGGTTGAGTAAGTGTATATGAGAGCATGAGGGTGGGAATGGATGTTTGTATATGTGTGTGCCTGTATTTCTGTGTCTATATGTCAGGTTGGGTGTCAGGCGCCACCTCTCTGGGGACATCTTAGGCCCTCCAAGGTATGGAGGCCTATCTCCCCCTACCACCTCTTCCCCTGCCAGTGGCGGACTCCCTCAGGTGTCGGTGCGTTGGTGGTTCTTTGTGTCCGGGGATGGGCGTCCAGGTACACACCGGCTCTCTCCTTGGTGGCCGCTTATCGGGGCCTGGAGCCTGGGGCTTGCTCGGGCCACTTCGGAGGTGGGGTGCCCCCGGCCTCTCGGCCTGGGGCTCGGTCACTCAGGCACGGCTGGCTGCCGGCGGAGCTCACGGGCGCGTCACTGCAACTCCCCCTGGCTTCTGCTCCGCGGCTGCTGAGTGAGCCCTCATCTGGGACTCTCCTCAGCTCTTTCTGGGACAGTGGCGCGGCTGCCCCTCTGTTGGTCTTCCTTGGTCTCTTGTGTTCTGGGGGCCTCTGGATGTCTGGAGTTTTGATCTCCTCCATACCTGCTTCATGCCCTGGAGGACGGGGCTGTGGCCCCCCCACACCCTCTAGCAGATCATTACATGAAGGAACCTTTTAAAAAACAAAAAACAAACGCGTCCATGCTCACAGGTGTACACACGGGTGATCACACCCACAAACTACACCCTTTTTGGCTCCTACCTCAAAGCACACTGTGTTCTGTTGATCTTATGTGCTGCACAATAATGTTTAATATTTAGTATTTACTGTCATATTCCCATATATCATTGTGATGTTGTTTATTCTATTACTCTTCTTCTCTTCTGCTTGTTTTCTTTTTTCTTTCTCAGCAGGTGACCCAGGTGATTGATATATGCATTTTTTTCTTTTTTTCTTCTTTTTTTTTTCTTTTTCTGCTCATTCTGTTGGTTTTTGGTTTTTGCCCTTCTCCCCCGTCCCTCTTCTCAGCTGTTTCTCTTTCCCTCTTTCTTTCTCCCCTTCTTTCCCCCAGTCAAGTCTGTCCCATGTTCAGTAAGTGAAAATAAAATAAACAATAAAAGGTGAATCAAATGGACAAAAAAAAAAAAAAAAAAAAAAAAGAGCGAGGGTCGGAGCAACCTGGCATCAGTGCTGCTGCTACAGGTTCATCCACCAATGGGCATTCTGCTGTTTCAGCTCCCGTGACTGAGAGACTGATTTATATTCCTCGGGAGAGGAAGTGCCCATGGTTCAACGGTAAGACTGGTATAGGTATTGCCGAATGGGTGGAAGAGGTGCAGGCCTGTTTGAGGGTACGACATCTTTCGCCAGCCGACCAAGCCCTTTTCATCTATGATCATCTAGAAGGCGAGCCCAGAGAAGAGATTAAATATCGGCTTCCAGAGCAGAAAGACGATCCCGAAAAGATTCTGACTATTTTACAGGAACTGTATGGGTGTACTAAGCAGTGTTGCCAACTTAGCGACTTTGTCGCTATATTTAGCGAGTTTTCAGACCCCTTAGCGACTTTTTTTCTAAAAAAAGTCACTAAAAAAAAGACGTGAAAGTGCATATCGCTTTTATCCTAAATATGCAGCGGGTGCTGTAACGCAGTCAGTTCTTCTTTTACTCTTTTACTCTTATGCTGTTTTGTGGATCACAAGGTTTAAAACTACTTATAAACACACACACACACAAAGTAACTCCACCAGAGTGCCTATTTCGGGTCACTTTTGCCAAGCCCGGGTAAAGGAGCAGGGTTGGAATTGTGACATTAAAAAAACAATAATTGCTAAAAGAAATTTAATTTGTAGTTCTAAATAAACTCTAAATGCATTTAGGACGTTTTTTACTCACTTTATGTCTCTTCCACGATGTTATTTCTCTCTCCAACAACATAGGTTACAATTAGATTAGCATGACCAATTATGCAAATCAGGCGATGACGTCATTTAGCGACTTCTAGTGACTTTTAGGACAACCAATAGCGATTTCCTTACTGAGGATTTGGCAACACTGGTACTAAGTCATATGTCTCTTTGTAGGAAGAGTTGTTTTCAAGATGACAGCAGGAGGGAGAAACATTGCAAGAGTTTTCGCATGCTCTTACAGTATGTGCCTCATGGATAGAGTTGTAAAACAGTCCCCTCATGTTCTGCTGAACAAAGATATGTTGCTTAGAGACCAATTTATTGAAAATGTGCTTGATTGTTTCTTACGCAGAGAATTAAAACAGTATGTCCGCAGCCACCCTACTGCCACCTTGATGGATGTTCGTCTTGAGGCTATATTATGGGAGCGTGGAGGTATGCCAGGGGGCGGGACGGATAGACATTACTCCCCAGAAGGTTGGGCATTTTGCCAGAGAGTGCCCTGGTGAGCCCACAGTCATGCCTGTGCAGTGAGCTGGTACAGCAACGCAAGCCAGTTTAAGTAATGTTGTTTGTTCTTCCATGCAGGAAAACTTCCACCCCCTGAACCATTGAGCCAAAGTTCAGGTGGGGGCATCCTAGGCTCAGAGTCTGTACTACCTGACCCGTTGCTGCAGGTTACTGGTAGGAAACCAGTAACCTGTTAATGGTTTTAACAGCGGGGGTTACTTGTAGGAAACCAGTAACCCCCGCTGTTAAAACCATTACTTCGGTCTTCCCTGGGTATGCATTGTCTGACCTTCGTATGTTGCAGGAGACTGACCCCATGATCAGGGAGTTTCTACAATTTTGGAGGCGGGGCCCTGATGCCAAGGAGCGTGGTCACTCTTCAAGGCTGGCCCTCGGGTTGGTCAGGCAATGGAGTAGGTTAGTGGAGCGGGATGGTGTGTTATATCGGAAGTTCTGTCATCCAAGGAGAGGAGAGACACTGCAGGTATTGCTGCCCAAGTCCCTTCAGGGTCAAGTTTTGCAACATGTGCGCCAGGAGCATGGTTATCAGGGTGTTCGGAGCACGGTAGATGTGGTTTCTCAATGATGCTACTGGGTAGGGATGTATAGAGACATCCAACGGTGGTGCCAGAAGTGTGAGCGATGCCAGTCGGCTAAAGATGCACCAACCCATCTTAATGTGTGTGTGGGCCATTTGCCCGCACCGAAACCGAAGCAAATCCCTGTAGCTGATTGGCATAAGACGCGCCACGACCAGCAAGCCAAGGATGCTCCCCTGCGAGAAGGTCAACTGGTTTATCTGAAGAAAGTTGGACTCAGAGGTCGTGATAAAATTAAGGGTGCTTCGAGTTCAGTGGTGTATAAAGTGCTTAAGGTCCCTGACCAAAAAGGGTCAGTGTACACTATTGCTCCGGTAGATAACCTGAGTCACGCGAAACATGTCCACCATTCACTACTAAAGAATAAGGTGGAAGGTGTGACTACCTGCGCTCCCAGTGCTCTGATCCAAACATTAGAAACTGCCCCTGTAGAAGAACCGATGCAAGGTGGCGAGTGGTTTTTATTGGTCTCTGAACCTACTCCAGCCCCAAACAGTTGCCAACTAAGACCAGAGAATCCTAGCCCTCGTAGACCAGACGAGCTAGAACCCTCAACCATGGCTGTTCAGAGAGGAAACATCAGTCCTGGTTTCTCCTGACAGATTGAAGGTCAAGATGGCGCCTGTGTTTGGCTGTGCTGCTGCCTTCATCTGTGTGTTTGTTTATTTTATATGCTATGCAAGTGTTTTTGTTACAGTTTTTTCTGGTGTCACCTCCCTTTGGATTTATGATCGTCATGCATTGCTAGCGATCAAATCTGCAATGTATAGCTTTCAGAGTCAATGAAACGAGGCTGTTTTCCTACCGCCGTTAGAGCGCAACGCAGCACCAGGTCTACCTCCACTCTTGCCGGTTAGCTCATTTTTGCTTCAGCGGCCTCGTCGGAGAAAGCAGGGGAAGCGAGCCAGCCTTCACGTCCTGCTCCGTCGTCTTCGGAAAGAGATGGACCTTCGGGGGCTCTATTCCTGGGTTGCTACCGGTGAGATTCGGCTGAAACTTGTCGGAACTGGATTAATCCCCACAACCCACTATGTTTACCACCCAGGCTGTCATCTGAAAGCATGGAAAGCCAAGCCTTATCGCGGCAGGAACCCTGTTTTGCTGCGCGGCTTACCGCATAGCGCAGACTTTGTCCTTGGAAACTCTACCCCTGTCCTGGTGAGTCGCAGCCTTAAATGGATGTTAATTAATGCCCGCTCAATCGCCAATAAGTCTTATATTTTAAATGACTTGTTCTGCTCTGAGAAGCTTGACTTCATGTTTATCTCTGAGACATGGCAACGTGAGAATGAAGTCTCACATCTTTTAGAGCTTTGTCCCGCTGACTGCTCATTTCTCTGTGCACCTTGGATATCTGGACGAGGGGGTGGAACAGTGGTAATTTTTTATGCCAGATGATTTCTTCAAGCTGCTACAACTCTTTTGAGATGCTTATGATAAAAATTGGAAGAGAACAGCCCATATACGGCATTTTAATTTATCGTCCACCTGGGTCTGCTGCGTCTTTTTTTGTCAGACCTACAAGACTTTAACTTCCACTATTAAAATGGGCAAGGTTATCATTGTTGGAGATTTCAACATTCATGTGGATGACTCAACAAACAGTACCACTAAGGAGTTTCTGAGCATTATGGACTCTTTCAACTTTGTTCAGCATGTAGCAGGGCCTACTCATACGGCTGGGCACACTCTGGACTTGGTCTTCACCTATGGTGTTTCCCTTGACCACATGAATTTAAATGAAGTTGTTTTTAGGGACCATAAGTCAGTCTCTTTTACTGTATCTGTTAATTCAGAGTCCCATCCTCAAGGTTCTACTAGGCGCAGGCGCTTTATTAACGACTCTATAATTTCTGAGTTTTCCTCTCTTTTTAATTTTAAAAGTTCCTCTAACGAGGTTGAGCTTCTAACTAATTCTTTTAATGAACACTGTCTTACCATTCTAAGTCAGGTTGCTCGGTACCACTTTACAATAAGTCTCCCCTTATAGATGCTAATAAATAGTTTATAGCTATATTATTAATTAATCTGTAAATGCTTTATAAACCATTATTAATGGTTTATTATGCATTAGTTAAGGGTGAGAAAAAGAAAAAAAACTGACCGGTTTCTTGCCAAATAGTGAGCCAAATGTGTTCACCTATATATTTCATCTAGAGTTGCTATATTAAACATTTCAGACTAAGTTACTATCCTGTAAGCACAATCAGCATTTGTAAACATATTTTTTATCATATAAAATTGTACTTCATAAATGCATTATAAATATCCACAACTATCAATCGGAGCTTTGTTGTAAAGTGTAAAGCATAAAACCATTTATTAATGAATAATAAATATTTATAAATGCCACATGGGAGACTTATTGTAAAGTGTAAAGCATAACACCATTTATTAATGAATAATAAATATTTATAAATGCCACATGGGAGACTTATTGTAAAGTGTAAAGCATAAAACCATTTATTAATGACAAATAAACATTTATAAATGCCAAATGGGAGCCTTATTGTAAAGTGTAAAGCATGCTCCTGCACAGAGTGGATAGTGAAACAAATGGAATCATCATAATGACATTATTTCATATTTATTACTTCCCCCTCCTCACTGCTTTATTATTGTAGCTCTAGTAATAAATAATAATGTAAGGATTCTGGATCAGCACCATGATGCCCATAGTATATACAGTATTCTGAAGAAGGTCTAAAATGTCCCTGTGTGTGCGTGCATGTGTGTGTTTTATTTAGATGGATTTTTAAAAAAAAATATTACTCGTGATATAACATTGTCCAGACATGCCTGGTAAGGACATGAGGAGGAAACAGTAGGAGCTGTGTGAGGCTACTAAAGGCAGTGCTATAACATTTTTCTGTCATCATTTTATTATAGATTAAGTGCAAGAGTTGTTAGGTGTGGATAATTAAATTATAGTTTATTGCAATAGCAAGTTGTGCCTTGTTCTCAGATAGACAGCAAGTGGAGAGTGATATATGAAATGATGGAAGGAAGGAAGAAGAGAAGCAAAGAGTGATTCACAGGCAGAGCCTAAATTATTTCTCAGAGTTTTTGTTGCCTTATGGTTCCAAGCGCTGTCACCAATCTTTGCATTTTGTTATAATAATAATAATAATGATAATAATGGATACTTTATTGATCCCCATGGGGAAATTACTTGTTTTTCTCTGCATTTGACCCATTCACTCAGTGAAGCAGTGGGCAGCCCACTAAGCAGGCGCCCGGGGAGCAGTGTGTAGGGACGGTACCTTGCTCAGGGGTACCTCAGGGTAGCCGTTAAGTGGATTTGAACCGCCGACCTTCCGATCATGGGGCGACCACTTTACCTACTGAGCTATCACTTGTTTAATCAGCTACCATCTCTCCTATGGACTTTTTAATGTGTACAGTCTCAGATCAACACAGCCCTGCCCTCCAGCACTATCCACAGCAACCCCTCAACAGCAACATTGTATCAATCAGGTAAAACATCGGCTACGTTTGCTTTGCCTTGTTGCCCATATTAGATTCTTGATGAATGTGTGTTGTTGTTATTCAGCCTGGTTCAATGTGCCCCTTTTTAACTTTGAGCACCCGCCCCTTTAAACCTCTCTGCACGGCCCTGAGGGAAACAAAAGTGTTAGCACAAGAAGCTGAAACACGGGAACTAGACTGTAGTGTCCAAGCCTGACACAGGTCAAGCAACAATCCAGGGGGGAGCAGTCTCGCTTCTTCCCTTTAGTAGAGGCCAGTTAATGAGACGCAGGTGTTGATCATCTCACGTATGTAGGCCAAAGGCGGGAGCCCACAACGAACTCAGCCCAGGCGACAGAGGGAGAGAGGGAGGGAGAGAAAAAGAACAAAGCCGAACTTCTCAGACAGATCTGCCGGACCGTGACACCTTGATGGTTCATATGAAATAAATTTTTTTCTCTGATGTATCAAAAAAGACGAAGTCTTGCAAACAGCAAAGTACCTTGTGTGTTGAGGGATGACACAAAGGACAGGGTTGCAGGGAAATTTACAGCCTGATATTCTTCACTTCCTTTACTAAATCATTCAGGCACTGCTCATATTTTCAAGGCAGTAGACTTCTTTGTTAGAGCTTCAGGGAGACTGATGACAGAAACAATTACATTAAACAGGACCCCAGAATTGTAGGAGAACAAAATAACACAATCTGACATCCTTGACCTTTTTTAAGTACTTTGAAAGATTATTATCCCTGAGATGTAGAACTGAGGGTCAACAATAGAATCTTTAATTGTGCCAGTTCATTTTCTATTGTACACACCCCAATAAATCAATCACTAGAATAAAAGCACAAAAACATGTATTATGTGAGTATATAAAATGTCAGACTGTTGCATCAACATTAATACATATTACATGAATAGAAATGAAACAAGAGGTCCAGGAGACAAGTTTTGTTTTAACTGTAGAGCAGCAATGATAGGTCTGTTAAACAACTAGCTGCCATCAGAGAACAACATTGGTGGTTTCAGCTCTAGTGTGAGAATGTGTTCATTCTTTTAACTGAAGATGAACATGAGCAACTGTGACGTTGGACTGCTGGCACTTTTATCTGTTTCTTTATATAAACTGTACATCAAGCAACTAAATACTTAAGCTATTCATTTGAATGTCTCCTTAACTAGTCAATTTACAAACTACCAGCAGAAAACAAGATCAATTTAAAATTGTATTATCTTTAACTCTTTCACATGAAGGGCATTAAAGTCTAGTTTAATTTTCTTCCATGCAATATAACTTTCATGAACGTCCACTAATAAATGTTTGTAGGAGTCTGCATGCCTAGGTGCTTCATTTTATTCACCTGTGGCAACAGAAGTGATTGGAACACCTGAATTCAAATTTAGAAGGATGAGTCAATACTTTTAGCACTATAATCCTTTCTGACAGTTGCCTTACAGTACAAAGAATCAGAATGATGGAGACTGAGCTGCTCATAAATCTGTGATGTAATCATCATCCTCAAATTGACAACTTGTTTAGTATAAAATCAAAAGTAACAAACTAGAAGGCACTGCAGTGGGTGGCTGAGGACCACTGTGTGTAGCTTACCTGACGTTTACACCAGCATATGCAAGGACAGAGACGCTCCACCCACCCTGCCCACAGACCCCATTTTTACACCTCCACTCAGGCTGGAGGCTGTGCAGCACTGTAGCAAGGTCCACCAAGTTAAAGAATAGCTTTTTCCAGATGCTGTGAGACTGTTGAACTGTGCCCAACTGCAACACCTCTGAGAATGCACAAATTATATCCTGCAGTTTTAAAGGACTTATTGATTAAGCTATTATACTTAATAGATCATTTATTTATTTGATAGGTTTTTATTTATATTAATACTATTATTATACACTTCTATATGAATTTATAATTCTAGGAGCATTTTAAAGAGTATTTTCATATTTTATCTTAAACAGCACTGTTTTGCAGAATAAAAGAAAATGCTGCAATTTTACAAGCAGACTTGTTTTTATATACAGTTATCCTTTGTACTGATGTTGTCATCTAAGCAACTCTTTATCTGCCTCATACTCTCACGTGGCAGTTGAGGTTAGCTTGCCAACAGCATGCAGCAAAACTAACCATTAAACTATGAACCTTTAAACTATGAGCTCTTAGGGCACTGGTTTAGCTGGTGCCTGGTTTTAGGGCACATGGCCTAAAAGCAGCAGCCTGGTTCGAGTCTGACTTCCGGCCCTTTACTGTGTCTGTTCTCCTTCCTCCCCTGCTTCGGTTTGTCTTCACTGTCTCTCTCCATTAAAGTCAAAAGCCTAAATAAAAACTATTAAATAGTTGAGAGGAAACTAAATGGTTAATGTCATACTGCTTTTACATCATGTGGTTAGTGATGGTTAGTTTGCCCATGCACACAAAGACAAAGTTAGCCATGAAAAGTAAGAGTAAATAATTATCTCCCAGAACATCTTTAGATGCAATTTTGCCAGATCTGCTGTCTTTGTGATGTACAAATTTTGTAATTGAAGGGATATCACATCTGGATGATACCGTATATAAACACTTGTGATTGATCAGTGCTCCCTATATTCTCTCCAAAAACATTATGTTTTTGAGACTACAGATCCATTGACTTGTATACTGGATCCGTTTACCCATTCATTTTTAGCCCATAAAAACAAAACAATTTTTTTTTTTTAAAGTAAGTACTTTTAAGTATGCAAAGATAGCCACAGAAAAATTCAGAGCCTGAATATCTGGAAGTGTCTGTTTACTTGCATACGCATTACTGGGATTTCCTTTATCGAGGCACAAAATATAGGAAAGGGAATATTTAAATAAATTGATTACTGTACTGTTTGCGAATTGATTGCAAATTGTACTAATGTTTTGTAGAGAAAATGCATGTCTTGTTTTTTGTGCTTGATAGGCTGATACCCAGAGGCATCCTAAAATTTAAAAGCATTTGCTGGTTTTCTTATTAAACCGTGAGAATTTCAGGACCATAGACAGTGAACGAGGTTTGTGTGGTGATCTGATGAGCTGCACGTTACTGTTTTTAGGGGTAGAACTACACAAATTCACCTGTATATAAACACAAAAGACTTCCCTATAAAATCTGTGCATCCATTTTTTTCCCCCCCTGTTTTTACTAAACAAATCCCACAAAGAAAAAATGCAGTGGTACTGTTAACACCAGCAATCACAGACTATAGAAGTAAACTTTTTCTTTTTCCATCAGGCATTTCTGGTTTGCCTTATCCCTCGAAGTGATGAAAGTAGTCTTAATGCGAGAATGCTACAGAAACAGCGTCAAAGTAATGTTGCATCATTTACAAATACTGTTTCCATTGTATTACATTCGTCTGCTTGGCTTAAATTTAATGTACACTAAATTTAAATGTTTTTTGGAAATATTTGTCCTGTCATCCATAAGACTTCTTCAGTTCTAAAATGAAAAGGTGGTTTTCCCTTAGGAGGGTTCCGTTGACTCAGTATTACATTTCATTTGGGACTTCCGGTCTGGCTGCCCAGCTACGATCAAAGAATTGCGTGCTTTCAGAAAAGATACGAATGAGCATTTTAATGCTATACGGGAGAATGTGAACGGCATCGGTAAAAGACTCGATGAAGCAGAGGGACGCATAAATGTTGTGGAGACTCGAATCCAGGTTTCAGAGGAGCAACTAATGGAATTAGCAAAACTTCAGATGTGATATGAAACTAAGTTATTGGATTTAGACGTTCAAGTCGCGAGAATCTCAAAATAAATGGCGTGAAGGAAGGGGAAGAGGACCCATTTCCATCGGTTGTAACCTTCGTACAGACTCTATTTGAAAGACAATGCGTCTCTCTTCTCCCACCGCGTTGGGGATTGAAAGAGCACACCGGGCCGGTGCTGAGAAATTGTTGTCGAACTCGCAAGTTATCGTATCAAGGAAGACATCAAGAAGGCCTGGCAGGCTAGGGGGTTTGGTTTTCAAGGCACTAGGATACATGTGGACAATGATTATGCCCCGGAGATACAACGAAGAAGAAGAGCATATGTAGCAGCGAAGAAGGTGCTTAAGGAGAATAACATTCGCTTCCATTTGCCTTTCCCGGCCAGTCTGAGAGTGTACTACAGGGATGGAACAGTGACGTACAACACGGCGTATGAAGCGACTACAGACATGGTGAAGAGAGGATTATGGGTAGACATTGTGAAAGACAGGGCAAATAAAACAGCAGACTTGGCAAATAAGCACGAAGCAGAAACGAGGAAACATGATCCAAAAGCAGGACTTCAAGGAGCATCTCCAGGCACCCAGGTGACTGTGGGTAATTAGGTTGCTTGTGACGGAGCATCATATTGGAGGTAAACTCAAGAGTAGAGCTTTAAGAGTAACTGAGACTACAGACTTTATTTTGTTAAAGATGTATTAGTTATATTTTTTGTTAATCTCATAAAGAGGGCATACAAAAGTAGAATAAAGTCGGGTCATTTATGGCCTGTATTTATATAGCGCTTTACTAGTCCCTAAGGACCCCAAAGCGCTTTACATATCCAGTCATCCACCCATTCACACAATGGTGATGGCAAACTACATTGTAGCCACAGCCACCCTGGGGCGCACTGACAGAGGCGAGGCTGCCGAACACTGGCGCCACCGGGCCCTCTGACCACCACCAGTAGGCAACGGGTGAAGTGTCTTGCCCAAGGACACAATGACCAAGATTGTCCAAGCCGGGGCTCGAACCGGCAACCTTCCGATTACAAGGCGAACTCCCAACTCTTGAGCCACGATCGCCCATTTATATGCATAGTAAGCTGGACCCTACAAACCACTGGGCTTCCGGCCTGTGGGCCGATGAGGGTACTCTTCCACAAGTTGACAGAAGAGCTTTTCCCTCACTAATATAGAGTTTGTTTTTGGAAGTCAACATGATTGTATATTTTTGTTGTATAATGTTCTTTTCTACAATGCTGTTTTTTCCTCTCTTTTTTTTTTCCTCCAGGGGTGTACTTTTTGATTTCCTATTATGTACAGAGCTTAAAATCATATAAGAGTCCCAACCGCCCCCAACATGTCCGGCTGGATAACCACTGCTCATCTACCATCACAATGAACACCGGTGTACCACAAGGCTGTGTGATGAGCCCTTTCCTCTACTCCCTCTTCACCCACGACTGCAGACCTGCTGATGGTTCCAACACCATCATTAAGTTTGCAGATGACACCACAGTGATTGGCCTTATCAGTGACAATGATGAGGCCGCCTACAGGGAGGAGGTGGATCGTCTGGCTGAGTGGTGCGACAGAAACAACCTGCTGCTTAACACCGAGAAGACCAAGGAGCTCATCGTGGACTACAGGAGGAATGCTGACCCACATCGACCCATCCACATTAAGGGGACGGCTGTGGAGCGTGTGAGCAGCTTCAAGTTCCTGGGAGTCCACATCTCCGAGGATCTCACCTGGACGACCAACTGCTCCAAGCTGGTCAAGAAGGCTCACCAGCGCCTCTTCTTCTTGAGGACTCTGAGGAAGAACCACCTGTCCTCAGACATCCTGGTGAACTTCTACCGCTGCACCATCGAGAGCATCCTGACCAACTGTATAACAGTCTGGTACGGGAACTGCTCTGCCTCGGACCGGAAGGCGTTGCAGAGGGTTGTGAAAACTGCCCAGCGCATCGCCGGAGCACTACTTCCTGCCATAAAAGACATCTACAGGAAGCGATGTCTGAAAAGGGCTGGAAAAATCATCAGAGACCCCAGTCACCCATCACATGGACTCTTCACCCTCCTGCACTCTGGGAGGCGCTACAGGAGCCTAAGACCACGAGGTACCGGAACAGCTTCTTCCCCACAGCTGTCAGACTCCTGAACTCTGCCTCCTGACATCTGGCCCACGTTAAAACATGGACTGAACATACACACACCCACAATGGACAACTGTACCCTCAAACACACAATAATAACATGGACTGAACCACCACTCACAACCACTAGCACTTTATATAGCCTCTGTAGAAATTATCCACGTATCTCACTTATCTTATCTTAACTGCACTACTGTATAGCTCTGTAATAATCATTCTGTACATACGATAATTTTTAACCCTACAACTGTTTACAACTTGCACAGTTCCCATTTCTGTATAGCTGTATATCTCAGATTCTGTAAAGTTATTTATTTCATATTCTGTATAGTTTTTCATATTTATATCCTGTTCATAGCCTGTACATAGCTTGTACTCACTACAGCCTGTACATACCTATAGTTATAGAATATTCACAACATACTTCATACCATGTACATTATAACATTCCATAATAGACCCATTTCTGTAATATATTTACGTATCTATATTTATTGTAATATATCTATATCACTAAAGCACTTCTGGATGGATGCAAACTGCATTTCGTTGCCCTGTACCTGTGCATGTGCAATGACAATAAAGTTGAATTCTATTCTATTCTATTCTATTCTATATAA
The DNA here is from genome assembly GCF_964374335.1 of Astatotilapia calliptera. NCBI lineage: Eukaryota > Metazoa > Chordata > Actinopteri > Cichliformes > Cichlidae > Astatotilapia > Astatotilapia calliptera. The sequence continues at coordinate 15,862,603 of NC_137423.1, forward strand.
CCTAGTGGGAGTAACCCCCCACAGAGGGACAAAAGGACCCCCTGATGATCCTCTAATCGCCTGAGCCAAGGTGTGAAACTGGGTGTGGGTTCCAATCAGCCAGAGTTTCAGGTGTGTTCATTGTGAAACCTGGCCCCACCTTATCATGCGAATTCCTGAGGTCAGATGGCCCAGGATGTGAGTGGGCGTTAAGGCGTCTGGGAAGGGATCTCCCAGACGCCTTAACGCCCACTTTTGTCCCTCTGTGGGGGGTTACTCCCACTAGCTTTATATCTGGGACTCTCCACCATTTGACCTTAGAACTGAAGAAGCTTCTCGGATGAGAGGTGAAACGTCTTCAAGCAACTTAAAGAAGTCCAGACGCTTTTCTTTGCAAGCTCCTTTGACTCTTGTTTGGATATTTATACTCAGTAAATGTGGATAAAGTGGACAAGCTGTTATATGGCATTTTGAGTCTGGCTGCCCGAAAGACTATCACTAAGAAATGGCTAAGTGTACAAATTCCATCACCAAATGACTGGCACGAGACTGTCTATGGGTTGTATGTCATATTTTTGAACTGTTACATATATATATATATATATATATATATATATATATATATATATATATATATATATATATATATATGTGTGTGTGTGTGTGTGTGTGTGTGTGTGTTAACTAGAAGGTACACCCGTTTGTTTACTTTTGTTTACTTGTGTTCTTACAGGTTGTGTTTTATTTTATGTTCCTTATTAAAAGAATGTATATTTTTTTTAAAAAGACTCAGTATTACATTACATGATCAAAGGTGTAAAAAAAACAGAATGGATCATACCTACCAGAGGCTATTGCTTCATCATATAATGTAACCTGACACAAGATGTGAGTTGGGGTTGAGGTGCCTGAGAAGGGATCTCAAGACTGCACTGAAGATTCCTGACGGTGTTGTGAGCTACTCCCTCTGTTCAATCATGGTTGTTCACACACACTCACACAGATGGACACAAAGGATCCTCTAGGTGCACCTAAAGGATAAAAGGTCACTCTTTTGAGGATACCATGCCATGCTGTCACATTTTGAACAGACAAGACAGATTTATTGAAAGAGGGTTAAAAGAGGACTGCAGGCAGGAAAGTGCAAGACCCAGACTCTTGGAAAACAAAGCCATGGTGTTGGAATAGATGAAATATACAGTTTAACCTTGTTTCGGCTGAAATATGCAAGACACAGTTGAAAGCAATCGACTTTTCTTGAAAAAGAAGTCGTCTTGATGTTAGCATACAGTGCTGGGATAAAGTATCATCACAGCCCTATTCCGATTCTTTTTTTAAATATGTCACACAACTGGTTATGACACCCTTAGCAGGTAGAGCTTTAACAGAGTCTTTCACATAATTTTGGAAAAATGTTGGCACACTTTTCTTTGTAGCATATTTTTAATTCAGCTACAATGGAGGCCTTTCCTATGTGAATCACTCAAAAGAGGACTGGCTGGTGGAATCATCATCCCCTCAAAACCCAAGTGACATGAACATGAACTGGACATGAACCGGTGGCTGGACAGTCTCCTTTAGGGTTTTCTGGTAGAGCAGCAGAATTCCATCATCATTTAAGTTTTCCAGTTTTTTGTCTGAAGCAGCAAAGCAGCTCCAGACCATCACACTACTGCCACCATATTTACCTGTTGATACAATGTATATACTATGAAATTCTGGGTTCCAGAACGGGAATCAAACCTTACAAAGAGTTCAATTTTTGTTTCATAAGTTCAAAGGATAGTTTCCAAAAGACTTTTGGGGATCATGAAGATGTTCTTTGGTAAATTTACTGGTGGTGGTCAGAGGGCCCGGTGGCGCCAGTGTCCGGCAGCCCCGCCTCTGTCAGTGCGCCCCAGGGCAGCTGTGGCTACAATGTAGCTTGCCATTGCCAGTGTGTGAATGTGTGTGTGAATGGGTGAATGACTGAATGTAGTGTAAAGTGCTTTGGGGTCCTTAGGGACTGAGTAAAGCGCTATACAAATGCAGGCCATTTACCATTTACCATAAATGTGGGTTCTGATTGGTCAGCAGTATAATTGTCGCCGGAAGAACATATCCAACATAAGCATAACCTAATGGAACTTCTCATAGTTTTTCATCCAATTGAAGTGATGGACAGCTTTTATTATGCAGAACATGTGCACTAGTATAATTAACCCTTTAAGACCTACCATAGAACCAAGTCCGCCAGAGCTTATATTATATTTTTACATGTTGTAGTGCCATTTTTGGGAGCATTTCAAGTTGATATACATCAATACAACCATTATAGCCCAAATTTTAATAATATGTATGCATTAAGTGCATAGTAATTACATAAATTGCAAAAAAGTGCAATAAACTACAAAAAATTGAAAATCATTTTTGTTTTTTTAACATATATTTCTAGTTAGAGAAATTTAAGAGGCTTATCCCGCAAAACTGTAAATACAAAAAAGTTGCACAAACTAGTTTCCCACCACGGGAAATTTATTTTAAGTGTCTTCATAGTTTTATTTTTGAAATACACCAATTTTCATATACTGCAGGAAAAACGAAAATAAATATTATAATGCAAATTTGCAAAAAAACAGCATATGCATCAAAATGAACTATTTCCAGCAGTGCAATATGAGTCCTAAGCATCCCAGAAATGACACAGAAAGTCATAAAGTCAAACATAACTTTTAAAAACACAAGTATAGGCTCATAAGGCCCCAATGGTAAAAAACTACATTTCCGCAAAATGGCGTCACGCCCGGTTTCAGGAAGGTCATGGCGGACATGCGATAGTTCACGCTGATGGACGTAGGAAGTGTTATGAACAGCTGATCGGATCGGCAAAGCGTGTTTCTGGAATATTGTGTTTTTGTTGCTGCAAGTGCTTTTTATGCAGTTTTTGCAAAGCTGTATGTGGAAGGAAACTGTGACCTAGGACAAGCTGATGGCATAAGCTGTAAGTACAACTCCTCCGGTTTCATATGTAAAAAAAAATTATTGCGCTAGCTTACGTGGTTGCAGTGCTACCGGGATTTAAAAATAGGCAAAATGGAGCGTGCCCGCTCCGACCAGCTTTAAAGGGTTAACTAAATCAGGCTTGATAAGCTCTGTTTTTCTGTCTACTGAAACAAATGAACACAAACGTTCTGACTGTGTGTACCAGCAGAGGACAAGAGTCTGATTATTCTCACTGTGCTGCATCACTGTAGCTTCTCTGGGAAATTAAAAAGTGTCCACTCAGCATGTACAGACTGAAGTAAAGACGCCTCCCTCCTTGGTTTTTCCACCCACTCCTTTTCATTGCTTTCACTTACAAGCCCCCTCTGCAAGCTCTTTATCCTCATCATCCTTCACATCTACTTATTGACCCCTTCATCGTCCCCTTTCTCTCCATCTAACAAGCTGCCCATCAAACAAGGTAACTTTCCCTCTTCCACCCCTTTTCTCTCTTTTCGTCAACAGCTGCACTAAAAGAGTCTCTCAGCTGTGCCTCTCCAGCCAAACTGAATGACTCATTACCTGGATTGTGGCATTCCCTTCACCCTCTCAGTCTCTCTCTTTCGCTGTCTTTCTCTCGTCTGCGTCTCTCTCTCTCCCTCTTCTGTCACAGTTCAGCAGCTGTAACTTGTCAGTGCCAAACCCGGCCATCACTCTTCAACGTCTCTCTACAGCAGGCCATCCCTCTGTCTGTCCTCACTCATTCTCCCAGCTTCATTTCACACATTCTCCTCTTCTATCTTTCTCCAATTGTTTCATTCCCGTCTTTCCCAGCTCTGTACTTTCTTTCTCTTTCTGTCTTACCATGGCAGCATTCAGCACTATCTCAGCACACAGAGACTAGTCTGTGGAGGAAACAAAAACAAAATATGGAACGAGGAAGGAAGGGAGAAAAGTGCGAATAGGAAATCAGCGAGGAAGACTTCTGTTGGCTTGATTTCAGCCCAGCTAATTGGTTTATGCAGCAGCCTTCCCAGCATTGCCTGGTTCACTCAGCATTCACTGAGTGTGTAGGCATGTGTGTGTCTGCGTGTGTGTGTGTTTAGGTGTGTGCAGTTAACTGTGAAAGAGGCCAGAGTGTCTGTGTGGTTGAGGTTCTGAACTAAATCTTCACAATTGCCATTGCGAAGAGCCGGTCTCTCTCTCTGTGTTTGAGAGCGAGAAAAAAAAAAAAAAAAAAAAAAAATATATATATATATATATATATATATATATATATATATAGAGAGAGAGAGAGAGAGAGAGAGAGTGTGTGTCTGTTTGAGTGGGAATTTAGCCAAAAGAGTATAAGAAAGATCTGCAGAGACAAAGCTGAAGTGGGAGAAAAGGAAAAGCAGATGAAAAAAGAGAAGATAATCAGAATTGGAGTTAATTGAGGGAGAAGTAAAAGGCTGCAAGCAGCTTAATGCAATTTATAGGTTCAGACGAAGCGGATGCTCGAAAAAAAACATGTTTAGAGAGGCTGAAAATAGTAAGTTGTACACCCAAATGACCAGCAGAAAAAAAGGAAAAAGCTTTGATTCGAGCAGGAGCTGTCAGTGTCATGTGCTTCGCTTAACTACACCCCCTCCAGGCCACACAAGGACAATCTGAGCGTGTGTTGCAACATCTTCCCTTCTGTTTTAGTCTCTTGTAGCGGTCTTTGTGATTATATAATATGTAATAAAGCAGAAATATAAACTACAAATGATGTTTTTCCTTCTAAATAAAGACAGCTGGCCTGCACTTCAGGGTTGAAAGCCTTGGAACCTGACACTGCTCTTGATTTCAAATAGAATTTTGACTGTCAAATCGCAGATGTTTGCTCATTATCAATTCTGACTGCAACACCAAAGAAGCTTTGAGCGTTTCAGAAAGACAGCTTGTTAGGAAATGAGCTGGATTTTCTCTGGAAACAAATGGAATTTTAAATAATATGTGGTCTCTTTAATAGCCACAAAGACCTTCACTAGATTGCCTGGTAGATATGCTGCACTAGAGGAATCTATTCACTGCACATCTGGCTCCAAATATATGATTTCTGTCAGGACCACTTTAAACAAACTAGAACTGTCTGCAGAAATTTGTATTTAGTGGTGTGGCTCTGTTTGGGGACCTCCTCGCCAATCCAAGGCAGAGACACTGAATGACTAAGGTGAGGAGAGCAGCAACTAGACTGCAGCACAGAGCATATGGCAGATATGAGACTGATTAGGTCATTTACAGTATATAGTTGAAAAGGTCTGTGTCACGGCCCAGCGGCACGAGGGAACAGAGATGGACACAGGTGCAGAAACCAACCCGGAAGCGAGACGATAAGGGAACAAAGGATTTATTTCCGCCCACAGGCAAACATAAGCAAGAAAACAAAACGACGCCACCACACTAGTGGCACGTAGGATAATCTAAGATAATGGAAGGTGACCTAGACACCTCTAGGAGACGGCTGAACAGCAGAGGCAGCGGGGAGGTGGAAACAGGACTTAGACCCCCGGAGAGCAGTCATTTTGGTTTTCTACCTTAGACCCCCGCGGAGTCATCATTTTGCATTTCTACCTTTAAAAGCCGGAGAGCAGTCAGTCAAATGCTGGAGTCATTCATATGTATATTAGGTCATTACCTAGGAATTCTGGAGGGAGGGGAGTGGGGGTGAGTGATTGAGGGGGTTTGGGAGTGGAGTGTTTCAGTTTGCCATCTTAGGGAGAAATCAACACATGTCCTTTGTATGTCCTTTGTTGCTGACATTTATTGATGAAAACAGTACAGAAAAAACCATTTGTACACATATTTACAAATAATGATAAAAAGTGAGTGAGTACATTTCAACATTTTCAGCAATCACTCACAATCCTGGCACTGCCACGGTATCTGTCGTCTGCATTTACCACATGTGTACCTGTAGCAGTGAACACATCGCACAGTGGCCTGATTTTTCTTGCATTTGTGTTTGACCTGACACGTGGCTCTTTTTCCAGGGCTCGGTGTGGAGGGTTCTGCCCGAAGCAACTGATCTTTTCTTGCCTTCTTCGCAGCTACATGAGAGTGAGCCAACTCTGTTGCAAGCGCCACCAGGAAGTCCACCCGTCTTTCCTTCGTCCCGGTGCATGCTTGATACAGCACATGTGCATTCAGTGCTGCCATGTCAATCATGTTATAAAACACGGCGACTGGCCAGCGCCGTGTTCCTTTGCGGACAGTGTACTCCCGAACCATCTGGTCCATCACATCCACGCCACACTTTGTTTTGTTGTAAAGGGTGACAGTGTTTGGCTTCCTTTTGGTGGTGTTATCAGTCTGAACCACGCTGTGCATGCTGCTAAGAATATAGACTGTCTTCTTCCGTTTGGCCGCATACGCCGTCAGCGTGGCAGCAGAGGTTGAAAACACCTAAGAAATAAGATAAATTGTTATTTTCATAGCCCTTTTACACACAATGAAACACATAAACATAGAACCACAAAAGACCTGCAACATACCTGAGTGGTGAATACATTGCGATCTGTCTGTCTAGTGGATTGAGGAATTTCCCTGCGAATCCTGTTGACTGTGCCGAGGATGGTGGTTTTCCGTCTAAGAAGTTTTTGTGCCAGTGAAAGCGATGTGAAAAAATTGTCCGTGGTAACATTTCTGCCCTTGTCTAGGAATTGTTCCATCAGCCTCATTACTACATTTTCAGAAAGTCTCTCCCCAGTGGGACGACTGGGGTCCTTGCCAAGATATGGGAAGACATTGCAAATGTACTTGGATTTTAGGTCGCAAGCCACCCAAAACTTGATCCCAAACTTGTCCGGTTTACTTGCAATATACTGCAGGAAACAGCACCGAGTCTTTGATGGGAAAAGCTGTTCATCAACGGTGATATGTAGACCAGGGTTGTAGCACGTGATGCAGTTGGTGACAAATGATCCCCACACACTGGAAATTGCAGCGAACTTATCAGTCTTTGCTCGATCACTGCGGGTGGACTTGTCATCAAAGCGTAGGTGTTGCATGATGTTTTGGAAGCGGTTTCGTGCCATAGTTCCAATTATCTGTGGGTTTCCCAGGTTTGCTGACCAGCAGTCATTTAGAGATGGAACCCTGTTAACCCCCCGCAAGATGACAATTGCAATAAATGCCATTAGTTCAGGGAGGTCCATGAACCAATGAACATGCTCCATGCACCACTCAGCAGGCCATTTGTAAATATGTGTACAAATGGTTGGTTTTTTGTACTGTTTTTATCAATAAATCTCAGCAACAAAGGACATACACCCATGTGTGTTGATTTCTCCCTAAGATGGCAAACTGAAACACTCCAAGTTGGTGACTTTTGGAGATTTATTTCCCTGGATGATTGAGAATGCATCAAGATGAAACACAAAAGGAAGTTCACAGCTTTTAGCAGCTCCCCCACCCCCTCAATCACTCACCCCCACTCCCCTCCCTCCAGAATTCCTAGGTAACGACCTAATATACATATGAATGACTAGCCAATTTAGCTTCCACTTCCACCATTTGACTGCTCTCGGGTTTTATAGGTAGAAAGGTAGAAGCCTGGGGATGCTAGTGCTAGGTAGGGGCCAGGGCACTGGAATAAGAGGTGATCACGATCAGTGGGATCCAGCAGACAATCAACGATCCTCCACAGTTGAATGAGTTGCCTTACTTGGTTTCAGGTGGAGGTGACAGGTGGGGCGGAAGGCCCGGAAGCGGTCGAGGCGTGGGGAGGCAGGCAAGTGAGTGGTGGGCCGGCAGGCCACGTCGTATCAGCAGCAAGCGGCCCAGGTCCAGGAAGGCGGGAGTGAGGGAGACAAGACCTCCACTCCAGATGCTACCTCTGAGAACAAGAAGAACAAGTAAGTCATCACACGGATTCTGGACAGAGTTATGATGCTCCACTTGACTAACATGGGGATAGCAGATACTCAGGCGATGAATGGTTGAGAGCGCAGGTCTGATATACTGCCGGAATAATTGCTGACAGGTGGTCAGCCAGGGAGGAGCAACCGAACTCCGCCTAAAGGAGGAGGGGCCGCTGTTAGAGACCTGCAGGTACCCACCCAGACCATGACAGTCTGTTGCCAAACAGCTTGCAAAGGCAGCAGCAACTGTATACAGGCCAAAACAGTATGAATAGCATTTACCAATAGGACTCAAAGAACAATACCAGGTGGCTTTTCAGATGACACGGGCTGGTACTGAGATCAGTTGATCTGCCAGGACTGCTGCCTAAACGTTGTTCAATGGCCTGCCAGCATTAATTCTATGGCTTAGTTTGTACAATATGTGTCCAGTGTGATATTTTCTCTCTTCAACAACCCAAACCCCACAAATATGTGATGCTGCACTAAGAAACCCCTCGCTGTTGAAGGAAGCCAACCTGAAGGTGCTTTTTGTTAATTTCAGACCTTTTTTAGAAAATATTATTATTTGCACATTTATTTTCTACTAATTATAAAATTGACATGCATTTAATTTACAGTCTAAGCAACGGCATCCTTACTGCCAATAGGTATCAAAATGTCCTTTGACCCATTGTCAGACCCTACACTGGTGCAGTGGGTGCTGTGTTCCTCCTGGTGCAACTTGCACCTCAGACTTCATTGGGGCTCTGTAGATCTACTGGTCAAAGATATCACAGCTAAAAACTTGTTTTGTGAATCTTCATATAACATCAAGATTTTTACAACTGAATAATGATTTACATTTTCATACTAGGTGGGAGCGTCATGTGTAACTCATGGGAAAAATTATGTCAGGAACCTGAAGGTTAAACAGGAGACACTGCTCATCAAAGTCTAGCTCTTCAAATCTGAGTAGGAAAGAACTTGCAATACCAACACCTACTCTAAATGTGCCTTTGTGCAGGCTTCTCAGCTCATTATTCCAGTTATTCCAGCAGAGCAACGGGGAGCTGCTGGATAGCTCCCAGTAGGATCAAAAGGCTTTTAAAGGAAAGCGACAAACACTAACAATGGCCGTTTCCATGGATAAATAAAGGCAGATGATGTTTAAGAGTAGACTTTATGTTACAAGTCTCATGAAAAACTGAGAAACAAAAATCAATTCCAAAGAAAATGAAAGAGTGACTGTGTGATGCAAATCATGGTAATTAAGTTGTGGAAAAGCTGCTTTAAATGAAGCTGAAAAGCTCCACTTGCACAAAATTAAGGCAAGAGAACGTCACTCAATGTTCATCTAAAATGTAGCGAGGGATTTCCCATGTAGCTGATAAGCTGTCTTCCATAAAACAGCTTTCCAGAGAATGACTGAAATTTAAATCTGTTTTCTCAAGAAAGACAAGATTTATGCAGCGTGTGCATGGGCACACTTTTTTGCCACTACATTCACATAACTGACAGTATCATAATTCACACCTGCATCACACAACTCAATTCTGTTGTGTTAGTACCAGGGGATTCATGCCCATTAAAGTGTGTTTGTGTGAGTGTGTGTCTTTGTGGATGTTTGAAAATGAAAAATGGAGTGTGAAAGAAACAGAGAGAGATTAAGATGACAAATTCCACGGTAGAAAAAAGGATTTGATTGCATGTGAGCCGAGTGCCAAGCTGTGAATTAGCCACTGAGGAAGTGACGCAGGTATTTGTGTCAAGTAGAATTACACACATTCACAAAGGTGAATTTCAGGGAAATGTTTAGCACATACACACACGATATTACTCACATGAACAGATATGGATCAGATATCATACAAAAAGAAGAGGAGAGAAGCTGTGAGGTGAATGTTAAAGTAACAAATTACTGATAGGACAGACAGCGTGCTTCTATGCCTTCTATGAAGTATTACTATAATACCCACATAGCAAAATTGGTATGGATCGGATCTGGCCCACACAATGTGCTTACACATGGCCCACATACCGCAGAGAATGATGGCCCTTTGGTGGCCCAGATCTGGTTTGCCAGAGGTGGCCCACACATGGGCCAGCACAAGACCAGTTGCAGACACATTGCTGGCCCTCTGCTGGCCCAGAACACATTCAGCTCTGGACCCAGATGTCAGCCTAATCCATACCTTAATCAAGCCATGTAATAACAACATGTGCATTATCTGGGCCAGACCTGCTTGCTATGTGGGTATATGCACTTATGATCTGTAACTTTCCCCATACATCAGGCTGGGTGATAAATAAACAGAGGCCAGGACAGACAATAGAGTGAATACTTAACACAATGAACACAGAACTGTATTGTCAGATTCACCGTGGAATAACATCTGGGTTTGGAAACAGCTTCATTTTTTAGCGATGATTCCACACATGCTCCTAATACAGTGTAAGGAAGGATGGGAATCACACCTTTTCAGAGACAATCACTGATTGTGGTTTGCATACTGTGTTTTTGCATGTTTCATGAAATCATTGCATCCCTTTCTATTTTCCCAGCAAAAATGAAACAAATGGCTCCAGTAGTGTACCATGATGTTGTTGATGGTTAAATTCAATATATTCAAATGTGTCAAAAAGGGGCATAAAACATGTATTTATGTTCACTGAGCTTTGATTGACAATGACTTTGACTGTTACTCACACTCGGTTAGACCCAGCCCTCAGGGCTTAGCGGTAGGGATAACCTAGACCTCAGAGGGTTGTGGAAAGACGGACTCCAAGAACTTACTGAGCTCTAACAGACAAGAGCTCGGTATTTCAGATGTGCAGTTCCAAGCTAAACAGATGTCATAAGACATCCAGCAACTGAAGACTGCACACTTTTGTGCATTTTGACAGATTTCAAGTAGGAGATAAAGTAGTAACACAATAGTGAAATGAATCAGAGACTATTCCAAAAACAAACAATTCCATCTCTGCGTATTGGACACACGATCATCACTGCATTAAGAAAAATGGCTTGGACCTTTAACTAAACATTGGCCTGCATCTCGCTGTGCACGCATTCTCAATATAATACATGCAGTGACAGCTTTACATAAATCTTCAGTTAGGAATAAATAAAAGACGCATAATAACTTGTCAGGATGGAGGTATCCTGCAGGAAGCCATCTTAATGCTTTACGCCTTAGGCTGTGTTTTAAAGCTTTTACCTGAGAAAGCGTCTTCAAAGCAGTGACTCCTTCAGAACAGTAAAAACAAACAACTCCTTTTATAAAAACGTCTCTGTCATTTTTTGTGGAGTTTTTCTATTCCAACTCTGCCTAATTTTAAATAAAGCTTACTGATGCTACAATACATCCTTTTTCAACATACTGGTACTAGCCTGCTTCCTTACTGCATGTGTTATGCCTGGAAACGTCCTAAATTGGTGGTAGCCTATGTTTTATCTTTGACAGCTAAAATCTGGTTTTGGGTCAGAAACCTATGCACAGGGAAGGGTTTAAGTTGTAACCCAGAGCTACCAGGTTATAGCAACAGCACAAACCAACCTGATTAGGTGAGAAATATGGCCACTGTTAAATGAAAGAAGTGGCATGTTTTAATTGCTTTTCTTGACTTTAACTGTTGGTCATGGACATCTTTATGAGCTCTTTGCAAAGAGTTGAAGACAACTGGAAGGTTTCTTCAGTAATGAAAAATTCTATTAGTTTGTTAAACAAAAACAAAAAAACAAAAAAACAGTTTAATAATCAATGTGCCATTAACACACATGTATGCAGCCCTGCACAGCACAGTGGGGCTAATTACTGCCTAATGTTTCCATGCAACAAACAAGGAGGTGCACTCATTTGAAAGATGAGAGGAAGGTGGATGTTTATTTTAACAAGTGCGAACACACATGCTGTTATTCAAATTATTACTAGCCCACAAACACACGCCGCCACCATGTTCATTATTCAGTTATTCAAACACACACACACGGAGAAATGTCTGAAAGGTGCCGAATACATTGTTTTAAAAGTTGAGATTACACACAGACTCAAACACACTGTAGCTTCAGGCATATGTAGGAGTGTTTAGTTTGCTGAAAAGCAAATATCCCCCGAATTACCTGATTCTGTAGCACTAAGTGCTATGTTATGTTATATGTAAGTGTGAGGCCTCACTAGCGGTCTCTGTACTGAGCTACTGATGTAATATTTATTTTTTAAAAACTGCAACAGAAAAAGAACTGTGTTTTAAATGTTAACCTAAATAATAACATTAAGAGGGAAACACAGGAAAGCTACATGATTATCTATCACTGCAAAAAAAATTCAGAATTTTGATAATCTCACAAGATCTACAAAATTAACAGTTTCACTAAATATTTTCTTTTAAAACTTTACTGATTCACTGTTACATCCTGGGAGGCTGTGGGAGTGTGTGGGCGTGGTGTTGTCTTCTCCCTCTCCTCCTCCTTCGTTCTGGCCCCTCCCCTTGTCTCTCTCTGCTCCTGCCTTCTCCTTTAGGTCACACCTGCTGCTCATCTGCTCTCATTACAACCAATTACCCTCAGGGGTGATATAAGCTGGAGAAGAGCAGTGTGGAGGAGGAGGGAGAGGTTTCTGGTGGTTTTCCTCTGTGCTGGTCAGAGTGTGCTACTGACTTAGGTGTGGAACAGCCTGCTGCGTGTGACCAGCCTTCTGGTGTGTGGCTCTGGTGTGTGGCTCTGGTGTGTGAGTAGTGCTTAACTGAGCAGTGATTGCCCATGAGTGACGGCGGCCTTCATTAGTTTGTGTGGCCTGCCTGGATATTGTTTGTTAGCAGCGTTGCTGTCTCTTTCTGTTGAAGCCTTATTGTTGCTTTCTTTGTTGAGTGGTCATTACCACTTTGGGTTGACCTCCCTGATTTCTTATTAAAGCAGCGGTGCTGTCTCCTTTTGTTGTTGCCATTACATGATTATTGAGGTGTTTGCCTACAATAAAGATCTATTTTATGTTAAATACCTCTGCCTGGCGTTCTTTTCATTCCACCTGGATCTAACTGTTACTGTCCCCCACCCTCATCGCCTAGACTTTTAAGTGGGGACGTAACATTCACTTTTGCCCATGGTTAAACTTACCTACCTTTTGGCCCTCTTGCAGTTCTAAATGGTATTAAAACAGGCACTGTTGCAAATACACGTTTTCCTAGAGCAGCGTCACTTTCCAGATTTCCTCACAACCTAACATCATTATAAAGGTTATCTCCCCATCCTCACTATTCTTCTTCTGCTTTCACTGATGGTAGAAAAGGGGATCCATGAATGTGTTATTTGTATATATTAGCATTCCTTCAGTGGATCCTACTTGTTATGCATGCTAACGTTAGTTAGTATGAATATATCTGTGATTCATAGCAATGTGGCATCCAGAGATCCCAAGATAAACGTGCAAGCTTAAAAGTGAGCAATTCAAGTGACTACCAGTGACAGCACAGGATAATTTGACTGACATACAGCAGTTAGCTGCTTCCCGGTTTGTTTGTGTAATAAAACTAACCTGAGCACCAAACTACAGTGACTCAATCATATCAGCCACAAATCTGGAGAAACCTTCAAGTCAAAGCACAGTGCAGTATGCCAGGTTCATGGAGGGCTCTGAGCTATGGCAAAAGACAACAAAACAGAAATTAATGTAAAAAATCAAACAATAACAAAACAACAGCTTAATTGCACCAGCGTGTAAGTTACTAAGTCTAAATTAAATTAATTACTTTGCTGAGTGAAATGAAGCTTTCCTGGTGTGTGAGAGAAGTTACCACAGTGACAAAAAAGTACTGTCAGAATACAGTGTGTGGATGAGCTATGGCTGCAAACCTGTTAGTTTGTAGGTGAGTAAGTGCTGGTGTTTGATGTTTTTTATAGTCTTGACATGCCCGTCCAATATTAACTAATAAATAAATATATATAAATATATTAGCTATGAACAGTACCGGTCTATCATGTTATACATACCCTTTTAGGTATATATAACATGACAACCCCCCACCCCCAAAAAAACAAAAACAAAAACAAAACAACCCCCCACCCATCAGCATTAAAATCGCCATTCCTGGCTCATAATGTAGCATAGTAGTCTGCTTATCAAAATGTGTGTACAGCAAACAGCATTGCCACAGTTGCTGAGAGCAAAGAATTTTACATTTGTTCCTATGGAGGCTGAAAATAACACAAACAGCACAGAGGACATAGAACACAAGCCATATGTAACACGTTACATGTAGCAAAAGCAACAAACACATTGTAAAGCTTAATGGCATTTTCTGCTGCTACTGCTCACAGATGTGGGCATGTAGACGACCATGGGCACCAACAAAAATACTATTTTATGAAATACATTTTATGTTTTTGCAACAGACTTCTAGTAATAATAACCTTTATTTTTTAAAATACCTTTCTAAACCAAAGGTAAAAAGCAGGATAAATACGGCACTTGTAACAAAGTACCAATAGATCAAATTTAAAATTGGCTCCTTCCTACATTATCTATTATGTGTTGACACAACACTGGTCCATCTATTCAGTTATTTGCCTTGTTTAATGCTTAATAATTAATAATTCATAGGTCAGTGTTAAGTGGGTGACCAAACAAACAAAAGAAAGCACTCCTCTGAAAATCGTAAGATGCAAGGACTGAACTAAAAAGTCTAAAAGCAGACAGTTTCCAAATTTGAATGACCTTCAGAAAGGCCGGAGAACTGCTGCCCAATACCACTTTAAAGGAATTACAAACAAGTCTGGCTCCATGGATGGAAAATATAAAGAAGGGTTGGCTCAAGAATTTGGCACAGTAACAGTACTGTATACTCAACAGTTACCGTGTCTTTTTGTCTCTTCATAATCACCAAAGTACATGAAAATTGGGCTTCCTTGAAGGTAAATATAATGCTGGGTAGTTCAAGACTTTTGCCCAGTACTTAGATGTTGCTTTCTTTGATGAAGGAGGAGAGCATTACTCAGTTATTTATAACATCCACAATTAGTTATCCAATAATAAGACGGTAGATACAATTCAATGCACACGGACTTATTTTCAATGAAGCTTGTGAATGGCAAATTGAGTATATTAATGTGGGTAGAAGGAAAAAATATATAAAATTATAATAAGAAATTCAAGCACTGTGAAATTGACTGTCATGTTAAATTGCCGGACTTTAATTTTCATATGTGCTTCACCTTATCATCAGTAGCAGAAAACAAAGTATACACTCAACTATGCATGAGGTCCTCACATTGTTTAGATATCCAGTCCTTGGTTAATAGTTTGTGAGGACACTGATTAACCAGGACATGCCAGAAACCATTTAAGACTTTATACGTGCTCTGCTTTTTACACTGCTTATTACACTTGTTCACACACAGTCTGTGAGCTAGTGTGCTGTATGTTGCAGGATGATATGATGTGTTCCAGGTCAATTTCAGTAATGAAAACCCAATTGAGCTCCCTTATGATATTTGTGAAGATTCTAATGCTTTTAGTTTACCCTTGACTGAAGTGCCTCTTCATTGTCAAGACTCCTGCTGAACCCATTCCAGCATGCATTACATTATAACTTCCTCAATTTCTGCCTTTTGGCGACTGGTCCTTTTAAGATGTGAAATATCCTGAATTTTAATAGAATGTCAACTGAAAACACTTGTAGTAGCCAACACTGTACACATCTCACAATATCTTGGGAAGCCTTCAGATACAACATTGTTCTTTTTGCCAGATAAGTAAAACTATGGCAGTGGTGGACTCTGAATCCACATTTGTTGAGAGACTGGTACATTACAGGTTCAACTAATGAAGTGAAACAAGCCATTGTATTCCTAGTGGTGTTCCCAAGCCTAGATAAATAGGGAGGGTTGTGTCAGGAAGGGTATTCAATAAAAAATAATTCCCAAATCAAACATGCTGATCATCTTAACAGATATGGGCTCTGGTGCTGGCGGCCAACAAGGTGCCAGTGGACACTGTGCCACTGCTGATCGAAGACAAAGGAAGAGGAAAGGGGGGAATTGTGTTTGAAGGCAGTAAGTGAGAAAGTTCACTGATGTAGTGAAGAGGACATGCAGAGAGTAGGTACCACAGAGGACAATGCTGGGGATAGGGTGATGGAGGTGTTGTGACTCCTAAATGGAACAGCAGAAAGAAAAAGAAGTAGCAATGTGCATTTATAATGGCAATGGCAATTTTGTAAACTCGGTGACTTCATGACTGGTGGGGCCCTAGGACACTCAAATCACTTTTTACAATATGCCTCATTCATCCATTCATTCAAGCACTTTTGTCTATGCTTAAGTGCTTTCTATCTAACACTCACAATCCAATAGATTCATCAGACAGCAACTTGGGGATCATGTCTTGCCCTAGGATATTTGGCATACAGACTCGAGCCACTGATTAAACCACCAACCTTTCGATCAGCAGATGCCTTACTCTGCCTTCCGAGTTACTGGTAAACTGGCTCATTGGTCAGTAGTCCAATACACTGGGTCAAGCCAATATCCACATCCTTGCTGTTGTACTGATGAAGATCTAAGGTATTGCAAAGCTAGCCCGCATGGTACACTGGAAATGGTGTATGGTAGGGTCATGAAACACAGATGCAGATTTTAAATAGATTTCAAATTTAATAGCTAGAGCTTAGGTCTTGTTGAAAATTAAGTTTGAAGCCAGTAAACCATGTGTCCTTTTTTTTTTTACGATGGTGAATCTTGAGGCATTTACCATTATTGAAACATGATTACTGGGGTATACTGATATAATGCCTAGGCATACTTGGCATACTTTTTTTCTTTTTTTTAACCAATTGCTCTGCCTGATTTAGAGAAACTAGTGTTAAATGCTAAACCGTGTGATTCTCCGAATGATGTGGTTCCTCCCCGCTTTCTCCAAAAGGCATTTCCTATTATTGGACCTCACATTTTGTCTTGTCGCGTACCTAGTGAGTTTAAGCACACGGTTATACATCCCTTGCTTAAGAAACCTGGCAGTCTTGTCAAATTTTAGAACTATCTCTAAGCTAACTTTTCTAAGAAAAATCTTGGAAAGGATTGTTTATACTAAGTTGATGGACTACTTGAACGACTTGCAATTGTCAGAAATTTTTCAATCCGGTTTTAAACCTTTTCACAGTATGGAGGCAGCCCCTGTAAGAGTTATGAATGATGTTCTGGTAGCTACTGATTGTGGTAAATATGTAGTGCTGGTCTCAATGGACATGACTGCTGCCTTCGACACAGTGCATCACAATCTATTGATCTCTCGCCTTCACGATTGTGTGGGAATTTCTGACTTGGCACTGTTGTAGTTTGAATCATATCTGTCTAACAGGAGCTTTCGTGTTATGTTGCAACCCGTTCTCACTCCCGACGTGTAAAATAATGACGATTTGTCACGTCCCTTAACTTCTCATGCTGACGCCTAAGGTACCCTTCCACGTTTTTATGTTACGCTGTGGGTTGTCAATTCATTCCAATATGAACCCGCTCGCGGCGATCAGAGACGCTTCGAGCAGAGGCTCCAGCCATCCATTTACTCCAATAATAACCCCGTCACGGCGAAACATGATGCCGTGAAGCACAATCTAACTGGAGAACCGTGGACCCTTTCCGCGAACGGGTTTTTCTCCCTAATTTAATGCTTTCTTTTAATGACATCGTTAACATTTCTCAACAAAAACACGTGAAAGTATCACTGATAATTCAACAATAAAATCGCTTCATGTTGTGGCCATCACACAGTGTTTTCCAAACTGATTCACGATCTGAAAGTGCGCAGATTTAACGTACATAATCCTTTGTTAGGTTTATTATTTTCATTTCACACGTAAAACACATTTATAGATTCATTCACCACTCCTGTTAGTTTTGGATGCGCTCGGCTCCAGCCAATCAGACGCAACCTGTGTAAGCAAAGGCTGATGGGAGAACGGAGAGACCCATTTATAAGAATAAGAAAATGAGGCGGAACTGATTGATTCTAATGCAAGTATGTAAAAAATACATATATTTAAAGTAATACCTTGATGTGTGTTTCAAAGTTTGTTTTTTCATAAAAGCTTCAAACAAACAGAGGTGACTGATCTCGGAAACGGTGTAATGTATTTAAAAATGGCTACAGCTACCGTCAGCATGCTTGCTAGGTAACAACTACACGTGTCTACTGCAGCATTAGCCATTTAATCCAACGATGATGGATTAAATCTATTACAAACGTTAAAGGACTTGTGTGCTGCAAAATACCCTCACATGGTGCGTAAAGCAGTTTTTGCGCTAAGAGTTCTGCTAGCTCTTTACAAACTGATGATGCTAACGTTAATTGCTAACATTAACCGGAGCGCCAAGACTGAAAATCATTTGAATTGCGTTAGTTATGTGTTTATGTCACTGAGTTCTGCAAAAATCTCTTTCCTCTTTAGCTTGAAAATGAGTGATTCAGAAGATCCCGAGCTGGAGGAAGAGCTTCAGGCTGCTGACGAACTCCTTCAAGATATGCAGGTAACATTTTTAGTGGAAACAGTTGTTAAAGAGGGAACATGCTTGTCTAATATTTTGTACGGAGTAAACGTTATGTTATTTGAATTTTTTTTAAAGTTTATGTCAAATTAAGTTGGTTAACTTAAGATGTTTGATAATCTTTGCTTTAATCATAGACTGTATTTTAGGTGTTCCCTTTTTTCCTTGTTAATTGCGTAGAATGATGCACAGAGTGAACCTCAGCCAAGACCAGTGCGCTGGAAAAAACGTGACAGACAGGGAGCTTTTATTCCTCAAAGACCATCAACCAGTCGAAGTACTAGTTGCATGCCACGTGGTCAGTGTTCACACAACCATTGATTTTATCTCACAACTTATTTTCACCAAAGAATTTCAGTAAGTAAATATTCTTCATTCCCCCCCCCCCCCCCCCCCCCCCCCCCCCCGTGTCCAGAGAGCAGCATCAATGTCCACGTGAAGAACCTAGTTATGTTGCCAGTGTCAACCCAACAAAAGGTACTTTACCTTCTTGTATATATTGTGATTTCTGTTTACTTTTATATTTGTTGTTATAGTTGAGTTGTGCAGGGCTTTTGTGGAGTCCTAAGAAACATACTGCCTAGAGTGTTTTTCACTTTGTGGAAGAGTTTCTTCCTTTCTTTATTTTTTTTTCTTTTAGTGTATGGAACTGAGGTGCTTCGTCAGGAGCTCCTTCAGTTGTTGGAGGATGGAGAAGAGGACGCAGCCATGACTTGTGAGACGTCGTCTGAGTCAGCTGCTACTCACTGGGCGATCAGAAATATGGTGTCCTCGCAAAAGTGGAAAGAGGCCAGGCCTTGTCTTATAGACAATATGTTAGCTACTCTGGATCCACAGTCACACCGTGTGTGTCAGTGTGGCAAACAAGTAGTTGTGAGGTGTCTGGACTGCCTGCCTCTTCCATTCCTTTGTGCTGACTGTGATATTGCAGTTCACACACGCTTTGTCCTGCACAACAGAGAGGCAGTAACAGGAGGGTTTTTGCAGCCTTCATCAGAGTTTCACAAGCCAATAGGTACAGTTTTGAAGTCTTATGCATTTCTTGCTATGTATGAGTATGAGTGGGTGCTGTTATTGTATATTTATTGTGTATCAGTTAATTTCTAATTCTTTTTATATATATTGTGTGTTTTAATGTTAGTTCGGCTGTTGCCTGTGCAAAGGCCAGACCATGTGTGTGACTGCCCAGCAGGTAAGGTTGAGGTTTCACCCGACGCAATTGTGGCTCTTGTAACCATAAATGGTAAGTTGCCCTTTTGTCACACACTACATACACAATAGATGTGTTTGGAGGTTTTATTGCAAATTGTGCATTGCTATCTTGGTTTTAATTACCCTCGGCCCGCAGTATATGTGGGCACCTGTCAAAGGTCATTTGGATTTACCAGACCGATTTGAAAACAACATGAAAAAAATGAATGCTTTGAGCCATGACTGAATTTATCCTTATCCTTTCTAAAGGCCGTTATAACCTTGCACTGCCAGTGGTGAGCTGCACCAGCTGTGGCCTAATGTGGTCCCCCTCAGTTAAAGACATCCTGGGTAGTGGATATTGGCCTGGCACCTTAAATTTCTGCACCCTGTTTTCAATGGATGTCTTTCAGTCTTTCTATGACATTAAGAAGGCTGCACCAGGGATGTCACTCAAGGCATTTGTCAAAATGCTGGATGAACGAACAGCCCATTTTGGAAGGGTGAGTTTCTAAATTTGCTAAGTTTAAGGAAATTGTGCAAATCAATGTTTATGATGACTGTCCTTGAATATTCTGTTGTATGTCCTCTATGTAAAAGAATGGCCGAATATCAGCTGATGCCTTCAGTAAAAGTTTCTTGGAGTGGAGTGCTGTAAAGTTTGAGGTGGACAGGATGTGCAAGGAGCCATGCTTTAGCTGCCCTGCCTGCACTCCAGACATGCTTGCCGTCAGGAGAGCATCTGCCACTTCATCAGGAGCATGCCCAGGTGTTGTAGGGAGGTCATACAGGCATGTGGAGGCCACACAGACTAGTGAGCCTCATTTTGACATGTTTTGAGGACATTACATAAAACCAGATTAATGATTCTGTATTGCATTGATCAAGGAACCAACCCAATAGGAGCTAAAGGAATCCTCTTGACATTACTTCACTCAGTAAGTTTATACTATGTTTAATGTGCATTTTCTTCATCAGTTTAGAACATAACATGTTAGCGCTCCCTGGTCCTTTTTGGAGACAGATCCTGAGACAGCAGGCAGCTATGGAGAACTCGTGTCAGCTGTGGTAATTAAGGAATACTTTGATTTAATATTGATTTCATGACAACTATCCTCAGGCACATATTCCTGGATATATATAATGACATAAGTAAACTCCCATTTTAGAATCATTGCCTTCTTTGATCTGAGTTATTGCCTCAGACTTTGGCCCTGTGTCCCCAAAAGTATAGAAAATCCATGACACTGAGTAAGAGGCCTTTATCATGTTATAAGTGAGAGAGTTTGGTGTAACAGTGGTTGAACATGCCAAATCAATCCACAACATACTGCCATTCCCCAGCTGTAACCTGCATATGCATCAAACCAAAATCCAGTATCATAGCCACAAAAAAGACATAAAGATGAGGTTAATAGGGTTGTCTCATTTTGCCAGATAGCTTCATCCCAAAAAAGATAAACATTCTTCAAAAACAAAAGTTTGTGAATATTTGCTGTATTGCCAGGCCTAAACCAACCTGTTAAACTTATCAAATTATTGTCATAGATACGAACCTATTGATTGAACCAGAATAATCCATTGAAGCCTCCATCATCATCCACAATCACTGTTACTGTTCAGATTATTTTATCTCTGTTTTCCTCTAGAATGTTTTGAAAATCAGCATTTGATCAACAGACTTTTTAAAAGTTTATTTTGATCCTATTGTTTACGTGTGTAATTGCATTTTTATTGAAATTATGACAGGAAAACCCTCAATCAAATTGTATCTTTGATATCTATAATATTAACAATAATGTTACATATGTAATATGTACACAATAATATTGTGCAAACAAACAAGAAAAATAGCAAAAAAAGTCAATTTTTTTTAATACCCTGTATATAAAGACCACATATGACCACAACTCCAAATGTGCAATTGTCACTGCATCTAAACATGACATATTACAAAAAGGTAGAAACATATAATATACAATATGTTCTGAAGCTGGTACTGGTGCAGTTAACTTCACTTTAGGCTCCCATACACAGTAGGTGTTACTTACTATACGTGCAGTGCAGTATTACTTTACCTTGTAATATGTTATAATAAGCAAGTCACTTCTATATTTATGAGGATGTAGACAATAATGTTGGCTGATATGTAAAACTATGAGATGTCGAGTGCAGGGAAGATATTATTGATCGATCAGATTCATGAATGTGTTAGGTACTTAAGCCACAATTAGAGAGTGAAACAGAGACTGACACTGGTTGAAATGTATAGTAAATATTTTATTTTGAACTTTTATGCTGAACTACAAGCTGTGAACTGTGCGATCTCTGCGACCTGTGGTGCCTGGTTTACTGTGTGTAAAACTGCGCAGGTTCCCATGTGTCATCCCACACTTTGCCACTGTCAGGAGAAAAACATAACAAACAACAACGACAACCACACACAAAATAGGACAATTTAGGTTGTGACATATGACAATTTTTTAGGATGAAATATCTTCTATATTCATGTCATGCTTTATACACCTTCATTGTAATATAAATTAATCAAATCAAGTCAGAGAGTATTAATATATGTAGTAGATGTCAAGCAGGACCACAGCAGCAGCCACGATCCATTGGAACCTGCTGGATGAGAGAGCACAGAAACTCCAGGGAAGAAGTTTAGTTAGTAACATGCATGAACTGCATTACTGAGACATGTATGTTTACAGATGGTGGTGAGGGAGAGGGGGAGAGTTTTCAGTAAAAGGAGACGTGACTGCATCTTCAACCAATACTGAGCCTGCATAACCCTGAAAGAGACAGAGAGGGGGGGGGGGGGGGGGACACTAACCCCCAGCAGTCTGGTCCTATTACAGCATAACTAAGGGCTGAGCTGAACCAGCCCTAACTATAAGCTCTATAAAGAAGTAAAGTCTTATGCCTACTCTTAAAAGTGTTGACCATGTCCACCTCCAAAACTCATAATGGACTTTGGAGGTGGACAGCTATCAAGCTCCTCACAGAAGAGGAGCTCGATAGCTAAAAGCTCCCAATTTACTCTAGTCCAAATACATGAATTCAAATTGAGTTGATAACTATTTATCAACAATATGAATGTCTGTTCCCGTCCAACAAAGTTGTTACTACATACCATGTTGAGCAAGGCTTCCACTTGACTTTAACTTCTTCTTTTTCCTGAAAAACATGATATAAACAAACAATTAATTAAGAAAGACATGCAAGTTGCATACAAAAAGGAGCTTATAAACATTTGTGTACTATTGAATGGCTCAATATATTATACAATTAGTTTACAAAAACATAAGAACCACCTCAATGCTTGTACTGCCAGCATCGAGTGCATGTCAGCAAAGCAACACTGCTTACATTGTGGCTCACAAGCAAAACTAACTGAAGCAGATGTTACTGAATGGGAAGGAGCACCTCCACATCAATCACTCCTTCTGAGCATGATGTCAGGAGGACTTTAAAGAACGTAAACATCAGGAAGGCAGCACGACCAGGTCGTATCAGGTGGTCTGTTCTTATTTAATGTCCTATTTGGAGTGAAATCCTGACTCAGTGGCTGAATTAGTGTAGATTCATCAAATACAAAAGCTTATGGATATTCAGTCAGGCACAGTTCAAATCCGGGAAGTCCAAAGATGCAAACAAATCTGCACAACAGCAGGCTAAATTACTTACATTTACAACTCTCCTGTCTACTATCTCTTCATATTTGAAAATCTTCTGTGTACGGTGTTTTCGGCATTCTGAAAAATAACAAATGAAATATTTACATGAGTTCTGTAAAACTGGAAAAAATGCAAAAATTAAGAAAAAGAAATCTTAACAAACTTAACGAACCTGTCATGTGTTTCGTACATTTACAATACCATAACGTCTAACCTTTCCTTGTCCTTTTTTTGTTTGGGACATCCGAGGTGTACACCGTAGAAATTGAGGGAGATGCAGGATGTGGAGATGGAGAGGAGAATGCAGGAGAAGCAGAGATGAAGAGGAGGATGCAGGAGGAAGCAGAGATGGAGAGGAGGATGCAGGAGGAGGCAGAGACAGAGAGGAATATGCAGGAGGAAGCAGAGATGGAGAGGAGGATGCAGGAGGAAGCAGAGATGAAGAGGAGGATGCAGGAGGCTGACAGAGGGAAGATGTTGGTACAGGCTCTAAATGAAGAATAAATTCCTCGTTTAGAGCCTCTGGGTCTGGGACTGGTCCAGCATCGACACTGTCAGCAGAGGATGGTCCAGCTGCTGGTGTAGAACTTTTAGCAGGAGGTGAAGCTTGTAATTCTGAAAAATTTTAAATATTAAACATTCATTAACCCTTTAAGACCTACCATAGAACCAAGTTCGCCAGAGCTTATATTATATTTTTACATGCTGTGGAGCCATTTTTGGGAGCATTTCAAGTTGCTATACATCAATACAACCATTATAGCCCATATTTTAATAATATGTCTGCATTAAGTGCATAGTAATTACATAAATTGCAAAAAAGTGCAATAAACTACAAAAAAATTGAAAATCGTTTTTGTTTTTTTAACATATATTTCTAGTTAGAGAAATTTAAGAGGCTTATCCCTCAAAACTGTAAATACAAAAAAGTTACACAAACTAGTTTCCCACCACAGGAAATTTATTTTGAGTGTCTTCATAGTTTTATTTTTGAAATACACCAATTTTTATATACTGCAGGAAAAACGAAAATAAATATTATAGTGCAAATTTGCAAAATAACAGCATATGCATCAAAATAAACTATTTCCAGCAGTGCAATATGAGTCCTAAGCATCCCAGAAACGACACAGAAAGTCATAAACTCAAACATAACTTTTTAAAACACATAAGAAGTAAAACACAAGCTCATAAGGGCCCGATCGTAAAAAACTACATTTCCGCAAAATGACGTCACTTCCGGTTTCGGGCAGGTCATGCGGTCATGTGATAGTTCGCGCTGATGGACGTAGGAAGTGTTACAAACAGCTGATGGATCGGCGAAGCGTGTTTCTGGAATATCATGTTTTTGTTGCTGCAAGTGATTTTTATGCAGTTTTTGCAAAGCTATATGTGGAAGGAAACTGTGACCTAGGACAAGCTGATGGCATAAGATGTAAGTACAACTCCTCCAGTTTCATATGCAAAAAAAATTATTGTGCTAGCTTAAGTGGTTGCAGAGCTACCAGGATTTAAAAATAGTTACGCAAAACAGAGCGTGCCCGCTCCGATCGGCTGTAAAGGGTTAAAATGGGTTGAAAAAATGTACTGTACACATAAACACATAATAAGTAGTGATTTGCATGTTTTCAGTTAAGTTTTTACTAAAGATACAACTGGTAAATATTGGCATCAAATAAGTCATCTCGCACACTCACTGACCCAAATAATTCAGTACAAGTGCCCTCTAGGGTAGTGTGACATCTGTAGTGCTTTTCTACATTGTAGATTAAAAAATTAATGAGTGTGACTATAAATCCAGATAGATAATGACTTTTTCCTCGGATGACACTACTTTCCTGACTTTGTAGTGAATAACATTTGACACTTCAAGCTAGTACTGTGACTTAGGAGTTTTGTACAATGGTGATGCTAACTACCTCAGGGAGGTAATCAGGTAACCTCTTAAGAAGTATATAAGTTATTTAAGAATCTTGGTGTTCATATTGGTAACATTATATAACATTTGTTATACTAGAAAGTCTCGAAGAGAATTATCAGGTCTGGTTTTCGTGAAGATTTTTAAAATTACATTTGTATATACATGAGTGTGAAAGACCATACTATACACACACACATACAAAATTGTTCAGGTGGGTAACACCAGAGGTTCAGTATGGCTAGCTTTGGTGATGTGACCGACACATGGGGAGGTAATAAGGCAGATATAACACTATTTTCATGTTAGCAACAGGACATGTAGGGCAGCTGTCACCTCACAGCAAGAAGGTTACTGGTCTGAACCTTGGCTGAATAATAGAATAGAACAGAATAGAGTAGAGTAGAATAGAATAGCTGGTGACTGTTAACTATCCTCATCCTCACCATCTTGTTTGTCTCTATGTACCCCGTGATGATCTGCCTTCTTATCTAGGGTGTACCATGAGTATCACCCAAAGACAGCTAGGATAGGCTATCTGATAAGGACAGCTGGTTACAGATAATGGACAAAGCATATCTTACTTCTCAGAAGGTGTTCATAAAGCTTCCTCATCTTCATGAGGATGTCACGTGCAGCACCTTCCGCTGGTTCGATCTGAGTGATCACGTCCCCTACTATACGGCCCTTACGGTCAAACTGTCCAAGAAACAGAATTGGTTGGTAGCCCAGGGCATGTAGCTTTGAAACCTGCAAGAACAACAAAGAAAAACATGCAGCCAGTCTTTCATGTAAGCAAATTGATGTATAACAAACCTTTAAGTTTCACATCTTTGTTGTTTTATTGTTGTCGATAGTTAAAAAGTATTTATGGTGACCAAACCTGTAAATGTATGATAAAATCCATCTTGAAATGTTTTGTCTCTCAGTTAATAGCCGATTAAATTAAAAATCAGAAGTAGCTTGAATAAAAATAGTTTTTAACAAGTTTTTTCTAGTTGGATGTCTTTAGTGTGATGATGTTATTCTGATGTGAATAACTTTTTTATTTATGCTCTTTTATAAATTAATATTTTATGTGTATATACATGTCTTGTTAGTTTCTTACTTCATGATATACAAGAAAACATTGACAACTGTGATTAATAAAGAATTGTCTACCAGACCAACCACCTATTAGATCAGAACTTTTAAACTTACTGACAACTGGGCTGAATTAACCACCCTGCTCGCATTTCTGTTTTTTTTAACAGAGGCAGCCCAGTTACTGTTTTTAAACTGTTCCTGTTTTTTTTTCAATCCCTCCTTTACGTTCAGGCTGCCCAGGCATCCACTGCATGTCTTCCTGTTGCAGGTGTTTGGGGCCTGACAGGAAGGGCATGGTTTGGTTTTTGGCTTTGTCATTTCTGCAAATGAAAATGGAACATGTAGGGATTATTTCAGGTCTGTTTTGGTGAAACGATTACAAAAATAATTTATGACCAAAGAAATAACTTATATTACGAGGCAGTATTACACCATATTTAGAAAAAAAAATCAATTATGAGATTAAAGTCATTAATATTGAGTTAATTACGTGAATAGGGTTAAAAAAAAACCCTGAATTGATTACAGAAAAGATACATTGCTAAAATAGAGCAGTACTAACATTAGCTGGGTGGCCAAGCAAGTGTCTTACACATGAGAATACATCACAAAAAAAATTAAATAAACTTTTGCAGAAGTAGTTCTCTTGGTACACAGACTGCTCTGTGAAAACATTTCAAGTTTAATATCAGTTTAATATCACTGAAATTAATATTTCAGTGAACATGCAAATTACCCACAGTTTATCACAACTTACTTAGCTAGGATCTGCCTCGTGTCCACTCGAAAACTTCGCTGCAGGACCGTGAGTTGAAAGATACATTTACTACGACTCCCAAGATGCATTGCAGTAAAAACCATCCAATCGCCTTGCTTAAGATCTGTTGACGTGTCGCTAAAGGCGCGCTGTAGATAAATATTGCAATTTGTAAAAAAAAAATACTAAAATTTGCAATTTTTAATTACATAATTAAACACTGGGCCAGTTTAATTTCGTATTATCGCTGGTTATTATTTTAGAGTAAATAAAGGAATAACGGGTAGCACCAAGCTGTTGTTATCTTCATTTCCATAGCGATGGCGGTTGAGGATTATGGGTAGTGTGCAGTTATGGGATTAGTGCGTCTGCGTAAATTGGTCTGATTGGTTGGAGCCGAGCGCATCCAAAACTAACAAGAGTGGTGAATGAATCTATAAATGTGTTTTACGTGTGAAATGAAAATAATAAACCTAACAAAGGATTATGTACGTTAAATCTGCGCACTTTCAGATCGTGAATCAGTTTGGAAAACACTGTGTGATGGCCACAACATGAAGCGATTTTATTGTTGAATTATCAGTGATACTTTCACGTGTTTTTGTTGAGAAATGTTAACGATGTCATTAAAAGAAAGCATTAAATTAGGGAGAAAAACCCGTTCGCGGAGAGGGTCCCCGGTTCTCCAGTTAGATTGTGCTTCACGGCGTCATGTTTCGCCGTGACGGGGTTATTACTGGAGTAAATGGATGGCTGGAGCCTCTGCTCGAAGCGTCTCTGATCGCCGCGAGCGGGTTCATATTGGAATGAATTGACAACCCACAGCGTAACATAAAAACGTGGAAGGGTACCTTAGGCGTCAGCATGAGAAGTTAAGGGACGTGACAAATCGTCATTATTTTACGCGTCGGGAGTGAGAACGGGTTGTATGTTGGGGTCGGCTTCATCCTCTGTGGCCCCTCTGTGTTGGGGTGTGCCGCAGGGATCTTGGGCCACTTTTATTTTTGCTAAATCTTCTCCCTCTTGACGTGATTTTCCGAAAACACAAAGTGCCATTTCATTTATATTCTAATGACTGCCAGCCTTATTTACCTTTTAGTCATGTGGATACCCTCCCAATTTGACCTCTCCTTGACTGTCTTAGTGATGATAAGTCATGGATGGCTAAATTTTTTTTTTAAATTTTAACAATTGCAAAAGTGATTTTATTTGGCACAAATCGATTTTCCGACCCTCCAGATGTTGATTTCGCTGTTCTGACCCTTCATTTGAAAAATTTGATCACAACTCTTGGAGTAAAGATTGATTCTGCACTTACCTTTGATGACCACGTGAATGGGGTGGTAAAGCTGAGCTCCTCCGGCAGCAGCGCTGGCTCCACCGGCAGCGGCGCTGGCTTCTCCTGCTCGCTGAGCTGCAGCGGTGCTGGCTCCTCAGCTGGTGGCTCGGTGAGCTGCAGCGGTGCAGGCTCCTCAGCTGGTGGCTCGCTGAGCTGCTCCAGCTCCGGCTCCGGCTCGCTGAGCTGCTCCAGCTCCGGCTCGCTAAGCTGCTCCTCGGCTGGCAGCGCGAGCTCCTCCGGCTCGGGCCGAGCAGGTCCGGGTGGCGTTGTAGCAGGTGGCACTGCTACAGATGGTGAAGAAGTGAGCAGTGTGGAGATTGCTGAATGAGGCAACGCTAGCTACTGTTGGCTGCCTTACAGCAGCGTCGGCGGTGTCACCACCCACTGTAAACAAAGAAGCAGATGAGGTGAGAAATGAAAAAGTGTCCTTATTACTCACCACAGCCGGCTCTTGAGATGTCCGGGAAGTCGACTGCGGTGAGGAACGTGAGGCGCGAACGTCGTTTCCGGGTAGACGTCGGGGCCGGCGTGTCAGGCTGTGCATCCACCAGCTGACCGGGCTGGTGAGCAACCTGATTAGGAGAGTGGAGGTGGAGAGTTGAGAGCAGGAAGTCCTGGACTACTGAATTAAGGGAGTACACCAGCCAGGGGAATTTATCCCATTTACCACATCACCCTAATTTATCCCATTAAGTTTTACTTTCATGTGACACTAATAGCTAAAATATAACAAAGACCAAGCTCTTAGAGAGCACCTCACGTTTGTGGCGGGCTGTGAACTGTCCTCCCTTAAGTATTACCCCCTTTTTAAGTAGAATCCGAGTTTAAATCCACTTCTGACTTCCCTCACTGCTCACGGTAGAATCCAAACAGATATAATTAACTTTTTCTGGTAAAAGGTCCTACATTACTTTTGTCACTCTTTGGAAAATGCCTCTATAACGTTAACCTGTTTCCTCTTTAAAAATTGACTCCGGTTCTTTTAATCTCCTACACAACAAACTTTCTGAAACTGTGCGATTCTCTGTTCTTCTTTTGGGTGCCCCTTTCTTCTAGTTCCGTTCGGTCTGGTCCTTCCTGTATTCTTGCCAACCGCTCCGTGATTTTTGCTATGGTCCGGAAATCTCCTGTAAAGGATCAACAAAACACCTCTCCCTGCTATGCCTCCATAATTATGTTCATCAATTGTTCTCTTAATTATTTAAACTTGGTTCAACCTATCATGTTCTAGGGTCTATCATTTATACATATATATAATCTTCAATTTTATTTATTTGGGTAAACAACACTTTTGACAACCTTTGACACCCTTTTAATAAGCTCTCTTCTTCTCTTATCTGATCATCTCGAGCACATCTTGTACAAAACTGTTATTTTGCAGGCACACATACAGTTACAAGCTCAACCACATTTTGCCCTATACACTCTCAGAAATAGAGGTACGAGAGAAGAACATTTTTGTACCTATAGGTACATTTTTTTAAAATGTTCCCTTAAAAGTACAATACTGGTCTTTAAAAGTCCAGAAACGCCCCTTTAAAGGTACAATTTGAAATAAAGTACAAATCTGTACCATTTTGACCTGTACTGCAGTGACAGTGGCAGAATGTGGTAATGGGTCAGCATGGGAAAATCTGGATGGGCCTGGTTAATTGTAAAATTCATATGAGATGTGAGTGTGCTCATAAAAGCTACATGTTATAATCAAATCTGTTGGTCCTCTCCTCTCTACGTAAATTATCCTATGATGCAAAGAATATCTGTAACCTACCTTTGTGTAAGTTATGTTAAATTATATTAAAAAACACACACACACAATGACATGCAGGCACAACCAAATGATGTTAAAAAAAAACTGGTCCATTTCCATTTTATTAAGTTCCAGTTATAATTTTTTAATGTTTTAAATCTTTCAAAAACGTGAAATCATTTTACTGTTATGTTTGGCCATTTACTTTTTTGCTTTTACTACATCCTAGAATTGTTCATTAATTGTGATGTTTTTATGGAATTTGCAACATCAAGTTAAACCGAGGTTCTTTGGAAGTTAAAATGTCAAGCAGATTTTTATGTTACGGTGACTACATTTTGTAAGTTACAAATATAGTTCGCCAAGACAGCATAACGGTTTCTAAACAACTGCGCATTAATACCACAATGTTGTATTTTCATGTGTCAAGTTCGCAACGCGCATTAATCCCAAAGGCCGAAAAGGCAGCAGCGATGAGTGCTCCGCCTCCGCGCTGACTAGCGTTGACGCAGAAAATGACTCTCAGGGGGTTATCCACGGAGGAGCTCCTTAAAAGGTTGATGGAAGAAGGCATTGATGTGTCAGACGACGAGGCGCAAAGATTTAGAGGTAAGTCGGGTGTGATTTTGTGTTTTTATAAAAATTACAACGTGTAATTTTACAGTAGAGTTAGCAAAAGTCCGAAGAGCTAGATTTAACATGGGCGAAAGATAGCAGTTAGCTAAGTTTTAAACAAAGAAAGGTACAAATGTGGACTATTTAGACTGTTGGTGGAATGTTCAACGTCTGTCTGCCTGCGGTATTCGAGTGTTTTATCAATAAATAGTGACGAACCGTGTACAACAATGTAAAAAAAATCAATAATTTCTCAAAACATGCTAGTATGTAAATATAGCTATTAACAAAATCGTTTTCTAAGCAAAATTTATCGCATCTAACTTGTTTCCCGCTCAAAGGGATTTTAAACAATGGAAGGTACACATTTGTACCATTCCACCTACTTAGTCGGATTTTCGAATATGAGAGCTGTAAGGTCTGCGCAGGGACACTTACTTACATTTTTATATTACCAGTTAATTTATATTAACAATTAATCAAGAGAATTAATTGTAACTTCCTTTTGGGGAATATAGACAGATTCACAATGATAGCTTATTATCATTATTATTATTATTATTATTATTATTATTATTATGTATTGACCATAATGTCACTTTAAAACTAAATTTGAAAATGGTTTTATTTTTATTTCATACTGTACTTTATATTTCAGATAACGATTTAGATGGAGAGACGGTAGACTGTGGACTCACTGAGACCATGGTTGCATATCTTTTTGACAAGTCTTTCAAAAAGCAGCTGAAGTTCAGAGACTTCACAAACCGCTACAAGGAAGTCATCATCACTTTACAACCGGTCGACCCATTTGAAGGTACAGTTGAAGGTCCAGTGTCCCAAGCAAACCAGAGGTAGGTTGTGATAAATGTCTAAATTTGCATATGCATTTAAGTGCTTGCAAAATGGCTAGTTAATGCTGTTTTCCTACTGTATTGCAGTTCTATACCTTCTTGCCGTAGACTGCCTGCAGTTATTTCCATTCCAAAATTCCCACAAGATGTCCAGAGTCACTTGGATCTCAAAGAACCAGTCCAGAAAGAACAGAAGTACCGAAACAAAATAATTGGGAGTCTTTATGAAATGCTGTCACAGTACACAATGTAAGGGTTCCTTTCTGAATAATTACATTAATTTCTTAATATTAATATTGCTGTTGTAAGAGAGGCAGAGAACAAATGCTTAGCCCATCTGCCTCCCAATCTGGAGACCAGCGTTCGAGTCTGGTGTGACACACGGTTCCAATGAACTGGCAATAGTGGTAAAACCATACATCCTGTGTCTCCAGACCTTGTCTGGACTATGATAGCCAAAGTGTTCATTTTCGAATTTGCTCAAGAGTAAATTAATAATTCAGGACTGCAGTCAATTAATTAATGAAGTTTGGGAGAGGTGTGGCTGTTTGTCCACGCCCATTTTTAAAAAATTAAAATCAACTTTAGCTACATTGATTTGACATTGGTCTACAACATACTATTTACGGTAATAACAATATGATTAGAAGAATTGAAGAACAGAAAAGCCCCCAGGAAAGGATAAGAGTAATCAGTGTACTGTGGGTTGTTTTTCTTATGTTTGAAACAGGTACCCAACCCACTCAGACTACATCCAGGTCATCAAAGCCCTGATTGTGAAGTATCCTTTCTCAAGAGATGTACACGGAAATGGTTATGTGAGTACCTCTCCTTTTTTGTTTCTTTTATAGATTATATTAATATAAAGTAACCATAATTAACTACTTATATACATTTGAAACAACTAGGACACCTGGCACAGCCAACTCAAGAGAAAGTTCAAAGCAGAACGGGCTCCCCTAATCAGCAACGAAGAAGTGAACCGGGTTAAAGAAAAGTTTGGACGCACGCAGAAACATCGGACCACAGAGGAATCCAGCAGCTCCTGTCTGAAGAGACTGAAGCCCTCTCTCGTAAGTCCTCACACCCTCAGCCTCTAAGAGCTAAGGTAACATATGTAGTCTTATTATGTTCACTGTAAAGCTAAAAGTAAACATTAATTGAAAGAAACATGTTAACAGATAACATTAACATAGAAAAAGGAACTTCACAGTTGATTTAACAAAAGTCAGCTCAACTTGCAATTCCTATTCAACATTTTTGCATTTTTTTCAAAGCATTTGGTGTACAAATTACCGCATTTCGAGTAACATTAACTTATCAGAGTTTACTTATGATAATACTGATATCTGCTTTGACAAAGGATTCGTGCTTTGTGGGGGAAGATGCAGCCTCCGTTGATGCTCATATCAAGGTGCTAAATGATCAGCACAAGAAGCTACATCCTGACACAGCACTGGTGAAAGACCGCATGACAAAAACCTTTGCATGGAGACGTCGAGAGGTAGCTGAAGGAATGTGTACTGTGGACCTATTAAAGAGATATCCATTCCTGGGGACATCTGCAGGGGTAAGAATTGTTAAGATGATTGGGAAAACAGCTAATGATTTTTTTGTCTCTAAATCTGATTATTATTTTCTGTACTAACTGATTAATCAATCTGTTCATTATCTTTAGAATTTTTGTTCAAGGGTTAAAGCACTTTACATTTATCTCCAGTCTGTGTCTTTAAACATGTCAAAAGTTTAAATCCTCAATGTAAAATGTCATTCTTTTGTCTATTCTGCTCTTTTCATTTCCAGTTGTGTGATGAGGTTGATTTAATGCATCCCTGCCAAGACAACATCTGTCGCCGCTTTAGCGAAAACTTCACTGCTGTTCTTCAAAATGTTCTTCAAATGACCAAGGATTTGCCACTGAAGAAGGTCTACATGGAGGCAAGAGAGAATGCACTGGCTGAAGACATTACAGGTGCTAATTTGACCTCATACAAATAGTAAATTTTGTGACAATTCATTTGCTCTCTCTTCCAAAGATAATTGATGTACCATAGTGCCATGTCAAGAGCATGTTAATGGGAATTTGCATGCTATCAAAATCTAATGAAGTGTATTTGCATCTGTATGACCTAGGAATTGACTTCAAGGGGGCACTTCTCCTCTTGCCATCCATCTTCAAGGAGAAGATAGAAGATTTCATCATCCTTGGAGAGGTAAATGCATGATGCAATGCATAGCCTTTGGCCACAAGTTTCATTTTCTGTGTTTTGTTGGCATGGAGCTGAATTCAGCTGCGGTTCAGCATCACAGCTAAGCTAATGTAGGGGAAACACTGCTGTTAATCCACAGTGCTGCTGTGCTCTTGGGTTTTGTCTGGTGTTTATATAGATAGATAGACCTTTATTGTCCCCTTAGGGAAATTCTTCTTCACAGGTACTGTCACTGTCAGGGGTGATTGCTTTTGCCCTTGAATATTATGTCAAACTTTAGCAGCTTATCAAACACTACCACAACAGTCATTGGTCAAGAAGCTTTTTGTTTGGAGTAGGGGCCATGTTTACAGGTTATCAGAATAGACAGTTTTGTTTTGCAGCAAAAAAAAGAAGGTAATTTGAGGAATCTGTTGAAAATCCACTTGGCACATATTGCTTAAACATACTGTATACTAATGTTTTTCTTCCTCTTCTGCAGAATACTCCCATGAGTCCATACCCAACCATTCAAATGAAGGATAAGAGTTGGACAACTGCCCTCTCAAGACAGTGTCGCTGTGTTGTCACAGTTGAAGGAGTGGATGTTTGCTCATGCTGCTCGCTGGATGAGGCCTACATCTCAGCATTCTCCACCTTCTTTGTGTTCAACATGACCTACCCTGCATACTTCAAGAAAACACTTGTCTTTCTTCAGAACTGCATTGTCAACATAGGAGACCAGGGAGACAAACCCCTGCCAGTAAGTGTCACCAGGGTACTTAACCAACTCTATTAAATATGCCCCCACTCCACAAATGTTCAAAATGTTCAAAAAGGGCATTTACTCTGAGGAAGATGATTACACATGTTGGGTTAGTACACGCACATGAGCCTCATTTCGGCATCACTTGTGGAATAAATGACTGCCAGGCAGCTTTTTCCAAGTATCACTCTTTTCAACGCCATGTGTGATCCGTCAAAACATTGTGTTCAGGTGTTTAATGTCTTTATGTGATTGTTTACTTTTTTTAAATGAATGTATTTTTCTTGACATGTCCTATGGCAATATACGAATGTAATCAAGGATGTATTCCTGTGGTTGTTTAAATGCTTTGATGTGATTCTATTATTGAAAATAAATGGTTAAATAACCAAATATTTTGGACTATTGGGGTACATTTTTGTCTCTTTAGGTACGAAATAGGTTGTCGCTGGGGGGGTACCCTCATAGGTACCCTATTGTACCCTTTTCAAGGGAACATTTCTGTACTATAGTTTGAAGGTACATTTATGTCTTAGGAAAGTACATGATTGTACTTCAGATGGTACAACTTCATAAGGTACAAAAATGTACCAAGCCTAAAGGGTACAGAAATGTCCTTCAAAAAGGAACACCCCCAGCGACAAGCATTTGTACCCTTTTTGGTACACTTTGGCACCCCTATTTCTGAGAGTGTATGGCTGTCTCAGCCTCCAGATGTTTCCTGTCGACCTATTCAGGGCATGCCTATTTTCACACCTTCTGCATTACTTCTTGCTAAGCAAAGACAAAGCAAAATGTTTTTCACCTCTACCCCAGAAACTAATCTACGTCATGTCTGTGTCTGTAAGCGTGTTGGCGTTGACCTTATTTCATTCTAAGTCACCTCTCCCGATGTGTCATCTGGACACTCTCGCCAGATGAAGCTTCTGACCCTTGAACGACTGAATGCTAATTTGACTAGTAATCAAATTCTCCACCCTCAGCAACATGAGCTCATTCATTTGTTTTATTTAGTTTTTTGTTTTTAGAAAAAGAGTTCTTTCTTATCTTAGAACCTGATCAGATCCCCACAGATGGCACAGTTGTAATCTGGAAAAGGTCACCTTAAATTTGTTCTCCCGAAATTTTTTACAGCGCTGTTAATTCAATCTTGCAGGCCTGCTTAGAACAAAAATGAGAAAAAGAGAGCTGATTATTAGTTCATCAAAACACAAAACATAATCACCTGACAGGATTTCTCTAAGTGCACTGTTACAATTTTAAAGGGCCCAGTTATAAACGTTTCCATGATTAGTAAAACTCCCACTATTGAAATAAGTAAACAACCCAAACCTAACTGACAGAATCAACCCATCACTAAAACAGCAACCCCAAAAATCTTAATCAGAGAAAAATTTTACTTATTAATCTATTAATATGTTGTGGGGATTAGAACTTCAGGGCAACAAAGGTTTTGCCCAACTCTTGGCTTAACTAATACTTACATAGTCTAAAATCAGACTTAAAATCACTCCCTCTGTTCATTTTCCCCGCATCATATCTCAGTGGTCTCAGGTTCTTCAGCGTCCTGAGACTGAGATCAACTGACATAATTTCACCTGCTAATTACACAGAAAATCTTGTTAAAAGCCACACAGTTTTGCACAACATTAATATTCACATTAAGCCTTTTCTACACAGTTTCTAACAATCTATCATCACTAAATTCTACATTTACATTCACAGATAGACAGGAAGCTTCAGTTCTTCTTTTTTGACACCACACATTGAGCTAACTTGCATACTCTCTCCTCTCAGAATAAGTTGCCTTGACAAGAGAAATGCATATTAAAAACATTACCACATTATTATTATTATTATTATTATTATTTTTTTTTTTTAGAATAATCACTTGTCTTGGTCAATCGGCACAAAAGTACTTCTAATTCACTATTGTAAAACTACTTTAAACTTTCAATCACTGCTTTATCCTTTTTCCTTTTCACAAAAACCACTCTATTATCTTGGAACTCCCTGAGTTATTCTTCAACTTCAAGCTTTAAGTATGTTAAATCTAACATTTATGTCATGTATTCACATCCATGAATGTAAGCATGTCTTCATTGCGTGTATGTTGTGTGTTCATATTAATATTGAGTGTAAGCTGATCTTCACTGCATGTGTTTTTTTTTAATAATCAGGTGTAATGTATGCATCTTTGCACTGAGCTGTGGATTCAAACTGTCTCACTTCTGATTCTCTCCAAAAATAATTTCACATGTAACAATTTGTGTGTGTGTCTTTTCTATTCATTCATGTAATTGTTAGTTTATTTATTTCTTTATCTATCTCTCCTTTTTTTTTCTTTTTTTTTTTTTTTACCTTTCTGTTGTTATGTTCTGGACATTTTCTAAACCTCCAT
Source organism: Astatotilapia calliptera (assembly GCF_964374335.1). NCBI lineage: Eukaryota > Metazoa > Chordata > Actinopteri > Cichliformes > Cichlidae > Astatotilapia > Astatotilapia calliptera. Next base: position 15,899,488 of record NC_137423.1, read on the forward strand.
GAGTTCAGTCTCAATCTTCAATCCAATTTCCCATATGCTTTCACTGTACTACATCCAGGTTCACCTTTCACTGATCCTCGTCTCTGTTTTCAGTTTCCTGTGTGGGCCCCCAGATAGTGATTGTAAATTTGATTATTTTTACTGAATCGAGTTTTAATGAGTCAAACACCAAAGTGAATCAGGTTTTTTGAGTCATTTGATTCACTGAGTCAGTTGACCAGGGAGTGCAAAAAATGTACATTTTCATGTATATCCTACTGCTAAGATGAGTGATTCTAAAAGAAAACAACTATTTTATAGAGAACAAAAACAGCAAAAACATTTCTAAAATTAAGCAATTTCCTATCAAAGTTGCTTAATAAACATTTATTTTGTTTATTTTTACTTCATTAGTATTTTCCTTAAATGTGTCAAATATATATTTTCTCATCTAAATGTCCACTGAGCTGTGAGCCAGGGGGCGGTAATGCGCCTTAACATTGGTTGCCAACCAAGAAGAAGAAGAAGCTGTGAGCCAGGAGGGAGGGGATTAGTGAGTCCTGAGTGATTCGCTTACGCTTACGATTCAGCACAGGAGGGAGGGGGTTAGTGAGTCCTGAGTGATTCGTTCGCTCTATGATTCAGCACAGGAGGGAGGGGGTGAGCAAGTCCTGAGTGATTCACTTATGCTTACGATTCAGCACAGGAGGGAGGGGGTTAGTGAGTCCTGAGTGATTCACTCGCTCCATGGCTGTATCCCAATTCAAGGTTCAAGGTTCTTCATTTGTCACATGCATAGTTATACAAGTATAACACACAGTGAAATGTAGCCTCGACATGTGCAAAAATGGGGGGGGGGGGCGGGTGGTAGAGGAAGAACATTTTATATATATATATATATATAGTATATACATTGGGTGAATATGCAGTAGTAGCAGCAAGCAGGTGAATTCTGTACATTAATATGAGTAGACATCTGACTATTTTACAGAGTAGACAATATAAACATATTTAAAATTAAAGGAATTTGGAATGTACATTGTGCCTTGGTTTAGAGTGTCTGGAAGAGAGTCCTGTCTCAGTCAATTATAGATGATGTGAGAGGGCGGGTGTGTGTGTTTAGGGCCCGGATGGCTTGGGGATAGAAGCTCCTCTTTAGTCTCTCTGTCCTTGCCCGGATGATGCGGAACCTTCTACCAGATTGCAGAAGTTGGAACAGTTTGTTGCCAGGATGGGACGGGTCCTTCAGTATCTGCGCTGCTCTAGTCCGGCATCTCCTGGTGTAGGTGTCCTGGAGTGAGGGGAGAGCAATCCTGCAGCAGCGTTCTGCTGTATGGATAACTCTCTGGAGAGCTTTTTGGTCCTTCACACAGCTGTTCCCAAACCACGATGTCATGTTCTGTGTGAGGATGCTCTCCACAGCGCCTGTATAGAAAATCCTGAGGATCTTTGGAGAGACCCTGAACTTCCTCAGTTGTCGTAGGTGATACAGGCGCTGCCTAGCCTTTTTGGTCTGGACCTGAATGTGGGCAGCCCATGTCAGGTCTGAGGAGATGTGGACACCAAGATACTTGAAGGACTGCACCCTCTCCACTGGAGCTCCATTGATGATAATGGGCTTGTAGTCTCTGTGCTGACACCTTCTGAAGTCCACCACCAGCTCCTTGGTCTTGCCGACGTTCAGCTGGAGGTGGTTGTCCTGGCACCATGATGCCAGATTCTTCACTTCATCCATGTAGGCCGCCTCATCGTTGTTGGAGATGGCACCCAACACCACTGTGTCGTCAGCAAACTTCACAATGGTGTTGGAGCCATGGGTGGCCACACAGTCTGAAGTGCAGAGGGAGTAGAGCAGTGGCGAGAGGACACATCCCTGAGGTGCTCCTGTGTTGATGGTGATGCTGTTAGAGACGTATCTACCCACCCTCACCACCTGAGTTCTGCCAGTGAGGAAGTCCAACACCCATGCACACAGACGGCTGTTAAGTCCCAGATCCCTGAGCTTTGTGAACAGTCTGCAGGGCACTATTGTGTTAAATGCTGAACTGTAATCAACAAACAGCATTCGCACATAGTTACCCTGTTTCTTGTCCACATGGCTGAGAGTGGTGTGCAGGATGTGGGCGATGGCATCCTCTGTGGATCTGTTGGATCTGTAGGCGAACTGCAGCGGATCTGTGGTGTCTGGGATGGAGGAGGAGATGATGTTCTTCAGCAGCCTCTCAAACACCTTCATTACTACCGAGGTCAGTGGAACTGGCCGGTAATCGTTCAGGGATGAGGGTTTGCTGTTCTTGGGCACAGGGATGATGGTGGATCTTTTGAAGCATGTGGGGACCACAGACTTCGCCAGGGACACATTGAAGATGTAAGTAAACACACCTGCTAGCTGGTTAGCACAGCAGCGCAGCAGACGGCCGGTGATGCCGTCTGGCCCCGCCGCTTTCCTTGTGTTCACTCTCCTCAATGCCGCTCGGACGTCATGCTCCGCGATGCTGGTCACTGGTCTCTCGCTGATGACGTCACTGTCCTCGGTAGTCAAGTGGTAGATAGCATTAGCCGCCTAGCTAACCTCGAAATGGGCGTAGAACTGATTCAGCTCGTTGGTGAATGCAGAGTCGGCGTTGATCGGCGCAGTGTCCCTGGCTTTGTAGTCCGTAATGGTGCGTAGTCCGTGACACATACTCCATGTGTCGCCCTGGTGGAAGCGGGACTCCACACATTCCCTGTACCGGCGTTTGGCATCTCTCACCGCGTGCCGCACGCCGTATGAGGCCGCTTTGTAGGCGCTCATATCGCCAGTGGCGAGACCCGCGTTGTAGGAGGCAGTCCTGGCGTTTACTGCAGTGTGGATCGATCTGTCCATCCACGGTTTCCTTTTTTGGGAATGTGGTGACTCTCGCAGTGGGGATAATCTCCTCCGCTAGTAGATTGACGAAGCATACTGCTACTTCCATAAACTCGTTGATGTCGACTGCGCATGCTCTGAACACGTCCCAGTCGACGTCGTTGAGTGCGTCCTGTAGCGTAGCTTCTGATTGGGCAGTCCACCGTTTTACCTCCCTCGTGGTCACGTCTTCCCTCCGTATGTTTTGTTTATACTGGGGAATGAGAAAGATGGCGTTGTGTTCAGACTTCCCAAAAGCCAGGTGTGAGACAGCTTTGTAGCCCTGCTTGTATGACGTGTAGCAGTGATCTAAAATTCGATCCCCTCTCGTTGGACACGAGACATGCCGATAAAAGTTTGGCATGACTTGTCTGAGGTTCGCTTTATTAAAGTCTCCTGCTACAATGAGGGCTGCGCCCGGGTCCTTGTTTTGAAGCGAGCTCAGCACATCATGTAATTCGGACAAAGCCATACCTGTGTCCACTTGGGGTGGGATGTAGACCGCCGTGGCGATGACCGAGGTGATGTCACGGGGCAGATAGAAAGGGCGGCACTTAATGCTCAGGAACTCCAGATGTGGCGAGCAGCCGCTGGAAAGAGTAGAAATGCTCCTGGCATCACACCACTTTCTGTTTACCATGAAACACACTCCTCCACCTTTGGTTTTGTTCGACTCTGCCGTTCTATCCGCACGGAGCACAAAGAATGAATCCAATGGAGTTACGGCCTGGTCCGGCACGGTGGGGGTCAGCCATGTCTCCGTGAAGCACAGAATGTTGCAGAATGCAGTCCCTCATGCCACGTTGGAAGGTGACCCTTGCTCTTAGGTCATCGAGCTTGTTCTCCATGGATTGTACATTGGCCAGTAGGATACTGGGCAGTGGTGCGCGATGCGCCTGCTGTCTCAGTCTGTTCCTAATACCAGCGCGTTTCCCCCGGCGCTTCTTTGTTCTGCGCCTCGGATGAGCGGCCCGTCCTTTGTTGTTCTCCGCGCCGCATAGAATCTCTGGCGGCAGGAAGGGTGGGGTTTAAAAGTGTCCAAGATTAGATGTGCAACCTTGGCACTGATGTTTACAAGTGATCCGCTGTCATGAACTATAAGACTAGAGGATTTTGGGATGTAAACCAGAGCAAAAGATAAGTAAAAAACAAGAAAAGTGGATAGTCGGAGCGGAGTGGTCAGGAAGGCGTCTGTCACGGCTGGCGGGGTGAGCCGTGTGGTGTAGGAGAAAAAGAACCCAAAATGCAGGCAGTGGACTGGTGATGAAAGTGATGTTTTATTTACAGAAGTGGAGCGACCGAACAGGTAGTGAGAAAAGACGAATGACTGAAAAAAACCTAGACTGGAAAAACTAAATAACAAACCTAAGCATGAAACATGGGCTGAGAATGCAGAGAGACGTAGTTACACCGAGAAACACAGACGATCCAACGATGAACAGAAGCCAACACACACTATAAATATACACTAGGTAATGAGGAGATGACATGCAGGGGTGGACACAGCTGACACTAATGGACATGATGAGAAGCAGACCTACAAAGTAAAACCGGAAACACACAGACTGTTTTACAACAAAACGCAGGGACCTGAACGGAGCACAGAAGGGAGACACAGGTAGGGATAATAAACACGACAACCAACCCAAAGAATTATACAGAATCAGAAGAAACACCAAACACAAGATGAAACCAAAAAGAAACACAAAACGCTGGATCAACGACCCAGGATCATGACAGCGTCTGGACGTGGCCGCGCAATCTTTGTGGCGTCTGCAGCCTTAAAAGGTCTGCAGCCTTAAAGTACGCAGCCTCAACGATCCTCAAGGGCCGCGTACTCAAAGACCGCTAAGGCCGGAAGTGTGAGGCTTGTGAAATGGGACAGTCTAGCCTCCGTTGCGCTGCCCAGGTTGCCTAGCAACCATGATAGCTGGAAACGTGTGGTTGACAGAAATGAAGGAGAACATATTTTGTTCGTTCGTTTGTTTGTTTCTACATGAGTTTTGTGTGATTTAACAAGTATCTGAGGCTGAGACCAAAGGACTGTAAAACATGATTGTTGGGCTTCATATCTGTACTGAACAGTCATGTAAGATTAGTTAGTAAATAACAAATAGTTAATGTTGTTCATGAGACTAAAGTCAGTGTAAATATGATATGGCCAATATTGTAGTTATTATACTAATCATTATTAGTTATTACACTAATCATTATTAGTTATTACAGCAGTGAGTTTGAACTCTCAAATCAAACCACTTCTATTGTCACATCACATGTGCAGTTACACTGGTACAGCACATGTGAGTGAGTGAACTCTGTGTCAAATACTGAACTTCAGTAAAGATTCAAGTTGCAGCTATTTATATGTCCTATCACCTTAAATCTTCACTCAAAGACACTCAAGTATCTTTGACAGTGTATATATAGATGTATTACAAAGCTTCATAGAACTGAAACAAACATTTATTTTTAGCTCCATTCTGCTGCTGATACATACTTTAGGTTTCTGAACATTAAACGTGTTTCTGCCTTTCATAGTGTGTAACTTGAAGGCCTCGAGTACTTTCTCCCACACTGCAAACACTGGAATGATAAAATTATTTGAACATTACCTAATAAGACTGATTCAGGACAGACAATTAGTTATTCTAAACTTTTCTAGCAGTCCTTCACAAACAGGGAACAGTCTGTCTATTCCCTCCATCTGTCAGCTGCTGCTGGCTCTTCCTCCTCCTCTTCCTCACACACTGCTGAGTTTGTCCTGGTGGATCATCAGGGGTGCAAAGCCTCACAGATGATGTGCAGCAGCGGGTGCCTCAGTCTGTCCTCACTCTGGACACTTGAAGTTGTCACACATGGAAATCAAATGTGTGATAAGCTGCAGGATTCAAACACAAGTGTAACTTATAAATACATGTTCATACTTTTATTACACAATCAGAGAGAAAGAAAAAGAGAGAGAATGCAGGACATACAGACAGGTGACAGTCTCAGGTGTATACACTGCTACAAACAGGAGGATTTAGTGTTTGTGTTATTACGAGTGCTAAACAAGAAGAGTTCCCAGCTGGTACAGTGGACACATGTGTGACTCCTGTGATTAAAGCATCTTTCTTTCAGCTTAACGAGTGAACCGTCAGCTCGTTCAAACACATGTTAAAGTCCGTTTGGCTTGACACCACCGAACAGAGGCAGCAATATAATATAGCTAACATTAACAGTGCAGTGAATCGTGCTTGTGCCATGATATTCAGGACTGCAAACCGAGCAGCATCACTGACTTTCAGCTTGTTGTGTTTGTGGATATATGACTGACTTTAATTATCCACAAAATCATCACATTCTCTGCAAGATTAAGGTCGACTATTGTATTATTATATTTTAAAGTCTTTAAAAGCAAGTAAAAGCTGAACGTACAAACATCGCTAATGGCAAATAACTTTGCCGACATGTGGCCAACAGTAATGTTTTAATGTTCCTCATTATTAAACATTTGCACATAAATAAGTGACATAATATTCAGTACTTACTTTTCACAGTTTACTCTTCGGCCGCTCCGCTTCTGCCGTCTGCGGCAGAATTATCCACACTGACTGCCGCGCTATGAATTGTGGGATATATGGGACCACGAAGTCTACCGCCACAGCCTTAAAATTCAGGGAAATGAAGGACGCATTTGAGGGCCGCATTTCGAGCAGCCTTTGAATTGGGACAGTCTTCGGCGCGCCACTGTGATGTAATCAGCCTTAAAATGCAGCCTTTATAGGTGCAGACCCTGAATTGAGATACAGCCACAGATTCAGCACAGGAGGGAGGGGGTGAGCAAGTCCTGAGTGATTCGCTTACGCTTACGATTCAGCACAGGAGGGAGGGGGTTAGTGAGTCCTGAGTCATTCGCTTACCCTACGATTCAGCACAGGACGGGGGTGAGTAGCTCAAATGTGATGTTAGCATGTTAGCAGAGCGATGCTACTGTGAACCGAGGAGCTATTGTCTTGATGTGAGCTTCTAATCAGGGTTTTTCTTCCAGTTCTGAGCAGAATTTTTTTTGTTAAGATACTGGATGTTGTGTTTTTCTCCACAATTTTAATTATAAGCTAGATATATTGCTGCTAACACCAACAGGGATGAGTCAGTGAGTCAGTTGGGCTTGTGAATCATGATTCATGAGTCAGTAAAGTGATTCTCGAGTATTGAACGATTCATTCATGATTCGCGCATCACTACCCCCAGATCAACACAGGCCAAATCAACTGTTTCCTCTCTTCATTCCTTCTCTTTTGATCTTTTCAGTCTTTTTTTGGAGGTTAACTCCCAGCATGGCAAATATAAAACCCAGTGTCCAGTGCTGTCCAGTGCTTTCACACAGTCATCTCACTGTTGAACTTCCCAGCTTGTAATTCAGAGTGCATGTTCCATCAAGTGTTTTCTTACATGCTGCTGCTGGAGTCTTCAGTGTTATAGTTCAGTTGCACTTTCTTTTGCCTGCTGTTAATTCTTCAAGTACACGATGTTGCTCTATCTGTCCTTTAAGCTTCTTCTCAGGATAAGGACAGAATGAGAGGTGAAGCTGTAAAATTTTAAGCCAAAGCCTTTCCTGTTTTCGTCCCAATTCTGTTAATCTATCATTTTGCTGCTGTACTCATGTTTTCAGGTTAAGAAGAGTCCACCTGTTTTTCACAGCCTAACCGAACTCTTATTTTATATTTACAGTCTATAAACCCTCTGTATCTCTGCTAAGTGTTGATCTAAAAAGAATGCACCCTCCGTACACGCACACACACACACACCCTTAAATATACTAAGCTCTTTGCATCTGCAAGTATTCACATCAAAATCTTCAGTGTGCTTAACAGAGCTCGTTTGGCACAAATCCTCAGGATAATTAGCAGTTTTTCCATCACCATTCTTTCAGCTCAGTTTTGTAGCATCATTCACACAATACTTTCATCAGCATTTTGCACACTTCCCTGAACTTCCTTAAAAGATAATTGTCTCACACACACACCCACCCAGTTTCAAAACAATGTGCACCTTTAATCATTCATCCAAAAACAATTTTACACTTCATTTATACATTCACACATTAAAAAAAAACAAAAAAACACCCAGCACGCCCCTGCGGGCGGTTTATCCTTCAAGCTCGGGTCCTCTATCAGAGGCCTGGGAGCTTGAGGGTCCTGCGCGGTATCTTAGCTGTTCCCAGGACTGCGCTCTTCTGGACAGAGATCTCCGATGTTGTTCCCGGGATCTGCTGGAGCCACTCGCCTAGCTTGGGAGTCACCGCACCTAGTGCTCCGATTACCACGGGGACCACCGTTACCTTCACCCTCCACATCCTCTCGAGCTCTTCTCTGAGCCCTTGGTATTTCTCCAGCTTCTCGTGTTCCTTCTTCCTGATATTGCTGTCATTCGGAACCGCTACATCGATCACTACGGCCGTCTTCTTCTGTTTGTCTACCACCACTATGTCCGGTTGGTTAGCCACCACCATTTTGTCCGTCTGTATCTGGAAGTCCCACAGGATCTTAGCTCGGTCATTCTTGGGGGTGAAACCCTCCATGCATGGTAAGGAGCTTTCTTGTCTTTATGTCAGTGGCTTCTATCTCCTCCTTTGGCCAGCCTATTACCCCAGCAGGGTACCTGATCACGGGCAGGGCGTACGTGTTGATGGCCCGGATCTTGTTCTTACCATTCAGCTGACTCCTCAGGACTCCTCACCCTCTGCAGGTACTTGGTGGTTGCAGCTTTTCTAGCGGCCTCTTCATGGTTCCCATTCGCCTGCGGGATCCACAGGTACTTGTAACTGTCCTCTATGTCTGCGATGTTGCCTTCTGGTAGTTCAATCCCCTCAGTTCTGACTACCTTCCCTCTCTTTGTTACCATCCGACTACACTTCTCCAGTCTGAACGACATTCCAATGTCATTGCTGTATAGCCTGGTAGTGTGGATCAGTGAATCGATGTCTCGTTCACTCTTGGTATACAGCTTGATGTCATTTATGTACAGGAGGTGGCTGACAACTGCTCCGTTCCGTAGTCGGTATCCGTCAGTCTGGTCTTGCAGTCTCGGCTGATTGTTCTGTTTACCAGTAGCTGGTGTTTTGCGCCTCTGGTATTCTTGCCAATTCCTTTCTGTGTCCCGCTCATGTATTGACCCATGTGCCTGTTCATCTTAGCCGATATGATGCCTGACAGGAGCTTCCATGTAGTACTGAGGCAGGTTATTGGTCGGTAGTTGGAGGGGACCGGTCCCTTCTTGGGGTCCTTGGGGATCAGGACCGTCCGACCTTCGGTTAGCCATTCCGGGTGTCTCTCGATAACTAGCAGCTGGTTCATTTGTGCTGCCAGACGCTCGTGGAGGGCAGTCAGCTTCTTTAGCCAGTAGGCGTGAACCATGTCGGGCCCTGGTACTGTCCAACTCTTCATACTAGAGACCCTTTCTTGGATATCTGCCACTGTGATGGTTACTGGACCCTGTTCAGGGAGGTCGCTGTGGTCTGCCCTCAGATCCACTAGCCACTGAGCATTGCCGTTATGGGTTGCGTCCTTCTCCCATATGCTCTTCCAGTATTGCTCCGTCTCCAGCCTTGGTGGTGCTGTTCTCTTATTATTATTGTTCCCTTGCCACTGAGAGTGCACCTTTGCTGGTTCTGTGGAGAACAGCTGGTTTATTCTCCTGCCTTCTATCTCTCTGGTGTACTTCCTCAAGCGGCTGGCCAAGGCTGTGAGTCTTTGCTTGGCAGTTTCCAAGGCCTCAGGTATGGACAGCTTGCTGTATTTCTTATGCACCTTCTTTGTCGCACCTTTCTGCAACTCCGTTAGTTGGCTAACCTCCCTCCGTGCTACTTTGATCTTACCCTCTAGCCTCCTTCTCCATGGAGGGTACTGCCCCTTGTGGCTGTTCAACTTGTAGCCAAGCATCTCACTGATCACTGCTGCCGTATTGTATTCTTTGTGTGAAATTTCCGGTGCAGCTTTGCACTAACTTCCTCTTTCTAAAGTCTGTTGCCAGGGCAACTTGTCACCCTTAACCTAGTTCTTGTCTCGTCTGGATCTAGTTTATAAAAGCAAACATAAAGCAATATAATCAGCAAATAAGCACTAAGAATATATATTAAATACATGACAACTGGTAGAAGGAAATTCGACCACATCACTCCAGTTTTGGCCTCTCTACATTGGCTTCCAATCGAATACTGGTTTTTAAATCTTTAAATGGTTTGGCACCCGTTTATTTATCCGATTTGTTGAAGCCTTATGTTCCCACTCGTTCCCTCCGGTCAGCTGAGCAACTGCTTCAGTCCCTAAGTCACAGCTGAAACTCAGAGGAGACAGGGTGTTCTCCATATTGGCCCTGTTGCTTTGAAAACAATCTTCCTCTTCATATTAGACAAGCTACATCAGTACAGGTTTTTAACTCCAGATTTAAAACCTATTTTTATTCTTTGGCTTTTAACTCTGTGGGTGACTAACATTTTAATTAATTTTTTCTAGTTTTATTCTTTTGTTTAGTTCTTATATTATTACTATTTATAACTGTATTGTTCAGCACTTTGGTCTACCAGGTGTGTTTTTAAAGTACTATATGGTGATGATGGTGATGATGATCATGATAAGAAAATGGAAAATGGAAGCTCATCATACTAAGTAAAAAATTCTTCAGCAAAGTTGCAACTCTCATGCATATAAGGTGATTAAACAAACTATTTTTAGGAACTTGAGAATGTTTTCATCTTGTTCTTTGTTGATCTCCTGAGAAGGCACTTTGCTTCACCTACTGAAGTTAAAATTTAAAACAAAGGGATATTGAAAGTTCATATTAAGTAGCAGGAAGAATAAACACTAAAACATTAAAGAGAAAAACTTAACTGGTGTGAGAAGATAAGAAAAAGAAAGATGTAAATTTCAGTATGTAGGTCGGGTGTCTAGAGTGAGCTCATCATAAATAGTTTACCTCTTGTTATATAATAGTGCAGTCCTGTTTGCTTTTATCACATTGCATGCACATAGATGCCAGTCTTGCTCATTTGTTCAACTTGAACAGATGCAGCACAGCACAAGAGGGCCTCTGTGATTCCACTGTCATCTTCTCATTAATATATGAGTGTGTTTTTGTATGTATAATGTGAGTTATGTGCACATTGCTAACTACACCCCTAAAAAAGACAAAGACTAAACAAAGCTGGTGCATTAATACGCTTTGTACATGCTGACATTTGGGTGGAACATGTCACCAGCTCTCTGTGGGTTTCAGCTCATGGGTCTGTCTCCCTGCAGCCTCTCACTATGATCTTCAGAGTGTACTTCATGTCTCCAGGGGATTGACAGTAGCCATGTTAGAAATATTTCGCTGTTGGTCAACACCTGCCAGATAAAGTCACAGTAAGCTGTGTTCTTCAGCACCATTTAATGTTTCCATATTTCACCGTACGTCAGAGTTATAATCCCATAACAATTATCAGGTTACCAGTGACCAGTTCAGAGTGGGTTATGGTTGTTTTAGCCACATGATAAACAAGTACATTTTCAGAAGCCATAAGCTCTAGCTTCAAATGAAATTCCAATTATGCATTTGTATCATGAACTGAGTCTAAATAGTTTAAAATGTCATGTAAAAGGTTGGATGGCAGCCTACATCCTACCCCTTAACCTTGTTGTGGATTATCTGGTGGTGTCTGTGGCTGGTGCAAATGTTTCAGTATAGTGTGTATCAGCAACTATAAAACATTCAAAGATTACTAATTTTTCACATAGGATACCTAATAGTATTTGATTCCTTTCAACGAGAAGTAGGTGAGATGGGTGGGCAGGGGTACACTATAACCTGGTGTAGCTTTAAAGCACAGTGCCCTTGTGTGGAGGAGAGATCCTTCTGAACATTTTTGTCATCTTTTGTTCTTTTTTTATCGACTTTGTTTTTATGTATGCTGGGAGATAAAGATGCATTGTTTCCAAAACACTTACTTAACAAAAATAGTCATAGTGAATACTCAAACCAGCTCTACCCCTGAGCCAGTTTAGCTCAGTAGGTGAGCACATGACCATAAACCATATAGCTAGATTGCAGTGGTGCAAGTTCAAGTCTGATGCGCTATCAGTTGCTGTGTGCCTTCCAATTCACTCTCCCTACTTGTCTGGTTTCACTGCTCTATTGTGAAATTAAGGCTAAAATGCCCAACAAAATTGGTCTTCAGCATGCCATGACTTTTAATTTACTGAGGTTTATATATACAGTGGGGCAAAAAAGTATTTAATCAGCCACCGATTGTGCAAGTTCCCCCACTTAAAATGATGACAGAGGTCAGTAATTTGCACCAGAGGTACACTTCAACTGTGAGAGACAGAATGTGAAAAAAAAATCCATGAATTCACATGGTAGGATTTGTAAAGAATTTATTCGTAAATTAGGGTGGAAAATAAGTATTTGGTCACCTCAGACAAGGAAAATCTCTGGCTCTCACAGACCTGTAACGTCTTCTGTAAGAAGCTTTTCTGTCCCCCACTTGTTACCTGTATGAATGGCACCTGTTTGAACCCATCATCTGTATAAAAGACACCTGTCCACAGCCTCAAACAGTCAGACTCCAAACTCCGCCATGGCCAAGACCAAAGAGCTTTCGAAGGACACCAGGAAAAGTATTGTAGACCTGCACCAGACTGGGAAGAGTGAATCTACAATAGGCAAGCAGCTTGGTGTGAAAAAATCAACTGTGGGAGCAATCATCAGAAAATGGAAGACATACAAGACCACTGATAATCTCCCTCGATCTGGGGCTCCACGCAAGATCTCATCCCGTGGGGTCAAAATGATCATGAGAACGGTGAGTAAAGATCCCAGGACCACACGGGGGGACCTGGTGAATGACCTGCAGAGAGCTGGGACCAAAGTAACAAAGGTCACCATCAGTAACACACTACAACGGCAGGGAATCAAATCCCGCAGTGCCAGACGTGTTCCGCTGCTGAAGCCAGTGCATGTCCAGGCCCGTCTGAAGTTTGCCAGAGAGCACATGGATGATACAGCAGAGGATTGGGAGAATGTCATGTGGTCAGATGAAACCAAAGTAGAACTTTTTGGTATAAACTCAACTCGTTGTGTTTGGAGGAAGACGAATACTGAGTTGCATCCCAAGAACACCATACCTACTGTGAAGCATGGGGGTGGAAACATCATGCTATGGGGCTGTTTTTCTGCCAAAGGGACAGGACGACTGATCCGTGTTAAGGACAGAATGAATGGGGCCATGTATCGTGAGATTTTGAGCCAAAACCTCCTTCCATCAGTGAGAACTTTGAAGATGAAACGAGGCTGGGTCTTCCAACATGACAATGATCCAAAACACACCGCCCGGGCAACAAAGGAGTGGCTCCGTAAGAAGCATTTGAAAGTCCTGGAGTGGCCTAGCCAGTCTCCAGACCTCAACCCCATAGAAAATCTGTGGTGGGAGTTGAAAGTCTGGTGTTGCTCGGCGACAGCCCCAAAACATCACTGCTCTCGAGAAGATCTGCATGGAGGAATGGGCCAAAATACCAGCTACTGTGTGTGCAAACCTGGTAAAGACCTATAGTAAACGTTTGACCTCTGTTATTGCCATCAAAGGTTTTGTTACAAAGTATTGAGTTGTATTTTTGTTATTGACCAAATACTTATTTTCCACCCTAATTTACGAATAAATTCTTTACAAATCCTACCATGTGAATTCATGGATTTTTTTTTCACATTCTGTCTCTCACAGTTGAAGTGTACCTCTGGTGCAAATTACTGACCTCTGTCATCATTTTAGGTGGGGGAACTTGCACAATCGGTGGCTGACTAAATACTTTTTTGCCCCACTGTATATATATAACACCCAGCACGCCCCTGCGGGCGGTTTATCCTTCAAGCTCGGGTCCTCTATCAGATGCCTGGGAGCTTGAGGGTCCTGCGCGGTATCTTAGCTGTTCCCAGGACTGCGCTCTTCTGGACAGAGATCTCCGATGTTGTTCCCGGGATCTGCTGGAGCCACTCGCCTAGCTTGGGAGTCACCGCACCTAGTGCTCCGATTACCACGGGGACCACCGTTACCTTCACCCTCCACATCCTCTCGAGCTCTTCTCCGAGCCCTTGGTATTTCTCCAGCTTCTCGTGTTCCTTCCTACTGATATTGCTGTTATTCGGAACCGCTACATCGATCACTACGGCCGTCTTCTTCTGTTTGTCTACCACCACTATGTCCGGTTGGTTAGCCACCACCATTTTGTCCGTCTGTATCTGGAAGTCCCACAGGATCTTAGCTCGGTCATTCTTGGGGATGAAACCCTCCATGCATGGTAAGGAGCTTTCTTGTCTTTATGTCAGTGGCTTCTATCTCCTCCTTTGGCCAGCCTATTACCCCAGCAGGGTACCTGATCACGGGCAGGGCGGGGCGTACGTGTTGATGGCCCGGATCTTGTTCTTACCATTCAGCTGACTCCTCAGGACTTGCCTGACCCTCTGCAGGTACTTGGTGGTTGCAGCTTTTCTAGCGGCCTCTTCATGGTTCCCATTCGCCTGCGGGATCCACAGGTACTTGTAACTGTCCTCTATGTCTGCAATGTTGCCTTCTGGTAGTTCAATCCCCTCAGTTCTGACTACCTTCCCTCTCTTTGTTACCATCCGACTACACTTCTCCAGTACGAACGACATTCCAATGTCATTGCTGTATAGCCTGGTAGTGTGGATCAGTGAATCGATGTCTCGTTCACTCTTGACATACAGCTTGATGTCATCCATGTACAGGAGGTGGCTGACAACTGCTCCGTTCCGTAGTTGGTGTCCGTAGCCAGCCTTGTTAATGATCTCACTTAGGGGGTTCAGGCCTATGCAGAACAGCAGTGGGGATATATATATATATTCCTAAAGTACTCTGTGGTTGTGTGTTTAGACCCTGCTGTACTTTCTCTCCTTTTGTCTCTCTGTGCTTTCTTCCAAAACCTTCTCTTCTGCCTTTTTTCTCTTTCTTTCAGATCACTGATGTTCTTTATTTTTCTCTTTTTCACTCTATTTCTCCATCTTTCCCTTTCCTTTATGAGAAACCCTTTCTTCAACTCGGGCTGGCTGTTAATTTTTTCTCTCAATCTTTTTTGATTCTCCCTGTTCCTTCTCTTTCGTTCCACTACTGACAGGTTCCCCTTTGCTATTCTAGCGTACCATTTTGTAATTACTATAACTTTTCTGAACCTTATGCTTTTTTACAGATTAAGGATGAATATTCACAACACAATTATGCATTAAGCGATGGAGATGCTATCCGGTCTTTAAGTCTGATGTCATTAGCCGTTTCCACTGCATCACTGAGTGAATAGGTTAAATGCAGCGGACTAAGCATTTTCCTGCAGGATTAATAATGTATACATAAACAATGAGATTCAAGATAAGACAAATTTGATAATATTTGACACATCTGTAAAGCAGAAATATCAGTAAAATACACAGGAAGTAATATATCTGAAATATTAGTAAAAAATAACTTAATATAAATGGTGAATAGCACACTTTTGTGGCATTTGTCAATACCATTAGGAAAAGGGTCAACACTGTCAGACAAAAATCCTGATGGTGTTGACATCTGATGGTGTTGACAAAATACCCTACTTTCTCTCATAACACATGTTTATCTGACAGAAGCCATCTTGTTTTTCATCAGTTGCTTATGGCCTCTACAATCTACCTAAATGACGCTGTTTTTACAAAAAAAAAATTAAATCTTGGATTACATCGACTTTGGTGTTGACACAATATGGTTGTGACACAGAGTTTTATCAGAAAGGTGTGCAATAAATGAAATAAAAATAAAAATAATTATCACAGCAGTGACCTCATGGCATGTGTATCAAACAGGAAGTGGTAAAGGGGTCCTCAGAGTGTAAGCTACCCACAATAATTCCTGATTTTTTTGTACTTTTAAAAAATCTGATGGTGTTGACAAAAACTCTGGACACGATTTTAATCACCTAAAAAATATGTAAAAATAAATTTTCAATTGCATATTTTGATATTATACAAGGTATTGACTTAAATACTTAGTGACGAGAGCCATGATGTTTAATTTTACATTACTTTAATTTTTTTTCTGTATTTTAATATTATCACACCTGCTTCTGGACAATGGATTTTTAAGGTACTGGTAATGTATTGTACCATTTAAAATAAATAAATATGTATAACAAATGCAAAATCATACTTTTGTTGTATAAAAAAAATGCCTTGGTTTGTCTTTTAGGCAGTTGGGTTAACACTTGTATGCATATTTTTAACCACAAAATTGGGTTTTATCTGTCAGACATGTTTTGTCCCTTATCTCAAGAATCACTGAGTAGATCGCTTTACATACAAAATATGTAAAGTGATTTACAGTGAATGAAACTCACAACTGTTAAATCTACAAAAAAAGAAGTTAATTTCACACAACAATTGTTGAATATTCATAGAATATTTGCTGTATTTTTTACATTTAATAAATTGCTTATCGTGGATCCATAAATTGTAAAATTAACAGGGAAATATCAAACAAAAAACTAATTTGAACTGGTAAAACAACTGTGGAACTGTACATTTTAAATGAAGCTTCTCTGTATATTATACATAAAATCTATTACTATGCTGTATTTTTATGTTTTAATGTAAACGTTTAAATCATAAACCTGCAAAGTTTTTACTGCTATGCCTACATCTAAACATGCAAAAATACATCTTCAGAGAAGACTAGTGAAGAAAATATCACTTTTGTGAAATTTATTTTTCAGCCATCATCAATAAAACAATTGACAACAATTGGATGCATTTTTTCCAACTTACACAACAGTCACACAATTCAGTCAAAATGCTATAAAACTGTGGAACATTCCCGCAAAGCAAGAACCATCTTCATGAAACAAGCATGTGGCAGACCCTCTACCAGAAAAAGTTACATAGTAACCTGTTAAAACAAAAATGACATGCGAAAATTACCGTAATCCCCATCCCGTGCAACACGCACTTTGCTGTCACCACAGCTGTTCTGGCTCCTTAAGAGTCACCACTCACGTTATGTAGTGCTATACAAGTTCATGCAATCTTTATTCGTTTCTGGCACACTGTTCATTTTATTTTTGACATTCTACCGGAAGTGCTACTTCTCATTACTTCCTGTCTAACGGGAGAAGGACAGTTTGCTACTCCTGTGCTTGCCTATGCTGCCTCTTAAGCCAGCACAGTCTGTAAGTTGGCAGTAATGTTGTGTTTTACCAGTGAATGTTTAGCACTACCTGCCGTGTGTTGTTTGTGATATTTTGAGAAAGTAAATTCACTCAATGATGTGCTTTATTAGTCATTAGCCTAGATGCTAATTAGCGCTAATCTAACCGCTAACGTTAGCTTGTTAGCCTGTTTCGTTCTGCTTTGCTTTGCATAGTAACAGGTCATAGGATCTTCTAATTGTAAGAATGTTTGCTTATATTAGCTCACATGGAATATTTTGTGTTTGTTTACAGTTTTACCATTCATCCATTCATGTATTTCAACAAAGCCATGCTATGCATCCAATCAAATAAATCCAACAGAAAGGAACAACGGTGTGGTTTTTTTCTACATGGGATGATGGTTGTCTGTCTGCCTTGTTAAGTGCGAGGGCAGAATAACAACTGTGGCCCTGGTCATAGAAAACACATGTGTAGTTACCATACCAAAACATCTGGAAACCACCTGTGGGGAAACAAACCTATAAACAGTCTTGGTCTGGCCCCGAATCTTAGCCAGGCTTGGACCCAGATTCAGACTGTTATTTTATAAAAACAGTCTTAATCCGGGTCCAAACCCAGCCTAGAGTCAGAGCCAGACCTGGATTCCAGCCACCTCAGAGCCAGACTCCAGATCCCAGAGTCTCAATCACAATTGTTGTAACGCAAGATTCTCAGGTCTGAGAAATAAGAAAGACATATTTGCTCACCTTTGAAGAACCTCCAGAGTGGAAGCCAGCTCAGATAATGGATGTTAAAATTGTAGTAGCTCCCAAATATGATGCACAATGCAGAAATGAATGAGGATATGTTTGTGCTGACGAGGTTCCGATCAAGACTCTTCTTAAGGAATAGCAGGACTGTCCTGTGAACAAATTATTTAACAGGTTATATTAATAAGCACTGCAGTACATGACATTTTATAAACAGTGCAATTAAAAAAAGAGAGACAGAGCTATGAAACAGACTTACCAAAGAGAATATTAGTGGGTGTCAGAGACACTTGCTCCAGTTGCACCTCATCTGCCAGACATGTATCTTCTACATGGAAAAGCGTGAACAACTCCTTCTCTTCAAAGTAGCTGAACAGAAGCAGGACCACCTCTTTCACATTATCTGAGCAGCCACTCTGCAGTCCCCGTATCCTCTGAAGCCTTGCATCGGTCTGAAGGAACATCTTGCTTTTGCTGACACCAACTGTGGTCATGTAGTCCAGAAGACCTTTTCCCCTTCAAATCCAAGTAGTGTGTATATTAGAGGCAGGAATTAGCAGCTGTCCTTGCAGTTTAAGGTAAAAGAGACACATGTTTCTGAGATAAGACTGACTATCATTCTCTGGCATATCACTGACTGAACTAGCAGATGACATGGTTTTATGTGTGTTTTCTTAATCATCTGTACTGTCATTTGGGGGCTGAGGGTGAGATTGTGCATGTCATTAATACCATCTGGGGAACATGCTTTATGCTTCCTACACGTTTTCCTTACTTTTTTGTAAACACATGCATACAACCATTCAGTAATACTGGACTTATTTTTCTACAAAGGTTTGAACTTTGAGAGTGTTTAAACAAGAGAGAAAAGTGTGAAAATGTTCATGCTTGTCTGAGAAAAGTGTATAAAGTGTGTAGTGAGGGGTTTTACAGCTTTAAAACATCTATAAGAATTGTAAAAAATAAAGCTGGCTACTTCAGATTTCACCTATGGCGGGTTATTTTTAGAACGTAACTACCGCCATAAACAAGGGACCACTGTACACAGCCTCTTAATGTGACCAATATCTTTTTACAAAAGATGCAGGTGACCATTTTTAGTATTTAAAAAGTTTGCCCGTGCTTTTCAGCTGAACTAGCATGCTAGTGCTAAGTTATCAAGTATTAGTCTAAATATCAACTGAACTATTCTTATAGGTTACTCTACAATAGGCTCCAAATAGCCTGAATGATTAAAAAACCGACAATGTCATTATAATTGTATATCTTTGTATAGCATAAAAATAGAGAAGTAACCTCTCAGGTTCACAATGACATTTTTGGTGAAAACATTTTTATTAGCCCTATACCTGAATTTGCATAATTTCATGAATCATGTTAAAAGTAGGTCTGTTACAGGCCTACAGTATAAACTTGTAAAGTTACTTACATGTAATTCATGCATTTTTAAAAACAACTGACTAAAACTATAGTTTTTACAATATTTGCATGTCAAATTAACATAATTGTTTTGTTGTATTAAAGTATTTCACTGTTTTTGTTCCCAATATTTGTAGCTTTAACAAATAAATTTGATCATAATCACACATTGATGTTTTAAATATAACAAAAACATTCTGTTTAATACTTTACAAAAATTCACTGTGATTGAAACAGGAAAATTGTGTTTTACTATACATTTCTGTAGGGATTTTACATGGTTTTTATGTCAATTTCACTGCCATTTCTTACAGTGTATCTTGCTAAAGGATACTTAGCATGCAGACTGGAGGAGCCAGGGATCGAACCACCAACCTTCCGATCAGCAGGTGATCTGCTCTACCTCCTGAGCTAGAGCCACTTTGTAGCCTTGGCATTCCCATGGATTAGCTGGAGTAGATGGCTCGGGAGAGGGAGGTCTGGGCTTCTGCCCCGTGACATTGTCCTGGATAAGTGAAGGAAAATGGATGTGATAGGTTTGGTGCTTAAACCTATTCGCTGGAACGTTCAAGACAATTTAACTACACAGCAAAGCAAGACACGAGTAGGCAAAGTTCTTTATGTTTCTTGTGCACGGGAGAGAACTGGACAATGCGGTTCCTTCGCTTGACCCCAGTTGCTCTCGTCCGTTCCCTCGTAACACTGCTCTTTTATTGAGGTTACATGAATATACAAAGGTTCATTAATATGTGAGGCATACATACAAACAAAGGGTACCTTGCCTGTGCGTTGTGTAAGTGTGTGTGTGTGTGTGTGTGTGTGTGTGTGTGTGGGGGGGGGGGGGGGGGGGGGGGGGGGCGTGTCAGACATAAACAGCTTCCCTAAACCTGCTGCTCTGGAAGTCCAGAAGTTCATCTAAACAAAAGGCACTTAGACTAAAACATATATATATATATATATATATATATATATATATATATATATATATATATATATATATTAGGGGTGCAACGATATTCGTATCGATATTGAACCGTTCGATACAGTGCTTTCGGTTCGGTACGCATATGTATCGAACAATACAAAATTTGTAATTTATTTTATCAACTTTACTTCTGATGAT
The DNA here is from genome assembly GCF_964374335.1 of Astatotilapia calliptera. NCBI lineage: Eukaryota > Metazoa > Chordata > Actinopteri > Cichliformes > Cichlidae > Astatotilapia > Astatotilapia calliptera. The sequence continues at coordinate 15,919,846 of NC_137423.1, forward strand.
GCTGTCTGTGTTGAGCGCTCAGTGAATCTGCGTTCGACTGCTCCGCCTAGGGTCGACAGTGCAGCCTAGGCGGAGTAGTCGAACGCAGATTCACTGAGCGCTCAACACAGACAGCATCGTCAGAAGAAAGAGTGCAGGGCAAGCTAGCGAGACAGAAGTTAAGCTCTCCTTACAAGATGGACCTCCCCCACCCTCATTCAGATCTGGCGTTTGGAATTATTTTGGTTTTCATGTGACGTATGACCCTGAAGGTAAGCGAGTCATGGACTAAAGTAAAACAGTATGTTGGATGTGCCATGCAATGCTCAATTACATGGGTGGGAACTAGTGTGTTAGCGCAGTTAGCTCGTTAACGTGTTGGCCGTCTAGCCCCATGCACGGGGCGATCGGCGGTAGCTCGTTAACGGAGATTTGCCGTGTTGTGGCGTTAAGGTCATTTCAACGAGATTAACCTGAAAGCACTAGTGGGAACACAACGAATATGACTGCACATTTACGCCGACATCATCCTAGTGCAAAGACAAGTGGAAGCAGAAAAAAAACAAGCAAGCATGCTACTAACTTTAGCCGAGTCATTTAGACAGCTGTTTAATATGCTGCTGAGAATATAGCCCAGAAGAAGCGGATAGTATAGCTTTTATTTTGGAAAGAGACATTTTTCTGTAATAAACTCTCTTTTCCAAAGATGAGTGATTCCTCAATCAGATACAGGGCTTGCAATATTGCTAGCCCGACGTCCTGGGGATAGCGATTTTTTCAGTCGGGCTACCAAAATCTATCTCTTCCCTGCCCGTAGGGCTATTGTAGGAAGGAAAAATATATGTCAATGCTTTTGCATTCTTTCAGAAATGTAGCTGGGTAATTATGTCATTGGCATCGGTGAGCCACTGTCAATATGTGACATATTGAAATCGCGTTTGAATTTGCGCTTGTTTTTTTGCTTTCACTTTGCAATCGCGCGAACTGTGTATAGAGAGCGACAGCACTGATCTGTGAGTGATGATAATTTGCGCACCAATTCCTCTGACATCGTCTTATTAATTGTTAGCTTACTATGCAAACATGACAAGTGAAATCTCCCGCAGCAAGCTTAAACATGTGAGAGGTTGATCGCGCAGAGAATCGCTGAGCTTATGTGAGTGCGTGTGTAAAAGCATTTCAGTTCTGCTGAGCCAAATAAGACAGGTCAGGGTGAAGAAGTGACAGCCAAAGAAAAGCTTACCACAAAACGGAGACGTTATGACAAATCAGACTGTAAGGCAAAAAGAAAGTACAGCTTTATGGTTTCATGGACAAAAGAATTTCTGTGGATGTAATATGACGAGCTAAATAACCAGGGCTGCACATAAGTGGTCCGCAGGTGTGTATTCGCTGTCAAAATAAAAAACACGCACAAGGGTTAGGGTTAAATTTAAAAACTGTACTTTTGAGTTAAAATATATATTTATAATTTTAATAAATGACAAATTAAAAAGGCATGAACATTTTTTTTGTATCGAAAAAATATCGAACCGTGACACCAAAGTATCGAACCGAACCGAACCGTGAATTTTGTGTATCGTTGCACCCCTAATATATATATATATATCCATCCATCCATTCGCTTCCGCTTCTCCTTTTCAGGGTCGCGGGGGGCGCTGGAGCCTATCCCAGCTGTCATAGGGCGAGAGGCGGGGTACACCCTGGACAGGTCGCCAGTCTGTCGCAGGGCCTAAATATATATATATATTGATATATATATATATATATATATATATATATAACGGAGTTGCTAACGGAGTTGCAGAAAGGTGCGACAAAGAAGGTGCATAAGAAATACAGCAAGCTGTCCATACCTGAGGCCTTGGAAACTGCCAAGCAAAGACTCACAGCCTTGGCCAGCCGCTTGAGGAGGTACACCAGAGAGATAGAAGGCAGGAGAATAAACCAGCTGTTCTCCACAGAACCAGCAAAGGTGTACTCTCAGTGGCAAGGGAACAATAAGAGAACAGCACCACCAAGGCTGGAGATGGAGCAATACTGGAAGAGCATATGGGAGAAGGATGCAACCCATAACGGCAATGCTCAGTGGCTAGAGGATCTGAGGGCTGACCACAGCGACCTCCCTGAACAGGGTCCAGTAACCATCACAGTGGCAGATATCCAAGAAAGGGTCTCCAGTATGAAGAGTTGGACAGCACCAGGGCCCGACATGGTTCACGCCTACTGGCTGAAGAAGCTGACTGCACTCCACGAGCGTCTGGCAGCACAAATGAACCAGCTGCTAGTTAACGAGAGACACCCGGAATGGCTAACTGAAGGCCGGACGGTCCTGATCCCCAAGGACCCCAAGAAGGGACCGGTCCCCTCCAACTACCGACCAATAACCTGCCTCAGTACTACATGGAAGCTCCTGTCAGGCATCATATCGGCTAAGATGAACAGGCACATGGGTCAATACATGAGCGGGACACAGAAAGGAATTGGCAAGAATACCAGAGGCGCAAAACACCAGCTACTGGTAGACAGAACAATCAGCCGAGACTGCAAGACCAGACTGACCAACCTGTGCACTGCCTGGATTGATTACAAGAAGGCCTATGACTCAATGCCCCACAGCTGGATACTGGAATGCCTAGAATTGTACAAGATCAATGGGACCCTAAGAGCCTTCATCAGGAACTCAATGGGGATGTGGCGTACAACACTAGAGGCCAACTCCAAGCCCATAGCACAAGTCACCATCAAGTGCGGGATCTACCAAGGAGATGCTCTGTCCCCACTGCTGTTCTGCATAGGCCTGAACCCCCTCAGTGAGATCATTAACAAGACTGGCTACGGATACCGACTACAGAACGGAGCAGTTGTCAGCCACCTCCTGTACATGGATGACATCAAGCTGTATGCCAAGAGTGAACGAGACATCGATTCACTGATCCACACTACCAGGCTATACAGCAATGACATTGGAATGTCGTTCGGACTGGAGAAGTGTAGTCGGATGGTAACAAAGAGAGGGAAGGTAGTCAGAACTGAGGGGATTGAACTACCAGAAGGCAACATTGCAGACATAGAGGACAGTTACAAGTACTTGGGGATCCCACAGGCGAATGGGAACCATGAAGAGGCCGATAGAAAAGCTGCAACCACCAAGTACCTGCAGAGGGTCAGGCAAGTCCTGAGGAGTCAGCTGAATGGTAAGAACAAGATCCGGGCCATCAACACGTACGCCCTGCCCGTGATCAGGTACCCTGCTGGGGTAATAGGCTGGCCAAAGGAGGAGATAGAAGCCACTGACATAAAGACAAGAAAGCTCCTTACCATGCATGGAGGGTTTCACCCCAAATCCAGCACCCTGAGGCTGTACGCTAAGCGGAAGGAAGGGGGCCGGGGACTGGTGAGTGTCAGCACCACAGTCCAGGATGAGACAACGAACATCCAAGAATACATTAGGAAGATGGCCCCAACTGACCGAGTGCTCAGTGAATACCTCAGGCAGCAGAAACCCAAGAAAGAGGAGGGAGCCGAGGAACCATCATGGAAGGACAGGCCCCTGCACGGTATGTACCACCGGCAGATAGAGGAGGTGGCTGATATCCAGAAATCCTACCAGTGGCTGGACAAAGCTGGACTGAAAGACAGCACAGAGGCACTAATCATGGCAGCACAAGAACAAGCTCTGAGCACAAGATCCATAGAGGCTGGGGTCTATCACACCAGGCAAGACCCCAGGTGCAGGCTGTGTAAAGATGCCCCAGAGACAATCCAGCACATAACAGCAGGGTGCAAGATGCTAGCAGGCAAGGCATACATGGAACGCCATAACCAAGTGGCCGGCATAGTGTACAGGAACATCTGTGCCGAGTATAACCTGGAAGTCCCGAGGTCAAAATGGGAGATGCCCCCAAGGGTGGTGGAGAATGACCGAGCTAAGATCCTGTGGGACTTCCAGATACAGACGGACAAAATGGTGGTGGCTAACCAACCGGACATAGTGGTGGTAGACAAACAGAAGAAGACGGCCGTAGTGATCGATGTAGCGGTTCCGAATGACAGCAATATCAGGAAGAAGGAACACGAGAAGCTGGAGAAATACCAAGGACTCAGAGAAGAGCTCGAGAGGATGTGGAGGGTGAAGGTAACGGTGGTCCCCGTGGTAATCGGAGCACTAGGTGCGGTGACTCCCAAGCTAGGCGAGTGGCTCCAGCAGATCCCAGGAACAACATCGGAGATCTCTGTCCAGAAGAGCGCAGTCCTGGGAACAGCTAAGATACTGCGCAGGACCCTCAAGCTCCCAGGCTTCTGGTAGAGGACCCAAGCTTGAAGGATAAACCGCCCGCAGGGGCGTGCTGGGTGTTTTTTTTTTTTTATATATATATGTTTATCCTGGAATGCACACAAAGTCTTTGCAGACTATTAAGGATCAACCCTCTACCAACATGCCATTGATTATACAACTCTAAGCATATATGAGTAAATATTTCTAAGCCTAAATGACAATCCAACAATGTAAACCTGACAGGATGGATGGAACAGACCTAACCCGCAATGTGTAAATGATACACATGGTTTCAGCAAACTATTTAATATAATTAGCAATATATTATGAAATAATGCTTTACAATATTAGCTTGTAACAAGACCATGTCATACAGGACAGCAGTACCATGACTGTGTCTGTGTCTCAACTTCTTAAAACTAACCAGGGCATTGTTGACCTGTTGAGGGTTAAGGTTGGATTTTGTTTCAGCTCATGCATCTTGGCATTCCTCTTTTTGGGTTAAGAGCTTTTCCAATGTTTTTCCCCCCACTAAATCTAGCTTTAGATGATTTGGCACTGATGTAGTGAAGGAGTAGATGTTAAACTGCAGGTAACGTGATGTATCCAAAATTATCACCCTTGGCGTTGGCAGACATTTTATATGTAATCAAAAGAGGTAAAGCAGTGTAACTAATGGCATTAGCAATTGACTCATACCACTTGAATGTCCCATTAAGTCATCTTGGTGAGTCAGTATGCGTGATGCCAGAACACTGAGCTGATGCATCTGGAGTGTACTCAATTAAATATCAATTAAACAAACCAAATAAACCAGGGTTTACAGTATCTCATCTGGGTTTTTTTGTACTCCCTGGAAAGCAGTATTCATACTGAATGGATACATTATACTTTGATCTAAAAATTAAAAAGAATAAAGTGAAGTAAAGCAATGTCTCTCCTGCAACAGAAAGTAAGCCCATTTACAGCATTTTGCTTCTGGAGTGGCTAAGATAACAAATTTCCTACTGCTAACTAGTGATGTGTCGGTCGCGAACGAAACGGCTCTTCAAGCCGGTTCTTTGAAGGGAACGACGCGAGTCGGGTTTTTTTTTTTTTTCTTTCTCTCACCCTCTCTCTCACACTTTTTTTCCACTTCACTCCGCACGTGAGCCTTGTGCTTTGCGCTGGGAAGAGGGGGGAGGGGCGGTAGTTACACTCGCAGTAGCACAGGAACAGAGCGGGAGGGAAAGAGAGAGAAAAAGAGCCAAGGACAACAACGTCACATTAGAAAGGCATAGTAATCATCCACAACTATTTTCAGTTGTGGATGTTAAAGAATTCAGAAAGTTTATTCATGCAGGCCCATATGACAGAGAATGTGCATCTTCTTTTTGTTTTCATATTTTAATTTATATTTAATTGTGTTGTGGTTTGCAGTGTTTTGTGTTGTTTCACTTTAAATTTGTTTAAAAGGAAAAAGCTGAAAATTTAAATAGTTAAAAGTTGAACTGTGACTAGTTGGTTTTTGTATTATATGATTTATTTATTACATTTTATGTGGAGTGAATAAATAAAAGTATATTTACGGTGGCCCCTAGAGACAAAGCACGTACAAACTCCAAAACACGTACGAACTCCAAAGCATATAAAAACTCCAAAACATGTATCTCCAAAAGTTGATTCTGTTCATCTGGACGTAGCGTTTTGTGGGAGAAATGTTTCGTCACTCATCAGCTGACTGTAGGTTTCCCCAATCTTATAAACAGTACATTTGCATAATGACTGAAACCAGCCCACTGAAGGAACAATGGGCTGGGATGTTTGTACATACAAACCCTGAAGCACGTACAAACTCCAAAACACGTACAAAACACAACAAAAGTGCTCCAGGATGCTAGGCGCAGTGTTTGGCTTTTGTTACCTAGTGGCTACACAAGTCAGCAAGTACAAACGACCGGATTTGGTGTGTGGTAGTAACAGGTAAATGAACATTTTTTTAAATTATTTGAATATATATGAGTGCCTGTGTATAAATACACAAACAATACACATATGCTTTTAATTGTGTAATTTAAGTTCAGTTAACGCTAGAAATGTGTTTTGGAGTTTGTACGTGTTTTGTCTCTAGGGGCCACCATATATATTTATATATAACCATATATAAATAAAACCACAGGTTTTTTTTTTACATTAGTAATTCCTTTTGTGCATAATTTTATATTGTTGTTAATAATAAATTAATTAAAGCAACAAAACAATTGAAGAGCCGGTTGGGAGCCGAAAGAGACTGTTCTCTAAAAAGAGCCGGAAATCCCATCACTACTGCTAACATCATAATAAAGCATGATATTTCATACTATTACTGTGCCGTTACGGGTGCATGTCTGATGCAAGGGCGTGAACACCTTTCTCATATCACCACTCTGAAGACCGATGGGCGTTGTCAACAGGTTTACTGACATTCAAAAGGGTAAAACTAGAAACAAGACAAAAAATACAGTCAAGACATACATAAGCGTAGCATAACATACATTTATACACCGCAATACTAATACACAGCATACGTCTAATTATATAAACTTTTAAACAACTACTGAGGCTATCTCAGACGACCTCCGACATCGCAGATAGCTAGCTTAGCACCGAGATTAGCTTTACGGTCAAATACTGCGCTAGCGGCAACATAATGTACAAAAACAAGTTGTAATTTAACTTTAAGTACATACCGGCGATACAACCGTAAACCAAAGATGTAGACAGTAAATTTTCCGACAGGACACCATAAGCCGTGTGCCGATATGTCTCTCTTTCTTTCGCTCGCTTCCTTTCCTTGAGCTGACTTCCTGTTCAATAAAGTTGTTTGTTGTGTGGGGTGATGGAGCACCTCTTCAACCTGAGCCTGAGGTTGGGAAGAGTCCCACAGCTCTGGAAAACCTCCTGTGTTGTACCAGTGCCAAAGACTTCACGCCCCAAGGACCTCAACAGCTCTGACATCCCACCTGATGAAGACCCTGGAGCGGTTGGTCCTGGCTCAGCTTCGGCACCTAATAAGCTCATCACTGGACCCACTTCAGTTTGCCTACCAGCCTGGCATTGGAGCGGATGATGCCGTCATTCACCTCCTACATCGTTCCCTTGCTCACCTGGAGACCGCTGGAAGCACTGTGAGAATCATGTTCTTTGATTTCTCCAGTGCCTTCAACACCATTCTTCCCTCGGTTCTAAAGGACAAGCTGGTGAACTCTGGAGTGGACCATCACCTCACTACCTGGATCCTGGACTACCTCACCGACCGACCACAGTATGTGAGGACTCAGGGCTGTGTGTCGGACAGGGTCGTCTGCAGTACGGGGGCCCCACAGGGAACGGTTCTGGCTCCGTTCCTCTTCACCATCTACACTGCAGACTTCTCCCACAATTCCACCCAGTGCTTCCTGCAGAAGTTCTCTGATGACTCTGCAATAGTCGGCCTCATCACTGATGGGGACGACAAGGAGTACAGAGGTCTGACCCAAGACTTTGTGGACTGGTGCCAGCTGAACTACCTCCAGATCAACGCCAGTAAAACCAAGGAACTGGTGGTAGACTTCCGCAGGCACAAGCATTCTCCACTGCAACCACTGAACATCCAAGGTATGGACATTGAGGCTGTGGACAGCTACAGGTACCTTGGTGTTCATCTGAACAATAGACTGGACTGGACTCATAACTCAGACGCCCTCCACAGGAAAGGGCAGAGCAGGCTGTACCTGCTGCGGAGACTCAGGTCGTTTGGGGTGGAGGGCCCACTCCTGAAGAAATTCTATGACTCTGTTGTGGCTTCTGCTATCTTTTATGGCGTGGTCTGCTGGGGCGGCAGCATCTCTGCTGGGGACAGGAAGAGACTGAACAGGGTGATCCGAAGGGCCAGCTCTGTTCTAGGATGCCCTCTGGACCCAGTGGAGGTGGTGAGTGACAGGAGAATGGCGGCTAAGCTGTCATCCCTGATGGACAACATCTCCCACCCCATGCAGCAGACTGTGACAGCACTGAGCAGCTCCTTCAGTGGGAGACTGCGGCACCCACGGTGTGGGACGGAGAGATTTCGCAGGTCTTTCCTCCCAACTGCTGTCAGACTCCATAATAAAGACTTTAACTGATCAAGCACACACATCCATACATATGCAATAATACTAAGTGCAATAATCCTTTCTGTCATCGTTGTATTTTTACTCAGTTGTATATAGTATTTGTATTTGTATTCTATTTTTATCTTATTGTATATTTATTTTATTTTATTCTACTGTATATAGTATTTTATTTTATTCTATTCTGTACAGTTGTGTACTGTATTTATTCTTATTGTATTCTAATTTTTGCCTCATAACTTTTGCACTGTCCACTTCCTGCTGTGACAAAACAAATTTCCCACGTGTGGGACTAATAAAGGTTATCTTATCTTATCTTATCTTAAACCATTTCTACGGTGCATTACTTGAAACGACCACAGAGGGCGCTAAAACACATAACTAACAACGTACTGGGAATAATATTTTAGTGATACAGAACACTCCCCGCCTGGCGTGAATAAACGCCACGATTAAACGTTGAAGAAAACAACACGTTAAGAAGGCACCAAGGGTACGATCTCTGAGATAGGTCTGGTCAACACCTTTGTACCATCTGATTTAACTACCTTAATTTCCACGGTACGTATTTTACCATCTTTACTTGGGAACACCTTAGTTATGAGACCAAGAGGCCACTCATTTCTTGGCACTCGACTGTCTTTGAGTACCACAACATTTCCTAAGCTCACGTTAGGCTGGATAGACTGCCATTTGCGGCGTGGCTGTAGGGTAGGGAGAAACTCTTTCCTCCATTTGTCCCAGAAGATGTTCGACAGGTGCTGAACCTGGCACCACTGATGTTTGTAGAGGTCTGATGCTGTGAATTTTTCAGCTGGAGCCTGAAGGGGTGCTACGTTTTGAGTCAGGAGAACAGCTGGAGTCAAGATAAAGGGGTCACTTGGGTCTGATGAAACCGGGACGAGGGGTCTACAGTTTATGATAGCAGCCACCTCTGCCATGAAGGTGACGAGAACCTCATGAGTGAGTTTAGTGGTCTTAAGCTGAAAAAACATAGAGTCCAATATTCTCCGTGCTAAACCTATCATTCTCTCCCATGCTCCGCCGAAATGGGAGGCATGAGGTGGGTTAAAAGTCCATTTACATCCATGTTCTTTTAAGAAGGTGTGCACAGCTGTGTTGTCCAAGTTTGAAGGGATTTTCAGTTCTTTACATGCACTTACAAAATTGGTGCTTCGATCAGAGCGAACAGTTTTCACTGGTCCCCTCACGGCCAGAAATCGTCGGAATGCATTAATGAAGCTAGATGTATCAAGTGACTCTACCACTTCAATGTGAACTGCTCTAATACTCAAACAAGTGAATATGACAGCCCACCTTTTATTCTGGTTGACATTTCCTCTTGTACGTCGTGAAGACACAAACCACGGACCAAACACATCTAAGCCCACTTTCGTGAACGGGGGATCCGTTGTGAGACGGTCTGGAGGGAGGTTTGACATTTTCTGTGTGCTCAAAGGGGCACGAAGTCTTTTGCAGGTAACACAATGATAGATGATTGTGCTCACTTTTCTTTTACCGCCCACTATCCACCATCCTGCGGAGCGAACGGCTCCTTCTGTGAAAAGGCGACCTTGATGCTGGGTCTGCTCGTGGTAGTGCTTTATGAGAAGCGCTGCAACATGGTGGTGGCCAGGAACTATGAGAGGGTTTTTCTCACCTTGGCTAATGTTTGAGTCTCTGATGCGACCACCTACTCTAAGGAGTCCTTCTTTGTCCAGATAGGGGTCTAAGGTTTTGAGATGACTGGTTTTGGGTAGTTTTCCATGTTTTTGCACACACTTGATTTCTTCAGCATACACGTCCTGCTGTACTGCTCGAATGACAAGGTTCTGAGCTTGCTTTAACTCATCCACAGTAAGTCCCGTTTCACAGTAATGCCAGCCATTACAGTGATTGGCTTTGCCTGGTGGTGATTTGAAGTTGTGGATTACATGTATTAGTCTAGAAAGAGCACGTGAGGGATTTCCAGGTAGAAAACTTGGTGAATCTGTCTGAGCCCAGTTCTTTAGTTGAGGCTGTTGTTTTGAGTGCGGTTACCTGAGGTCTTACATCTGCGTCCATGTTGGGTTCTACAAGGTCATAGGAGTCATTTGGAGAATTCTGAATCTGATGTAAAAGGTCAGGGCCGGTGAGCCAGTTACTAAGCGGCAGCTGGAATGCAGGAACAGAACGAGTGGCGTGATCTGCAGGGTTCTGACTGCTAGCTACATAGTGCCACTGGCATGGCTGAGAAGATCTGCGGATTCTAGTCACACGATTACTGACATAGACATAAAATCTTCTAGACTCGTTGTAGATGTAACCTAGGACTACTTTACTGTCTGTGTAGAAAGTAGTGTGATCTAGTTTACAGTCAAGTTCATCTGAGATAAGATCTGCGAGCTCAACCGCTAAAATGGCAGCACTAAGCTCTAATCTTGGAATAGTCTGATCTGGGCGTGGTGCTAGCTTAGCCTTACCCATTACAAAGCCTACTTGACTGTGTCCTTCTGCATCTGTCACTTTTAAATAGGCCACTGCAGCTATGGCTTTGGTAGATGCGTCTGAAAAAACACACAACTCTTTTTTCACGGCTGTTGAAGGGGAAATGTCTGTGTATGCTCTGGGAATGGTCATGTTAGGCAAGTCTTTGAGTGAGTCTTTCCACTGTGTCCAAGACTCTTCCATTTCGGGAGGGAGTGGAGCATCCCAGTCCCCATTTTCAGCTGTAAGTTCGCATAGAATCGACTTCCCCTGTATGGTGACTGGTGCTACAAAACCCAGCGGATCATAGAGACTGTTTATTGTTGATAGAACACCTCGTCTGGTAAAGGGTTTTGACTCATCAGATACTTCAAAGGTGAAGCGGTCTTTACTTAGGTCCCAGAGGAGACCTAGGCTACGCTGCATGGGCACCGAATCACTTTCGAAGTCCAGGTTTTTTAGATTTTTGGCATGATCTTGAGTCGGGAATGCCTCTAGTACTTCCTTCCTGTTTGCTGCTATTTTATGCAGTCTTAAGTTTGAGTTTGCAAGTGCGTCTCGGGTTCTTTGGAGTAGAGATATGGCTTTTTCAACAGTAGGTAGAGATTTGGGCATGGTGGTTAGCACTGTTGCCGCACAGCAAGAAGGTCCTGAGTTCAATTCCACCATCAGGCCGGGGTCTTTCTGTGTGGAGTTTGCATGTTCTCCCCGTGTTTGCGTGGGTTCCCTCCGGGTACTCCGGCTTCCTCCCACCGTCCAAAGACATGCAGTTTGTGGGGATAGGTTAATTGGAAAATCCAAATTGTCACTAGGTGTGAATGTGAGTATGAATGGTTGTCTGTCCTTGTGTGTTAGCCCTGTGACAGACTGGCGACCTGTCCAGGGTGTACCCCGCCTCTCGCCCTACGACAGCTGGGATTGGCTCCAGCGCCCCCTGCGACCCTGAAAAGGAAAAGCGGTAGCGAATGGATGGAGGTAGAGATTTGAGTCCGTCATCAACGTAGAAGTCACGCATGACAAACTGCTTCACATCTGCATCGCAGTCCGGTTCGACGCGTTGGACAGACTGGTGCAGGCCATATATGGCTACTGCTGGCGATGGGCTGTTCCCAAAGACGTGGACCGTCATTCTGTACTCCACAACTTCTTTGGAAATGTCGTTGTCACGGAACCACAAGAAGCGTAAGTAGTTCCTGTCTTGCTCTCGCACGTTGAAACAGTAAAACATCTGTTCGATGTCTGCTGTGAAGGCAACGGCTTCTTTTCTGAAGCGTATTAGGACCCCAAGCAATGAGTTATTAAAATCTGGTCCTGTTAACAGAACGTCATTCAGGGATACGCCTTCATACTTGGCGCTGCTGTCGAAGACGACCCTGATCTGCGTGGGTTTACGGGGATGGTAGACACCGAATAATGGCAGATACCAACATTCCTCATCCTCTTTTAGTGTAGGGGCGATCTCTGCATGTTTGTTTTGGAATATTTTGTCCATGAAGGTGATGAAATGTTCCTTCATCTCTTTCTTCTTTTCAAAGGTGCGAAGAAGAGACATTAGGCGATTCAGGGCCTGTGGTCTGTTGTTAGGGAGCTTTCGGCGTGGATTTTTAAATGGTAAAGGAGCTGTCCAACTGTTATCTGTGTCTTTTGTTAGTCCTTCCTCCATTATTTTTAAGAAGGCATTGTCCTGGATGGAAGGTGAGATGTAGTTGTCATTTCTGGTTTGTTTGAACACATTACATCCTAAATGATCAGGTTCACAAGCACTGTCTGCCAGCTGGGAGCTGAAGTTGAGTGGAACTTGTATCCCACAATGTTTCTCTTTTATGTTGAAAACATTAGGACATGGCTCGAATGGTGTGGGACGTCCCCTTTCAGTTGCATTTGTGAACAGAGTCCTTACTGCAGGAGTTCTGTGGACGTCACCTAAACACACGTTTCCTACTATGACCCATCCTAGGTCCAATTTTTGAGCATAGGGTGCGTTGTTAGGGCCACTTATCTGTTTGCGGACTTTGTGAGCTCTAATGACATCCCGTCCAAGAAGCATTAGTATGGGGGCGTTAGAGTCCAAGGCAGGAATGAGGTGAGCCACTGACTTTAGATGGCTGTGGTGTCTAGCTGCACTGGGTGTGGGGATCTCGTCTCTGTCATTTGGGATATTTTTGCACTCAATTAGGCTAGGCAGTGAGATGTGGACTGAACCATCTAAAGCTGCCACTACATAACCTGTAGCTCTTCTACCCATTGTCTCTTTGGTACCTGCACATGTCTTAAGCGAGTAAGGGGAACTAGGGCCGCAGTCATTAAACAACTCGAAGAACTCCGGACGTACTAGTGATCTGTTACTTTGTTCATCATGGATGGCATAAAGCCTTACTGCTTGATGTGGGTGGCCTGCTGGGTAGACATTCACGAGACAGATTTTAGAACATGAAGTGCCTGCTTCATTCACACCACAAACCTGAGTGCATTTAGAAGTGATCTCCTCTGATTCAGTGGTGTCAGGCTCCCCGCCATGCTCTGCTGCTGGTTCGGTTTCTTTTAGCCAGGAAGCTGGTCCTGGGTGGAGAGCCGTGCAGTGCTTCTCATCGTTGCACTCGGAACACTGTACCTTGGCTTTACAGTTCTTTGCTATGTGTGAAGATGAAGCACAGCACCTGAAGCAAAAGTCATTTTCTTTTAAGAACATTTTCCTATCTAACAGTGTTTTCATGCGAAATGCTCTGCACACTGCGAGAGGATGGGCTTTCTTGTGAATTGGATAAATCTTTTCACCATGTACAGTTTTGTTTGGGAACCTCTGTGTGTCTGAACTAGTGCGAGAGATGACATCAGTTTTGTGCACAGAAATCTCTTTTTGTCTGTTTGCCCTCCAAGATAGTTTGTCTGGTCTGGGTGCATCAGGTGATGGTGTGAGGTTAAAGCTGGGGTCGTTTCTAGCATCAGCTTCTTGTGCAACAAAGTCTACTAGAACACTAAATGGTGGGAAGGAGACACATTTTGTGCGTTTGTAGTTGGCTCCTACCGTAATCCACCTTTCTTGCAGGTAGAAGGGAAGTTTTTGGATGATTGGATTTACTCCTCTTGCTGTATCTAGGAACGCGAGACCAGGGAGGTCTCCTTCAGCTTTAGCGCACTGCACTTCCATGAGCAGGTCACTAAATTTTCTCAGTTTTGCAAAGTCTTTGGATGAGATTTTTGGGAATGCATCAATTCTTTTAAACAGTGCATCCTCGATCACTTCAGCTGAGCCATAACATTGTTCAAGTCTGTCCCATATCATGTTGAGGCCATTGACTGGGTTGTTGATGTGTATGGCTCTGAGTTGTTCTGCATGTTCAGCCGATTCCTTGCCAAGCCATTTTAACATCAAGTCCATTTCTTCACTTGCCGTTAGATCTAACCCGCTTATAGCATTTTCAAATGAGCGTTTCCAAGCTCTGAAGTTTTGGGGCTTGTCATTAAACTGGAGCAGCCCTGTTGCCACTATTTCACGACGAGCAAAGTATCTGATGAAGTCACTCACATTTGATTCTCTAGGCTCTTTGTATAAAGGCCTAGCATCATGGAAGCTAGATGCTGACACCTGATTTGACCAATTGGTACTGTAATTTTTATTAGCATGGGGAGATGGGGAAATGACTGGAGTTTTTTGGCAACAGTCAGGATCATCTGTTAGACCAATTGGAATTTTTTGTGGGTCATTTTCCTTTTTAGGGCTTGGTGGCTGATCACAGGTGAGCTCTGATTTACTTTGTGTTACATTTTCATTTTGTGATTGTTGAAGAGCAGCATCATTTTCTTTTCTCACAAATGTAGATTGGCCAATGACATACTGTTTAGTTCATTCTGCTGTTACTGAGGGACAGATGTTGCTGCGCGTTTCTGTCTGTGTGGCAGCAGCTGCTTCTAATGACTCTGCTTCAGCAATGGCTGAAGCTACATCTTTTTCATGCTGTAAATATTCGATGGATGCCTCGACTTTAGCTTTTGCTACTTCTATTTGTGCTTTTTCTACCTTCAAATCCATTTCTTTAGCTGCGAAGCTGAGCCGTGCCTTGGCTGCCTCAGCTTTTGCTCTGGCTTTGGCTGCTGCAGAACCTGTAGAGGAGGCACACGAAGCTTCGGACCGGGTCTTGAGGGATGACACCTTGCTGGACATGTTGGAGTTGATTAGACGACTGCTGGCTCACTGCTGTATGCCGTGTTGCTCCCAGGCGTAGTAGTGGTCAGCTTCACTCTAGTGTGCGATGACTGCGTTATCTTTGTTCGTGCGGATGACGCCGTTTTACTGTGCCGTTACGGGTGCATGTCTGATGCAAGGGCGTGAACACCTTTCTCATATCACCACTCTGAAGACCGATGGGCGTTGTCAACAGGTTTACTGACATTCAAAAGGGTAAAACTAGAAACAAGACAAAAAATACAGTCAAGACATACATAAGCGTAGCATAACATACATTTATACACCGCAATACTAATACACAGCATACGTCTAATTATATAAACTTTTAAACAACTACTGAGGCTATCTCAGATGACCTCCGACATCGCGGATAGCTAGCTTAGCACCGAGATTAGCTTTACGGTCAAATACTGCGCTAGCGGCAACATAATGTACAAAAACAAGTTGTAATTTAACTTTAAGTACATACCGGCGATACAACCGTAAACCAAAGATGTAGACAGTAAATTTTCCGACAGGACACCATAAGCCGTGTGCCGATATGTCTCTCTTTCTTTCGCTCGCTTCCTTTCCTTGAGCTGACTTCCTGTTCAATAAAGTTGTTTCAAAACAAACCATTTCTACGGTGCATTACTTGAAACGACCACAGAGGGCGCTAAAAACACATAACTAACAACGTACTGGGAATAATATTTTAGTGATACAGAACAATTACATTGTATATGTTGTTAAGATAAAAGGTATGCTATTATACAATCCAGCAGAACGTCACTGAAAAAAACTGCAAAAAACTTTGAGTAATTTATTTTCTAGCATTGAATCTAACACAATCTGACTAAACAATAATATTCATGCAGTTGTCTGTGATGGTTCTCAGTCACAGGTCATCGTATGCTAAGGTGCTTGCAAAGAAAAGCATCTGGATTTCTTTAAATTGCTTGAAGACGTTTCACCTCTCATCTGAGAAGCTTCTTCAGTTCTAGGGTCAAATGGTGGAGAGTCCCAGATTTAAGCCCGGGGGGTATCCCCCCCAAAGACGGACAAAAGGACCCCCTTATGTTCCTCTAATCACCTGAGCCAAGGTGTGAAAGCGGGTGTGGGTCCCAATCAGCCAGGGTTTCGGGTGAGCTCATTGTGAAACCTGGCCCCACCCTATCATGTGATTTCCTGAGGTCAGATGGCCCAGGATGTGAGTGGGCGTTAAGGCATCTGGGAAGGGATCTCAGAACTGGACTATAGGGCTTTGGAGCGTGATGTCACGGGGGTGGGCGTGGAAAGGATTTTGGCCCGATCCGCCATTTTGGGGGTCTAAGTGAAAAAGGAGTGAAAGCATAGCCATGGTTCGTTCTTGCTGTGTGGTCGGCTGCAATGTTCGATCGCACGACCGGCAAGAGAATAAGCTTGAAAAGGGTTTGTCTTTTCATTCTTTCCCAACCTGGAAGCAACATGAGGCAGCTCGTGTATCGATGTTACCAAACGAAGGCGTTTAGCCTGGATAGCAGCTGTGAGACGAGCTGATATCAGTTCTCTTCCATCTCCAAATATCTGTTGGTGCTCCAGACATTTTCATTCCGGTAAGTTCTAAATATGTTCATATCACTCTTTATAGCCTATTAGTTTTATTTTCGATGCGCTCTGAGCTCATAGCAAATTAGAACAAACATGCTACTGAGTGATTTTGCAGAACTACCTTCTATTTATAGAGTTGCTAATTATTTGGCATTATTGCAGCAAACCAGCCTATGAGAAGGATGAAACATCGTGACTGGGTTCCAGCGCTACACAAGGGACCTGCTTCAAACATACCACCATGCCAATCAGATTACTTCTTCCATGTGAGGGTGAAGAGGTGACCCTCCTGGATAAGATGGTGAAGGTTTACTGCGTTTGGTGAACAGTGTGATAATAAAACCAGGGAAAATGAAACCTGCTCCTGTTAAATATTCTTAAGTATTGTGCTGTTAAAATAGCGGTATTTTTTTCAAAAGATACAGTAAATAAAGTAATGTTAGTAGTGGGTGATATCATGTAAACACTGTCATGATTTTGTGTGAACATTTTGTCATTTGTAAACTATAAATGATGGATTCTACATTGTACCTGATGTGATGTTCTATAAGGTGGTTTTAATAAAAAAAAAAGAAAAAAAAGGCAAAAATTAGTTTGTTTCTTTATTCAACTTTTGAACAGTGGGACTCAGTCAGTACATATTCAGTAAATGCAAATTATTTACACGGCAGTGCACTACAGGCATAAATCTAGACCCCTAGATAAAACATCATGGCATTATAGCAGTGACAACTCCTCCACAGTAGCAGGTGGGATTTTTCTTTTTTGAGGACGGCTCCTTTTACCTGTCACTACAGATGGTCTGCTTATGTTTTGATCAAGAGCCTTTTTTTTGGCGCAGCTGAAGAGGAGAAATCTATCTTATGGCCAACCTCTGGCTGTATCTTGGTCACATTACCCAGCAAAACCCAGTATGCAGGTTCATCTGTAACAGTCCTTGTGCCACAGATCAACACTGTTGCGTCTACTTTAAACAGAAGAGAAGCGACACAGGTCTCTGGGACTCCGGCCATGCAGGTGCAGTGGGCTGCTTCAACCTTCCCTGTGATGCTCACAGTGACCCATGGCTGCAATGCTGGTTCATTCAGTCTTTGAGAGTGCAGTACCTGAAACACACACAGACAAAGTTCATTTAAAGACAAGAACTATGAGCCAAGGCCGACGTAAATGTGTTTTATCTACTTTATCATAAATGTAACAAAGTGTTTAGAAAGTTAGCACATACATGTCTTTTTTCATTTCTTTATGTGTCCATCTATAGAACGCTGCATGTTATATTCTAAATCTGCCTGTTCTGTCAGAAACCTGCCTGCAGAAAATGAACCTAAAGGATGTAATGCAAGGATGTAATCACTTTAGAGATTGAGAAAGTATAAAGTGACAAATTATGAATCACTTAGTATGATCAGGAGATTCTGCAGGTCATTAATCAATATATAAAACTAAAATAAAATGTATTTTTAGTGACACAGGATACAAACATGGAAGCAAGATGTATAATTAGGATTATTTAAAATAAACATTAATAAATCATTGCAATTTCTTTAACCACAAAGAATAACTAAATCCTTTAGGACTGTCTCATCAATGCACTGAACTCACTATGTTATACACCTAACAGCCTCCACATGTTCTCACTGTAATTTCCCCTCATGAATGAATTTATGCTGCACTAATCTGAATGTTTGCAGGGAAATCAAACGCATTTCACACGCAGTACTCGAGCTGACTTACCTTTGTTTGAATGACGACTTGTATGCGCTGACTCCACAGACAAGGTACGAAAATATGTCAGGCTACGTCAATAGCGGTTGGTCTTCAGGGTTTCTACTCCACGGCCTTATTTCATACGGGTCCACATTTCCAATGCACGCTATTTTCTGCAAGTACCGCTACTTCGCCTCTGAACAAAATCGGTCTCTATGTAACGGAGGGCGGAAGGCTGATTCTACTTCCACAGTGGTTTTGTGCGAAGGAAGGAAACCTTCCTCCAAACGGATTGAGCAGTGGAGCCGCCAAGGGAAAGCACACAATTTAAACTGTAAGATTAAAAATATAATTTATTATATTTAAATAGTTAAAAATGTAAAATGAATTAAAATAACCTTGGCCAAGGGATAACACAATAAAAATCAATAAAACACAACATTAAAAGTCCAGTGGGATCCGCCACGATATAAAAGTCACAAAGAACTAAAAAAAGTCCAGCGAAGTGATGTAAAAGGGGAACCCAGCGGAATCCTCGCCTTCCTCCCCGCATTCCGCGTCCTGGTACGCTAAAGAAAGGGAGGGAGCGGCAGTCACTATTCTTTTCGGCAGTTTTCATTCAATAAAAGGGGATAAGTTGAAGACTTACCCCGGGTGGGCAGAGCTCTCAACTCCGCCCGCCGCTTCTTTAAAACTGCAAATCGGCACCAGCTGTCTCGCCGCCTCTGCTCTCCCGCAGTGCACAAGCTGGGCTCTCGTTGCTACTGCCGTCCGCCTGTTCACTCCACGTCCCTAGTCGCTGGTGGTGGCGCGTCCCCAGTCGCTGGTCACCTCCTGTCAAACGCCCAGCTCCACCAGCCCCTTCGGCTCGCAGGCGTCGCCGCCTGGCACCACTTACTCCTGGCCGTCTCTCAAGCCTCTCGGTCGACTCTTCCTGTGGTCTGTCAGGCCCTCTTATTGGCCTCTCTGGGATCTCTCGCAGGTGTGATCAGTTTATTATCAGGTAGGGGCGGAGTCTTTCCAGGACAAGTCACCAAATAAATACCATTAAAACATGCAGTAAAACTCATTAAAATAAACCAGTGTACAATATTAAAATATTAAAAAGGTAAAACGCAGCAAAACATGCATAGTAGAAAAACTTAGATGACTTGTCCCTTTCCACCCCGTGACATCTATACAGTCCATTCTCTTTTGAGCTGCTTTTAAGCATCTTGTAATCGTCGTTCCAACACAGTATGTTTGTCTTAATTAGTAGACCCCGAAAATGGTGCTGCGCTCCCACAATGCATTGCGGCGTGACGTCAACTCCAAAGCCCTATAGATGGCAGACAGTTGGTGTTGTGCAGTTGTTTTGTATTGAACACAATGAAGGCTAGAAAAATCACTAAATGTTCCGTGGTGCAGTATTTCACACCCAAATTAGAATGTACTAGTACTTTTGTCTTGTCTTATACTGGATACATGAACAAATATGTTGTTTTTCCATTCGTCTCATGATCTTTGAAAGATGAACACTCCAAGGAACAGTACACTCCAAAAAATAACTATTTGAATAAAATTTAAAAAAAAAATCACAGAAAGGATTTCCACATGTTTAAATTGCTTTATTTTAGCATTACAGAATTCTGTTATTTCAACTTAATGTACTTGAGTTGGACCAACTTAATTAATTAATAATGAATCGCCTTATTTGCTGCAGATGAGTCTGACTTAAATTAATAGAGTTGATCCAACCCAATTACATTAGTCCAACAGAAGTACTTAATACTAATAGAAAGCCATTTAATATAGTGGAAAATACCTTCCATGATTATTTCAAGTTTTTTTAAAGAGTTATTTTTTGCAGTGTTCATTAAAGTCTGGTTAGCAGAAAAGTTCAACAGATTTATAACAACTTTCACATAGTTGTCAAGCACCCATCCTCTTCATCCAGTTAGACTCTTGTAAATGTAACAACCACACAATTTCATTTTTTTGATTGTAGCAACATTGTTGGTCTTCACAAGAGCCAACGATACATAAAAAAGCAATACTTTTCTTGTTTACACAGGCAGTTGCTGCTTTATGTGCTCAACAGTAGTGAGAAGTTATGATATTAACCCTTTATTGACCATGGGCCCACCGGCGGGCCCATTTTACCGGTAAATTTGAAGGGCCAGTCAATAAAGGGTTAATTGCAAATTCATTTCATGTTATGAATATCAACAGGCATGTATAAAAAGTAGGACAAAGAACATCATTTAACATATTGCAGGGATATGGGTGGCTGTGTGTTCATGTTTTACACTCTGTTCATGAGAATTTGCTAAACATTAGGACTGATCCATGGATATACAGAATACTACTAAAGATTGTCTGGTTATAAAATGTATGAACTTCTGTTTTTGTACATTTTGTATTTTTCAGCATAAGGGGTGATATCTGAAAAACTGAAATAATCTAAAAAGAGCTGAGTACTTTTCTTATCAAATTTTATTATGCTTTCCTACCTGTTGCACATATAGTGTTTATATGCCTGTTGTATGTTACTAATAGGATTAAAGCACTTCTGTTTACATGCACTCTTTATTTTTAAAAAAAAATCAATACCCTGAGTGCACACATATTATGCAAATCTTGTCCTTCTTCATCCTTCAGTGTTTAGGAGACATCGTTACCACTGCTTGTTGGGATGATTTATTTTCTGATAAACTGCGGCTCATGCTGCATTCAGTCTTTACTCTTAGTCCAGCTCCGTACCGATGACAGCACCTTCCTGTGGTTTTCTTATCCACTTATACACACACACTAGTCTTAGACAGCCTCACACTGTGTTGAAAAACCCACAAAAAAATATAAATACAGGCATTAAAGTGCAGCCTTTGCTCTTTATCAACACTACAAACAGAAAACAATTTCCTTCGCTTGTTAGCTTAAAGGTTACAGTCAGTTGCTTTTTGAAGTTCTTTAATAGAAGAAAAAGAATATTGTTCTCATAAAAAACACTATTTGGGGCGATTGTGGCTCAAGAGTTGGGAGTTCGCCTTGTAATCGGAAGGTTGCCGGTTCGAGCCCTGGCTTGGACAGTGTCGGTCGTTGTGTCCTTGGGCAAGACACTTCACCTGTTGCCTACTGGTGGTGGTCAGAGGGCCTGGTGGCGCCAGTGTCCGGCAGCCTCGACTCTGTCAGTGTGCCCCAGGGTGGCTGTGGCTACAATGTAGCTTGCCATCACCAATGTGTGTGTGAATGGGTGGATATGTAAAGCGCTTTGGGGTCCTTAGGGACTAGAAAAGCACTATATAAATACAGGCCATTTACCATTTAAAGATGTGCTGATTATCATTTAACTGCTGTAATTGCCTTAAAATCCTTTAAAAATACACAATTTTAGGTGCTGGTTTGAAAAAGCTGCCATGTTTCTGGCCAACATGGAAATCACGGTTCTGCCTGATTCCATTTTATATATGTCACTAGAAACCAGTCACTTATATAAAACACTGCAGGAGGAGGAGAACTCTTATGTGTTCACGTGCTGTGGGGGCAGACTTTGATTCATTTCTACACCTTCAGACTCATGATATGAAGGATCTTCCTATGTTTTATCTTCTGAGATGTCCACTTCACCAAAAAGTAAAAATGTGAAGGAAAGAGACAAGGCAGTCGGCACTGGGATAAAATGAGAGCAAATATTAGAATATTAACCTTTTGATGGATTGAACTGCAGAACGAGAAGGATTTTTAAAGCCACACCAATGCTGATGGCTTTTGGCTCAGCAGGTAATGTAATGTTTTGATCTGTCTTAGTTGTCTAAAGCACAGCCATAATGCTACAGCTAGTTTTAATAACAGCCATTGTGAAATGGTTTTGTGACAAATAACACACTTCACCTACTGACATGTAATTTTCATAAGAAAAAGTTATATTTTTTTGTCCTACAGCGGCCACTGTAGCTAGGACTGTACAATTAAATGGAGAGAGGTGAGAAAACAGAATTCTGACTGCAATCTATAGACATCTACCACAGAGATTTTCAACACTGTCCTTTAAAGCTGCTTTTTAAGTTGTTTGAACTGTTTGTCCCTAACACTGAGACATGCACCTACATGCCAAAGCTGATGTGCCTTTACAGCAAGCTAACTGTGCTCCAGCATACTAAACGTCATACAACAATAAGACAACAAGTAAAAATGTCAGAAAAAAATGTATATGAATTAAAATACCTAATTAGGACGCAATGCCACACACTAATTTTTGAGGAAAACAAATTGTGGGGGAGGGGCACATATCTACAAAGAAAAGAAAATCACAAAACACAGCTCACAAATTCATGAGAAGACACGGGAATGGATAATTTCAGAGAAAAAAAGAGTTAGCATTATCAAAATATGCAAAAATTGGTGCCAGTTCCGAAACCCAAACAGATCGCACCAGCCTGGAGGATCTAAACAGCGAGCTGTGTACTATATCACTATATTACAGGCTCCGATAAGTTTTTAGATCCTATTTCTGCTTGATTAATTATTTAGTTCTACAAACAAATGTCGATAAATAAAATCGTGCATAAGTCTATGAAGAAACATTTGACATTAAAGCCAATTTCAAACAGCAGGAAAATAAAATCTGGAGACTTTATTTTTGATTTCTTCTCTGGGGGTCTTATTATCAGAACTTAGTGGTCGTGTCCAAATTCATGGGCTGCATCCTCCTGAGGCCGCATTTGTAGACAGATTACGTCACAGCGACGCGCCGAAGGCTGTCCAAAACATGCGTAGACTCCTCCGAATGCAGCTGACAAATGCGTCCTCATTTTCCCCGAATTTGAAGGATGGGTCGGGTGTGTCCTTCGTGGCCTACCATATCCCAGAATTCATAGCGCGGCCCAGCCAAACTCCAGTTTCCAACAATGGCGGCCGCTACTAAGTTTTAAAATCACTCATACTAATCTTTCTGGGTCACAAAATAAACTTTTAACATATTTTCAGGCGAGAAGGTAGCTGTGTAAACATCAAATATCTGCTCGGTTGATCAAGATATCGCATATTTGCAAAAATGCTTCGACGTTTTCGGAGACGTCTGCTACCCACCAGCTCGATAGCTAGCCGGGAGCTCGAGGGTTACTGATGCGGCCGAGAACGGGGACAACTCCCGGCACATCATTTTCAGATCACCGCGGACTTTCGCTGCTCGGGTTAAACGTAATATATATAAGTCACTTAGACAACCTAAAAATGTTATTGTTGGGCTTTTTTCAGTGTTTTGTTTGTTCGTGAGTAAATCGGTTTGGCTGAGATTAAAGTTATTAGATTAGATTAGATAAAATAAAACTTTATTAATCTCCCGGGTGGGTTCCTCCTTGGTTTTCACACAGCTGACTAAACATCAAACAGAAAACTGATTAAACAGAAGTATGAGGCAGTCGAGAATTTACGCGAGTGTCCTGTTATATTTTAGATAGCAAGGAGCAGACGGCTGAGTTTATTAAACTCCACCGAGACAGCGGTGACGCTAATCAGAAGGCTAGACGGTCCAATTTCACGGCCGTTTACTTCCGGCCTACCCGACCTCCTGAGGACCCGGCCTTCGCGGTCTACGTAGGCCGGGTCCTCAGGAGGATGCAGCCCATGAATTTGGACACGACCAGTAGTTCTTAAATCTAGCTACGCTGTTGATTGAGTCACGGCGCCTGGACACAGCTATTATTGACTTGGCTTCAGGCCCATTATGCACTTCCGGTGTGTTTTGATTAGCAAGCCTAGGGAAATCGTGTGCCCCACTGTAACTCTTGAAGTCATGTGCAGCAGGTATGAGTGACTCCCGGTTACTCACACCTGCTGTTATATGAACCGTCTGTCTTTGCAGTTTTAGTCTGGCATGACATTCTGTATGTAGTCTGCTTTGGGAAACTGAAGATGGCAGATACAAATGTAATAAATATTTTAACATTCAGTGGAACAGCTGAATCTGTCTTTAATGTGTACATACAAGCACACTTAAATTAAATATGAAGCTGAGGGAGGCTGCTGTGACAGCTTAGCTACTCAGCTAGATGTGACGGTGCCGGTTTGAACCAAGCTTCTGACCTCCGTTCCACCCCGACAATGTGTACAGTCTAATTAAGCAAATATTCTGGAAGATATTCCCCTCCCGACTGCATGTCTGGTGTTGTACAGATTTACATTACAGACAGTAATGTCCACAGTAAATTCAACCAATTATGGTACCTTGTGTCAGTGAATACACTGCATACATCCAAACAGCAGCCGTGATGCTTCGCCCATGTGGTGTAATAGCTCCTACTGTTGCTAACGGAGATGAGAGTGCCAACAGGCTTCAGCCTGCGGATGCTGATAATTATCATTCTCTGGTAGTAACAGTATCAACACACAAACACAGTGACGGATGCGTATCTTTGATCACACATACACTTTGATATATTTCCATGCATTGGTATGATTTTAAGTCAGAGTTCACCCTCTGATATTTCACATAACAGTCCTTTACAGTCATTTTTGTGCAGTGTATTATCTTTTTAAACCAAGAATAATACATCTAGTCACATCTAATTAATATTACACCACCTCTAGCAAATCATTTTGCTCAGCTCAATGCAAAAATTATTGCCACTGTTCAGTTTTTGTGTGGAAAATCCACCAGTTCAGGGGTGCAGTACATTTGTGTTACTTGAAGGGGTTCAAGTATCTCAGGAATTGACAGAAGGATTGGTGTGGCATCAGCAGTGATGTTGATGCTGTATGGAACTGCTGTAGTGAAGATGGAGCTGACTATGAAAGCAAAACATTTGATTTACAGTTGATCTATGGTCCTACCCCTCATCTATGGCCATAAGCTATGGCTAGAGACCCAAAGAATGAGATGAGCTTCAAAGTGACTGGGCTTAGGTTTAGAGATAAGGTGAGGAGCTTGGTCAGTTGGAAGAGCCAATACTTCTCTAAAATGAAAGGGAGTCAATTGAGGTGTTTCGTCTAAAGCGATGTGTTTCAAGGCATGTCCTGATGGGAGGATGTTCTGGGGCAGATTAAAGACTCGTTGTCTTGTCTCATTTGGCAACACCTCAGTGTCCTCTTGGATGATGTCAATGGAAAATTGTATTTAGTAGTCAGTATAATCTTTTAGTGATATAAGTTTGCATATGGTAGAATACTGCATGTAGTTATTTGTATTAGGAAATATTCAACCATGTATACTTAGAGGCATATAATTAATTGTGTGTGATCACTAACAGGCTGCAGGTGCCCAATGGTTTTATTGTTTTATGGCAGGATTAACGTAGTTACGTTTGTTTTAGTCTAAGTGCTCTTTGTTTAGATGAACTGCAGGACTTCCTCACCGTGTTATCTAGGGTGAACCATCTAGGGTGAGGGGGAGGCTACCCTCTTCCTGACCAAGGATGTTTGACCCTTTGATCAGCAGTAACACACACACACACACACACACACACACACTGAAGTATAAATAAAGACCGGGGCAGTTTCTTAGTGCGAGTCTCTCAGTAGGGAGCTGCCCTTGCTAGCAAGAACTCTGTGTGTTTCTCTTCTCTGAGTCTTTACTGAAGAAGTGTTTTAGAATATTTTCCCTAACAGATGAACTGAAGGAGTTGGCTGGAAAGGTCTGAGCTTCTTCCTTACAAAGTTAATGCAATTTAAATAGGTGAATTATGTAAAAAGTCAGCCCTCCTATACTTCAAGGGGATACAACTGAAAGATGATGTGACAATGTTGGTTTCAGATTTGTCATGGGGATCTTTGGAGATTTGTTTACTTTTGGACCATCTGACCTCAGGAATTCGCATGATAAGGTTTCACAATGAGCTCACCCGAAACCCTGGCTGATTGGGACCCTCACCCAGTTTCACACCTTGGCTCAGGCGTTTAGAGGATCATCAGGGGGTCCTTTTGTCCCTCTGTGGGGGGATACTCCCACTAGGTTTAAATCTGGGACTCCCCACCATTTGACCTTCGAACTGAAGAATCTTCTTAGATGAGAGGTGAAACGTCTTCAAGCAACTTAAAGAAGTCCAGACGCTTTTCTTTGCAAGCTCCTTTGACTGTTTACTTTTGGCCACTAGAGGTACAGCCAATTAAATCCTAGACCTTTTTGACCTGCGTAACTTGCTCTCACTGCCCATAGGAAAGCAACTTTCAAGTCACGTTTGAGACAAAACTGACAAATAAGACAGGATAAGTCTGTGTAGGGAGCAAAGTTAATGTGATGGTGTAATGAAAAATTATGACCACAATACTTCTGTGAGGTCACAGTGATGAAGGACACATTTATTAAGACACATTTATTAATAGTATATACTAAGCCTCTCCAACACTCTGAATATTATTTCTGGAGAAATTCCAAAGAAAAAAACCATTATGGCACAAACACAATTTCCAGTTGATAGAATTTTCACCAGACATTTAATTTAATTGAATTTAGTCATAATGACACATTTAATGCACTTTATGAAACTCGCTGGTTACCAGAGTTGTAGATTAGTATAAATGCTTCACTTGTCTTCACATTTTCTATTGTGGCTTCTGTACGGGAATTGAATAGAATGTGAATGGGCTCATGGAAGTGTCCTAATGGCAGTTTATGCAGGAGTAAAAGAGTCATTCACAACCTGCCCTGTCCATATGGGATCTTTTATTGCTGAAGAAAAGTGAGAAATCTTTTAACATTTCATTTGCATGTAAGCTGAAACACAATGTGTTTAACCCTGTTCGAAGTGATTGTGCAAAAGACTTTGGGAAGCCTGCTTGTAAAGTTCTGACGGCGTTATTTTATCTGCTTTATCGTTCTTTCTCAAGGTTCCTTTTCTCTACCGCTGTCTCTGTGTGTATTCATTTGCTGGGTTTTTGTGTTTTCTATTCCAATTTTTTATTCACCACTTCAATGGAAGTTTTCATAATGGCAATTTTGGAAAAAAATGCTCAGTTACCATGGAGAACTTGCCATGGTAGCTGAAAGCCTGTAGAGAAACAAAAGGGTGGCCAAAGGACTTCAGATAGAAATGGACATCAGTCTCTGCTCTCAAGACAGCAGAGCAGCTGGCAGAACAAGGGAGAACGTGGAAGGGCAGTGTGGTGCATGTTAAGTAGACAGATGGATTATTTTAAGAGAACATAGATCTGTCAAACATGCTGTCAACAAGTCATACGCTTTGACTGACAACATAACATTTTAATTGGGGCCCCTTAACTTTTAATTCAAAAAATCAATATTTAGCAGGCTGCTCTAGTTACATCAGAACTATGACACTTTAGGCTACTGACACTGTCTGGATACAGATGAGGCAATTAAAACTTTTTTAGTTAGTTTGGTTAAGTTATGTTCAAAAGGAGAAAGCAGTCGATATAATGTTATTAGATACATTACATAACGTCTTGTGAGAGTAAGGGTGAAAGGGGAGAGTGACTCACACAAAGAAGGAGACAAGATTTTATCCTTCTTCAGCTTATTTTTTTATATAGTTATGTGCATGTCTTTGATGTATTTATTCATCTGCACCACTTTGGAATCTGTTCCTCACTTGAACCAATCCTGTCCTTGTACATCACAAAGAAAGGACACACAGAGCGACAAAGTGGGAAGGTAAAAGTAGTGTCAAGTAAATAGTGCAGCTGAATTATTACAAGTGAGAGGTAAGAGTTAAAATAAAAGGGAAGGATGAAGGTAGAGTTTTTTTAGTTCCTGCCCCAAGAGTTCACTCTTTCAATTACACCCAGATGCTTTGGCTTATGTTGAAGATAGGGTGCTGTTTTTATTATTTCAAACGTGGTTAGAGAGAGTCGGGCACAGATGATTGTACATTTCTTTGAAATGAGATAGAAATACAGATTTTGCACTGTGGTAATGAAAAAGCTTACCTTTTTGCAGCCAAGCTCCTGGCAATGCTGTAAAGAAACACTGGCTACCCACTGCCGAACGAGAGGGAAATCATTTAATGAATATTGAAAATTGTTTCCAACAGCTTTAAATCATAAACATAAATCATAAACAGACTTTAATAGTTCCTAGACTTTGATGAACAATTACCATAAAATTTTGATTTGGGAATATTTCCAATCACATGAAGTGTTACTTCTCTGATAATCAGGGAGCTTAGAAAGAAAGCGACTGGACTTGTGGACCTACACCAAATATCTTCACTTGTGAATCTGATTAATGTGATTTAGGCCACCACCAAGCATTGCTGACTGAGCATCAAGATGAAAATGAGACTGCTGAATATTTGCATAGACTTTATTCCTACTGATCAGAGTGTGCGATTCATTTTCTTAACGCCCAATAACACCATTACTTATAATAAATGGACTTGTGATGGTGAGTGTGATGGATGACCCATCTTAAGTTTAAATCCTCTTCTATTTTTTGGGGGGTTTTTGGTTCAGAGGAAGCTCATTTCTGTCGCTTGTACCCGCGATCTCATTCTTTCGGTCACTATCCACAGGCAAGAGAATGAGCCTTCTCCTTCAAATAATTTGAATAAATATTCATTTTTGTGTGCATTACACCCTAGGTCAATGATGGTGAGTCCTTTCCAGGCCTATTTATGGGCTGGAATAATACTGTCTTGCTCTTGGTTGTAATTTCCAGTCACAAAAGCACAAGGAATGAGATATTTGGTCTCAAAGTGTACCCGGTGATATGAAGAACAAATAATTGAGAATCTTCCCTTAAAAAGAACAAGAAGTCTGTGTTCTTTGCAATTTCTGGCATTGCTTTTGATTTATTTTTCTCAACTGAAATAGCTCACAAATGCATCAACTGAAAATCAAATGCGCAGACTGGAAATTTCACCCAATACGAAGGACCTCCCTCTCCCCAGCCACCTCCTCCAGCTTGTCCAGGGGAACACCAAGGCATTCCCAGGCCAGCCAAGAGATATCCAGTGTGTCTTGGGTCTGCCCCGGGGCCTCCTCCTGGGGGGGGGGGGGGGGGGCATGCCCAGAACACCTCACCCAGGAGGTGCCCAGGAGGCATCCCTGTCAGATGCCCAAACCAGCTCAACTGGCTCCTTTCAATGTGGAGGAGCAGCGACCCTACTCTGAGCCCCTGCCGGATGGCTGAACTTCTCACCCTATCTCTAAGGTATAGACCAGCCACCCTTCGGAGGAAGCTCATTTCTGTCGCTTGTACCCGCGATCTCATTCTTTCGGTCACTATCCACAGCTCATGACCATAGGTGAGGGTTAGGATTAATGCTAACCAGTGAAAATCATTTTAATCGAAGTTAATAGTAATAGTTTGATTCACACACCCACCTTTAACATTGGATCCAGAGCCCAACTCATTTAAAAAGCTTATGAGTGAAATTATTAATTTTAAATTAATAAAACTATCTGCTGTGTTTTTAATTTATCATATTAACACGAGTACTTGAAATCTGAATTCAGATTTCAAGTACTCGTACTCGTACCGGTGTTAATATGATAAATTATATGTCTTCAAACAGAACTATTTCATTTTATTTGTTTAGCATTTGGATGTTGACTTAATAGTGTTTGATCAATTCTGAGACTTTTAGGTTGCAGCTTTTAATTATGATGCATGTAGCATGCAGAATGGGACTGATTTTAAAGAGGGTGACAAAACTGATGTATATCTGTGCACGACAGAGGGAGGACAGAATAGATCTGAAATAAATTGGACCATATTAGCATTTCTTTGCATCCCACTGCCTGATAAAGAGCAGAGAGCCTACAGAGAGTGAAGAGACAGGGAGAAGACTGGATCCTTTGCTCTGCTCCATTACAATAATAATTAACAGCAGATAAACAGTCTGATGGAACGTGCTCAGTCTGATTACACATGGTAATAGCCTCCACTCCTGTGGTGCTTCACTTGTTTTCACTTTTTTTTTATTATCTGTCTCTCAAAAATGATAAAGAAAACTAATTTATGCTTTTTTATGCAGTTATCTATGTCTGGGAATTTGATTTATCATTTAGGGAACTGCTTCCCACCCACAAAGCATTTCACTGTGCAGAACCGCAATGAATAGAAAGTGAGAAGAGTGCTGTCTGAATCTTTCTGAACAATGCAGATAACAGCTAACAACGAACAAACAAAAGACTGAATGTGTTTTTGACTTCAGTGGTACATAACTGCATTACTGGAATGCCTTTCAAAGTCACATAAGCTGGATTTGACTACCTGGAAATTTTTGAAAGGATGCTACAGAGTTACTATTTTAATGATCTGCAAAGCTTTGGATGCGTTGTGGACAAATACTTTCATTAGTTATGTTTTTCAGCCTTTTCAACAGGGTGATATTTTTGAATATAGTTTTTTTTCTGTGTTTATAAAAAACTCCAGTATATAGAGAACATATGAACAAAATATAGCACATCCGTTGTAATGTCTAGAAACTGATCCACTCACAGGCAAAAATTTCAAAATTCAATGCTGCAATGTGGCAGTCAAAAGACTTAGCTGTGTTTTTTAGGAGAATTTATAAACAAAACTATAATAATAATAATAGTATTAGTATAAGAGAGAATACAATAATTTACACAGTAATTCAAATCATTTGTCAATCATGATGGTGTGTTACTTTGAATTGTATCCATTGGCCTCATAATAGGTTTGTCACCTGAAAGCAGAAATGCAGCACTGAACAAAGTAATGGAAGTATGGAAGCACCTTTACTTAACATTTTGAAAACAAAACCTATTTATTGCTCTTTTAATGCCTGCAATGCACATAGTTCTGGGTCACTTCACTCAGTTATTGACCTTTTGAATCAGAATGACTATTTCTGTCCTTGAGCAAGACTTAAGGCTCATGCTGAGGTGTAGCTCAGGTGGTAGTGCAGGTTACCTACCAATTGGAAGTTTGGTGGTTTGGTCCCAGTCTGCATGCCAGATAATCTTGCTCTCTGATGGAGTATGAATGTATGTCAATGTTAGATAGAAGAAAATGTCATATCTGTTTTCATCTACAACACAGCTGGCCACACGGTCTGGAGAACATGTCTGTTCTCCAGACCATGGCTTGATTTTTGAACCCTTTAGAAAAGGTTTCTGTACTTCATACAACATTTAACTCCCAATCATTCAAACTGGTTTCATGCAATAGTTCATTTTACCAAGACTGCAGAGGTAGAAATATGTTAGAAACACATTGCTGTATAGATGTTTTCCATTTTGTTGTCATGCTGAAAGTTTCAGATCACCACTGGCAAAAATAAGCGCCTTATTTTGATGTGGCTGCTCTTGTGAAAATACTGCAAACCAGTTGTTTTCAAATGTTTTTCTGTGCAAAATGGCTTATACTATTGTACTATACTTTACTATACTTTTTTTTTACATCCCTACCCTCACCTATGGTCAATAGCTCTGGGGAGTAAACAAAAGAACACGATCATAGATACAAGCAGTGAAAATGAGTTTTCTCTGAGGGGCAGACCCAGGACATGCTGGAGTGATTATATCTCTTGTCTAGTCTGGGAACACATCGGTGTTCCTCCCAGATAAGCTAGGGGAGGTGGCTAGGGAGGTCTGGGCAACTTTGGTTAGGCTGCAGACCCCAGTGATCTGGCCCCAGATAAGCGGAGAAAATCCATTGATGGTTTTCGGAACTCATGCTCATGCTCAAACAAAAACATTTGCCAATCACACAGTAACCAAGGCACATGTCCATCTAGGAACTGGTCTTGACACTTAGCAGCCATCCTGAAACACTTCTGGGGTTGTATTTGTACATCTATTTGTACATTATTTAAATGAATTTTATTTAGACCATTCACAGAGCTATACAAACCACACGAATGGTTTGTAAATGTGGAGTCCCATTTCTCTCTCTCTTATCTCTGCCTAACCTGTGTGCACACATGAAGCAATTCCCTTGTCCTGGTCCATCTTTGAAGCTTATAGTTGGTTGCTAGTAGAGGCTCAGGCTCTGGTAACACTATTTACTGTCAGGCCATATGTCAGTTAACTGTATCTTGAGTTTTCTTTCAGTCACTTGAGTCGGTCACCTAGAAGTTGAGAAAAGTTATCTTATGTCCCACCCACAGGATAACTGTGTTGTTTTTCTGTGCTGTAGTCTCTGCAGTGGACTAGCCATCTGTCTAGGTTGTGCAGTAAATGTCACCTTATCGGGTGTTTACTGTACTCAAAAGTATAGTGAAAACTAGGGTCATGTTTCAAAAGACTCATATACAATTGGAGTCACCCCCTGCTGATCATTAGAAAGAATTCAGGTTTTAACTGCTTCTACAAGCATTCAGTTTTTGGTCTGAAAAGTCCATATTTTATTTTTTACAGCTGATTCCAGTGAACTACCAGGTTGATTCCAAACAGTTTTGACCCTTGTAATAATTTTAAGATAGAAAAGAAATATAAATACAACCAAACACTCACAGAATCTCTCTTTCAGCAATGATAATGCAAAACATTGTCCTGAATACAAACACAAAGCGGTAAGACAATAGATGTTTTGGCATGGCATGAATGTCAATGCCTGTGCACACAGTGTACCATCTAATCATGTTGTTTTGGAGCAAATATCATCTCACTGGTATTTTTCTCCCTCTCGATGTACTATATGTGGTACTGTTCTGCTGCTGCCTCCTCTCTGGCACTCACATTTCAGCAAAAGGATCCCAACATTAACTAACTGACACTCCCCCTTCCACTGTGGGGGAAAAAAAGTATAATTTCCATGAGTAGGACAAAAAGTTAGCATAACTGTCAGAGGCGATCACAGTGTGTCAAACTCAAACAGGAGAAGGATACCAACTCGGCAAAGGCAAGGAAACAGATTTGATTCACCCACTGACTGTGGGCAAAGTGGGAGCAAGCTTTCCATGAAACTTTAGCCCTGAAGAATTAAACTGATCATGAAAACCTGTAAGAAAAGCATGATTAGCTATATGGAAAAATTCAAGTGTCATCACTTTAGTACTGGATGGCTGAAATGGGAAGTTTTACAACTGAGGTAATCCAATGCTAAATGAACATAGATGTGGGTGAAAGCTCTTGAATCATTCACAGTTAATCTCCAAATCATATCCCCTTATTACAATTTCGCAGCTGTTTTAAGAAATAAATCCGTTTCCTAAAAAAACAGGAACATCAGTGTTAATGATACACAACACTGAAATGAAAGAACAATAACAGGGTGTGTAAGTGACTGACGTAGCATCTGTGATGTCACCATTGCTTAACGAAGGCCCATTTTGAAATCTCAAGGTCAGCATTTTAGCCACCATCTGTGATGAGTAGGGATCAACTGCTGTCAATCAGGAGGACACATACTCATACAATCACAAAGTGGACCCACCCTAAAGTGTCCTTTCTGACCCTAATGTGAAAAACAATTTTCAAAATGAACATCATGTTTATTCTATAAGAACGCCCATTAGCAACCAGACTTCCTTTAGCAACCAGAGGCATTGACTAAGGAAGACTAGCATTGGCTTCACTTTTTAGATGCAGCAGCTATATCCATAGTTTATACAGTTTATGAGAATCAAAGGTCAAACATTTAATCAGGAACATTTTTATTTTTATTTGTTGGTGATAAATGGGATGTGTTTTTCTCACAGTTCATACTCTTTATTTAGTTTTAGTTTGTTTTCATCATGAAACAGCCTAATGTTAGCAACAAAAATCTTTCTTAATAGTTGTTGATTGAACCACCAAGAAAGAGTTGACCACAAATGCATTCCAGTTGTTGTAATCATGACTGTCAGGAAGCGGATTTGAGAAAGCCCAACCCAGAATAATAAAAGAGTTCATAGTGACCCTTGTTCCTTGATCAGTAAAATGCAAATTCTCATGACCATTGATCAACAATTACTGATCAAATATTTTATTGTTAGATATTGCCTAAAACAATATGTATATCTCCCCTTCTGTATGTTGCTAGGTTTTTGGAGATAGCATGGATATTTCTGACAAATAATACAGTAATTTGTACAGTATTGTCAACGGTTTGTCCTAAATAAGACACAGTCACTGGTCATGTGACCTATCACAGGTGATGGCAC
The DNA here is from genome assembly GCF_964374335.1 of Astatotilapia calliptera. Taxonomy (NCBI): domain Eukaryota; kingdom Metazoa; phylum Chordata; class Actinopteri; order Cichliformes; family Cichlidae; genus Astatotilapia; species Astatotilapia calliptera. The sequence continues at coordinate 15,954,133 of NC_137423.1, forward strand.
TGCCTTGCACTTTATTGTCTGATGAAGAGCAGGTGTGTTCAAAACATTATACACTGGATTATACACTAATTTTGGCCCTGCTCCTGCTCCAAATATGGTGAATTTATTTTTTGAGTTACCAGTTTTGTTTCTATTCAACTTTTGAGTAGAGTTTTGTTATCCTTTATGTGCCCAAGATTTAGATGTTTCTGTACAATTTAATCAAGTTTGTTTTTGGGTTAAATAAAAAACTTTTTTTTGGACTTTCCTTCACTGCAAGGACCATCACAGTACCAGATTATACTCTACTGGAGCGCGGTCGCCCTGCACTGGCATTTCTACACACCTGCGGGCAATTGAGCTGCCGGCATTTAAGACCAGCATTCACCAGCAAAGTGATCTGCTAACCTCAGTTAATGAAGAAAACCTTTTGTTGTCCTCTACAGTCTCCAAGCCGACTTCCATGCACCACCATTGCTTATACTCTTGTTTTGGAAAATCTTGAATAAACTGCAACAACCAGGTGAGCGTATCTTTGAAGTGAGATTTATTAAAAAGAAAAGGAAAACACTGCAGTGGAGAATATGTTTACAGCAAACACAATTTCTGAGGAAGAACGCCGCCCTGAACCATTTTATACCTTCCCAGAACACTCTCAAACAAAGAACATTCCACGACACATCATATATCTCTATACCTTCAATCCAGCTCCTTGTCCCTCTCCCACTCTAAGAAAAGTTATGACCACCCGTCACCTCCCTAAGAGCAGGATGTTCTGGAGATCTTCAAGTCTACAATGCACCCTCTGTGAGGTGTAATAAAACCCGAGGCCCACTTGTGATAACATTCCACATGCATGTATACAAAGAGGTGTCAGGAGTGATTTTGCTATACTAAAGTAAGAAAGTGATGTTACTATTACCAATGTTATATGATTAAATATGTGACCAACACATAGAATAAAGAAATTTCTAGTACACTCTCCATTCATCTCGTTGCTGGTCCATTCATGACAGTTCTTCTCTTCCTCACACCTGCCAGCTCTGCTCACCTGCCTGCCCCTCAGCCACTGCCACTGTGCTCCATGGAATACCTACTCTGGAACTCCACTGGTGCACTTTGACCACTTACCCTCCCCCAACACCGGTCCTCTACTTGCACACATGTGCTGAGACTCCTGGTCGTGCTTCCCCTTTACTCCATGTGCCTGGATTAAGCTTCTTCTGTAAATCTAGTTTCTCACAGAAATCCTAGTAATTACGTTTACCTCACAAATTTGAGTATTATCTTTATCTCCTAGGTTCTGTGCATCATTAGTTCATAGCTCACATTCAGTTGACTTTGTGAAAATCATGTTTGTGTAAATAAAGTCTTGTAGTCACGCTCCCCAGAGTCTCTGTGTGCGCTCCGCTATTGAGTCAATCATCGGGTTTGGCCTAGGCCATGACAGAAAAAAAATGTCAGAGAAGTGCCTTCTACTACTACAACAAACTATACCTTGCACTGATTAAAAGTATGGCTATATGTGCAGATGTGTGAGAAGGCAAAGTGTAGGCAAAGTAAGGAGCCCATTTCACAAAGACACTGCATACACACATTCATTGTGAATTTATTCATCCAGTGCATACATACACAGAGTATCTTGCCAGCCATGTTTGCAGCCGGTCAAGACAACTGATGTTTCAAAGACGTGATGTAACCAAGTGAAATCTTTTGTTGTCCAATCATCTTCAGCAAAGACCACCTCCAGCAAAAAAAAAAAAAAAAATCATGCTATATGAAGGCGGGGGCCCATCTACATCAATGTGATTTGAGATGAATGAAACAGGACAACACAGAAAAGATTAGAGAAACAAAATGAGAGGAGAGATGAGAAGGAGACAACAAAGGCCTGAAAAATGACAAATACAGTGAAAGCTGTAATGAAGGCAATGATGAAAGAAGAAGTAGAAGGAGAGAGGAGGAGAGAGAGGAGGGGGGAGATGTGTGTAGAAGTGGGAACTGAATAATGAGGAAGGAAGGGTAGAAGTGAGATGAATGGTGGGATTGGGGATGGAACAAGGAGCAAGATTCACTTTGCTTAATGTTGCCTTCATAAAACATGGCAACGTCCTTTTAGCAATATTGTAAATGACTGAAATAATCTAATAAAATGATTATCAAGCCAGTTTACTGTAAACAAATATTGTGTACTTCCACCTTTCACATATAAGGATATAAGATTACAGTTTCACAGTTAATGGAATGCCAAATTGGTCTCAGTTCTGATAGAAAGTCTACTGCATTTCTGCATATTTAGTTGACCAATAAGTAGAAAGGATGAGAGCGGAATGAAGGTTAAAAACTAAAATCAACATTTGTCTCTCAACATTTGATACCTGTAAGATTGGCTGTAGCTATTTTTGCTCTTTTGTGACCAAAATGGTAACAAATCCAAAATATAGGATTTTGGGATATCTCCTTATAGAGAGGCAGCACAGTGGCGGGGTCCCAGTGTGTACCCAACCTCACGTCTAATTACAGCTTAGATAGGATGAGGCCAAAGCGCATGCCTGGATTAGTCAGAAGAGGATGGATGGATGTTCCTTTAGACAGGGTATATGATTACTTGTTTAGACAGTGTGCTTCATACTTTCACAGTGATTTACCATTTAAAAGACAAGTGGCTTATGAATTTCTTACTTACTTCCACTAAAAAGAGCATCTCAAAAAGGGTAGCCCTGGCGGAGCCCATCACCCCCTGGGAACAAGTCCGACGGTGGGTGATTCCCCTAATCTTTTTCTCAAGAGAGAGTAATCTGCCTACAGTGAACATCCCAGGGGCACCCCTGGGAGCTTAGTCCAATTATTAACAAATACCATAATTAAAGAAAGAGATATCATTACAGCATTAAAATTGCGTTGTTTAACACTGCATGATTTACCCAGCAGAAGGACGTTAATAGAGTCTTCTGGTCATTGACTAACAAAGCTATTATTTAACATGGGGCAATAACAGTTCATCTTTTAACATTCACCAAATATCTCATAACCCATTTAGTATTTCGATTAGGGCTTGACAGGACTTGGTCATTTTTAAAAATTCACATACTAAACACCAACTACAAGCTGATATCTTCCACGTAAGCCCCATTCATAAGCCTGTTGTCATAAAACCAGCCTTACTTAACCCTAACCCTACTCATCAGTTGAATTGTTGAGCTAGCCAGAAACACACACATCATGTCATTATTTTTGTACTTAATTATATGAAATAATTATATGGTGATATGAAAATGATCATAAAATACTTATACTTTATTCTTAAGAGGATAGGATTAGAAGTGGACCTTAGAGTGTATGTACACTCTACAGCAATTGCAAGCTATTCCTACTAAACAGGCAAATCTGAACATTTCCTTTCTCTAGATAAATTGCCAATGAGGCTGTGGAATAAGTGCAATGTTTTGTTAAAATTAAAAGTTAACCTTGCCTTAACAGGAAACAGTTTAGCTTTTTTGGTCATAGTCATAGACAAAGTTTGTGGAAAGGGATAATACTGCAAAAGATTGATAGAACTGGATCAGTGAACCACAAACAAGATCAGAGTACTGGCAACGAGACATATTTATTTGCTTATGGCACATTAACAAGACAGATTAAAACTGTTAGGATGCCTGGGTCGTTGACCCAGGGTTTTTGAGTTTATTATATTATTTATAATTTCTAGTCTTTGGATTTTTGTTAGAGTCATGTCTTATGGTTTGTCTCTGTGTAATCCTTAGTTGCTGTCTCCCCTGTCCACTATATCCCCGTGTCCAGTCAGTGTCTGTGTCTGCCCTGGTCCCACGTCTCTGTTCCCTCTGTTGTAGTGCCTGCATGTGAGTCTGTGTCTTTGTTCAGTCTGTGTTATGTGTTTCCTGTTTTACTTTGAAGGTCTCCGTCTTATCTCAGTGTGTTCAGATTACGCTTCCTTGTCTCGTCAGTTCTGATTTGCCCGAGCTGTGTTTCCCTCCTGTTACTCATTCCCTGATTGCTCCCTCTATGTATTTAAGCCCTGTTTCAGTTTGTCATTGTTGTGATCTACCCTTATCTAGCTGTGTGGTTTGGCTGCATGTGTAAGTTATTTGGATTCTTACTTTTGTTCTGTTTGAGTTCAGCATTAAAGCTGTTTGAGCTTAAGTTTGCCTCTGGAGTCTGCACTTTGGGTCCTTTTCCTGCCTGCGCACAGCCGTCACATAACAAAACAAAGTCCAGTGACTTTCATGTTTTCACATTTCTCAGCTTTAAGATTTATTTTTTTTCTACAACCAAATCATTTAGTTTGGTCGAGCTGAATGTGTCTGATGAATAAGCACTCTCTTGACGGTCAAATAAAGGAACAAATTTGTGATGAGATTGCCTTACAGACAACCACTCTGAGCTAAATGTAACGTCAGAGCTAATTACCCTTGAGTTTGGTCTTTGATAGCAACATTTGGAGTGACTCATCAGAATAAAAACTTTTTGTCCTCTAGGAGGATGTCTGTGCTGACTGCCTAGCATTAATGGCATCCTTAACATCCCTCTATTTACCTCTTCTTGCATTTTTCCTCGCAACTTATAGGTACCATTAAGATGCACACGCCCTTTTACTTGCTCGTAATCACATTCCTTCCTGCACTGTAAATGCAGGAAGGGTATATGTGTCATTAAATTGTACGGGCCAGCGCCTTGATCCAAGGACAAGCTGGCTGGCCTTTTTTACAGCTCAATATGTACCAGTCACTCAAGTGTGAGGGTGCATCATCACTGCTATCTTCCCTATCAAATACAGTGATATAAACTAGGGCACAAGGAGTGCAGGGTGCAGCCAAGGTTGTTATCATCCCACTTTGATGTACTGAGGACAAATTGCTACATGGTTGACATTTGAGTGGGTGAACTGACAGCTTATGAGATTACATAATAATATAAGCAGTGATCAGGACCCAAAAATTGAGAAAACAAACAAGCAAAGAAAAAATGTAATTAATCAATGATTTGTGTATTTTTTAGGTCTTTTTAAAAAAGAGAGACTGTCACGGCGGGGATCGCCGATATGTTTAAGAAGCGGCTGAATACCATAAACAGAAAACAAGGCAACATGAGGGAAAAACTAAAACCTATACTGGGATAAACTAAGATTAACTATGAAAACTGTAACAAAAAACATGAACATGAATATGGACAGGAGCCTGTGAAACATGAACATGAGCATGAACCTGAAGAGAAGCAAGAAATAAACCTGAGACCTGGAGAAACGTGAAGTAACACAAATGGACCACCCGACAGTGAACAGAGGAGACAGAGGACTTAAATACACAGGAGGGTAATGAGGGAAGTGGAAACACCTGGGGAAACACAGCTGCCACAGGGCAAAGTAAAACTGAACACACTGAACATGGAACAGGAAAAGACTCATAAATCAGGAGACACAGATGAAATAAAAACTGGAATAAAACTCAACTAAGTCCTAACTAATAATAACAACACAAAAACGTATTTCCAAAATGCTGAGTTACAGACCCAGCCCGTGACAGAGACAAATAAAGTAATGGCTATTGGTCGTGGTCTTTGTACTTATATGTCTATCTGATTTCTAAGAATCAGTGACTTTTCTCTTTGTGTTTCATAGTTTTGTTTTATTTTATGTGCCTCCCTTTTCCCGTCTTTTATTGCCTCTATGCTTTTATTTGTGTGGGTTTATTTTTGGTCTTCCTTTCAGTAAACTCCTGTTTTATTTTTCAGTGTTTCTGTTGCCTTCATTTATTACTAGGGATGTTGATCGAGAAACGGTTACTCTAGAGAACCAGATCCAAGTAGTCTTGGAACTAGTGATGGTAAATTTGATTCTTTTTACTGAATCGAGTTTTAATGAGTCACTCATCAAAGTGAATCGGTTTTTTGAGTCACTGAGTCAGTTGACCAAAGAGTGCAAAAATGTAAATTTTTATTCAAACTTAATTTGTTTCTCTTTTCATGTATATTCTACTGCTACGGTGAGTGATTATAAAAGAAAACAACTATTTTATAGAGCAAAAAAGAGCAAAAGAAAAAATTCCAAAGGGAACATTTATTTTTATTTTATTAGTATTTTTTACTTAAATTTGTCAAATATATATATTTTCTCATCTAAATGTCCACAGAGCTGTGAGCCAGGGGGCGGTAATGCGCCTTAACATTGGTTGCCAACCAAGAAGAAGAAGAAGCTGTGAGCCAGGAGGGAGGGGTGTCACTACCCGATCGGTACCGGAAACCCGATCGGGTAGTTTAATGGTAGTAAACTGCCATTAAACGAACAGAAGAAGAAGAAAACATTGCACATGTGGAGTAAGGATCGGAGAGTCCTGATCCGTAACTATCTTTTTATTTTTAGTTTTTGTCTACATTGTACTGAAATGCTTCATTATTGCAAACATTTTAAGATATACTTATTATTCTTAACATCTTAACAGATACTCTGACCCATAACTATCGTAAAACGCTACGACCGGAAGTAGACACCTTTCGCGCATGCGGGGTACGGATCGGGTTTCCGGTACGGATCGGGTAGTGACAAGGGGGTTAGTGAGTGAGTGATTTGTTCGTGCCATGATTCAGCACAGGAAGGGAGGGGGTGAGTGAGCCCTGAGTGATTTGCTTACACTACGATTCACACACAGGAGGGAGGGGGTTAGTAGCTCAAATGTGCTGTTAGCATGTTAAAAGAGCGATGCTACTGTGAGCATGTGAGCTTCTACTCAGGGATTTTTCTTCCAATTCAGAGCAGAAATGTTTTTAAGATACTGGATGTTGTGCTTTTCTCCACAATTTTAATTATAAGCTAGATATATTTCTATTAATGAAATTAGTTTGCTAACAGCAACAGGGATGAGTCAGTGAGTCAGTTGGGCTTGTGAATCATGATTCATGAGTCAGTAAAGTGATTCTCAAGTATTGAACGATTCGTTCGTGATTCGCGCATCACTACTTGGACCTGGACTCCAAGAAAGTTTAAGCTCTTTACATATATCTGAACAGACAGCATGCTAACGCTAAACTAAATGGTAAATGGCCTGTATTTATATAGTGCTTTACTAGTCCCTAAGGACCCCAAAGCGCTTTACATATCCAGTCATCCACCCATTCACGCACACACTGGTGATGGCAAGCTACATTGTAGCCACAGCCACCCTGGGGCGCACTGACAGAGGCGAGGCTGCCGGACACTGGTGCCACCGGGCCCTCTGACCACCACCAGTAGGCAACGGGTGAAGTGTCTTGCCCAAGGACACAACGACCAAGACTGTCCAAGCCAGGGCTCGAACCGGCAACCTTCCGATTACAAGGCGAACTCCCAACTCTTGAGCCACGATCGCCCCAAAAACTAGCCATTAGATCTCCTAAATAGAGCTATACAAGACACTGACTTTGATAAACACACCAAACTACATGCTGTTGGAGCTTCTATACAGAGTCTCTTCAATGCCATGCCTCACTGTCGCCATCACAGACAAAGTCTGGACTTTGTGGATCCACCCTCCCCTCCCCTCCCCCGTGAGACAATCAAAAGGTTTGTCTTCATAAATGTTTATAACTAAATGTCATGTCACATATTCATATCTGTTTACACTCCACGGTTACATATAAATTGGTCTACAAATTACTTTAGCTAACACTAATGCTAACATATTGTCTAGAGCAGTCTTTCTCAAACTGTGAAAGACTACTCTAGACACTAGTGGTACTTGGGCTCTCTGTAGTGGTACGCGGAAAATCTCCAATTTTTTTTTAAATTAAATAACATACCATTGTGGAGGTATGCAAAGACGACAAGAGTTCCCGAGGCTCTTCTGGGAGCCGGAGTCAACCAGAACACGTCTCCCCAAGCGTGATTCCTCTATGAAGAGCAGCCTTTCCCTATTGGGCTCATTTCCCTGGGCCTTAAAACTGCAAAGGTGGCACGGCGCTGTCACGCTGATGGTAAAACGACAGGCCTTTTCCGCGGTGCAGCCGTGCCGTGATCCCAGCCACCATCAATGAGTTGGAGGCCCCCAGGAGAAGCGGTGGGGGTGCAGGAGATGCCGTCAGTGAGTCGGAAACTGTCATCTGGATGCTGAAGCTCTTGGTAGCCAGGAGAATGCAATCCCCTTCTTTTGCAAGTGAGTGGTAATCCTTCCCGGCCAGCAGCAGGGAGTTGACGAGGCAAGCTAGCACCGGCAACTGTCCGAGGAAGACGTGAGTGAAGAGGAATCCGCCTCATCTGTTCCTAGTAAGGACAGCATGCTCTCCATGAGCTCGAGTGTGGTACCATCACCCAGGCCCGAGAGAGAGAGGAGTTTCTCGGCCCGCTCTGCATCAGAGAGAGAGTAGCGCGGTAGCAGCAGCACCTTGTGAGCGGTGTATTTCTCTTGGGTGGTTGGATCCTGCAAGACGGTCATCACATGACTGCTGGACAGCAGATACAGCGAGGCCACCACATGATGGTATTTCATCTCGTCGGCTAAAACGCCACGAACAGCAAACTGAGCTTTGACGTGCACGAACCATGAAGGAGGTCCGTGAAGCCAAAAATCTGCAGCTTAACCACCACAGGCAAAATTAAAACGTACAGCCCTGCTATTACTTCCGACATAAATGAAGACAGAAAACTAAACAGCAGTAACATTTGTAGGGTTACTTAAGTTGGGCTAGCTGGTATATAATGATGTGTACGTGGTGGCTAGCTACACAACTATGGTTAGCATAATATAAACACAGTGAAGCTGGAGGATAAAAGATAACTTTTATCCACTTGATAAAAGTTAACATGAGAGTTCCCGATGGTTAGGAACAAATGCAATCACATGGCAGGATGCTGTAAAGGACCAAACTTCAGTCAGGAGAACAACTGAGATAATCCATCCACAATACAAGGTTAGTCATTAGCAGAGATGGGCAGTAATGCGTTACTGTAATCCGATTACTTTTTCCAAGTAACGAGTAAAGTAAGGGATTACTATTGCAAAAAAGATTACCGTTACTTTCCCGTAGGAACGCTGCGTTGCTGCGTTACTAAAACCGTGATTTCTTTGCGAGAATGTCTCATGACAGTGACATAAGCGAGTGCGACGTTTGTGACAACAGCTGTGTGCAGATCAACAATGGATAATACTGTATATCAAGTGCGGGAGAGAGTATGAGCGTGCAGCGTTTAAAGCGTGGAAGTACTGACCATACTTTGAGTTTGATTCCATAAAAAGTGACAAAAACATTAGCGTCCATTGTGCGTGGGAAGAAAACTTCTTTTTACAGCGAAAAAAAACCCCCTAAACTTCCAAGCAAGCACCGAGTGCGCTACGACGTAATGGGAAATTCACAGAGAAACTCGCGGATTCTTCCACTGACCGCTGCGGCACACCCGCACCAGGGTAAACCTCTGCCTACCCTACTCCTGCTTTACAGGTGAAAATAGAGCAAAAGGAACGCTAGTCTTTGACTTTATTTATTTTCTGCTGTGTTTTACTTGCATCTATTTGAAAGAGTGAGTGTAAACACACACAAAAAAAATTATTTTATGTGCTGGAATGTGCAGAAAATAGGTTTAAATATTAAACAAATTTCTTCCAGTCAGAGAATGTTGCATATAAAATTTAATTACATTTTTGCTTGATGCATAAAGTTAAAAGGTTAAAACTAATAAAACAAGTTTTAAAAAGGGACTTTTCCATTTGATTACATTTTGTATGATGGATTATGCAGAAAAAGTAGAATTGGGCTGAAAGATCTATCGCTTTATCACCTATTCAGGTTGTAAATTGTGTTTATAAAAAGTAACTAAGTAACTAGGTAATTAATTACTTTTGAAAATAAGTAATCAGTAAAGTAACGGGATTACTTTTTGGGGAAGTAATCAGTAATTAGTTACTGATTACTTTTTTCAAGTAACTTGACCAACACTGGTCATTAGTATACTGCTGCTTCCGCTGGACCCGGAAGCAGGTTTCATCAGGTCATCACTTAAAGATTGGATATCCCACCTGCTGTGAATGTTTTAATGCAGTATAGTTGTTATTATTATCACTTGTCACATCCTGTTTATGACAGTAAAAATAAATGGCATTCTTATAAGAAATAAAAGTCTCTGTGTAAACTCTGTGTTGTTAAATAGGCCTATACTACTGTACTTTAATGTTGGTCATAAGGGTGGTACTTCAAGAGCCATATATTTTATGAGGTGGTACTCACTGTGAATAGCTTGAGAACCACTGGTGTAGAGGAATGACTGTATTACTATAATATCTAATCAGAGTGCAGCTAATTTGTTTTTATGATTAAAATCTCTAACTTTGCCCATATCTGTGTTGAAGAGTTTATACTGGTTAAAATATGAAAACATGTTCTATAAACGTAGCAGCCATTTATGTCCCTCATTCTAAAGTGCACTGGTAAAATAGGAATGTTTTACGGACCGCCATAATTGCCAACTGCACCGAGCTAACTGGGACATCCATTGCAAATGATATTCCTTCAGTCTTTGTCATGTCGTCTTTCTTGCTACTGTTCCCTCATTTTCATTCTTCTGTCTGCTTTATGGATAGTTCCTTTTCTCTTTTTTTTCATTAGTTTATTGAATTTTACTGTCTAGCTGCACGTTCCGTTAAAGTGGAAGTCTTATTGAAGTTCCTTCTTGATTTTTTCGCACCCACCTGCAAGTCTCTGCTGGCTGTGAACATTTCTTAACAAACCGTGCCAGTATTCTATCATCTGTGCCTTATCCACCAGGCATTTGTCAAGCTCTGTCTGCCTTACTAATTAAGGTCCGGAAAAATCCCTCCATAACAGCGCGAGGTTTATAGATACAGCTGTTCACTGTTACATGCCTGTGCCTATGTGGCTGCCCACTCTACCTCTCTTTATTTTTCTACGTAATTATGTTGGTCTAGGTTAATACAGATGAATTAAACCAAACTGTTGTCTGTAAACAAACAGCTGAGTCACTGGCATTCACATTTGTTTACACAGTACAAATGTGCCCATTAATTGGCGATTAAATGTGGTGTATGGCAGCTATTAAATCTCATTAGACCACTGATATCACATTGATCTTTTATAGTTGTGCATTACTCATGAGTGGCATTTCATTGTCTGGATAATTTCACTGTAGCCATAGTGTTACTAAACTCTGCACCAACATAACTTAAATTAACATGTACCACTGAGTTCCCTAGTTTACTAGACCAGTGTTGTACATGATTGTATTGGCTGGTTACTCCTTGAAAAAGTTACTAAAACATCATGCACAGTAGTGTCCAAAGGTTGCAGATCATTATAGATGAATTTGCATTTGATTTTGCATTTGTTCCCTTTTTTCAAGTATTTAATTCAATTTTATTTATGTAGTTCTTAAGGTAAGGTAAGATACAGACCCTATAATAATACAGAGAAAAACCCTAACAATGAGATACCCCATACGAGCAAGCACTTTAGTGACAGTGGGAAGGAAAAAAATCCCTTTTAACAGGAAGAAAGCTAAGGCACAACAAGCCTCAGTTAGTGTCAGCCATCTGCTGTGACTCCTTGGGGGTGGGGTATTTATTTATTAAATGATTATTTGAAATGATAATGTTCGTTTAATAAAGTGAAAAACGGAATCAATAAAAAATGTCAGTATTTAGTCTGCTCCCTCACACAACACACTAGTTTCATGTTTATTCAAACAATAACAATAAAGAAAGCAAACTTACAAGAAAACAATACATACAAATGTAGCATATTTGCAGCTCTGGAGGCCAGGATTACTGAATTGGAGACTCGGCTTCGCACCCTTCATTCACCCGTAGCTAGCCAGGCCCCTGTAGCTGGTGCAGCCGAAGATAGCGTAGGCCCCGCAAGCTGTTCCCCGGCAGACCCCAAGCAGCTGGGGAAAGAGGGCGGCTGGGTGATGGTGAGGAGGAAGCATAGTCCTAAACAGAAGCCCCAGGTACACCACCAACCCGTTCATGTGTCTAACCGTTTTTGCCCACTCGGCGACACACCCGCCGGGGGTCAAACTCTGGTAATTGGTGATTCTGTTCTCACACATGTGAAGCTAGAGACACCGGCAACCATAGTCAATTGTCTTCCAAGGGCCAGAGCAGGCGACATTGAAGGAAATTTAAAACTGCTGGCTAAGGGTAAACGTAAATTCAGTAAAATCATAATTCACGTCGGCAGTAATGACACCTGGTTACACCAATCGGAGGGCACTAAAATCAATATTGAATCGGTGTGCAACTTTGCCAAAACAATGTCGGACTCTGTAGTTTTCTCTGGTCCCCTCCCCAATCAGACCAGGAGTGACATGTTTAGCTGCATGTTCTCCTTAAATTGCTGGCTGTCTGAGTGGTGTCCCAGAAACGATGTGGGCTTCATAGATAATTGGCAAACTTTCTGGAGGAAATCTGGTCTTGTTCGGGTCAGTGCACCCCAGGGTGGCTGTGGCTACAATGTAGCTTGCCATCACCAGTGTGTGAATGTGTGTGTGAACGGGTGGATGACTGGATATGTAAAGCGCTTTGGGGTCCTTAGGGACTAGTAAAGCGCTATATAAATACAGGCCATTTTTACCATTTTGTTAGGAGAGACGGCATCCATCCCACTTTGGATGGAGCAGCTCTCATTTATAGAAATATGGACAAATTTATTAAAACCCCCAAAATATGACTATCCAGAGTTGGGACCAGGAAGTAGAGTTGCAGTCTTACACGCCTCTCTGCAGCTTCTCTCCTCCTGCTACCCCCCCAAAAACCCATCTCCATAGAGACTGTGTCAGCTCCCAAAAAGACAAAAAAACAAACTAAAAACCAGCAACAAACAACTGAAACATAAACAATTACAAAGAAAGAACAATACAGTATCCACATCTGAACCAAAGAGTAGAACAGTGAAATGTGGATTATTAAATAGTAGGTCTCTCTCCTCCAAGTCTCTGTTAGTACATGACTTAATAATTGAACAACAAATTGATTTACTCTGCCTTACAGAAACCTGGTTGCAGCAGGATGATTATGTTAGTTTAAATGAATCAACACCCCCGAGTAATGAAATCTCGAAGCACAGGCCGGGGGGGCGGTGTGGCAGCAATTTTTCACACCAGCCTATTAATTAATGAAAGACCAAGACAGACTTTTAATTCATTTGAAAGCCTGATGCTTAACCTTGTCCACCCCAGCTGTAAAACTCAGAAACCAGTCTTGCTTGTTATCATCTATCGTCCACATGGGCCTTACACAGAGTTTCTGTCTGATTTCTCAGACTTTATATCTAATTTAGTTCCGAGCTTAGATAAAATAATTATTGTGGGTGATTTTAACATCCATGTAAATGCTAAAAATGACAGCCTCAACATGGCATTTAATCTGTTATTAGACTCAATTGGCTTCTCTCAAAATGTAAAAGAACCCACCCACCACTTTAATCACACTCTAGATCTTGTTTTAACATATGGCATAGAAACTGAACATTTAACAGTGTTTCCTGAAAACCCTCTCCTGTCTGACCATTTCCTGATAACATTTACATTTACAATAATAGATTACACAGCAGTGGAGAGTAGACTTTATCAAAGTAGATGTCTTTCTGAAAGCGCTGTAACTAAGTTTAAGAATATAATCCACCCTCTGTTATCATCTTCAATGCCCTGTACCAACATAGAGCAGAGCAACTATCTGAATACTACTCCAACAGAGGTCGATTATCTTGTTAATAATTTTACCTCCTCACTACGTACGACTCTGGATACTGTAGCTCCGGTGAAAACTAAGATCTCAAATCAGAAGTACCTGACTCCGTGGTATAATTCTCAAACACGTACCCTAAAGCAGATGACTCGTGAGCTGGAGAGGAAATGGCGTGTCACAAATTTAGAGGATCATCATTTAGCCTGGAGAAATAGTTTGCTGCTTTATAAGAAAGCCCTCCGCAAAGCCAGAACATCTTACTAGTCGTCACTGATTGAAGTAAATAAGAACAACCCCAGGTTTCTCTTCAGCACTGTAGCCAGGCTGACAAAAAGTCAGAGCTCTTTTGAGCCAACCATCCCTTTAACGTTAACTAGTAATGACTTCATGAACTTCTTCACAAATAAAATTTTTATCATTAGAGAAAAAATTACCAATAAACATCTCACAGATGTAATATTATCTACAGCTACTCTTAGTACCATTGATGTTAAGTTAGACTCTTTTTCTCCAATTGATCTTTCTGAGTTAACTTCAATAATTACTTCCTCCAAACCATCAACGTGTCTTTTAGACCCCATTCTTACAAAACTGCTCAAAGAAGTCCTGCCATTAATTAATTCTTCGATCTTAAATATGATCAACCTATCTCTAATAATCGGCTATGTACCAACAGCCTTCAAGCTAGCTGTAGTTAAACCTTTATTCAAAAAGCCATCTCTAGACCCAGCAGTCTTAGCTAATTATAGGCCAATCTCCAACCTTCCTTTCATATCAAAAAATCCTTGAAAGAGTAGTTGTCAAACAGCTAACTGATCATCTGCAGAGGAATGGCTTATTTGAAGAGTTTCAGTCAGGTTTCAGAGCTCATCACAGCACAGAAACAGCTTTAGTGAAGGTTACAAATGATCTTCTTATGGCCTCTGACAGTGGACTCATCTCTGTGCTTGTCCTGCTAGACCTCAGTGCAGCATTCGATACTGTTGACCATAATATCCTATTAGAGAGATTAGAACATGTTGTAGGTATTACAGGTACTGCACTGCAGTGGTTTGTATCATATCTATCTAATAGACTCCAATTTGTACATGTAAATGGAGAGTCCTCTTCACACACTGAGGTTAATTATGGAGTTCCACAGGGTTCAGTGCAAGGACCAATTCTGTTTACACTATACATGCTTCCCCTAGGCAACCATTAGAAGACATAGCATACATTTTCACTGCTATGCAGATGACACCCAACTATATCTATCCATGAAGCCAGATAACACAAACCAATTAGTTAAACTGCAGGAATGTCTTAAAGACATAATGACCTGGATGGCCGCTAACTTTCTGCTTCTTAATTCAGATAAAACTGAGGTTATTGTACTCGGCCCTGAAAATCTTAGAAATATGGTATCTAACAGATTCTTACTCTGGATGGGATTACCTTGGCCCCCAGTAACGCTGTGAGGAACCTTGGTGTGATTTTTGACCAGGACGTGTCCTTCAACGTACATATTAAACAAATATGTAAGATTGCGTTCTTCCATTTGCACAACATCTCTAAAATGAGAAATATCCTGTCTCAGAGTGACGCTGAAAAACTAGTTCATGCATTTATTACTTCCAGGCTGGACTACTGCAATTCATTATTATCAGGATGTCCAAAAACTCGCTGAAAAGCCTTCAGCTAATCCAAAATGCTGCAGCAAGAGTACTGACATGGACTAGAAAGAGAGAGCATATTTCTCCTGTTTTGGCTTCCCTTCATTGGCTTCCTGTTAAATCCAGGATTGAATTCAAAATCCTGCTCCTCACATACAAGGTCTTAAATAATCAGGCCCCATCTTATCTTAATGACCTTGTAGTACCATATCACCCTATTAGAGCACTTCGCTCTCGCTCGGCAGAACTACTTGTTGTTCCCAGAGTATTTAAAAGTACAGGGAGTGCAGAATTATTAGGCAAATGAGTATTTTGTCCACATCATCCTCTTCATGCATGTTGTCTTACTCCAAGCTGTATAGGCTCGAAAGCCTACTACCAATTAAGCATATTAGGTGATGTGCATCTCTGTAATGAGAAGGGGTGTGGTCTAATGACATCAACACCCTATATCAGGTGTGCATAATTATTAGGCAACGTCCTTTCCTTTGGCAAAATGGGTCAAAAGAAGGACTTGACAGGCTCAGAAAAGTCAAAAATTGTGAGATATCTTGCAGAGGGATGCAGCAGTCTCAAAATTGCAAAGCTTCTGAAGCGTGATCATCAAACAATCAAGCGTTTCATTCAAAATAGTCAACAGGGTCGCAAGAAGCGTGTGGAAAAACCAAGGTGCAAAATAACTGCCCATGAACTGAGAAAAGTCAAGCGTGCAGCTGCCAAAATGCCACTTGGCACCACTTTGGCCATATTTCAGAGCTGCAACATCACTGGAGTGCCCAAAAGCACAAGGTGTGCAATACTCAGAGACATGGCCAAGGTAAGAAAGGCTGAAAGACGACCACCACTGAACAAGACACACAAGCTGAAATGTCAAGATTGGGCCAAGAAATATCTCAAGACTGGTTTTTCTAAGGTTTTATGGACTGATGACATTAGAGTGAGTGTTGATGGGCCAGATGGATGGGCCCGTGGCTGGATTGGTAAAGGGCAGAGAGCTCCAGTCCGACTCAGACGCCAGCAAGGTGGAGGTGGAGTACTGGTTTAGGATGGTATCATCAAAGATGAGCTTGTGGGGCCTTTTCAGGTTGAGGATGGAGTCAAGCTCAACTCCCAGTCCTACTGCCAGTTTCTGGAAGACACCTTCTTCAAGCAGTGGTACAGGAAGAAGTCTGCATCCTTCAGCAAAAACATGATTTTCATGCAGGACAATGCTCCATCACACGCGTCCAAGTACTCCACAGCGTGGCTGGCAAGAAAGGGTATAAAAGAAGAAAAACTAATGACATGGCCACCTTGTTCACCTGATCTGAACCCCATTGAGAACCTGTGGTCCATCATCAAATGTGAGATTCACAAGGAGGGAAAACAGTACACCTCTCTGAACAGTGTCTGGGAGGCTGTGGTTGCTGCTGCACGCAATGTTGATGGTGAACAGATCAAAACACTGACAGAATCCATGGATGGCAGGCTTTTGAGTGTCCTTGCAAAGAAAGGTGGCTATATTGGTCGCTGATTAGTTTTTGTTTTGTTTTTGAATGTCAGAAATGTATATTTGTGAATGTGGAGATGTTATATTGGTGTCACTGGTAAAAATAAATAATTGAAATGGGTATATATTTGTTTTTTGTTAAGTTGCCTAATAATTATGCACAGTAATAGTCACCTGCACACACAGATATCCCCCTAAAATAGCTAAAACTGAAAACAAACCAAAAACTACTTCCAAAAACATTCAGCTTTGATAATAATGAGTTTTTTGGGTTCATTGAGAACATGGTTGTTGTTCAATAATGAAATTATTCCTCAAGAATACAACTTGCCTAATAATTCTGCACTCCCTGTAGAATGGGAGGGAGAGCCTTCAGTTTTCAGGCCCCTCTTCTGTGGAACCAGCTTCCAGTTTGGATTTGGGAGACAGATACTATCTCTACTTTTAAGATTAGGCTTAAAACTTTCCTTTTTGCTAAAGCATATAGTTAGGGCTGGACCAGGTGACCCTGAATCCTTCCTTAGTTATGCTGCAATAGACGTAGGCTGACGGGAGATTCCCATGATGCATTGAGTTTTTCCTTTCTAGTCACCTTTCTCACTCACTATGTGTTAATAGACCTCTCTGCATTGAATCACATATGTTATTAACCTCTGTCTCTCTTCCACAACATGTCTTTTATCCTGTCTTCCTTCTCTCACCCCAACTGGTCGCAGCAGATGGCCTATTATGTTGTACCCTCGTTGCTAACCTCAATAAACCGCTTGTTTTGTTAATCCACACCACGTTTTGGTCTGCGTTTGAGTCCTCCTCTGCAACACATACGGTCTGCCCCAGCCAGACCGTGACAGTACGACCTGACCACTATGGACTCAGCAGACCACGAGCTTTACGAGCGTCGGGAGGCAGCCTTCGCCCAGCTGGAGGAGGAGCTCCGCTGGAAGCCGTGGCGTACCCCCGACTACGAGCGCATTTTCCACGGGACTCGGCTAGCTCTCGGAGGTCCCAAGAGCTGCCGAAAGTCCCCGCCTGTTGCGCTGCCTGCATCTAAGCCTCGCTCGCTTCAGGTGGGAGTCCTCCGTGTGGCTTCAGGCGCTCACGCTCCAGCCTCGGTGTCACCGTTCTGTGCACCAGGGGCTCAGTCGCTCGCTCCGCCAGCTTCCTCTGTTCGCAGGAAGCGGCGCACACGCCGCAATAAGATGGACCATGTTAAGCAACTCCCGGTGGTGAGTAACACTGATTATCCTTCTTCCGCTTCTCTGGACATTAAGAACAATAGACACACTCCTGATCCTGTCGATGTGTCCCTGATGGACGATGACATAGACTGGGAGAAGTTTTTTCATTTTGCTCCCTCTGAACAGGGAGAAATCACAGACAATAAGCACTCGCCAAAGGCTGTAAATGCTGTTAAAGGGAAAACTGTGAACCACTCTACCAGGTCAAACACACTCAGTTCCACTTCCGTCTGTTCAGGTTCTGTCAGTTCAGGTTTTGTTAAGTCTGGTTCAGTCATCCCCAAGTCAGCTCACTCTACAACTGTTAACCCAAGGATTTCGAAAACTATTAAAACAAGGACTGCTAATACTAAGACTGCAAAACATGAAGTGGACGGTGGGTTCATTTTTGATAGATCTATTTTTGTCGACCCTGAGCCTGTCGTTTCTCGGACTGTTTTTTCTGAGCCTGCTCCTTTGCCTGTTCGTGTTTCTGCTGCCAGGGCAGCTCGGGCCCAGCGTACCCCTGCACCCGTACCAGTTCCTCGGGTGAGGGAGTCTGAGGCCCAGCTGGTCCCTGCTCTGATTTCCAGGCCAGCTGAGGCTCTGTCCGTTTCTGCACCCGTACCAGCTCCTCGGGTGGGAAGGGCAGTTGCCCAGCCGTTGCCGGTGCCTGTCCCGGCTTCCGGGGTGAGGGGGGCTGTGAACCAGTCCACCCCTGCACCCATGCCGGTCCCCAGGGTGAGGTCAGCCAGGATACAGCCCGTCTCCACACCCGTACCTACTCCTCGGGTGGGAGTGGCTAGTGTCCAGCAGGTGCCTGCACCCGTTCCTGTTTCTACTGAAGGCTCAGGAGAATTCAGTCCGCAACCAACACCACCATCACTACTGCATGCTTTTCAGTCTATAGCTCAGTCATTAGCTCTGTTAGCAGCCCAGTCAATAGTTCATTTTCCTGTGTTTCCGTTAGCTCAGCCCTTAGCCCACTGTGCAGCTCAGCCAGCTCCCCATTGTTCAGCTCAGTCATTCGCTCCATCACCTGCTCAGCCTTCTGTCCAGCCGGTGGTCTCTACACCTGCTGGTCATGCTTCGTCTGCTGGAGGTTCAGGAGAATCCACCCAGCTTCATGCCTCGTTTGCTGGAGGTTCAGGTGAACCCAGCCAGCTTCATGCTTCGTTTGCTGGAGGTTCAGGAGAACCCAGCCAGCTTCATGCTTCGTCTGCTGGGGGTTCAGGAGAATCCAGCCAGCTTCATGCTTCGTTTGCTGGAGGTTCAGGAGAACCCAGCCAGCTTCATGCTTCGTCTGCTGGAGGTTCAGGAGAACCCAGCCAGCTTCATGTTTTGTCTGCTGGAGGTTCAGGAGAACCCGGCCAGCTTCATGTTTTGTCTGCTGGAGGTTCAGGAGAACCCGGCCAGCTTCATGTTTTGTCTGCTGGAGGTTCAGGAGAACCCGGCCAGCTTCATGTTTTGTCTGCTGGAGGTTCAGGAGAACCCGGCCAGCTTCAAGTTTCGTCTGCTGGAGGGCCCGAGGAGCCCGTCCAGCCTCATGCCTCGTCAGCTGGAGGGCCCGAGGAGCCCGTCCAGCCTCATGCCTCGTCAGCTGGAGGGCCCGAGGAGCCCGTCCAGCCTCATGCCTCGTCAGCTGGGGGTTCAGGAGAACCGCACCAGCCTCATGCCACGTCAGCTGGGGGTTCAGGAGAACCGCACCAGCCTCATGCCACGTCAGCTGGGGGGCCCGAGGAGCCCGTCCAGCCACCTTCAGATTCTGCTTCTGTTTCGCCTGCTGCAGCTCCAGCCTGTGCTTCGCCTGCTGCAGCTCCAGCCTGTGCTTCGCCTGGTGCGGCTTCGTCAGAGCCTTCGTCTTCGCCTGGTGCGGCTTCGTCAGAGCCTTCGTCTTCGCCTGGTCCGGCTTCATCAGAGCCTTCGTCTACGCCTGGTCCGGCTTCAGCCTCTGCTCCTGCTTCTGCCTCACCTGGTCCGGCCTCAGCTTCTGCCTCGCCTGGTTCGGCCTCATCCGAGTCTTCCTCGGCTTCTGCTTCTGCCTCGCCTGGTCCGGCTTCTGCTACGCCTGGTCCAGCCTCTGCTTCAGCGTCGCCTGGTCCTACGGCTGTTATGCCGCCGCCCAAGCCTCGCTCTGCACCTGAGAATCTTCGGCCACCTGCTGGACGTCACCGCCGTCGAGGTCGGCCACCTGAACTGTTTCTACGCCGTTGCCGTCCGCACGGTCGGCCCCCTGAACAGTTTCCATATCGCCACCATTGCCGTCCACACGGACGGCCCCCGGAACTGTTCGACCATGGACTTCTGTGCCGTCGGCCTCCGGGCCGGCCCCCTGATCACATGAACTATGATTTTCTGGACCGTCACCCTCCGGGTCGGCCCCCTGAGGAGTCATGAACTGTTCCCTGTGCTCCTGTGATTTTGATGGACATTTTGTTTTTTTTGGCCTTGTTTCTGGCCCTCTGTCCTGGACCCCCACCGCCCGCCCTTGGTGGGTTGTTTTTGGTTTTGTTTTTCGAGGTTTTGGGCGTCTGGAATCCGCCCTTGAGGGGGGGGCTCTGTCACAGGCTGGGTCTCTGACCCAGCGCTCTGAGTTCATGTTTGTATTTGTCTCATTTTGTTATGTGATTTAGTTTGTGTTATTTCCTATCTGCCTTTAGTTTAGGCAGTTATTGTTCCTGGGTTTTCTATGTTTTGGGGTTTTGTATTTATTCATCACATATTAGGTCTGTTAAGTTGTGTTGTCATGTTTTAGTATTTCCTGTTTTATTCTGACAATGTCATGTGTTCTTTGTTTATTGTATTTAGCTTTCCTCTCCTGGTCCTGTCATTAGGTTTATGTCTGTCAGCTGTTTCCCCCATGTGTCTCCACCTCCCCTGATCACCTCATGTATGTATTTAAGCCCTTTGTTTTCTGCATGCCATTGTCAGGTCGTCTGCTCATCCATGTCTCATCTCCAGGTACCCATGTCAGTTCACTATGGTTAAGGTTTTTCATGTTTTGTTATTAGTTCACCCAGTTTAGGTTATTGTTTAGTTTTCACCGATGCCCTATTATTTTGTACCCTCGTTGCTAACCTCAATAAACGGCTTGTTTTGTTAATCCACACCACGTTTTGGTCTGCGTTTGAGTCCTCCTCTGCAACACATACGGTCTGCCCCAGCCAGACCGTGACAACATGTTATGTTTTGCAGGATCATATACAGTAGAGTGGCAAATGAAAATGCCACACCCGTGCAAAACAAGGCTAGGGAAACATTACTCGACAGGGAATAGATTCTGATGTGTGTGTAGGTAGTTTTTTCTCTTCAAAGGGAGAAGCTTCCCGGCTGGAGTGGAATTCTAAGATGAGCTAAAAACCGGACCAAGTGCCAAATAGTGAAAGTTTAAACCACGGCTCCTCCCCAACATTTTTATGTTATGAAAAACATTTTATTCACTAGGAAGTGGCACCCTTTATATTACGTGGTCGAAATTTCAAATTCCACAGTGCTATGGACCCCTCTCTGTCAAGCTGTCCAGGCAAACAGTTTGAAAACTTTGAGTTTACTCATCTTCTCTCAGAAAACTAACCTGATAATTCATCATTTCTTTAAAATGCAACCCTCTGTTTCTGTGAGTCCCTCATCAGTTTGTAGACTTCTTCCTTATTCCACTGTGTGATGCAGTGATATGTTTCTCGGCCCACTCTGCATCGGGCTGAGAAAAAGTGGTTTGGACATAGTAATACTACACTTGCTGATTGATCTTTATTTAGCAAATTCTGTATCTGCAGTTAAGTGGTACTTCCTTGGGGGGCTCAACCCGGGGTAGCGGTCACGTCCGGTTGGGGGCTCTGTTGGCTCTCAGGTGACTGTTTCCTCGCGGCTGCGTGCAGTGGGGCTAGGGGAGGGTCTGTGCTGACGGACGTGGGTTACTGACCTGGCAACCTGGCTGCCCCTGGGTGGGTCCGGGATGGGCGTGAGGTTCTGGGGGCGCTCCGTCTCTGGGCTGGGGCCCGGGCCGGGCCTCGGGGGCTTGGGTCCTGGTTGGTGTGTTGCCGGGGTTGTGGGCGGGTGGGTGCATGGGGGCCCGGCCCTGGAGCAGGGTGCCGCCGGTGCGTCGAGCCGCCTGGGGGGCTCTTCAACTGGTGGGGGGGATGGTCACATCTTGCAGGAGCTTTCTTCTCTTCAGGAACTCTCTGCAGGAGGGGGAGATACAGGAGAGGTGGAGGAAGATCTCAGCCTGGGCGTTTACTGTCTTATGTAGTCTGGAAGATGTGTGGATGGTGGGGTGGGTGCAGTTTTCTCTGTGGTGGGGTTGGGTGGACTGTCCAGGGCTCTGTGGAGCCGGAGGGCGCTACTGCACTGGGCCCCGGTCTGATGGGCCTGGGCCCCCCTTCCCTGGCGGGTCGCGAAGGGTGGGAGTGCCTACTGGGGTCAGCGGGGGAGCTGGCCCCAGGGAGGGGTTACCTGCCCCTCCCTTCCTTCCCTCCCCATCTCCAGCTGCCTCCCTCTTCCCGCTCCTCCACAACCACTCACACATGCAGGGCCTTGGAGTGGGGGTATGTCACCAGGGTGCAGAGGAGGCTACCCCCCCCCCCCCCCCCCCGTCCCCTTCTGGCTGCCTCTGCCTCAATTTTATCCCACAACTTAGACATTCACATTATTCACACTCTCATTACACATACATATAGGATCTTGGGGGTGGGCACAATCACGGAGTCCAAATTACCATCAGGGTGTATACCTCACCCCTGACGTCGTTGCCCACCTCTCAATTTTAAATACACTTAGTCATTGAGGGCTAGCAGGAGGGACTATGCGCTTACCTGCTGCTCCTTGGCAGGTAGCTCCATGCCCTCCTGGGTTTTAATTGCACCTTAGAACACATATGCATCAACACTACAATGAGCGGGTGGAGGGAGGTTTGGAGTCTTCTCCCACCCCCATTCTCTGCGGCCTGCTGGAGCGGGAGGGCTAGTAGGAGGAGTTGGCCGTCCGACTGCGGTCTGGGGTGTGGGGCCTCCCTGCTGCTGCGGAGTCGGGGTGGTCTGCCTCTCCCCACCGCAGGGAAAAGGGTAACACCACCTGGGTCTGGGTGCAATTCCCCCCTCCAGGGGCAAGGGTACCTAGACCCGGTTTGTAGAGTACGCTTGGGGAGTGTGATTGTGTGTACAGCGTCTCTTTATGTCTGTCTCCACGTTGGTTGAGTGTGGAGTGAGTGCATATGAGAGCATGAGGGTGGGAATGGATGTTTGTGTCTGTGTGTGCCCGTATGTCTGTGTCTATATGTCAGGTTGGGTATCAGACGCCACCTCTCTGGGGACACCTCAGGCCCTCCAAGGTTTGGAGGCCTATCTCCACCCACCACCACTTCCCCTGCCGGTGGCGGACTCCCTCAGGTGTCGGTGTGTTGGTGGTTCTTTGTGTCTGGGGGTGGGCGTCCGGGTACACACCGGCTCACTCCTTGGCGGCCGCTTGTCGGGGCCTGGGGCTCGCTCGGGCCCCTTTGGAGGTGGGGTGCCCCCGGCCTCTCGGCCTGGGGCTCGGTCACTCAGGCACAGCTGGGGGCCGGCGGAGCTCACGGGCGCGTCACTGCAACTCCCCCTGACTTCTGCTCCGCGGCTGCTGGGCGAGCCCTCATCTGGGACTCTCCTCAGCTCTTACTGGAACAGTGGCGCGGCTGCCCCTCTGTTGGTCTTCCATGGTCTCTTGTATTCTGGGGGCCTCTGGATGTCTGGAGTTTTGATCTCCTCCATACCCACTTCACACCCTGGAGGACGGGGCTGTGGCCCCCCCACACTCCCTAGCAGATCATTACATGGAGAAACCTTTGGAATGCAAGCATGCTGATCCACACAGGTATGCACGCATGGGTATTCACAGACGCGGACTAAAGCTTTCTTGGCCGCTGCCTCAAAGCACACTGTGCGCTGTCTATCTTGCGTGCTGCACAATATCGTTTATTATTTAGTAAATATTGATATCTATGACTAGCTAGTTTATTGTGATGGTGCTTTGTTTTCTCTATTATTATGTTGCTCTTTGTTGTTTGCTGTCTCCTCTGTTTGTTTTTTTTGTTTGTTTTTTTTTTTTCTCCATACAGGTGACCCAGGAGTTCTTTTTTTTTCTCTCTCTCTTCCCCCCCCTTCTCACCGTCTCTTCTCCCCTTTGGTTTTCTTTCTTTCTCTCCCCCTCTTTCTCTCATTCATTCCCCCTGTCCTATTTATTTTAAAAAAAAAAAAAAAAAAAAAAAAATGACAAAGGATGAACTGAAGCTCTGCCATCACGTAATGTCGCATACTGCTGTTTCTGATGTCATTTAGAAAAAAAAAAAAAAAAAAAATAAGTGGTACGTTTGCTGCACAATCATTCTTTGAGTGCAAATTCCACATAAGTGTTTTAAAGCGCTGTTCTGTGTTCACTTAGGAACCTTCGGTTTACCTATGATTTGATGCTCACGAAGCCATTCTTCACTCTCATAATGCTACTTAGAGCCTCAAGTTACCAGGGGAATAGAAGCTCCGGGCTGATTTCGTTCAAATCTGCCCGAGTGCTACCTGAACATTGTTTCAGTGTAAGTCAAGGAAATGAGTACAACTTATCACCACAATCAGTGGCTTAGTGGCTGATTGGTGACTTGAAACTGAAAAAAAAAATAGGTCTGGAATGGTTTTGCACACTGTAGAAAAAAAAATACACAAATATGAAATCGGTTTTGAAGCCAAATCTTCCCGTTTTTTAATGACAAAGCTGTGACAATAACTAATAGTCTTTACTTCAGTCAGATTTATTACCTGGGTTTAAATACTAAGATGTAGTTTGTAATTGGTCACATGCTACCTGTACTATACGTTGACTTACTCAGTTGAGAGCCTCCTCCTGGCTGTTTTACCTGAATGCTGATGTTTGAGTAATGCAAGACAAAGAAAACAGTTCCTGGATATGTTAAATTTGACTGGCAGCACAGGCCTTTGGAGGTGTGCTAAGCATAAATATATTTATCCACCAAGCTAAATAATTAATTAAACAAGAGACAGTCTGTAATGAAAAAGCAATTGCATACTTTGACACAATCAGATGTGTCATCAGTTCCAGACATTGTGATTTAGCCAGTTGTGAAAAGAAATGAATTCCACATGTGAAATCCCCCCACTGAGCTTAATCAAAACACGTTAGGCTTTGTTAGCCAGCGGCCTGCTGAGCCGCAAAATAGAAAAAAATTGCTGCCACTTTCAGTTAGTTACATAGGAGCAGCAGCGGTAAATGCAAGGAAGAGGATGTTATGCATCGGTTTCTGTCATGTTTATCACAATTCTATGAGCACTGCTGAGGGCTAACAAATACAGTATTTTGTTGTTTGATGCGATTGACCAGATAAAAGGATTTGTGATTATATTATAGAAAAGAAGCACTTGTAAAATACCTCTAAAAATTGGGTCAGAAAAGTTTGACTGTCAGGTTTTTTTTCCATTAGCTGGCAGAACAAAACCTACAACCTCAATCAGAGATAACCCAGGCTTCAATCACCAAGCTCCGGAAAGTGATCCAAAATGTAAGAATGAATAGATTTCTTTATCTATGTTTTTAATTTAATTTAAACTGAAAGTCTTAAGTTTTCTACAGAAGGTAACCCAGAGACCTAAAGTGGTTGAGGGACCTTTGTGACACTGAAAACTCTGGCTTTAATATTCAAATAGCTTGCTAACCTCAATTAATGCCCATTAAAGTTGCTTTGTAGCATATACAGACAAACTTAGTTGTTTTTTTTTCTTTTGTTTTTTTCCCTATATTATTTCATTTGAATTGGCAGATGGCATAAGCTCTGGTTTCGTGGAGTCATATATAGACATACAAGCGCAGTAGTTAATCTCATAAGTAACATATGACATTACTTTTTTTTCTCAAAAGACAGAAAAATATGATTTTAAAAAAGTATGACCTGATGGAAAGCTCTAAAAAAGACAACAAAAGGAACTTAAGCTGAACTCTTAAATATGAGGGAGCTCTCCATTATATAGTATAAGCCATAGGTGTCAAACTCTGGCCCGCGGGCCAAATTTGGCCCGCAGCCTAATTACATTTGGCCCGCGAAGCCATACCAAATTACTATTAGAGCTGGCCTACTGGTATTATACAGCTAATATATATATTGTTTAGTATTAAGCTTTGCTTGTTCCATATTCAGTTTTCCAGCAAAACTTATTTGAGTCCATAAGAAAAGATTCATTCTTATATCTGGAGGAAGATTTTTTTTTCAATAAATATTAATGTTAACCCGCGACTTTGTTCCAGTTTTGAATTTTGGCCAGATGTGTATTTGAGTTTGACACCCCTGGTATAAGCCCATCATGGAGCTAAGTATATGCACCATAGCCAGTAATGAAGAAACTGTTAATAAGCCTTAACTTTCTCTTAACTTTAAGTTTACCTCAGCCATTAAAGACCTAAACTTTGTTCAGAGTATAAACCAAAATTAAGTTTCAAACTACATATATGTATGTACATGTATATGTATGTATGCACATAGATTCCACCATTCAATTTATAAGGCAGCAGGGAAAGGACAGTTCTCTAGGGAATAATGCAGAGATGCAACTTTGTGGAGTAACAGAAGTATAAGTGAAATAAGTTATGTTGGCAGGCATGTTTGCTTTTCTAGAAGTCATTACTCCTCACAAAAAAATTCTTTGTCATTCTTTTCCTGCCCTCAGTTTGCCAATTTATGGTGTTCTATAGCTGCTGTTATTTAGCTTCCTGTTTAAATATTCAATTATCATTAACCTCCATTTTCTGTGAGCCAAGAAAGAGGTCAACTCCTCTCTCACAGTTTTTCCAGTTATAAAATAACAATGAAAACATCCAGCAGGTCAGAGTAGTACATACTGTGCTTCAACATAATATTACTGTATTGTATGTGTAGGAGGACCCCAAACTGGCACCTGTTAAGAGACACGCTTAAGAAGCAGATTTTAAACTCAAGGCTGTCAGTCACGCAGAAGAAGATGGGAATAGAGCAGCTGCGAAGATGAAGAAGTTGGTGGACTTATGGAAGAGGAATGAACTGAAAAAGTGAGTTTATTGTTCTGTATTTTATGTGTTGCAACTGAATAATGTTGGATTATTGTGAATGAATTGAATAAAGTTGAACTTATCTGGCTGTTTTGTTAATGTGCCTTATAATCTAAAATATGGTAAGTATTATGTTACTAACTAGAAGCAATTTTACTGGCTTGATCTCCAGAACAGTCCAAAAAGCTCTTAAAAGGGGATTCTTTGGCTCACATCACTTGCCAAACTATCATTATCTGCATTTCATTTGGTGACAGATTTGAATATGTGTTTCTCTTCATCTGAAGGAGCAACTGTTATTCAGATTTAGCTGTGCTTATTAGCTCCACCGAATCATGAACCTCTCTGTGAATATTGTTATTAAATTCTCAGCAATGGTTCATTTTGAAGATCTTCTGGAGGTAGTTCTTTACCAGGAGCGATGTGTTTTGGGTTGTTTTAATTCAAAGTGATCCAGACCCATTTTTGCTGCTGACAGCTCGTGGTTTTCTTTCAAAATATTCATATATCTTTCTTTCATCGTGATTCTATCAACCTTGACAATATTCCCCATATTGTCCCCTCTCTCTCATAAAATATGATCCCTTTTCCAGAGGTTAAATCACGATACTGTCAATAAATTAATATAATTTTTAGGAACTTTGTTAGGAAATTTTCTATTAGCATTGTTTTGTTTTCACTAGCTTTGATCAAAAAATATATTTTGCTGTAGGTTATGTGAGGATATGGCTTATCATCAGTGTTGGGAAGGTTACTTTTAAAATGTATTCCACTACAGATTACAGAATACATCCCCCTGAATGTATTTTGTAACGTATTCCGTTACGTTACTCAATGAGCGTAACGTATTCTGAATACTTTGGATTACTTAATATATTATCATGCTATTAACAACTACATGACTGTGATTTATTACTATTACTGAAGGTCCGCGGCTACAAACTGTAGTAAAGGGAATTCTGGCTAATACATCGGGTTCCATGTTGGGCTCATAGGCGGAAAATAGCTTTACTTTGTTGTCTGGGTCAAGTTTGCTAGCGGAAGACAGAGAGAGGCGTTGAAAGGCTGCTCAAACTGAACTTATTGTTTCGGAGGAAAACACAAACACGGTGTACAGTCGAGTCTTAACAGCGTACTTACAACTGGGCTCATCAGGCACTCTCCTATGGAACGCCAGGACTGCCATAATGAATTAATTAAATACACCATTAAATAATTAATTAAATGTGGCAATCATTAATTAAAATTGGAATTAATTAATTAAATAAATAGTTATGACACATGTAATTAATTAATTATTGACACAATTAATTAATTATTTATGTATTTCACATTTTAATTAATTATTGACACATTTCATTAATTATTTAATGATATATTTATTCATTTCATTTTGGCAGTCCTGGCGCCTGGCTCGCATCTTGAATTAATTTTATCTGTCAGCCTCACCCATCAAACTCAGGGGGCGGGGTTAACGTTGCCCATGCAGCTTCTCTAACATTTGATTGGTTGCCGTGCAAAGTAAGTCAAAACAGGTCGATCCTAGATAATCGATTGCTTGTGTAGACTTGGGGCAGCCAGGTATCCCAGAATGCATTTCAAATCACAGACAGCAATGGTGGTGGTGTAGTTTTAAAATACCCTGTTTTTCTGTCACCAACTACACTTTTAACAGTGTTTTAGCCGCGAATGTCGCGCCGTAATCTTCACATGTCTGGTCAGGTTGTCAACATAGAACATGTTTGCAAAAGTGCTCAGATGTTTTCAGAGATTTCACTAGCTCTGCTAACAGTCAGCATGCAGAGTGCACCGAGGGGGTTACGTTAACCGGTTTGTTTACATATTCCACTCTCCGTGTTCCACATGGTGCATTCGCAGATTCTCATTTTCACCGAATGATCGTCTCTTTCCACCTGGTCTTGTGTCTCTGTGCTTCTGTAACATAAAGAACGAGCTGACATTTTTCTCACGAAACCAGCGATCAGCTCAACAGACCCTCAGTTTATCTGCATGCATCCTCCTCCTCATCTGTCAGCTGTTTAACACCAGCTGCTAATTCAAGAAACACGCCTACATTACCTGGTGATAGTCACAGTTTAACTGGGCAGCCGGTGCTCGATATAACACAATGTCAGCGCATTTTTCTGCACAAGATAAGGAAATATAGTATTTTTCCCGAGCGCAGAGCTGCTGGAGCTTGTTTCCTTACAGAGCACTTTATAAGCGAACCAGCTTCATCAGCGACTGATGTCCAATCACCCGCACACAGCTTTGAAACCTCCCCTGAGTTTTAGCTCTCAGTGGTTAAACGCTGGACTTAATTCACTCAGGTTTTGTCTGTCGGGTCACGTTTACTTCGCTGTTTTATTTACAACTGAGCAAATCGGTTTGGCTGAGGTTAAAGTTACGTTTCATAACTGCATAGTTTCACAGACGTTTAATGGTTCACTGGCACATGTGTTAGACTGAACTATTCGCTTTTCTTTATCTGGTGTGTTTTGGATTTAACAGTGAATTTTGAGATTAAACTGACTTTTAAAATGTTTTATACAAAGAGGAAAGAGAAGGCACATTTCCACCGAGAGAAGCAGAGTTTGCAACAGCATGTTCATCATGAAGACTGCAACCTGGACAGAAATATTATATCATCTGTTTTTTAATAGTTATTCAACTGTATTCTAAGCACCAGCTATCTGTTAGAATTTTTAGAGTTTACTTAACTAGAAATAAATGGGGTTAACATATAACTTGTGTGATTTTTTTCTCTCTCTCTTTTCTTTCTTTCTTTTTTTTTTTTTTTGCTTTTTCGGTCATGTTATGTTTAACTGTCAAAGGTTTGTTACAAACTATGAAACACATCGTGCAGACTTCTGGATGTTAGAAGAAAACTAATACTGCTTATGAATGAGACTAAAGGCAGGAAGGTGTCCTTTAAAAGTAAATGTTAGTAGGACCTCCCTATTTATATCATAGTTTATGATATAGCACGTGTATTTCAGTAATAGCCTACTGATTTCATTGTAGTGGTGAACAGTCACACAGCTCACATGGGCGTTATCTGTGATACTCCTTAACTATAATTTATCCAAGTTAACTTCAGTTAACCATTCAGATGGTTCTTTTGCAATGAAAAACATAAACACTCATGCTGCCGGTAGGTTTCCTCAGTGCCAGCTGTTAACATTATAGCTGCTTATGCAGTAACCATGGTAACCATGGACTCTGAGCGGCTGGATCGACGGAGGTCAGACAACAATTTTACATGTATGATCTTAAAACAGGACACAGCCACTATACGTGCTGGCCTCATATCAAATGTGAATGCAGACTGAGTCTATGTTTGACGTTTGCTCTATCTTCCTTTTCAAACATTTAAACAGCAGCAAGTCTGCAGCTGAGGGAACACAAACTCAAATTGTTGGAACAGGTTTGCTCGTTTCTTGCGTGTATTCATTTGGTAATTTATTAAATGTATAACTGTTATTCTAATCTGCTGCTGAATCTCTTACACTGATGAAAATGCAGATAACACAGATCACGAACACCTGTTCAACCAATCACTTTCATTCCACTTTGATCTGCGACAAACTGACGGTTCATCTCTGTTACAGTGTTGCGTTAGACTGCTATATTTTTTGGTCTTTATGCTGTAGATTTTCACGTCTCTGGAATAGTTGGCAATATTAAGGATGCTTTTCTGTAAAATTATATTGATATGACCCGTGACATATTCGTAGATGACAGTTAGATAGTCAGCTGGGAAACTCTGCATTAACTCAGAGAGCTGAAGATATCGTGGATATGCTGATCTTGCTCCGTGGTGTACAGGGCCGTTTACCCTCATGAATAATATTCACATAAAAATATTAGCCGAACATCATGAAGTCTGTATGTGTTTCATAGTGTCGAACAACTTTTGTACAGTTAAAGCCAGCAGTTACTACATGACGGAAACACCAACGATATCTCTTTTATGCGTTTATACACAGGTCACGCTGATTAATGAACAAAAACCCAAAGATCAGCTGTTAATCGAATTTATTTGCTCTCTCTCCTCCTTAAACATGTTTTTAATGTTAGTTATAATTCAGAATTGGCGACTGAAACACGTAGGACACATAAGAACATCAGGAAATAAAACCCCGATAAATATAACCTCAGTAAAAGAAGTCAGTGTCAGCAGGGGTTATTACAGCTGTGTACCGGGGCCTGCGCTTTGTCGGTGGTAATAACAGCTCGATTGCTTGCGAGGCGAGCGGGTCTATCCCACGCTTTGCCGTGAGACTGGGCAAACATCTCCGAAATCATCGAAGCACTTTTGTAAAGAGGCTGTATCTTGACAAACCGACCAGACATATGAAGGTCAAACCACTACATTCTCGGCTAAAAAAGATTAAAACTGTATTTGGTGACACACAAACAGGGTTTATCAGTGTTCAGTTCTGTTAGTTTCCACATGCCGGTTGTTGTGTGCTAAAAACAATGGCCACCAGGCCAAAGCAATGGTTTTGACTCAGCATTAACCCCGCCCCCTGTGTTTGATGGGTGAGGTTGACTGATAAAATTAATTCAAGATGAGAGCCAGGCGCCAGGACTGCCAAAATGAAATAAATAAATATATCATTAAATAATTAATTAAATGTGTCAATAATTAATTAATTACATGTGTCATAACTATTTATTTAATTAATTAATTCCAATTTTAATTAATTATTGCCACATTTAATTAATTATTTAATGGTGTATTTAATTAATTCATTATGGCAATCCTGGCGTTCCATACTCTTCTTGGCTGCAGTGGTTATTATTAAATTTACATGCTTCTAGCTCCCATTTCTGCTCGATGGCTACTCGTACTTTTCCACTCTCCTTTTTCTCCCTCCTCGCGCTCACAGACACAGAACGGGTCCATTCTCCCTGTGGCACGGACTACACTGCCCATGAGGCTACATTCTTTAGGGCTATGCCTGTAGCATTCTGCCTATTAGCTTAGCACAACAACAACAAAAAGGCGCTCTCTCACCCAGGAAACACAGTTGCAGAGGGAGCGCGTTACCAGAGGTGTGGACTCGAGTCACATGACTTGGACTCGAGTCATTAATTTTATGACTTTAGACTTGACTTGAAAAAATGTTCTAAGACTTGTGACTTGACTTGGACTTTTACACCAATGACTTGGGACTTGAATTGGACTTGAACCGGTTTACTTGAAAAGACTTGATATTTTACCCCAAATATAAAATTTAACATGCATATTATATAGAGATTGAAAATGTGACGTCATTCACGGGTAGAACCGCAAAGGATTCTGGGAACTTGTGGCAAGCGGTACTAGCGCACGCAGGCTTTCAATTGAAATCAGTCACACAGCGATAAAAAGAAACACAAAAATGTCAAGAAGCTGTTGTGTTATTAACTGCAATAGCTGGTCGCATGACAGCCACGGGAAGCCGACGGGTAAAGAGATCGGTTGTTATCGGATTACGTCGTTGAAGAGAAATTGTTCGAGCCATGTTTCCGAAGTAACAAAGAGGCGACTGGATTGCAGCCATTCAAAGACCAATTATAACGTCCCAGAACACTCCAGCTCACAGGTTAGTCTGCTCCAAGCATTTCCATGAAAGTGGCCACTTTCATGAGTTAACCCTTTAAGACATACCGTAGAACCAAGTCCGCCAGAGCTTATAGTATATTTTTACATGCTGTGGAGCCATTTTTTGGAGCATTTCAAGTTGCTATACATCAATGCAACCATTATAGCCCAAATTTGAATAATATGTCTGCATTAAGTGCATAGTAATTACATAAATTGCAAAAAAGTGCAATAAACTACAAAAAAATGTAAAATCGTTTTTGATTTTTTAACATATATTTCTAGTTAGAGAAATTTTAGGGGCTTATCCCTCAAAACTGTAAATACAAAAAAGTTGCACAAACTAGTTTCCCACCAAAGGAAATTTATTTTAAGTGTCTTCATAGTTTTATTTTGGAGATACACCAATTTTCATATACTGTAGGAAAAACGAAAAAATATATTATAGTGCAAATTTGCAAAATAACAGCATGTGCATCAAAATAAAATATTTCCAGCAGTGCAATATGAGTCCTCAGCATCCCAGAAACGACACAGAAAGTCATAAAGTCAAACATAACTTTTAAAAACACAAGTATAGGCTCATAAGGCCACGATGGTAAAAAACTACATTTCCGCAAAATGACGTCACTTCCGGTTTCGGGCAGGTCATGCCGGACATGTGATAGTTCACACTGATGGATGTAGGAAGTGTTACAAACAGCTGATCGGATCGGCAAAGCGTGTTTCTGGAATATTATGTTTTTGTTGCTGCAAGTGCTTTTTATGCAGTTTTTGCAAAGCTATATGTGGAAGGAAACTGTGACCCAGGACAAGCTGATGGCATCAGATGTAAGTACAACTCCTCCGGTTTCATATGCAAAAAAAATTATTGCGCTAGCTTATGTGGTTGCAGTGCTACCGGGATTTAAAAATAGTTACGCAAAATGGAGCGCGTCCGCTCCGACCGGCTTTAAAGGGTTAAGTCATATAAGTTTTTACTATTTCTTTTCCATATGGGTAATAACTGGTTGTGCAACCCTTGGCAGCAAGAAGTGCAATCAAGGTTTTGGCAGCAAGTCTTTCACACCATTGTACACTCAGAAAAATAAAGGTGCCAACTGGAACCAAAAGTGGTTCTTTAGACTGATGCCATAGAAGAACCTTTTTTGGTGCCACAAAGAACCATCAAGAAATGGTTCTTTGGGGCACATTTAATGGTTTTTCACAGAACCTTTTTAAAAAAACATTCTTTAAAGAACCATTTCAAATCTTTCTAAATAAAGTGTAACATAAATTGAATTTGAGTAGGGTAAAATAAATACGAGCACAGCATAGAAATATACTAATGGTTTATTGCCGTTTCGTAATATACCAAAAGACAAAAAGACATTTTAACCGTCAGCACAACATCACTACTAATACATGTACCATATTAGTCATTTAAACAGTAATAATTAAACACTTTTACTATACTATAAATGAACAAATATATATAAATACTAGAGCAGGGTGATATGACCAAAAATATTTATCACAATATACATTTGAAAATTTGCGATAACGATATAACTGACGTTATAATTGACACTAGACAACGCCACAACTTTATTAGTGCAAAAAACAAAACAAAAAAAGACATCAATGTATTTTCACTTAAACAAGCAGCTGTTTTTTATGTGCATATAAAGTTATATAAAAATTTAACAGTGCAAATGCCAATTCCTTGCTGACAGTTTAACCAAAAGGCATTTCCAATGGAAATTGGCCGACATAACCTCAACACAACCATGTATATTATCCACAAAACTTAATAAGAGGTTATACACACACGATACAGTAATATTATGTTGAAGCACAGTACGTATCACTCTGCGAGGCTCCTGCCTACAATAGCAGTAATGCTCCGACAATCCATCAAGCGGTGTGGGTTCGTAGCTTAGCAAAGTTGTACTAAAACATTTGATAGATTTTCGAGCGCCGTGTACGACATAAAATCATTTCCAGGTCAGTAAACACACCCAGAATTCATACATAAGGCACATGGGACTATAAGGGGCACTGTCAATTTTCAGAAAAATCAAAGGATTGATTTTAAGTGTGCCGTATTTTCCAAAAAACATGGTAATAACAACGGCCCGCTAGCACGCTCTACCAAAAATAACCATCCACACCACTGAAGTTGCAGCATTTTTACAAACCACTTCTGGTTCATCCGTTTCATTCAACGATCCGCTTTTGCCCTTCTCATTCTCCGTCGCCGCCGCCATACTTTTTCCGCCATGTGCGTATGAAAACAAAGGCACTGCGCATGCGCGTTTCATTTCATTTTCCTATTGTCCCCAACATTATACCGGTATTACAGCCCTAATAAATACTATATCTATAGATAACACAACAATTAATACATGTATTGTTGAATCAATAAGACACGATGATCCATTTGGCAAAATAAATCCATTGGGTGTCCTTGTTGGTCTTCAGACAACAATTCTGACGGCTAAAGAACCAAATGGGACAGGCAAAAAAAAAAAAAAGAAGAATTAATAAGACATTAGAAAGTGATAAGAACACATTAGAAATAGCAATAGCTTCATAACAGACCAATAAATCAAAACATTTTCATCAGCAGATGTTTGCATGTTCAGTAAAAATATTTCAACAACAAGTTTTTGATTAAAATCATCAATGAACTTCAGCCTCACGTTATGTAAGGTAAGTTTAATGTTGGACTCATTGTCTTTTGTTAGACCAGTTTACGATAATGTCTGTATGTATCATATCAAATACAGGGAGTGCAGAATTATTAGGCAAGTTGTATTTTTGAGGAATAATTTTATTATTGAACAACAACCATGTTCTCAATGAACCCAAAAAACTCATTAATATCAAAGCTGAATGTTTTTGGAAGTAGTTTTTAGTTTGTTTTTAGTTTTAGCTATTTTAGGGGGATATCTGTGTGTGCAGGTGACTATTACTGTGCATAATTATTAGGCAACTTAACAAAAAACAAATATATACCCATTTCAATTATTTATTTTTACCAGTGAAACCAATATAACATCTCCACATTCACAAATATACATTTCTGACATTCAAAAACAGAACAAAAACAAATCTGCGACCAATATAGCCACCTTTCTTTGCAAGGACACTCAAAAGCCTGCCATCCATGGATTCTGTCAGTGTTTTGATCTGTTCACCATCAACATTGCGTGCAGCAGCAACCACAGCCTCCCAGACACTGTTCAGAGAGGTGTACTGTTTTCCCTCCTTGTAAATCTCACATTTGATGATGGACCACAGGTTCTCAATGGGGTTCAGATCAGGTGAACAAGGTGGCCATGTCATTAGTTTTTCTTCTTTTATACCCTTTCTTACCAGCCACGCTGTGGAGTACTTGGACGTGTGTGATGGAGCACTGTCCTGCATGAAAATCATGTTTTTCTTGAAGGATGCAGACTTCTTCCTGTACCACTGCTTGAAGAAGGTGTCTTCCAGAAACTGGCAGTAGGACTGGGAGTTGAGCTTGACTCCATCCTCAACCCGAAAAGGCCCCACAAGCTCATCTTTGATGCTACCAGCCCAAACCAGTACTCCACCTCCACCTTGCTGGCGTCTGAGTCAGACTGGAGCTCTCTGCCCTTTACCAATCCAGCCATGGGCCCATCCATCTGGCCCATCAAGACTCACTCTCATTACATCAGTCCATAAAACCTTGGAAAAATCAGTCTTGAGATATTCCTTGGCCCAGTCTTGACATTTCAGCTTGTGTGTCTTGTTCAGTGGTGGTCGTCTTTCAGCCTTTCTTACCTTGGCCATGTCTCCAGTGATGTTGCAGCTCTGAAATATGGCCAAACTGGTGGCAAGTGGCATCTTGGCAGCTGCATGCTTGACTTTTCTCAGTTCATGGGCAGTTATTTTTGCGCCTTGGTTTTTCCACACGCTTCTTGCGACCCTGTTGACTATTTTGAATGAAATGCTTGATTGTTTGATGATTACGCTTCAGAAGCTTTGCAATTTTGAGACTGCTGCATCCCTCTGCAAGCTATCTCACAATTTTTGACTTTTCTGAGCCTGTCAAGTCCTTCTTTTGACCCATTTTGCCAAAGGAAAGGACGTTGCCTAATAATTATGCACACCTGATATAGGGTGTTGATGTCATTAGACCACACCCCTTCTCATTACAGAGATGCACATCACCTAATATGCTTAATTGGTAGTAGGCTTTCGAGCCTATACAGCTTGGAGTAAGACAACATGCATGAAGAGGATGATGTGGGCAAAATACTCATTTGCCTAATAATTCTGCACTCCCTGTATATGTCATAACAAAACAACCCCACACATGCAGTTGTTTCAGTTTTTCACAGGTGTTTCCTGTCAGCTGGTCAGCCTCACTCAGGTGGACATCCATATCAGCCAACCAAATGACAAGCTCCTCCCTTTGTGCTTCAAATCCCTCCCACTCTGAGACAAGAAACTGAGAGAGAGAAACAAAATGGTCAATTGACTATGTGCACATTAGCATATCCTACTTCCGGTGCTGAAACTCCTGTGGGGAGCTTTGTTTCCATTGTCCTTTTCGTACCTGGTTTACGGTCCAAAACAAGTCAAGCAAATGAATGAATCAAGCGGCGATTTACATTTCTATAGATGTCTTGAGCATTTACCCAATATATCTGTAAGTGATGTTCATCGACTTGTCGATATTTTTTCCCTATGCCTCAGGGCAAAAGAGAAAATGGATTCAAATGTTATATTTCTCAGCTGTCCCTCGTTTATCGCAGGTATTATGTTCTAAAAATAACCAGTGATAGGTGAAATCAAGTAGCCAATTTTATTTTTTGACAGTGCAAAACGTTTCGTGGACATCGTGGACATACAGTACTGCACTTCAGAGTCACACTGCTAGCGATCGATGCAGTGATTCTGTACTGTACAGGAGAGACGTCACAGAGGAGATCGTCTGCAGCAATCAGGACGCAGGACACAATGTGACGTAAAAAAAATAAGCATGCAAACTTGCATTAAAAAATCTGCGAAACAGCGAGGTGAAAGGTGAACCGCGTTATTAGCGAGGGACCGCTGTAATTTTGAAGGTAAGTCACAACATACCCTTCGTACATACTAATGTATAGAAACTCTTACCAGCAATCATTCATTTTTTGTGTGGCTTTTTTCACGGTTTGTTAACATGTTGTGTAGGTGTGTACTTGACTAGCTGATCTCGACATAATGGGGGAAACATCTAGTTTGACTATTCTTCACCTGTAGTTTGAATGCTGAACATTTTCCTGTTTAAATCATAAGACCAGTCACTATACAGAGATGTGCTTCTGAATGTGGACGATGTGTCTTCTGCATGCAGTAATGCAGTTCTGCTTGTGTTGAGTGATGTAAACAACTGATCGATCTAAACTCTTTAAACGTCAAAATTGATCATTCGATTTTTTTATGACACAACAGTGGTGAGTGTTCCCACCTTCTCCTCTTTGTAATTTAACGCAATCTTTCCGTTTTCGAGTTTTGGACATGATTTTGGAGTATATCTTTGCAGTAGCAATTGACCGCAAAATGAAGCTACGGGAAATGTACAACCCCACATCCGGTCTCAAACCAGGAAGTTATCATTTTCTCGTGCACAGGGTCAATTATAAAGAAGAGAGAAAAGTGAAACCCCCCTCAGAAGGTCTGACTCGCATACCTGCAGTTGATCTGTGATGGACTCCTGTTTGGCGTTCACGTCATCCCAGTGGCGGCCGCACTCCCTCACTGTTGCCAGCAGCCGAGTCTGCAGGGTGCCCTGGAAGAGCAGAGTTAATGTTTGACTCCTCCTGGTCAGGTGCTCCAGATGGATGAGCCGAGGTCTAGCCTCTCGACGCCGCCTCTGAACACACAAACACAAATTGCATGTGAAGCAGGAGGTGCAGATTTTTTTTGCTATTCTTTTCTAAATCCAGCCTTGATCACGTGGAGGTATTTGGAAAACTTTTTTGGCCAACTGTTCCCATATGGAAAAGATATATATAAATCTTATAAAGTTTGTATCTGTCTTGTGTGAAACTTGTATGAAAAGCATACAAGAGTGAAAACACATATAAGATCCCTTGAAAAATTATATAATGAAACTTGTATGTTTTGGATACTTACTAAAACAATATATGAAAGTAATGAGAAAGTGGCCACTTTCATGAGTAAATCATGTAATCCTTATATGATTTACTCATGAAAGTGGCCACTTTCATGAGTAAATCATATATGTTTTTACTATTTCTATTCCATATGGGTTGTCTTGCAGAAAGTCAAATCAAATGTATGCGATACACAATTAATTCACAAGAACACATTATAAAAAACAAGTCCTGCTCTTGCCTGATTTCAACTGAATTCTGCATCAAAACAGGGTGACAGAATTAAAATGAGTGTTTGCAGCAAATGTGAGCACAAAGCCTCCCTTTGTACAAGCCTGCTATTAAAGTTCTCCTCTATGCAGACGACTTTCCTGTTTTCAAGGCACAACTCGGATCTGCTGTACAAATCTTATAGATACACACTAAATGAAACAGTAGTGTGCACAACTCCAGATTCTGATCCTTCATCCTAATATGGTCCCAAAATGCTCACACAAAAAAAAAAACATGGCAATAGCAATAAAGCAAATGTTGAGGCTTCTAAATACAAAGTCCATAAACCAATGGCTGACATGGGTTTTATCATAAGGGTATACGTAAATATAAAACATATGTTCTTAAGACTAAAAGTATAATACAGATTTTAGTCTAAGAGATTTGATGTTCATTTACCTGCAGATGCACTATATGTGCCTGCTCTGTGGTTTTCCACAACGTTTTACACGTCACTATTTAATACAGGAAGTAGGTGAACAAGTCATCTTTCTTAGTGAGAGGACAATATTAATGAAACCAACCTTAATGACATCATAGAGATCCCTAAAGATGCTCCTGCTGTTTTTCTTTCTCCTCATCCTAAGCTTCCTTGTTCTTGTCCTTGACTTCCATCCAATTGTAATTCAATCTAAGTGTGTTTCTCCCTACCCTCTTCCTCATTTTGT
This sequence comes from Astatotilapia calliptera, assembly GCF_964374335.1. Taxonomy (NCBI): domain Eukaryota; kingdom Metazoa; phylum Chordata; class Actinopteri; order Cichliformes; family Cichlidae; genus Astatotilapia; species Astatotilapia calliptera. The sequence continues at coordinate 15,993,850 of NC_137423.1, forward strand.
TGGAGCTGTGAAAAGAATTTGTGTGAATCTGAATTAATTTGTGCAAACAAGAAAAATCTACAGCTTTTCAGTTAGAGGTGGTCTTGTGATTTAAGCCGGGTAGATTTATGTGTTGATGCTACCTGCTTCAGCTCTGGCTGCTGAGTGATATTTACACCCTGGCTGGATTACAAACTTTAACCACTTGCTTGAGTACCACTTTGGCTCAGCGTTGATACCTCTTGTTAGTATAATGACCTCTTCTTGGCTTTATGTATGATGTTGGATAAATGTCCGGAGCACAACTTGTAAACTATTCCGAAAAGAAGTTATACAGGAGCAGTCCAAGACACAGCTTCTCATGTGTCACATTGCTATTCATTCAAAACACTTATGCATAGCTGTATTTTATACAGCTCTTCCAGAATTCACAGTACAGGCTGATGTGAGTATTTAATGTACGGGTCAGCTCTACTGAATTTCTGAGTTTCTAGAGCAGACACAGAGCTCACATCACAACAGGCTTCAGGCGCCATTTTAGTGATTTTAACAATATCGTCACGGCCTTGGTCCATTTGATCATTTGATCGACCTTTGTTGTTATTATTTATTTTATTTTATTTTCAGTTGTTACAGACGGGACAGACATGACTGAGGGATAGGAAAGGGAGAAAGAAAGATAAAGGAAAAGAAAAACAGAAGGGAAGAGGGACAGTGAGAGAGGGCACTTAAAAAGAGAGAGAAGAGAAAAAAAATCTCCTGGATCGCCTGTTGAGAGAAAAAGAAGAGAAAACAAGCAAAAAAAATACAGAGCAACATACTAAACACAACACCATCACGTTAATCTAAGTGTAAACAGCAGTAAATACTAAATATTGAATGTTGTTGTGTAGTGTTGAAATCTCCCAATTCTTTTGATCTTTGGGCTGAAGGAAGGACAATACTCGGTGTATAAATGCTCAATCAACAATCATTTATTTCCATACAATTCAACACAAAGAGCATTTAGAACCATCATGATGGGGAGACATGCATGAAGAGGGTCACAGCAGTCTCGAAATGGTGACGTGTTACTCAGCTTCTTATAGCCGCTAGTGGCCCCCACCTAGTCGTAAAAGCCCAAACATTCACATTCTTTCTCCCTTACGGCGCCTAAGTTATGACCTCGGCTCATTGCTCCTCTGCTCTAGACACAAAGTCTCCTTCTGTTTATGATTCAGCAATAAAACATGTCAAGAACACAGTATGAGACATTCACAGCAGATCAAGGATACAGAGTGATGTACACTTATCTAATAAACTAATAAGTGAATATGTTCTTTTAACTCAAAAGTATAATGAGAACTAAACTACATACAGATCACACACTCTATATTAAAGGGTATAATATGATCTACAGCAGTATTCTAATTCAACTACTTTGATTACATATATAAGGTAACATATAATAACAGAATAATCTCACAGTAGCAAGCAGGACCGACAGCGCACAATGTGCTTGGAAATAGCAGCCAATAAAGGTGTAGTTTCAGCAGTTTAAGCAAGTATTTCTAACTTTTATTTGAATATTCATTTTTCTACCATCTCCTCTTAAAAGGTAATTGCCAGGTAACCCGCCCTCCCCCTTTGCACACACATGCACACAAACAAAACACACAGTATAATTTACAACCTCATTATAGTGAATAAATATTTATGCCATTTTACACCATCAAATTTAGATAGCTAAGGATCAAGAACCTTTTGTTCTTTAAAGAACCATTTGCAATACCTAAAGAACCATCTACAAAATAAAAAGGTTCTTTGATGTATGATGGTTCATATGACATCTGAAGATTTAAGAACCATAACTTTTCTGAGAGTAGAGGAATTCTGGCCTACTTTATGTTGGAGAATTGTTTTAATTCAGCCACACTGGTGAGTTTTCAAGCATGAACAGCCTATTTATGGCCAGACTTTGACCAGGCCACTCCAAAACCTTAATTTTTTTTAATTTTTTTTTTTTTTTGGGGGGGGGGGGGGGGGGGGGTTGTAGCCATTCAGGGATGGGTTTGCCAGTGTGTTTCAGATTGATGTCCTCCTGCATAGGTGCAGCAGTCTGGTTTGCTTATGGCTAGAAATTGTCTTTCAGGAGTTTCTAGTAGTGAGCATTTACTTTTTCATCAAGGACCAGGTAGGTTGATGATCAGGAAATTGTGGCAATATTTTTTTCACATCAGTACAAACTGAATGATGTTGCTACAGGTATATTTACATGAGATCGGTCAGACAGTCAGTACCTACTGTATCTGACATTGCTTTATTATCTGCAAAAAAACATAACACAGGTAAACATTGTTCTTAATGGCATTCACACACAACAGTAATGGATCAAGCTGAATCCTGCAATCTTGGCTGCTTAACAGTGAGAGGTCTTCCCTGTATTCCATGTGGGATGGCGGCTGTCTCAGGCAGGCCAGAAGCCAGCACAACACTACCAGTAATTGAAAGCTGTTCCAATCCAAAGTCAGCCAACCAAAGTCTGCTTTGTGTCTCCCCTGTGAGTCTGATTGTGGGTGTTTTTGATGCTCTACAGCAAGCCTCCTCCCGTTTGAGAGCTCTGTGACTTTCCATTGCATCTATGTGTCCCCATCTTTCCATGACGTATAACTAGTTTGTTTTGTTGTGCACTTCAGTGAGTTTTCTTGTTCTTTCATATTTGCTGCAACTCGCTCCACCCGTGTGTTTTAGCAGCTGACTCTTTACTGTAGAGCTGCATGCTAATTTGGTCTGAACAGCTCCAGAACAGTTCGTCTGTTTGCTGGTGCTGGGGAAAATACCTTTAATAAGCAAATGGCATCGCATCTCTGTCAATAACTGTCCTTTTCTAAATGCCTAGTTTGACTAAAAAAAAGTTTGCACTTATCAGTGAGAACAACATGAAATAAACAAAACATTCTTACTTGGCAGAATACATGACTCATGCAAAGGTGATAAGCTAGAAGAGAGTCTCAAACTTGTAAATGACATGAAAATGTTGTTTATATATATTTTTTTATCTGCCTTCCAAACCAAATACATTTTCAATTAAAGATCACTGCATTAAAAACACAGCACAATATTTCGTGTTTCACAAGTGATTGTTTGCAAGTTCAATTCATTTCATGCTTCTCATGAAAACACCACAAAATGTCAGTGTTTGGGAGGAAGAGAAGAGCAGCCATATGGACACATGGAGCGGTCCAGACCTACTGGATCCTATTGGCGAATAAAAGAAAGCTAACATAAGTTAACTTAATTACACAGTCAGAAAGAAACCCTCATAATCACAGAATCACACTTAGGGACATTGCGAAGAAAAAAACCCCTCCCTTTAACAGGAAGAAACCTGACTCCTAGAAGAGCAGCTATGGCCCAATTGTTTGGGGGGTGAGGGGAAAGTCACACCAGAACAAACATTTTAGGCTTAACTTAAAAGCACAGAGAACGTCTCCCTTCCAAACCCAAGCAAGAAGCTGGTTCAAAGATAGAGGAGCCTGGTAGCCGAAGGCTCTAATGCCATTCTACTTTTAAATACTCTATCAACCACAAGTAAGCCAACAGTCTGAGAGCAAAATGCTCTGTTAGATATTATGCCGTCTTTAAGATGTAGCCTGATTATTCAAGAATTTGTGTTTGAATTTCACTGTGAGCCAAAGAAGAGAAGCTAATATGGGATAAATACAGTCTCTCTTTGTCTGTGAAGGTTCTCAGTCATCCAGGTAATCGTAGTCAAAGGAGCTTGCAAAGAAAAGCGTCTGGACTTCTTTAAGTTACTTGAAGACGTTTCACCTCTCATCTGAGAAGCTTCTTCAGTTCTAAGGTCAAATGGTGGGGAGTCCCAGATTTAAACCTAGTGGGAGTAACCCCCTACAGAGGGACAAAAGGACCCCCTGATGATCCTCTAATCGCCTGAGCCAAGGTGTGAAACTGAATGTGGGTCCCAATCAGCCAGAGTTTCGGGTGAGCTCATTGTGAAACCTGGCCCCACCTTATCATGTGAATTCCTGAGGTCAGATAGCTGGCGGATCTGCCATCTATAATCCAGTTGTGAGTTCCCTCCCCAGACGCCTTAACGCCCACTCACATCCTGGGCCATCTGACCTCAGGAAATCACATGATTGGGTGGGGCCAGGTTTCACAATGAGCTCACCCGAAACTCTGGCTGATTGGGACCCACATTCAGTTTCACACCTTGGCTCAGGCGATTAGAGGATCATCAGGGGATCCTTTTGTCCCTCTGTGGGGGGACACTCCCACTAGGTTTAAATCTGGGACTCTCCACCATTTGACCTTAGAACTGAAGAAGCTTCTCGGATGAGAGGTGAAGTGTCTTCAAGCAACTTAAAGAAGTCCAGACGCTTTTCTTTGCAAGCTCCTTTGACAGTCTCTCTTTGTATTCTCAGTTATACTTTCACTGCAGTGTTGTGGATGAAACAGAGGCATTTTAAGAAGCTTTTAGAATCATCTGAAAATAATGAATTATTATATCTAGTCCATCCTAGAGGTGATACATGTATAAAGTTGCCTTTCAGCAACACTCTGGAAGAAAATATTTCTAATTTTAGCGATGTTGTGCAAATGAATGAAGGAAGCCCTACATATTTATTTAGTAGGCCAAAGGAAGATTTTCTAAATGAGTGCAGTGCCGTTTCTTTATCAGATTGGGTATTATCTGCATTAAGGGCTTGCGTTTGTGAGTTATAACAGGGAGTCAAGCATCTTTGATTTGTTGCCTTATTTTGCAGAGAAGCTATCCGATTATTAAGTCAGAATCAGAATACTTTATTCATCCCGAGGGAAATTAGGGTTACAGCAGGCAGCACGCTAATGGCGCATGCGCACTTAGAAAGGAACCTTCTGACCAACTTTACACAAACATCACATTGGGCAGACATGTCAGAAAGGTAGGCTGATAGGAAAAAACAACGAAAATACACTACATGAGGTAAGAGGAGAAAAAAAAAACTCCACTCAGACTGAGCTCCTAGTGGGAGAACAGTTTGATAACAGAAAAAACACCTCAGCACAAAAGCACACCATAGAAACACAAGACAAGCAACAGGGGCGGGTAAAGGGTAAGAGAGAGCCGGTGTAGACAGCGCATCCGGTCCTGCAGCATCTGTGCTGGTCCAGTTGACTGCTATCTTCCCCGGTAGGGCACAAGCATCGAAGGCGTTGGAAAGGGAGGGGGGATGAGTGAGTGCTTATCAGTGTAAGTGTGTGTGTGTGCGTGTCCATAGTTTAGCTAAGTGATGACGTGACGAATCCTACTTCCGGGCCTAAAGTAGTCTGCATTTAATATGGCTTTTGTGTTGTTAACATGTTTAATGCTTTGTATTTTCTTCTATTTAATCTCAAAAAGCTCCTAAAAAAAGTCAGTGATCACCGTTGACCTCCCTCGGCTTTTATTACCGCTAATCATTTATTTAAGCTCAGTTTTTAAAACCTTTCGATGTAACTACAGCACAGCCCATGCAGCAGCATATGAATGACTAACCTAGCGGTCACGTTGCACATCATTATATACCAGCTAGCCAAACTTCAGTAACCCTACAAATGTCACTGCTGTTTAGTTTTCTTTCTTCATTTATGTTGGAAGTGATAAGAAAGCTGTTTTAATTTGTTTCCAAACCGCCGCAGTCAGGACATGCTATATTGTATTTAGATGGAAGCTAGCGAGCTAACTTCCTGCTAACTTCTAACTCCATTAAATGTCATAAATTCCGTTTTCATGGATGCCTGGATGTTAAACTCAGTTGTTACACCTGGTAGAGCAGAATGCTGATAATTTTATTAAAGATTAAAGACTTAAGACAGTGTTTTAACTCTCAGTAATGCCACAGTGATCATTTGATATATGGACCTGCAGCAGAGTTTAGGCCCAGACACGGCTAGTGACGTCAGACTGAACGATCGGATAGCGTCGAGCCGCTGTTTATGTAAACCAATCAGCTATAACATTATGACCACTTGCCTAATATTATGTTGACCCCCTTTTTGTTGCTAAAGCAACCGTGTGTTCCCCTGGTGAGCAATGCACACACCCAGCCATTCATGTGACATTTAAGAATGTGCGATTTAGACAGATTCCACTCTTGCATTGCTCTGTGATTCAGTTTTGATGCTCCGTGTCCATTTTTGACGCTTTCAGCTGTAGAAAAGGATCTACTGGGGCACCCTGACTGCAGCTATGTAGCCCCCTACACAGTAAATCATGATGTGCTATTTATTCTGACACTTTTCCACCAAAACTAGCATGGACTTTTTCTGTAGCAGGTCTTTTGGATCAGACAACATGGGTCAGACTTTGTTTCCCGTGTGCATCAGTGAGCCTTGGCCACTCGTCCCATACGGTAAAAAAATATATTTTAAAATACATTTTGAAATATATTTCAAAATATACAAAAAATGGCCAAAAAATATATGTGCTAAAATACATTTTAAAATATATTTATATATTTAAAATGTATTTTAGCACATATATTTTTTGGCCATTTTTTGTATATTTTGAAATATATTAATAAAATATATTTCAAAATACAATTTAAATTTATTTAAAATCATTCAAAAAAATATAAATTTAACCCTTCATCTATTTCTAAGAAAACACATTCACATGTAACATCTGAAAGAAATCTTTATTTGATGTTTAAAACATACATATAGCATATCAATCAAGCAAGGAATATTCATTTTATAAGTTTATTCTCATTACATACTTAAACATTCTAAAAGAAACACACACACATATACATATATGTGTATATATATATATATATATATATATATATATATATATACACATACACACACACACATATGTGTGTGTATGTGTATATGTGTGTGTGATTGTATGAACATAAGTCAGCATACTTAAAATGTAATTTCTTTTCCTTTTCCAGCAGTCTCAGTTCCCCCAGCTTTCACGGCAATCCTCAAAGCCCTTCTGGACACGCTGGGAAACCCCTTCCTTACCGCCACTGTAACAAACAAAAGTCACAGTTCTATTACTTTTATCAGAGTTAAAATACAAATGTGATTTATGTTAGCTGGCTTCATTTAGCAAACAGATATTTCTGTTTATATAGATACAGATATTAATACAGATATATTTTACGCATAATTTTACCTCTTTTTTTTTCCTAGATGGGAAGTCTATCCAGTTCACATTACAGTAATGCTAACACCCCTTTTGGTCGTCTCTCCTTACCTTCCAGCATTCATAAATCTGTTGACCTTCTTTGTCTGAGACCAACCACTACAATGCATCATCACCTATTTGTATTGGTAACTTACTTTACAACCTATTTTAATGGTTGCAAAGTAAGTTACTTGTGCTGTATGCAATTTTAGATACACAGAAAGTCTTCACTTACTATATATGGCTGTCATAGTGTCCTTATCAAGGGCAGTTCTTCACTCTGCGCCGATGTCCGTTTTGCTCTGTCCTCCTATAAAAAGCATGAACATTTGAGTGTTTGACTAGTTTTAGATTTCCAAAAATTTGATATTTGTACAACTAAACATTTGAACTACAATATATGCTATTGAGCGATACTTTTATGGGTAATTTTTGATAAAGAAACTGGTGACAGAGTTGTAGGCTTTTTAAAGTACTATTAGCTAACCATTTGAACTGACTTTCAAAGCTGATTACCTTTTAAATTGCTGTGGATCAAAACCTCCAGTGGGAAGGCGGCCATTAGAAGAACACGCACCATTGAACCTGAAAATAACAAAAACAAACAAAAAACAGAACAATATATAAGAGTCCGGTAGGGTAATAAATCTCTTCTGAAGCAATATAGTTCATTTTGGGTGAAAAACAAAACATTCCTCTAAAATATATATACTGACATCAGCAATCAACATCATGATTGTAATTATTTCCTTTTTAGTACATCTACTGCTGTTTGCATGTGTCAAGCACTACGACTGTATCTATGCATATGCAATGTCTAAGCAGTAGTATTGGTCTGAATGACAACAAACCTAACTAGTGTTTTGGAAAATCTGTTAGAAAACAGTTATTTCAATAATTATGATTAGCATGTGACACAGACACCGCATAAAAAACTACAACAACAAATACTTACTTTAGGAGGATGGGGGAGGGCAGCATGAGGTTGAGACTTTGACATCTGTAAAAAACAAATTCATGTATTACAAACAAGTCACTTAAAAATACATTAATGTGGCAGACTGTTCCCTGTTCAGATGCAGTGTATAAGTACAATCAGGGCTGTCACAACAATGGGGTGGGGCCAAGTGGCTGCAACCCTAGGTACAATGTGCAGGTATATATAATTACATATAATATATGTGAATAAAGCAAGAATCTGTTTAGGTTAGTCACTGTGCTGACTGATGCTTGCTAGGTTTATATGATTGCAAACTGCACAAAAACAACAACAGCAACAACATTAATGACAATGACAAACAAAATTACTTACATTTATGTAAATCTCACATTAGGAAGATCTGCATTCGATTTCATGGGCTGAAATAAATAGGCAGAAACATTACTGCTAAAAAAATAAAAAACAAAAACTCTAAAAAGCCTAAAAATGACTTAAAAAGCAAGGAAATGTGGAACATTGTAATTAGCGAACATTAATAAAGCATAACTGTTCTTTGTTTCTAACCTTGGTAAGTACTCTGTAGCCAGAAGGAGAGGTAGGATTTCTGTGAAAGCCAAATTAAATGTGAATAGGCTTTGATAGTTATTGAGAAGGCAGAATAATAAGAAAAGGCAAAAGTACGTCACAATATAATTAATTAAGTTACATATTTTGATTACCAAATTATGGAAGCGTGGAGCTGCCACCCAGGCAAAAGAAAAATAGAGCTGTATCACGTTATGACGTGAAATGTTTATTGTTCTAACATTATGCTTTTCATGTTTGTATAATATAATATCACGTTATTATAATATACATAATTGTCACGTTCGCACAATATTGTACGGACGTGATAATTATGTACATTTTTCGTACAATGTTGTTCAAACATGTTGTTCAAACATGATAGTATATTGTTAGAACGATAAACTTTTCACGTTATAACGTGATATACTTATATTTCTCTTTTGCCTGGGTGGCAGCTCTACGCTTCCGTTCCAAATACACGAGAATAAAGTTATATGGGAAAAGGCACCTGCTAGCTTGATGATGGAGGCTTCTTAGACTGGCCACCCGCCTTGGCTTCTTGTCGCCACTCCATGAAATAAAGGTCCGTTTCCTCCATGCCGGCTAATTATTCATCCTCATTAAAATCTCGTATATGTTCAGTTGGCAGAATTGAGAATTTTACATCTTCCAACCACTTAATTAACGCGAACATAATCGGCTTGTTTCTTCCCGTCTCCTGTATCCGGCCGTTCCTCTCGCTGTCAAATTTCGCGCCTCAGAGACGTCGTTATTTTTCAAAAAAAAAAAAAAGAAGAAAGAAAGAAACAGCAACAACTACTAAAGAGAGTTTTTGCACATTCATTGCACATTTGTGGGAATGTTTAAATATTTAATTTTTATTAATTACTTTTCATTATATCTTTATTTTTTAAACCACCGTGGCAATGCGCATGCGCATACACTCCTGCACGCAAAGGGCTTTGGAGTTGACGTAATGTCGCAATGCATTGTGGGAGCGCAGCACCATCTTGGCAGGTCACGAATCAAAACAAGATTGCTACGAACCATTCTGAAACGTAGCTCAAAAGAAAATGACGGTATAGAGACAGATTCTGTCCAGATGCAAAGAGACGGTACTTGATTGTTGAAATGTGTGAAATATAGCCGTGGAGTAGAAACCCTGAAGACCAAACCGCTATTGACTTAGCATGATCTACTCTCATACCTTGTCTGTGGAGTCAGAGCATACACGGCGCACCAATTTCGCAATTATAAATCTCTGGAGGCGCACATCCAATTCACCAAGGACTGGGTACAAGATTTGGCTATTTTTAAGCCTCCACGTTGTGAGTACGGCGTCATTCAAGCAAAGGTAAGTCAGCTTGAGTACTGCGAGTAAAATGCGTTTGATTCCCCCCAGCATTCAAATTAGTGCTAGTAAAAATTCATTCGTGAGGGGGAAATTACAGTGAGAACATGTAGAGGCTCTGTTAGAGGGATAACATAGTGAGTTCAGTGCATTGATGTGACATTGTCCTGAAGGATTTAGTTATTCTTTATGGTTAAAGAAATTGCCCTAATTAATTCATATTTATTATAAATAATCCTAATTACACATCTTGCACACAAGAATTTCACTCACATGTGCTGTACCAATGTACCTGCACATGTGATGTGACAATAAAAAGTGATTTGATTTGTGATTTGATTTGACTTGCTTCCTTGTTTGTGTCCTGTGTCACTAAAAATACATTCATTACATACTTTAGGTTCATTTTTTGCTGATAGGTTTCTAAAAAGAAACATGCAGATTTAGAATATAACATGCAGCGTTCTATAGATGGATACATAAAAACACTTTATTTGTTACATTTATGATAAATGGATTTGAAAGTAAATAAAACACATTTGTGTCGGACTTGGCTTATTAAAGTTCTTGTCTTTAAATGAACTTTGTCTGTGTGTGTTTTAGGTCCTGCACTCTTAAAGACTGAATTGCAGCATTGCAGCCACAGGTCATTGTGAGCATCACAGGGAAGGTTGAAGCCGCCCACTGCAGCTGTATGACTAGAGTCGTGGAGACTTGCAGCCATGTCACTGCTCTTCTGTTTAATGTAGAAGCAACAGTGAGGATCTGTGGCACAAGGACTGTTACAGATGAACCTGCATACTGGGTTTTGCTGGGTAATATGACCAAGATACAGCCAGAGGTTGGCCATAAGATAGACTTCTCCTCTTCAGCTGCCCAAAAAAAAGGTTCTTGATCAAAACATAAACAGACCATTCGTTGTGACAGGTAAAAGAAGCCATCCTCAAAAAAGAAAAGTTCCACCTGCTACTGTGGAGGAGTTGGATCAACTGATGGGACAATATTTTTCCAAGCATAGTTCTGTTCTGAATAACCCATAATGTTTTAATTTAGGGGTCCATGTAAATACTTTGCATTTACTGAATATGTACTTACTAAATACCACTGTTCAAAAGTTGAATAAAGAAACAAAGAAATGTTTGCCTATTTTTAATTAAAAGCACTTTGTCGAACATCACATCAGTTACAATGTAGAAAAAATGTTATGTATAGTTTACAAATGACAAAATGTTCACATAAAATCATGACAGCATTTGTATAATATCACCCACTACTAGCATTCTGTAATTTACTGTCTCTTTTGAAAACTTATCACTACATAAACAGCACAAGACTTAAAAGTATTTAACAAGAGCATTTTTCCCTGGTTTTACTACCACACTGGGGCACATGTTCACCAAAACGCAGCAAACCTTTGCCATCTTATCCAGGAAGGTCACCTTTTTACCCTCACATGGAAGAAGTAATCTGATTGGCATGGTGGCATGTAGCATGTAGTTTGAAGCAGGGATTTCGTAGTGCCCCATGTGTAGTGTTGGAACCCAGTCAGGATTTGTTTCATTCATTTCATAGGCTGGTTTGTTGCAATAATGCCAAATAATTAGCAACTCTATAAATAGAAGGTAGTTCTGCATGTTTGTTCTAAGTTTGTGCAATTGAAAATAAAATTAACAGGCTATAAATAATAATATGAACTTATTTAGAACTTACCTGAATGAAAATACTGGAGCACACCAACAGATATCTGTGGCTGGTAGAGAACTGAATATCAGCTCGTCTCGCAGCTGCTATCCAGGCTAGACGCCTTCTTTTGGTAACATCCAACACATAAGCTCCCTCATGATGTTTCCAGGTGAGGAAACAATGAAAAGAGAGCCTGTTTTCAAGCTTATTCCTTTGTCGGTAGTGCAATCTAACATTACAACCGACCACACAGCAAGCATTTGTTTGGCCTGCTAATATGGTGCCTTGACCAAAAATCGTGGCTACGCCCCATCCCGTAAGATCACGCTCCAGAGCCCTATTAACGTACGGATCTAGAAAGAAGACGCTGCATTTTTAACTCTGAGGGAGATGGAGAATGAGCCTATTTCCAAAACAGTGGAGTGTGTTCCTTTAAATACTAAATTGTATATATTGTCAAAAACTAAAGTGTACATAGCAGTTGTTGTATCTTGTTTACTGTATCACTGACAGATAATTTCAAAGTCAATGAACGCTACATTATAGTGAGATATTGTGTAATGTGAAATACTGTAAGCAAATGAATAAACAACCTAATTCGTGATAGACCTTTGACTCTGTTTTGTTTGAATCCAACTGTTTTTTGCAGATGTGCATAAAACATGTTACTTTTAGTATTGTTATCATTATCATCATTATTGCACTAAATATATTTTAAATAAAGGATACTTTGATATACATTCTACTGTAAGGTTGGAAATGTATTTTCTTCACCCTAAAATATGTTTTGAAATGTATTTTGGTTTGAAAGAAATACATTTTCAATTTCAAAAATATATTTTTTTGGAGCATCACAAATACAAAATATATTTACCATATATTTGAAATATATTTTGGCCAGGAAAAATGTATTTTTTTACCGTATGGGGTGACTCTGTCGCAAATTCACTACTATTCTTTCCTTTGTCCAGTTTTGACAACTGAAACCAGGGATACCCCACAAGAGCTCCAGCTTCAAGGTGGTTTGCCTCAGTTCTCTAGTGATCACAAGTTGGCCCTTCACAACTTATTTGATCATTTCTCTTGCATTCGCAACTGCAAGTTGCATCCGCAAGTTGTGGATGATTACTACACCTTTCTAATGTGACGTTGCTGTCCCTCCCGCTCTGTTCCTGTGCTACTGCGAGTGTAACTACCGCCCCTCCCCCCTCATCCCAGCCCAGAGCACAAGGCTCAGGTGTGGAGTAAAGCTGAAAAAAGTGCGAGAGAGAGAGGGTGAGTGAAGGAAAAAAAAAAAAAACAATCGACGGCTTGCGATAAGGAGCTGGCTCGCGTCGTTCACGTCAAAGATCTGGCTCTAAGAGCCATTTCGTTTGCATCACTAGTTCTTTGTAAAACCATGATTAAAATATATCAAACCGTTCAGAGTAAAACACAATAAAACCAGGAGTCAGTCAAGCCCAGTGCGTAAACGTTTGTAAAATGACAACAAGGCTACAACAAGACTGCAGCAATGTGGAACAATCCTGTAACAAAACAGAGGGAAGCAGTCATCAAGGTCCACCCTACACAGATGCCACATTATAACAAATGCAAGAGTCCCACGTACTACTCTCTAAAGGGCAATACTGAAATGAGCAGCTTTCCTGAAGAAATCAAACCGCTCTGCAGTGCTTAGCCCCCTAACGCTATCGGCCACCTTGGATGGGAAAAGAATGCCAAATGTCTCGGTTTGGTAGCGAAGCACAGCTGTTTCTTGTAAGGTTCTAATTATCAGCTGGGAAGTTGTGGATGTAAGTGCTGCATTTGTGGACATCATGTAAAAGCCTACCCAAAATCTACTTCACTACAGAAAGAACAAACTTGAGAAAAATTTAGTGAACTATATCAAGGCCATGGTGTTAGCATTTTCTTAGCAGATCAGATTATTCTGATAACACTGGAGTGCAGAGAGAACAGAAACAGTCTGACTAAGTTTTACACATTACAGTGTCTGTCGCTTGTCCATAGAATTTTTGCTGGAGAGAAACATTCAAAATTCCTGCACACTGAGAACACTTTACAGAAGTCTGTATTTTCAGTTTATTTTGGGGGAATCATATACATCACAACTGTGCTATTCAATCGAACTAAAATACAACTTTTTAAATGTTGTATTGATAATTTGTTTTGAAAGTAAAGCGAATGCATTGCTAACAAAAAATGCAAATGTTCTAAGTTTTTCTAAGAATTTCCTGTTTCTTTCATAATTATATTCAGGGGGCAAATGCATTTCTTATAAACACGAGTGAAGTGTCCTGTATGAAATACACACCTTTGGTTTAATGTGATAAAAAATACCCCAACAATAAAGGTCACAAATATGTCACATCTTCACTTTGTTCTGGAGATTAGGAACATTCTGAGAAACCCCCAAATCGGAAAATGTAATCTAATCTATTCTGGGTGTCACTTTGCTGACACTAGCACTGTCTGGCACGACAGCAGTGCGTTCTTTTCTGTTCTCTGAGCTGAGACAGTAGGAGCCCGCTGCTGGCGCTCCACTCTTTGCATCCTGAGCATTATATGAGTGTAAATGTGCGTTAGTGTCTGCTTCAGTGTCATGAGTAGTGCAAGCCTGGCAATGTGTGTGTGTGTGTGTATGAATCTGTGTGGGTGGGTGTCTGTCTGTCTCAGACACCAACCACTGCAATAAAAGAATGCAAGCTCTGTAGAGTCTCTAGGGAGTTATACCTGTGTCTGTGAGAACTGTCATGTTTGTTTTTAATCTTTCTTCATGTTTTCTGTTCAAGGGCATGTTTGATGTATGATGGGCTTGATAGAGGATATGACTTGCACTTGACAGCCACCTCTCTGTATTAGAGGATTCATTTCAGCACCAATTTAAGAATATTCTACTTTTCTTCTGTTACCAAATATAAAATATGTGGGAGAGAGGATTTGCATATTTGTTCCGTGGCAACATGCAGACCTAGTTAAAGCAAGAAAATGCAATGTTCACTGTTTGCTGATTACCTGAAAAAGTGAACTAGAAAAAGAAAATCTTTGAGGGGCCAAGATTTTACCAAGTGATGATAAATTTCTGCAGAGTTGAAGCTTTTACTATGTTTTCTTATTTTTTTCCAGAGTTAGTGAGACAGGTTGACATCACCTATGAAACATCAGAGCTGAGAGCTAGTTAGTTTTTGCATTGAACAATGACTGAAAGTGGTGGGCTGGGGTTCCCACTTCTTTTTCCAAAGGTTGAGTGCTCTGTTACCAGCACCTACCCGCTCGGTAATTAAAATGTTTTATCTTACTTGGTTAATTGGTTCAAAGATGGAAGGTACCAAAGTTATTGTATCTGTCTGCATCATTTCTCTGAAAGACTGATTTCTTGAAGCTATGAGGTCAAATGTGAGTAATCGAATTATGATGAACAGTATTTCAGAATCAGAATCAGGATACTTTATTAATCCCTATGGAAATTATGTTGGTTACAGTTGATCCAGTACAGTAGCATTAACAAAAAACAAACTAGACTATTTATCAATACAATATGTTAAGATATGAGAAACAGCACAATATATACAAGTCACTAAGTGATAAATATTCAGGGTTCACGCATGTGATTATAAAAAAGTATCAAAATAGACAGCAACATTACAGATTAAGAAAGTGTGATCAAAAAGGATGTAATTATTGTAACTTTTACATTGTATTAGATAGAGGAATTGTACAGGGAGGAATGATTTCCTGTGCTGTTCAGTGGTGCTTTTTGGTAATCTCAGTCACTCACTGAAGTGCTCCTGTGGCTAGCCAGTATGTCATAGAGTGGGTGGGAGGTATTTTCCAACATTGTCTTTATCTTGTACAAGATTCGCCTCTCCGACACCACCTCAAGGGAGTCCAGTTCCATACCCACAACATTACTGGCACATTACTGGCCTTGCAGATCAGTTTATTGATTCTGTTGGCATCAGCAACCCTCAACCTGCTGCCCCAGCATGCAACAGTATAGAGGATAGCACTAGCCACAACAAACTCATAGAAAATCCAGAGTATTGTCCTACAGATGTTGAAGGATCTCAACTGACTCAGAAAATAGTGACGACTCTGGCCCTTCCTGTAAAGTGCAGTAGTGTTTTTAATCCAGACCAGTTTATTGTCTATGTATAGTCCAAGGTATTTGTAGTCATCCACAATGTCCACATTGACCCCGTGGTTTGGAACAGGGGTCAAGGGTTTCCTGGTCTTCCTGAAATACACAATCAATTCCTTGGTCTTTACCACGTTGAGCTGCAGATGATTCTGCTTGCACCACGTGACAAAGGAGTCAACCACAGCCCGGTACGATGCATCCAACCACTGCGGAGTCATCAGAAAACTTCTGATGATGGCAGATGGTCTCTATGCAGTGCCTGAAGTCTGTGGTATAGAGGGTGAAGAGGAAGGGGGAGAGGACAGTCCCTTGTGGTGCCCCTGTGTTGCTGATTACGTTGTCAGACACACAATGTGGAAGACGCCAATGTTGTGGCCTTCCTGTCATTTCATAAAACATTCTTTACAGTCAAGAATAATTAATAAGTTAACCCTTTAAAACTGGTCGGAGCGGGTATGCTCCGTTTTGCGTAACTATTTTTTCTCATCATCATATTTTTATTTACTTTTTCCTTTATAGAAAAATAAAACAAAACAAAAAAAAAGACAAAAACAACTACCACAACAACAACAGAGAGAAAAAAACAAAAACAAACAAACACAAGACTGAGACATGTAAACGAAAAACTAATACAGTTTATATAATTCAGTCTACCAGTCATTTACACATTTGTCCTGACAAACTCAACCTGCCATTGGAGTGGGGCTGCCGCTCTCACTAAGGTTCTCTTCAGATCATCAGGTAAGTAATCCAATAGCGGGCGCCATATATCCAAAAAATATCTTCATTGAGTGGATGCTTAAAGCATCCACACAAGTGCTTTAAGCATCCACACTATTGAGTTCCTGTTTCTCTTTATTCTTTATCCTACTTTATTATTGTGTGGATGCTTTAAGTCCTCTTGGGACTTCCGTACACTTTTTGGCACTTAACTACTTCCACAATTTTCAGCCGATTTTCACCGTTCAAATTTTAAAATATTCTGCTATTTCTGCTAATTCCTGCTATGTCTTTTGGTATTTTTCACTATTATACTTTTTAAAATATTAAGCTTAATTTGTCCCATTGAAATGAATGGGAAACTTCTACAATTCTGCTAAAATTTGCTTGTTTCTGAAACTTAACTACTTCCTCATATTTTCACGTAGAACAACCATTCAAACTTTAAAATGTTCTCAAATTATTGGGCTATTCAGGTATGATTCAGCTTTTTCAAATCTTTTACCGTTTTACCTTTATGCCTCTTAAAGTTTTGAGTTGCAAAATTGTGATTTTTCACAAAATACATGCGTTGTTGGGTGGATGCCGTAGGCATCCACACTATTGAGATCCTGTTTCTCTTTATTCTTTATCCTTTATTATTGTGTGGATGCTTTAAGCATCCACACTATTGAGTTCCTGTTTCTCTTTATTGTGTGGATGCTTTAAGCATCCACACTATTGAGTTCCTCTTGGGACTTCCGTACACTTTTTGGCACTTAACTACTTCCGCAATTTTCAGCCGATTTTCACCGTTCAAATTTTAAACTATTCTGCTATTTCTGCTAATGTGTGCTATGTCTTTTGGTATTTTTCACTATTATACTTTTTAAAATATTAAGCTTAATTTGTCCCATTGAAATGAATGGGAAACTTCTGCAATTCTGCTAAAATTTGCTTGTTTCTGAAACTTAACTACTTCCTCATATTTTCACGTAGAACAACCATTCAAACTTTAAAATGTTCTCAAATTATTGGGCTATTCAGGTATAAATCAGCTTTTTCAAATCTTTTACCGTTTTACTTTTATGCCTCTTAAAGTTTTCAGTTGCACAATTGTGATTTTTCACAAAATACATGCGTTGTTATGGTTGCTATGCACTTGGCTTCCAGTGTGCCACTGAAGGTTTTGCAGTCTTCTCTTCATGTCCGAACAACTTCTTGCTACTTGCTCAATTTTCACTCAACTTTCACAAATTATACATCAAAACGTAGGTATTTTTGCTGGCTTTCCGAAAATGTCACTATCATTGTTGTGAGATTTATAGAATTTTGGCAAATCTCCTCAGACCAACACAAAGTCGCAAAGCTCTCCATAGAAAGTCAATGGAGAGCTTGTTCAAAATCACCGCTTGATTTCTGTAATGAGAGGCATATTCGAATCGTCATATCTCCTTAACGAAGCAAAGTTAAGACATAAGGCTTGTCCCAGTATATCTTCAGACACTCCTGACGCTCACAATTCAAGAATTATTTTCTCACCTATTACTGTTCTGAGATGAGTTAGACTTGTTTGAGGGTAGGAAATTCGTCCTTCGCTCAGATTTCTTCAGATTTCAAACTCTGGAAATGAACCACTTTTTTCTCTCGTCATATCTTTTTAATGGATTTCCACAGAGACCTGAAAATTTCCATGATTGTTCACCAAAGCCTGCTGTCTCATACAGTGAAAGAATGATATCGATACTCCAAATACATTTAGAGTTAGAAAGCGTTGTTTGAGGGCAAGTCAAGGCAGTTTTTGCTTTGCTCTACTCAGTTATAGTATTTCTATATATTTCTGCCAGGTCCCCAGGCAGCCAATCCTCTGTGAGGACTGAGGCATTCAAATTTACATATCAGGGCCTGCACGGCTTCCCAGCCAGCCAATCATATCTGAGGGATGAGACATTCAAATTTACAAATCAGGGCCTGGACGGCTTCCCAGCCAGCCAATCATATATGTGGGCTGAGGCATTCAAATTTGCATATTGGGGCCTTTGTGGCTTCTAAGCCAACAAGTCATCGATGTCATATATCTCTAAAAATTCATATTTTAATGATAAATTGTCAACACTTGACGATTCCCCCATCTCTTCTGAACAAAACGGTGTAAGAATGACCGTTCTGGCCAATACAGTTAGGAAATTATGGTCATTTGTTTGAGGGGAATCCCCACTATGAGAAATAGGTCGTGTCCAAATTCATGGGCTGCATCCTCCTGAGGCCGCATTTGTAGATCGATTATTTCACAGCGACGCGCCAAAGGCTGTCCAAATTCGTAGACTCCTCCGAATGCAGCCGACAAATGCGTCCTCCTTTTCCCCGAATTTGAAGGATGGGTCGGGTGTGTCCTTCGTGGCCTACCATATCCCAGAATTCATAGCGCGGCCCAGCCAAACTCCAGTTTCCAACAATGGTGGCTGCTACTAAGTTTTAAAATTACTCATACTAATCTTTCTGGGTCACAAAAGAAACTTTTAATATATTTTCAGGCGAGAAAGTAGCTGTGTAAACATCAAATATCTGCTCGGTTTATCAAGATATCGCATATTTGCAAAAGTGCTTCGATGTTTTCGGAGACGTCTGCTACCCACCAGCTCGATAGCTAGCCGGGAGCTCGAGGGTTACTGATGCGGCCGAGAACGGCACAACTCCCGGCACATCATTTTCAGATCACCGCGGACTTTCGCTGCTCGAGTTAAACGTAATATATAAGTCACTTAGACAACCTAAAAATGTTATTGTTGGGCTTTTTTTCAGTGTTTTGTTTGTTCGTGAGTAAATCGGTTTGGCTGAGATTAAAGTTATTGGATTAGATTAGATAAAATAAAACTTTATTAATCCCCCGGGTGGGTTCCTCCTTGGTTTTTACACAGCTGACTAAACGTGAAACAGAAAACTGATTAAACAGAAGTGTGAGACGGTCGAGAATTTACACCAGTGTCCTGTTATATTTTAGATAGCAAGGAGCAGACGGCTGAGTTTATTAAACTCCATCGAGACAGCGGTGACGCTAATCAGAAGGCTAGACCGTCCAATTTCATGGCCGTTTACTTCCGGCCTACCCGACCTTCTGAGGACCCGGCCCACGTAGACCACGAAGGCCGGGTCCTCAGGAGGATGCGGCCCATGAATTTGGACACGACCATAGACTACAAAAATCCTGTCTCTGTGCTGCGTGTGTGCACCTGTTTTGGCGGGAAAAAGTACACAGCCTCTGTGAATTCAAATTTAGCAGCTCCCAGGCTGCTTGACTGAAAACATGCTTCTCTCTCCATGTGTGTGTGTGTGTGTGTGCGTGAGAGAGAGAGAGAGACCCTCTTTAGGACAGCATCTCATTGTTGGAAAAAATTATAATATATTCAGACTGGTTGACTGGCATAGACCCTCCGTGTGTGTCTCTCTCTGTGCATTTGTGTATACATATTTGATTTTGTGTGTATCTGTTGGCTGTTCCTTCTTGTTTTTTAAATTTATTTTTATTTCTTTATTTTTTTTCACAGGTGAACAACAATTAGTTTTGAGGGAACTTAACCATGTTCCGTTTTTTTTTTTTTCAGCTTGTCATCTTGCTTTTCCAGTATTTTCTCTTAAGTTATAACTATTCTGCTCAATCATAGTATTTGTTCTAAATCATTGTTATTATGCTATATTGTAGTATTTCTGCTAAATCATACTATTTCTACTATATTATATTTTTCTTTCTAAATATAGCATTTCTGCTATATAATTGTATTTCGGCTATGTTATAATATTTGTGCTAAACCAGAGTATTTGTGCTGAAACATAGTATTTCTGCCAAATGATAGTATTTCTGTCAAATCATAGTATTTGTGCTAAAACATAGTCTTAATTTAAAATTACAATATTCATAGTTCATCACAGTGTCTCTGGTAAATCACAGTATTTTTGCTATGTTGTACTATTTTTCTAAATCATAGTGTTTCTGTAATGCTTAAGTATTTTTGGCTAAATATATTCTTTCTGTTATCTTATACTATTTCTCCTAAATTCTTGTATTTTTGTACGTTTTGCATACAGCTTCAGCTTTAAAGCATCCACACTGCATTTTCGCAGGAAATGCAAATTTTTCTAGTTGTGTGGATGCTTTAAGCATCCACACTATTGAGTTCCTGTTTCTCTTTATTCTTTATACTTTATTGTGTGGATGCTTTAAGCATCCACACTATTGAGTTCCTGTTTCTCTTTATTCTTTATACTTTATTCTAGTTGCTTCCGTACACTTTTTGGCACTTAACTACTTCCACAATTTTCAGCCGATTTTCACCGTTCAAATTTTAAACTATTCTGCTTCTTCTGCTAATGTGCGCTATGACTTTTGGTATTTTTAACTATTATACTTTTTAAAATATTAAGCTTTTTTCCTTTAATTTGTCCCATTGAAATGAATGGGAAACTTCAGCAATTCTGCTAAAATTTGCTTGTTTTTGAAACTTAACTACTTCCTCATATTTTCACCTAGAACAACCATTCAAATTTTAAAATGTTCACAAATTATTGGGCTATTCAGGTATGATTCAGCTTTTTCAAATCTTCTACTGTTTTACTTTTATGCCTCTTAAAGTTTTGAGTTGCAAAATTGTGATTTTTCACAAAATACATGTGTTGTTATGGTTGCTATGCTCTTGGCTTCCAGTGTGCCACTGAAGGTTTTGCAATTTTCACTTCATGTCCGAACAACTTCCTGCTACTTGCTCAATTTTCACTCAACTTCCACAAATTATACATCAAAACGTAGGTATTTTTGCTGGCTTTCAGAAAATGTCACCATCATTGTTGTGGGATTTATAGAATTTTTGCAAATCTCCTCAGACTAACACAAGGTCAGAAAACTCTCCATATAAAGTGAATGGAGAGCTTGTTCAAAATCACCGCTGGATTTCTGTAATGAGAGGCATATTCGAATCGTCATATCTCCTTAACGAAGCAAAGTTAAGACATGAGGCTTGTCCCCGAATATCTTCAGACACCCCTGACGCTCACAATTCAAGAATTTCTTTCTCACCTATTACCGTTCTGAAATGAGTTGGACTTGTTTGAGGGTAGGAAATTCGTCCTTCGCTCAGATTTCTTCAGATTTCAAACTGTGGAAATGAACCACTTTTTTCTCTCGTCATAACTTTTTGTTGGATTTCCACAGAGACCTGAAAATTTCCATGATTGTTCACCAAAGCCTGCTGTCTCTTACGGTGAAAGAATGATATCGATACTCCAAATAGATTTCGAGTTAGAAAGCGTTGTTTGAGGGCAAGTCAAGGCAGTTTTTGCTTCGCTCTACTCAGTTATGGTGCATTACAAGTCAAATATCTTTAATAATTCATATTTTAATGATAAATTGTAAACACTGGAAGATTCCCCCATCTCTTCTGAACAAAACGGTGTAAGAATGACCGCTCTAGCCCCTACGGTTTGGAAATTATGGTCATTTGTTTGAGGGGAGTCCTCACTATGAGAAATAGGCTGCAATAATCCTGTGCCTCTCTGTGCTGCGTGTGTAAAAAGAGGCACATGTTTTGGCGGGAAAAAGTACACAGGCTCTCTGATTGGTGGATTCAAATTCAGCAGCTCCCAGGCTGACCTAGAAACTTACTTCTCTCTCCCTGTGCATTTTTTTGCTGATTTTTTCATTTAACAAGTATATTTGAGGGACCCTCAGCATGTTCAGCATTTTTTCAGCTGTCCATTTTGCTTTTCCAATTTTTCTGTTTAACTTATTACTATTGTGCTAAATAATACTATTTCTGCTATTTTATAAGATTTGTGCCTAATATAGTATTTCTGCTAAATTACAATATTTCTGCTTTTTATACTATTTGTGCTAAAACATAGTATTTCTACTAAATGTAGTATTTATGCTTAATCATACTATTTCTGCTTTTTATGGGATTTGTGCCTAATATAGTATTTCTGCTTTTTATAGGATTTTTGCTCAAACATAGTATTTCTACTAAATGTAGTGTTTATGCTTAATCATCCTATTTCTGCTTTTTATAGGATTTGTGCTTAATATAGTATTTATGCTAAATTATAGTATTTCTGCTTTTTATAGTATTTGTGCTAAAACATAGTATTTCTACTAAATGTAGTATTTATGCTTAATAATAGTATTTCTATATATTTCTGCCAGGTCCCCAGGCAGCCAATCCTCTGTGAGGACTGAGAAATTCAAATTTTCAAATCAGGGCCTGCATGGCTTCCCAGCCAATCATATATGTGTCCTGAGGCATTCAAATTTGCATATTGGGGCCTTCATGGCTTCTAAGCCAGCCAATCATATCTGAGGGCTGAGGAATTCAAATCCACAAATCAGGGCCTGCACAGCTTCCCAGCCAGCCAATCATGTATGTGGGCTCCAGGTATTCAAATTTGCATATTGGGGAATTCGTGGCTTCTAAGTCAACAAGTCATCCATGTCATATATCTCTAAAAATTCATATTTTAATGATAAATTGTCAACACTTGAAGATTCCCCCATCTCTTCTGAACAAAACGGTGTAAGAATGACCGCTCTAGCCCCTATGGTTAGGAAATTATGGTCATTTGTTTGAGGGGAATCCTCACTATGTGAAATAAACTGAAAGAAGCAGGTCTATGTCTCTGTGCTGCGTGTGTAAAAAGATGCACCTGTTTTGGCGGGAAAACGTAAACAGCCTCTCTGATTGGTGGATTCAAATTCAGCAGCTCCCAGGCTGACCTAGAAACTTAGTCCTCTCTCCCTGTGTGTGTGTGTGTGTGTGTGTGTGTGTGTGTGTGTGTGTGTGTGTGTGTGTGTGTGTGTGTGTTTAGTGGGAGAGAGAGGACCCTGCCCTTATTTGACAGCATGTCATTGTAGGATTTAAATTGAACATAGTTAGACTGGTTGACTGGATTAGAGCCTGTGTTTGTGTGTCCCTCTGTGCATTTGTGTTTCAATAAGTTATTACTATTCTGCTAAATCATAGTATTTCTGGTACTTTTCGGTACTTGTGCTAAATACAGTATTTCTGCTAAATCATGCTATTTCTGCTTTTCATAGGATTTATGCCTAATATAGTATTTCTGCTAAATTATAGTATTTCTGCTTTTTATAGGATTTGTGCCTAACATAGTATTTCTGCTAAATTATAGTATTTCTGCTTTTTATAGGATTTGTGCCTAACATAGTATTTCTGCTAAATTATAGTTTTTCTGCTTTTTATACTATTTGTTCTAAATTATAGTATTTCTGCTTTTTATAGGATTTGTGCTTAATATAGTATTTCTGCTAAATTATAGTTTTTCTTCTTTTTATAGTATTTGTGCTAAAACATAGTATTTCTACTAAATGTAGTATTTATGCTTAATAATAGTATTTCTATATATTTCTGCCAGGTCCCCAGGCAGCCAATCCTCTGTGAGGACTGAGACATTCAAATTTTCAAATCAGGGCCTGCACAGTTTCCCAGCCAATCAAATAAGTGTCCTGAGGCATTCAAATTTGCATATTGGGGCCTTCGTGGCTTCTAAGCCAGCCAATCATATCTGAGGGCTGAGGAATTCAAATCCACAAATCAGGGCCTGCACGGCTTCCCAGCCAGCCAATCACATATGTGGTCTCAGGCATTCAAATTTGCATATTGGGGAATTCGTGGCTTCTAAGTCAACAAGTCATCCATGTCATATATCTCTAAAAATTCATATTTTAATATTAAATTGTCAACACTTGAAGATTCCCCCATCTCTTCTGAACAAAACGGTGTAAGAATGACCGTTCTAGCCCCTACGGTTAGGAAATTACGGTCATTTGTTTGAGGGGAGTCGTCACTATGAGAAATAGACTGCAAAAATCCTGTGTCTCTCTGTGCTGCTGCGTGTGTAAACAGATGCACCTGTTTTGGTGGGGAAAAGTGCACAGCCTCTCTGATTGGTGGATTCAAATTCACCAGCTCCCAGGCTGACCTAGAAACTTACTTCTCTCTCCCTGTGTGTGTGTGTGTGTGTGTGTGTGTGTGTGTGTGTGTGTGTGTGTGTGTGTGACAGAGAGAGAGAGAGAGAGAGAGAGAGAGAGAGAAAGGCTTTTAATGGGATGATCTCATTCTAAGATTTAAATTCAATATATTTAGACTGGTTGACTGAATTGGATCTTGTGTGTGGGTCTCTCTCTGCATGTGTGTTTCCTTATGTGTACATATTTGTGATTGTGTGGCTGTAATAAATTTTTTTGCAGATTTTTGTCATTTAACAAGTATATTTGAGGGACCCTCAGCATGTTCAGCATTTTTTCAGCTGTCCATTTTGCTTTTCCAATTTTTCTGTTTAACTTATTACTATTGTGCTAAATCATACTATTTCTGCTATTTTATAAGATTTGTGCTTAATATACTATTTCTGCTTTTATAGGATTTGTGCTTAATATAGTATTTCTGCTAAATGTAGTATTTATGCTTAATCATACTATTTCAGCTTTTCATAGTATTTGTGCTTAATATAGTATTTCTGCTAAATTTAGTATTTCTGATTAATTATAGTTTTTCTACTAAATCATAGTACAGTATTTCTGCTTTTTATGGGATTTGTGCTAAAACAAAGTATTTCTACTAAATGTAGTATTTGTGCTTAATCATACCATTTCTGCTTTTTATAGGATTTGTGCTTAATATGGTATTTCTGCTAAATTATAGTATTTCTGCCAAATTATAATATTTGTGCTAAAACATAGTCTCAATTTAAAATTACAATATTCATAGTTCATCACAGTGTCTCTGGTAAATCACAATATTTCTGCTCTGTTGTACTATTTTTCTAAATCATAGTGTTTCTGTAATGTTTAAGTATTTTTGGCTAAATATATTCTTTCTGTTATCTTATACTATTTCTCCTAAATTCTTGTATTTTTGAGAAGTTATCATGTTTCTGGTAAGTTACAATATTTCTGCTAAATTCTGCTATGCTATTGTATTTCTGCCAAGTATTATGTTTCCTCTAAGATATTGCAGTTCTGCTAAGTTATTCCATTTTAGCAAACTTCTTTTGCTTCTGCAAAGTTTTTACAATTTCTGCAACTTTTCAGCTTTTTCAGCTACTTTTTGCATACAGCTTCAGCTTTAAGCATCCACACTGCATTTTCGCAGGAAATGCAAATTTTTCTAGTTATTATTCCAGTTGCTTCCGTACACTTTTTGGCACTTAACTACTTCCACAATTTTCAGCCGATTTTCACCGTTCAAATTTTAAACTATTCTGCTATTTTTGCTCTTTCTTGCTATGATTTTTGCTATTTTTAACTATTATACTTTTTAAAATATTAAGCTTTTTTCCTTTAATTTGTCCCATTGAAATGAATGGGAAACTTCTGCAATTCTGCTAAAATTTGCTTGTTTTTGAAACTTAACTACTTCCTCATATTTTCACCTAGAACAACCATTCAAACTTTAAAATGTTCATAAATTATTGGGCTATTCAGGTATGATTCAGCTTTTTGAAATCTTTTACTGTTTTACTTTTATGCCTCTTAAAGTTTTGAGTTGCAAAATTGTGATTTTTCACAAAATACATGCGTTGTTATGGTTGCTATGCTCTTGGCTTCCAGTGTGCCACTGAAGGTTTTGCAATTTTCACTTCATGTCCGAACAACTTCTTGCTACTTGCTCAATTTTCACTCAACTTCCACAAATTATACATCAAAACGTAGGTATTTTTGCTGGCTTTCAGAAAATGTCACTATCATTGTTGTGGGATTTATAGAATTTTTGCAAATCTCTTCAGACTAACACAATGTCAGAAAACTCTCCATATAAAGTGAATGGAGAGCTTGTTCAAAATCATCGCTGCATTTCTGTAATGAGAGGCATATTCGAATCGTCATATCTCCTTAACGAAGCGACTTTAAGACATGAGGCTTGTCCCCGAATATCTTCAGACACTCCTGACGCTCACAATTCAAGAATTTCTTTCTCACCTATTACCGTTCTGAAATGAGTTGGACTTGTTTGAGGGTAGGAAATTTGTCCTTCGCTCAGATTTCTTCAGATTTCAAACTGTGGAAATGAACCACTTTTTTCTCTCGTCATAACTTTTTGTTGGATTTCCACAGAGACCTGAAAATTTCTCTGACTGTTCACCAAAGCCTGCTGTCTCTTACGGTGAAAGAATGATATCGATACTCCAAATAGATTTAGAGTTAGAAAGCGTTGTTTGAGGGCAAGTCAAGGCAGTTTTTGCTTCGCTCTGCTCAGTTATGGTGCATTAGAAGTCTAATATCTTTAATAATTCATATTTTAATGATAAATTGTTAACACTGGAAGATTCCCCCATCTCTTCTGAACAAAACGGTGTAAGAATGACCGCTCTAGCCCCTACGGTTAGGAAATTATGGTCATTTGTTTGAGGGAAGTCCTCACTATGAGAAATAGGCTGCAATAATCCTGTGCCTCTCTGTCCTGCGTGTGTAAAAAGATGCACCTGTTTTGGCGGGAAAACGTAAACAGCCACTCTGATTGGTGGATTTAAATTCGGCAGCTCTCTCCCTCTGTGTCTGTCTGTGTCTGTCTGTGTGTGTGTGTGTGTGTGTGTGTGTGTGTGTGTGTGTGTGTGTGTGTGTGTGTGTGTGTGTTTAGTGGGAGAGAGAGGACCCTGCCCTTATTTGGCAGCATGTCATTGTAGGATTTAAATTGAATATAGTTAGACTGGTTGACTGGATTAGAGCCTGTGTTTGTGTGTCCCTCTGTGCATTTGTGTTTCAATATGCCTTCATATTTGTAATTTTGTAAGTTATTACTATTCTGCTAAATGATACTATTTCTGCTTTTCATAAGATTTGTGCCTAATATAGTATTTCTGCTAAATTATAGTATTTATTATTTTTATAGGATTTGTGCCAAACATAGTATTTCTGTTAAATTATAGTATTTCTGCTTTTTATACTATTTGTGCCTAATATAGTATTTCTGCTTTTTATAGGATTTGTACCTAATATAGTATTTCTGCTTTTTATAGGATTTGTGCTTAATATAGTATTTCTGCTAAATTATAGTATTTCTGCTTTTTATAGTATTTCTGCTAAAACATAGTATTTCTACTAAATGTAGTATTTATGCTTAATCATAGTATTTCTATATATTTCTGCCAGGTCCCCAGGCAGCCAATCCTCTGTGAGGACTTAGACATTCAAATTTTCAAATCAGGGCCTGCACGGTTTCCCAGCCAATCATATATGTGTCCTGAGGCATTCAAATTTGCATATTGGGGCCTTCATGGCTTCTAAGCCAGCCAATCATATCTGAGGGCTGAGGAATTCAAATCCACAAATCAGGGCCTGCACAGCTTCCCAGCCAGCCAATCATGTATGTGGGCTCCAGGTATTCAAATTTGCATATTGGGGAATTCGTGGCTTCTAAGTCAACAAGTCATCCATGTCATATATCTCTAAAAATTCATATTTTAATGATAAATTGTCAACACTTGAAGATTCCCCCATCTCTTCTGAACAAAACGGTGTAAGAATGACCGCTCTAGCCCCTATGGTTAGGAAATTATGGTCATTTGTTTGAGGGGAGTCCTCACTATGAGAAATAGGCTGCAATAATCCTGTGCCTCTCTGTGCGGCGTGTGTAAAAAGAGGCACATGTTTTGGCGGGAAAAAGTACACAGGCTCTCTGATTGGTGGATTCAAATTCGGCAGCTCCCAGGCTGACCTAGAAACTCACTTCTCTCTCCCTGTGCATTTTTTTGCTGATTTTTTCATTTAACAAGTATATTTGAGGGACCCTCAGCATGTTCAGCATTTTTTCAGCTGTCCATTTTGCTTTTCCAATTTTTCTGTTTAACTTATTACTATTGTGCTAAATCATACTGTTTCTGCTATTTTATAAGATTTGTGCTTAATATAGTATTTCTGCTTTTAATAGGATTTGTGCTTAATATAGTATTTCTGCTTTTTATAGAATTTGTGCTTAATATAGTATTTCTGCTTTTTATAGAATTTGTGCTTAATATAGTATTTCTGCTTTTTATAGGATTTGTGCTTAATATAGTATTTCTGCTTTTTATATGATTTGTGCTTAATATAGTATTTCTGCTAAATTATAGTATTTCTGCTTTTTATAGGATTTGTGCTAAAACATAGTATTTCTACTAAATGTAGTATTTATGCTTAATAATAGTATTTCTATATATTTCTGCCAGGTCCCCAGGCAGCCAATCCTCTGTGAGGACTTAGACATTCAAATTTTCAAATCAGGTCCTGCACGGTTTCCCAGCCAATCATATATGTGTCCTGAGGCATTCAAATTTGCATATTGGGGACTTCATGGCTTCTAAGCCAGCCAATCATATCTGAGGGCTGAGGAATTCAAATCCACAAATCAGGGCCTGCACGGCTTCCCAGCCAGCCAATCACATATGTGGTCTCAGGCATTCAAATTTGCATATTGGGGAATTCGTGGCTTCTAAGTCAACAAGTCATCCATGTCATATATCTCTAAAAATTCATATTTTAATATTAAATTGTCAACACTTGAAGATTCCCCCACCTCTTCTGAACAAAACGGTGTAAGAATGACCGTTCTAGCCCCTACGGTTAGGAAATTACGGTCATTTGTTTGAGGGAGTCGTCACTATGAGAAATAGACTGCAAAAATCCTGTGTCTCTCTGTGCTGCTGCGTGTGTAAACAGATGCACCTGTTTTGGTGGGGAAAAGTGCACAGGCTCTCTGATTGGTGGATTCAAATTCAGCAGTTCCCAGGCTGACCTAGAAACTTAGTCCTCTCTCCCTGTGTGTGTGTGTGTGTGTGTGTGTGTGTGTGTGTGTGTGTGTGTGTCTGTGACAGAGAGAGAGAGAGAGAGAGAGAGAGAGAGAGAGGCTTTTAATGGGATGATCTCATTCTAAGATTTAAATTCAATATATTTAGACTGGTTGACTGAATTGGATCTTGTGTGTGGGTCTCTATGTGCATGTGTGTTTCCTCATGTGTACATATTTGTGATTGTGTGGCTGTAATAATTTTTTTTGCAGATTTTTTCATTTAACAAGTATATTTGAGGGACCCTCAGCATGTTCAGCATTTTTTCAGCTGTCCATTTTGCTTTTCCAATTTTTCTGTTTAACTTATTACTATTGTGCTAAATCATAGCATTTCTGCTATTTTATAAGATTTGTGCTTAATATACTATTTCTGCTTTTCATAGTATTTGTGCTTAATATAGTATTTCTGCTAAATTTAGTATTTCTGATTAATTATAGTTTTTCTACTAAATCATAGTACAGTATTTCTGCTTTTTATGGGATTTGTGCTAAAACAAAGTATTTCTACTAAATGTAGTATTTATGCTTAATCATACCATTTCTGCTTTTTATAGGATTTGTGCTTAATATAGTATTTCTGCTAAATTATAGTATTTCTGCCAAATTATAATATTTGTGCTAAAACATAGTCTTAATTTAAAATTACAATATTCATAGTTCATCACAGTGTCTCTGGTAAATCACAATATTTCTGCTCTGTTGTACTATTTTTCTAAATCATAGTGTTTCTGTAATGTTTAAGTATTTTTGGCTAAATATATTCTTTCTGTTATCTTATACTATTTCTCCTAAATTCTTGTATTTTTGAGAAGTTATCATGTTTCTGGTAAGTTACAATATTTCTGCTAAATTCTGCTATGCTATTGTATTTCTGTCAAGTATTATGTTTCCTCTAAGATATTGCAGTTCTGCTAAGTTATTCCATTTTAGCAAACTTCTTTTGCTTCTGCAAAGTTTTTACAATTTCTGCAACTTTTCAGCTTTTTCAGCTACTTTTTGCATACAGCTTCAGCTTTAAGCATCCACACTGCATTTTCGCAGGAAATGCAAATTTTTCTAGTTCTTTATACTTTATTATTCCAGTTGCTTCCGTACACTTTTTGGCACTTAACTACTTCCACAATTTTCAGCCGATTTTCACCGTTCAAATTTTAAACTATTCTGCTATTTCTGCTAATGATCGCTATGACTTTTGCTATTTTTTGCTATTATACTTTTTAAAATATTCCACTTTTTTCCTTTAATTTGTCCCATTGAAATGAATGGGAAACTTCCAAAATTCTGCTAAATTTTGCTTGTTTTTGAAACTTAACTACTTCCTCATACTTTCACCTAGAACAACCATTCAAACTTTAAAATGTTCACAAATTATTGGGCTATTCATGTATGATTCAGCTTTTTCAAATCTTTTACCATTTTACTTTTATGCCTCTTAAAGTTTTGAGTTGCACAATTGTGATTTTTCACAAAATACATGCGTTGTTATGGTTGCTATGCTCTTGGCTTCCAGTGTGTCACTGAAGGTTTTGCAATTTTCACTTCATGTCCGAACAACTTCTTGCTACTTGCTCAATTTTCACTCAACTTCCACAAATTATACATCAAAACGTAGGTATTTTTGCTGGCTTTCAGAAAATGTCACTATCATTGTTGTGGGATTTATAGAATTTTGGCAAATCTCCTCAGACCAACACAAGGTCAGAAAACTCTCCATACAAAGTCAATGGAGAGCTTGTTCAAAATCATCGCTGGCTTTCTGTAATGAGAGGCATATTCGAATCGTCATATCTCCTTAACGAAGCAAAGTTAAGACATGAGGCTTGTCCCCGAATATCTTCAGACACCCCTGACGCTCACAATTCAAGAATTTCTTTCTCACCTATTACCGTTCTGAAATGAGTTGGACTTGTTTGAGGGTAGGAAATTCGTCCTTCGCTCAGATTTCTTCAGATTTCAAACTGTGGAAATGAACCACTTTTTTCTCTCGTCATAACTTTTTGTTGGATTTCCACAGAGACCTGAAAATTTCCATGATTGTTCACCAAAGCCTGCTGTCTCTTACGGTGAAAGAATGATATCGATACTCCAAATAGATTTCAAGTCACAAAGCGTTGTTTGAGGGCAAGTCAAGGCAGTTTTTGCTTCGCTCTACTCAGTTATGGTGCATTAGAAGTCAAATATCTTTAATAATTCATATTTTAATGATGAATTGTAAACACTGGAAGATTCCCCCATCTCTTCTGAACAAAACGGTGTAAGAATGACCGCTCTAGCCCCTACGGTTTGGAAATTATGGTCATTTGTTTGAGGGGAGTCCTCACTATGAGAAATAGGCTGCAATAATCCTGTGCCTCTCTGTGCTGCGTGTGTAAAAAGAGGCACATGTTTTGGCGGGAAAAAGTACACAGGCTCTCTGATTGGTGGATTCAAATTCAGCAGCTCCCAGGCTGACCTAGAAACTTACTTCTCTCTCCCTGTGCATTTTTTTGCTGATTTTTTCATTTAACAAGTATATTTGAGGGACCCTCAGCATGTTCAGCATTTTTTCAGCTGTCCATTTTGCTTTTCCAATTTTTCTGTTTAACTTATTACTATTGTGCTAAATCATACTGTTTCTGCTATTTTATAAGATTTGTGCTTAATATAGTATTTCTGCTTTTTATAGGATTTGTGCTTAATATAGTATTTCTGCTTTTTATAGAATTTGTGCTTAATATAGTATTTCTGCTTTTTATAGAATTTGTGCTTAATATGGTATTTCTGCTTTTTATAGGATTTGTGCTTAATATAGTATTTCTGCTAAATTATAGTATTTCTGCTTTTTATAGTATTTGTGCTAAAACATAGTATTTCTACTAAATGTAGTATTTATGCTTAATCATAGTATTTCTATATATTTCTGCCAGGTCCCCAGGCAGCCAATCCTCTGTGAGGACTGAGAAATTCAAATTTTCAAATCAGGGCCTGCACGGCTTCCCAGCCAATCATATATGTGTCCTGAGGCATTCAAATTTGCATATTGGGGCCTTCATGGCTTCTAAGCCAGCCAATCATATCTGAGGGCTGAGGAATTCAAATCCACAAATCAGGGCCTGCACAGCTTCCCAGCCAGCCAATCATGTATGTGGGCTCCAGGTATTCAAATTTGCATATTGGGGAATTCGTGGCTTCTAAGTCAACAAGTCATCCATGTCATATATCTCTAAAAATTCATATTTTAATGATAAATTGTCAACACTTGAAGATTCCCCCATCTCTTCTGAACAAAACGGTGTAAGAATGACCGCTCTAGCCCCTATGGTTAGGAAATTATGGTCATTTGTTTGAGGGGAATCCTCACTATGTGAAATAAACTGAAAGAAGCAGGTCTATGTCTCTGTGCTGCGTGTGTAAAACAGATGCACCTGTTTTGGCGGGAAAACGAAAACAGCCTCTCTGATTGGTGGATTCAAATTCAGCAGCTCCCAGGCTGACCTAGAAACTTAGTCCTCTCTCCCTGTGTGTGTGTGTATGTGTGTGTGTGTGTGTGTGTGTGTGTGTGTGTGTGTGTGTGTGTGTGTGTGTTTAGTGGGAGAGAGAGGACCCTGCCCTTATTTGACAGCATGTCATTGTAGGATTTAAATTGAACATAGTTAGACTGGTTGACTGGATTAGAGCCTGTGTTTGTGTGTCCCTCTGTGCATTTGTGTTTCAATAAGTTATTACTATTCTGCTAAATCATAGTGTTTCTGGTACTTTTCGGTACTTGTGCTAAATACAGTATTTCTGCTAAATCATAGTATTTCTGGTACTTTTCGGTACTTGTGCTAAATACAGTATTTCTGCTTTTCATAGGATTTATGCCTAATATAGTATTTCTGCTAAATTATAGTATTTCTGCTTTTTATAGGATTTGTGCCTAACATAGTATTTCTGCTAAATTATAGTATTTCTGCTTTTTATACTATTTGTTCTAAATTATAGTATTTCTGCTTTTTATAGGATTTGTGCTTAATATAGTATTTCTGCTAAATTATAGTTTTTCTTCTTTTTATAGTATTTGTGCTAAAACATAGTATTTCTACTAAATGTAGTATTTATGCTTAATAATAGTATTTCTATATATTTCTGCCAGGTCCCCAGGCAGCCAATCCTCTGTGAGGACTGAGACATTCAAATTTTCAAATCAGGGCCTGCACAGTTTCCCAGCCAATCAAATAAGTGTCCTGAGGCATTCAAATTTGCATATTGGGGCCTTCGTGGCTTCTAAGCCAGCCAATCATATCTGAGGGCTGAGGAATTCAAATCCACAAATCAGGGCCTGCACGGCTTCCCAGCCAGCCAATCACATATGTGGTCTCAGGCATTCAAATTTGCATATTGGGGAATTCGTGGCTTCTAAGTCAACAAGTCATCCATGTCATATATCTCTAAAAATTCATATTTTAATATTAAATTATCAACACTTGAAGATTCCCCCATCTCTTCTGAACAAAACGGTGTAAGAATGACCGTTCTAGCCCCTACGGTTAGGAAATTACGGTCATTTGTTTGAGGGGAGTCGTCACTATGAGAAATAGACTGCAAAAATCCTGTGTCTCTCTGTGCTGCTGCGTGTGTAAACAGATGCACCTGTTTTGGTGGGGAAAAGTGCACAGCCTCTCTGATTGGTGGATTCAAATTCACCAGCTCCCAGGCTGACCTAGAAACTTACTTCTCTCTCCCTGTGTGTGTGTGTGTGTGTGTGTGTGTGTGTGTGTGTGTGTGTGTGTGTGTGTGTGTGTGTGTGTGTGTGTGTGACAGAGAGAGAGAGAGAGAGAGAGAGAGAGAAAGGCTTTTAATGGGATGATCTCATTCTAAGATTTAAATTCAATATATTTAGACTGGTTGACTGAATTGGATCTTGTGTGTGGGTCTCTCTGTGCATGTGTGTTTCCTCATGTGTACATATTTGTGATTGTGTGGCTGTAATAATTTTTTTTGCAGATTTTTGTCATTTAACAAGTATATTTGAGGGACCCTCAGCATGTTCAGCATTTTTTCAGCTGTCCATTTTGCTTTTCCAATTTTTCTGTTTAACTTATTACTATTGTGCTAAATCATACTGTTTCTGCTATTTTATAAGATTTGTGCTTAATATACTATTTCTGCTTTTATAGGATTTGTGCTTAATATAGTATTTCTGCTAAATGTAGTATTTATGCTTAATCATACTATTTCTGCTTTTCATAGTATTTGTGCTTAATATAGTATTTCTGCTAAATTTAGTATTTCTGATTAATTATAGTTTTTCTACTAAATCATAGTACAGTATTTCTGCTTTTTATGGGATTTGTGCTAAAACAAAGTATTTCTACTAAATGTAGTATTTGTGCTTAATCATACCATTTCTGCTTTTTATAGGATTTGTGCTTAATATAGTATTTCTGCTAAATTATAGTATTTCTGCCAAATTATAATATTTGTGCTAAAACATAGTCTCAATTTAAAATTACAATATTCATAGTTCATCACAGTGTCTCTGGTAAATCACAATATTTCTGCTCTGTTGTACTATTTTTCTAAATCATAGTGTTTCTGTAATGTTTAAGTATTTTTGGCTAAATATATTCTTTCTGTTATCTTATACTATTTCTCCTAAATTCTTGTATTTTTGAGAAGTTATCATGTTTCTGGTAAGTTACAATATTTCTGCTAAATTCTGCTATGCTATTGTATTTCTGCCAAGTATTATGTTTCCTCTAAGATATTGCAGTTCTGCTAAGTTATTCCATTTTAGCAAACTTCTTTTGCTTCTGCAAAGTTTTTACAATTTCTGCAACTTTTCAGCTTTTTCAGCTACTTTTTGCATACAGCTTCAGCTTTAAGCATCCACACTGCATTTTCGCAGGAAATGCAAATTTTTCTAGTTCTACTTTATTATTCCAGTTGCTTCCGTACACTTTTTGGCACTTAACTACTTCCACAATTTTCAGCCGATTTTCACCGTTCAAATTTTAAACTATTCTGCTATTTCTGCTAATGATCGCTATGACTTTTGCTATTTTTTGCTATTATACTTTTTAAAATATTCCACTTTTTTCCTTTAATTTGTCCCATTGAAATGAATGGGAAACTTCCAAAATTCTGCTAAATTTTGCTTGTTTTTGAAACTTAACTACTTCCTCATACTTTCACCTAGAACAACCATTCAAACTTTAAAATGTTCACAAATTATTGGGCTATTCATGTATGATTCAGCTTTTTCAAATCTTTTACCATTTTACTTTTATGCCTCTTAAAGTTTTGAGTTGCACAATTGTGATTTTTCACAAAATACATGCGTTGTTATGGTTGCTATGCTCTTGGCTTCCAGTGTGTCACTGAAGGTTTTGCAATTTTCACTTCATGTCCGAACAACTTCTTGCTACTTGCTCAATTTTCACTCAACTTCCACAAATTATACATCAAAACGTAGGTATTTTTGCTGGCTTTCAGAAAATGTCACCATCATTGTTGTGGGATTTATAGAATTTTGGCAAATCTCCTCAGACTAACACAAGGTCAGAAAACTCTCCATATAAAGTCAATGGAGAGTTTGTTCAAAATCACCGCTGCATTTCTGTAATGAGAGGCATATTCGAATCGTCATATCTCCTTAACGAAGCAAAGTTAAGACATGAGGCTTGTCCCGGTATATCTTCAGACACTCGTGACGCTCACAATTCAAGAATTTCTTTCTCACCTATTACCGTTCTGAAATGAGTTGGACTTGTTTGAGGGTAGGAAATTTGTCCTTCGCTCAGATTTCTTCAGATTTCAAACTGTGGAAATGAACCACTTTTTTCTCTCGTCATAACTTTTTGTTGGATTTCCACAGAGACCTGAAAATTTCCATGATTGTTCACCAAAGCCTGCTGTCTCTTACGGTGAAAGAATGATATCGATACTCCAAATAGATTTAGAGTTAGAAAGCGTTGTTTGAGGGCAAGTCAAGGCAGTTTTTGCTTCGCTCTACTCAGTTATGGTGCATTACAAGTCAAATATCTTTAATAATTCATATTTTAATGATAAATTGTTAACACTGGAAGATTCCCCCATCTCTTCTGAACAAAACGGTGTAAGAATGACCACTCTAGCCCCTACGGTTAGGAAATTATGGTCATTTGTTTGAGGGGAGTCCTCACTATGAGAAATAGGCTGCAATAATCCTGTGCCTCTCTGTCCTGCGTGTGTAAAACGATGCACCTGTTTTGGCGGGAAAACGTAAACAGCCACTCTGATTGGTGGATTTAAATTCGGCAGCTCTCTCCCTCTGTGTCTGTGTGTGTGTGTGTGTGTGTGTGTGTGTGTGTGTGTGTGTGTGTGTGTGTGTGTGTTTAGTGGGAGAGAGAGGACCCTGCCCTTATTTGACAGCATGTCATTGTAGGATTTAAATTGAACATAGTTAGACTGGTTGACTGGATTAGAGCCTGTGTTTGTGTGTCCCTCTGTGCATTTGTGTTTCAATAAGTTATTACTATTCTGCTAAATCATAGTATTTCTGGTACTTTTCGGTACTTGTGCTAAATACAGTATTTCTGCTAAATCATACTATTTCTGCTTTTCATAGGATTTATGCCTAATATAGTATTTCTGCTAAATTATAGTATTTCTGCTATTTTATAGGATTTGTGCCTAACATAGTATTTCTGCTAAATTATAGTATTTCTGCTTTTTATAGGATTTGTGCCTAACATAGTATTTCTGCTAAATTATAGTATTTCTGCTTTTTGTACTATTTGTTCTAAATTATAGTATTTCTGCTTTTTATAGGATTTGTGCTTAATATAGTATTTCTGCTAAATTATAGTTTTTCTTCTTTTTATAGTATTTGTGCTAAAACATAGTATTTCTACTAAATGTAGTATTTATGCTTAATAATAGTATTTCTATATATTTCTGCCAGGTCCCCAGGCAGCCAATCCTCTGTGAGGACTGAGACATTCAAATTTTCAAATCAGGGCCTGCACAGTTTCCCAGCCAATCAAATAAGTGTCCTGAGGCATTCAAATTTGCATATTGGGGCCTTCGTGGCTTCTAAGCCAGCCAATCATATCTGAGGGCTGAGGAATTCAAATCCACAAATCAGGGCCTGCACGGCTTCCCAGCCAGCCAATCACATATGTGGTCTCAGGCATTCAAATTTGCATATTGGGGAATTCGTGGCTTCTAAGTCAACAAGTCATCCATGTCATATATCTCTAAAAATTCATATTTTAATATTAAATTGTCAACACTTGAAGATTCCCCCATCTCTTCTGAACAAAACGGTGTAAGAATGACCGTTCTAGCTCCTACGGTTAGGAAATTATGGTCATTTGTTTGAGGGGAGTCGTCATTATGAGAAATAGACTGCAATGATCCTTTGTCTCTCTGTGCTGCGTGTGTAAAAAGGATGCACCTGTTTTGGAGGGAAAGAGTGCACAGGCTCTCTGATTGGTGGATTCAAATTCAGCAGCTCCCAGGCTGACCTAGAAACTCACTTTTCTCTCCCTGTGTGTGTGTGTGTGTGTGTGTGTGTGTGTGTGTGTGTGTGTGTGACAGAGAGAGAGAGAGAGAGAGAAAGCCTTTTAATGGGATGATCCCATTGTAAGATTCAAATTCAATATATTTAGACTGGTTGACTGAATTGGATCTTGTGTGTGTGTCTCTCTGTGCATGTGTGTTTCCTCATGTGTACATATTTGTAATTGTGTGGCAGTCATAAATTTTTTTGCTGATTTTTGTCATTTAACAAGTATATTTGAGGGAACCTCAGCATGTTCAGCATTTTTTCAGCTGTCCATTTTGCTTTTCCAATTTTTCTGTTTAACTTATTACTATTGTGCTAAATCACACTATTTCTGCTATTTTATAAGATTTGTGCTTAATATACTATTTCTGCTTTTATAGGATTTGTGCTTAATATAGTATTTCTGCTTTTTATAAGATTTGTGCTTAATATAGTATTTCTGCTAAATGTAGTATTTATGCTTAATCATACTATTTCTGCTTTTCATAGGATTTGTGCTTAATATAGTATTTCTGCTAAATTTAGTATTTCTGATTAATTATAGTCTTTCTACTAAATCATAGTACAGTATTTCTGCTTTTTATGGGATTTGTGCTAAAACAAAGTATTTCTACTAAATGTAGTATTTATGCTTAATCATACCATTTCTGCTTTTTATAGGATTTGTGCTTAATATAGTATTTCTGCTAAATTATAGTATTTGTGCTAAAACATAGTCTTAATTTAAAATTACAATATTCATAGTTCATCACAGTGTCTCTGGTAAATCACAATATTTCTGCTCTGTTGTACTATTTTTCTAAATCATAGTGTTTCTGTAATGTTTAAGTATTTTTGGCTAAATATATTCTTTCTGTTATCTTATACTATTTCTCCTAAATTCTTGTATTTTTGAGAAGTTATCATGTTTCTGGTAAGTTACAATATTTCTGCTAAATTCTGCTATGCTATTGTATTTCTGCCAAGTATTATGTTTCCTCTAAGATATTGCAGTTCTGCTAAGTTATTCCATTTTAGCAAACTTCTTTTGCTTCTGCAAAGTTTTTACAATTTCTGCAACTTTTCAGCTTTTTCAGCTACTTTTTGCATACAGCTTCAGCTTTAAGCATCCACACTGCATTTTCGCAGGAAATGCAAATTTTTCTAGTTGTGTGGATGCTTTAAGCATCCACACTATTGAGTTCCTGTTTCTCTTTATTCTTTATTATTATTCTTCAAGTTGCTCGTTTTTCGTCCGCTAACTACTTCCACAATTTTTGTGCTATTTTCACCGTTCAAATTTTAAACTATTCTGCTATTTCTGCTAATGTGTGCTATGACTTTTGGTATTTTCTGCTATTATACTTTTTAAAATATTAAGCTTTTTTCCTTTAATTTGTCCCATTGAAATGAATGGGAAACTTCTGCAATTCTGCTAAATTTTGCTTGTTTTTGAAACTTAACTACTTCCTCATACTTTCGCCTAGAAAAACCATTCAAACTTTAAAATGTTCACAAATTATTGGGCTATTCATGTATGATTCAGCTTTTTCAAATCTTTTACCGTTTTACTTTTATGCCTCTTAAAGTTTTGAGTTGCACAATTGTGATTTTTCACAAAATACATGCGTTGTTATGGTTGCTATGCTCTTGGCTTCCAGTGTGTCACTGAAGGTTTTGCAATTTTCACTTCATGTCCGAACAACTTCTTGCTACTTGCTCAATTTTCACTCAACTTCCACAAATTATACATCAAAACGTAGGTATTTTTGCTGGCTTTCAGAAAATGTCACCATCATTGTTGTGGGATTTATAGAATTTTCGCAAATCTCCTCAGACTAACACAAGGTCAGAAAACTCTCCATATAAAGTGAATGGAGAGCTTGTTCAAAATCATCGCTGCATTTCTGTAATGAGAGGCATATTCGAATCGTCATATCTCCTTAACGAAGCAAAGTTAAGACATGAGGCTTGTCCCGGTATATCTTCAGACACTCCTGACGCTCACAATTCAAGAATTTCTTTCTCACCTATTACCGTTCTGAAATGAGTTGGACTTGTTTGAGGGTAGGAAATTTGTCCTTCGCTCAGATTTCTTCAGATTTCAAACTCTGGAAATGAACCACTTTTTTCTCTCGTCATAACTTTTTGTTGGATTTCCACAGAGACCTGAAAATTTCTCTGACTGTTCACCAAAGCCTGCTGTCTCTTACGGTGAAAGAATGATATCGATACTCCAAATAGATTTAGAGTTAGAAAGCGTTGTTTGAGGGCAAGTCAAGGCAGTTTTTGCTTCGCTCTGCTCAGTTATGGTGCATTAGAAGTCTAATATCTTTAATAATTCATATTTTAATGATAAATTGTTAACACTGGAAGATTCCCCCATCTCTTCTGAACAAAACGGTGTAAGAATGACCGCTCTAGCCCCTACGGTTAGGAAATTATGGTCATTTGTTTGAGGGAAGTCCTCACTATGAGAAATAGGCTGCAATAATCCTGTGCCTCTCTGTCCTGCGTGTGTAAAAAGATGCACCTGTTTTGGCGGGAAAACGTAAACAGCCACTCTGATTGGTGGATTTAAATTCGGCAGCTCTCTCCCTCTGTGTCTGTCTGTGTGTGTGTGTGTGTGTGTGTGTGTGTGTGTGTGTGTGTGTGTGTGTGTGTGTGTGTGTGTGTGTGTGTGTTTAGTGGGAGAGAGAGGACCCTGCCCTTATTTGGCAGCATGTCATTGTAGGATTTAAATTGAATATAGTTAGACTGGTTGACTGGATTAGAGCCTGTGTTTGTGTGTCCCTCTGTGCATTTGTGTTTCAATATGCCTTCATATTTGTAATTTTGTAAGTTATTACTATTCTGCTAAATGATACTATTTCTGCTTTTCATAAGATTTGTGCCTAACATAGTATTTCTGCTAAATTATAGTATTTATTATTTTTATAGGATTTGTGCCAAACATAGTATTTCTGTTAAATTATAGTATTTCTGCTTTTTATACTATTTGTGCCTAATATAGTATTTCTGCTTTTTATAGGATTTGTACCTAATATAGTATTTCTGCTTTTTATAGGATTTGTGCTTAATATAGTATTTCTGCTAAATTATAGTATTTCTGCTTTTTATAGTATTTGTGCTAAAACATAGTATTTCTACTAAATGTAGTATTTATGCTTAATCATAGTATTTCTATATATTTCTGCCAGGTCCCCAGGCAGCCAATCCTCTGTGAGGACTTAGACATTCAAATTTTCAAATCAGGGCCTGCACGGTTTCCCAGCCAATCATATATGTGTCCTGAGGCATTCAAATTTGCATATTGGGGCCTTCATGGCTTCTAAGCCAGCCAATCATATCTGAGGGCTGAGGAATTCAAATCCACAAATCAGGGCCTGCACAGCTTCCCAGCCAGCCAATCATGTATGTGGGCTCCAGGTATTCAAATTTGCATATTGGGGAATTCGTGGCTTCTAAGTCAACAAGTCATCCATGTCATATATCTCTAAAAATTCATATTTTAATGATAAATTGTCAACACTTGAAGATTCCCCCATCTCTTCTGAACAAAACGGTGTAAGAATGACCGCTCTAGCCCCTATGGTTAGGAAATTATGGTCATTTGTTTGAGGGGAATCCTCACTATGTGAAATAAACTGAAAGAAGCAGGTCTATGTCTCTGTCCTGCGTGTGTAAAAAGATGCACCTGTTTTGGCGGGAAAACGTAAACAGCCTCTCTGATTGGTGGATTCAAATTCAGCAGCTCCCAGGCTGACCTAGAAACTTACTTCTCTCTCCCTGTGTGTGTGTGTGTGTGTGTGTGTGTGTGTGTGTGTGTGTGTGTGTGTGTGTGTGTGTGTGTGTGTGTGTGTTTAGTGGGAGAGAGAGGACCCTGCCCTTATTTGACAGCATGTCATTGTAGGATTTAAATTGAACATAGTTAGACTGGTTGACTGGATTAGAGCCTGTGTTTTTGTGTCTCTCTGTGCATTTGTGTTTCAATAAGTTATTACTATTATGCTAAATCATGGTATTTCTGGTACTTTTCGGTACTTGTGCTAAATACAGTATTTCTGCTAAATCATACTATTTCTGCTTTTCATAGGATTTATGCCTAATATAGTATTTCTGCTAAATTATAGTATTTCTGCTTTTTATAGGATTTGTGCTTAATATAGTATTTCTGCTAAATTATAGTTTTTCTTCTTTTTATAATATTAGTTCTAAATTATACTATTTGTACTAAATGTAGTATTTATGCTTAATAATAGTATTTCTATATATTTCTGCCAGGTCCCCAGGCAGCCAATCCTCTGTGAGGACTGAGACATTCAAATTTTCAAATCAGGGCCTGCACAGTTTCCCAGCCAATCAAATAAGTGTCCTGAGGCATTCAAATTTGCATATTGGGGCCTTCGTGGCTTCTAAGCCAGCCAATCATATCTGAGGGCTGAGGAATTCAAATCCACAAATCAGGGCCTGCACGGCTTCCCAGCCAGCCAATCACATATGTGGTCTCAGGCATTCAAATTTGCATATTGGGGAATTCGTGGCTTCTAAGTCAACAAGTCCTCCATGTCATATAGCTCTAAAAATTCATATTTTAATATTAAATTGTCAACACTTGAAGATTCCCCCATCTCTTCTGAACAAAACGGTGTAAGAATGACCGTTCTAGCCCCTACGGTTAGGAAATTACGGTCATTTGTTTGAGGGGAGTCGTCACTATGAGAAATAGACTGCAAAAATCCTGTGTCTCTCTGTGCTGCTGCGTGTGTAAACAGATGCACCTGTTTTGGTGGGGAAAAGTGCACAGCCTCTCTGATTGGTGGATTCAAATTCACCAGCTCCCAGGCTGACCTAGAAACTTACTTCTCTCTCCCTGTGTGTGTGTGTGTGTGTGTGTGTGTGTGTGTGTGTGTGTGTGTGTGTGTGTGTGTGTGTGTGTGTGTGTGTGTGTGTGTGACAGAGAGAGAGAGAGAGAGAGGCTTTTAATGGGATGATCTCATTCTAAGATTTAAATTCAATATATTTAGACTGGTTGACTGAATTGGATCTTGTGTGTGGGTTTCTCTGTGCATGTGTGTTTCCTCATGTGTACATATTTGTGATTGTGTGGCTGTAATAATTTTTTTTGCAGATTTTTGTCATTTAACAAGTATATTTGAGGGACCCTCAGCATGTTCAGCATTTTTTCAGCTGTCCATTTTGCTTTTCCAATTTTTCTGTTTAACTTATTACTATTGTGCTAAATCATACTATTTCTGCTATTTTATAAGTTTGTGCTTAATATACTATTTCTGCTTTTATAGGATTTGTGCTTAATATAGTATTTCTGCTAAATGTAGTATTTATGCTTAATCATACTATTTCTGCTTTTCATAGTATTTGTGCTTAATATAGTATTTCTGCTAAATTTAGTATTTCTGATTAATTATAGTTTTTCTACTAAATCATAGTACAGTATTTCTGCTTTTTATGGGATTTGTGCTAAAACAAAGTATTTCTACTAAATGTAGTATTTGTGCTTAATCATACCATTTCTGCTTTTTATAGGATTTGTGCTTAATATAGTATTTCTGCTAAATTATAGTATTTCTGCCAAATTATAATATTTGTGCTAAAACATAGTCTCAATTTAAAATTACAATATTCATAGTTCATCACAGTGTCTCTGGTAAATCACAATATTTCTGCTCTGTTGTACTATTTTTCTAAATCATAGTGTTTCTGTAATGTTTAAGTATTTTTGGCTAAATATATTCTTTCTGTTATCTTATACTATTTCTCCTAAATTCTTGTATTTTTGAGAAGTTATCATGTTTCTGGTAAGTTACAATATTTCTGCTAAATTCTGCTATGCTATTTCTGCCAAGTAT
The DNA here is from genome assembly GCF_964374335.1 of Astatotilapia calliptera. NCBI lineage: Eukaryota > Metazoa > Chordata > Actinopteri > Cichliformes > Cichlidae > Astatotilapia > Astatotilapia calliptera. The sequence continues at coordinate 16,037,557 of NC_137423.1, forward strand.
TATGTTTCCTCTAAGATATTGCAGTTCTGCTAAGTTATTCCATTTTAGCAAACTTCTTTTGCTTCTGCAAAGTTTTTACAATTTCTGCAACTTTTCAGCTTTTTCAGCTACTTTTTGCATACAGCTTCAGCTTTAAGCATCCACACTGCATTTTCGCAGGAAATGCAAATTTTTCTAGTTGTGTGGATGCTTTAAGCATCCACACTATTGAGTTCCTGTTTCTCTTTATTCTTTATTATTATTATTCTAGTTGCTTCCGTACACTTTTTGGCACTTAACTACTTCCACAATTTTCAGCCGATTTTCACCGTTCAAATTTTAAACTATTCTGCTTCTTCTGCTAATGTGCGCTATGACTTTTGGTATTTTTAACTATTATACTTTTTAAAATATTAAGCTTTTTTCCTTTAATTTGTCCCATTGAAATGAATGGGAAACTTCAGCAATTCTGCTAAAATTTGCTTGTTTTTGAAACTTAACTACTTCCTCATATTTTCACCTAGAACAACCATTCAAATTTTAAAATGTTCACAAATTATTGGGCTATTCAGGTATGATTCAGCTTTTTCAAATCTTCTACTGTTTTACTTTTATGCCTCTTAAAGTTTTGAGTTGCAAAATTGTGATTTTTCACAAAATACATGCGTTGTTATGGTTGCTATGCTCTTGGCTTCCAGTGTGCCACTGAAGGTTTTGCAATTTTCACTTCATGTCCGAACAACTTCCTGCTACTTGCTCAATTTTCACTCAACTTCCACAAATTATACATCAAAACGTAGGTATTTTTGCTGGCTTTCAGAAAATGTCACCATCATTGTTGTGGGATTTATAGAATTTTTGCAAATCTCCTCAGACTAACACAAGGTCAGAAAACTCTCCATATAAAGTGAATGGAGAGCTTGTTCAAAATCACCGCTGGATTTCTGTAATGAGAGGCATATTCGAATCGTCATATCTCCTTAACGAAGCAAAGTTAAGACATGAGGCTTGTCCCCGAATATCTTCAGACACCCCTGACGCTCACAATTCAAGAATTTCTTTCTCACCTATTACCGTTCTGAAATGAGTTGGACTTGTTTGAGGGTAGGAAATTCGTCCTTCGCTCAGATTTCTTCAGATTTCAAACTGTGGAAATGAACCACTTTTTTCTCTCGTCATAACTTTTTGTTGGATTTCCACAGAGACCTGAAAATTTCCATGATTGTTCACCAAAGCCTGCTGTCTCTTACGGTGAAAGAATGATATCGATACTCCAAATAGATTTTGAGTTAGAAAGCGTTGTTTGAGGGCAAGTCAAGGCAGTTTTTGCTTCGCTCTACTCAGTTATGGTGCATTACAAGTCAAATATCTTTAATAATTCATATTTTAATGATAAATTGTAAACACTGGAAGATTCCCCCATCTCTTCTGAACAAAACGGTGTAAGAATGACCGCTCTAGCCCCTACGGTTTGGAAATTATGGTCATTTGTTTGAGGGTAGTCGTCACTATGAGAAATAGGCTGCAATAATCCTGTGCCTCTCTGTGCTGCGTGTGTAAAAAGAGGCACATGTTTTGGCGGGAAAAAGTACACAGGCTCTCTGATTGGTGGATTCAAATTCAGCAGCTCCCAGGCTGACCTAGAAACTTACTTCTCTCTCCCTGTGCATTTTTTTGCTGATTTTTTCATTTAACAAGTATATTTGAGGGACCCTCAGCATGTTCAGCATTTTTTCAGCTGTCCATTTTGCTTTTCCAATTTTTCTGTTTAACTTATTACTATTGTGCTAAATAATACTATTTCTGCTATTTTATAAGATTTGTGCCTAATATAGTATTTCTGCTAAATTACAATATTTCTGCTTTTTATACTATTTGTGCTAAAACATAGTATTTCTACTAAATGTAGTATTTATGCTTAATCATACTATTTCTGCTTTTTATGGGATTTGTGCCTAATATAGTATTTCTGCTTTTTATAGGATTTTTGCTCAAACATAATATTTCTACTAAATGTAGTGTTTATGCTTAATCATCCTATTTCTGCTTTTTATAGGATTTGTGCTTAATATAGTATTTCTGCTAAATTATAGTATTTCTGCTTTTTATAGTATTTGTGCTAAAACATAGTATTTCTACTAAATGTAGTATTTATGCTTAATAATAGTATTTCTATATATTTCTGCCAGGTCCCCAGGCAGCCAATCCTCTGTGAGGACTGAGACATTCAAATTTTCAAATCAGGGCCTGCACAGTTTCCCAGCCAATCAAATAAGTGTCCTGAGGCATTCAAATTTGCATATTGGGGCCTTCGTGGCTTCTAAGCCAGCCAATCATATCTGAGGGCTGAGGAATTCAAATCCACAAATCAGGGCCTGCACGGCTTCCCAGCCAGCCAATCACATATGTGGTCTCAGGCATTCAAATTTGCATATTGGGGAATTCGTGGCTTCTAAGTCAACAAGTCATCCATGTCATATATCTCTAAAAATTCATATTTTAATATTAAATTGTCAACACTTGAAGATTCCCCCATCTCTTCTGAACAAAACGGTGTAAGAATGACCGTTCTAGCCCCTACGGTTAGGAAATTACGGTCATTTGTTTGAGGGGAGTCGTCACTATGAGAAATAGACTGCAAAAATCCTGTGTCTCTCTGTGCTGCTGCGTGTGTAAACAGATGCACCTGTTTTGGTGGGGAAAAGTGCACAGCCTCTCTGATTGGTGGATTCAAATTCACCAGCTCCCAGGCTGACCTAGAAACTTACTTCTCTCTCCCTGTGTGTGTGTATGTGTGTGTGTGTGTGTGTGTGTGTGTGTGTGTGTGTGTGTGTGTGTGTGTGACAGAGAGAGAGAGAGAGAGAAAGCCTTTTAATGGGATGATCCCATTGTAAGATTCAAATTCAATATATTTAGACTGGTTGACTGAATTGGATCTTGTGTGTGGGTCTCTCTGTGCATGTGTGTTTCCTCATGTGTACATATTTGTAATTGTGTGGCAGTCATAAATTTTTTTGCTGATTTTTGTCATTTAACAAGTATATTTGAGGGAACCTCAGCATGTTCAGCATTTTTTCAGCTGTCCATTTTGCTTTTCCAATTTTTCTGTTTAAGTTATTACTATTGTGCTAAATCACACTATTTCTGCTATTTTATAAGATTTGTGCTTAATATACTATTTCTGCTTTTATAGGATTTGTGCTTAATATAGTATTTCTGCTAAATGTAGTATTTATGCTTAATCATACTATTTCTGCTTTTCATAGGATTTGTGCTTAATATAGTATTTCTGCTAAATTTAGTATTTCTGATTAATTATAGTCTTTCTACTAAATCATAGTACAGTATTTCTGCTTTTTATGGGATTTGTGCTAAAACAAAGTATTTCTACTAAATGTAGTATTTATGCTTAATCATACCATTTCTGCTTTTTATAGGATTTGTGCTTAATATAGTATTTCTGCTAAATTATAGTATTTCTGCTTTTTATAGTATTTGTGCTAAAACATAGTATTTCTACTAAATGTAGTATTTATGCTTAATCATAGTATTTCTATATATTTCTATATATTTCTGCCAGGTCCCCAGGCAGCCAATCCTCTGTGAGGACTTAGACATTCAAATTTTCAAATCAGGGCCTGCACGGTTTCCCAGCCAATCATATATGTGTCCTGAGGCATTCAAATTTGCATATTGGGGCCTTCATGGCTTCTAAGCCAGCCAATCATATCTGAGGGCTGAGGAATTCAAATCCACAAATCAGGGCCTGCACAGCTTCCCAGCCAGCCAATCATGTATGTGGGCTCCAGGTATTCAAATTTGCATATTTGGGAATTCGTGGCTTCTAAGTCAACAAGTCATCCATGTCATATATCTCTAAAAATTCATATTTTAATGATAAATTGTCAACACTTGAAGATTCCCCCATCTCTTCTGAACAAAACGGTGTAAGAATGACCGCTCTAGCCGCTAAGGTTAGGAAATTATGGTCATTTGTTTGAGGGGAATCCTCACTATGTGAAATAAACTGAAAGAAGCAGGTCTATGTCTCTGTGCTGCGTGTGTAAAAAGATGCACCTGTTTTGGCGGGAAAACGTAAACAGCCTCTCTGATTGGTGGATTCAAATTCAGCAGTTCCCAGGCTGACCTAGAAACTTAGTCCTCTCTCCCTGTGTGTGTGTGTGTGTGTTTAGTGGGAGAGAGAGGACCCTGCCCTTATTTGGCAGCATGTCATTGTAGGATTTAAATTGAACATAGTTAGACTGGTTGACTGGATTAGAGCCTGTGTTTGTGTGTCCCTCTGTGCATTTGTGTTTCAATAAGTTATTACTATTCTGCTAAATCATAGTATTTCTGGTACTTTTCGGTACTTGTGCTAAATACAGTATTTCTGCTAAATCGTACTATTTCTGCTTTTTATAGGATTTGTGCCTAACATAGTATTTCTGCTAAATTATAGTATTTCTGCTTTTTATAGGATTTGTGCCTAACATAGTATTTCTGCTAAATTATAGTATTTCTGCTTTTTATACTATTTGTTCTAAATTATAGTATTTCTGCTTTTTATAGGATTTGTGCTTAATATAGTATTTCTGCTAAATTATAGTTTTTCTTCTTTTTATAGTATTTGTGCTAAAACATAGTATTTCTACTAAATGTAGTATTTATGCTTAATAATAGTATTTCTATATATTTCTGCCAGGTCCCCAGGCAGCCAATCCTCTGTGAGGACTGACACATTCAAATTTTCAAATCAGGGCCTGCACAGTTTCCCAGCCAATCAAATAAGTGTCCTGAGGCATTCAAATTTGCATATTGGGGCCTTCGTGGCTTCTAAGCCAGCCAATCATATATGAGGGCTGAGGAATTCAAATCCACAAATCAGGGCCTGCACGGCTTCCCAGCCAGCCAATCACATATGTGGTCTCAGGCATTCAAATTTGCATATTGGGGAATTCGTGGCTTCTAAGTCAACAAGTCATCCATGTCATATATCTCTAAAAATTCATATTTTAATATTAAATTGTCAACACTTGAAGATTCCCCCACCTCTTCTGAACAAAACGGTGTAAGAATGACCGTTCTAGCCCCTACGGTTAGGAAATTACGGTCATTTGTTTGAGGGAGTCGTCACTATGAGAAATAGACTGCAAAAATCCTGTGTCTCTCTGTGCTGCTGCGTGTGTAAACAGATGCACCTGTTTTGGTGGGGAAAAGTGCACAGGCTCTCTGATTGGTGGATTCAAATTCAGCAGTTCCCAGGCTGACCTAGAAACTTAGTCCTCTCTCCCTGTGTGTGTGTGTGTGTGTGTGTGTGTGTGTGTGTGTGTGTGACAGAGAGAGAGAGAGAGGCTTTTAATGGGATGATCTCATTCTAAGATTTAAATTCAATATATTTAGACTGGTTGACTGAATTGGATCTTGTGTGTGGGTCTCTATGTGCATGTGTGTTTCCTCATGTGTACATATTTGTGATTGTGTGGCTGTAATAAATTTTTTTGCAGATTTTTGTCATTTAACAAGTATATTTGAGGGACCCTCAGCATGTTCAGCATTTTTTCAGCTGTCCATTTTGCTTTTCCAATTTTTCTGTTTAACTTATTACTATTGTGCTAAATCACACTATTTCTGCTATTTTATAAGATTTGTGCTTAATATACTATTTCTGCTTTTCATAGTATTTGTGCTTAATATAGTATTTCTGCTTTTTATAAGATTTGTGCTTAATATACTATTTCTGCTTTTATAGGATTTGTGCTTAATATAGTATTTCTGCTAAATGTAGTATTTATGCTTAATCATACTATTTCTGCTTTTCATAGTATTTGTGCTTAATATAGTATTTCTGCTAAATTTAGTATTTCTGATTAATTATAGTTTTTCTACTAAATCATAGTACAGTATTTCTGCTTTTTATGGGATTTGTGCTAAAACAAAGTATTTCTACTAAATGTAGTATTTGTGCTTAATCATGCCATTTCTGCTTTTTATAGGATTTGTGCTTAATATAGTATTTCTGCTAAATTATAGTATTTCTGCCAAATTATAATATTTGTGCTAAAACATAGTCTCAATTTAAAATTACAAGATTCATAGTTCATCACAGTGTCTCTGGTAAATCACAATATTTCTGCTCTGTTGTACTATTTTTCTAAATCATAGTGTTTCTGTAATGTTTAAGTGTTTTTGGCTAAATATATTCTTTCTGTTATCTTATACTATTTCTCCTAAATTCTTGTATTTTTGAGAAGTTATCATGTTTCTGGTAAGTTACAATATTTCTGCTAAATTCTGCTATGCTATTGTATTTCTGCCAAGTATTATGTTTCCTCTAAGATATTGCAGTTCTGCTAAGTTATTCCATTTTAGCAAAGTTCTTTTGCTTCTGCAAAGTTTTTACAATTTCTGCAACTTTTCAGCTTTTTCAGCTACTTTTTGCATACAGCTTCAGCTTTAAGCATCCACACTGCATTTTCGCAGGAAATGCAAATTTTTCTAGTTGTGTGGATGCTTTAAGCATCCACACTATTGAGTTCCTGTTTCTCTTTATTCTTTATACTTTATTCTAGTTGCTTCCGTACACTTTTTGGCACTTAACTACTTCCACAATTTTCAGCCGATTTTCACCGTTCAAATTTTAAACTATTCTGCTTCTTCTGCTAATGTGCGCTATGACTTTTGGTATTTTTAACTATTATACTTTTTAAAATATTAAGCTTTTTTCCTTTAATTTGTCCCATTGAAATGAATGGGAAACTTCAGCAATTCTGCTAAAATTTGCTTGTTTTTGAAACTTAACTACTTCCTCATATTTTCACCTAGAACAACCATTCAAACTTTAAAATGTTCACAAATTATTGGGCTATTCAGGTATGATTCAGCTTTTTCAAATCTTTTACTGTTTTACTTTTATGCCTCTTAAAGTTTTGAGTTGCAAAATTGTGATTTTTCACAAAATACATGTGTTGTTATGGTTGCTATGCTCTTGGCTTCCAGTGTGCCACTGAAGGTTTTGCAATTTTCACTTCATGTCCGAACAACTTCCTGCTACTTGCTCAATTTTCACTCAACTTCCACAAATTATACATCAAAACGTAGGTATTTTTGCTGGCTTTCAGAAAATGTCACCATCATTGTTGTGGGATTTATAGAATTTTTGCAAATCTCCTCAGACTAACACAAGGTCAGAAAACTCTCCATATAAAGTGAATGGAGAGCTTGTTCAAAATCACCGCTGGATTTCTGTAATGAGAGGCATATTCGAATCGTCATATCTCCTTAACGAAGCAAAGTTAAGACATGAGGCTTGTCCCCGAATATCTTCAGACACCCCTGACGCTCACAATTCAAGAATTTCTTTCTCACCTATTACCGTTCTGAAATGAGTTGGACTTGTTTGAGGGTAGGAAATTCGTCCTTCGCTCAGATTTCTTCAGATTTCAAACTGTGGAAATGAACCACTTTTTTCTCTCGTCATAACTTTTTGTTGGATTTCCACAGAGACCTGAAAATTTCCATGATTGTTCACCAAAGCCTGCTGTCTCTTACGGTGAAAGAATGATATCGATACTCCAAATAGATTTCAAGTTACAAAGCGTTGTTTGAGGGCAAGTCAAGGCAGTTTTTGCTTCGCTCTACTCAGTTATGGTGCATTAGAAGTCAAATATCTTTAATAATTCATATTTTAATGATAAATTGTAAACACTGGAAGATTCCCCCATCTCTTCTGAACAAAACGGTGTAAGAATGACCGCTCTAGCCCCTACGGTTTGGAAATTATGGTCATTTGTTTGAGGGTAGTCGTCACTATGAGAAATAGGCTGCAATAATCCTGTGCCTCTCTGTGCTGCGTGTGTAAAAAGAGGCACATGTTTTGGCGGGAAAAAGTACACAGGCTCTCTGATTGGTGGATTCAAATTCAGCAGCTCCCAGGCTGACCTAGAAACGTACTTCTCTCTCCCTGTGCATTTTTTTGCTGATTTTTTTCATTTAACAAGTATATTTGAGGGACCCTCAGCATGTTCAGCATTTTTTCAGCTGTCCATTTTGCTTTTCCAATTTTTCTGTTTAACTTATTACTATTGTGCTAAATAATACTATTTCTGCTATTTTATAAGATTTGTGCCTAATATAGTATTTCTGCTAAATTACAATATTTCTGCTTTTTATACTATTTGTGCTCAAACATAGTATTTCTGCTAAATGTAATGTTTATGCTTAATCATCCTATTTCTGCTTTTTATGGGATTTGTGCTTAATATAGTATTTCTGCTAAATTATAGTATTTCTGCTTTTTATAGTATTTGTGCTAAAACATAGTATTTCTACTAAATGTAGTATTTATGCTTAATCATACTATTTCTGCTTTTTATGGGATTTGTGCCTAATATAGTATTTCTGCTTTTTATAGGATTTTTGCTCAAACATAGTATTTCTACTAAATGTAGTGTTTATGCTTAATCATCCTATTTCTGCTTTTTATAGGATTTGTGCTAAAACATAGTATTTCTGCTAAATTATAGTATTTCTGCTTTTTATAGTATTTGTGCTAAAACATAGTATTTCTACTAAATGTAGTATTTATGCTTAATCATAGTATTTCTATATATTTCTGCCAGGTCCCCAGGCAGCCAATCCTCTGTGAGGACTGAGAAATTCAAATTTTCAAATCAGGGCCTACACGGCTTCCCAGCCAATCATATATGTGTCCTGAGGCATTCAAATTTGCATATTGGGGCCTTCGTGGCTTCTAAGCCAGCCAATCATATCTGAGGGCTGAGGAATTCAAATCCACAAATCAGGGCCTGCACAGCTTCCCAGCCAGCCAATCATGTATGTGGGCTCCAGGTATTCAAATTTGCATATTGGGGAATTCGTGGCTTCTAAGTCAACAAGTCATCCATGTCATATATCTCTAAAAATTCATATTTTAATGATAAATTGTCAACACTTGAAGATTCCCCCATCTCTTCTGAACAAAACGGTGTAAGAATGACCGTTCTAGCCCCTATGGTTAGGAAATTATGGTCATTTGTTTGAGGGGAATCCTCACTATGTGAAATAAACTGAAAGAAGCAGGTCTATGTCTCTGCTGCGTGTGTAAAAAGATGCACCTGTTTTGGCGGGAAAACGTAAACAGCCTCTCTGATTGGTGGATTCAAATTCAGCAGCTCCCAGGCTGACCTAGAAACTTACTTCTCTCTCCCTGTGTGTGTGTGTGTGTGTGTGTGTGTGTGTGTGTGTGTGTGTGTGTGTGTGTGTGTTTAGTGGGAGAGAGAGGACCCTGCCCTTATTTGACAGCATGTCATTGTAGGATTTAAATTGAACATAGTTAGACTGGTTGACTGGATTAGAGCCTGTGTTTGTGTGTCCCTCTGTGCATTTGTGTTTCAATAAGTTATTACTATTCTGCTAAATCATAGTATTTCTGGTACTTTTCGGTACTTGTGCTAAATACAGTATTTCTGCTAAATCATACTATTTCTCCTTTTCATAGGATTTATGCCTAATATAGTATTTCTGCTAAATTATAGTATTTCTGCTTTTTATAGGATTTGTGCCTAACATAGTATTTCTGCTAAATTATAGTATTTCTGCTTTTTATACTATTTGTTCTAAATTATAGTATTTCTGCTTTTTATAGGATTTGTGCTTAATATAGTATTTCTGCTAAATTATAGTTTTTCTTCTTTTTATAATATTTGTGCTAAAACATAGTATTTGTACTAAATGTAGTATTTATGCTTAATAATAGTATTTCTATATATTTCTGCCTGGTCCCCAGGCAGCCAATCCTCTGTGAGGACTGAGACATTCAAATTTTCAAATCAGGGCCTGCACAGTTTCCCAGCCAATCAAATAAGTGTCCTGAGGCATTCAAATTTGCATATTGGGGCCTTCGTGGCTTCTAAGCCAGCCAATCATATCTGAGGGCTGAGGAATTCAAATCCACAAATCAGGGCCTGCACGGCTTCCCAGCCAGCCAATCACATATGTGGTCTCAGGCATTCAAATTTGCATATTGGGGAATTCGTGGCTTCTAAGTCAACAAGTCATCCATGTCATATATCTCTAAAAATTCATATTTTAATATTAAATTGTCAACACTTGAAGATTCCCCCATCTCTTCTGAACAAAACGGTGTAAGAATGACCGTTCTAGCCCCTACGGTTAGGAAATTACGGTCATTTGTTTGAGGGGAGTCGTCACTATGAGAAATAGACTGCAAAAATCCTGTGTCTCTCTGTGCTACTGCGTGTGTAAACAGATGCACCTGTTTTGGTGGGGAAAAGTGCACAGCCTCTCTGATTGGTGGATTCAAATTCACCAGCTCCCAGGCTGACCTAGAAACTTACTTCTCTCTCCCTGTGTGTGTGTGTGTGTGTGTGTGTGTGTGTGTGTGTGTGTGTGTGTGTGTGTGTGTGTGTGTGTGTGTGTGTGTGTGTGTGACAGAGAGAGAGAGAGAGAGAGAGAGAGGCTTTTAATGGGATGATCTCATTCTAAGATTTAAATTCAATATATTTAGACTGGTTGACTGAATTGGATTCTTGTGTGTGGGTCTCTCTGTGCATGTGTGTTTCCTCATGTGTACATATTTGTGATTGTGTGGCTGTAATAATTTTTTTTGCAGATTTTTGTCATTTAACAAGTATATTTGAGGGACCCTCAGCATGTTCAGCATTTTTTCAGCTGTCCATTTTGCTTTTCCAATTTTTCTGTTTAACTTATTACTATTGTGCTAAATCATACTATTTCTGCTATTTTATAAGATTTGTGCTTAATATACTATTTATGCTTTTATAGGATTTGTGCTTAATATAGTATTTCTGCTAAATGTAGTATTTATGCTTAATCATACTATTTCTGCTTTTCATAGTATTTGTGCTTAATATAGTATTTCTGCTAAATTTAGTATTTCTGATTAATTATAGTTTTTCTACTAAATCATAGTACAGTATTTCTGCTTTTTATGGGATTTGTGCTAAAACAAAGTATTTCTACTAAATGTAGTATTTGTGCTTAATCATACCATTTCTGCTTTTTATAGGATTTGTGCTTAATATAGTATTTCTGCTAAATTATAGTATTTCTGCCAAATTATAATATTTGTGCTAAAACATAGTCTCAATTTAAAATTACAATATTCATAGTTCATCACAGTGTCTCTGGTAAATCACAATATTTCTGCTCTATTGTACTATTTTTCTAAATCATAGTGTTTCTGTAATGTTTAAGTATTTTTGGCTAAATATAGTCTTTCTGTTATCTTATACTATTTCTCCTAAATTCTTGTATTTTTGAGAAGTTATCATGTTTCTGGTAAGTTACAATATTTCTGCTAAATTCTGCTATGCTATTGTATCTCTGCCAAGTATTATGTTTCCTCTAAGATATTGCAGTTCTGCTAAGTTATTCCATTTTAGCAAACTTCTTTTGCTTCTGCAAAGTTTTTACAATTTCTGCAACTTTTCAGCTTTTTCAGCTACTTTTTGCATACAGCTTCAGCTTTAAAGCATCCACACTGCATTTTCGCAGGAAATGCAAATTTTTCTAGTTATTATTATTATTCTAGTTGCTTCCGTACACTTTTTGGCACTTAACTACTTCCACAATTTTCAGCCGATTTTCACCGTTCAAATTTTAAACTATTCTGCTATTTCTGCTAATTTACGCTATGATTTTTGCTATTTTTAACTATTATACTTTTTAAAATATTCCACTTTTTTCCTTTAATTTGTCCCATTGAAATGAATGGGAAACTTCAGCAATTCTGCTAAAATTTGCTTGTTTTTGAAACTTAACTACTTCCTCATATTTTCACCTAGAACAACCATTCAAACTTTAAAATGTTCACAAATTATTGGGCTATTCAGGTATGATTCAGCTTTTTCAAATCTTTTACTGTTTTACTTTTATGCCTCTTAAAGTTTTGAGTTGCAAAATTGTGATTTTTCACAAAATACATGTGTTGTTATGGTTGCTATGCTCTTGGCTTCCAGTGTTCCACTGAAGGTTTTGCAATTTTCACTTCATGTCCGAACAACTTCCTGCTACTTGCTCAATTTTCACTCAACTTCCACAAATTATACATCAAAACGTAGGTATTTTTGCTGGCTTTCAGAAAATGTCACCATCATTGTTGTGGGATTTATAGAATTTTTGCAAATCTCCTCAGACTAACACAAGGTCAGAAAACTCTCCATATAAAGTGAATGGAGAGCTTGTTCAAAATCACCGCTGGATTTCTGTAATGAGAGGCATATTCGAATCGTCATATCTCCTTAACGAAGCAAAGTTAAGACATGAGGCTTGTCCCCGAATATCTTCAGACACCCCTGACGCTCACAATTCAAGAATTTCTTTCTCACCTATTACCGTTCTGAAATGAGTTGGACTTGTTTGAGGGTAGGAAATTCGTCCTTCGCTCAGATTTCTTCAGATTTCAAACTGTGGAAATGAACCACTTTTTTCTCTCGTCATAACTTTTTGTTGGATTTCCACAGAGACCTGAAAATTTCCATGATTGTTCACCAAAGCCTGCTGTCTCTTACGGTGAAAGAATGATATCGATACTCCAAATAGATTTCAAGTTACAAAGCGTTGTTTGAGGGCAAGTCAAGGCAGTTTTTGCTTCGCTCTACTCAGTTATGGTGCATTAGAAGTCAAATATCTTTAATAATTCATATTTTAATGATAAATTGTAAACACTGGAAGATTCCCCCATCTCTTCTGAACAAAACGGTGTAAGAATGATCGCTCTAGCCCCTACGGTTTGGAAATTATGGTCATTTGTTTGAGGGTAGTCGTCACTATGAGAAATAGGCTGCAATAATCCTGTGCCTCTCTGTGCTGCGTGTGTAAAAAGAGGCACATGTTTTGGCGGGAAAAAGTACACAGGCTCTCTGATTGGTGGATTCAAATTCAGCAGCTCCCAGGCTGACCTAGAAACGTACTTCTCTCTCCCTGTGCATTTTTTTGCTGATTTTTTTCATTTAACAAGTATATTTGAGGGACCCTCAGCATGTTCAGCATTTTTTCAGCTGTCCATTTTGCTTTTCCAATTTTTCTGTTTAACTTATTACTATTGTGCTAAATAATACTATTTCTGCTATTTTATAAGATTTGTGCCTAATATAGTATTTCTGCTAAATTACAATATTTCTGCTTTTTATACTATTTGTGCTCAAACATAGTATTTCTGCTAAATGTAATGTTTATGCTTAATCATCCTATTTCTGCTTTTTATGGGATTTGTGCTTAATATAGTATTTCTGCTAAATTATAGTATTTCTGCTTTTTATAGTATTTGTGCTAAAACATAGTATTTCTACTAAATGTAGTATTTATGCTTAATCATACTATTTCTGCTTTTTATGGGATTTGTGCCTAATATAGTATTTCTGCTTTTTATAGGATTTTTGCTCAAACATAGTATTTCTACTAAATGTAGTGTTTATGCTTAATCATCCTATTTCTGCTTTTTATAGGATTTGTGCTTAATATAGTATTTCTGCTAAATTATAGTATTTCTGCTTTTTATAGTATTTGTGCTAAAACATAGTATTTCTACTAAATGTAGTATTTATGCTTAATCATAGTATTTCTATATATTTCTGCCAGGTCCCCAGGCAGCCAATCCTCTGTGAGGACTGAGAAATTCAAATTTTCAAATCAGGGCCTGCACGGCTTCCCAGCCAATCATGTATGTGTCCTGAGGCATTCAAATTTGCATATTGGGGCCTTCATGGCTTCTAAGCCAGCCAATCATATCTGAGGGCTGAGGAATTCAAATCCACAAATCAGGGCCTGCACAGCTTCCCAGCCAGCCAATCATGTATGTGGGCTCCAGGTATTCAAATTTGCATATTGGGGAATTCGTGGCTTCTAAGTCAACAAGTCATCCATGTCATATACCTCTAAAAATTCATATTTTAATGATAAATTGTCAACACTTGAAGATTCCCCCATCTCTTCTGAACAAAACGGTGTAAGAATGACCGCTCTAGCCCCTATGGTTAGGAAATTATGGTCATTTGTTTGAGGGGAGTCCTCACTATGAGAAATAAACTGAAAGAAGCAGGTCTATGTCTCTGTGCTGCGTGTGTAAAACAGATGCACCTGTTTTGGCGGGAAAACGTAAACAGCCCCTCTGATTGGTGGATTCAAATTCAGCAGCTCCCAGGCTGACCTAGAAACTTAGTCCTCTCTCCCTGTGTGTGTGTGTGTGTGTGTGTGTGTGTGTGTGTGTGTGTGTGTGTGTGTGTTTAGTGGGAGAGAGAGGACCCTGCCCTTATTTGACAGCATGTCATTGTAGGATTTAAATTGAACATAGTTAGACTGGTTGACTGGATTAGAGCCTGTGTTTGTGTGTCCCTCTGTGCATTTGTGTTTCAATAAGTTATTACTATTCTGCGAAATCATAGTGTTTCTGGTACTTTTCGGTACTTGTGCTAAATACAGTATTTCTGCTAAATCATAGTATTTCTGGTACTTTTCGGTACTTGTGCTAAATACAGTATTTCTGCTTTTCATAGGATTTATGCCTAATATAGTATTTCTGCTAAATTATAGTATTTCTGCTTTTTATAGGATTTGTGCCTAACATAGTATTTCTGCTAAATTATAGTATTTCTGCTTTTTATACTATTTGTTCTAAATTATAGTATTTCTGCTTTTTATAGGATTTGTGCTTAATATAGTATTTCTGCTAAATTATAGTTTTTCTTCTTTTTATAGTATTTGTGCTAAAACATAGTATTTCTACTAAATGTAGTATTTATGCTTAATAATAGTATTTCTATATATTTCTGCCAGGTCCCCAGGCAGCCAATCCTCTGTGAGGACTTAGACATTCAAATTTTCAAATCAGGGCCTGCACAGTTTCCCAGCCAATCAAATAAGTGTCCTGAGGCATTCAAATTTGCATATTGGGGCCTTCGTGGCTTCTAAGCCAGCCAATCATATCTGAGGGCTGAGGAATTCAAATCCACAAATCAGGGCCTGCACGGCTTCCCAGCCAGCCAATCACATATGTGGTCTCAGGCATTCAAATTTGCATATTGGGGAATTCGTGGCTTCTAAGTCAACAAGTCATCCATGTCATATATCTCTAAAAATTCATATTTTAATATTAAATTGTCAACACTTGAAGATTTCCCCATCTCTTCTGAACAAAACGGTGTAAGAATGACCGTTCTAGCCCCTACGGTTAGGAAATTACGGTCATTTGTTTGAGGGGAGTCGTCACTATGAGAAATAGACTGCAAAAATCCTGTGTCTCTCTGTGCTGCTGCGTGTGTAAACAGATGCACCTGTTTTGGTGGGGAAAAGTGCACAGCCTCTCTGATTGGTGGATTCAAATTCACCAGCTCCCAGGCTGACCTAGAAACTTACTTCTCTCTCCCTGTGTGTGTGTGTGTGTGTGTGTGTGTGTGTGTGTGTGTGTGTGTGTGTGTGTGTGTGTGACAGAGAGAGAGAGAGAGAGAGAGAGAGAGAGAGAAAGGCTTTTAATGGGATGATCTCATTCTAAGATTCAAATTCAATATATTTAGACTGGTTGACTAAATTGGATCTTGTGTGTGTGTGTCTCTCTGTGCATGTGTGTTTCCTCATGTGTACATATTTGTAATTGTGTGGCAGTCATAAGTTCTTTTGCTGATTTTTGTCATTTAACAAGTATATTTGAGGGAACCTCAGCATGTTCAGCATTTTTTCAGCTGTCCATTTTGCTTTTCCAATTTTTCTGTTTAACTTATTACTATTGTGCTAAATCACACTATTTCTGCTATTTTATAAGATTTGTGCTTAATATACTATTTCTGCTTTTTATAAGATTTGTGCTTAATATAGTATTTCTGCTAAATGTAGTATTTATGCTTAATCATACTATTTCTGCTTTTCATAGGATTTGTGCTTAATATAGTATTTCTGCTAAATTTAGTATTTCTGATTAATTATAGTCTTTCTACTAAATCATAGTACAGTATTTCTGCTTTTTATGGGATTTGTGCTAAAACAAAGTATTTCTACTAAATGTAGTATTTATGCTTAATCATACCATTTCTGCTTTTTATAGGATTTGTGCTTAATATAGTATTTCTGCTAAATTATAGTATTTCTGCCAAATTATAATATTTGTGCTAAAACATAGTCTTAATTTAAAATTACAATATTCATAGTTCATCACAGTGTCTCTGGTAAATCACAATATTTCTGCTCTGTTGTACTACTTTTCTAAATCATAGTGTTTCTGTAATGTTTAAGTATTTTTGGCTAAATATATTCTTTCTGTTATCTTATACTATTTCTCCTAAATTCTTGTATTTTTGAGAAGTTATCATGTTTCTGGTAAGTTACAATATTTCTGCTAAATTCTGCTATGCTATTGTATTTCTGCCAAGTATTATGTTTCCTCTAAGATATTGCAGTTTTGCTAAGTTATTCCATTTTAGCAAACTTCTTTTGCTTCTGCAAAGTTTTTACAATTTCTGCAACTTTTCAGCTTTTTCAGCTACTTTTTGCATACAGCTTCAGCTTTAAGCATCCACACTGCATTTTCGCAGGAAATGCAAATTTTTCTAGTTTATTTTTATTTCTTTTTTTTCCACATGTGAACAACAATTAGTTTTGAGGGAACTTAACCATATTCTGTTTTTTTTTCATCTTGTCATTTAACTTTTCCAATATTTCTACTTCAGTTATTGCTATTCTGCTCAATCATAGTATTTGTTCTAAATCATTGTTATTATGCTATATTGTAGTATTTCTGCTAAATCATTGTATTTCTACTATATTATATTTTTCTTTCTAAATATAGCATTTCTGCTATATAATTGTATTTCTGCCAAATTATAATATTTGTGCTAAAACATAGTCTTAATTTAAAATTACAATATTCATAGGTCATCACAGTGTCTCTGGTAAATCACAATATTTCTGCTATGTTGTACTATTTTTCTAAATCATAGTGTTTCTGTAATGTTTAAGTATTTTTGGCTAAATATATTCTTTCTGTTATCTTATACTATTTCTCCTAAATTCTTGTATTTTTGAGAAGTTATCATGTTTCTGGTAAGTTACAATATTTCTGCTAAGTTCTGCTATGCTATTGTATTATGTTTCCTCTAAGATATTGCAGTTCTGCTAAATTATTACATTTTAGCAATGTTCCTTTGCTTCTGCAAAGTTTTTACAATTTCTGCAACTTTTCAGCTTTTTCAGCTACTTTTTGCATACAGCTTCAGCTTTAAGCATCCACACTGCATTTTCGCAGGAAATGCAAATTTTTCTAGTTCCAGTTGCTTCCGTACACTTTTTGGCACTTAACTACTTCCACAATTTTCAGCCGATTTTCACCGTTCAAATTTTAAACTATTCTGCTATTTCTGCTAATGTGCGCTATGACTTTTGGTATTTTTTGCTATTATACTTTTTAAAATATTAAGCTTTTTTCCTTTAATTTGTCCCATCGAAATGAATGGGAAACTTCCACAATTCTGCTAAATTTTGCTTGTTTTTGAAACTTAACTACTTGCTCATACTTTCACCTAGAACAACCATTCAAACTTTAAAATGTTCACAAATTATTGGGCTTTTCATGTATGATTCAGCTTTTTCAAATCTTTTACCGTTTTACTTTTATGCCTCTTAAAGTTTTGAGTTGCACAATTGTGATTTTTCACAAAATACATGCGTTGTTATGGTTGCTATGCTCTTGGCTTCCAGTGTGACACTGAAGCTTTTGCAGTTTTCTCTTCATGTCCGAACAACTTCTTGCTACTTGCTCAATTTTCACTCAACTTCCACAAATTATACATCAAAACGTAGGTATTTTTGCTGGCTTTCAGAAAATGTCACTATCATTGTTGTGGGATTCATAGAATTTTGGCAAATCTCCTCAGACCAACACAATGTCAGAAAACTCTCCATATAAAGTGAATGGAGAGCTTGTTCAAAATCACCGCTGGATTTCTGTAATGAGAGGCATATTCGAATCGTCATATCTCCTTAACGAAGCAAAGTTAAGACATGAGGCTTGTCCCCGTATATCTTCACACACTCCTGACGCTCACAATTCAAGAATTTCTTTCTCACCTATTACCGTTCTGAAATGAGTTGGACTTGTTTGAGGGTAGGAAATTCGTCCTTCGCTCAGATTTCTTCAGATTTCAAACTGTGGAAATGAACCACTTTTTTCTCTCGTCATAACTTTTTGTTGGATTTCCACAGAGACCTGAAAATTTCCATGACTGTTCACCAAAGCGTGCTGTCTCTTACGGTGAAAGAATGATATTGATACTCCAAATAGATTTAGAGTTAGAAAGCGTTGCTTGAGGGCAAGTCAAGGCAGTTTTTGCTTCGCTCTACTCAGTTATGGTGCATTACAAGTCAAATATCTTTAATAATTCATATTTTAATGATAAATTGTTAACACTGAAAGATTCCCCCATCTCTTCTGAACAAAACAGTGTAAGAATGACCGCTCTAGCCCCTACGGTTAGGAAATTATGGTCATTTGTTTGAGGGGAGTCGTCACTATGAGAAATAGACTGCAATAATCCTGTGCCTCTCTGTGCTGCGTGTGTAAAAAGATGCACCTGTTTTGGCGGGAAAACGTAAACAGTAAACGTAAATTCGGCAGCTCTCTCCCTCTGTGTCTGTCTGTGTGTGTGTGTGTGTGTGTGTGTGTGTGTGTGTGTGTGTGTGTGTGTGTGTGTGTGTGTGTGTGTGTGTGTTTAGTGGGAGAGAGAGGACCCTGCCCTTATTTGGCAGCATGTCATTGTAGGATTTAAATTGAATATAGTTAGACTGGTTGACTGGATTAGAGCCTGTGTTTGTATTGAATCGGTGGCCGACTAAATACTTTTTTGCCCCACTGTATGTACACGCACAGAGAAGGGGAAACGACACCAAAAATACATAATAATAATACACAGGTCCATGACTGCCCAGGGATCCTGGGTCGCCCAGTCCCAGGACCCTGACACATATAGTAAAATTTTAAATTCAAATCCTTGAATTTGGTATCCAGATATACAGTGGGGCAAAAAAGTATTTAGTCAGCCACCGATTGTGCAAGTTCCCCCACTTAAAATGATGACAGAGGTCAGTAATTTGCACCAGAGGTACACTTCAACTGTGAGAGACAGAATGTGAAAAAAAAATCCATGAATCCACATGGTAGGATTTGTAAAGAATTTATTCATAAATCAGGGTGGAAAATAAGTATTTGGTCAATAACAAAAATACAACAATACTTTGTAACATAACTTTTGTTGGCAATAACAGAGGTCAAACGTTTACTATAGGTCTTTACCAGGTTTGCACACACAGTAGCTGGTATTTTGGCCCATTCCTCCATGCAGATCTTCTCGAGAGCAGTGATGTTTTGGGGCTGTGGCCGAGCAACACGGACTTTCAACTCCCGCCACAGATTTTCTATGGGGTTGAGGTCTGGAGACTGGCTAGGCCACTCCAGGACTTTCAAATGCTTCTTACGGAGCCACTCCTTTGTTGCCCGGGCGGTGTGTTTTGGATCATTGTCATGTTGGAAGACCCAGCCTCGTTTCATCTTCAAAGTTCTCACTGATGGAAGGAGGTTTTGGCTCAAAATCTCACGATACATGGCCCCATTCATTCTGTCCTTAACACGGATCAGTCATCCTGTCCCCTTGGCAGAAAAACAGCCCCATAGCATGATGTTTCCACCCCCATGCTTCACAGTAGGTATGGTGTTCTTGGGATGCAACTCAGTATTCTTCTTCCTCCAAACACGACGAGTTGGGTTTATACCAAAAAGTTCTACTTTGGTTTCATCTGACCACATGACATTCTCCCAATCCTCTGCTGTATCATCCATGTGCTCTCTGGCAAACTTCAGACGGGCCTGGACATGCACTGGCTTCAGCAGCAGAACACGTCTGGCACTGCGGGATTTGATTCCCTGCCGTTGTAGTGTGTTACTGATGGTGACCTTTGTTACTTTGGTCCCAGCTCTCTGCAGGTCATTCACCAGGTCCCCCCGTGTGGTTCTGGGATCTTTGCTCACCGTTCTCATGATCATTTTGACCCCACGGGATGAGATCTTGCGTGGAGCCCCAGATCGAGGGAGATTATCAGTGGTCTTGTATGTCTTCCATTTTCTGATGATTGCTCCCACAGTTGATTTTTTCACACCAAGCTGCTTGCCTATTGTAGATTCACTCTTCCCAGTCTGGTGCAGGTCTACAATACTTTTCCTGGTGTCCTTCAAAAGCTCTTTGGTCTTGGCCATGGCGGCGTTTGGAGTCTGACTGTTTGAGGCTGTGGACAGGTGTCTTTTATACAGATGATGAGTTCAAACAGGTGCCATTCATACAGGTAACGAGTGGGGGACAGAAAAGCTTCTTACAGAAGACGTTACAGGTCTGTGAGAGCCAGAGGTTTTCCTTGTTTGAGGTGACCAAATACTTATTTTCCACCCTAATTTACGAATAAATTCTTTACAAATCCTACCATGTGAATTCATGGATTTTTTTTTCACATTCTGTCTCTCACAGTTGAAGTGTACCTCTGGTGCAAATTACTGACCTCTGTCATCATTTTAAGTGGGGGGACTTGCACAATCGGTGGCTGACTAAATACTTTTTTGCCCCACTGTACTTTGATTATTTCTAATGGGCTTTGCCAGTGGTTCAATTACTAAAGAGAAAATTAATGGGGAAATCGGGTCCCCCTGTCTTGTTGATCTCTGTAAACAGAATTCTGATGATCTAATACTATTTACTAAAACACATGCTCTGAGGTGACATATAACAGTCTGATCATGTCTATAAAACCCCTACCCAAGCCAAATTTCTCCATCACAGCAAACATATAAGTCCACTCAACGCAGTCAAAACCTTTTTCTGCATCAAGTGATACAAGTCCTTGTTTTTTGGTTACATTGGCGTGTTCTATAATATTCAGTAATTTTCTCATGTTTGTAATTGATTCACTATTCTTGATAAAGCCCGTCTGATCTGTCTTAATAAGCTTAGGTATATAATTTTCTAGTCTGCTAGACAATATTTTGGACAAAATTTTGCTATCAACATTTATTAGATTAATTGGGCGATAGGAAGCACACTGATCAGCTGGTTTGTGTAACTATTTTTAAACCCCTGTAGAACTGCAACCACATAAGCTAGCGCAATAATTTTTTTTGCATGTGAAACCAGAGGAGTTGTACTTACATCTTATGCCATTAGCTTGCCCTAGGTCATGGTTTCCTTCCACATATAGCTTTGCAAAAATTGCATAAAAAGCACTTGCAGCAAAAAAACCTTAATATTCCAGAAACACACTGGATCAGCTGTTTGTAACACTTCCAACGTTGGAATAGACATCAGCGCGAACTATTGCATGTCCGCCATTACCTGCCCGCAACTGGAAGTGACATCATTTTCACGGAAAATGTAGTTTTTTTTACCTTCGGGGCCTTGTAAGCCTACACTGGTGTTCTTAAAAGTCGTGTTTGACTATGCTTTTCTGTATAGTTTCTGTGATGCTTAGAACTGAAATTGCACAGAGGGAAATAGTTTATTTTGATGCACAAAGCTGGAGTTATACTGCGTCTTTACGCTGTCAGCTGCCTTTTCTTCTCTCATTCTCTCCCCTTCCCTCTCCTGTTGCTACTTCAATCATGAAACTGATCAATGATCGGCTGAGTGGCTTTTCTCTCTTTTTTGTTTATCGCCCACTGTGCGCCAGAAAAAGAAAACCAGCAGCATGTTTAAGCTTGATCAGCTGTTGTTAGAACACTTATGCTCTTAAGTGTTGAATTGTATGGAAATAAATGATTGTTGATTGAGCATAAATACACCGAGTATTGTCCTTCCTTCAGCCCAAAGATTCAAAGAATTGGGAGATTTCAACAACTTGGTGCCGTGTGACCCGGATCTTTGGCGTGCTGAGGAGGTGCAGATTTGGCCTTTGGTGAGATCGTGGGGCAAGGTGAACAGAGGACCGGTCCAAATATAAAAAGGTAAGCACAGCCTGTTGTATTATAAATACCAAATGTGCATATTGGACTTTCCAAATTAATCTGTTCACTGAGTTACACATATTTTCGCAGTAAATTTGTCGGTGTCTGGTTTTTGGCGCGAGATACTAACAACATAAGTTGAGGCTGAGTTCCAGTGTGTTAAATAAACTGCTTCTACCTAGAAACTAATAAGACACTACGTTGAGCTAGTTGCAGTAAACTGCTTCTACCGAGAAACTAATAAGATACTACGTTGAGCTAGTTGCAGCCACTTTACCCTCCACATTTAACTTTGTCTATGACTGGCTTCTGTTGCAAGAAATGGGGAAAACTTCTAAGACGCGGCCAAAGTTTAGCATATGAAATAGAGGTGAAATAGAGTCTGGCTTATGGTGTGCTTGCATTTTCAAAGGTGAGCTCAGAGGTTTCTGTGTGTGTTTCTGCTTGTGAGACGCGCTCTCTGTGTGTTTCTGCGTGTGAAATATGAACATGGTGACAGTGACGGTTGATGTGTGAATGGGAGGACATTAGAGCAAAGACACATTTTAGGATCAAAGGTTGATGCCTAGTGTACCTGTGGAAATAATTTTGTTCAAGGTGTGGCGACCCTCCTGGTCGTGGACGCGCGGCCAGGCCCAGCGGCGTCTGGATGCCAAGGTGGCAACTTGGGAACTGAGGACTCCCGCATTAGCTACGGAAATAACACTGGAACGGCCGTGTAATCACGGGTTCACATTTATTCCGGACTAGAACAAGACACATTTTGCGAACAAAGGTTGAGTCTAGATTAGTAAAGAAATATAAAAAGGTTGAATTCCTCGTTTCAGTGGTTGAAATTGTTGTGTGCCTGTCCCCTGACGAGTGTGAAATTAAATAAAGAGGGAATTTGGAGCCACATAGAGATAGACGGGCATAATTGGGTGTATTACTCTGTGGTGTAATAAAAATAAAAAGGAGAGATAGTAAGAGGTGTGCAGTGGAGAATTATGGAGGAGTAGAGAGAGGAATGTGTTGGGAGACTGGCGTACAGTTTACGCTGTCAAGGTAGGCGTGTGGCCTGCTTATCTGTTTAACATGTGATGAAAATGAAATTAAATAAATCTCTTAGTGTGTTAATACAGGAAGCTGCGGACCTGGACCAACTGCCCCCACAAGCACAGCGGCCGAAGCAAAATTATAGGTAATGGGAACCACACCCAGCACGAATCAGCAGCTGTGAAACAGACAGCAGCAAGGAGAGAATTAGAGGAGGAATTAAGAGAAGTTTTAACACATAAAATTGGGGCCAACGGACTTGTGGAGGTTGGGAAGGCGTCCGGAGCATCACAACAAAAAGGTGAAACAAAAACACACAAGCAGAGAAATCTGAGAGAAAGGCTCCTTTTAAGGTAACGCCTAGTTTGAGAAAAAGATACAATTAACCTGCCTGCCTACAAATGCACACTCACGCAATGAAGAAACAGCTTACATTCATGAACACGTGAAGATTTTCCAGCAAGGCTAAAGCAGCGAAACTTAACATACACCTGTTGTTAAAGGATAAATACATTACTGACAAATAAACTCTCTGGGTTGCAGGACAATAATTTAACTTCAAAGAAAAAGACACTGGTCTGACCAATCAGTGAAGACACGACAAATTTAGTGGTTAAAAGATTCAAATTGTGACATGTTTTCTGCTGATTGATTGATACAAGTGATTACTGAATGAAAGAAAAATTCTCTTTGGGCTTTTAAACATGATCTTAAGAATTTTAACATGTACATGTGTTGTCCTGTCAGCTTGGTGGGTTATGAGTTGATTATATCGGGAGAGAAAAAACAAAAAAAGGGGGGAGAGAAGGCTGACACAGGGCTTGGCCCCGTTGTTTCTCCCCTCTCTGAAGAGCAGCCAACACAACATCATTTTCCTGTTCGTTTGTTTTTGTTTTTGTTTGTTTTTGTTTTGTTTTTGTTTTTTCTCTTTATGTTTAATTACAGGCTGCTTTGCCGCCCTGAAAGCCGAGGCGGACTGGACTCCTGCTCTCCCCCACACGTGACACTGACCAAATGCTGCAACAGCTGGACCCACAACAACGACCTGAAAAGTCAACTGTGCTGCAGGAATGCGATCTCATGCAGCAGAGACGGAGAGCACTAAACCTAAAGCCCGTTTCACTACACGGGGGGAAAATTCTCAGACAGCTTCAGCTGACAGAGCTGTGACGAGACGCCCACCAAGCCCGAAGGAAAAGTAAGGCCGAGCAAAAGAATGCTGACCTTGATAACTCTGCATTTACACTGTGCAGGACAGTGATGGACCAACACGGAGGATCGGGCAGCAAAAAGGGCGTGACCGAGACAGGAGGAGTAACTAAGGTCAGAAGGCACCTCAGAATGGACAAAAAACACAGAAGAAGAGGCAGGTTTCACCTGCGGTGAGCATGGACACTGGAGAAAGGACTGCCCCAATTGGGGTCAGAACCAGGGCGGACTGAACTTTGAGCAGCAGCAGCAGCAATGGTCGCAAACAAACTGAAAAGGAGGAGGGCAGGACCCCAGGGCATGCTTCAGGCCGTGGTTTACCCAGAACACCAGAACAGGAAAGTGATGAGTACACACACACACACACACACGTCTACAAACACACAGATTCAGAATGAAGTGAAATACACACATGAACACGGGCACTCGTTGAGTGAGTGAGAAATGACACACACACACACACACACACACACACACACACACACACACACACACACACACACACACACACACACATTGGAATGCTGATTCACTGAGAAGTGATCCGCACACACACACACACACACGCTGATGCAGTGAAGAATGCTTTGCTTATGCTGATATGCAAAATGCTGCACACAAACATCCCAATGCATAATTTTTATGAGGAGCCATTGATTACCATTGATTACTTAGAATGTGTTATATGTCACTCAGAGGGCATTTATGTAGATTTTAGGAATAAGCTCTAAAACGGTTTGGTTATGAAAACAATGTCTGTGCGTGATGTCTGTTTATGGCTCAAGGCCTTGACTGAATTCTTTGCTGTGCTTCACACAGCCCTGATGAGGAACAGTGGCACAGAGTGAAAAATGATGAATTAATAGTGTAAGTTTAGGTTGGAGTACGGCATTTTCTGTGATTGAGATTTAATTCAAGGAGGAATAAAAGGAGTTACGGCACCTGAGGTTCTCATTCCCACACAATATTGTCCCGGCAGGAAGCAAAATGTTCCTGTGAATTTCTGGTTGATTGTTTGGTTTTAGCTTAGCGCTAGCTTGATGTTATCAGTGAGCTTTGGCTTGTGTGCTTTCTCGTAAGCGAGAGAGGGATAGTTTTATGCTTGGACATGTCTGCAACGGGCCCTAGTTTGTGTTGTTTTAGTAGTATTTTGTTGGTTATGTCTGTTTTCGTTTTTGTTACAGTGCACTGAGATAAGAAAATCTGAGAGGTGTGATCCACCGGTGGTGATATGTTGATATTTTGTGAGTTCATGATTTAACAATCAGCTCTTTAAACCAGGCCTGAAAGATTGAAATTTAAAGCGCTATGAAATATTCTTACAAAAACAGTTGCAAAGTGTGTTTCTCCATGATTGTAATTGGCTTGGGAGAAATTCACTTATATGGGACACTGATCACATGAGAAGTCCTTAGTCTAAAAAGGATTGCAGCGGGTCAATCCAGAATAAAAGAACAAAGAATTGTTTTCCTTTTAAAATGATGACGTCATCTTGCTGGTGATGGAGGCTCGAATAGGTTGCGCGGGAGACTCCATTATCAGCAACATCTGGTATGAATGTGTGTGGAGGTATGCATGTGAATGGACTGTGATGGACTGACGACTAAAAGTTTTGACTGACTTGATACTGAGACAATGACTGCACCCACTTTAGGATTAGTAAATGCCAATAAACAATTCACCCAGCGGACAAGAGAAGGGTGGATGCTTCGTTTTGTTTGTTTTGTTTTTGCAGGAGCAGGAGGATAAGAGAGACTGGAGGAGGAGACTGTAGCTTCACATGAGTATGAACTGCAGACTTAACACTTTGGTTGCTGATTTTGAGTTACTGATGTTTGCATTAACAAAACTGTGCTATATTAGCTGTGTTTTGATTAAGGTATCATGTTATATTATTGGGAATGCCAAATGCTACAGTGGAGAAAAACGTTTGATATCACTCATGACTGGAATGTGTTATTATTAACCATAGCAGGCCACTGTAAAAAGTTAATTAAATTTTATAGAGGAAAATCGCCAAAACTTTAACAATACCTATGAATGACTTGCCACATTCAGAATAGAGATATGCAATAACAAACATTGGGCCACGTGATTTAGGTTCTCGCTTGAAATAGTAAGTTATTAAAACCACTGAACATCCAGGGTATGGACATTGAGGCTGTGGACAGCTACAGGTACCTTGGTGTTCATCTGAACAACAGACTGGACTGGACTCATAACTCAGACACCCTCTACAGGAAAGGGCAGAGCAGGCTGTACCTGCTGCGGAGACTCAGGTCGTTTGGGGTGGAGGGCCCACTCCTGAAGACCTTCTTTGACTCTGTGGTGGCTTCTGCTATCTTTTATGGTGTGGTCTGCTGGGGCGGCAGCATCTCTGCTGGGGACAGGAAGAGACTGAACAGGGTGATCCGAAGGGCCAGCTCTGTTCTAGGATGCCCTCTGGACCCAGTGGAGGTGGTGAGTGACAGGAGAATGGCGGCTAAGCTGTCATCCCTGTTGGACAACGTCTCCCACCCCATGCAGCAGACTGTGACAGCACTGAGCAGCTCCTTCAGTGGGAGACTGCGGCACCCACGGTGTGGGACGGAGAGATTTCGCAGGTCTTTCCTCCCCACTGCTGTCAGACTCCACAACAAAGACTTTAACTGAACAAACACACACATCCACACATGTGCAATAACACTAAGTGCAATAATCTTTTCTGGCATCGTTGTATTTTTACTCAGTTGTATATAGCATTCGTATTCTATTTTTATCTTATTGTATATTTTTATTCTATTTTATTCTACTGTATATAGTATATTATTTTATTCTATTCTGTACAGTTGTGTACTGTATTTATTCTTATTGTATTCTAATTTTTGCGTCATAACTTTTGCACTGTCCACTTCCTGCTGTGACAAAACAAATTTCCCACGTGTGGGACTAATAAAGGTTATCTTATCTTATCTTATCTTAAAAGTAGAATATAATCGACAGGGACATTTGATAGGATGTGGTACTGAAAAAGAACAAGAGCAAAGTAAAGAAAGAAAACCTATTGTGTTTAGTTTTGATAAATTCAAATTAAAATGTACCATTACACTCAGAGGATCAATATGAAATTCAATATATGCAAAATTTGTATGAAGTACATGACTGATAACTGTTCTGTCCTGAGCTTTTGTTTCTATAGCACCCACTTGACCACACCAACAGTTCCTCGCCACCAACAGGGGGTATTTGCAAAGAATAGGGAGGAATATCATCAAAACTGGGAAAGGTAAGCCCCGAAGGGGGTGATAACACCATAACTTTCACTTATGGTCAAATTCTCGAAATTTGACCCCAAACTTGAAAATTCTTCAAATATTTAGAGACAGAGTGGATAAACATAATGTCGCAAACCACATAAGGATGGAGCATTTGAATCAATAAGATGGTGAAATAACACGCAGTAAAATGTGGATCATGTTGATTATGTTTATTCCAGTGTGCAGAGGAGTCAATTCCCTTCACAAAGTTTATAAATTCACTTGAACCAAAACTAGGAGCACCCGGTGCTGCAAGAGTTAATAGTCACAATACCCAAGGATAAGCACAAGAGCATGACTGATATGATGGGACTGGGATTTTGCTACACTTAATTATTGCAGACACAACTAAAACTATAACTGAAACTAATCAAAACTAAACTAAACTAGCAAACAATTGGTAAAAACTGATTAAAACTGATATAAAATTGAAAATCTGAAGTCGAAGCTAAATAAAAATAAAAACTAATGAAAATTGCAAAACTATTACAACCCTGGTCCAGACTAAGATGGCGTTGGACATCTTCAGGGCAGAAAAGGGTTGGTGTGACCAAGGTGTGGTTTGGCTTGTTGTATGTACATTTCAAAATGTTACAGCTCTGGATGGACCAGTTACCAGGGCATGGAAGGATGACAGACTTTATTACATGAGGAGAAGGGAAATTTCCGGGATTGAGGATCCTCTGGGATGACAAGGCTGGAGCAACGGTACTCGAGAGAAGAATTTCTGATACTTTCTGAGATATGATGTCACTAACCTTCTCTTTTAATTGTCTAGCTCCAATGAATTGACACATGGGAGTGTGTCAAAAAGGGGGAAGTTGAGTCCGAATACCAAACAATGGTTTTATGAACATCTTATGACGTTATTTCTGTGTTTAATAATTTAGGTATGGCAAAACTTAAGCATATAAGGTGTTACACTTAGAAATGGTTCATTAATTTTTGATTTCTTTTACACACACATAGATTATGATTAGAATAGGTCCTGAACATAATATTTTAAACCAAATTTGAATCATTAGAACAACAATGGATAACAATATTAGATTATCAAGGCTAGGGAGAGAGGTGTTTTGGTTTTCTGTCTCTTGCAGAGAAAGGAACAGACACCAGACGGGGACACGGAGATGTGAGGACCCTTCACAGCAGAGACAGATGTAGGGACTGCCGAGACAGCAACTGGGGTCAAGTGTCATGGCGTTTGGGCTCCTGGAGAACATGGATCCCACAAACACAGCAATAACCATGAAGGGGTTGGCGAAAACCAGGAACACCAGACCAACGAGGTTCAAGAGGCTCTTGGCAAAAAGGGGGACACAGCGGTGATCCCAAAAACACACAGATCCTTGTTTGAAATCGGGGCAGAATAATCCCCAGAACTGTGCAATGACTAAAGGGTGGTCTAACCCCGGAGGTCGAAGAAAGAAGCTGAGAATCACCCAACTGGAAGACACTGGTAGCTGCAGCAATAAAAATAAAGGTTAAAAGCTCCTTAGACAGAGGTTCTAGTCTAAGTACGTTTGAAAGGTATAAGGGGGCATTAAAAAGGGGGTGGAAAACTGGAGCACCAAAATAAAGCTGTGGGAGAATTGGGGAGTGATGGGAGTGTCATCTGTAACTGCTGTTATGGTTGTAAATCTAACTTTGCTTGCATCTGAACTGCGTGAGCACAGAGGTCATCCCACATATGGTCCACCCGTTAAAGGGGGACAGAGGGCCTCAGGACCAAGAAGAACTGGACCTTGCGACCCTGGAGTGCATGTTATAAGTGATCTCTTTTAAGAGATCAAAAGGGGGAATTATTAGATTATTCTGTTATTATATGTTACCTTATATATGTAATCAAAGTAGTTGAATTAGAATACTGCTGTAGATCATATTATACCCTTTAATATAGAGTGTGTGAGCTGTATGTAGTTTAGTTCTCGTTATACTTTTGTGTTAAAAGAACATATTCACTTATTAGTTTATTAGACAAGTGTGCATCACTCTGTATCCTTGATCTGCTGTGAATGTGTTACATGCTTAATTGTTGAATCATGAAGAGAAGATTGTAAGCAGGAGACTCTGTGTCTAAGACAGGGGAGATAGACAGACCACATTCCATACCCCCACCTTACAGAAAGCAGAGAAACAACTGCCGAGGTCATAACTTAGGCGCTGTAACAGAGAAAGAATGTGATGTTTTGGCTTTTACGACTAGATGGGGGCCACTAGAGACTATAAAAAGCTGAGCAACCCGTCACCATTTTGAGACTTGCTGTGACCCTCTTCAGGCATGTCTCCCCATCATGATGGTCCTTATGCTCTTAAGTGTTGAATTGTATGGAAATAAATGATTGTTGATTGAGCATAAATACACCGAGTATTGTCCTTCCTTCAGCCCAAAGATTCAAAGAATTGGGAGATTTCAACAGGGGCCATGTAGGGCATTAACAGGGAGAGGGGGGCACAAAGAAATACTTTTCTTTCTTATTCTCATTTAAAATGTCTCGCTTTTAAAAAAATAATTATCTGAAGCTTACAACCAAAGTTTTTATCTGATGTAAAATGTATAGAAATCATACATATACCAATAAGACAGTGTACATCACTGTCACAACAGGGGTTGTTTTCATTCAAAGGCTTTATGGCTTTTCCTATAATACCTGGTGGGCCGGTCTGTAGTCAAAATGCCCGGGCCGATTTTTTGTCCCAGTCTAGCCCTGGTGGGCACTGAATATGTGGTTAAGACATTAATTACTGTAGGTACACCAAACGCTCATGCTTCCAACCTTTAAAAAATAATACATTTGCACCATTCCTTATTGACCTAAAAGTATTTAAATTTTACTCTTAGATTTTATGGTTTTCATTTATTTGAAAATGCTGAAACATTGTTTCATTCTATATCTGTCTTGTAAGAAGGTTCTGGGTTTGACTCTGCCCTTGTTTTCCCTGTTTGAGGTGTTTGCTGCTCCTGCTGCATTTCCAAATGCATGAATTAGTGACGTCAGCGTTAATCTCTTTAAAATAACCTCCTAGGACCTGGCGTCCACATATGTGGACATCACATTTTGGGTTATTTAGACCAAAATACTCAATTTTGCTCTACAAGGGCCTGATATCCACTTACGAGGACTGTTTAAAATACAATTTTAAACGACTATCCTCATATCTGGCTCTTATTTTTCTTAAAAACAAAAATAAGGTAAAAAAAATAATCTGGTAATTCTTTATTTTTACATTCATCGGGCCCCAATATGCCCAAATATCAAAGAGCAATTAAAAATGCATTCTGTGGAAGAGTTCGGGTCTTAGGAGATTAACGCAGGAAATCTCCATTAACGAGTTACCACGGATCGCCCCGTGCGTGGGGCTGGACGGCGTTAACGCGCTAGCACAGTTAGCTAAGTTTTTTTTTTTTTTTTTTTCCCCCAGTTTGGTGAGTTTCCTCCTGAGAAGTTCTTGAAATTGTCATGTCATGTTAGTAGTCATATCAAGGACTAGACATTTTCCTTTATGTTTCTCAAGGGATGCCACTCCCAGGTTTGCCTTTTCCAAATATTCCAGTCTTCTTTAATTCCATACATAGCTGGTTTTTGCATCCCATCCCATCATGATGTATTTACTTGACTTACTGGGCATGTATTACCAGAAGGAGCATTTTCCATGAAAAGGGGCAAAACATCCATCTACTGTCATCTCTGGCCTTGGGTTGAACATCAGTGGAAGGAGCTGCACTTATCTCTCCCATACATCCTTAATGGGAGCATACTTGCCAGATGTTGCTCTAGTATTGCTGTTGTACAAATCTGAGGACTCTTGATATTATTCAAAAGGTCTAAAGTGACATTGTTGCCTGGAAAATAGTTCTGCCTGCGGTGTGTCCCAGAGACTATCAGTGGTCTTGTTGCTGGATTTGTACACTCCAGCAAGAAGAACACCAGTATAGGCATCCAGGTATTCCTCATCAGCACCATTCCAAATGTTGCCATGGATATTTGTCCTTCAAGGTCTATAATAGCAATGATGACTTTGTTAATGCATTTAAAACCTAAAACAGGGTCAGTGCTAACACAAGGGGAAGGTAAAGTTACAAAACTGTCATTAGAGGTTCGAGATTAGTTGTTGATATGTGATGGAGACCAAAGTACGAATAAATATCCTCTGTAAAGAGGGTAGCGCAACAGTGACCAGCCTATGTACTTCTAAAATTCCATGCATACCTTAAAGGTAGAAAAGCCAAATGGCTGCTCTCTGGGGACTCTAAGTGTTAAGTTTCCATAGTACAGTATAGGTTATAAGACCAGGAAATAAAGCATGCTCACAAATACAGCAATAAATCACATCAAATCATTCTGACAAAAATTGACTAGAGCAGATTTAAGCAGATCGTGTGAACATTCTCAGACCAGCTGAAACCAACAATCCCTGATGGTGTTGCATGTGGCACTTGTGACATTTTGTGCCACCAGTGAGGTTTAAGAAATAAGTATGAACATAAGTCACAGTGTAGTGGTTTGGACACAAATTGTCACACTGCCATGTCAAACACATCACAATGAAACTTCAGTCATTCCAAGAGTCCAACTTTAAGTTTTAGGCACTCACTTCCCCACACCCACCCTCGACAGTCTAACAACCACATACTGCTTTTTTTGCCTTTAATCCACCCCTTGAGGCTTGTCTTGCTACATGTCCCTCTACGCAGTGCCTAAATAGAAATGAGCCAATTACCAAGAGCAGCTTGACATGGGACCATGTCATCCTGTCGGGGGAACAACCACCCCCTTCCACCCGGCAACAAGACAACTGCTGCAACAGGAGACAAATCAATGAGTGCAGGTCAATTTCTGCAGGATAAGTCTCCCTGCATGATGAGGGCTGTCTAGCATACCAGATGAATAGATGCATAAAGGCCTGCTGAATTTGTCAACCTTCTTTTCTGGAATAAAACTTATTGCTTTCATGCCAAAGCCTACAATGCATTTTCTTTCTTTCCCCTTTCACTCTGCTGGCAAGGGTCTTTCGGTGAGCACTCATGGAAATAAAGCAGAGAGGAAGAGAAGTAGCAATCATGAGTATTTCTTGGTGAGGCAGCATGTGCGTAAGGATTTGTAGGTCAGAGAAAGAGAGAGCGCTAAGAGGGGGCGTGCAGTGAGAGGAATACAGACAAATATCTAGAGAGAGAATTATTTGTGTATCCTGATGGAGAAGAGAAGAGCCATGGAGGGAGGGGTGAGACAGATGGAGGGCCCAGCAGTGTAATCAGTGGAGTAGCAGTGGTGGTTAACAGTTGATCATTCACCCTGCTGCACTCTCCCACAGTTGATAGACTGGGCTGTTAATAGCCTGGAGTACAGACTGCAGCCTTTTAAAATTCTGCTTGG
Source organism: Astatotilapia calliptera (assembly GCF_964374335.1). Taxonomy (NCBI): domain Eukaryota; kingdom Metazoa; phylum Chordata; class Actinopteri; order Cichliformes; family Cichlidae; genus Astatotilapia; species Astatotilapia calliptera. The sequence continues at coordinate 16,070,454 of NC_137423.1, forward strand.
TTTATGTTTTTATGAATATCATATACTTTGCTTCTTTATGAAATGAATCACTGCCAGGCAAAGGGGGCAAGAAAGTATGAGCTATATATCAGGCCTGCAGCAAATTCCCTATATCGAAGCTTTTTGCAGCAATGATACACAGCAGATAGAGAAGCATTTTTCTACTAGTTCATAAGTACATACAGATGGACCCAATCAAACAGCTAAATTTAGCTAAAATGCTAAATTAAGTTGTTCCTCCTGGAGTACTACAGACACAGGTACCTCTGTCTCTGTGTTGCACATACTGTATGAAGGGTGGAGTGTACTTAGCGTTTTAGCTGTCACCATGTTAGTTTTAATGCTAATTTTTGAGGCTTCATAAACTGGCACCCAGAAACCAGTGATATCAAAGTCAGTGTTGGGAAGGTTACTTTTAAAATGTATTCCATTACAGAATACAGAATACATGCCCTAAAACAGGGGTGTCAAACTCAAATACACAGTGGGACAAAAATTCAAAACTGGAACAAAGTTGCGGGCTAACGTTAATATTTATTGAAATATATTTATTCCTCCAGATATAAGAATGAATCTTTTCTTATGGACTAAACACGTTTTGCTGAAAAACTGAATATGGAACAAGCAAAGCTTAATACTAAACAATATATATATTAGCTGTATAATACCAGTAGGCCAGCTCTAATAGTAATTTGGTATGGCTTCGCGGGCCAAATGTAATTAGGCTGCGGGCCAAATTTGGCCCGTGGGCCAGAGTTTGACACCTATGCCCTAAAATGTATTCTGTAACGTATTCCGTTATGTTACTCAATGAGAGTAACGTATTCTGAATACTTTGGATTACTTAACATATTATCATGCATTTTATAACTACGTGAATGTACTATTGCTGTGTGATTTATTACTATTACTGAAGGTCCGCGGCTCCAAACCGTAGTAAAGGGACCTCTGGCTAATACGGGTTCAGTGTCGGCTCATAGCCGAAAAATGGCTTTACTTTGTTGTCTGGGTCAACTCTGACAGAGAGAGACAGAGAGAGGCGTTGAAAGGCTGCTTCAACTGAACTTATTGTTTCCGAGGAAAAAACGAACACAGCATACAGTCGAGTGTTAATAGCTTACTTACAACTGGGCTCGTCAGGCACTCTTCTTGGCTGCAGTGGTTATTATTATATTTACATGCTTCCAGCTCCCATTTTTGTTCGATGACAACTCGTACTTTTCGACTCTCCTTTTTCTTCCACCTCGCGCTCACAGACACATAAACGAGTATGGCAGTCCATTCTCCCTGCAGCACGGACTACACTGCCCATGATGCTACATTCTGCATTCTGCCTATTAGCTTAGCACAACAACAACAACAATAAGGCGCTCTCACACCCAGGAAAACACGCAGAGCGAGAGCGTCACCCTGTAACCATGGCAACCGCAACGCTGCCGCCTGGAACAACAGAACATTAGGGCTGCCACGATTAGTTGACTAGTCACGATTACGTCGACTATCAAAATCATCGACGACTGATTTAATAGTCGACGCGTCGTTTGAAGCTTTGTAAGATCACAAAAGACGCAGGAATAAGTAGTAGGATTTAAGAGTGTAATAACGGACTGAAACAGAAGATGGCAGCACTGCCTGTACAAGGATGCCAGCTGCCGTTAAACCCCGAAGAAGAAGTAGCTGTGTCCCAGAATTCATAGCGCAGCCCAGCTCAGTTTCCAACAATGGCGGCAGCTAGTTAGTTTTAATATTACTCTTATTATTCTTTCTGGGTCACAAAATAAATGTTTAACATATTTTCAGGCGAGAATGTAGCTGTGTAAACCTCAAATATCTGCTCAGTTTATCAAGACACCGCATATTTTCAAAAGCGCTCCGACGTTTTCGGAGACGTCTGTTACCCACTAGCTCGATAGCTAGCCGGGAACTAGGCTCACTAGAGCCGTGAGAACACCGGACTCCCGGCAAATCGTTTTCAAACCCACTGCCGTCTTTCGCTACTCAGGTTAAACATGATACATAAGTCACTTAGATAACTTCAAAACGTTATTGTTTGGCTTTTTTTTTTTTATCTGTTCCTGAGTAAATCGGTTTGGCTGAGATTAAAGTTATAGTTTTTACATAGCTGAATAAACGTCAAGCAGACAGCTGATTATCAGAAGTGTGAGATGCTCCAGAATTTACTCCGGTGTCCTGTTATATTTTAGATAGCAAGGAGTCTATTAAACTTCACCGAAACAATCTGCAAATTTCATTAAAATTTAACTCATTCACTGCCAGCCATTGGCAGTGAATGAGTTAAACCCATTGACTCATGCACTGCAATTGACGGCTATAGACGTCAATGGCAGTGAATGAGTTAATAAACTACCATCTTGTCTTTATTGTTAGTTAGCACACACCTTACACACTTAAAGCTGTAAGTGTCTGTGAAGGTTCTCAGTCATCCAGGTCATCGTAGTCAAAGGAGCTTGCAAAGAAAAGCGTCTGGACTTCTTTAAGTTGCTTGAAGACGTTTCTGTCACGGTCCGGGGCAGCGGCCGTGGGGAGAGTGGAAGGAGGACTCAAAACGCAGCACTTATTCAGGTGTGAGGGTGATTTATTGATAATATCAAATATAAAGTGGGGATGGTAAAACAGAACTAAGGATGAACTAACTGGGAGAAACTACACAAAGAAATAGCAAACCTGAGCATGAAGGGAGAACAGCAGGGAGAGCACGCAGGGGATTGTTAGGTATTTTAGTACCATGGGAGCATTTACTGGATATTGTTTTATAGTGACATTATACAGGAAAACTCTGTCATTCAATAAGGCCCCTTTGTTTCAGTGTTTTTCTCTTTGACCCAAGAATTGATGTGTGAGAATCACAGGCTGGTACAAGGTTGAAATACCACAGAGATCACTCCCTCAGCTACATTAGTTTCTTAATCTTTTAGACGCCTGTTGAAGGCCAAATGGTTTGTTTCAGATTTCACTAATGTAAGAACTCTTCGTTTTGTGCCTTGAAAATATGTCGCTGAGATAATCACAATTGTAGCTGAACTAATAAACTACACAAAGGATGCTTCTTCACCCAAGGGCAGGAAGACGCTGCCTTATCTTGGTCTGTACTGGTTTAAACTGATAATCTGCTGTCTCATGAATTTTACCCTCTATATAAACTGTTGTACTTGTGAATAAAGTTGAGTCACTTTGGGAAGACAATCTAAAGCAGTCTCTGTTTTCTTGTTCTCCCAAGCTGCTCCCGAGCTCGTACTAACACGCTGAATGGCATGCTTGAATATTACTTGAGAATATATTTGACTGTGTTACAGACTAAGGGACATTCTCTGCTGATAGGTGAAGGTACATTCTCTGCTGATAGACGTCCACGCCTCGGAGGAAGCCGATCCACGGAGTAGGCCCTGGAAACAGTTTCCTTCAGGGATTACACCAGGTATGAACACAGACGACGCGACGAGGAGCAGAGGAAATCACACACTATAAGTACACAAAGAGACACTGGGAAAATCACACACAGGTGGGGGAAACAGCTGGACCTGATTAACCTGACGAGACAGGGGAACACTAACACCAGGGACCAACAGAGGGAGCACAAACCCAGAACCCAGTGTCTAAAATCCCAAACACAAACCATCCCAAAACAGCCATGAATAATAATGAAAGTAATAACAATAAAGAACATAAACATAAAGTCACTGAGTCATGGTCGCAGGACCATGACAGTACCCCCCCCTCAAGGGCTGGCCCCCGACAGCCACAGAAACACACCACCAGATCTGGGCGGGCGGCAGGGGGCCCAGGACGGAGGGACCGGGCCAAGACCAAAGACGGAGGCCCCAGAGTCCCAAACAAATGTTCACAAAAAAAACCTCACAGGGGAACAGAGTCCAAAACACAGTTCAGGTGGCCGGCCAGGGGCCCGATAACACAGGAGGCCAGGATGGGACAGTTCAGGAGGCCGGCCACGAAGAAGGCCGTGGAGGCGCACAAAAGGTTCAGGAGGCCGGCCGTGCGGAAGGCAACGGCGGCCACTCAGGCGAAGAGGGTCCGGGGGCCGGCCGTGCGGAAGGCAACGGCGGCCGCTCAGGCGAAGAGGGTCCGGGGGCCGGCCGTGCGGAAGGCAACGGCGGCCGCTCAGGCGACGGCGCCCGGCCAGTAGCCTAGCCAGCGGTCCAGAAAACGGCCGTTTAGCTCCAGACCCAAACGAGGCTGGGCCAGGCGAGGCTGAGGGCACGGAAGCCGGGACCGCAGCAGGCGGAGATGATGATGCAGACATGGAGGCTGGACCAGACGATGATGCAGACACGGAGCTGGACCAGACGATGATGCAGACACGGAGGCTGGACCAGACGAGGATGCAGACACGGAGGCTGGACCAGACGAGGATGCAGACACGGAGGCTGGACCAGACGAGGCTGATGAGGATGCAGACACGGAAGCTGGACCAGGCGAGGCTGATGAGGATGCAGACACGGAGCCTGGACCAGGCGAGGCTGATGAGGATGCAGACACGGAGGCTGGACCAGGCGAGGCTGATGAGGATGCCGAAGCGGAGGCTGGACCAGGCGCAGTGGGTGAAGATGAGGATGCTGTGGCCGAGGATGCGGGCACGAAGGCTGGACCAGACGAGGATGCAGACACAAAGGCTGGACCAGGCGTGGATGAAACCGGGCCAGGCGTGGATGAAACCGGGCCGGGCAAGGACGACGCTGTAGCTGAAGCTGGGCCGGGCGAAGCTGTAGCTGAAGCTGGGCCAGGTGAGGATGAAGCTGGACCAGAATCAGGCGAGGATGAAGCTGAGGATGAAGCCGGACCAGGCGTGGATGAAGCCGGACCAGGCGTGGATGAGGCCGGGACAGGCGTGGATGAGGCCGGGCCAGGCGAGGATGAGGCCGGGCCAGGCGAGGATGAAACTGCAGCTGGACCAGGCGAGGATGAAGCCGGGCCAGGTGAGGATGAAACTGAAGCTGGACCAGGCGAGGATGAACCCGGGCCAGGTGAGGATGCGTCCTCAGGCTGAGGTGTGGCCGTAGCAGGCGGTAGCACTGCCGGTGGTGGTACTTCAGGAGGCGGCGCTGCAGTCACAGGTGGAGAAGCAGCCACAGGTGGAGAAGCAGCCACAGGTGGAGAAGCAGGAGGCTGGACGGGCTCCTCGGGCCCCCCAGCAGGCGAAACAGGAGGCTGGACAGGCTCCTCGGGCCCCCCAGCAGGCAAAGCAGGAGGCCGGACGGGCTCCTCGGGCCCCCCAGCAGGCGAAGCAGGAGGCCGGACAGGCTCCTCGGGCCCCCCAGCAGGCGGAGCAGGAGGCTGGACGGGCTCCTTGGGCCCCCCAGCGAAAACAGCCGCAGAATCAGCGGGCACGTTGGCCTCCGGCACACACGAAACAAAACCAGGAGGCACGTGGGCCTCCAGCACACACGAAACAAAACCAGGAGGCACGTGGGCCTCCGGCACACACGAAACAAAACCAGGAGGCACGTGGGCCTCCGGCACACGTGAAACAAAACCAGTAGGCACGTGGGCCTCCGGCACACACGAAACAAAACCAGGAGGCACGTGGGCCTCCGGCACACACGAAACAAAACCAGGAGGCACGTGGGCCTCCGGCACACGTGAAACAAAACCAGTAGGCACGTGGGCCTCTGGCGCACGTACGGAGGGCTGCAGCTGCGCAGAGCACTGACCCTGCTCAGGCAGTGACAGCCCGGTGCAGTTCACAGCCGGCATCTTGGCCTCCAGGGGTCCAGAGTAAGCTGAGGGCAGTAACCCAGCCTCTGGGGAAGCCCCGGAGTGAGTAACAGTCACTAATGTTGCCAGCTGTTGAGGAACAGGTCCGTAGCGAAACAGTTTGTCTCCCTGCCCAGAAACAGCGGTGGAAAAACAGTGCGAAAATTGTGGCTCAGCCATTACCGGAACTGTGGGCTGTAGCGATGCTAGCGGTGGTGGTGGCTGAGTGGCTAACCGGAGCGGCGGCAGAACGGGTAATTGAGCCCTTAGGGAGGCTAACGGTTGAGCCACAGACCTGAGAGCTTGTGGCCGGACACAGAACTGAGCCGGAGAATGGTGATAAAGTCCTGGCTCAGAAGGAGCGGCAGAGAAACAGTCTCTCGGTTTTACAGAGTGTTTGTAGACGCCCACTTGCGAAGGATCCGTTACCACGAAGGTAGGTAAGCTATCTACACTGTCTCTCATCCCGCTCTGAATAACCCCAGAAAACAGAGCCCGGAATCTGGGGAAGCCAGAACATGTCGCTCGCTCACCGCCTCAGGCTGCTCGAAAGTAAAAGCAGACGGGGGGTGAAGTCCGAGGTCCAAAAGGAGGAACTCCCGCTCCCACGAACAAAGCGAGCCCAGAAGCCATGGGAGACCGGTCACCAGACGCTGTAGCCGCCTCTCTATAGCGCGCTGGGACGTGCCACCCGGGTTTTCCAGCTACCGGTTGATGAGCTCCTGTGTGGCATCGATGAGATTTTCCCGTAGCTCCCTGGACGGGTTAAGCACTGCTGGGTCCATGTTGTGGTCGCGTCGTACTGTCACGGTCCGGGGCAGCGGCCGTGGGGAGAGTGGAAGGAGGACTCAAAACGCAGCACTTATTCAGGTGTGAGGGTGATTTATTGATAATATCAAATATAAAGTGGGGATGGTAAAACAGAACTAAGGATGAACTAACTGGGAGAAACTACACAAAGAAATAGCAAACCTGAGCATGAAGGGAGAACAGCAGGGAGAGCACGCAGGGGATTACACCAGGTATGAACACAGACGACGCGACGAGGAGCAGAGGAAATCACACACTATAAGTACACAAAGAGACACTGGGAAAATCACACACAGGTGGGGGAAACAGCTGGACCTGATTAACCTGACGAGACAGGGGAACACTAACACCAGGGACCAACAGAGGGAGCACAAACCCAGAACCCAGTGTCTAAAATCCCAAACACAAACCATCCCAAAACAGCCATGAATAATAATGAAAGTAATAACAATAAAGAACATAAACATAAAGTCACTGAGTCATGGTCGCAGGACCATGACAGTTTCACCTCTCATCCGAGAAGCTTCTTCAGTTCTAAGGTCAAATGGTGGAGAGTCCCAGATATAAACCTAGTGGGAGTGACCCCCCACAGAGGGACAAAAGGACCCCCTGATGATCCTCTAATCACCTGAGCCAAGGTGGGAAACTGGGCGTGGGTCCCAATCAGCCAGAGTTTCGGGTGTGTTCATTGTGAAACCTGGCCCCACCTTATCATGCGAATTCCTATGTCCACTGTGAGCGACCATCTTTGAACAGAGGCGGGGGTTTACGACACCAACTCTCTGCCATCTATAATCCAGTTTTGAGATCCCTTCCCAGACGCCTTAACGCCCACTCACATCCTGGGCCATCTGACCTCAGGAATTCGCATGATAAGGTGGGGCCAGATTTCACAATGAACACACCCGAAACTCTGGCTGATTGGGACCCACACCCAGTTTCCCACCTTGGCTCAGGCGATTAGAGGATCATCAGGGGGTCCTTTTGTCCCTCTGTGGGGGGTCACTCCCACTAGGTTTATATCTGGGACTCTCCACCATTTGACCTTAGAACTGAAGAACCTTCTCGGATGAGAGGTGAAACGTCTTCAAGCAACTTAAAGAAGTCCAGACGCTTTTCTTTGCAAGCTCCTTTGACTTAAAGCTGTAAGCTAATGATAGTTATATAAGAGCAGATGCTGCTGGTGCAATAAGCTGTAGTTTTACGTTCAATGGATGATGATCTGATTAGTCGACTAATCGCAAAAATAATCGGTGACTAGTCGACTATCAAAATAATCGTTTGTGGCAGCCCTACAGAACATAGCTGTCAGACAAAACTGAAACAGTCCTGACCTGTGACAATATGAAACTGGAAAGTACCGCAGTGTAATCCATTTATTTCAACAAAGTAACTGTATTCTAAATACCACCTTTTTAAACGGTAACTGTAACGGAATACAGTTACTCATACTTTGTATTTTAAATACGTAACGGCGGTACATGTATTCCATTACTCCCCAACACTGATCAAAGTATATATACTGCTGTTATAAACTCTGTTATACTGGTACCTATTACAGGCTTTAAAGTACCTACAACAAAGGCAAACAACTACAGAAAAACTCTACTGCTGTTTGACTGTACTGGCAGAGCAGAAAACATTGAAAATCAAGACTGAAAAAGAACTGAAAAAGAGCTAAATATTCATTTACGTATATTTAGAGGTGCCAGTGGCTCAGGAGGTCGCCTACTAATCAGTAAGGTTGGTGGCTTGATAACTGGCTGCTCCAGTCTGCATGCCAATGTATCTTTGGGCAAAGTATCTTTGGGCAAGACACTGACCCAAGTTTCTCCCGATGTGTTCAACCTAGTGTGACTTTTAGATAGGAAGCACTGTAAATATGGATGAATGAGGATGGAGTATTAATAAGCGGAAGAAAATGGATATTTGGATGGATGGATGGGTGAATGGACAGATGGACAGATGAATTTTGTTTACTGCATCTGAGGTCAGCATCTGGAGATGCTTGGCAGCCCACTTTTGTTAATAAAAACACAGAAACATCTTTAAACAGCTGAGAACTATGGAAGCTGATGGAAGTAAAAACAGTGCCACCCAACAGCTGGCTTTCACCTCCAACATCCACTGAGAGAAAAAGCCAAGACCAGCTGGATCAAACAGTCAGCTCTCCATAAAACAAAAAAAAGTAGTAAAAGTAGTTAGAATGGAAACTAGGATAACAAAAGGCTTAAAGAGTTTTAAAGATAAATGACAAAAGCAGAGCTCGCACTGAAAAATGGTCAAGCCACACAATGTCAATAGTCATTGATCAGTGCTGTGGTGAGTGAGCCTATCGCCTGGATCCAGGGGGCTTTAAGGTAAATTAAATTCTCTTGTCAAATAAATACCTTAAATTGCAAAAAATATGAGCATGCGTACAAAGCCCCATTAACCATGAACCTGTTAATGTACAAAGGTTTTTTTCAGTGCCCCAGAAAACTGACCTCGACTTGTCGTTACCAACAGAGTCTGTAAATGAAACCAAATAAATATACTTATTTAATAGAACTATCCCATATGCTTTATTTCAAAGGTCATATATAATGGCAATGCATTATTTTGTGTGCTGTATTAACAATTTTTAGCAATTAATGTCAAAAATGCTCAAAGGTTCTGATCACATAAAAACAAACAATCCCCAAACTGAATCTTGTTTTCTGATCTGGTGACTTTTTTGACAGAACCACCAGAAGCAACTAAGTACATACATATGGACCCAATCAAACAGCAATGCTAAATTAAGTTGTTCCTCCTCCTGGAGTGCTACAGACACAGGTACACACCTGTGTCTGTAGCACTGTAGACACACAGTTATTCCAGCAGCTAATTCAAGACCTCAGTTTTTGTGGATAGTTTGGCATTTCCAGAACAGTTACCAGTTATTTCTGAGCTGATTTGATTGGTGCATAATATTAAACCAAAACACCTGCCAAGCTGTTTCTGTCCCTTTCCTGCACTAGGCACAAAGTGAAACTGACTTTGACAGACAGTTAAAAAGTTCCACACACAACCTGATGAAAATGACAAACATAAACTGATAACTGTGAGAGTGAACCTACTGTAAGGATGGAACAGGAGTTTTTTTCCAGTAGCAGTGTGCTCACAGCTTCATGCAGCCGATGTGCTGAGAGCAGAGAGTAGAAAGAAGGTGGGAGTGGCTTGATGAGAATGTGTAATGTACTTCTACCCACCAAGGACATCAACTAAAGGCCACTTACTGAGCTGAATTATCCTTCACTCCTGTCTGAATAAATACCCAGTAATGATGTTTGAACTGCATGCTAAAAAACATTCACACGCCGGAGGTGCATGTGCTGACAGTGTCTGGCAGCTTTGCTAAGTGTGTGATGCATTTTCCTGGCATGATTTTGATGCGCTAAGATCCACCAGAGAGTGCTGCAAATGCCATTGCCATTCTGAGCGATTATGCTACTCTATAATAGTTTTATTTTCACAGCACATTTAGTAAAAGAAAAGTAACAAACTGCTCTCCAACACAGTGACTAAATAAAACAACTAGAGTATGTATATATAAATATGTGCTCTGATTACCACTGGGACCACTGTTACCTTCACCCTCCACATCTTCTTGAGTTCTTCTCTCAAACCTTGGTACTTCTCCAGTTTCCAGCTTCTCATGTTCCTTCTTTCTTATGCTCCTGTGATTCAGTTTATGTCATGGTCTGGTTGGGCACCTGCAGGTCTCAGACAGCGGCTCCTCCTCCTTTAGGCGGAGTCCGGTTGCCCCTCCCTGGCTGACCACCTGTGAGCAATCGTGCCAGCGGTATATCAGACCTGCGCTCTCAACCACTCATCGCCTGAGTATCTGCTATTCCCATGTTAGTTCAGTGGAGCATCCTAAACCTTGTCTTAACGCCGTGTGATGACTGACCTGTCTTTTCTTGTCCTCAGCGATAGCACCCGGAGTGGAGATCTTGTTCCCCTCGCTCCCGTCCTCCTGGACCTGGGCCGCCAGCTGCTTACACAACGTGGCCTGCCGGCCCACCGCTCACCTGCCTGCCTCCCCACGCCTCGACCGCTTCCGGGTTTTCCGCTCCACCTGTCCCCTCCATCTGAAACCAAGTAAGGCAATTCAATTCAACTGCGGAGGATTATTGGTTGTCTGCTGGATCCCTCTGATCGTGATCTCCTCTTGTTCCAGTGCCCCCGGCCCCTACCTAGTCCTGTTTCTACCTCCCCGCTGTCCCCGCTGCTCAGCCGTCTCCTAGAGGTGTCTAGGTCGCCCTCATTATCACCGACGAGTCCTACGCGCCACTAGTGTGGTGGCGTCGCTTTGTGTTTCACCTTTGTTTACCTGTGGGTGGAAATAAATCATTTGTTTTCTGTCACCTCGCTTCCGGGTTGGTTTCTGCGCCTGTGTCCATCCCTGTTCCCTCGTGCCGTTGAGCCGTGACAGTTTATAGTGCCTTTAAAAAGTATTCATACTCCATGAACTTTTACATATTTTTTTCACCTTACAACCACAAACCTAAGTGTTTTTATTGAGATTTTCTGTGATAGACCAACACAAAGTAGCACAATTGTGAAGTGGTACAAAAATAATACAATTTTAAGCAAATACAAATCTGAAAAAAATCTGAATAAGATAAACAAGTAAATATTAGAGTTCACCTGTGTGTAATTTAGTCTCATTATAAATACACCTCCCCCCCCCCCCCCCCTATCTCCAATTTCCCTCCCCTGAGTGGTTCTTGCCCTAAACCAGGGGTTAACTGATGGCACGACCATGGCTGGACTGGCCATCGGGCATACCGAGCATTTGCTTGGTGGCCCGATGATTTTTTTTTTTTTTGTAACGGTATAAACGATGAAAGATGATGGATTGGCCAAATGCTGGCCGGCGTGTAAAAATAGCTCAGTTGTTTGGTGGTGGCTACGGCGGAGCTTCCACAAATTCAGTAACATTAGCAAGTGGTGGAGGCCAACAGGTGGATGAGGGAAAGGGGAGGCAGGAGGAGGAGAGACCCGAGGTGGCCCCCGGTCCGAGTGTCAGGTGAACTGAACTTCAGGTAAGAAGTTATGACCTGCAGTCTATCTGGGTCAGATATAAACCAAGTTTAGGGGTAGTTTATTTTCGTTGTGCTGACTTTTTACAGTCAGTTACAATAACTTGTACTGCGTACTAGCTAGCATGATGGAGTTTCTATACAGCTGGGTATGTGTTATGATGTTACTGTGGTAGCACGAGGTGAGAATAAAGTAAATACTCTTCACAGTTTAAAAGACAACGCCACTCTAGGAATTTCACCCAGAGGATACTGGAAGTAACACTAATCACCAAGAAGGCAGTTAGGTTTGTTATACTCAGTACAGAGACGAGGTCAATGATCAAACAAGTTGACAATTTATTAATAATTATTTAAAACACCGTATAAAAGCACAATCATAAATATCCATGTACAAATATGCTTAAAAAGGTATTCAGAGCTGAGGCTTACCAGTGGAGGGGCAGGGATGCCACACACAAACTCAAAAAAAAGAAAACACACCAAGACACAAGTGCAACACAAAATCACACACTCACACTAATAAACTAAATAAGGCAGGTGTGTACACTCAAAGGATCCCACCACCAAGGCACCCTAGTCTCCTCCACGTCGGCACTCCGCATCTGAATAAAAGAAACAAAGAAATGTTAATATATTACAACAAATATAATATGTAGCGCTGGGGGATAACCCAAGTGCAGGACCACACTGGTGCTCTGCAGCTAGAAAAAGGGCCTCCCACCAGTGGCGTAACAAAAATCCAAACAACAGATTAAAACAACATAAAAACAACATACAATCTGGATAAAACTTTAAAATCTGGAGCAAACGGAATCGCCGTGTTGCTCCAACTTGCCATCCTCCCGACTATAAGTTAATCATCCGGTCAATCAATATGTACGCCAGCTGACTCCCATAACCGGCATGCATATGGCCGCTGTCCACGCCGACGTCCACTTTAAAAAGCTGGCAGCAGCAGGAAAAGAAACCTCGCAACGGGAACAGACGGTAAAAGCAAAGCAAAGCAGCAGCACTTCAGCTAGCGTAGCGTTGCGTAAAACTAAGGCCCACACTTCCTGCAAAGCATAATAATTACTATAAGAGAACAATAAAAGGCAGAGATCGTAACAAAATTTAATTATGTACCAAGTAAACCGCGTCATCAAACATGAGCAGAGTGGCTCATAGGAGGCTTCTACAGCTATGACCTAAAAACAATATCTGTTTACCACCAAGTAAGGTAATGTACACACTACAATGAGTAAACACCTACCAGCCGCGATGGAGGCTTCAGAATGATCTCTGCAACACCAAAGGGAAGTCAGGTGACCAAAAAGGAGATCACAGGTAAGCGATACTGAAATGCTCAAATGGCCACTATTTATACTAGCGCCCCCTAATGCGCCAGGCTGAAAGTGGGTTGAACCAAGGAATAACATTCATCCTGCCACATTACTGATAGTGAACTTTATTTTATTCATAAGGTTAGTTAGTAGAGTTGCCAACTGTCCCATAAAAAGATGAAATCGTCCCGCATTCAGAGAAATTATTACGCGTTTCGTGTTGAGCTGAGAAGGGACGCAGTTTGTCCCGTACTTCTGCTAGAATGTAAAAAAGACACAAAGTTGGAGTTATTCTTTGTCTTTGCTGCACAGCTGCCTCTTCTTCTCTCATTCTCTCCCCCTCCCTCTCCTGTTGCTACTTTAATCATGAAACTGATCAATGATCAGCTGATCGGCTTTTCTCTCTTATTTGTTTATCTCCCACTTTGTGCCAGAAAGAGGAAAAACCGCCGGATGTTGCGCTAGACATGAATGAGTTGAAGGGAAGTTATGAACTGTTTCTAAGAGACAAATAACACCAGGATCCTTTTCTAAGTAGCTGACAGCTGGGGGCGGATCTAGCAAAGTTTTGCAGAGGGTCAGGTAGGGCATTAACAGGGACAGGGGGGTCACAAAGATATACTTTCTTATTCTCATTTAAAATGTCTGGGTGTTATTAAATAATTATCTGAAGCTTACAACCAAAGTTTTTATCTGATGTAAAATGTATAGAAATCATGCATATACCAACAAGACAGTGTACATCACTGTCACCACAGCGTTTGTTTTCATTCAAAGGCTTTATGGCTTTTCCTATACCTGGTGGTCTGTAGTCAAATTGCCCGGATTGATTTTTTGTCCCAGTCCAGCCCTGTGCACGACCACGCAGTGAATTAATCTGAGAAGGTGCATCAAAAAATAAATGGCCGTGCCAACGGTGCATATCGCAAATTGGGACTTTCATGTGTATGGACCAATGTTTTATTTTCTGATCAAACCAGAAATCTTTAATGAGCAGCTAGATTTGTCTCGCATTAACTGGCTGAGTTAATGCCAGTTAATGCAACATCGAAGAAGCTGGGATCCATAGTTTTCCGTGCTCATGGAGCTTGCATTTTCAAGTTTAACTGTCTTCAGAACATTGCAGAGGCCTTATTGACGGTATTTAGCTCTACATATCTGTGTGAGCAGATTTTCTCTCACATGAGTGTCCTCAGGTAGCCGTCTGAATGCTGGACACCTGGAGACCTGTGTCTCTGAGTGGAAGACCAGAGATCACATTAACATGTGTGTCTCTGTATTAACAGACATGCCATATTGGCCCAGTTTATTTTTCTTATCGTTGTTGTGAGGAGACCATAAATAGCAATTGCATTTTCTGTTGTACAGTTCATTTGCTGTTATGGAGTTCTTGTTATGGATAAAAGGTGTCCTTTTTTGTTTCAAAATAGCTGATAAATATTCGCTGATAGCTGCCAACATCTGCGAACAAATATAATTCGATAAAGTTGTTCTATATAGTGTGTAACTGTTCATATAGAGCGTTATTAAATTTATTGCTAATGTAATCATATGGCACACTGACTTCTGAGGAAATTTTAAATGGCACTCGCCATCAGAAAGGTTGCCTACCCCTGCCCTAAACAATTGCATATACCAGAGACCGGTCTTGGTTCCAGTGAATTGGGGCCAAAATCCAGAAACGGAAAGAATGTCATTTCACCATAAACAGCCACAACCAGGTGCTCCCTACAAGATTTCAGACAGGAGTGAAAAGAATTTTCAGAAGAGTTGTCCAACAGCCAAGGAGCACTTGTGGAGAGCTATAGAAAGACTTGGAATCAGCAGGTACAATTGTTTCAAGGAAAACAATAAGTAACGCACTCAGCCGCAGTGGCCTATATGCACACTCAACAATCAAGACTCTATTGCCGTAGAAATGGCATGTTGAAGCATGTTTAAAGTTTGCCGAAACAAGCCTGTGAAATACTAGGAGAATATAGTCTGGTCACATGAGACCAAACCTCTTTGGATGCTATAATACAGTGGGGCAAAAAAGTATTTAGTCAGCCACCGATTGTGCAAGTTCCCCCACCTAAAATGATGACAGAGGTCAGTAATTTGCACCAGAGGTACACTTCAACTGTGAGAGACAGAATGTGAAAAAAAAATCCATGAATCCACATGGTAGGATTTGTAAAGAATTTATTCGTAAATCAGGGTGGAAAATAAGTATTTGGTCAATAACAAAAATACAACTCAATAATTTGTAACATAACCTTTGTTGGCAATAACAGAGGTCAAACGTTTACTATAGGTCTTTACCAGGTTTGCACACACAGTAGCTGGTATTTTGGCCCATTCCTCCATGCAGATCTTCTCGAGAGCAGTGATGTTTTGGGGCTGTCGCCGAGCAACACGGACTTTCAACTCCCGCCACAGATTTTCTATGGGGTTGAGGTCTGGAGACTGGCTAGGCCACTCCAGGACTTTCAAATGCTTCTTACGGAGCCACTCCTTTGTTGCCCGGGCGGTGTGTTTTGGATCATTGTTATGTTGTAAGACCCAGCCTCGTTTCATCTTCAAAGTTCTCACTGATGGAAGGAGGTTTTGGCTCAAAATCTCACGATACATGGCCCCATTCATTCTGTCCTTAACACGGATCAGTCGTCCTGTCCCCTTGGCAGAAAAACAGCCCCATAGCATGATGTTTCCACCCCCATGCTTCACAGTAGGTATGGTGTTCTTGGGATGCAACTCAGTATTCTTCTTCCTCCAAACACGACGAGTTGAGTTTATACCAAAAAGTTCTACTTTGGTTTCATCTGACCACATGACATTCTCCCAATCCTCTGCTGTATCATCCATGTGCTCTCTGGCAAACTTCAGACGGGCCTGGACATGTACTGGCTTCAGCAGCGGAACACGTCTGGCACTGCGGGATTTGATTCCCTGCCGTTGTAGTGTGTTACTGATGGTGACCTTTGTTACTTTGGTCCCAGCTCTCTGCAGGTCATTCACCAGGTCCCCCCGTGTGGTTCTGGGATCTTTGCTCACCCTTCTCATGATCATTTTGACCCCACGAGATGAGATCTTGCGTGGAGCCCCAGATCGAGGGAGATTATCAGTGGTCTTGTATGTCTTCCATTTTCTGATGATTGCTCCCACAGTTGATTTTTTTCACACCAAGCTGCTTGCCTATTGTAGATTCACTCTTCCCAGTCTGGTGCAGGTCTACGATACTTTTCCTGGTGTCCTTCGAAAGCTGTTTGGTCTTGGCCATGGCGGAGTTTGGAGTCTGACTGTTTGAGGCTGTGGACAGGTGTCTTTTATACAGATGATGAGTTCAAACAGGTGCCATTCATACAGGTAACAAGTGGGGGACAGAAAAGCTTCTTACAGAAGACGTTACAGGTCTGTGAGAGCCAGAGATTTTCCTTGTTTGAGGTGACTAAATACTTATTTTCCACCCTAATTTACGAATAAATTCTTTACAAATCCTACCATGTGAATTCATGGATTTTTTTTTCACATTCTGTCTCTCACAGTTGAAGTGTACCTCTGGTGCAAATTACTGACCTCTGTCATCATTTTAAGTGGGGGAATTTGCACAATCGGTGGCTGACTAAATACTTTTTTGCCCCACTGTATATACTGTATTCCGAGGTCACAGGGCACTGCATATCAAAATGTAACAAGATATTCTTAATGGAATTCTGGTGCCACCAGAATGATGGAGATGAAATGAGGGTGGATGTTTCGGCAAGAAGAGGATTTCAAACCCCACAACCAAAGAAACTCTCGACTGACCCAGCCAATCGCCTGACCTGAAGCTCAAAGTCCACTAGAGAAGTATGTTTTTTCTAAATACATGAATATCTCTATCTTGCTACAGTGTAATCTTTTTCATATATACTTTTTTTCCCGCCACACTTGTGTAACTTTTCAGAATGTCATTTTATGACATTAGTCAGCACAACAGTCAGTAACCACAGTCATATGTATACAATTATTGCTCCAGAGGCAAGTATGCATGGACAGTTGGGGCATCACTGGTGTTTTTGTAAGTCTTTCTACTGATTTTGAACAAACAAAAGACTTTTGGAGTCTCTATGAACTTTTGGAAGTAACACCACCTCTTCCCTTTTTAGTCTTATCTCCAGCCATTCCCACAGCAGCAGAAAGAAGATCACACATTTCTCAGTTCTGTTAGTTCCCTAAATTGGGGAGGAAAAAAAACTCAACTACATGAAATTGCCTCATCAGTCCAAATTGGGTGTAGATTGCCACCAGGAGCTCTGAATAGCTACAACACTCTCATCCCACATCCTCAATAAATTCAGGTACATCTTCATTTGCAGAGCTGTCATCACTAACCTCCAGTACAGAAGATATGGATATTGTTTTCCCAGGAGCTGTTGCCTACACCATATTCACTCCTTAGCTATTGTCACAACCAGACAAAACTGTAATCTGCAAAACTGTGTTTACATGCATAAATGTTCCAGGAAAGAACATTTAAAACAACAGAATACTATAATATTGATGTCATGTAAATGTTCCATGTGATTTTATTACAAAAGTACAGTGTAAAACATTACATTTAATGGGTTATGGTGAAATGAAATGCACATTACTGCTATACATTTAGTTTGCACCAAGTATATTTTCCTAGTCATTATTTATTTATTATCTGGAAAAAAAATGTTTTTTTACTCAAACTCATAATTTAATCTATGATTCTTAAATCATCATTTAAGAATAATTTTTGAGTGTATCTACCTTGAAATGGTAAGATACACACTTCTTAATTTTTTTATAATGTAAGTGTTGTACCTTTTCTTTCGAGGGTTGGAAACTATCATTTTAATTCTATGCCTTCTATGCTTACGGGTTTTACTAGCTAGATGTATGTAATAGAATAAAAAATCCTGGACTCTCGAGAGAATTGGTAAAATCACCTTTCAAATTGGTCTGACGGTGTGCTTATCATGCAGGCATACCTTGGAAAACTCTGTGGACTTTTGATTCAAACCAAGCTTGTAACATCCACAGAGTTTTGTAGATTCTCTATTGACCTCAACCTTTACTTTGAGGATTAACTGGATCAACTTAATTGACAGCAGAGGGACTGTTTGTGTTAAAAAAAGAGCTAATTTGATGAATCACAGACAAACCGTGGGGGCAATCAGTGGTATAAGTATATGATTGTTACAAATGAGGGGGAGCTTCAGCAGGTACCCCAAGGCACACTGAGTACAATAATGAAAAATAAATAAAGACAAATCTTATTTTTCTAGCATGTCTATTTCTACTACTACCATCTAAATGTATGAAACATTATTTATACCTGAGTGACAGGTATAAGATTGCAAACAGGTTGAAGTGGAGAGGTTTCGTTGAACACCACATTGCACAGTATCTACAGTCAGAAATATCTGCAGCATGTAGACTTGATAACAAACTACAAAGCTTGACAAACGAGCCGTGTCCTTGAAGAATAAGGTTCATTCAGCTTGTTTAAAGATTTTCATAGAAAAAGTGTTTCAGTTTTGCAGGTTGAAAATGAATTGTTTCAACTACCAAAGGAAGCACACAAAATGCAAAATGCTTTTACTGTGAAGCAGAAGCCACCAAAACAGATGCTCATCTCATTATTTGAGATTTTGAACACAACCATCATCCATCATTTTAACAGAATATATATGAAAACAGAAAACAAATATAACCATAGTTTGAAAATTCTTGATGGATACAAGGATTTAGACCAGATGGGTATACTGTAGCATGCATTGAAAGACTTGGTTCCTTTTGAGCCTAGACTAGTATTGTAAGATAATAAATAGCTTATTAAAAATTGAAATGATTTGCATGTGAAGACATATAACACAGTGAGAACAGAGGGACTATAAAGCAAACTTTCCAGCTGAAAGAACAAACTTACTCTCAGCAGTGAAAATGTCAACAAGAGGAAGGAGTATTTCTGTCTTCATGGGGAGCATTTAAAAGAATGACAAAGACTAACAACAGAGTGTGAATACTGACTGAAAAGCTAAAAATGCATTAAAATATCTTAAAAAACAAAAAAAAGGCAGTCCCTGTTCACAATTTCTAGTGCTGCTAAGCAATTAGAGTTGTTTAGTCACAGCAATACTCAGTTTGCTCTTCATCTTTGAAAAACAGAACTGGATACAGATGTTGCCGCCAGCAACATCTGGGACCGGATCGATGAACTGCTGTGATTGTTGCAGTGATTTAGGAAATACTTTTTTGCCCATCTTTATGCAGCTGTATGAAAAACGAACAGAAAGATAACAGGGGGGTTGTAAGTTGTAAGTTAGTTAATCAGTGTTCTCATGCGACCATGCATCCTTGACTTAAACAAAGACAACAAAGCAGATGAAATATATAATTGATGGCAGATTGTAAACTGCAAGACACGGTGTTATTGTGGTGTTGGCCTCTTTAGAATAGCAGGCAGATAAGACTGAGAAAACAAGTCAGACAGAAGGCACAGTTTTGTTTTGCTCTGTTCTCCATCCTGCTGATGTAACTCTTTGTGGCAGCCAGCGTTCACAGATTCTCTTGCATTTCATTTCACTGAATTGCATTATGCAAAATGAAAGAGATGCACACAGAAAATGCACCGCCACCCCCACCACCCCCATTCACACACACACACACACACACACACACACACACACACACACACACACACACACACACACACACACACACACACACGAGGGAGCTTCTAATGGGGAGCAGTTAAAGATCAATAAATCAAAAGCACATTAATTTCTGGGCATGAGTGTAATTACCAGATAAATAAGTGGTGCTGTTATAGAAAAGACTGGCAGTCCCATTCAGATTTTGTGTTCCGTTTTGCATGGAGTGCCACTGGGTGGAGAATTCCAACAGTGTTACTGCAGCACAGTTTTTACACAGATACTCATCGGTGTTAATCTCTGTGTTAAAGTTCATTATTAATCTGTCTTTTTCATTAAGATTTTTTTAGGTCATATTTTTCCACTACTGATCAAAGATTTCACTTTTCTTCTACTTAAAAAAGATGAAACACATTCCCATGCGTATACATGGTAATCCAGCACCATGGAGAACATCAACGAGGATGCTGCACACGACAAAAGAGTCATCAGCGGTAACAGATATGTCGCTGCTTATTATATATTAGATTCAGCATGAAGAAGCCACAACTGAGATAGTTTGTAAAGTGGCTCGTAGATTAACAGAAACTATGAACACTTTAAAGCAGATTAAATAGCATGTCCTATTATGAGAGGTGCTACCTAGACTTAGCTGCCTGGCTTGAATCTCTGTGTTGTCAGGGCGGTATTTCCCAAGAAACCTTAGTTTAAATGTGTTTTAATTGGTAACTACCAAATGTCTACTGGGCGAGGCTGACCACATCAGACGGTATTTTGGCACCCCTGGATAATGTCCATGTCTGTTTACTCACCCCCGCGTGACCTCTACCCCTGACCCTGTTTTATGACTGCGAATTCACGGGGTGGTATGACGATTTATTCCATGAGTGCTTAAATGAGAAAACCTGGGAGCTCAACTCACAGGATATTTATGTTGGCACGGCTGGAGTGGCAGCGTTTGTTGCGCTCCCTGAAGACCGAACGAGCTGGTACAGAATCGGGGATGAAGCAGTTCCACATGTGTCGCTGGCAATACACGGGGGTCATCAAGCAAAAGATTTAGGCCCGATGGTTAGAACAGCCACACGGGCCACAGATTGGCAACAAACACAGCTCACTGATGTCTCCTACTCGTATTTCTGTGACGGCTGTTGAGTATTTTAGAACATAAACATCTAAGACGAACACACGGACAAGTTGACAGGACAACACAGGTACATGTTTAAATTCTTAAGATCATGTTTAAACTCACAAATCCTTCCTTAAGTAAATCACTTGTGTTGTTCTATCAGCAGAAAACATCTCACAATTTGACTATCTTAAACGCTAAATTTATTGTTTCATCACTGGTTGGTCATACCAGTCTCTTTCTTTTCTTTTTTTTTTAAAGTTAAGCTGTTGTCCTGCAACCCGTAGAGTTTATTTGTTAGTAGTGGATAAACTTAACATTTAACAACAAGTGTGTGTTAAGTTTCCCTGCTTCAACCTGAAAAATCTGTTGCTGCACAGCAAGAAGGTCCTGAGTTCAATTCCAACATCAGGCCGGGGTCTTTCTGTGTGGAGTTTGCATGTTCTCCCCGTGTTTGCGTGGGTTCCCTCCGGGTACTCCGGCTTCCTCCCACCGTCCGGCAGCACGGTGGCACGGTGGTTAGCACTGTTGCCGCACAGCAAGAAGGTCCTGAGTTCAATTCCAACATCAGGCCGGGGTCTTTCTGTGTGGAGTTTGCATGTTCTCCCCGTGTTTGCGTGGGTTCCCTCCGGGTACTCCGGCTTCCTCCCACCGTCCAAAGACATGCAGCTTGTGGGGATAGGTTAATTGGAAAATCCAAATTGCCACTAGGTATGAATGTGAGTGCGAATGGTTGTCTGTCCCTGTGTGTTGGCCCTGCGACAGACTGGCGACCTGTCCAGGGTGTACCCCGCCTCTCGCCCTATGACAGCTGGGATAGGCTCCAGCGCCCCCCGCGACCCTGAAAAGGAGAAGCGGAAGTGAATGGATGGAACCTGAAAAATCTTCCCGTGTTCATAAGTGTAAGCTGCTTTTGATTGTGTGTGTGTTTTTGTTTCACCTTTTGTTGCGATGCTCCGGACACTTTCTCAACCTCCACAAGTCAGTTGGCCCCAATAAACCTTAATTTCTCCTCTAATTCTCTCCTCGCTGCTGTCCATTCCACAGCTGCTGATTCTTGCTGGGTGTGGTTCCCATTATGTTAATCTATCATTTTGCTCTGGCCGCTGTGCTTGTGGTGGACGGTTGATCCAGCTCCGTAGCCACCTGTATTAACACACTAAGAGATTTATTTAATATAATTTTCACTCTGTACCACTATACTAAATAAAATGTCTCTGCAAAAAAAAAACCCAAACAAACTAGAAAATAAAATTTAAAAAGACAAGGGTTAGAGATCAGAAAGAACAAGAGAGACTCTATGATTCAGTTAGAAGTAATCCATATTGTGTCTTTTGTCCTGTCTTCCTCCACCAAACCCACCCAGTTGCAGCAGATGGCTGCACAGCCTGGGTCTTTTGGAGCTTTCTTCCTGTTAAAAGGGAGTTCTTCCTTCCTGCTGTTATCAAGTGCTTGCTTATAGACTTAAAGTAACTGTTGTGGTTTGAAGCATCATAAATAAATTGAATTGAGCTGAATTAAACCTAAAACCTTAAATGATAAATAAATGCCAAAATTAATGCAAAATAATATTAACAAAGTATACTTTTCTTGCCTTCTTCCCAGCTACATGAGAGTGAGCCAACTCTCTTGCAAGCTCCACCAGGAAGTCCACCCGTCTTTCCTTCGTCCCGGTGCATGCTTGATACAGCACATGTGCATTCAGTGCTGCCATGTCAATCATGTTGTAAGTAAAGTAAAGTAAAAAGTAAGTAAAGTGTGCGTGTAAAACATGGCAACTGGCCAGCGCCGTGTTCCTCTGCAGACAGTGCACTCCCGAACCATCTGGTCCATCACATCTACGCCACACTTTGTTTTGTTGTAAAGGGTGACAGTGTTTGGCTTCCTTTTGGTAGTGTTGGGAAGCTGGGAAGAAGGCAAGAAAAGAACAGTTGCTTTGGACACAACCCTCCACACCTAGCCCTGGAAAAAGAGCCATGTGTCAGGTCAAACACAAATGCAAGAACAATCATGCCACTGTGCGATGTGTTCACTGCTACAGATACACATGTGGTAAATGCAGACTACAGATACCATGGCAGTGCCAGGATTGTGAGTGATTGCTGAAAATGTTGAAATGTACTCACTCACTTTTTATTATTATTTGTAAATATGTGTACAAATGGTTGGTTTTTTTGTACTGTTTTTATCAATAAATCTCAGCAACAAAGGAAATACACCCATGTGTGTTGATTTCTCCCTAAGATGGCAAACTGAAACACTCCAAGTTGGTGACTTTTGGAGATTTATTTCCCTGGATGATTGAGAATGCATCAAGACGAACACAAAAGGAAGTTCACAGCTTTTAGCAGCTCCCCCACCCCCTCATTCACACACCCCCACTCCCCTCCAGAATTCCCAGATAACAACCTAATTTACATATGAATGACTAGACAATTTAGCTTCCACTTGGCTGAAGCTAAAGCCTAGCTAAAAGCCTACCAGCCATTTGGCTGGAAGGCGGGTTTTAAAGGTAGAAAGGTAGAAGGCTGGGCACTGCTGCTGTCGGGGGACTCTAAGTGTTAAGTAATTAACTAAGTAGTAACTGATTACAACTGCCAATTAAAGGATTAAAGTGTATACTCAAAAATAAAAGATTTATTTTGATAAGCCACAATGAGGGTAGCATGGTGGCACGGTGGTTAGAACTGTTTCCTCACAGTAAGTTTCCTGGGTTCCTCCTGACCCGGGAAACTTACTGTGTCTGTGTGAGTTATCTTCGGGTACTATAGAGTCCTTCCACAATCCTAAGACATGTGGTTACAGAGGTTTGGTTGATTGGTCATTTCTAATTATCCACAGGCATAAATGTGAGTGTGAATGCTTGTAGGTCTCTCTGTGTTAGCACTGCAACAAACTAGCGCTGTCCAGAATGTACAGTCTCAGGTTGGTGCACTCTAAAGTCTGTTTTACCTGTTCCACTGTGAGACTGCGGAAAATCATGTTCATACATAGTATTTGGAGTTTAGGTTTTCTATCACTAGACCAGAATGTCTCAGGGTCCTTTCAGTTCAGTTAGGCAAACTCTAAGCCTGATTTCATTTGTCTTCTAGCCATAATACCTTCTGTGTAGCTGATCTACTGTTAAAGTCTGAGTGATAAAGAACTTCTGAGATGGTTGTGTTTCTAACACATTTTTTCATTCTGGAAAGATTTCCAAAAGTGTGTCACTCAGTTTGCTTGGCTCACCAAGTCTAAGAAGACTTTAGTGATCCCAAACGTTTTTCAAATCACACTGATCAAGATCTCTGTAGTCCTGGTACAACTATAATTCCTTCATTGCTGAAGCAAACTTCATTGTTTGGATTTTGTGCTGATATGTTTGAATTGTAGGAGCTTATATACACGCAAAGGTATGTTTGTCACAGGCAAGAATGTCTTTGATCTCAGAATGTGCTGAAGATAATTCTAATTTAAAAATTTACAGAAACTCTTTATTTGTTACCCACATCTTGCTGAATTATTTCCTGTAAAATATGTGTAGGCTCACCATACATTAAAACATGAATGTAGCTTTCTAGTATGAAAAAGTGCCCCAAACCTGCAGTCTTTTTAATTGTCCCTAGGGAGGACATCTGTGGGTGCAAAAAGATTGTGCAAATGTCAAGCAAACTTGACTTGATCTTATTGTGATATAAGACACTTCCTGAATCAACATTAAACTCATTCACAAATTATGGTCATTCAAAGTAACAGGTTGTTAGCCTGTGAGCAGTGTTGGGAAGGTTACTTTTAAAATGTATTCCATTACAGAATACAGAATACATGCCCCAAAATGTATTCTGTAACGTATTCCGTTACGTTACTCAATGACAGTAACGTATTCTGAATACTTTGGATTACTTAATATATTATCGTGCTTTTTACAACAACGTGAATGTACTATTGCTGTGTGATTTATTACTATTACTGAAGGTCCGCGACTCCGAACTGTAGTAAAGGGACCTCTGACTAATACGGCGGGGTCCCTGTCGGCTCATAGCCGAAAAATAGCTTTACTTTGTTGTGTGGGTCAACTTTTCTTGCGAGAGAGACAGAGAGAGGCGTTGAAAGGCTGCTCCAACGGAACTTATTGTTTTCGGAGGAAAACACGAACATGGTGTACAGTCGAGTCTTAATAGCTTACTTACAACTGGGCTCGTCAGGCACTCTTCTTGGCTGCAGTGGTTATTATTATATTTACATGCTTCCAGCTCCCGTTTTTCCTCGATGACAACTCGTACCTTTCCACTCCCCTTCTTCTCCCTCCTCGCGCTCACAGACCCATAACGTGTATGGCAGTCCATTCTCCCTGCAACACGGACTACACTGCCCATGATGCTACATTCTTTAGCGCTATGCTTGTAGCATTCTGCCTGTTAGCTTAGCACAACAACAACAACGAAAAGGCGCTCTCTCACCCAGGAAACACACAGTCGCAGAGAGAGAGAGCGTCGCCCTGTAACCATGGCAACCGGAACGCTGCCGCCTGGAACAACAGAACGTAGCTGTCAAACAAAACCCAAACAGTCCTGACCCGCGACAAAATGAAACAGGAAACTACCGCCGTGTAATCCATTTATTTCAACAAAGTAACTGTATTCTGAATACCACCTTTTTAAACGGTAACTGTAACGGAATACAGTTACTCATATTTTGTATTTTAAATACGTAACGGCGGTACATGTATTCCGTTACTCCCCAACACTGCCTGTGAGGATATACTAGACAATCATTCTGTCAGTCACAGTGAGTGTTCAGTTTCAGTCAGATCCATCCTTTGGCCATCACGTCTGGTTGTAACAGCAAGATGATCAGATCATAGTTTCATAACACAACTTCATAATACAATTAACTATTGGGCAACACTTTTATGCTATCAACGAGTCTTACATGCATGAAATGAGAGAAGCATTGCATTTACGTAAGTCACATGATAGCAGTAACTTGATGAATAAACAGATTGTTCAGCATCAGGGGGTAAATAATCTCAGACACATATTTCAGGTTTATATGGGAGACTTGTTATAAAGCACTTCCAACCCTTCTATGATAAATCCTGTGCTCCACTGTCAGATTTATCCAAATTCATATTTGCTTGAAATAAAATGTCTCTGTGTGTGTTCATGATGTGGTTATATTTGTGCATTTTTAGTAGAACACTGGATGAGCTTTCCAATCACAGAGACACTTTTTTGCGACTCCAGCCTTCTGCGAATTTACATGCTTTAGTAAATCTGAGTGTGTACAAGGATCTGAGGTCTGAGCTAACAAGTCATGAAGTCTAATAAAAGACACATAGAGTACCTTATAAATATATATTAACATGCATACAACCTGCAGTCCAGGTGGAACTGTCGCATTTATCCTCTGCAGCATGCAGTACTTACAATTGATACAAATACATCAGTTATTATACAGCACTGAAGAACAACAGATGAATAAACCATCTGTGTTTGTGTATATGTGTTACCGCCTGATTTTAGATGTGTGTATGCATTGTATTTCATGCATCTGTTGATGCGGCTGCGCTCTGTCTTTGGAATAAATGCAGCACTTTTTGCAGTGATTTGTCAGAAAAGTATGGCTGCTTGATAAAGTGAGTTTGAGAATCATGTTGGCATTCCTATTCATCGGGATTTGTCAGTGTTCTCTCCCCTCTACTCTGTTTCTGTCATGCAGCATGCTCGTTTTCCTCTGTTTCTCTATCTTTGTCGTCATTCCCTCCTCTGTGTTTTCTATCACAAAAAATATCTTTTTCAAACAAACAGCATTCATTTTTTTCTCCATTACTACTGTCTGCCTTTTCAATACTATCACTGTCAGCTCCTTCTGTGCCATTTTACGAAATAAAATGTCTCTATCCGGTCGTTAAGTCTGACGTCACTAGCCGTGTCTGGGCCTAAACTCCGCTGCAGGTCCATATATCAAACGATCACTATGGCATTACTGAGAGTTGAAAAACTGTCTAAAGTTTTTCATCTTTACTAAAATGATCAGCGTTCTGCAGGTGTAACAATTGAGTTTAACATCCAGGCATCCATGAAAACGGAATTTATGACATTTAACGGAGTTAGAAGTTAGCAGGAAGGTAGCTCGCTAGCTTCCATCTAAATACAATATACCATGTCCTGACTGCGGGGTTTTGGAAAAAAATTAAAACGTACAGCTCTGTTACCACTTCCAACATAAATGAAGACAGAAAACTAAACAGCAGTGATGTTTGTAGGGTTACTGAAGTTTGGCTAGCTGGTATATAATGATGTGCTACCTGACCGCTAGCGACACAGCTATGTTAGCATAATATAAACAAGCTAACTTTTTTTCCACTCGATAAAAGTTAATGTGAGTGTGTTCTTGGTGGTCAGGAACAAATGTAATTGCATGGCAGGATGCTGTAAAAGGACCAAACTTCAGTCAGGAGAACAACTGAGATAATCCATCCACAATACGAGGTTAGTCATTCATATACTGCTGCATGGGCTGGGCTGTAGTTACATCCTAAGGTTTTAAAAACTGAGCTTAAATAAATGATTAGCGGTAATAAAAGCCGATGGAGGTCAACAGTGATCACTGACTGTTTTAGGAGCTTTTTGAGATTAAATAGAAGAAAATACAAAACATTAAACATGTTAACAACACAAAAGCCATATTAAATGCAGACTACTTTAGGCCCGGAAGTAGGATTCGTCACGTCATCACTTAACGACCGGATAGCATCTTTGTTTAGCTGTCAATATTTTACTATATCAATACACCTTTTTTTAGAAAAAAAGAGTAGCTGTCATGGTGCTGGGTCAATTTTGTGTTTGGCATTAAGTTTGTTATCATTATCTGATTTGATGTTTAACTTCTTCATGGTTATCTTTATTCATATGTAGGTTTCATTCACAGGGTTTGCAGTTCTAAGGTTTATTTCCTGTGCTGCCCCCACCCCCCCGGTACTTTGTTCGTGTTTCTGAGTTTGTGTTTGTGAAGGTCTTTGTCTGTTATCACTGTTTTCAGCTTGTATTTTCCTGTCGTCTTGTGAATTAGGATAAACTGTGCTTCCCTCCTGTGTGTCATTGCCTGATTACCTTGTGTGTGTGCAGTATTGGGAAGGTTACTTTTAAAGTGTATTCTACTACAGATTACAGAATACATGCGTATTCTGAACACTTTGGATTACTTAATATATTTTCATGCTGTTTAAAACTACATGAATGCGATTTATTACTATTACTGAAGGTCCGCGGCTCCGAACCGTAGTAAACAGAGAGAGGCGTTGAAAGGCTGCTCCAGCGGAACTTATTGTTTCGGAGGAAAACATGAACACGGTGTACAGTCGAGTCTTAACAGCGTACTTACAGCTGGGCTCGTCAGGCACTCTTCTTGGCTGCAGTGGTTATTATTATATTTACATGCTTCCAGCTCCCGTTTCTGCTCAATGGCAACTCATACTTTTCCACTCTCCTTTTTCTCCCTCCTCGCGCTCACAGACACAGAACGGGTCCGTTCTCCCTGCGGCACGGACTACACTGCCCATGATTCTACATTCTTTAGGGCTATGCTTGTAGCATTCTGCCTATTAGCTTAGCACAACAACAAGATCAAAAAGGCGCTCTCTCACCGAGGAAACACACAGTCGCAGAGAGAACGCACATCACCCTGTAACCATGGCTACCGTAACGCTGTCGCCTGGAACAACAGAACATAGCTGTCAAACAAAACCCAAACAGTCCTGACCCGTGACAATATGAAACAGGAAAATACTGCCGTGTAATCCCTTTATTTCAACAAAGTAACTGTATTCTAAATACCACTTTTTTAAATGGAATACAGTTACTCATATTTTGTATTTTAAATACGTAACGGCGGTACATGTATTCCGTTACTCCCCAACACTGTGTGTGTGTATATATATATCAGGCCGACCCTCCTGGGTGATAAGTTAGCAGCGATGCAGGTGGATGCTTCTCTGGTGTCCTGGATTGTTGATTACGTGACAGGAAGACCACAATATGTACGTCTCCCACAGTGTGTGTCTGACAAGGTGATCAGCAACACAGGGGCACCACAGGGGACTGTCCTCTCCCCCTTCCTCTTCACCCTCTACACCACAGACTTCAGCCACTGCACAGAGACATGCCATCTTCAGAAGTTTTCTGATGACTCTGCGGTGGTTGGATGCATCAGCAGGGATGATGAGACAGAGTACCGGGCTGTGGTCGACTCCTTTGTCACGTGGTGTGAGCAGAATCATCTGCAGCTCAACGTGGCAAAGACCAAGGAACTGATCGTGGACTTCAGGAAGACCAGGAAACACTTGACCCCTGTTTCAATTCAGGGGGTCAGTGTTGACATTGTGGAGGACTATAAATACCTTGGAGTACACATTAACAATAAACTGGACTGGGCTAAAAACACCACAGCACTTTACAGGAAGGGCCAGAGTCGTCTCTATTTTTTGAGGCGACTGAGGTCCTTCAACATCTGCCAGAAAATACTGAGGATTTTCTATGAGTCTGTTGTGGCCAGTGCGATCCTCTATGCTGTTGCATGCTGGGGGAGCAGGCTGAGGGTCGCAGATGCCAACAGACTTAATAAACTAATCCGTAAGGCCAGCAATGTTGTGGGGATGGAGCTGGACTCCCTCAAGGTGGTGTCGGAGAGGCGGATGCTGTCCAAGATAAAGACAATGTTGGATAACACCTCCCACCCACTCCATGACATGCTGGTCAGTCACAGGAGCACGTTCAGTGAGAGACTGAGATTACCGAAAAGCACCACTGAACGACACAGGAAATCATTCCTGCCTGTGGCCATCTCCCTGTACAACGCATCCACTTAACACACTGTTTGCTGCTACAACTACACATGTTTCTTTTCCAACTATTTATTTATGAGTGACTTATGTATGTATGTATGTATATATATGTATATATTGTACTATTCTTAGTTAGTGTATTGTCTGTCTTGTCTTAATGTTGGTTTAAAATGGAGCACTGTAACAAAAAATAATTTCCCCCAGGGATCAATAAAGTATTCTGATTCTGATTCTGATTCTGATATATATATGTTGTGTCCCAAAATGTTGGCTGCATCCTGCGGAGGCCACATTTGAAGGCCGATTACGTCACAGCCAGGTGACGAAGGCTGTCCCAATTCGTCGACTCCTTCAAATGCGGCCGACAAATGCGTCCTTCATTTCCCCAAATTTGAAGGATGGGTCGGGTGTGTCCTTTGTGGACCACCATATCCCAGAATTCATAGCGCGGCCCAGTCAATTTCAGTTTCCAACAATGCTACTAAGTTTTAAAATTGCTCTTATTAATCTTTCTGGGTCACAAAATAAACTTTTAACATATTTTCAGGCGAGAAAGTAGCTGTGGAAACTTCAAACATCTGCTTTGTTTATCAAGACATCGCATATTTGCAAAAGTGCTTCTTTTACCCACCCACTTGATAGCTAGCCGGAAGGTTCAGTAGTCACACGAGCCGGCGAGAGCAGCGGACTCCCGGCTTCATCGGATAACTTAAAAATTTGATTGTTTAGCTTTTTTCTGTGTTTTATTTGTTCCGGAGTAAATCGGTTTGGCTGAGATCAAAGTTATTAGATTATTAGATTAAATAAAACTTTATTAATCCATCGGGTGGGTTCCTCTGGGATTTTTACACAGCTGAATAAAAGTCAAACAGAAAACTGATTAAACAGAAGCGTGAGACGGTCGAGAACTAACGCCAGTGTCCTGGCTCCACCGACACAGCGGTGACGCAAATCTGAAGGCTAGACCGTCCCATTTCACAGCCTCGCACTTCCAGCCTTCTCGGTCTTAGAAGGACTCGGCCCACGTAGACCACGAAGGCCGGGTACTCCAAAGGATGCAGCCTACGTTTTGGGACACAGCTATATAGCAGGTGTCGGTCTGTGCTCTGTGTCGGCTCGTCTGCATTCCATGGTGTTTTGTTCTTTGGTCTGCGTCTCTTTGCTCTTTAGTTTTCCCAGTTTAATGGTAAATGGCCTGCATTTGTATAGCGCTTTTCTAGTCCATAGGACCCCAAAGCACTTTACACTACATTCAGTCATTCACCCATTCACACACTGGCGATGGCAAGCTACATTGTAGCCACAGCTGCCCTGGGGCGCACTGACAGAGGCGAGGCTGCCGGACACAGGCGCCACCGGGCCCTCTGACCACCACCAGTAGGCAAACATGGGGTTAGTATCTTGCCCAAGGATATTTGGCATGCAGCCAGGATGCAGCCTGGGATCGAACCACCGACCTTCTGATTAGTGGCTGACCTGCTCTGCCACCTGAGCTACAGCCACCCCATTTAGGTTTCTTCAGTAGCTTCTCGTGCCTCATTACCCATTTTTTGTCACTCTGGCACTTGTAAATAAACTCTCACTCATATCATCAGTCGTTGCCTGCATTTTGGGTCCTTTTCCTCCAACACCACACGGCTCGCCCCGGCAGCCGTGACAGTAGCACACACTTACTATAAAGAAAAATGTATAGTGGTACTTTTGCTCGGCTGCACTCTTCTTTGTGATTTTCAACTTTTATAAATTAATTTTAATGAGTTAAGTCAAGAAAGTGAGAGAGAACCAGATCCTAAATTCTACATTTCTACTTCTAGGCAAGCAGGGTCTTTCATTGTTTTACTGTCCAAATTCTAAAGTACAAGGTAGAAATGAGAATGACAAACAATCCATACTTATGGCTATATTCATGGAAATATATATATATATATATATATATATATATATATATATATATATATATATATAACTTTAAAAACATTTTTTTAGTAGGACCAAGAGGTCTGGACTTCTGATAGAGCTCCAGATGAAAGTCGAGGAATTTATGTGACAAGCACCAAGCTCAATGCCTTCACAAAAGACAAAAGAAAAAAAGAAAGAAGTAAAAAACAGGTACTTTTGCAGTTTGCTGTCCTAAAAAGGATTGACACAGACCAAGAAAGCAAATTCAGCTTAAGTATTTATTTACGTGTTAGTGAATAAGCAGATCTAACGCAGTGAAATCTGTGTTGTTCAGACTCAGACATGGAAACTCTGTGGACTAAACACGATCACAGACTTTAGAGGGAAAACCAGCACACCGCAGACCATGGCCTCTCTGTGTGAGGATCTAAACGTATTCTACGCTAGATTCGACACAGCGAACACCATGAGACCGGACAGTGTGCGCACCGCGGATGACGTCAGTGCGCACACTGTGTCTGAGGAGGATGTGCGGAAGTGCTTCAGGAAGGTGAACGCACGCAAAGCTACTGGTCCGGACGGGATTCCCAGCCGCGTCCTCAAGTCATGCGCGGCTCAGCTGGCTGGAGTGTTCACACACATCTTCAACCTTTCCCTCTCTCTGTCTGTAGTCCCAGCCTGCTTCAAAATGGCCACCATCGTCCCTGTACCCAAATCCTCCACCATCTCCTCATTGAACGACTGGCGACCTGTAGCCCTGACCCCCATCGTAAGCAAATGCTTCGAGAAGCTGGTCAGGGACTTCATCTGCTCTACACTACCCGACTCACTGGACCCTCTACAGTTCGCATACCGCCACAACAGGTCCACTGATGATGCCATAGCCCTGACACTACATACTGCCCTGTCACACCTGGAGAAGAGAGACACGTATGTGAGAATGCTGTTTGTAGATTACAGCTCAGCATTCAATACCATCGTTCCCTCGAAGCTGGACAGGAAACTGCAGGATCTAGGACTGAGCAGCTCCCTCTGCAGCTGGATCCTTAGCTTCCTGTCTGACAGACGCCAAGTGGTCAGACTGGGCAGCATCACCTCATCCCCCATCACACTGAACACTGGTGCTCCACAGGGGTGTGTACTGAGCCCTCTCCTGTACTCAACTCTACACCTACGACTGCACAGCCACTAACAACTCCAACATCATTGTGAAGTTTGCGGACGACACTACAGTGGTGGGTCTTATCACCAATGGTGATGAGACGGCTTACAGGGAGGAGGTCAGCGCCCTGACCCACTGGTGTCAAGTCAACCATCTCACCCTCAATGTCGCAAAGACAAAGGAGTTGATAGTGGACTTCCGGAGGTGCAGAGAAGTACACACCCCCATCACCATCAACGGCGCTGCTGTGGAGAGAGTGAGCAGCTTCCGGTTCCTTGGTGTACATCTGGCTGAGGATCTTACGTGGTCAGTACACACAAACAAAACAGTGAAGAAGGCGCAGCAGCGCCTCTTCTTTCTCAGAAGACTGAAAAGATTCGGCATGAGCCCCCGCATCCTCAGGACCTTCTATCACTGTGCCATTGAGAGCATCCTCACTGGATGCATCACCACCTGGTATGGCAACAGCACCGCCTACAACCGCAAAGCTCTCCAGCGAGTAGTGCGGTGCTCTGAACGGATAATTGGAGGTGAGCTTCCCTCCCTCCAAGACATCTATAGGAAGCGGTGCCTGAGGAAAGCGGGGAGGATCATTAAGGACTCCAGTCACCCCAGCCATAAACTGTTCAGACTACTTCCATCAGGAAGGAGGTTCTGCAGCATCCGGTCCCGTACCAGCAGACTGAGAGACAGCTTCTTCCACCAGGCCATCAGACTGCTGAACATGTCATAGACACCTCACCTTCACTACTGGAACTTCAACATTATGCACTCCATACTGTACAGTAATGCCACTGTTTTGCACGTCTGAACTCTGTTTATTTTTATATATTTTATTTATTGTTTACTCTATTTAATTTGTAAAATATGTGTACACACACACACACACACACGTAGAAAATATTTAGTATACACATCCAGAAATGCATATACTATTATATATTGCACATATATTTATTAGTTTCAGATGTAGCCATTCTTGTATTTTGCTTGTTT
This sequence comes from Astatotilapia calliptera, assembly GCF_964374335.1. NCBI lineage: Eukaryota > Metazoa > Chordata > Actinopteri > Cichliformes > Cichlidae > Astatotilapia > Astatotilapia calliptera. The sequence goes on from NC_137423.1 coordinate 16,104,045, forward strand.
TCATTATTGTATTTTGCACAACTCTGTTGCTTGTGAAGCTCGCACACAAGAATTTCACTCACATGTGCTGTACCAATGTACCTGCACATGTGATGTGACAATAAAAGTGACAATAAAAGTGATTTGATTTGATTTGATTTGATTTGATTTGATTTGGAGGAGGAAAAACAGTGTTAATGATGCCTCAAAAGAGGTTGTGGATTGTAGAAACTGGAAATTGGTCTTACTTGACTGGAAGATGAGTTCAGTCCCAGGAGGTCCACTTGGGTGACAGGTGGGTTTCCAGAGGTGTGTGAGCAGAACTGGAGGAGAGTGGGCAAGCAGGAGAGTCCTTTTCTTTTGAAGCTGATTCACAAGTGGATGTGATATTAACAATGCAACAAGGACAACCTGTCATTAAATACCCATCACACGATGACATGATCCGGTACAGGCGTATTAAGGATGAAGCAGACGGACAGATCAAACACCCAATGCACACCTCACCTCTCCACCAGACTAAGTAACCAAGACTTTAAATAAAAGCACAAACCCTCAACCTGATGCACTACAACATTTCTAAGTACAGGCTTGACAATGAGGATGTGCTACTTCTGAAAGAGATAATGCAACACTGGAAGTCTCACAGGCAAAGCCACTGTGGAGGAAGGTAAGAACATAAGATGGTCCAGTCCTAATTGCATAATTCCTTAAGCATCTAGTTCCTGTCCTTAAAGCTTTTTAAACAAGCCAAACTATTCTTGTAGCTCACTCAAGTTTGAAAAGTTCTATCCATTTTATTGTCTTTTGTGATTGCCTGTTAGAAGGCCAGCATGGTGTACTCAGGCCTGCTGAAAATATTTCTGGCATGCAAAACCTCCAGTTTAAACTGTTCTCCAGGTGCTAAAAAGCTGTCTTTCTAGCTGCTTTCATCTGGCAGTTATGTCATGTAAAAACTAATTAAAGATTCCTGACTGACCTGCTGTGCTATGTGTAACCGAAAGGCCCTGATGCACGTCTGCAGTGCATATTGAGTTGGAAACTGCAGATACAGCTGAATACCTCAGGATCTTTCAGACTCCCAAGACTCATGCTGAACCACTGACTTGATGATTGGGGGTGTACAGTATGACATCACTTCAGAAAGCAGTTCCAATGATGAGGATGTGTAAGTGCATGACATGAGAAGAGGTGTACATCTTCTCTGAACTTGTCTAAACACACATTTAATGTCATTATAACTTTCATCTGCAATTTCTGTTGTGGGCCTCTGGGATGATGCCCATCAGCATGACAGTTCTCTTCTGTAAAGACTTCTTCTGTTACTCCATCTGCTATCTTCACAGCAAATCACAGCAACAGTCGCCTCTAGGTGTTTTATATCGTAAGGTAGACCCAACAATGATACATGCAGAGAAAAACCCAACAATCAAATGACCCCCTATGAGCAAGCACATTTGCGACAGTGGGAAGGAAAAACTCCCTTTTAACAGGAAGAAATCTCCGGCAGAACCAGGCTCAGGGAGGGGTGTGACCGGTTGGGGTGAGAGAAGGAAGACAGGATAGAAGCCATGCTGTGGAAGAGAGGGACTAGCCAGAGCCAGGGAATAGAATGCATGTATGGACAAGAAAACAGTGGTGATTTTCTTAATTACATCTGATAAATTATCCCTGGGAGAGAGACAGGATAAATCAGGAGCTAACAGCAAATGGCAGTGACAGCTAACGCCAGACAGGTGATCTGTCATTTATAAGTTTAAAAAATTGTTTGATCCCTTTGCTGTATCAAAGCTGGGTTTTTATATAACACTACTGACTAATCTATAAAAATGTCTAATGTTGTGGCTCATTTCGTCAATGTAAACAAAATGTCTGAATGAATGTGCAAGGAACGTTAAAAATGTAAAAGCGATCTGCTTGTGATGCGAGAAAGACATCACAAGTTATCAATTTTACACTAAGTTAGATTGAAGAGGGCTCAGGAAAGCTCATTCACAAACCATCATGTCACAGTGATGAGTCTTACCACTAACGCTGCAGCCTCCTCCCTATAAACCTGCAGCCTCCTCCCTTCTCACTGACCAATCTTGTCATGTTGATATGAAAAGGAAAAAATATACATGAAGAGATGGCATGCAGGCAAATATGGATAATAGTAATAATAATAATAATAATAATAATAATAATAATAAATGAAATAATAATAATAATAATGATTATGATGAAAAAAAGCAATTTTCTCAATTAGTGCCTTGTCCTGGTCAGGAGATGGTGGGGACAGAGACATTATATTTTTTCACATGTCCTAAGCAGAATAACAGGTCACAGATGCAGCAGCTTTTTCCAGTGAAAGAATTGAAGGTGTCCCATTTAGTTATTTCATAGAACAAACAGGCATATTTTGAAGGGATTTGAACAAACATACTTGTTAGGGAAAATATTCTAAAACACTTCTTCAGTAAAGACTCAGAGAAGAGAAACACACAGAGTTCTTGCTAGCAAGGGCAGCTCCCTACTGAGAGACTCGCACTAAGAAACTGCCCCGGTCTTTATTTATACTTCAGTGTGTGTGTGTGTGTGTGTGTGTGTGTGTGTGTGTGTGTGTGTGTGTGTGTGTGTGTGTGTGTGTGTGTGTGTGTGTCCTGCTGATCAAAGGGTCATGAAAGCACAAAAGGTACATCCTTGGTCAGGAAAGGGTAGTCTCCCCCTCACCCTAAATAACATGGTGAGGAAGTCCAGCAGTTCATCTATATGTAAAGAAGCACTTAAACTAAAACAGACATAGCTACGTTAATCCTACCGTAAAACAATAAAACAAGGTACGAACTCTCATGCTCCCAGGACGTGGGGGTGCATTCCTGGAGTGCACACCAAGCCTGCAGCCTGTTAGAGATCACACACAATTGATTATATGCCTCTAAGTATACATGGTTGAATATTTCCTAATACAAATAACTACATGCAGTATTCTACCATATGCAAACTTATATCACTAAAAGATTATACTGACTACTAAATACAATTTTCCATTATCATTCCCTCCTGTTGTCAGTAAAACTTAAAGTGAGATACCAGTTTGTAACATCTTGTTGTACATTTTCAGTCACATCGTCATCAATCACACAAAGTCTTCATGTTCCAACAGGTCGGGGTCATTATCATCATCATCACTTGTCATGGCTATTTATGCAGCAACAGTAGAAAATATTACTCGGTTAATCATAAGTTTTAGGCATGGCAATATACACGTTACAAAGACACAAAATAAAAGTAAAAATATCCCAACTCCGATGAGTAGTCTTTTTAGCACCTGTAACCAGGAGCTAGTGTAGCCAAGAAAACCAGTCACTTGTATCACTTACATAGTCCTGATTTTGGGCCTGCTGGATCTGTCTCCAAACATTCAGGGCATCAGTCATGTTTGATGAATGTGCGTCTTCTTTATGTAAATGCAGCATGTGTTGTTGAAGAGGACACAAAGTCCCCTTTTTCTGCTAGTATCATAGAGTAGTTCTTCCCTGGGAGTTGGTCCAGGAACACATATAGTGTGGGGTATGTTGCCGTGCTGGGTAGATGGGAACAGACATAATAGTCTGTATTTGCCGATTCTGCTTTTGTTCTGTCGTGGATATAACGGTACCTGGCATTGTTCATCCACGGAGGGATGTGGTCTTGCGTCATGTCTCTTAGGTGAGAGTTGTCGTGTGTCAATCTTTTCTGCCTTTCTCCTGGTTCAGCTGTTGTTTGCGTCAGCTGGGGTCCTGTAAAAGTGAGCGTCGTAGTCAACGTAACCAAGAGGGTCCACCTTCCCATGGTTGCACACAGGTCCGTCACGCCTCGCACTTGGTTGCCCTAGAGTTGATCAGAGGCTGGAGGTTGAAGTGCGAGCTTACCCTACGGGGGCTCAATCAGCACTCCCCCCTCACCACTGAAACAACCAAGTGTGAGATTTCTCTATTGTGCTGTCTTGAGGGTGCCGGGGTTTCCTGGGACCTCGACCTCTTTGCAGTGGCTCTGATAAATCCAGGAGGGTCTCTCCGCTATTTTGCAGGCAGTTGAAATGGTCAGAAGCACTTGAATTGGCCTCTATCAACCCCCATCACCTCACTTCAGGCCTTCATCCTGTGGTAGGAATACTTATGACTCTTCTACTGTCCATCCTCTGCAGAAAAACACCTCTGTGGAAAGGGTGCTGGGTTCAGTTATCTTACTGCTGTTGTGATCCCAGCAGTCTTCAGAGTGTCATCGTATGCACAGTATAGTGGCACAGCATTAGGTGATGTTCATAGGAAACTGCTGTCATCACCACCATAGCTTCCGGTTCCTGTGCTTTCACAGAATCATGATGTCATCCTTAGACTCCCTCTGCGCTGTCGATGGAGCTTGGCACGCTCCCCTCATCCTTCAGGTGCCCATCTGCTGTCCACAATCTCCTCTGTTGGCCTCTGGAAAGCCCCCTTGGCACAGCTCTCATTCCAACGCAGTTTCATGGTCCGTGCTGTGGCTCCAAAGTCTGATCTCATGATGGGCCCCAACCAGCTCGACCTTTGACCTCAACCACTGCCTGGGCTGTCAGTTATGCCTGGAATGGTTCTCGCTGCTCACTGGGCCTCTGAAGATTTCTCAGGAGATTACTGCTGCACCTGTATTTCCTTGCTAGGAGGAAAAACTTCTATTTGGAGAGCATGTCAACAATCATCAAACCACATTCTTTAGTTCAGTGAACTTCACTTATAGGCCATCAAAGCCTCATCTGAACATGGATGCACCACTTGCATAGGTTTAATACCTGTAAATAAACAGTTAATCACACAAATCGCTGCAAAAATTATATAAAAACAAAATTTAATGTTAATTCCAAAATTTAATGTTAATTAATTGTTTCATATTAATCCTGGATCCCTCATCTTGACACATGGACACTCCCATGAGTCAACTCATCAAAATCAGATTCCTGTCTTAAAGAAAAAGGTTAGCTAGATCATATCCCAGGCAACATCAGGGCATCTCCTCCCCTGGAGCAGCACCACCCTGGACCTATAATCCTGCAATAAAAATGTTAGTGTGTTTTGCATACTAAATTTGCTTAACACCTGGCTCTGCCAGGAGCCTGCATACACACCATCATGGCCTGGAAAGCAAAATCTGGAAGTGAAATCAGAGGTGTGGACTCGAGTCACATGACTTGGACTCGAGTCAGACTCGAGTCATTAATTTTATGACTTTAGACTTGACTTGAAAAAATGTTCTAAGACTTGTGACTTGACTTGGACTTTTACACCAATGACTTGGGACTTGAATTGGACTTGAACCGGTTTACTTGAAAAGACTTGATATTTTACCCCAAATATAAAATTTAACATGCATATTATATGGAGATTGAAAATGTGACGTCATTCACGGGTAGAACCGCAAAGGATTCTGGGAACTCGTGGCAAGCGGTACTAGCGCACGCAGGCTTTCAATTAAAATCAGTCACACAGCGATAAAAAGAAACACAAAAATGTCAAGAAGCTGTTGTATTATTAACTGCAATAGCATGACAGCCACGGGAAGCCGACGGGTAAAGAGATCGGTTGTTATCGGATTACGTCGTTGAAGAGAAATTGTTCGAGCCATGTTTCCGAAGTAACAAAGAGGCGACTGGATTGCAGCCATTCAAAGACCAAATATAACGTCCCAGAACCCTCCAGCTCACAGGTTAGTCTGCTCCAAGCATTTACACAAAGGTCAGTCTGCTGTTGTAGTTAATGCGTCATTTTTCTTAACATAATTGGTGATATAGGTTACAAGCAAGTCTGGCGCTGAACAGAAATTGTCGCGCTATGCTCCTTTATTTATTGTGCATAAATAGTAAATTGTCCTGACACAATATTGCGTTTCGCTTCTGTTATTATGGTACACTGACAAAAACACATACTTTTATTCACAGGATAAAACAGGTTTTTTGTATCACTAATTGTCCAGTACGATTACAGCATACAATATTATTGTCACTGCTACATTTCTGTGATGCTACCAGAAATTATTTCCACTACTAATTAATTACCGTTGAGCTCAAAGGTTATATTAATAAACGGTTAACGAATGTGTATTTATGAAGACGATTTGTGAGACTGGTAAACTTATGATATGTACGATGGTCTTTACTTTCTACACAGTGCATTTCAAGGTCCTGCACCCATCCGTCGGTAAACTGTACCTGGGCTTGTTGCAGTGACCGGAAGTTACTAAACTTCATGAGTGTATGCACTCACTCCAAGAACCGTATAATTATAAATATGCATATAAATATGCTAAGATGAGATAGCTGACTTCATCTAACTAGCAAATGTTTTCCAGGCTACGTTGGTGATACAGTTTTTTTTAATGTGTATGATATTTTTGTCATGCGATTTTAAAGCTGGTCCTACAACCGCATCCAAGAATAACATGCAGCGTATCTCAGAACTGTCGGTGAAAATTATTCTTGGAGCTAAGTTTAATTGAGCTGCATTTTAAAGAGGTGCAATTTCACAATTTGTGTATATTTTCTAAGTTCACTATTTTGTATGTGTTGAGAAAAACACAGATTTTAAAATTACATGGTCTAATATTTACATTTAGCATAACTGCAACATTATTTTTTCGTTTGTTTTTTTTAAAGACTCGAAAGGACTTGAAATTCAAAGTTTCAGACTTGTGACTTGACTCGGACTTTTACACCAGTGACTTGAGACTCGACTCTGACTTGCCTGACATTACTTGAGACTTGACTTGAGACTTGAGGATAAAGACTTGAGACTTACTTGAGACTTGCAAAACAATGACTTGGTCCCACCTCTGAGTGAAATCAAACTTCACACCTATAAACAATTATATCATAAAAATAATAAGCATTCAGCACTAGCAGGACAAGTGTCATGTGCAGGTTTTCTCAAATCAGTAAACTACAATTATTACCATAATTTGCCTCAGACATGGATCATCCCATGTACTCAGTCAACAGTAATGTAATCAGTGACTTCTCTTAAGCAAAGTCACTCCACTCATATATTATTTATGGGCTCAAGAGTGGCCAGCAAAGGAGCCCATATTAACTATTCCATAACACCGCATCTCTTATTTGTTTGTCTCATGTCACTTGTCCGCTTCTGCTGAATCTTGTACATGCAGTCTCAAAAAACAAACATTAGCAACACACATTGATTATCCTGGTGGGCAGGCGTCGGCCATCCACATTCCAGAGGTGCCATAAAAACACCATAAAGTTAGCCAACCCTAGCTGTAGAAAGAATGTCATTCACATATAAACCCAGAAATCCTTTAGTAAAAAAAACATTAACTAACCCTCTTATAAATCACATGATCAAACACATGAAAAACTGCAATGCTGTAGAAGAGAAAATGCAAATGTTAGCGCTTGCGCAGGCGTATTGCATACTTTGTCACCGTTACCTCTGTAAGCAACACAAGGTAGTGAATAACACCCCTGGTAGATGCACAGACACAGAAAATGGCATTTCAAAGGTTAAACCATCATGCAACCTCGAATGTTGCTATCATCTTTCTGCTCCTGTAACAGAAGACATAAATTCATCCACCCTTTGTCCTGTCTAGGTGGAGGTTAACCTTGAGTCGTGGTCAAGTCTTGTCAGCTTTTACCAGTCAGTCAGTTTGTTTTTATTTCCATTCATTCATTCATTCTTTCTTTGCTGATAGTGGAAACCATCGTCGCATTTAGTTTCCATTTTCAGCAAAATGACGTCATTTCAAAAAGAAAAAGAAGAACTTTAGATCGGATTACATTGCTGAATCCTTTTTGGACAGGAACTTGTCCCAATAAGTGGCTTTCTCCAGAGCCCATTTTAATTTTGGAGAAGCTCACTTGTAACGGCTTTCTCGACAGGTCGTATAGCACTTTTAATTCCTGACGTGCAGATCTGCTTAAAGAAAAGAAATAGACAAACAAAATCAGTGCCTGTTCAAAAATGAAAAATAACAGAGATTATCAAACCAAACTTTCAGTGCACTGTGAAAGTATCAAAATAAAAAGGCCTTGTTAAGTCATGACACAAACTCCTCATCTCAGGAGGGTAAATCACCATTAGCATGGTTCATCATACCATCATACTAATTGGCAGGCTCAACTTCACAACAAAAGAAAAATCATCAGTTAGATTCACTCCAAACCAACCATCAGCTGCAAAACACACAACATAACCCTAATGTCTTATTAGCTATGAGTTTAATCACCAGTTCTGCGCTCTTCACTCATTTAGGTCACAGATCTATTTTATTCAATTTTTCCTTTTTCCCTTCATCATAAAACATGTGACATGCTGTCATGCACTTCACAAAAGAAGTTTGTTCTGACATATTCAGAGTTGTGTATCTAAATACAGGATTCACTCGCACATCAAAACAGGAAACTCAGTGTTTTAGAGTCTCCACTCAACACACAACAAACATCCCATTCACTCGTGCTAGAATTCAGTCACCTTTCATTAATCTAAAACCGATCAAATAATTTGCATATCAGCTATTAACCCACTAAGTTGACAGGACAACAGAAAAGCATGTTCAAAATAGTATCACAAAAGACAATTTCCCTCATACAGTAAATTACTTGTGCTGCATCAATCAAGCAGGAAGCTTCTCCCAATTTACTATATTAACAACTAAATTTATTGTCTGATCACTGGTTGGTCAAACCAGGATCCTTTTTTTTCACAAAAGTTAAACTGTTGTCCTGCAACCCAGAGAGTCAATTTTTTTGCATTGGATAAATTCAGTATTTGATAACAAGTGTCTGCTAAATTGACACTATTTTAACACTGATGAAAGATAACAAGCTAATTTTCATTGCATGGGTGTTTGTGTTATTAGGCAGGTCTAATACATGTCTGTGGAGCTGCATATCCAGCAGAGCATGTAATGTGCCATGAGTTCCACTGGTCTTTGCATCACACGAGGTGACTTGGACAAGATGATAAACAGACTCACGCTTAAGATGTCTAATCTTCATGAGTTATTTTATGTTTGTATTAGTAGGGTTAATGCATGTTCTGTGTGATTTTGTATATGTTTGTATTTTTGCAGTGTTTCAGACTCCTTCTCAATTTTCCAACTTAAGCAGTCAGTTTTGTTTTTCCCAGGTTTGCTAACCCAAATTTTGATTTCCCACATTAAATAACAAAATTTGTGTTCTCACCACTCTCACTGAGGCGACTTCTTAGCAGCTGCTGCCGGTTTCTTGGCTTTGGCCGCGGCGGGCGTCTTGGCTTTGGTCTCACTAGCCTTGTTCATCTTGAAGGATCCGGAGGCCCCGGTGCCCTTGGTCTGCACCAGAGTGCCCTTCGCCACCAGGCTCTTGATGGCGGTCTTGACACGGGCCTTGTTCTTGTCCACATCGTAGCCTCTGGCAGCCAGAGCCTGCTTGAGAGCGGCCGCGGACACGCCGTTGCGCTCCTTGGAAGCGGCCACGGCTTTCACAATCAGCTCGCCCACGCTGGGGCCGACCTTCTTGGGCTTGGAAGTCGTCGTCTTCTTCTTCTTGGCCTAAACCTCTGCACAGGGCGCAGGGCGTGTTTATGATGGAGCCTTTCCCACCACAGCGCCGTGTTGGGTGAGGGATTATTATGTTCTTCCTAGTCTGAACTGCTCTCTTCAGCTGAGCTGCTATCCTATTCTGAGTTACTGTCTTCTTTGTTTCTTACAGTCACGTACAAAATGTCCCTCTTTTCCACACCTCCATCATGTAGTGTTAAAGTCACTGTTTGGTGTGTGTGTGTGTAGCCTCTACCTCTTGCTCTTCCACTATGCATTCCTCTCTCTTTCTTTTGGATTAGTCCTGCTCCGGCTTGCTGTTTTTCTAGACATTTCTCATCAGGTGTTAATTTTACTTGTTTATCACCCATTTTCAAAGATTTTGCTGGGCCGTCACTGGCACGCTTGACTTCAGAGTGGTTTACTGATACGGCCTTCGACTTCACCCTAACGGTGAAGCGGTATCAGTTTTATGAGATGAAACTCAACCGTTCTCCTTTGTCACCAGCACGTGAGCCTCAGCAAAGAAAACAAAAATGGAAGTAGTTCAGCAGCGTATTGTGCTGTAAAATCAACTTACTTCCAGACACATACACACACATAGACATTTGCGAACTAATTTGTCACGAGATAATTTCGGCTACCTCTAAAACTGGTCAAAACACGGTTCCTTTTGGCGAACTTAAACCTATTTTTTTTTTTTTTTTTTTTTATCACATTTCTTTAAACTTTTGCGGCCGTCTTTATATACCAAATAGTGTTTCTCACTCTCCGATGTCTCACTGGTGATTCAGATCATCGGACTGAATCCCACCGCCGTGGACCAGATTAAAAACACCGGCCCAGACCCGAATTTAACGTCCTGGGGCTCTCTCTTCGTCCAAGAGGGCTGTGCACAGGCTTCGGTGCTGGCTCCCCACGGCGTCAGGAATCAGTGCTGGATCAGAGTTCTTGCTAGCAAGGGCAGCTCCCTACTGAGAGACTCGCACTAAGAAACTGCCCCGGTCTTTATTTATACTTCAGTGTGTGTGTGTGTCTGTGTGTGTCTGTGTGTGTCCTGCTGATCAAAGGGTCATGAAAGCACAAAAGGTACATCCTTGGTCAGGAAAGGGTAGTCTCCCCCTCACCCTAAATAACATGGTGAGGAAGTCCAGCAGTTCATCTATATGTAAAGAAGCACTTAAACTAAAACAGACATAGCTACGTTAATCCTACCGTAAAACAATAAAACAAGGTACGAACTCTCATGCTCCCAGGACGTGGGGGTGCATTCCTGGAGTGCACACCAAGCCTGCAGCCTGTTAGAGATCACACACAATTGATTATATGCCTCTAAGTATACATGGTTGAATATTTCCTAATACAAATAACTACATGCAGTATTCTACCATATGCAAACTTATATCACTAAAAGATTATACTGACTACTAAATACAATTTTCCATTAACAATACTGTATACAAACATACAAACAAAAATACACACTTTAAATATCACATGGTTTGAATTTATGGTTTAATCTAAGTCTGGTGGTGTGTAGTGACTTTAACAGAAAGATAAGCAGAGACCCCGATTCACTTTGGCATATTTTAATTGATGTCTAAATTTAGATTTGACTGGATGAGCACTGCCGGTCAAGTGACTGCTTATCCTGACAGAGGACCACTGTGTAAGTCACAGCTTCCCTAAGGATATCATGCAATGGTTCCCATAATGATGACAATTACTATATTAAATGCATGTACTTAAGTGAACAATGTTGCAAAAATCATGCAGAAATCAGTGTACATGTCTATGTAAACACACTCACTCTGACTGTCTCAGACACACATACTGTAGGCCCAGTGGAGGCACATAAAAGCAGGCTTGGCATCAAAGCTCTTCTCCTTTGAGATGACTGTGGACAGCTAGCCGGAGGTGTGGCTCTTTTCTCTGTGGGAATTTTTCCTATTTGTGTGTACTGATGTTAGGAACGGCATAGGGACTGCAGGCCTAGGGTTCACGTGTCTGGCTCAGCCTTCCTCTGCTCCCCTTTGTTCTGTGTTTGTTGCTGTTATATCACTTTGCTTCAAGTCTGATTTCAGTTTTTTTGTTTGTTTTTTTAATTTGTTTCACGTGCTTTAGCTTTTTTCAGTTCTGCTTTCATTTTTTTCCTTAAATTTTAGTCGCTCCTAGAGACAGTCTATGCAACATCTGTCATATTTATTACACACGTTTATTTTGTTACCAAAGGTAACAAAACAGGAAAAAAAACCCCCAAATGTTCAAAAATGAAAATGTAGGCTGTTGTTTTGTGTGTTCTAACAGTGGGAACCTCCCATGCACATCTTACATGAATGTTTTCTGTGCAGCATAAAATAACTACTCCAGGTTAGGTACTTTTAGCTGCCCTGAAAAACTCCTGGTAAGGGCTAGACAATAATTAGTTAAACTTAAGACAATTTCAACAAGCACTTTTTTCAAAGCCCAGGAACCCATCAGAAACTACAAAATTCAGCTTTTACTTATTTTATTTTGTCCAAAAGTCTTTTAGTTTCAGTGTACCCCTTTAATATTTTTGTCTCTGTATGCAGCAGATGTCTTATTACAAGAAACTCTATTACAAGTGGATAAAAGTACCAAAACTGGTACATGAATCCTACTGATGAATCCTTTTCATTTTCTTCAGAACAGGTTAGGGTTCAGAGCTGGCTCAGTTAAAAAAGTTAGTGATTTGATCCACATCGCCTTTCTCTGCAAATCATGGTGTCCTTTGGCAAGATAGGAGATATTCAAATCCCCCAAAATCCATCAGGTTTCAAGCATGCATGCCATCTAACAACACATAATATACACTCAACAGCCACCTGTTCAATTGCTTGATAATGCAAATATTTAATCAGTCGATCACATGGGAGCTAATCTGTGCAATATAAGCTTGTCAGTCAAGACAACTGTTGTGTCCACACATACTATTGCATTTGTTCTGTAGATCCATTTACCAGAAGTGCTAGAGGGCGCTAGTGAGTATGTTGTTCTAGTTGTGGTTTTTGAAGAAGAAAAATAAAAATAAAGAAAGGAGTTATCTCTGGTAATCCTCTGTTCCTATCTGCGTGTGTGTGTGTGTAATGCCTGCTGAACTAACACCACACAACAACAACCTGCTGAAGTTCAAACTCAGCATTAGAATAGAAAAGAAAGGTAATTTCAGCAGCTCTGGGCAGCTGTAGCTCGGGAGGTAGAGCAGGTCATACACTAACTGGAAGGTTGGTGTTCAGTCTCTGGTAATCCTTAAGATAGAAAGGACTAAGGTGTTGAAAAAAGTGCTGCTATGAATGGATGAATGAGGCATGTTATATAAAGGTTTCAAAATGGCATAGTTTTTGGTCTCTGGTATTTCAGAAACTGCTGATCGACTGGAATTTTCCCACACAACAATGTGTAGGGTTTACTGACAGTGGTCCAGAAGAGAGAAAATACCCCTTAATCCAACACGTTCTCACTCCCAACTCGTCAAACGTGTGACGCATGGTCAGGCTCCCTCTGCTGCACTTATGGACGTGCAGGGTACCCCTCTCGCGTCGGGAATTGACATGAAGGGTTGTTACGTCTCCCCGAGGGCAGGAGGGGATAACACAACAACTCCGGAAACTCAGTACAGGTGTTATGAAAAAAGGTTTAATGGCAGCGCTCTCACAAAATAAACAACCCAGACTCAAACAACAAATGTGGGGGGAAAAGGGACAGTTAGGTTGTGCCAAAAAAAACACACCAAAAAGACAAAACCAAAACTTAGCTGAGCTGAGCTACTATCCTAGAAAAGCAACAAACAGGAGAGATAGACCCAAACCTCAACTTAAAACAAGCTCAAAATTACATGGGTGGCACCAACCTACTTACCTAGTGTTTCTAACACAAAGACTCTACGTGAGTAAGTGTATGGGGTCCCCAAACTCACCTAGTCCACTTTACTCCCACCACAATCATCAAACAAAAGAAAGACAGCAGGAAACCGTCACACATGTGTCAAACAATTCAAGGAGGGAAGAGAGCTGCGCCCAGCCACAGGTGAGTCTCCTTATCAAGGGCTTCACTCCTGGTTTGTCCAATCAGGGCCTCCCTCCTCTAATTAATTGGACGTCCCCAGATTGACATCAGCCTGCAGTCTGCGACCTAAGGGAATGGCAAACAAAAGGGGAGGGAAAGAAAACATGCAGCCTGCAGACACGTAACACCCCCACCCTTACAAGACCAAACAAACAGTTTGGTTCCTTCAAACAAAAACAAAAACCCTAAACAGACTACAGGGCACGGGATAGTGCATTAGCCAGGACATTTTCTGTCCCTTTTTATGGCAGATTTGAAGGTTGTACTCTTGAATGATTAAAGACCACCTCATAAGCCGACGATTGTTATTGTACATCCTTGAAAGGAAAACAAGCGGATTGTGGTCTGTAAAGACTTTTATGGGCTCCCTGCTTAATCCGAGATAAACCTCAAAATGCTGCAGAGCCAGCAGAACGGCAAGGGTTTCTTGTTCGATGGTGGAATACCTTCTCTGGGGAAGAGTGAACTTCTTTGAGAAGTAGCACACAGGGTGGTCGAGTCCATCCTGATCTTCCTGTAGAATGACAGCACCTGGACTGAGATCTAGTCACCCCACAAGCAGGAAGAATGTTAGTGTTTTCTTGCTGGCTAACTTTCAAGCTTGGTTCAGGCTTATCCAGCATCTCAGGGACAGGCATCACTTTTCCACCTGCTAAATCATTCCCTAGGATGAAATCAACCCCTTTTATTGGCAGCGAGGGGAGGACAGCGACCTTACCAACTCCACTGAACACAGAAGAAGTGATATGAACAATGTGCAAAGGTGCAGACACAAAAGTCATTCCAATACCCTGGACCACAACACTGTGTGACCATCAGACTTCTTGTGATTCCTGAACTTTTGCCGGTAGGCCTCAGGCACAAGCTCATAAGCACGAAGGATGGACTGCTTCAGTACATCATATTTCATGCTGTTTTCGATAGAGAGAGTTGATACAACCTCCTGTGCTTTGCCCATTAGCTTGCATTGCAGCAGCACAGCCCACATTTCTTTTGGCCATTCTAATGCCGTTGCAATCCTTTCAAAAGCACTAAAGTAGGAATCGACTTCAGTCTCTCTAAATGTTGGCACCAAAGCAATATTTTTGCGCACATCAAACCTATAGGTCCTGCCAGATGAAGGCAAGGGTTCTGAAGTAACCGGTGAGCTGGGAGAAGACAGGCTTTGTGTAAGTCTCATAGCTTCCACCTCTAGCTGTTTCAACTTTACCTCCTTCTCAGCTTCAATTTCCAGCTGACGTATCCGAAGTTTGAAGTCAAGCTCGGCCTTACGTGTTTGCTCCCTTTCCTGCACCTCCAGCCGAAGGCGAGCTAGATGCACCTTAAGTCTAGCATGTCCATTTGACCCACTGAAGTCCGGGGAAAGAGGATCAAAGCGAGGTAGAGTGGGAGGAACCGTAGGCTCCACCTGGACTTTGGGGGGAGTAGCTATTGCACCATCCTCCGCCTTCAGAGGTGCGACACCTTGCTCAACAGAGAGAACGTTACTATCACACACATCAGAACCGGGCAAGATCTTCAACTCAACCAGACGTTGTAAAATAATACCCTTGATTTCCTTCTTCGCACTATTTTTCTTTACTGGAATATCAAAGTGTGCCGCAATACTCAATAAGTCATCTTTGCGACATAACTCAAACTTCTCAGGACTCGGAGCACGAATAAAATCTTCTAAGTCGAAAGCCATACTTAATTACAAGGCAGTAACACTGTACCAAGCACCAGCGTTGTCCACAGCTCTGGGAAATATATCCCGGACGAGCCCCCACTTGGGTTACGTCTCCCCGAGGGCAGGAGGGGATAACACAACAACTCCGGAAACTCAGTACAGGTGTTATGAAAAAAGGTTTAATGGCAGCGCTCTCACAAAATAAACAACCCAGACTCGAACAACAAATGTGGGGGGGAAAGGGACAGTTAGGTTGTGCCAAAAAAAACACCAAAAAGACAAAACCAAAACTTAGCTGAGCTGAGCTACTATCCTAGAAAAGCAACAAACAGGAGAGATAGACCCAAACCTCAACTTAAAACAAGCTCAAAATTACATGGGTGGCACCAACCTACTTACCTAGTGTTTCTAACACAAAGACTCTACGTGAGTAAGTGTATGAGGTCCCCAAACTCACCTAGTCCACTTTACTCCCACCACAATCATCAAACAAAAGAAAGACAGCAGGAAACCGTCACACATGTGTCAAACAATTCAAGGAGGGAAGAGAGCTGCGCCCAGCCACAGGTGAGTCTCCTTATCAAGGGCTTCACTCCTGGTTTGTCCAATCAGGGCTTCCCTCCTCTAATTAATTTGATGTCCCCAGATTGAAATCAGCCTGCAGTCTGCGACCTACGGGAATGGCAAACAAAAGGGGAGGGAAAGAAAACATGCAGCCTGCAGACACGTAACAAGGGTCCTCCGATTGAAGAGATTGCCGCGGAAGAGCCTGTTGTCCGTATATTTATATATTTCCGAAATTACATTGTAGTAACGTATACTGAACACAATAAATTATATAATGTAAACAACTACCTGAAAAACAGGTAGAACGATACTTTTGTATGGTTTATTGCATTTTTGGGGGGAGTGATGTATGCTGGGTAATGGCACAGCTAGCTACTGGGTGACTTTTTTCACCCGCTTCGGCTGTTATCAGTCCATACAATGGGCGTTATTACCACAAATCAGTCCCATAGATATGGGCCATCTCCTGCTAGATTGTTCAGAAGGTTGTTCTCATCCATCCAGATGGAGGATCACTAACAGGAGCGTGTCCACTGTGAGTGACCATCGTTGAACAGAGGCGGGGGTTTACGACACCAACTCTCTGCCATCTATAATCCAGTTTTGAGATCCCTTCCCAGACGCCTTAACGCCCACTCACATCCTGGGCCATCTGACCTCAGGAATTCGCATGATAAGGTGGGGCCAGGTTTCACAATGAACACACCCGAAACTCTGGCTGATTGGGACCCACGCCCAGTTTCCCACCTTGGCTCAGGCGATTAGAGGATCATCAGGGGGTCCTTTTGTCCCTCTGTGGGGGGTCACTCCCACTAGGTTTATATCTGGGACTCTCCACCATTTGACCTTAGAACTGAAGAAGCTTCTCGGATGAGAGGTGAAACGTCTTCAAGCAACTTAAAGAAGTCCAGACGCTTTTCTTTGCAAGCTCCTTTGACTGTTCAGAAGGTTGTTCTCATCCATCCAGATGGAGGATCACTAACAGGAGCGTGGGAAGACTCCAGAATCCACTCTGGCTGGAATCCGGTGGATATACAGTGTGTACAGGTAAGACCATTTAAACGGACAGCATTTATAGAATGACTATTGAAAGTCAGCGAGTGTCAGTAATGTTAATGTGGTTATGTTAGTAATACACCGAGCGCTAATATAACAGCTTTAAGATGCATTTGTAGATATTATTACGTGTTTTACCGTCTTTATGGTGCTAGCTTAAAGTTACGGTGTAAACATTAGCTTATATTGGAGTAAAGCTGTTACTGTTTAAACGATGTTAGCACAGAAATATTAGCTTCTGTCATGACTGATGAAGTTACTAGTTAATAAAGTTTCCAGTAAAGTGTTTAATCGCAGCCACAGACTGACAGCAAATATCTTGATTAGCTTCAGTGCATCTGTATGTGCAAGTTTCAGTGCTTCGTTTAAACTGTATGATACTTATACTGACCCAGGGTCAGTGTAAAATACAATCCTAGCTGTGTGAACAAAGCCTGGCTCCTTTAATCCTGCATGACAAACCTCAGGATGCAGGTTATTATTACTCTTTCCTGCTGGCACACCTGTCACACCTGAGAGTCAGCTAGAAACTTACAGTGACGTGGACATCATGCAAAGACTGCCAGACTCTGTAATACTGCAAATGATCAGTGACTCATGTTATCACTAAACTTTAAACGGCACCTCTGTGTCTCTGTGTGCTGAACATTTAGGATTGAGTCAGGCTGCATCAGCTGAAGCTGTTATTTGTATATATCAGTATTTTTTATTCAGGTGTGGGGAAAATACGTAAGACTGCAGTGAAGCGATGCACCAGAGTAATCCCTGGCCAAAGGTATCGTACTTAAATCAGACTACTGATCCAGCCACATCAGCCTTTTGTGAGGTCTGTTTAAAGTTGACTAAAAGTCAACTGCAGGTTCCTGAGAGGTGGACTGTGAACACAGAAACACATGTTCATACATACAGCTGCAGCAAACTTACATTAATTTTAAATAGATTTGTTACTCTGATGTCTGTCTCTGTGTTAGTCCTCTGACAGACTGGTGACCTGTCCAGGTGTGCTCTACCTATGACTACTGGGAGAAGGCTCTAGCTCCTGTAAAATAAATTTTCTGTTATTATCATTTAAAGTATTTAAGTGCTTATGCATATGCTTAGTTGTGACACTGTTACTGTTCAGTGAAAGTTTCTAAAACTAGATGAACTTACTTCAGCGTCAGCAGTTTGAGAAAACAACTCCCTTTACAGGTGCTGATAAGGCCAAGGGCAAATCCTGTTTGGCTTTTTGTTATTTTAATTCTCTTCTCTGTTTTCCAGAACAGTTCTCCACAGTCACTGTCCACATGGGTCAGTGGGACCAAGAAGCACTCTGCTAACG
This sequence comes from Astatotilapia calliptera, assembly GCF_964374335.1. Classification (NCBI taxonomy): domain Eukaryota; kingdom Metazoa; phylum Chordata; class Actinopteri; order Cichliformes; family Cichlidae; genus Astatotilapia; species Astatotilapia calliptera. Next base: position 16,122,251 of record NC_137423.1, read on the forward strand.
TGTGGACTCTGACCAGCAACATCCAGCAAGACCCAGACAGCGTTTTCTATCTCCCAGCTGGAGGTTTTGTTTGTCAGTGACTGGAGAGTCAGATTTTTGTTGAGCTTCACACTTGCAGAGGTAAGTCATTTTGCAGAGATTCCTCCCACCCTGGCTTTTATGTGCTAGATTTCTTATCTGAAACAGTAATATTTCAGTGACTGCTGCTTATACCACAGGTTAACACAGGCTACTGATCCCTGATGGGAGAATCATCAATTTTGGCAACAAAGAAGCCTGGTGGATGTTTGTTTACAGTCTGATGATGGGACATCATGCTCTGCATCTTCAAAGTTTGCCTCCTCATTATTCATACCCAGTAATGTGAAGTATGCTTATATCTACTATAACTGACCCAACCTGGTGCTCTTCATTTATGGAGGCTGGTGAGTCTGAATGTTGGATGTTGTGTATCTCGTGTTCTCTGGGCTTTGTTGTCCTCAGTCTTTTCGCAGGATCAGAAAACAAAACCAGGAGGCGCGTAAATGTTTCTTCTGCATGATGTTTTTTCAAATGTTTCTTCTGGATGATGATAAGACTGTGACACGGGATGCCACCTTTGGTCTTGTGATGAAGCAAAGCTCAGGAAGAAGTGGGATTAAATGGTACCCACATGTGTGCTGCTGAGAAGGATGTACAGGGGCACCTGCAGCCAAATCCAAGCTTCAGGTTAGTTGTAGTTGCAGAACGCTACAGGACTGAGACAGCTGAGGCATCAAATGTTTGATTAAACGGATGAAAAAGAGAAGTTTCTTCCCTATAATTATCACTTCTTAAAATCTGTAGCAACTTCAAGTCTGTCAGTGTGCTGAGCATGCTCAGAATGTGACAATATATTTTTGTTCAATATTTAATTTCTTTCAGTTGCAATTGTTAAATGAAAAAAAAATAAAAATATATTCTTATAATTTAGCAAACTAATTTATCAAAAAAAATATACATATATCTGTATTAGTTTTAATGAATTAATTTGACACCTGTATTGAAAATACCATATTGTATTCATACAGAATCAGTTTGGTATCATTGTTTGTCTGTTCACTGATTGCTGAAACTAAGAGCTACTTTGATCTGTTTAGATCTAAAGTATCCAAAGTTGAGCTCTGATGTTTCTTCGCCCCTGTGTGTGTGATATGTGATTTCCTACATGCTGGCAGAGCAGCAGTTTGTGCTCACAGATGGTGACGGTGTGCATGCATATATCTCTAAACCTGGCCTGTGGGCTGCCATTTTTACATTCAGTTATTTCTTTGTTGAATCTAAATAATGAATGTGTTACAGTTAAAGTGACTCATTGGGACACAGAAACCTTTAAATTAAACACTATCACCTGATATCGAGTGTCAAACAATATCAGAGCTGTAAACGCTGTTTACAGTCAGAATTTATAAAACTATGATTGTAAATAAATTCAAACAAGTGAGCTTTTCTCTTTGTGCTGAATATCAACACTGTGGTTCAAGGTTCAAGGTTCTTTATTTGTCACATGCATAGTTATACAAGTATAACACACAGTGAAATGTAGCCTGACACGCTCCTCGACATGTGCAAAAATTGGGGGGGTGTAGAGGAAGAACATTATATATATATATATATATATATATATATATATATATAGTATATACACTGGGTGAATGTGCAGTAGTAGCAGCAAGCAGGTGAATTCTGTACATTAATATAAATAGACATCTGACTATTTTACAGGATAGACAATATAAACATATTTAAAATTAAAGGGATTGAAATGTACATTGTGCCTTGGTTTAGAGTGTTTGGAAGAGAGTCCTGTCTCAGTCAATTATAGATGATGTGAGAGGGCGGGTGTGTGTGTTTAGGGCACGGATGGCTTGGGGATAGAAGCTCCTCTTGAGTCTCTCTGTCCTTGCCCGGAAGATGCGGAACCTTCTACCAGATTGCAGAAGTTGGAACAATTTGTTGCCTGGATGGGACGGGTCCTTCAGTATCTGCGCTGCTCTAGTCCGGCATCTCCTGGTGTAGGTGTCCTGAAGCGGGGGGAGAGCAATCCTGCAGCAGCGTTCTGCTGTACGGATCACTCTCTGGAGAGCTTTTTGGTCCTTCACACAGCTGTTCCCAAACCACGATGTCATGTTCTGTGTGAGGATGCTCTCCACAGCGCCTGTATAGAAAATCCTGAGGATCTTTGGAGAGACCCTGAACTTCCTCAGTTGTTGTAGGTGATACAGGCGCTGCCTAGCCTTTTTGGTCTGGACCTGAATGTGGGCAGCCCATGTCAGGTCTGAGGAGATGTGGACACCAAGATACTTGAAGGACTGCACCCTCTCCACTGGAGCTCCATTGATGATAATGGGCTTGTAGTCTCTGTGCTGACCCCTTCTGAAGTCCACCACCAGCTCCTTGGTCTTGCTGACGTTCAGCTGGAGGTGGTTGTCCTGGCACCACGATGCCAGATTCTTCACTTCATCCATGTAGGCCGCCTCATCGTTGTTGGAGATGGCACCCAACACCACTGTGTCGTCAGCAAACTTCACAATGGTGTTGGAGCTATGGGTGGCCACACAGTCTGAAGTGTAGAGGGAGTAGAGCAGTGGCGAGAGGACACATCCCTGAGGTGCTCCTGTGGTGATGGTGATGCTGTTGGAGAAGCACCTGCCCACCCTCACCACCTGAGTTCTGCCAGTGAGGAAGTCCAACACCCATGCACACAGACGGCTGTTAAGTCCCAGATCCCTCAGCTTTGTGAACAGTCTGCAGGGCACTATTGTGATTTCTTAGACTGTAAGCTTTACTTCAGCACAACCAGTTGTAGAAGCCGTCACTCCAAATGTCTTTGATAACAAGACAAAAATACCTTTTCAGTACACGGCCTGAAGTTCTTCTCCGACATCTTCTGCCATCGGCTTTGTCTGCTGGTTTGAAGACAATAAACCACAAAAAGATGATTTAGTCACCTTGTCTGCATCATGCAGCTCGAATGTGTCGTGTAACGATGTTGAATAGCCGTCATTATCCCTCTGCTGTGTCAGTAGGATTGTACTGTACAGCATCTCATTGATATGTGAGGAATGCTAATGTAACACGATAACAGACTTACATCATTAAAACATAAAGGGCAGGAGATATTTAGATATTTTTATATTACATTTTATAGCTGACGGATATTACTAAATAGATAGAATTTACTAAATAGCTGGATGAACATGAAAAATATGTCTATAATAACAAATGACCATGAGAGCCAGTACACAGCAAATCCAGCATGTCCAAATTAACACTGTCGGATTTGATTTCAACACTATTAAAGTGTCTATATGGGTCCACACCAGAGAGTGTTAATTTAACTCTTTTTGGAGAGTTGGTACGTTAACTCTGATTTAGTGTTAAACACCAAATCTGTCTGGAGTTGATAATTTAACACTTGGTGTTAAGAGTTTATATATTAACTCTCAAAGAGTATTTTAGTTTAACTACGTAAGAGTTATCTTCTAATTCATTCTAAAAAGCGGGAATTTTACTGTTCTGAACTTCTAGAAATTTCTTTTGGAAATAAACATTTACTAAAAAGATGCAATGGTTTTTGAAAAACATTTATTCTGAACTGTGCACCACAATTTCAAAACATTTTCTGAAAGATGTAACAGTATACATGTTCTCACTTTCATTAGAATTTTGTTTATCAAAAGGTCTGACATGGTAAATGCAAATAACAGCATTCTCATCACTTATTTCTTCAATACAATATGCATGTCCTTCATTCATCCCTTTGTGGAACTTCAACGCACTTCTGCTCTCCCCCATATTCCATCTTCACAAGCATATCCTGTGCGGAGATCGAATAAAAATTAGTTGACACTAATTAATGGCACAAATAATCCAGTAAACAATTGCAGCACAGTTAAAAAAAAAAAAGGAATCCTCTTTGAGCCATTATTTGTGTAAAGTATTTTCCCAAAAGACAAGGACACAGGCAACAGGTAATACTGAACTAAATGTAAAACCTCAACCTTTTTCATTTTTACCTAAACCGTGTGCACAAAACTCTGGAGGGATCTAAATGCTACCGTAGAATCCAGTCAGGACGTCTGCTACTGCTGTTTGCTCGTTTTTTATTTTATTTTATGGGCGATCGTTTTCAGGCTTCAAGTAGCACCATTATACCAACATTTCACATTCTAGACATTGTTTTAGGCGTATTTGACCAAAAGTTTGTCTGAAAATTCACATGCAAGCTTTTTTTCAAGGCTGTGGTATTTGCCCGCAAACAATACCTTTCAGCTAGCTAAAACAGAATATTATGCTATCACCGAGCAACATGGCTAATGCCTTTCACACAGCTTTGTCTCAACTCCAAAGAGCCACAGAAGTAAAAGCTAATAACAATTGAAACAATCTTTGAAAAAATGACTTAGCAAGCATGGCAAACAACTCAAATATGTAGAGCAAAATGTTCTGAAACGGCTTCACTTCAGCTTCGATTGGAGCCGTGCTGGGGGCGGAGTCTGTGAATTTACTCTGTTGGTGTCATAGCCCCTCTAGGAGTTCAGAGTTAAGAGGTCAAGAGTTAATGTTTCCATTTTAACACCTCCAGATTTGACAGAGAAACACTCATTTTTAACACTCGATTTTAACTACTATCATTTTACACCCCAGAGTTACATTAAAAGAATGTGACTCTGCTTAGAGTAAAATTAACTCTACTTTTGCAAGGAGACTATTAACACCAAAAAATTTAACACTTTTGAATTTGGTGTGTAGAATTAATTCAACTGGACACTCAAACGACGTCCTTAAATGCTCTTTAAGTGGCAGAACAGATAAACAAACAGTTAACTCATTCACTGCCAGCCATTGGCAGTGAATGAGTTAAAACCCATTGACTCATTCACTGCAATTGACGGCTATAGACGTCAATGGCAGTGAATGAGTTAATTGCTTACTTGAGATGAAATCTGCTCTGCTACTTTGAAAACAGCTTCTAACTGGTTCCTCCTTTAACAGGATGACGGCTCAGGGGTAAGGCCATCATGCAGTCCAGCAACCTTTATGGTTCTGCTTTGATTCACCAGGAACTATTAGGGAAACCTTCCAGCGCCTCCTGTGAAAGACACAGGCATAAACACACAAACATTTATTAACATGTTCCACAGTGTTCCAGTTTGATTTTCTCATCCTGTGGACAACAACGTACATGGATGCAGGTTTATTGTTAACTTTTGTAAGGTTTATTTAGTGAACATATCCAGCTGCAGCTCCACTGTGATCCTGGATAAGCACTTAAGAAAATGTGTCAATAAATGGACAAACATCAACTTACTATATTTATCCAAACAGATGGGACCAATAATGCTTCACTGAGTTAGAGACTTTAACAGTCTCTTCTATGTAAGAATGTCTCGTGCTGATATACCTGCAAACTTGACAACAAAGGTTTTTCAGACTACATGTAGCTGTCCTCTATGTCAGCTCACACATTTGCATTTATGTCACACTTATTTCTGCTTTCCCATTTTATAATTATTACTTACATTTTGATTAGATACCTTGAGTTTGTAAATGATCAGATTACATAATTGGAATACAATGTATCCAATTCAGGGTCGCGGGAGGATGAAGCCTATCCCAGCTGATACAGGACAAAGACAGGCTGCCAGTTTATCGCAGGGCTAACACAATATGTGTAACAGAAAATCCACTTAAATGTTTGATATTTCTTATAATAATCATAATTATGACTATTATTTAAAGGTTTCTTTATAAATACATTTATATATATATATACCTGAGCCGTTTCAGATTCTGACCTCTGACCTCACTGCAGCTCCCTCTTGGAAGTACGTCTGCTTCTTGTCTACCCCCAGTGTTGACCGCCTGCCCTTGATATCACGTACTGTACCTGAGGAACAAAAAAGGACAAACACTTGCCTTCATTTAAGAAGTACATTCATACAGAGGTAATCAATCAAAAAAAAAAATCAAATCAAATCTATGGAAACATACTAGTTCACCCTTTGGGAGAAATCAGTTCCTGTGAAACATTTCTGTAAATGAACATCATGTGGAGAATGAATGAAATGTGTTCTTCAGGTGACTCAGCAGTCCCACACTGACAAATGAAATCTAGTTAAACTATTAAGCATATTTGCTCTTCTGAAATCTGTGTTAAACAACACCAAACATAAGTTAGTAACAAAAATACAGCTGAGTAGAGGCTTTACAAACCACCAGCAGCCATAATGCTAAATTTTAATCTTCAAATGTTTCTGAGCCGTCTTCAACCTGCTTTTAACACATTAAAGTCCCACAGTCAATGCAGCCTGACACAATCCTAAATGTTCAGCACACAGAGACACAGAGGTGCCGTTTAAAGTTTAGTGATAACCTGAGTCACTGATCATTTGCAGTATTACAGAGTCTGGCAGTCTTTGCATGATGTCCACGTCACTGTAAGTTTCTAGCTGACTCTCAGGTGTGACAGGTGTGCCAGCAGGAAAGAGTAATAATAACCTGCATCCTGAGGTTTGTCATGCAGGATTAAAGGAGCCAGGCTTTGTTCACACAGCTAGGATTGTATTTTACACTGACCCTGGGTCAGTATAAGTATCATACAGTTTAAACGAAGCACTGAAACTTGCACATATTTATTACAGATGCACTGAAGCTAATCAAGATATTTGCTGTCAGTCTGTGGCTGCGATTAAACACTTTACTGGAAACTTTATTAACTAGTAACTTCATCAGTCATGACAGAAGCTAATATTTCTGTGCTAACATCGTTTAAACAGTAACAGCTTTACTCCAATATAAGCTAACGTTTACACCGTAACTTTAAGCTAGCACCATAAAGACGGTAAAACACGTAATAATATCTACAAATGCATCTTAAAGCTGTTATATTAGCACTCGGTGTATTACTAACATAACCACATTAACATTACTGACACTCGCTGACTTTCAATAGTCATTCTATAAATGCTGTCCGTTTAAATGGTCTTACCTGTACACACTGTATATCCACCGGATTCCAGCCAGAGTGGATTCTGGAGTCTTCCCACGCTCCTGTTAGTGATCCTCCATCTGGATGGATGAGAACAACCTTCTGAACAGTCAAAGGAGCTTGCAAAGAAAAGCGTCTGGACTTCTTTAAGTTGCTTGAAGACGTTTCACCTCTCATCCGAGAAGCTTCTTCAGTTCTAAGGTCAAATGGTGGAGAGTCCCAGATATAAACCTAGTGGGAGTGACCCCCCACAGAGGGACAAAAGGACCCCCTGATGATCCTCTAATCGCCTGAGCCAAGGTGGGAAACTGGGCGTGGGTCCCAATCAGCCAGAGTTTCGGGTGTGTTCATTGTGAAACCTGGCCCCACCTTATCATGCGAATTCCTAAGGTCAGATGGCCCAGGATGTGAGTGGGCGTTAAGGCGTCTGGGAAGGGATCTCAAAACTGGATTATAGATGGCAGAGAGTTGGTGTCGTAAACCCCCACCTCTGTTCAACGATGGTCGCTCACAGTGGACATAGATGGCTTCTTTCACTCCTCTTTCAAACCATCTGTCCTCTCTGTCCAAAATGTGAACATTGACATCCTCGAAAGAGTGTCCTTTATCCTTAAGATGCAGATGGACTGCTGAGTCTTGTCCTGTGGAGGTGGCTCTTCTGTGTTGTGCCATGCGCTTGTGAAGTGGCTGTTTGGTCTCTCCAATGTAGAGGTCTGGGCATTCCTCGCTGCACTGTACAGCATACACCACATTGTTAAGTTTGTGTTTTGGCGTTTTGTTTTTCGGGTGAACCAGTTTCTGTCTGAGCGTGTTGCTGGGTCTGAAATACACTGGGATGTCATGCTCTCTCAGGAGAGTTTTCTCCAAGCATGACCATTTGATCTTAGAACTGAAGAAGCTTCTCGGATGAGAGGTGAAACGTCTTCAAGCAACTTAAAGAAGTCCAGACGCTTTTCTTTGCAAGCTCCTTTGACTACGATGACCTGGATGACTGAGAACCTTCACAGACAACCTTCTGAACAATCTAGCAGGAGATGGCCCATATCTATGGGACTGATTTGTGCCAATAACGCCCATTGTATGGACTGATAACAGCCGAAGTGGGTGAATAAAGTCACCCAGTAGCTAGCTGTGCCATTACCCAGCATACATCACAGAGAGATACTCCCATACAGCTTATGACAAAATTTGATTCGATTTGATTGATGGCCCTAATCATGACCTATTTCCATGACCTACCGGAAATACTCCGGAAGTGTCTAGTCATTTTCAGACCTGATGCGTCATGTTCCTTAAGCATGAGGGGAGGGGTATGGTTGCTGAAGCATAGGGGTGATGCAGCAGCAGTTGACTCTGTGCTGTATAGAGAGACAGAGCGGCAGTTAGTTTTCCACAAACTCATAGTTTGAATTCTGTTTCAATATTATGACAATTTTCTCTGTATTTTTTTTTTTTTACAATAGCGGATGTAATTTTACTTTCTTAAGCTGCACCGGCGCTTGTAATGGGAAAAAAGAGTGACTTCCTGTAGAGAACCGTTTCGTTCTAATAGTATTTTATTTTCCTATAATACAGACGCAGTAAAAAACCTTTAATATGATCTGTCTAGCAACAAATTGCATTTTTAGGCTACACCATACCTTGTGATGAAAAGAACTTTCTATCCGCTTGTAACCTACAGGCTGCCTACCCCATATGTGTAAAAATGAATAAATATCCCTTAGTGAATACTTTTCTTTGAATACTACTTTTCCTTTTGAGAGTCCCTTTTACAAGGGACTGAAAAACAAACCATAATTGCCGTGACAGGCGATCTTGTTTCACACACACACACACACACACACACACACACACACACACACACACACACACACACACACACACACCGTGGGTCAAGGAGGAATGAGACAGCGGTAGAGTTTTTTTCTTCATTACTTTTACAATGGGTTTTCTCAATAGACAGAAAATGAAAATGAGGAGTCAACAGCTGATATTATCATTGCTTGTAACCCGGTAAATAATTTCGTACATCTCCCCATAAAATAAGCCTTAGTGGAAAAAAGCTCATATTCGAATAAGTTTATTCCCCTCTGTGGGGAAAGAGTTTTTTTCCTCAGAGTCAACCATGAGGCGAGTTTTGTCAACAGGAGACGAGCAAGAACAAGGGCAGACAACTGTTGCCCATAAAGTAAAACAAATATCCACCTCTAAGTCGTATTTTACCGTTGCAGAATGCGGAAAACAGACAGCCCTCACAAGAAGGCGCCCAAAAAAAAAAAGGAAATTGGACACCCCAACTTTCCCCCCTCCCGACTGCGCGCACACACACACACACACACACACACACACTCACACACACACACACACACACAAAACAGAGACCCGAAGGATGAGAAAAAACAAAAAACCCTCTCTAACTGACAAAAGTACACCACTGGTAGTAAACAACCTCACCCACTTAGGAAGAAATGACTTATACGCATAACACAAACTGAAAACCGGTCCATGAAAATCGTCTCTGTGCCAGAGTGTTTAAGGGTTTTCGCTCAAAGTTTTAAGGGGATTTTTGAAAAGGATTTCCTTTGATCTTTTTTGATACTATTTATTTGTAAATTTTCATCGTCCTGTTGAAAGGTCCAGATCATCTTCATCTTTTAGTCAAGTTATCCTGAGCTCTCTGAATAGATTAATTGAATCGTTTAGTCATTGACTGCACACTGACCATTTCCTCATCATGCTTTACAGTTAATATATGAGACCCATTTTATTGAAAGTTACCTATGGTCTGGTGAATATATCTCCTTTTCACTCATCTGCACAGATAATTTGACTAAACTGGATTTTAATTTAGGGACGTCATGAGCTTTCCTCTATCACTTCTCATAAACAACAACCGGTGAACTAGTAAAACTGACTGTTCTGCATGTATACTTTTATTTTAGGTAAACTCATAAAGCGGCCTTTTAATATTTAGCCTACATGCACTTGAAATTCACTTCACATATCTCTATGCATACTGTACATTAATATAATACTGTGTACAGTGCAATCTACGTGAAAAATCGTGCTCATTGTTTTTTTACACCCATCATCACTCTAATGCTGCTCGTGCTCGGTCACGGTCAGCACGTGCCAGTGTTGTGCCACAAACTCCCGCCTGTCTCCTCTCGTCTTTGTACCTTCAAGACATTTCGCTGTGAAGGACTGTTTACGTCTCAGCGCTATTGTGAATGCCGACGAGACATTTCCGGCGTTTCTTACTTCAAGTTAAAAGCTTTGAAATGGTGATTCAGCTTGATGCTTTTATTGTGAAGGAACTATCGGAGATGCACATAGGTGTGTTTACAGAACTTCTTCTTCTTTTTTTTTTTTCTTTTGTCCTCAGCGCGGGTGAAAAAACTCGGGCTGCACGTAACCGAAGCTGCTCACTGCAAAGGTCGGTGCTGGTAACCGGAACACGGAGGGCCCCCTCCACCGACTCATACAACTTTTTTTTTGTCGTGTAGTCATCGCCACAAACCAAAAAAAACATCTACAGCTTATACAAATTTAAATTACATACATACATTTAAATCCTACACTCCTCTTGCAGGATTGAGTAAATAGTTCGTACGTGCATGCGTGCATGGATGTTTTATGGTATTTGTGTTCTTGTGTGTGAGGCTGCGTGTGCATGTGTGTGATGTGGACTCAGTAGGATTTCTTTTGTGGTTTTTTGTATGTCTGGCTGGAGTCGTGCAGGGAACAGACAGGGTCGAAGAAGAGGTGGAGCAAGAAATGTTCTAGACAGTATTGCTAAGAGCAACGTGTTCTTTCTTCTGAAAATCTGAAAATCTTTTTAGGATCTCAGGATGGCCTGTGCACACGGACAGCTGTTTTCAACTGTGATGAACCCTGTCACTCCATTATCCCACTGTGCAAGACTAGTTTCTTGCACGTTAACTGCTGTAAACATGCACGTTTCAGTCAGCACAGGAGAACTACATTTAAAGCACGATGTCAGCATCATCGGGAACATTATGAATCTCGCAATCTTCAGAGACTAAAGATTGCTCAGTATCCCTGGTACCAAGTACCAAATATGTACCAAGTTCTGTCACTCTGATGGTTGATTGAGCAGAAGGGCTGGAAGATGCCATTTTCATGGAGAATTTCAAGCCCAACAGATGGGAATTACCGTTCTTTTCCAAAGTTACAGCTGCTAGAGACGCAGTGGCCAACTCTACGGTTTTTGAAAATAGCTGCCACACCTACGCGCACCCTTTAAGATCAACCCACTTCCAGACCACGCCCTCTTCTGTTATTTAAAAAGAAGACCGCCGTCTCATTCCTTCAAACCTTTTTTTTTTTTTTTTTTTTTAGCTCAAAAACAGAGAGAAGTATGGCCTCTACAGCCCTGCGCCACCCTGCGGAGGAGGAGGAAAGTTCTGCGGACGAGGGCACAATATTACCTGACACGTCCGGTTACTATCGACCCTTGGAAAAGCAGCAGCAAGCGGACGAGCTTGACGGTTGGGCATTTTCTTTGTTCATCGATACCGTGAAAACTGCTGTGTATCATCTTGTCAACCTCGTAATCAACAAGTACCTCACTGACACATGCAACGGTTGTATGTCCGATCAACCCCACCAGAAACAGCACGAGTGTTCGCGAGTGTTGGAGGATGACTTTTACGCTGAAAATTATTACAGCATCAGAAAAAGACTCCTCACCCCTCGTTTCATTCCATCCATTCAACGGCTGCTGATTGCTCGCCACATCAAAATGGACGACGTCAAAGTCTGCATGGTGGCGGAAACTCTCTTGCACGAACTGAAATCGGAAAGGAAAGTCTTTGACGCCATCGCCGAGGCATACCACAATCTGGTAGGTTTGGACATGGTGAAAATCAGACAGCGACGGTTGGTCGCAGAGTTTTACAAAGGGGGCTGCTAATTTTTTCTCTGAAAGACTGATTTTTTCATTCTTAGAACGTGTAACCAGCATTTTACCAAACAATGTATTCTACATATAGTGCATTTAAAAAAATAAAATAAAAAATGTACCCACGTAATCGGTGATGAATTGTGAAGTTACAATTCTTTTCTGAAAAAGCATTTTTATTTTTGTATATAAATAAATGTTGATGTTGTGCTATGGGATTGTATGTTTCAATTTTACTTATAATGTGCCAAATCACTACAACAGGCGGCTCAAGGCGATGCCATCCAGAGTAAGGATCTTGTTAGCCGCAGTGTTTCTAAGATTTTTACGCCCCGTTACAATAACCTTAGTTCTATCTGAACTTAGAAGCAGAAAATTAAAGCTCATCATGCGTCTAAGACATCCCGGCAGTTTAACCAATAAAAGCGGGTATCATATGCATAGCAGTGAAAATGTATGCTATGCTATGCCTTCTAAAGCGCGTATAATGTAAACAAAACTGGTCTTTGCACAGAAGCCTGTGGAGCTTCATAATTAACCTCAGTGTGTGAAGAGGACTCTCCATTTAATAATAGCTGTAATAAAATGTTATGGCCAACGGTGTTAAACGTTGCACTTGGGTCTAGCAGGGAAGATTTCAACTTTTCAATATGAATGAAGGCTGAAAACTGATTAGATTAATGTCTGATGATCTTTTCTGTGCTTCTTCAAGTTTGTAACACCAAACATATTAAAGGATGATATAAGGTTCACAGGAAGAGTTTAATTAGACACACATTTACTATTTTCTTTATACTCTTTCTTTCTTGACATGTTTAATATAATTACTATCAGAGGAGAAAATGAACCTTGTGTAGTTTAAAAACTTTTTATTTAATCAAACTGTAATGTTGTTGAACTCTGACGGACGTGTCTTTTAATCTTGTCAACAAATCCTTAATCACCTAAATCTGCCATTTATCATCTAGTAAAATGTTCCCTCTGCTTCTGTTGCACATCTCCCCGGACACTCTCTGCTTCACCTGTCCTGTGCAGGTGGTCCAACCCCTGCCTGCCTCCTTAAACTGGGGTGTTTAAATCTCTTTACCTCTGTTGTGAACTTCACACAAAGTTTGTGGTAACAAAATCAAACTGACGAGGATCTTGTTTGAAAAAAAAAAAAAAAAACACACGAGACAAAATAAAAACAGACTGCTCAAAGCAAAAGCAGAGCCCTCACAGCTGGTAGTACAAAACACAGCGACAACATGCGTATTAGATACCCTCAGTGCCAAAAGCATAAATATGAAAAAGGTGGGGTCACCAAGAATATCCTAAAAATGGCATTGAGGTGGGTGTTACAGTGAAAAAACAAAAAGCAGCCAAATTTTCATCTGAAAATGTTGAATTTTAGTAAAAACAATGCTCTGTAGTTTGATACTGTCGTTACAGACAAAGCAGATGTTTAAAGCCTTCAGACGCTCATTTGAAATGCAGACATTCTCCTTATCAGCTGGAAACATTAAAGCCGCAAAATGACTTTTTCGAACGGATAAAAACTATTGAACAGCAGCAATGATGAGCCTGTACCAGAATTTGAATGTACATGTGTTGAAGGTGCGGGTCTTGTTGAATTATTAAACATACTTTCTTTAATTTTTCGAGCCACAAAAACAACAACTTTTAATTTCTTCTGCTTGAGTCTCGGCCTCGGGTAGCTCTACTTATCACTGCTCAGTCAGTTGTCTGTTTGCGCTACTTTTTCAAGGAGCAGCGGATTATTGGTAAGGGTGACTTTATGTGTTTAGCTACTTAAGTGGAAGTACTGTGGATAGTTTTACCTTACATACATAGATCTACCAGTACAGCTTCTGAGGTAACTGTTTACAAAATGTTATAATCTATCCACAAGTTCTTTGCAATTTTACATTGATAAACATTATCCTTAACACATTTGGCCCACATAAAGTGCTATGGCCATCACACTGTCATTTAGAATTGTTTAAATAACTCGTGTCTTAAGTCCTTCCATGAAACAGAAAATAAAAAAAAATAAAAAGTCGCATGGTTCACTTTATATTTCTAACATTTTGTGATATAAAGTCGTTCATAACAAACTGAAAGGCCGGGAGTTTAAAATGCAAACCGATGGAAGCAGAAGTAGAAGACTATAATGTCACAGAGCACACGGTGTCTATTATTGTGTAGACATTTATAAATAAGAGCTTAATAAAGATGCTTAACTGTTTAACTCCTCTCTGGAGGGGAGAGGGAGGGGAAACAGGAGGACAAAGGAGGGGGGAACAACTAAGCTGTAGTGCCTCTTCACCTCACTGTACAATACCTTGTGCAATACTTTTTGTAAATAGTCAACAGTGCAATAGACTCAATACTTGAAATGTGCAATTCACTTGTATTTTTATCTTTTATTCCTATTTATTCTATTTATCCCCTTTGTATATTTTATTTATATTTGTCTCTGTATTTATATATATATATATATATATATATATGTGTGTGTGTGTGTGTGTGTGTGTGTGTGTGTGTGTGTGTGTGTGTATATATAACAATTCTGTAACTGTAACTTCGGTCGTTGCTGTGCATTTTTTGGAAGTCGAATTTCCCAGAGGAACCCACCCGAGGGATTAATAAAGTTCTATCTTATCTTATCTTATCTTATCTCTCTTAATTTCTTAAGAAATAAACAGGTGGCGTGATCTTTATCAAAAGTGGATGTTGCATCTGTGGCTAAACCCCTGTACCCAAAAATCTGCTGTGTGTGAGGCTGTGTAAGTAAAGCTTGCCCTTCACACCCGCGTGTAACAAACCATTTGTTGGGGGGTTGTGGATTTGACACCTCAGCATTGTGAAAGTGGGGGAAACATGTTTCTGGCTGTGCATAAGATTTCTGCTTACAACTTAGAATCTCAGTTCTAAATGAAATTCAGATGTTTTTTAAGTATGGCTAATGTATTAATTGACTTCTAAGGCACACACACACACACACACACACACGCACACGCACACACACGAACAACAACAACACCAACACAGAGAAGAAGAAGAGGGGGTCGTTTTACTACGCATCATAAAAACGCAATCATTCATCTTCCAACTGTATCTTTCTGTTCTGGCTTTAGAATCATTGGTTGTTTACTGAGCCGTACTTTGGGAGTCATACTGTTGTGATACTGGGGAGAAAAGGGTAAGGTTTGATAGACTAAACCCTTACACACATAACTTGAAAAAACCTAAAGAGTGTGTGAGACTGCTAGCTGTGTTGTTCAGCAATAAACTCATCTACAAATGTGTTAGTAAAGAGCGACTTGTACTTCTGTCCCATTAAGCAATGGTTTAACAAATTTCACTGCAAACTATAAAAGGAATCTGGATTTATATAGAACATAGTAGTGATGGATTAAATGCAGGAAACACTAGTATAAGGTGTCTATGGAACCTTGCCCTTTTCTCCCCAGTATCACAACAGTATGACTCCCAAAGTACGGCTCAGTAAACAACCAATGATTCTAAAGCCAGAACAGAAAGATACAGTTGGAAGATGAATGATTGCGTTTTTATGATGCGTAGTAAAACGACCCCCTCTTCTTCTTCTCTGTGTTGGTGTTGTTGTTGTTCGTGTGTGTGCGTGTGCGTGTGTGTGTGTGTGTGTGTGTGTGTGCGTGTGTGTGTGTGCCTTAGAAGTCAATTAATACATTAGCCATACTTAAAAAACATCTGAATTTCATTTAGAAATGAGATTCTAAGTTGTAAGCAGAAATCTTATGCACAGCCAGAAACATGTTTCCCCCACTTTAACAATGCTGAGGTGTCAAATCCACAACCCCCCAACAAATGGTTTGTTACACGCGGGTGTGAAGGGCAAGCTTTACTTACACAGCCTCACACACAGCAGATTTTTGGGTACAGGGGTTTAGCCACAGATGCAACATCCACTTTTGATAAAGATCACGCCACCTGTTTATTTCTTAAGAAATTAAGAGAGATAAGATAAGATAAGATAAGATAGAACTTTATTAATCCCTCGGGTGGGTTCCTCTGGGAAATTCGACTTCCAAAAAATGCACAGCAACGACCGAAGTTACAGTTACAGAATTGTTATATATATACACACACACACACACACACACACACACACACACACACACACACACACACACACACACACATATATATATATATATATAAATACAGAGACAAATATAAATAAAATATACAAAGGGGATAAATAGAATAAATAGGAATAAAAAATAAAAATACAAGTGAATTGCACATTTCAAGTATTGAGTCTATTGCACTGTTGACTATTTACAAAAAGTATTGCACAAGGTATTGTACAGTGAGGTGAAGAGGCACTACAGCTTAGTTGTTCCCCCCTCCTTTGTCCTCCTGTTTCCCCTCCCTCTCCCCTCCAGAGAGGAGTTAAACAGTTAAGCATCTTTATTAAGCTCTTATTTATAAATGTCTACACAATAATAGACACCGTGTGCTCTGTGACATTATAGTCTTCTACTTCTGCTTCCATCGGTTTGCATTTTAAACTCCCGGCCTTTCAGTTTGTTATGAACGACTTTATATCACAAAATGTTAGAAATATAAAGTGAACCATGCGACTTTTTATTTTTTTTTATTTTCTGTTTCATGGAAGGACTTAAGACACGAGTTATTTAAACAATTCTAAATGACAGTGTGATGGCCATAGCACTTTATGTGGGCCAAATGTGTTAAGGATAATGTTTATCAATGTAAAATTGCAAAGAACTTGTGGATAGATTATAACATTTTGTAAACAGTTACCTCAGAAGCTGTACTGGTAGATCTATGTATGTAAGGTAAAACTATCCACAGTACTTCCACTTAAGTAGCTAAACACATAAAGTCACCCTTACCAATAATCCGCTGCTCCTTGAAAAAGTAGCGCAAACAGACAACTGACTGAGCAGTGATAAGTAGAGCTACCCGAGGCCGAGACTCAAGCAGAAGAAATTAAAAGTTGTTGTTTTTGTGGCTCGAAAAATTAAAGAAAGTATGTTTAATAATTCAACAAGACCCGCACCTTCAACACATGTACATTCAAATTCTGGTACAGGCTCATCATTGCTGCTGTTCAATAGTTTTTATCCGTTCGAAAAAGTCATTTTGCGGCTTTAATGTTTCCAGCTGATAAGGAGAATGTCTGCATTTCAAATGAGCGTCTGAAGGCTTTAAACATCTGCTTTGTCTGTAACGACAGTATCAAACTACAGAGCATTGTTTTTACTAAAATTCAACATTTTCAGATGAAAATTTGGCTGCTTTTTGTTTTTTCACTGTAACACCCACCTCAATGCCATTTTTAGGATATTCTTGGTGACCCCACCTTTTTCATATTTATGCTTTTGGCACTGAGGGTATCTAATACGCATGTTGTCGCTGTGTTTTGTACTACCAGCTGTGAGGGCTCTGCTTTTGCTTTGAGCAGTCTGTTTTTATTTTGTCTCGTGTGTTTTTTTTTTTTTTTTCAAACAAGATCCTCGTCAGTTTGATTTTGTTACCACAAACTTTGTGTGAAGTTCACAACAGAGGTAAAGAGATTTAAACACCCCAGTTTAAGGAGGCAGGCAGGGGTTGGACCACCTGCACAGGACAGGTGAAGCAGAGAGTGTCCGGGGAGATGTGCAACAGAAGCAGAGGGAACATTTTACTAGATGATAAATGGCAGATTTAGGTGATTAAGGATTTGTTGACAAGATTAAAAGACACGTCCGTCAGAGTTCAACAACATTACAGTTTGATTAAATAAAAAGTTTTTAAACTACACAAGGTTCATTTTCTCCTCTGATAGTAATTATATTAAACATGTCAAGAAAGAAAGAGTATAAAGAAAATAGTAAATGTGTGTCTAATTAAACTCTTCCTGTGAACCTTATATCATCCTTTAATATGTTTGGTGTTACAAACTTGAAGAAGCACAGAAAAGATCATCAGACATTAATCTAATCAGTTTTCAGCCTTCATTCATATTGAAAAGTTGAAATCTTCCCTGCTAGACCCAAGTGCAACGTTTAACACCGTTGGCCATAACATTTTATTACAGCTATTATTAAATGGAGAGTCCTCTTCACACACTGAGGTTAATTATGAAGCTCCACAGGCTTCTGTGCAAAGACCAGTTTTGTTTACATTATACGCGCTTTAGAAGGCATAGCATAGCATACATTTTCACTGCTATGCATATGATACCCGCTTTTATTGGTTAAACTGCCGGGATGTCTTAGACGCATGATGAGCTTTAATTTTCTGCTTCTAAGTTCAGATAGAACTAAGGTTATTGTAACGGGGCGTAAAAATCTTAGAAACACTGCGGCTAACAAGATCCTTACTCTGGATGGCATCGCCTTGAGCCGCCTGTTGTAGTGATTTGGCACATTATAAGTAAAATTGAAACATACAATCCCATAGCACAACATCAACATTTATTTATATACAAAAATAAAAATGCTTTTTCAGAAAAGAATTGTAACTTCACAATTCATCACCGATTACGTGGGTACATTTTTTATTTTATTTTTTTAAATGCACTATATGTAGAATACATTGTTTGGTAAAATGCTGGTTACACGTTCTAAGAATGAAAAAATCAGTCTTTCAGAGAAAAAATTAGCAGCCCCCTTTGTAAAACTCTGCGACCAACCGTCGCTGTCTGATTTTCACCATGTCCAAACCTACCAGATTGTGGTATGCCTCGGCGATGGCGTCAAAGACTTTCCTTTCCGATTTCAGTTCGTGCAAGAGAGTTTCCGCCACCATGCAGACTTTGACGTCGTCCATTTTGATGTGGCGAGCAATCAGCAGCCGTTGAATGGATGGAATGAAACGAGGGGTGAGGAGTCTTTTTCTGATGCTGTAATAATTTTCAGCGTAAAAGTCATCCTCCAACACTCGCGAACACTCGTGCTGTTTCTGGTGGGGTTGATCGGACATACAACCGTTGCATGTGTCAGTGAGGTACTTGTTGATTACGAGGTTGACAAGATGATACACAGCAGTTTTCACGGTATCGATGAACAAAGAAAATGCCCAACCGTCAAGCTCGTCCGCTTGCTGCTGCTTTTCCAAGGGTCGATAGTAACCGGACGTGTCAGGTAATATTGTGCCCTCGTCCGCAGAACTTTCCTCCTCCTCCGCAGGGTGGCGCAGGGCTGTAGAGGCCATACTTCTCTCTGTTTTTGAGCTAAAAAAAAAAAAAAAAAAAAGGTTTGAAGGAATGAGACGGCGGTCTTCTTTTTAAATAACAGAAGAGGGCGTGGTCTGGAAGTGGGTTGATCTTAAAGGGTGCGCGTAGGTGTGGCAGCTATTTTCAAAAACCGTAGAGTTGGCCACTGCGTCTCTAGCAGCTGTAACTTTGGAAAAGAACGGTAATTCCCATCTGTTGGGCTTGAAATTCTCCATGAAAATGGCATCTTCCAGCCCTTCTGCTCAATCAACCATCAGAGTGACAGAACTTGGTACATATTTGGTACTTGGTACCAGGGATACTGAGCAATCTTTAGTCTCTGAAGATTGCGAGATTCATAATGTTCCCGATGATGCTGACATCGTGCTTTAAATGTAGTTCTCCTGTGCTGACTGAAACGTGCATGTTTACAGCAGTTAACGTGCAAGAAACTAGTCTTGCACAGTGGGATAATGGAGTGACAGGGTTCATCACAGTTGAAAACAGCTGTCCGTGTGCACAGGCCATCCTGAGATCCTAAAAAGATTTTCAGATTTTCAGAAGAAAGAACACGTTGCTCTTAGCAATACTGTCTAGAACATTTCTTGCTCCACCTCTTCTTCGACCCTGTCTGTTCCCTGCACGACTCCAGCCAGACATACAAAAAACCACAAAAGAAATCCTACTGAGTCCACATCACACACATGCACACGCAGCCTCACACACAAGAACACAAATACCATAAAACATCCATGCACGCATGCACGTACGAACTATTTACTCAATCCTGCAAGAGGAGTGTAGGATTTAAATGTATGTATGTAATTTAAATTTGTATAAGCTGTAGATGTTTTTTTTGGTTTGTGGCGACGACTACACGACAAAAAAAAAGTTGTATGAGTCGGTGGAGGGGGCCCTCCGTGTTCCGGTTACCAGCACCGACCTTTGCAGTGAGCAGCTTCGGTTACGTGCAGCCCGAGTTTTTTCACCCGCGCTGAGGACAAAAGAAAAAAAAAAAAGAAGAAGAAGTTCTGTAAACACACCTATGTGCATCTCCGATAGTTCCTTCACAATAAAAGCATCAAGCTGAATCACCATTTCAAAGCTTTTAACTTGAAGTAAGAAACGCCGGAAATGTCTCGTCGGCATTCACAATAGCGCTGAGACGTAAACAGTCCTTCACAGCGAAATGTCTTGAAGGTACAAAGACGAGAGGAGACAGGCGGGAGTTTGTGGCACAACACTGGCACGTGCTGACCGTGACCGAGCACGAGCAGCATTAGAGTGATGATGGGTGTAAAAAAACAATGAGCACGATTTTTCACGTAGATTGCACTGTACACAGTATTATATTAATGTACAGTATGCATAGAGATATGTGAAGTGAATTTCAAGTGCATGTAGGCTAAATATTAAAAGGCCGCTTTATGAGTTTACCTAAAATAAAAGTATACATGCAGAACAGTCAGTTTTACTAGTTCACCGGTTGTTGTTTATGAGAAGTGATAGAGGAAAGCTCATGACGTCCCTAAATTAAAATCCAGTTTAGTCAAATTATCTGTGCAGATGAGTGAAAAGGAGATATATTCACCAGACCATAGGTAACTTTCAATAAAATGGGTCTCATATATTAACTGTAAAGCATGATGAGGAAATGGTCAGTGTGCAGTCAATGACTAAACGTTTCAATTAATCTCTTCAGAGAGCTCAGGATAACTTGACTAAAAGATGAAGATGATCTGGACCTTTCAACAGGACGATGAAAATTTACAAATAAATAGTATCAAAAAAGATCAAAGGAAATCCTTTTCAAAAATCCCCTTAAAACTTTGAGCGAAAACCCTTAAACACTCTGGCACAGAGACGATTTTCATGGACCGGTTTTCAGTTTGTGTTATGCGTATAAGTCATTTCTGCCTCACAGACTCTTAGATAATGGTTAAAAAAGGCACATCAATTACAGATGAACACCTTAATATAGAAATGAAACTAGTAGTGACAATTTACTAGCAGTGAAAGCTATGAAGAAAAAAACTTCTCATTAAATCTTTGACACCTACTGTCAGAGAAGGTGACAGTCGGATTAGAGACTGCACATCAAGCATTTATGTCCCTTTAGAAAATATATTTACATATTTTGACAAGATTTATTTATTTATTTTTGAAGCCTTGAAATACATGCAGACGTCAGCATTGAAAATAAAGAGAAATACTGTGTCAGCAACTTAGAAAAAGTCCCAGTTAAATGACCAACAGAGGCTTGCATTTTTGCTTTATTAAGTAAGCTGACACTCTTTGACAGTTTGTGCTTCCAAGAAATACAATAACAAAACCAGCTTAGATTCCACAGTCTGGATCCCAGACAAGTGTGTCAGGGCTCATGGCAGATGTGGACAGGGCGACTGGCTGTTCAAAAGCGTTTAACATAAATCTAAATCTTGTATTTCTATCTGAGTTATAACAGAGAGTTTTTTCTTTGGACAGTCACACGAATGAACCAACATGGAGGTTATGGCTTCATGTTTACAGTAATGAAAGCATAGCCCCAGAATTAATTTAACAGCAATGAAATACTTCAAAGACACTTAAAATTCTGAGACTTGGTCCAAATTGTTACAGCCTGGTAAATGGCATATTTGCCCATATTTGCCTGCCATTTAAATGAGCCTCCTCTATGTTTCAGCCTTAAAAATCTTTTGTGGGCAAAGGATAAAAGTTTTGTTACAGTTTCCATTCACAGTTTCTATATTAACCTGAGTAAATACAGCTAAACAACCTTAGACAGATGAATAATTTCTATTCCATGAACAAAAATGACTTTTACTTTTGAAATTTTTTTCATAAATCAATGAATCTCTCTTTATGCTAATGTGTGTTTCTTCAATTCTTTGCTGCTTACAGCAAAGCCAAGTTAAGCCATCACAAGTCACCAGTGTTGGGAAGGTTACTTTTAAAATGTATTCAATTACAGAATACAGAATACATGCCCCAAAATGTATTCTGTAACGTATTCCGTTACGTTACTCAATGACAGTAACGTATTCTGAATACTTTGGATTACTTAATATTATCATGCTTTTTACAACAACGTGAATGTACTGTTGCTGTGTGATTTATTACTATTACTGAAGGTCCGCGACTCCGAACTGTAGTAAAGGGACCTCTGACTAATACGGCGGGGTCCCTGTCGGCTTGTAGCCGAAAAATAACTTTACTTTGTTGTGTGGGTCAACTTTTCTTGCGAGGGACAGAGAGAGGCGTTGACAGGCTGCTCCAACGGAACTTATTGTTTTCGGAGGAAAACACGAACACGGTGTACAGTCGAGTCTTAGTAGCTTACTTACAACTGGGCTCGTCAGGCACTCTTCTTGGCTGCAGTGGTTATTATTATATTTACATGCTTCCAGCTGCCGTTTTTCCTCGATGACAACTCGTACCTTTCCACTCCCCTTTTTCTCCCTCCTCGCGCTCACAGACCCATAACGTGTATGGCAGTCCATTCTCCCTGCAACACGGACTACACTGCCCATGATGCTACATTCTTTAGAGCTATGCTTGTAGCATTCTGCCTGTTAGCTTAGCACAACAACAACAACAACGAAAAAGCGCTCTCTCACCCAGGAAACACACAGTCGAAGAGAGAGAGAGAGCGTCGCCCTGTAACCATGGCAACCGTAACGCTGCCGCCTGGAACAACAGAACGTAGCTGTCAAACAAAACCCAAACAGTCCTGACCCGCGACAAAATGAAACAGGAAAGTACCGCCGTGTAATCCATTTATTTCAACAAAGTAACTGTATTCTGAATACCACCTTTTTAAACGGTAACTGTAACGGAATACAGTTACTCATATTTTGTATTTTAAATACGTAACGGCGGTACATGTATTCCGTTACTCCCCAACACTGCATGTCACTGCTGAAAGCTGATTTTCCATTATACTTTTCTATGATCAAATTTATGGTAGTACACAAAACCAATTTGAAAATGTTTTTACAGCAGGGAGCTACCAAGATATGGAACGCCAGGACTGCCATAATGAATTAATTAAATACACCATTAAATAATTATTTAAATGTGTCAATAATTAATTAAAATTGGAATTAATTAATTAAATAAATAGTTATGACACATGTAATTAATTAATTATTGACACATTAATTAATTATTTATGTATTTCACATTTTAATTAATTATTGACACATTTAATTAATTAATTATTGACACATTTAATTAATTATTTATGTATTTCACATTTTAATTAATTATTGACACATTTAATTAATTATTTAATGATATATTTATTTATTTCATTTCGGCAGTCCTGGCGCCTGGCTCTCATCATGAAATAATTTTATCTGTCAGCCTCACCCATCAAACTCAGGGGGCGGGGTTAACGCTGATCGAGTCAAAACCATTGCTTTGGCCTGGTGGCCATTGTTTCTAGCACACAACAACCGGCACGTGGAAGCTAACAGAACTGAACTTTGAAAAACCCTGTTTGTGTGTCACCAAATACCATTTTAATATTTTTTTTAGCCGAGAATGTAGTGGTTTAATCTTCATGTGTCTGGTCGGTTTGTCAAGATACAGCCTCTTTGCAAAAGTGCTTCGATGATTTCGGAGATGTCTGCCCAGTCTCACGGCAAAGCGTGGGATAGACCCGCTCGTCTCGCAAGCAATCCCACCGACAAAGCGCAGGCCCTGGTACACAGCTGTAGTAACCCCCGCTGACTTCTTTTACTGAGGTTATATTTATCGGTGTTTTATTTCCTGATGTTCTTATGTGTCCTTCGTGTTTCAGTCGCCAATTCTGAATTATAACTAACATTAAAAACATGTTTAAGGAGGAGAGAGAGCAAATAAATCTGTTTAACATCTGATCTTTGGGTTTTTGTTCAGTAATCAGCGTGACCTGTGTATAAACGCATAAAAAAAAGATAACGTTGGTGTTTCCGTCATGTAGTAACTGCTGGCTTTAACTGTACAAAGGTTGTTCGACACTATGAAACACATACAGACTTCATGATGTTCGGCTAATATTTTTATTGTGAATATTAATCATGCTGACCTCGCTCTGTACACCACGCAGCGAGGTCAGCATATCTACGATATCCTCAGCTCCATGAGTTAACACAAAGTTTCCCAGCTGACTATCTAACTGCCAACTATTCCAGAGACATGAAAATATACAGCATAAAGAAAAGTGTAAGAGACTCAGCAGCAGATTAGAACATTTAATAAATCACCAAATGAATCCAAGAAACGAGCAAACCTGTTCTGACAATTTGAGTTTGTATTCCCTCAGCTGCAGACCCGCTGCTGTTTAAATGTTTGAAAAGGAAGATTAGATATAAAAAACGTCAAACATGGACTTAGTCTGCCTTCACATTTGATATGAAGCCAGCACGTATAGTGGCTGTGTCCTGTTTTAAGATCATACATGTAAAATTGTTGTCTGACCTCCGTCGATCGAGCCGCTCAGAGTCCGTGGTTACCATGGTTACTGCATAAGCAGCTATAATGTTAACAGCTGGCACTGAGGAAACCTACCGGCAGCATGGGTGTTTATGTTTTTCATTGCAAAAGAACTGTCTGAATGGTTAACTGAAGTTAACTTGGATAAATTATAGTTAAGGAGTATCACAGATATCGCCTACGTGAGCTGTGAGACTGTTCACTACACTGAAATCAGCAGGCTATTACTGAAATACACGTGCTATATCATAAACTATGATATAAATAGGGAGGTCCTATTAACATGTTTAGTTTTAAAGGACACCTTCCTGCCTTTAGTCTCCTTCATGAGCAGTAATAGTTTTCTTCTAACATCCAGAAGTCTGCACGATGTGTTTCATAGTTTGTAACAAGCCTTTGACAGATAAACATAACATGACCGAAAAAAAAAAAAAAAAAAACGAGAGAGAGAGAGAGAGAGTGTTGACATAAGAAGAGAAAATGCTCTCAATTATGGAGACAGGCAAATGGTTCATTTATGTTTGATGTGTGTTTATTCCTCCCTAAATATCGTCAGTGAAGTTCGCCATGCACGTCAGAATTTCCTGCGCATTTTTATACCTCTGCCAACAGAGAGAGAAAAAAAATCACATTCTAACAGACAGCTGGTGCTTAGAATACAGTTGAATAACTATTAAAAAACAGATGATATTTAGATGATAGTTCAGTCTAACACATGTGCCAGTGAACCATTAAACGTCTGTGAAACTATGCAGTTATGAAACATAACTTTAACCTCAGCCAAACCGATTTGCTCAGTTGTAAATAAAACAGCGAAGTAAACGTGACCCGACAGACAGAACCTGAGTGAATGAAGTCCAGCGTTTAACCACTGAGAGCTAAAACTCAGCTGAGGTTTCAAAGCTGTGTGCCGGTGATTGGACATCAGCCGCTGATGAAGCTGTTCGCCTATAAAGTGCTCTGTAAGGAAACAAGCTCCAGCAGCTCTGCGCTCGGGGAAAACACTATATTTACTTATCTTGTGCAGAAAAATGCGCTGACATTGCTTTATATCGAGCACCGGCTGCCCAGTTAAACTGTGACTATCACCAGGTAACTAGGCGTGTTTCTTGAATTAGCAGCAGGTGTTAAACAGCTGACAGATGAGGAGGAGGATGCATTCAGGTAAACTGAGGGTCTGTTGAGCTGATCGCTGGTTTCGTGAGAAAAATGTCAGCTCGTTCTTTATGTTACAGAAGCACAGAGACACAAGACCAGGCGGAAAGAGACGATCGTTGGGTGAAAATGAGAATCTGCGAATGCAACATGTGGAACACGGAGAGTGGAATATGTAAACAAACCGGTTAACGTAACCCCCTGGGTGCACTCTGCATGCTAATTGTTAGCAGAGCTAGTGAAATCTCTGAAAACATCTGAACACTTTTGCAAACATGTTCTATGTTGACAACCTGACCAGACATACGCCGCGACATTCGCGGCTAAAACACTGTTAAAAGTGTAGCTGGTGACAGAAAAATGGGGTATTTTAAAACTACACCACCACCATTGCTGCCTGTGATTTGATCTGCATTCTGGGATACCTCGCTGCCCCAAGTCTACACAAGCAATCGATTATCTAGGATCGACCTGTTTTGACTTACTTTGCACGGCAACCAATCAAATGTTAGAGAAGCTGCATGGGCAGCGTTAACCCCGCCCCCTGAGTTTGATGGGTGAGGCTGACAGATAAAATTATTTCATGATGAGAGCCAGGCGCCAGGACTGCCAAAATGAAATAAATAAATATATCATTAAATAATTAATTAAATGTGTCAATTAATTAAATGTGTCAATAATTAATTAAAATGTGAAATACATAAATAATTAATTAAATGTGTCAATAATTAATTAATTAAATGTGTCAATAATTAATTAAAATGTGAAATACATAAATAATTAATTAAATGTGTCAATAATTAATTACATGTGTCATAACTATTTATTTAATTAATTAATTCCAATTTTAATTAATTATTGACACATTTAATTAATTATTTAATGGTGTATTCAATTAATTCATTATGGCAGTCCTGGCGTTCCATACAAAGATTCTCTGTAACCTAAAAATTGATTCATTTCCTGCTGGGAAAATCTGAATTCTCTGTGTTTCTTGTATAAGTTTCTTGGATAAGGACACAAAGCCTTGTGTCCTTATACATGAAACACTAGAGAGCTCTCTTTAGTTCCCTGCGTTGTCTTAGACAGTTTTAGTATATTAAAAAAGAAAAAAAATCAGACCATGCATACCCAGTTGAGAAATCTTGCGTCTCTTATCTGTTGCAGAATTATGGTTTTGTGTTTGCTGATGCATTGCTGCCTTGAACTGCAATGGCTAAAGAGATGCCCGTGCATACAAAACATGCTTTAACACAAGTGCTACCTGTTAAGCTGGTGCACAGAGATATTGTTGTGCATTTTGATTCAAGATTCAAAATTCTTTATTTGTCACGTGCATAGTTATACAAGAACAACATGCAGTGAAAGGTGACCTACATGCTCCTCAACTATGCAAAAACAGAGAGAACATCATATACACTGAGTGAATGTATACAAGGAGGACATTATGTGCAATAAGTGAGTGAATTATATACATTATATAGGTAAAATAAAATAAAAAAATCTGCAAATTTTACAGTTTGACTGTAAAATTTGATTGTATTTTGTATAGCTGTCTGATTTGGTTAGCCAATAAACATTAAAATATGTGGTTGGGAATGGCCAGATTAAGACATTAAATTACATGGTGTGGTTTAGGCATTTCATTACAACATTGAGTTTAGACTTTAAATTGGGATTTAGGGTTAGGGGGGAAAAAGTCATGATTTGGTCTGAAATACACCCTTTCCAAATGTTTAACCGACATTAATAGGGCTTCTTGCCCCATCAGCAAAGAGCTTCTCTGCACTTCCTCTGTTCTTGGATGGTTACACATCCAAGAACAGTACTTTTGGCTCTAGTCCAGGGGTGTCAAACATACGCCCCGCGGGCCTGGACCGGCCCGGGGATAAATTTGCATTATTAAAAAAAAAAGAATAAACTTCATTTTCTTTAAAATCTGCAGTTCCTATGTTGTTCGCTAGGGGCGTTGTGTTTTAGTCAGTTCAATCGCTTTACCCGCTTTTTCTCTTGGAACGGGCACCCTCATCAGCAAAATGTCTTTGTCAAAAAAGAGAAAAGTGGACACAGAGTGTCGGATTTTTCAAGAAAAATGGACTTCTTTCTATATGTTCACGGAGGTGAATGGGAAACCCGTGTGCCTAGTGTGCATGCGGCAAGTTTCGGTGCTTAAGGAGTACAATATTCGGCGCCACTATGAAACTCAACATGGTGAAAAATACAACAGCTTGCACAGAGAACTGAGAAAACAGAAGGTAAATGAAATGTTGGTTGGTCTGAGGAAACAGCAATCTGTTTTCACCCGGAGCCGAGATGTCAGTGATGCTGCGGTGAAAGCCAGCAACGTAATTGCTAGCCAAGTAGCATTAGCATCAAAGCTGTACTCTGAGGGGGAGTTCGTCAAAAACTGCATGCTGAAGGCTGCTGAAATTGTGTGTCTTTGAAGTGACAAGCTTTTCCCAATATTAGCTTGACGAGAAATACCGTGGCAAACAGGATTTCGGAACAATCGGCAGATTTGGACAGCCAACTGAAACGCAAAGTGGAGTCATTTCTGGCATTTACTGTTGCAATTGATGAGAGTACTGATATTACAGACGTCGCTCAACTGGCCATATTCATTCGTGGAGTTGATGATACTTTGACTGTCACAGAGGAGTTTCTCGAGTTGGTGCCTATGACCGACACCACAACAGCTGAGGACATTTTCCGCTCCGTAGTTGGAGCACTGGACAGGACTGGTCCCGCGCCGTAAGCCTGGCCACTGATGGTGCGCCATCAATGATTGGGAAAAAAGCAGGTGCTGTGACCAAGTTCAGAGAGAAAGTACAAGCCGCAAATAGAGGGGGTGATTTTTGGACATTTCATTGCATTTTGCATCAGGAGGCATTATGCTGCAAGTCCTTAAAAATGGATCACGTCATGGAGGTGGTTGTCCGAACTGTTAATTTCATCCGAGCCAGAGGTCTCAATCATCGTCAGTTTGACAGCCTTCTCAGTGACTGTAACATTACCCATGGTCTGCCATACCACACTGAGGTAAGATGGTTAAGCAGAGGTGCTGTGCTGAAGCACTTCTTTGATCTACGTGGGGAAATCGGACAATTTATGGAGAAAAAAGGAAAACCTGTTAAAGAATTACAGTGCCCACTTTGGCTGCAGGACCTTGCATTTATGGTTGATATAACAGAGCACTTGAATAATCTGAACAGAATGTTGCAGGGACGCAAAAAAATTGTAACACAGTATTATGACAGCATACATGCATTCAAGTTAAAGCTCACGTTATGGGAGACGCAGATAGCAAGCAGAGACCCTGCTCATTTTCCCTGTCTCCGAGATGTGTGCGCAGCAAATGTTAATCCTGACGTGAAACAGTACAAAGACAAGATTTCAGGGTTGCTGAGGGAATTTGAGAAACGATTTCAGGTCATTAGCGAACTTGAGACAGAATTCGCAGTTTTTCACTCACCATTCACAGTCAGAGCTTCTGATGTGCCTGTTGACATGCAACTTGAAATCATTGATTTGCACTGTGATGTAGAATTGAAGGACAAATTTGCCTCTGTGGGCTTGGACACATTTTACAAGTATCTCCTACCACGCTATCCTAAATTGACAGCAATGGCTGCAAAAATGTTGTCCATGTTTCGGACTACCTACCTTTGTGAGCAAGTTTTCTCACTCATGACCATTAATAAAACAAAGCTACGCTCAAAGCTCACACATAAGCACTTAAATGAGATTCTGAAACTGGCTGCTACTCAGGATATGATGCCTGATATTGATGCACTTGTGCAGGCTAAAAGATGCCAAGTTTCAGGGGCAAATACTGAGCAAGACTAAATTCTATGGAATGCTGCTTTGAACATTGCACTATGAAATAAACAAATGTGAATATTTGCTCTAGTAATTGCTGTGAAAGTCAGTGGTAGTCAGAAACAGATTTACAAGAGAAGACTATTGTTAAGTAAAAGATTATGTCTTATGCATGCCACATATGTTATCTATGTGAGGTTTTTTGTTTTGTTTACATTTTATGCATTAACAAGGAAGGGGCCAAATTTACTTCATCAAATGTCTGTTTAAAACAGCTACCACTTAAGATTTCAAGTGTGTGGCCTCAATTTATGTGTTCAGAATTGCTTCCTAGATTTGGAAAATGGATTTTAAATTCATTCATTTCTAAATTTAGATGTGTTTGATGTATTTTAACATGCAAGGCAGTGTTTTTAAGTTCCACAAAACTGTTTGTTGACTAAGTGTTTTAAAACATTGTACAATCACAGTGATCAGATTTTTATGTACTGTATAATGGCACTTAAATAAATGTTAAACTGAGTAAAAGTGTAAAAGGACAATTAATTTAATGTAAAGAGTTTTATAATTTATTTCTTCTTTGCACTAATACAAAGAAAAAAAGTGGACTTACTGTTAGTTCTATATAATTTTGGAATGAGTTTACTGGTCTGGCCCCCTTGAGATCAGATTAAGCTGTATGCGGCCCCCAGACCAAAATGAGTTTGACACCCCTGCTCTAGTCACTGTTTTGTTCTATTTCAGATGTTAAAGCGCTCCAATTGAACTCCATTTGAATGACCTGAACAATGCAGCAGTAGTACAAAATGCAGCACAATGTGGACCCCACTTGTCCAAGTATCACTAAAATGAGTTGAGAGTTGGTCACATAGTGACTTCTGGATATGTGAAACTGAATATTCCACCAGTAAATATTTTTCATGACAACTACTAAGAAATCATTCAGTAGAAATCCAGCTGGCTTTTTTCAGGAGTGGTTTATTATTTATCTGAACTTCTTCGTACTGAAAACTGTTTTTTATCTACATTCTTTGCGGCCCGAGTTCCCAAACACACTATACTGTATTGTAGTCACAGTAACATTATGGAGCTCTCTCAGTTTGACAGTTTTGATACTTTCTTAATATAAGAGAAGCTCATGATAGAGTTGCTATTGGATGATCACAGTAATCATTCATCCGTGTAATCCTCCTTATAGTCGCTGTTCTCGGAAAGCAAAGCTGTATCACTTTTTCTCTGCTCTCAGAGCAGAAAGTGCTGCTTCTTTCATTTGCTGAGTAGTACATCTTTTGTGCTTTTTAATAGTCTGTGTGATCCATAATCTGCAAAATAACCCCTGTTGGCTTCCCAGGACCTCACTTCAGGAAGCACTCTTTTGAAGTACCCATTTCCAGCACACAATTGCAAACTGAGTTTTGTCAAGTTATAAAATATACAGGAGCGCCAGAGTTCTGCACAAAGCATTCCAAGGTAATGTGGTGATTCAGGGACATTTATGTTATGGCAAATGTAAAATGTGCTTTAGCTCTGAATCTGCTTGACTAGATTACATTGAAGTGGCATAAGCTACAGACATTGGGTATCCAGCTAGGACCAAACAGAATGAATAAATAAATAAATCAGTCTTTGAAGTCTTTCCTCTGTTAGAAAAGCTATCTGCTTACACTAAAACTTGCACTGAGAGTGTGGATTTGCTCCATTCAACTTTAGATCAAAAGTCAGTCCACCTAAAATTCGACCAGAAAGGTAAAATCAGTCAGAAGCTTGACCCCACTAATGTACAGGGTGGGCCATTTATATGGACACCGTAATAAAATGGGAATGGTTGGTGATATTTGAAAGAAACTCCGTCCCGGGTCTGGTCCGTGGACCGGGTTTCTCCGAGGCGTGGTTTTGTCCTTACTCTATAAGATTTAAAATTGTTCTTAAGTAACACTCAGCAATATATTCTCAAGCAACACTCAGCAATATACCGTCAGCGGGTTAGTTACGACGTCGGGAGAAGTTAGGAGAACAAAGTGATACAGAGACTGTTCAGGTTGCTTTCCCAAAATCAACTCAAAGGTTTATTCTTTTGTGCAGGGTTTTTATAGGCAGAAGGGTTCGTGTTTTCAAGTTACAAGTTACAACCATATAAGGAAGTTCCCCCTAGCTCTGAAAGGGGCCTTCTATACAGGTCCATTAAACACTAGACATTTAGAATCCTTTAGTGATATAAGTTTGCACATGGTAGAATACTGCATGTAGTTATTTGCATTAGGAAATGTTTAACCATATATACCTAGAGGCACATAATCAATGGTGTGTGATCTTTAGCAGGCTACAAACTTGATGTGCACTCGAGGAATGCACTGTCCTATTGTACCATGGCAGGATCGACGCAGCTATGCCTGTTCCAGTTTAAGTGCCTTCTTTACATATAGATGAACTGTTGGATTTTCCAGACCAGCAGGCCAAAGGAAGTCGCCCGTGGGGGTCACAGCAAGAGGACATGAGGTTCAAACAAAGGGCATTGCAGAAACAGGGTCCTTTGTATAATATCATCAAAAAAGGTATTCAGTACATGCTCCCATAATACTAAAATATCTAACAATATTAAAGTCCTGTTTGTGGCACATTAGTATGTGTGAGGGGGCAAACTCCTCAAGATGGGTGGTGACCATGAAGTCGGCCATCTTGGATACAACTTTTGTTTTTTCAATAGAAAGAGGGCCATGTGACACATCAAACTTATTGGTAATGTCACAAGAAAAACAATGGTGTGCTTGGTTTCAACGTAACTTTATTCTTTCATGAGTTATATACAAGTTTCTCTTTGTTCACAGCCATTGACATGTCAAAGAGGTTCACGTGTGAGGAGCGGATCGAAATTGTGTTGATATCTGGTGAACGCAGTAACCGGGTCATTGCAGCAGATTTCAATGCAAGACACCCTACGAGACCACCCATCTCCCATGCTACAGTTAGCAAACTGCTTGCTAAGTTTTGTGAAACTGGTTCAGTGTTGGATTTGCCAAAATGTGGACGCAAGAAAACTGTCACTAATGAAGAAACATCAGTGGCTGTCCTAGCTTCATTCAGCAAGAGCCCACAGCGTAGCACTCGCCGCATGTCACTGGAGAGTGGCATTAGTCGAACATCCATTCGGCGGATATTAGCTACTCACAAATGGCACCCTTACAAACTCCAGCTATGCAGCATCTCAACAAGGATGACCCAGATCGGTGCACAGAATTTGCAAAATGGGCAAAACAAACATTGGAACAGGACCCTCAGTTCACACAGAAGATTTTGTTCAGTGATGAGGCAAACTTTTATGTGAATGGTGAAGTTAACAAACAAAACCACCACTATTGGTCTGACACTAACCCACATTGGATAGATCCCTCCAAGACTGTTGGAACAACAAAAGTGATGGTTTGGGGTACAACGATAGTGGGTCCATTCTTCATCAATGGAAACCTCAAGGCCACTGGATATTGGAAATTGCTACATGATGATGTGTTTCCCTCTTTATGCACTGAAGCTGGCACGTTCCCTGAGTTTTTCCAGCAAGATGGTGCACCACCACATTATAGGTGCCAGGTCTGAGCATTCCTAGATGAACAGTTTCCTGGAAAGTGGATTGGTCATCGTGGGCCAGTTGAATGGCCCCCAAGGTCTCCCGATCTGACCCCCTTAGACTTTTATCTTTGGGGTCATCTGAAGGCAATTGTCTATGGTGTGAAGATACAAGATGTGCAGCACCTGAAACTACGGATACTGGATGCCTGTGCTGGCATTTCTCCTGTGGTGTTGCTATCAGTGTGTGAAGAGTGGGAGAAGAGGGTTGCATTGACAATCCAACACAATGGGCAGCACATTGAACACAATTTAAAAGTGGTCAGAAACTTGTAAATAACTCATGAAAGAATAAAGTTACTGTTAGGTGTGGCTGTGTGCAGGCAGGAATAGGACCCAAGGTGCAGACTCCGGAGACGGACGTGAACTCAAAAAGGCTTTAATAAGGTACTCAAAAATATAACATAACTGAAAAAACTCAAAACAAACTTAAACTGGAGAAATGACAGAACACACAGCTAAGAAAACGGTAGATCGCGACACGGACACAGAGAAACACTGGTGTTAAATACACAGGGGGAGCAATCAGGGAATGGGTAACAGGAGGGAAACACAGCTGGGACAAATCAGGACTGACGAGACAAAAGGAAGCGTAAACTGAACACACTAAGACAGAGACCTTCAAAGTAAAACAGGAAACACATAACAGACTCACATGCAGGCACTACAGAGGGAACAGAGACGTGGGATCAGGGCAGACACAAACACTGACTGAACACGGGGATATAGGAACTTAAGATACACATAGACGCGAACTAGACAAGGGGATGCAGGTGATAGGGGAGACAGAGCAACTAAAGAAGACAGAGACATAAGCCATAAGACAGAACTCAAAGAAACCAAAAACTAGGAAGTATAAATAATATCAAAAACTCAAAAACCCTGGGTCGACGACCCAGGCATCCTAACAGTACCCCCCCCTTAAGGGCTGGCTTCCAGACAGCCCAAACCAAAACATCAAAATAAAAAAAACAAAAACAAAAACAACCCAACCAGGGTGGGCGGCGGGGGAAACAGGATGGAGGGCTCGAAACAAACCAAACAAGGAGCCAGAAACAACAAAACAAAAAAGTGCAAACACTGGAGCCCGGAAAGCAACAGAACAAAACACAGAAACAAAGTCCAAAACAACAGCAACAAGGCCCAGGCATAGTCCAAAAGCAAACAAACAAAAGAGCTCACGAAAAGCGCAGAGGCCCAGGCAATAGTCTCAAAAAAGTTCCGGGGGCCGGCCCGGAGGCTGACAGCATGATAGTCCAAACCCGGGCAGTTCAGGAGGCCGGCCAGGCAGGAGGCACCGACAGAGCAGATCAGGAGGCCGGCCGGGCGGGAGGCACCGACGGCGACCGAGCAGATCAGGAGGCCGGCCGGGCGGGAGGCACCGACGGTGACGTAGTTCAGGGGGCCGTCCATGACGGCAATGACGTCCAGTCATCGGCCGGACAGGACGTGCAGGACGAGCAGGCCGGACAGGACGAGCAGGCCGGACAAGATGTGCAGGACGAGCAGGCCGGACAGGACGTGCAGGCCGGACAGGACGAACAGGCCGTGTAGGCCGGGCAGGCGGAGCTACAGAGGCTGAGGTCGGATCAGGGAGAGCTGCAGACTCGGGGCCGGACCAGGCGGAGCTGCAGATGCAGGACCAGGCGGAGCTGCAGACTCGGAGGCCGGACCAGGCGGAACTGCAGACTCGGAGGCCGGACCAGACGGAACTGCAGACTCGGAGGCCGGACCAGGCGGTGGAGCCGGTGGTGGCTGAACGGCCTCGCCAGAACCATCAGCAGACACTAGGACGTGCTGGCTGGGTCCTCCCGGACCCCCAGCTGACGAGGCACGAGGCTGAACGGGCCCCTCGGACCCTCCAGCGGAGACGGGTGGCTGAACGGGCCCCTCGGATCCTCCAGCAGGAAGAGACGGCTGAAGCGATTCCTCGGACCCTCCAGCGGAGACGGGTGGCTGAACGGGCCCCTCGGACCCTCCAGCGGAGACGGGTGGCTGAACGGGCCCCTCGGACCTTCCAGCGGAGACGGGTGGCTGAACGGGCCCCTCGGACCCTCCAGCAGAGACAGGTGACTGAGCCGATAGGTGAGCTAATGTCTGAGCTATGGAGAGAAGTCTAATATGTATCGACTGTTGTAAAGATGGTAGTAATGGTGGGTGAGGTGGTGGATGAGCACTAAGCTGAGCTATGTCTTCAGAGCCTACGGAAAACTGCTGGACGGGCTCACCCGAGCCTCCAGCGAGGACAGAAACCGGTGCAGTGGCCTGCTGGGCAGTAGCCGCTCCCACCCGCGGAATAGGCACGGGCGCAGAGACTAGCGGAGCCTCAGCTGGCCTGGAAACTGGAGCAGGGACAAACTGGGCCCTAGCCCCCCTCACCTGAGGAACTGATACAGGTGCAGGAGATGGCTGGACCGCAGTTGCCCTGGGCAAAGGAGCACCGGAAGGCAAAGGAGCAGGCTCACTGAAAACTGGCTCATCAAAAACAGGTGACGACCCTTCCCCACCACGTTTAACAGTCTGTACAGTCTTAGATTTAGCAGTGTTCACAGTCTCAGAAAAAACAGACTCGGCAAACTCAGGTTTTAATTTGTTCCCACCCCAACGAGCAGACCTCAAACTAAAAATCTCAGACGAATGCTTATTGCGATGAACTAGCGTGGGAAGATTCAAACCAAAACTGGCCTCCCAATCCAAATCCTCGTCGAGAAAAGAAATCCCAAAAGTGTCTGAGGTGAGTTCATAGTCTTTACTGTTCAACGGCTCAGGTGGAGTTTGGAAAGTGTAGTCCTTTTGACTCACCACCTGAGGTTGCTCAGACGTGTCCATATGACGGCGACGTGAGCGCCGTTTCCTTCGGGCAGAGGTAGCTGGCGGCGTGAGCAACTGAGCCTCCGGTGCACAGAATGGTGACGCTGAGGCCGGAGCGTGAGTGCCTGAAGCCACGCGGAGGACTCCCAACTGAAACGGCCGCATCTTGCGTGCTAGCGGAGCAACAGGTGGAGACTTCTGGCAGCTCCGGGGACCGCCGAGAGCCAGCCGAGTGCCATGGAAAATGCGCCCGACGTCAGGGGTGAGCCATGGCTTCCAGCGGAGTTCCTCCTCCAGCTGGGCAAAGGCTGCTCGGCGTCGCTCCTGGAGTTCAAAGTCTGCTGGGTCCATAGTATGGTCGCGATCTTCTGTTAGGTGGGGCTGTGTGCAGGCAGGAATAGGACCCAAGGTGCAGACTCCGGAGACGGACGTGAACTCAAAAAGGCTTTAATTAGGTACTCAAAAATATAACATAACTGAAAAAACTCAAAACAAACTTAAACTGGAGAAATGACAGAACACACAGCTAAGAAAACGGTAGATCACGACACGGACACAGAGAAACACTGGTGTTAAATACACAGAGGGAGCAATCAGGGAATGGGTAACAGGAGGGAAACACAGCTGGGACAAATCAGGACTGACGAGACAAAAGGAAGCGTAAACTGAACACACTAAGACAGAGACCTTCAAAGTAAAACAGGAAACACATAACAGACTCACATGCAGGCACTACAGAGGGAACAGAGACGTGGGATCAGGGCAGACACAAACACTGACTGAACACGGGGATATAGGAACTTAAGATACACATAGACGCGAACTAGACAAGGGGATGCAGGTGATAGGGGAGACAGAGCAACTAAAGAAGACAGAGACATAAGCCATAAGACAGAACTCAAAGAAACCAAAAACTAGGAAGTATAAATAATATCAAAAACTCAAAAACCCTGGGTCAACGACCCAGGCATCCTAACAGTTACGTTGAAACCAAGCACACCATTGTTTTTCTTATGACATACAGACACACACACACACACACACACACACACACACACACACACACACACACACACACACACACACACACACACACGTAGAAAAATATTTAGCATACACATCCAGAAATGCATATACTATTATATATTGTACATATATTTATTAGTTTCAGATGTAGCCATTCTTGTATTTTGCTCAACTCTGTTGCTTGTGAAGCTCGCACACAAGAATTTCACTCACATGTGCTGTACCAATGTACCTGCACATGTGATGTGACAATAAAAGTGATTTGATTTGATTTGATTTGACATTACCAATAAGTTTGATGTGTGAGATGGCCCTCTTCCTATTGAAAAAAATAAAAGTTATATCCAAGATGGCCGACTTCTAAATGGCCACCATGGTCACCACCCATCTTGAGGAGTTTGCCCCCTCACATATACTAATGTGCCACAAACAGGACTTTAACCCTTTAAGACCTACCATAGAACCAAGTCCACCAGAGCTTATATTATATTTTTACATGCTGTGGAGCCATTTTTGGGAGCATTTCAAGTTGCTATACATCAATACAACCATTATAGCCCAGATTTTAATAATATGTATTCATTAAGTGCATAGTAATTACATAAATTGCAAAAAAGTGCAATAAACTACAAAAAAATTGAAAATCGTTTTTGATTTTTTAACATATATTTGTAGTTAGAGAAATTTAAGAGTCTTATCCCTCAAAACTGTAAATACAAAAAAGTTGTACAAAATAGTTTCCTACCACAGGAAATTTATTTTGAGTGTCTTCATAGTTTTATTTTTGAAATACACCAATTTTTATACACTGCAGGAAAAACGAAAATAAATATTATACTGCAAATTTGCAAAAAAGCAGCATATGCATCAAAATAAACTATTTCCAGCAGTGCAATACGAGTCCTAAGCATCCCAGAAACGACACAGAAAGTCATAAAGTCAAAGATAACTTTTAAAAAGAGCAGTATAGGCCCTGAGGCCCTGATCGCAAAAAAGACTACATTTCCGCGAAAATGACGTCACTTCCGGTTTCGGGCAGGTAATGGCGGAAATGCAAAAGTTCGCGCTGACGTCTATTCCAACGTAGGAAGTGTTTTGAACAGCTGATCAGATCGGTAAAGCATGTTTCTGGAATATTATGTTTTTGTTCCTGCAAGGGCTTTTTATGCAGTTTTTGCAAAGCTTTATGTGGAAGGAAACCGTGACCTAGGACAAGCTGATGGCATCAGATGTAAGTACAACTCCTCCGGTTTCATATGCAAAAAAAATTTTTGCGCTAGCTTACGTGGTTGCAGTGCTACTGGGATTTAAAAATAGTTACGCATAACAGAGCGTTCCCGCTCCGATCGGCTCTAAAGGGTTAATATCACCAACCATTCCCATTTTATTACGCCGTATCTATATAAATGGCCCACCCTGTATATCTACTAAGTTCTTTGCACTGCTTTATATATAATCTCTCTCTCACCCTACAACTGGGTGTGATGTGTGTGTTCCTCAAGCCTGGGTCCTCTACAAGACACTTGGGAGTCTGAGGGTTCTGCACATTAATTTAGTGGTTCCTTCAACAACTTGTACTATATTCTCTTGTACCCCCTCTTCCAATGTTGCTGTCCACTGGGGTTGCCACATCTATCACAACTTGCTGCTTGTTTATCTGGAAATTTAAGTTCCACAGGACCTTAGCCCTGTTGTTCTCTACCACCTTTGGTGGTGTCTCCCATTGGGAATTCTAACCCACATGTGGTATAATTGTTCCTCTACACTAATCTCTTGATTCAGCCTCTCGGTCTGTGCTCGCCCAGCTTGAGTCTTACATCCTGTTAGAATGCAATGAATAGTCTCTTGAGCATGTTTGCACCATCTGCAGGTTGGGACCTGTCAGCTCTGGTAAACTCCTGCCTTAGGGTTACTCTAACAATTAATCCACCAATATTTGAAAGGTTGGTAATCTAAATGATATTTTAATGCTAAAATATAATTATTATTGTTGAACTGAAATGTTGGAAAACAAATTTTCAAATTCACTGTTTTACAAAAAAATAGAAAAATAGTAAAGTGCATTATTATTTTGACTAAGATGCACATTGCAGCTAATTACTTGCATCCCTGAACCGGAAAATTCATTATAGAAGCTGAACATAATGCTTGATTAATTTTTAGAAATCCAATCCAGGTGACTGAATTCTTGAGTTTGTTATTTACCTAATAAATGACAATATATTTACAGGTTTTGGACAGATTTCTGGGATATTTGTATTTTGCTCTTTTTATGACGGGTAGTCAAAAATTCCTTTATATGTACTGATAGACTGAAAATTGTTAGGTGTGGCTGTGTGCAGGCAGGAATAGGACCCAAGGTGCAGACTCCGGAGACAGACGTGAACTCAAAAAAGGCTTTAATTTAATACTCAAAATATAACAAAACTAAAAAAAACTCAAAACAAACTTAAACTA
This sequence comes from Astatotilapia calliptera, assembly GCF_964374335.1. NCBI lineage: Eukaryota > Metazoa > Chordata > Actinopteri > Cichliformes > Cichlidae > Astatotilapia > Astatotilapia calliptera. The sequence continues at coordinate 16,161,746 of NC_137423.1, forward strand.
GAGAAATGACAGAACACACAGCTAAGAAAACGGTAGATCGCGACACGGACACAGAGAAACACTGGGCTTAAATACACAGAGGGAGCAATCAGGGAATGGGTAACAGGAGGGAAACACAGCTGGGACAAATCAGAACTGACGAGACCAAAGAAGCGTAACCTGAACACACTGAGATAAGACACAGACCTTCAAAGTAAAAAAGGAAACGCATAACACAGACTGAACAAAGACACAGGCTCATAAGCAGGCACTACAAAGGGAACAGAGACGTGGGAACAGGGCAGACACAAAACACTGACTGAACACGGGGATAAAAGAACTTAAGATACACATAGACGCGAACTAGACAAGGGGATGCAGGTGATAGGGGAGACAGAGCAACTAAAGAAGACAGAGACATAAACCATAAGACAGAACTAAAAGAAACCAAAGACTAGAAAGTATAAATAATATCGTAAACTCAAAAACCCTGGGTCAACGACCCAGGCATCCTAACAAAAATAAATATTGAAATGAATAACAGACTTACGGTCAACTCCTCTTTTTTTCCATGAAGAACCACTGGCACCATGATTTTTCACTTCTACTTAGAGTGGGATTTCTGCTTCCGGTCTAAGATAAAATAGCATGCAACACACACACACACACACACACACACACACACACACACACACACACACACACACTCACACAAAATTATGTGAAACTGTCATCAACAAAAAAAAACTTGAACACTAAAGTCAAGTTTTATCATAGCAGAGGAAGGTCATTTTTTTTAAAGAAAGTTCCTTTCCTTTGTTAAATAAAAAAAATTCACATATAACATAAAAAGCTTCTATAGTATAGTCTCAAACTTTCTGTCCATTGCTCTAGATCTTTACATATCTCTATCTTATAGTTTTGAACCAACGTCAGCAAATGATTAAGTCAGAGACCACACCAGTGCTTGCCAGAATATAAGCATTAAACAAATCTCAGCATCAGTTGATGGAAGGAGACTCGGAATCAGACCTTCATGCTGAAAGTAGTAAAGAAACCACCCGACACATTAATTTGATACACCATGTCCAAACTGATAAATGTTTTGTATAAATATAATCTGTCAAATTGTATTGTCTTTGTTAAGCAAATAAATCAAATGGTTGAGCACATTTCCCCTTCTTATTCAGCACTAAATGCTATATGTACGGTAAAGGAGGTAAAAACTTAGTCACATCAAAATGGATTGAGGTCAATATCCAGTGTCAACAAATATTTCTTGGAATTCACACAATGTAAAATGTATGAGTAAATCCAACCAGATCATACTAATAAAATGCTTTCATTTACTTTAGAGTCAGATGGTAGCATTCAGTCGTGTACCTGTTATTAAATCTGTCCTGATAGTCTTCGTTTTTATTCAGAGTCGCGTTAACTTGTTTCTTTAGACTGTTTAGAGTTCAATACATCATTTTCAGTGGACTTGCTGACAAATATTAGATGCATAATAGGCTATGATTAGAAAAAGAATTGATAACTAGTCTAGAAGACATGGCCATGTCTTTCTTCTTCTTTCTCCTAGCCAGGAGTTTTCTTTTCTTTTCTCCTCTTATATCTGCATTCAGGTGTGTGAGGGGACATGATTAGCAGTCAGCCGATGATAAAAGTGTTTGCCCCTTTCCTGATTTCTTTTTTTTCTTCATATATGTTATGATGTGTTTGTTTTGTCTGAAGGAAGTAAAGGAGAACGTCTATGGCTTAAAAGATTTAATTTGCTTCAGCAGTTGAAATTACAAGTTTACAGCGCTGAAACCTCGATGGGAAATCAGCCATCTGCCTCACACAGAGGATGACCCTTACAGCAGGCCATACAGTTTTAGATAATAATAATACGTAAAAAAAAAACCCACGTATTATTATGATCTTCTTCCGGAAGCGACGTGGCGGTCCCTCTGTCTCCCTGCGAATTTTCTCCTCAATACATTAATTTCTCATTACTTGATAAAATGACTTTGTCACAAAATTATGTGAAACTGTCATCTCTCCATTCCTCTTCCTGAAATAAAAAAGGACAGAAAAAGAAAATGCCTCCCTGCCTAGCCTTGATTATTAATATTATCCTGCAATTGTAAGCCTACGGATTCTACTTATCATCTAAGTTTGGGACATTCTGTTCGGACTCCCTTGGACCAGAAGATAGCATCCTGATGTGTAAAGCATGTTTTGTAAAGCCCTCTGCACTTCTACATCACATCACAATAATTCACCTCAGTCATAGCGCTGAATAAAGCTTTCGACCCACATCACACAGAGTGCTAACTCTTTAATGAGTGCATAGCATTGTGTATATAAAAATCATAAAAAACAGCTTTATTTAATCGTTTTATTCCTAACAGTTACACTTCCATGTTTCACATCATCAAAAAATCTTTAATGTTAAAAAAAAAAAACCCAAGTGAGCACTAAATGCAGTTTTTAAATGGTGATTTCACTGATATGAGTAAAAAGGCTGCCTCAACCTACCTGGACTTGTGTGAAAGAGTAATTGTCTTAAAAGTGTTGTGTCCTATTATATCTGGCACAAAGTCAATAAATTTCATGATAAAGATCATACCAACAGTCAAACATGTTGTTGGTAGTGTGATCGTTGGAGCTGCTTCAATACCAGGACTACTTGTAATATTTGATGGAATTGCTCTCTACATCCTAAAGGGGAATGAAGCAGGATAATGCTCTCAAACAAACCAGCAAGTGGCCAAGTCAGAGTCTGGACTTAAATCTGATTGACATTCTTTGGCATGGCAACAAGCTGTTCATGAAACCATGTTTTAAAAAAATGCATCTTTAATATTAAAATTTGTTTGATGATGTGAAACATGTAAGTGTGACAAATAAAGACAAAAGTCAGGAAGGAGGCAAAAGCTCAAAGCACTGTACATGTCCCCCACTTTATCATACCCCCTGACTCTAGACTCAACCAACACTAAGCAGTGTTCCAGCATTTCTAATATTTTTGCTTTCTGCTGTTCTTTTCTTCCTCACATATCAACCCACTGATCATTTTGCTTATTTTACCTCAACTTAAATTGTTTGTATTTCTAACAATTCAAAGAAATCTGGAAAATGTTTCAAATGTTTGTTCACTGACTAATGAGGTGAACAATGGAAATAACCAAACTGACAATGGGACACTAGAACTGAAGCCCCTAGGTTAGGAAAGACGTTGTGCTTAGCTAATTCATAACATATCGCATATAAGCATGAGAAAGCTGCTGCTGTTCCTACCCACTCCTCTTTGATGTTTCTCCCTCTTTGCAAGTGCTGTCATCAGCAGCCTGCAAAGTCTTTTTGTTTGCTTTTTAGGGCACTGTGGCTCAGATGGTAGAGTGGGTTATCTACCAACCAGAACGTTGGTGGCTCAGTCACTAACTCCTCCAGTCCGTATCCTTGAGCAAGATCTTGAACCACGAGTTGCTTCAGATGCATATTAAAAACCACATAGGCAGAGATAAAATCCTTTATTAATATGTGTGCATATCAGCAACCCTGATAAGGATAAGTGCAAGAGAATGGAAGGATGCTTTTATCCCATAAAAATTAGATACTGTTAATTTTTTGTAAGAGAGCAAACCCAGCAGGGGATCAAATAATTATTTCCCCCACTGTTTTTACTGAGAGAGTTCTCCAATATTGTTGTTTGCATCCCTCCTTGAATGGAGCCTGCAGTTACATGTCATAGGTCTTCATCTATGTGGATATCAGCTCACTCTTGTCCGGCTTTACTATGATGACTGTCCTACAATGCAGATCCTGGATTTGTGCCTTATGTCAGTGTCATAAAGGCCCAGGGTATTTTGCATTTTGCATAACTTTTGCATTATTTGGTAAATTGTATTATAATGTGGTTTACGTATAAAGACCTTTGTGCAAATCCTGTGTATTGACGTAGTATATAACGACCTGGACCTAAGAAAGTGGGCTCCAGAGGCTAATTGGACCAGTTTTTCAGGACCAGTCTGGGATTTACTGATGAAGGTTGACAATAGTTTTGATACTGACAGGATTGCTGGTTGTTTAACTAACTACAAACTTCTTCAGGGAGATAGTTGTGCCATTGAGAACCATTTGCTGATTTGAGTAACTTGGGTGAGATGGACATGGAGAGGAGGTGGCTTGCATGGGTGTGAAAGGCTGAAAGGGAGAATGAAGGGGACCACAGATTTAAACCACGTAGATTGGAGGATGAATGGACTAGAGTAAAGATGTCAGTTTTGATATTGATAACATGGGAAAGCAATATAATGCACAGACTAGCAGCCCAACACCCAGTAGGACAGGCAGACGACTGACTACAGATCTTCCTTATTGAGCTCACACATAAGCTTCCTCAAGTGTCTCCTAAATGAGAAAAAGGAACCTTTTAAGGTTGGTCAGTGGGAAAAGTTCAAGTTGGCATAGCGAAACCTGAAAAGTAATGTGAATCGAGCAAAAAGGGACTATCAAAGGAAGCGGGAGAGGAAACTGCAGTGCAACATCAAAGAGGTATGGAGCTGAATGAACATCATCACTGAATTCAAGGGGAAGAAAAGCTAGCTTCTTGGAGATATTGAGCTGGTAAATGAGTTTAACCTGTTCTATAGCAGGTTGACCTGGCATTCCCTTCCACCATCACTGGCCCAGATTCTCCTCCACCACCACCCTCACAAAGCAGCTCCTCTAACACTAGAGACGGACCACCTTCTACTTCAGCATCTCTTCATCTGCTACCCTTCTCCCTATTAAAATTGTAGGATCTTCACCTTGCAATATAAAGTGCCTTCAAAACTGCTGCAACTGTTATCATGATGTCATGCTGTATAAATACAGGGAGTGCAGAATTATTAGGCAAATGAGTATTTTGTCCACATCATCCTCTTCATGCATGTTGTCTTACTCCAAGCTGTATAGGCCCGAAAGCCTACTACCAATTAAGCATATTAGGTGATGTGCATCTCTGTAATGAGAAGGGGTGTGGAAAAACCAAGGCGCAAAAATAACTGCCCATGAACTGAGAAAAGTCAAGCGTGCAGCTGCCAAGATGCCACTTGCCACCAGTTTGGCCATATTTCAGAGCTGCAACATCACTGGAGTGCCCAAAAGCACAAGGTGTGCAATACTCAGAGACATAGCCAAGGTAAGAAAGGCTGAAAGACGACCACCACTGAACAAGACACACAAGCTGAAACGTCAAGACTGGGCCAAGAAATATCTCAAGACTGATTTTTCTAAGGTTTTATGGACTGATGAAATGAGAGTGAGTCTTGATGGGCCAGATGGATGGGCCCGTGGCTGGATTGGTAAAGGGCAGAGAGCTCCAGTCCGACTCAGACGCCAGCAAGGTGGAGGTGGAGTACTGGTTTGGACTGGTATCATCAAAGATGAGCTTGTGGGGCCTTTTCGGGTTGAGGATGGAGTCCAGCTCAACTCCCAGTCCTACTGCCAGTTTCTGGAAGACACCTTCTTCAAGCAGTGGTACAGGAAGAAGTCTGCATCCTTCAAGAAAAACATGATTTTCATGCAGAACAATGCTCCATCACACGCGTCCAAGTACTCCACAGCGTGGCTGGCAATAAAGGGTATAAAAGAAGAAAAACTAATGACATGGCCACCTTGTTCACCTGATCTGAACCCCATTGAGAACCTGTGGTCCATCATCAAATGTGAGATTTACAAGGAGGGAAAACAGTACACCTCTCTGAACAGTGTCTGGGAGGCTGTGGTTGCTGCTGCACGCAATGTTGATGGTGAACAGATCAAAACACTGACAGAATCCATGGATGGCAGGCTTTTGAGTGTCCTTGCAAAGAAAGGTGGCTATATTGGTCGCTGATTTGTTTTTGTTTTGTTTTTGAATGTCAGAAATGTATATTTGTGAATGTGGAGATGTTATATTGGTTTCACTGGTAAAAATAAATAATTGAAATGGGTTTTTTGTTAAGTTGCCTAATAATTATGCACAGTAATAGTCACCTGCACACACAGATATCCCCCTAAAATAGCTAAAACTGAAAACAAACTAAAAACTACTTCCAAAAACATTCAGCTTTGATATTAATGAGTTTTTTGGGTTCATTGAGGACATGGTTGTTGTTCAATAATAAAATTATTCCTCAAGAATACAACTTGCCTAATAATTCTTCACTCCCTGTAAAACTGAACTGAATTAAATTTTCTGTGAATGCGGTTAGCTGAGTTGAGGAACCTGCAATCTGGCAAAGGAGCTGGCCCCAGATGGGCGAAGTCCCAGGCTACATAAAGACTATGTCTCAGCTGGTGGAACCTATCTTCACCCTGAATTTTAGTTTGAGAGGGTTCTGTACATGAGGAAACCATCATGTCTTGTGTAAGCATCCAAAGCAGAATAGCTGACTGTGATTAAAAACTACAGAGACGTTTCCCTCACTTCCTATATTATGATGTCAATGGAAAGGCTACTTCTACGCTTACTGAGACTGCAAGTCGAGCATGCATTGGACCTGTTACAATTTGTGCACCAGGAGAACATTAATGTGGCTGACTCCACAGGATTTATACATAATCCTTACATAGCTGCTAGCCTTGTCCAAAAAGGAATGTTTTTTTCTTTGTGTGTTTAACACCATTCAACTCTGGATTTTAAAAAACATGTTCAAGAAGATGAGAAGATGATTGAGTATTTGGCGTCAAAGCTCCCCCTTTGGTTTATTACGTTAAAGGTGTGGACACTGATGTGGAGCAGCCACCTTGATGTGTACTGTGATGACAAACTAGATTGGTCTGTCAACACTGACGCCCTCTACAAAAAGGGCAGTGGAAACTTTAGCCCAGGGTCCTTCAATGTGTGTAATAAAATGCTCTACTTGTTTTATCATGCAGTTGTTGCCTGTGTCTTTTTTTCATTGCTGTTGTTTGTTGGGTTAACAGCAACAGTGATGAAAACAGTATTCAACTGGACTAGCTGATTAAAAAGTCTCCCTCTGTGCTGGGTGGGGCTGTAGACTGTGTGGGGGCCTGTACTTGAAAGGTGTAGGAGGAGCACGTTGCACATTATTAGATTTCAATATAGCGATCATTAGTCTCACAGGGATTATTTGTACTTTTTTATTTTCTGTATTTATTGCTGTTGACATTCCATCCTATTTTGTTTAGAGGGAATAAGGACTAGGTCTTATGAAACTAAAGGTTGAATTGTTGATAAACTCTAATGTGATTTTTAGATCTTTGTTTTTTTATGGTGCTACTGATGATTAAATAGACTATTGATGGTGACAGATAACAAGAACAAGCTTGTCCTTTTTAAAGGGATATGGAAAGCAAAAAATGACAAAGAAGGAGGATTGTTGAACTCGGTTGTTAAACTGTGTCAAAGTGCAGTACTCAGATTGATAGCAGAGTGGCAGATTCATGACTGTACCAGCCTGTGATTCATCTAGTTCCCTAGATACAGTTCTAGTACATCACATAAGTTTCACCTATGTGGCATACAGAAATAGAAATCTACTGTAGTAGAAAAACTATGAAGCCAACATTCATATAAGAGTTTTGATTTAAAGGGTGACTTCTAGTTTCTGAAAGTAGGTTTACCCTGTGACTATAATAGCTTCTAACTGTTACCCAGCTTAGCCCCCCTATCCAGGGTGATTTTACAGAGACCTGGTGAATCTGAAGAAGTTAAAACTGACATATGCGAATATACTCTGTACCACCAACTGGATCTTAATCTCAACTAAAGTGGAGGACAAAGAATCTTGGTAAGGACAGTTGTAGAATGCTTATGCACATGCAGAGACTCACTCAGGCCTATCACATTTTCCTCCCACCAGGTCTGGTGTTTTTGGTAGCATAATACCTTCACTATAAGGAATCATGCTACTATCAGCAGCCCTCCTGTTCCCATAGTGACAGAACTTCTACAGCCAGAGCTGCTTTCTCATCCAGCCCCTTCATCTCACTCTCTTTCTCACTTTTCTCTTTTCTGAGTAAAAACCTGATAATGAGCCTCATTTAAAGCATGACATGCTCAAAACACTCAATTTTCAATTCAAATAAAAGAAAAGAAAAGAGCTTGATAACCTCTGACATCCATATCATTTAAAAAACCCTTTTAATCATGAGACATGTGTCTCAAGATTAAGATTACATCATGAATAAAGAAAGAAATATGCACAAAGGAAATGAGGTAAATGAGGATGTTTTGTTTTCTGATCCTCCTCAGGTGTTTGGTTTAGGTGAGTATTAACCACACATACTACATCTTTAATGAATTCACTCACAGCTAAATGTGCAATCAGCTTCCTGCCCTTTCACAGCACTCAAACACAGAAAGCACCCTACATATCTCCCCCAACATCTCTGCTTCTATAAATACATTTCTCGCCTTGCACAGCTATATTCTTCCACACGCCTACTCTTTCTATTAATGCATCTATATATCTGTCCAGCTACTGGTCTGTCTGCTTACTTAGTTCTTATCTGTATCTAATGCAAAACAAGCTTCCAAATAGATACTTTTATATTTAGGCTTATTCTGTGACTCTAACATTTCGGCATCTTATACATACTCTGAAAAGAAAGCACATCATTGTGTCTTTACAGTGTTTTGTTACTGGAGTAGTATCCTTTAAGGAGTACTGTTTTACTGTTGCCAGAAGTATTTATTTGGACCGTTCTGATCTGTACCTTACAGAAAGCAGTCTTTAATCGCTCATACGTTGGTACTAATATCTTGTACTTTGACATGTAAACATCGGTTGCTGGTGAACCACCAAGGGGTGGAGTCTGGGTTGTGGTTGCATTTAGCTACATGGTAAATATAGATGATTTCAAACACTGAAGGATGTTGCATATTTTTCGTCGAGGATCTTAGATACATTTTTTCCTCAGCTGACTGCTAAGGACATGACATTAACTTGCCATTGATTTTTGACGGTCATGGTGAAAATATAGGATCAAGCAAAGAAAAGAAAAAAAGCAGTCACACAGACTCAGACTGATCCGTTTGGTAGTGAGGGAAAAATAAGTATTTTTGACTGCCTGTAAATGGTTGCTGGAGGTTGATTGCAGTCACTGGACAAATTATTGCTAAAGCCCCAATCAAGCAGTTCTTTTTTCTTTTTTTTTTCCTTTTTTGCCTGTCCCGTTTGGTTCTTTTGCCATCAGAATTGTTGTATAAAGGCAAATAAAGATGCCCAATGGATTTAAATCAAAAATCAAATCAAATCACTTTTATTGTCACATCACATGTGCAGGCACACTGGCACAGCACATGCGAGTGAAATTCTTGTGTGCGAGCCCCACAAGCAACAGAGATGTGCAAACACAACAACACAAACGAGCAAAATACAAGAATGGCCAACCTGAAACTAATAAATATATGTACAATATATAATAGTGTATGCATTTCTGGATGTGTATGCTAAATATTTTCCTACGTGTGTGTGTGTGTGTGTGTATACACATTTTTACAAATTAAATAGTAAAAAAAATAATAATAATAATAATAATAATAATAATAATAACATATATAAAATATACAGAGTTGAATATGTGCAAAACAAGTGGCATTTATATACAGTGTGGAGTGCATAATGTTGAAGTTCCAGTAGTGAAGCTGAGGTGTCTATGACGTGTTCAGCAGTCCGATGGCCTGATGGAAAAAGCTGTCTCTCAGTCTGCTGGTACGGGACCGGATGCTGCAGAACCTCCTTCCTGATGGAAGCAGTCTGAACAGTTTATGGCTGGGGTGACTGGAGTCCTTGATGATCCTCCCCGCTTTCCTCAGGCACCGCTTCCTGTAGATGTCTTGGAGGGAGGGAAGCTCACCTCCAATTATCCGTTCAGAGCACCGCACTACTCGCTGGAGAGCTTTGCAGTTGTAGGCGGTGCTGTTGCCATACCAGGTGGTGATGCATCCAGTGAGGATGCTCTCAATGGCACAGTGATAGAAGGTCCTGAGGATGCGGGGGCTCATGCCGAATCTTTTCAGTCTCCTGAGAAAGAAGAGGCGCTGCTGCGCCTTCTTCACTGTTTTGTTTGTGTGTACTGACCACGTAAGATCCTCAGCCAGATGTACACCAAGGAACCGGAAGCTGCTCACTCTCTCCACAGCAGCGCCGTTGATGGTGATGGGGGTGTGTACTTCTCTGCACCTCCGGAAGTCCACTATCAACTCCTTTGTCTTTGCGACGTTGAGGGTGAGATGGTTGTCTTGACACCAGTGGGTCAGGGCGCTGACCTCCTCCCTGTAAGCCGTCTCATCACCGTTGGTGATAAGACCCACCACTGTAGTGTCGTCCGCAAACTTCACAATGATGTTGGAGCTGTTAGTGGCTGTGTAGTCGTAGGTGTAGAGTGAGCACAGGAGAGGGCTCAGTACACACCCCTGTGGAGCACCAGTGTTCAGTGTGATGGGGGATGAGGTGATGCTGCCCAGTCTGACCACCTGGCGTCTGTCAGACAGGAAGCTAAGGATCCAGCTGCAGAGGGAGCTGCTCAGTCCTAGATCCTGCAGTTTCCTGTCCAGCTTCGAGGGAACGATGGTATTGAATGCTGAGCTGTAATCTACAAACAGCATTCTCACATACGTGTCTCTCTTCTCCAGGTGTGACAGGGCAGTGTGTAGTGTCAGGGCTATGGCATCATCAGTGGACCTGTTGTGGCGGTATGCAAACTGTAGAGGGTCCAGTGAGTCGGGTAGTGCAGAGCAGATGAAGTCCCTGACCAGCTTCTCGAAGCATTTGCTTACGATGGGGGTCAGGGCTACAGGTCACCAGTCGTTCAATGAGGAGATGGTGGAGGATTTGGGTACAGGGACGATGGTGGCCATTTTGAAGCAGGCTGGGACTACAGACAGAGAGAGGGAAGGGTTGAAGATGTGCGTGAACACTCCAGCCAGCTGAGCCGCGCATGACTTGAGGACGCGGCTGGGAATCCCGTCCGGACCAGTAGCTTTGCGCGCGTTCACCTTCCTGAAGCACTTCCGCACATCCTCCTCAGACACAGTGTGCGCACTGACGTCATCCGCGGTGCGCACACTGTCCGGTCTCATGGTGTTCGCTGTGTCGAATCTAGCGTAGAATACGTTTAGATCCTCACACAGAGAGGCCGTGGTCTGCGGTGTGCTGGTTTTCCCTCTAAAGTCTGTGATCGTGTTTAGTCCCTGCCACATACTCCGAGGGTTGTCAAACTGTTGCTCCACCCTGTCCCTGTACTCACGTTTGGCTGCTTTGATCGTCTTCCGGAGTTGGTAATGTGCGTGTTTGTAGTCCGATGTGTTCGCGGAGGCAAAGGCGGTGTTCCGTGCCGCCAGTGCCGCGCGAACATCTCCGTTAATCCAGGGTTTTTGATTTGGGAAGGATTTAACTGTTCTGGATGGGACGACATCTTCCACGCATTTCCTGATAAATCCACAGACTGAGTCTGTGTACTCATCAATGTCTCTGGCGGAATGTTAATTAGGAAGCACTGGAAAGTGTAAAAGAAAGTTGTGATGTGAATGTGGCATGTTGTATAGGGCTCTTTGAGTACTTCAGGAGAGTAGAAAAGCGCTATATAAGAATCAGTCCATTTCTGATTTGTGTCATTTTCAAGTTTTACTGCTGTTCAGCCTGTTGGTGAATGTTAATGTATAAACATGAAACATTACAGGTAACTATGACAGACAAAGTAATCACTAGAAGGTTTGTGGTGGACATGATTCTTTGCAACTGATTTCACCCAGCGAGAACCAGCAACCTCCAGCAGCCACTGCCAACCAGGCAGGGAATACACATTTTAATACACAACTGGTATTTGCAGTATGTTTAATATGGTGGACAAATCTTAAGCAATGTGCGCATGACATGAGAAACATCAGTATGAAAATAATGTATATTCAATATACAGAGGTAGAACCTAATCCAAACCCTAGACAGGACTGATGTGCTGGAGACCTGGTAGAGACTTGATAAATGTTAATGTAATGGCACAAAATGGATCTTTTAAAAAAGGTGCCAGATTGGGTATAGACGGTTATCCATTATTTTATTCTTCATTTATATCCTTGAAAATGGACTGGCATTTGTGTGGACTTCTAGGCTTACTCACCTCTCAAAAGCTTTATATCATTCATCAGTAACTGCATCCACCGTTGAATGATTCAGAAAATGGGATGTGAAATGATTCAGCCCGTCAGTCGTGGTCAACACATGGAAAACAGTTGGACATGCATGGCATAGGCTGGCATAACTGCCCGGACAGCCGGCTCAACAAAAAGCATTTCAGAGGAATGGCAAGAAGAGCAATAACAAAGGAAATAAGGGGAAAGGAATCTTTGCAGAGACACTATTTTAAACTACTATCAGATGAAGTTATTGGAGATGCACAAGTAGAAGAGAGACAATGCTGCCTCTAAACTTTTGTGTAGGCTCTGAGAGGTTGCAGACTCAGTGGGTTTGTGCACACAGGAAGCAAAGCACTGTGGGAGTTTTTCATCCATCAATAGGTGCCTTTCCCTCAGGGTTCTGGGATTTCAGCCAGAAGCCCTGCTTCTAAATGCACAGAAGTCATAGCCTTCAGATACGCTGACACATATACAGACATAATCACATATGTTCCTATACAATCATACACAGTGGCATACACAGACACACTCCATTGATGCACATAAAGTGCATACCCACTGCCTCTTCTGCATCATCTTTCTGTCTGGCATCACCAGTTTCCATAGTGACACTTGAATAAATAATGATTTATTACATGGGGTAAAACAGAAAATGAAGTGAACAGGCCTTGAATAAAAAATATATTTCTTGCCCTCAAGGGAATACATTTACCCAAGGCAGGACTCCACACTCGGAAGTCATCTGAAAAACAGTTGGTAAATTCATTCCCCTCACAAAGGATGGTACTGGGACACATTTTTTTTTTTTATCCTTGATGTGAAAATAAAGCCTTTTTTCTTTTTAATCAATCAGAAGTGATGCAGTGGAGACCCTCAGCAAAAGGAAAAAGCGACTAGGGAGAAGAAGAACGAGATGGAAGTTGTTTTATTGTCAAACATTAAAATTAGTAATCAATGATAAATTAACATGCTTAAAGTGGACCCTTGTCCAGCTATACTTTTATTCTTGGACTCTAACTGTGACTCATGGAAAACTACTTTGGTAATTATTCACCTTATACTTGGCTTCGCCACAGCCTCTCAGTTCATGAGTGTAAAATAAACTCTGCTCTTTTTTAGGCCACACTTCCCTTTTAGATTACCTGCCCCTCCCAAACACAAGGTTTGAACAAACGATGATCTGGGGGATTGTGTTTCACATCCTATTAATTCTCTTGTAGAGAAATTTGCTGAAAGTCAGTCGTGGGGTTCAGCAGTTTGTGTTTGCAAGTGAATTGAAATAAGGTAATCATTTAAAGTTGATTTTAGAGTTTGTTAAGATTCAAGAATTGAGAAAGGGTACAAGAGGTGATCGAAAAATAACCACACTGGTCCGGCCGGGTGAAGTCAAACGAAGATTTTAATTCACATGTGGGAAGATCACTGAACACAGCAATTGATCTTCGACTTACTAAAGCACAAACAATTATTTTATAACATCAGGGTTTATTTACTGACGCCCCTTCATGCGTCACAGATACATTTTATACATAGATCAGATCAACATCATCATGACTTTTTACCTAGAAAATCATCTTCTATTTTCATGGCTAGCCCTTCCTGTCTACCTTTCAGTTCTTGTCTTGTTCCTCTTTCTTGCCGAGACACCAAGAAACGGTTCCTCTTTTACCAAGACAATTTTGCAGTTACAGCCAAACATAACTAACCTCTTCCTCTAAATAAATCTAATTTAAAGTGTGTGTGTGTGTGTGTGTGTGTTGACCTCACATGCTCTTTGTGTCACCTCTTCACCTACTGTCTGTGTCTCGTCCTCAAATGCTCTTTCTCAATTCACCTGTTGCACTTCTGACCTTTTACCAGACCAGAAGCTCACTAAGACTATGTGTATGTCTTCTACTAAATAAATGTTTTAACCAAGAACCTCTACTAAAACCTTAATACAAGAATATGAACATATAAAAGATAATAAAATAAACTGATATAAGTGTTTTGTAAGCATGTATTGCAATTCCTTCTATGTTCTAGTTTTCCCTCAGCATGTATCACCTGAACAGTCACGTCAGTGAAGCTTACGACCTTTAAAGAACCTGAACATCAACTCAAATAAGCACAGATATGCAATATGTATAAAATAATTATAACTGCCCCTGAAATACAAAGTTAACATCATCATAAACATCTTAAGGCCATCTTAAAGCTATCTGTTATATTGTTAAAGCAATGCTCATACTGCAGATTATATTATGCTGGTAAAATACTTTTTGTTTATCCCCACAATCCCCCTTTCGACCTCTGACACCCCAGAGGTCGATACATAGGTTGTTGTTCACTCCTCAGTCTACTCGGCTACCTCCAGACCCATCATCGGCATCATGGACATAGGGGCCACCGCCCCAGGGTCCACTGCCTTTACAATCACTTTCTCTACCAACCTTCGTGCACAAGGAATGAGACAACAACCACAGGTCACCAAAATACCCACCAATACAGATAGAGACAACATAATTGACAGAACAAGCCCCTTCCACTTTCCCCTTTTTTTTTTATTTAAACCACCCCTTTTCAAACTCTCAATTTGTTACCACTCCTTTTTGTAGGCGCGGCGATCTCCTCCTAGGCTGCTCTTCTTTCTTCGGCCTTCCAGGTAGACTACTGGTCGGCCCGTTGCACAGGTGAAGAGGTTTATTCTGCCTCTGTTTCTTGACACCTGCGTTCTTTGAAGACGAATTTTCCTCCACCAAGCTCTCGTGTGCGGGTGCACACTGCGACCAATGGTACCAGGTGTCGCCTTTCCCTTTCAGCTGGACTGCTGTAGCCGTCCGGGCGGTCACCTCATACGGACCAGTCCAGCGGGGCTCCTTCCACTTTCGCTTAATGACCTTCAGCCACACTGCCTTTGCGTCCGGGACCTCTCCGTTCCCCGTGGGTCTCTCACAAGTGACCTGTTTTGTAAAGCTGGACACAAGAGCTTTCAACTCATTAAAATATTCTGCATGCGACCTGTTGCTTGTCCTGGGCTGCTCCACCGGGACCACTGTCCAGGGTGCTGGAAACTGTCTCCCAGTCAGCAGCTCATAAGGGGTGAAACCTGTGGATTGGTTAACAGAACATCTTATGGTCATCAAAGCAATGGGCAGGGCTGCGACCCAATTTAGCCCTGTCTGCGCACAAATTTTAGCCAACTTGTTTTTCAAATTTAGGTTCATCCTCTCTACCTTTCCTTGAGATTGAGGATGATAGACCGTCCCGAACTTATGTTGCACTCCCAACATCCTCTCTACCTCTTGCAAATCTTTATTCTTGAAGTGAGTACCATTGTCTGATCTAATTCTCTTGGGAAACCCATGCCTTGGAATGTAATGATTGATTAAGCACTTAATCACGCTTTTCGCATCTTCACATTTGGTCGCCCATGCTTCGGGCCATCCAGTCAGAACATCCACACACACCAACAAATACCTCACCCCACCTGGGCCTGTATCAATCATGTCGGTATAATCAATCACGACCTCTTCTCCTGGCCTTTCTGGCATGAGAAACTTACCAGCTTCAGGTTTTACTGCTGGCTTTGGGTTGTGTGCCCCACAAATTAGGCACGTTCTGGCCTTTTCCAGTATCATCCTTCTCAAATCAGGATGCCACCATCGGCACAAATTTCTCTCCATCTGTTTCACTCCCACGTGACCAAGCCCGTGAGCCTCATTCACCTTTTGTTCCGCCATTTTGGCCGTTAAAGCGGGACGCCCATCTGGCCCCCTCCACAAACCGCCATCTTGCCAGGCTCCTTTGTTTTCCCACACCCCCTTTTCCTCTGGGGATGTCTCCTCCTGAGCCTTTCTAACTTCTTCCATGCTGTTAGTGCTACCCTCCTCTTCTGGGGTTACCTGCACCAGTTGTCTCTGTCCTTTGTAGCCCGCTGCTTCCTTTGCGGCTTCGTCAGCTTTCTGATTTCCTCTTGCCACCATACTGTCTGCTTGTGAGTGGCCTTTGCATTTTATAATACTTACCTCGTCTGGGTCCTCCAGGGCCTTTTCCAGTTCCTCCATTTCCTTTTTGTGACAGATGGGTGCATTAGTGGCCGTCCTGAACCCGGCTCTCTTCCACTGAGCCAGTTCCACATGAGCTGCTCCAAACGCATATGCTGAGTCAGTGTAGATGTTCACTCTCATGTTTTTAGCCAACCTCAGGGCTCGAATTAGGGCTATCACTTCAGCTCTCTGGGCCGACTGTTGTCCCTCAATTTTTCCTGCTTCTTTCACCTGAAACTCAGTTCCTACTCTACAGACTACTGCATAGCCCGCTTTCAATCCTTCTTCATCTCTGTGGCAGCATCCATCTGTGAACCAATCCTCAGCTCCGTATATGGGCTCTGCCTTCAGGTCTTCCCTGATTTTTCCTTCAACCTGGGCTTTCTTAATACAGTCATGTGGTTCTCCTGACCCCATTAGGTCTGCCATATTTATTCCTTCATGTGTGAATATCAAATTTGGCGCCTCTAAAATTTTGCTCAACCTTTGTTGCGTCAGTGGAGTCATTGTGAATGCCTGTGAGTTCACATAGGCCACTACACTGTGTGTAGTAAGCACTTTCAGTGGGTGTTCCCTCACTATATGTGCTGTTTTCTGAATTATCTTTGCTACTCCTGCTGCGTGTTGTGTGCATGTGGGATGCCTTGCTTCTGTTGAATTTAATCTTATGCTGACATACATAAGTACATCCCTACCTCCCCCTTTTTTCTGAAACAACACACCATTCACAACTCCCTTTGTTTCTGAAACATCAAGGTAAAATGCCTCATCATAGTTAGGTGTGGCCAGATCTGTGGCTCTTGACAAATCCTGTTTTAGTGAAATGAACGCTGTCTCTGTGTCCGGCGTCCAAGGCAATTCAGCCTTCAGATTTCGAACACCAACTTTCTTGATCATGTCCCTTAAAGGGGCCGTTTTACCCGCATAGTTCGGAATGAACTGCCTGCTGTAACCTGTCAAGCCAAGAAAGGAAAGCAACTCCTTCACAGTTCTTGGTTTTGGATGTGTCAGAATTTGGTCTCTGTGTGTGTTCATTAGCCCCACTGATCTGTGTGCGATCACCCGGCCCAGGAATGTTACCTCTGGCCGGACCAACTGCAGTTTTTCTTTGCTCACTTTGAAGCCACACTCCGCCAATCTGTTCAACACCACGAGCGATGCTGCCGTACAGGCCGCTGCTGACGGGGCTGCAATAAGAAGATCATCAACATACTGTATTAATGTACAGCCCCCTGGCAGTTGACATGGGGACAATGCCTCTTTCAACACCTGATTAAAAATGCCTGGTGAAAGTGCAAAGCCTTGTGGTAGGCGTGTGTACCTAAATTTGCGGCCTCTGTATGTGAATGAGAAAATGTCTCTGAGTGACTCGTGCAGTGGGAGACAAAAGAATGCATTCGCTAGGTCAATACATGTGAACCACTTTTGGTCCCCAGTAATTTCGGTCAGAGCCGTGTAGGGATTTGGTACAGGCACAGTGTCAGTCCTCAGCATGGCATTTATTGCTCTCAAATCATGTGCCATACGGTACTTCCCTGTCCCATGTTTTTCCACTGGCAAAATAGGTGTGTTCCAAAATGACCATGAGGGCTCAAGCACTCCTGCCTTCCACAGTCCTTCAATGGTTTCAGCTATACCTTCTTCTGCTTCAGTTTTGTGCTTATATTGTGGTCTGTTAATTGGTATGTCAGACTTCAGCTGGAACAGGACAGGCGAACAGTTAGCTAGACCTACATCTGTGGGCCCTGCGGACCACAAAGTACCAGGCAATTTTGAGAGCTCAGCTACTGCATCAGGATGATCCATTCTTTCCCTGCCATGTATTCTGGAGATTTCTTTATGTTCTAAGATCACTGCATCGTTGGACAAACAAGTTATGCGATATATTTTACATTTTGGTGCATACCAGACATTTGGAATTTGGGTGCTTTGCCAGCATGCGTTGTCCAGCGCCCGCTTGACCATTGGTCCCAGATCTCTTGGCCCATGACCCTCGTGGACCGCCAATGTAATGTGAGGGGTTGAATCCTCTCCCACATTGTACCAAGGCAGTTGTTCATCAGTAAATTTCACAGCCGCGGCCACACCTTCTGGTCCAACATAAATGTTATGTGTTTGCACATTCCACGTCTGTCCCTCAAGATCAGACTGGAACTGTTCCCGATAGATATCGTTATCTTCCCTATCATAAAAGAGTGTAACGTGGAAAGGATCTCGCGGTGGGGAATAGACGGCCAGGCTCATTATCCAGGGTTTCCACAGCTGATAATGTCTCAGAATGCCTTCTTCCACTAGCCTCCCCCAGTAGATTTCGGCAGTGGGTTGTTCAGAGTTCTGGACTAAATATTGAGTCTTTGAAGGTGATCCCAGGCACGGGAATTCTTTTCCTCCAGGCAGAGTAACAATCAGTCCATCTGGTGAGCACATGATTGTGGCTCCCAGTTTCACAAGCAGGTCCCTGCCCATGAGATTTGCAGGCACCTGTGAGGACACCACATATTGGTGTTTCAAAGTCTGTTTTCCCAGCTGTGTCAATGCTGGATCTGTCAATGGCAGTGTCATCGGAATCCCGGAAAAGCCTACCACATTAACTGTGTGACAGGAGAGTGTTGCACTGTCTGGTGTGTCTTTCAATGTTGAGTATGTTGCTCCAGTATCCACCAGGAAGGGCAATTCAGTGCCTTCCACGGTCATCGACAGCATGGGTTCTGCCGTTCCCACGCTGTTCGGTTTCTCCGGGCTCCGTCAGTATTGCTCCCTCTCCCAGCCCCAGTCAGCTACTGGGTACTGGGCGGCTGGTGCTGCATTCGGGTTTGGAGCTTGATATGCTCCCCTGTAAGCAGCTCTTTGTCTTGGGCCTCCTCGTGCCTGGGATTGATAGCCTCGCCTCTGATAATTTCGCTGCGATTCAGGGCATTCTCGGGACCAGTGTCCTTCTGCTCCACAGCTGTAACAGGCAGTCCAAGACACATTGTTAGGATTCCCTGGATTCCGAGCCCTTTGTCCTCCCCTCACGGATCCACCACGCCCTCTCTGCGGTCCACCGGTCCCCCAATTCCCTACGGGTTGACGCTGCCTTGGTGCATTGGCGGGCCAACGGTCATCAGGGTAGAGACCCGGATCCTGATCTGGCCAGTCAGGCACAGGATCGGGCTGAGACCTTGCCACCATTATTTTCCTTGCGCTCTCTTTATCCTCTTTCTTTCTGTCACCTGCCTTGTTTCTCGCCTCTGTCAGCTGTATCTTTACCAGCTGCGCCTGTGCCTCCTCCAACTCTTTCTTTTGTTTGTTTGCCAAATCCTGTTCCTGCTGAAGTCTGTGGGTCACATGTCTCTCCCACTGCACCGAGTCTGCAACGGCAAAATCTGGGTTCTTTTCCAAATCCACTGCAACCTGATTGGGCAGCCCTGCCAGCACCGCCGAACGAAACCACGCTCTACTTTCACCCTCCTTCCCCGGATGTATTCCTGTTTCTAACAACCATTGTTCCTTTGCTTTAGCTAAAAACTCTCTGGGTGTGTTTTTGGGATCCCAAATAATTTTTGGAATGGCTCCAGAGTTAGGAGTTGGGTACTTCTCCCGGACTGCATCTGCTAAGTCATTCTGCACCTCATGGTATTGTAGGTCATTTGCATATCTGGTTGTTTGAGCTATCTGCTCTACATCTGCTAACCCACCACCCAGCATACAACGTCCGGCCAGAGCGCGAAAATCGCCCAGCGCTAATTCTTCTCCTTCGGTCAGCGCGCCCAGCCTTCTCAACCAGCTAGCTCCTCCCTCAGTTATTGGTGGAAGTTGTTTAACCAATGCTTCCAAATCTCTCACCTTATAGGCGCGATAAACTGGTTCGTTCTTTGGACCTGCTATTAGAGGCAGATTTAAACCAGGGTCAGGAGCACCTTGTTCAAAACTCACTTTTCTACTCTTCCTCGACTTTCCTTTTCCCTTTGAGCTCCTAAATATGGGCTGTCTCTGTGCTTGGTCTCTCTTCACACTTCTTTTCCTCAAAATTAGGCTTGTACTTGGTTGGGGCTCAGGTCCTCCATCTTCGTCCTCCTTATCGTCCTCTTCTTCTGATGACGTCGCACGGTCTTCATTCTCCTCTTCTGGCCCTCCCTGCATTACTCTCTGCTTTATAACCTCCAATGCTGTTAATGCCTCTATTAACGCACGTGGGGGCTCATGCATTTGTCCATACACTTCTCCTTCCCAATGTTCTCCCTTGGTTATCACTCCTTGTGGTATTTTGTCCTTCATTCTAGGGGTCCTTTTGGCCTCCCCGTCCTGCTTTGGCTGTTCCACTGTAGACACTTCGGCCCGTATGATGTTTCCACTATCCACCGAACTGGGAGGCGAGGTCGAGCCTTCATCTGCAGCTGAGGCTATCATTCTCCCTCCCATATCTTGGGACTGACATTCCACTGCCCTTATCCCTTCTTCGGGGATATTCAGGGGAGTAGTAGTATATTCAACATCTGCTATTCCGCCAAGGACAACTCCAGTCTGTCCATCAGGACCACGAACTTGTCCCCCTCCAAGGGTCATTACAGGCATGACATATGGTGGTGGTGGTGCACAACGTGCCAAATCAGCCCAAGGATATAATTTCGGTGTGTAATACCTGTTAGCCTCTTCTACCTTCGGAGTCAAGTCCTTCACTTGGTCCTCTAGCTTTTTATTTTCCTCCTTCAGATGTTTCAAAGACTCCATTATACTCACCATGTCTCCTGATTTTCCTGTGTCATCCTCCTCCTCAGTCATCCAGGAAGAGGCTGCCCTCCACAGGAGCAGCCACTTACAGCACCTGGCATGAGTTTCTTTTAGATCCTTAATTTCTCCTCTGGCTTTCCTGTTCACTGAATGTCCCTTGGACTCCTCTTCAAATTGTTTCAATTTCTGTTCACATCTCTCTCCCTCAGTTTTTAACACCAGGCTCAGAGCTATTTTATCACCCAGCCCTTTCTGTTGAGATGTAATAAGTTTGCTTACCTCGACCTCCATCGCTTGGCACTCTTTCTCTGCTGCTTTTAATGCTCCAGGTGAAGCCAAACGAATAGCTTTCTTAAGCTGTTCAAGCTGATCCTTCAGAGGTTTGCATCCCCTTTTCCCACTAGGTGTCGCACCCGAGCTGTCAGCCATTCTCTGAAACACAGACTTACCTCTTCCAATGGCGTTGGTCGACTCCACCTTCTTGGTCTAGGTCACCCAGACACGCTTAACTTTCGGTTTCAGTCTTCGTCTCGCTGTTCTCGCAACCACTGGCTCCTCTTCCCCTGCTCGGTGATACACAAAGTTTAACCCAGCACTTTAGACGCTGTCCTCGCGTTCTCAAGCGTTGACACTCAATCAAAATTATTCGCCCTCAAAGTGGTAATATATGACACCAGCAACCCTTATGCGCAACGCGCTCACCTCCGTATACTTACCTCTCCAATAGTTCCTCGGATTAGTGTTTTTTCATTTATTTTAAACCCATTAACGGCGCTGCGCGTCCCTTATATACTTTACAGCAACACACCCTCAAGGGTCCCTCAACTTGTCCCGTACTAATAAGTCTAAAACCAAGAAATCACCTCCAAATGATCCCCTACAATTGAAATTTCAGTGTGGAATGACGCAGAGATTAACATTTCCTTATTTATTCACTATATGTAACCTGAATTTTCTCTCTCTCTTCAAATAACAAAGGTTATCTTTACAATTTGTTATTGAACTACTAATTAAGTTGCTTTTTATGGTGTCAGTGATAAACTGCCCCTAAAAAGTCCACTTTATTGCGTGCTCATTGAGTTACTCCTATCAAAACTATTTAACAAGTTCAATTTACACATACTCATTAATTTGTCACGCTTATTAGTGGCTCATGGTTGCTTAAAGCCTATGTCTGACTTGACCACAGAGTTAGAGCATCATTCAATCCTCTCAGGATGACCACTCCACTTACTCTGCATCCAGTCAGCTCATGAATTAACAACCCTTGCAGACTGTAACCCTTTTATTTTTTGTTTATGCCTTCAAATCCACCTTAAATCTTCTTTACCTAAACGTTGGTTTTAAACACAAACAATTCTTATATTCTATTTTGAAACGCTGTCACCATTCATATATTTACAATGTTGTTATTTACTAAGCCAGCATTTTAATTGCAGACATTTATCCACATTTGCAAACAATAGTTATAGAGCTGAATGACACACAAAACCGAAAGCATAGTCCTCTCATGCGCTCTGCATCAGCTGCCTCATTTGCATGCACACACACTCTTCATCTAAGAATAGCAGCAGGCAGTCAGTGCATTGCTGACTCGACCCACAGAGATCTTTTTTAATACAGAGACGTCTTATATTTACAACTGCACAGATTTTAAACCTTTTAACACCTATCGAATTTCGACAAATTTAACATAACCGTTTTTTGCGATCAATTAACCAGTATCAAGACTTTAACTGTTTCTGGCCTCATTTCTAAAATCCCTAACTCAATTTAAAAGCGTCAACCAACCCAAACTTTGCCTCAAGCTCTATTTTTGGCATTTCACAGCCAAGGCTTACCCCAAAGTGTTAAGTTAAAGTTACACGCCCGAAGACCACTTCTGCTGGCCAAAAAAGCGCAGATACCGTTGCAAACGGTAAGGAGACTCTAACTCCTAGCTTAATTCCGGGATGCCCTGTACCCCACAGCTAAACCACACTGAACTAACCCTCTTCGCCGAGAGGTCAATGTCGCGCGTCCACGACAAGGAGGGAGCGTAACCTCCGGGCTCTGCGCTTCCTAGCAGACTCGAACTGCCGTTCTAGAATAATTTATAATACTTTGAAACAACAATCAACACCCGAAACAAGTGTATAACTGAAGCAGGTGCAACCTAGTGGTCAAATGGAGACTCCAACTCACAAAATGACCGCTCAGGTCCACTCTTATGACCAAATTTGGACTCTAACCAACACAATAACCAATTCCCTACCAAACTACTTGAGACTCTAACTCAATTTCTTTGGGACTTCAACCCAATATTTAAACTTTTTCCTGGCAGACTCAAACTGCTTTAGCAGACTTTACTGCTTTCATTTCTTCTTAGCAGAACTCTAACTGCTTCAACTCATGAAATTTTCATCAAAATCAAAACAGACATCCACCAGTAATTTCAGTGAGTAGACTTAAATTTTATCATGTCCAATTTGGCACACTTTGGAAATAATTCAACAGGTAGTGCCTTACCTTTTGGATAAGCCGGCTTATGCCCACTCACTTCGGCCACTGGACTTCATGTCTGCCCGTCTGACCACCTCGGACCACCGCTCACACCTCCACTTTTTTCCCTTACTCAACCACCGGACGAAGCCCCCAGATGTTAAGATTCAAGAATTGAGAAAGGGTACAAGAGGTGATCGAAAAATAACCACACTGGTCCGGCCGGGTGAAGTCAAACGAAGATTTTAATTCACATGTGGGAAGATCACTGAACACAGCAATTGATCTTCGACTTACTAAAGCACAAACAATTATTTTATAACATCAGGGTTTATTTACTGACGCCCCTTCATGCGTCACAGATACATTTTATACATAGATCAGATCAACATCATCATGACTTTTTACCTAGAAAATCATCTTCTATTTTCATGGCTAGCCCTTCCTGTCTACCTTTCAGTTCTTGTCTTGTTCCTCTTTCTTGCCGAGACACCAAGAAACGGTTCCTCTTTTACCAAGACAATTTTGCAGTTACAGCCAAACATAACTAACCTCTTCCTCTAAATAAATCTAATTTAAAGTGTGTGTGTGTGTGTGTGTGTGTTGACCTCACATGCTCTTTGTGTCACCTCTTCACCTACTGTCTGTGTCTCGTCCTCAAATGCTCTTTCTCAATTCACCTGTTGCACTTCTGACCTTTTACCAGACCAGAAGCTCACTAAGACTATGTGTATGTCTTCTACTAAATAAATGTTTTAACCAAGAACCTCTACTAAAACCTTAATACAAGAATATGAACATATAAAAGATAATAAAATAAACTGATATAAGTGTTTTGTAAGCATGTATTGCAATTCCTTCTATGTTCTAGTTTTCCCTCAGCATGTATCACCTGAACAGTCACGTCAGTGAAGCTTACGACCTTTAAAGAACCTGAACATCAACTCAAATAAGCACAGATATGCAATATGTATAAAATAATTATAACTGCCCCTGAAATACAAAGTTAACATCATCATAAACATCTTAAGGCCATCTTAAAGCTATCTGTTATATTGTTAAAGCAATGCTCATACTGCAGATTATATTATGCTGGTAAAATACTTTTTGTTTATCCCCACAAGTTTTAAAAAAGCCCACATTTTAATTGTGCTACCGAAAACCCAGCTGTGCCATGTCGTCTAGTGTTAACTCCAGTCGATGAACCATCACAGAGTTTGATCGGTGTAACCTGTGATTTTCTTATCACATTCTAATATGGGGGCATGCAACACTGTGTGACAGCACTTTGTAGAATTATTTGGAGATGCTTATTATTTCTGAATCACAGTTCATGAACAACACACTGTTGCAGCCTGCCAATTGATGTAGACACTCTACCTGTAGGTTGTGAAGAGAGGCAAAGCTGACGATATACCAGCTCCTATTCTCACCTCTGTCCACAAGCTGTGGTGTTTGAGAGAATAAAATCACTGAAGAAGAAAAACGGTTTCTTTCGATCGCATCTGGGCTCAGTCTAAGAGATAGGGTAAGGTGCTCAGTCACTCGTTTGGAGTTTACAATGGAGTCACTGGTCCTTCACATCAAAAGGAGTTAGCTGTGGTTTGAGTTTCAGACCTAGGAATTGCTGGAGGGATTATATCTGTCAAGTAAGCTTCCTCAAAAGTGTATGGAGTAGATGGTCAAGGAGACAAGGGTATGGAGATGGAGATGCATAAGTGGCAGAAAATGGATGCATGGAAGGATGGACGGATTAACCCTTAGATTTATTAATTGCTTTTTCTTGGATCATTGGTTATTGATCATTCTGATGGCTCTTATATGGAGAGCCATCAGAATGAATAAAAAGTAACCTAGGACAGATGCCAGTTGCTTGTGTTCTGCATATCTTTCGTTTCCTCTTTACAGGGAGTGCAGAATTATTAGGCAAGTTGTATTTTTGAGGAATAATTTTATTATTGAACAACAACCATGTCCTCAATGAACCCAAAAAACTCATTAATATCAAAGCTGAATGTTTTTGGAAGTAGTTTTTAGTTTTAGCTATTTTAGGGGGATATCTGTGTGTGCAGGTGACTATTACTGTGCATAATTATTAGGCAACTTAACAAAAAACAAATATATACCCATTTCAATTATTTATTTTTACCAGTGAAACCAATATAACATCTCCACATTCACAACTATACATTTCTGACATTCAAAAACCAAACAAAAACAAATCAGCGACCAATATAGCCACCTTTCTTTGCAAGGACACTCAAAAGCCTGCCATCCATGGATTCTGTCAGTGTTTTGATCTGTTCACCATCAACATTGCGTGCAGCAGCAACCACAGCCTCCCAGACACTGTTCAGAGAGGTGTACTGTTTTACCTCCTTGTAAATCTCACATTTGATGATGGACCACAGGTTCTCAATGGGGTTCAGATCAGGTGAACAAGGTGGCCATGTCATTAGTTTTTCTTCTTTTATACCCTTTATTGCCAGCCACGCTGTGGAGTACTTGGACGCGTGTGATGGAGCATTGTTCTGCATGAAAATCATGTTTTTCTCGAAGAATGCAGACTTCTTCCTGTACCACTGCTTGAAGAAGGTGTCTTCCAGAAACTGGCAGTAGGACTGGGAGTTGAGCTTGACTCCATCCTCAACCCGAAAAGGCCCCACAAGCTCATCTTTGATGATACCAGTCCAAACCAGTACTCCACCTCCACCTTGCTGGAGCTCTCTGCCCTTTACCAATCCAGCCACGGGCCCATCAATCTGGCCCATCAAGACTCACTCTCATTTCATCAGTCCGTAAAACCTTAGAAAAACCAGTCTTGAGATATTTCTTGGCCCAGTCTTGACGTTTCAGCTTGTGTGTCTTGTTCAGTGGTGGTCGTCTTTCAGCCTTTCTTACCTTGGCTATGTCTCTGAGTATTGCACACCTTGTGCTTTTGGGCACTCCAGTGATGTTGCAGCTCTGAAATATGGCCAAACTGGTGGCAAGTGGCATCTTGGCAGCTGCACACTTGACTTTTCTTAGTTCATGGGCAGTTATTTTGCGCCTTGGTTTTTCCACACGATTCTTGCGACCCTGTTGACTATTTTGAATGAAACGCTTGATTGTTCGATGATCACGCTTCAGAAGCTTTGCAATTTTGAGACTGCTGCATCCCTCTGCAAGATATCTCACAATTTTTGACTTTTCTGAGCCTGTCAAGTCCTTCTTTTGACCCATTTTGCCAAAGGAAAGGACGTTGCCTAATAATTATGCACACCTGATATAGGGTGTTGATGTCATTAGACCACACCCCTTCTCATTACAGAGATGCACATCACCTAATATGCTTAATTGGTAGTAGGCTTTCGGGCCTATGCAGCTTGGAGTAAGACAACATGCATGAAGAGGATGATGTGGACAAAATACTCATTTGCCCAATAATTCTGCACTCCCTGTAATTATTAGTTTTGTATCTTGTCTCTCTTTATCTGTGCATTTTGTATTTCTCTTGTCTGTAGATCATTGTTTGGTGTTCACAAGTTTAAGCTTGGTCCCTCTTTCAGTTTACCTTCTGTTTTATTTTGAAGGTTGTTTCCTTTCCTGTTTCTGTTTGATATTTTTTACAATTTTTCCTTTGTTAGCTTCTTGATTGAGTTCAACTGTGCCTTATTATTAGTCCTGTCTGAACATAAGACTCAGTTCAATTTTAATTTTATTCAATTCAATTTTATTTATACAGCGCCAAATCACAACATCAGTCGCCTTAATGTGCTTTATATTGTAAGGTAGACCCTGTAATAATACAGGCAACACTGACTCTCAGCCAGGTGTTGTCTGAACTGCCCCAGCTTCCTCTTTTGCTTGCACAAGTCTACCTTACTGATTTTAATAACCACGTCACACCTTCAAATTATATTCACTTGTATAACGTGAATACAATATGTCTTAACAAGTCTAACATCCTCTCAGTAAATGTATTCATTTTAAACCTTTAAGCTCGTATGGTGAGCATTTTTAAATGCATGCTCTCATTACACATTGGTTTCAAGTGATATTTGAGAGGTTTGCAGCTGGCCTGCAGCATATCCCTGTTGTCACAGGGCAAGAGGTGCACACTCTGGACAGGTAGCCAATCTGCCCCAGGGCTAACACAGAAAGACAGACAACCTTTCTTGCTCACAGCCAATATAAATTTACCAATTAACCTACAGTAACATGTACCCAGAGAGAACCCACACAAATACAGGAAGAACATGTAAAATCCATGCAGAAAGGCCCCTGTCACCTGATGGAATTAATCCCAGGACTTTCTCACAGTCGGGCAATGTGTTAATCACAACACCACTGTACTGCCATCTTAGTGCCATGTTTTTCTTATTCAGTCAGATTATGTGTGATAAAACAAGATTAAGCTGCAGCAAGTGCCTTATGCCATGTGCCTAGAACATCCCTGACCATAACCATGGAGCCATGGGCATTCAATAACCAGATCACACCAATCAATAACCTGAGTTTAATTTTACTAAAGGGAAAATTATAGAGTTTTATTTTAGAACAATAGAAAATCAGTATTGTTTCAGTAATGTTTAAAATCTTAATTTATAATTTTATTTAGCTCAAGTTATTTTAAGAGTTTTGTGCTTTTCTTGGCAGCAGTAGGCCTGTAACCTCCATGGGGAGCAAAATAAAACTGATAAAGCCTCTTTCAATGGGAATTAATTGGGATGATGACAGGGGATTTCTAAAAATCACCCTGTAATTCTTCAGCTAAGACACCTGAGTTAGAAAACACAGAGACTGCAGTCGTTTTTACACGCGTGGGCAGCAATGAACGCACCTTGCGAACTGCGCTGCTGCTGCCTGCGTACTTTTATTTTATACAGCACGTTGTGTGTGTGTGTGTGTGTGTGTGTGTGTGTGTGTGTGTGTGTGTGTGTGTGTGTGTGTAAAAATAACAACGTCACTCAGAAAAAAACAAAATCAGCACATAATAAAAGCACGCTCTGCAAACCTGCAGTTTCCTGTCTACATCTGTTCTCTGAAAAACAGGAAGTGGTTCAGTAGCTGGCACAAAAGTTATTAAGTGAAAAGTCACATAGACATTTAGATCACTTAGCACATTTTATGAAGCTGATCAAATTATATAAAAACAAAAATCTCTTGACATTCCCTCCTGTTGAACAGAGATTGAAATGTACTAGTCATCAGTAACTAACTACTTGTCTTTCGCATTTTCAGTTATTACATCATTAGTTGCACTTCATCTTCATCTTACAAATAGGAAAAGAAGTCTTCATGAGTAATAAACTTATCATCTATGGGATTACAGCCGTTAAACAAGGTATAACACAAGCAAAATAAAATAAAATAAAGTAAAATAAAGTAAAATAAAATAAAACTCCATGATCTGGTGAACATCTTTAAACCATTATTGAGTTCAGACTTCAAATTCAACCCAATTATACTATCCTTGCTGTCGAACTCGTCTGGGCTTCACCTCTCATTGGTCCCTGTCCCTCTCTTCACAGCGTCCTGTGTGGCCTTCAAATCTCTAACAACACAGTCTGTTTCTTCTTCTCCTTTGATCTTTTCAGTCTTCTCTTTCAAGATTACTCCACGCATGGCAAATCTGACAATCAGTGTCCAGTGCTTTTTCACAGTTCAACTGCCCGGCCTGTAATTCACAGTGCATGTTTGCATCACGTGGTTCCTTACATGCTGCTGCTGGTGTCGTCAGTCGTCAGGGTTAATGGTTCAGTTGCACTGTCTTTTGCCTGCTGTTAATTCTTCAAGTCCACGATGTTCTGTTGGTCTTCATCAGGAGATTAACTGTCCTTTGAGCTTCTTCTCAGGATCGGGACAAGTGGGAGGTCAAGCTGTAAAATTTTAAGCCAAAATCTGGCCTGTTTTCTCCCAATTATGTTAATCTATGGTTTTGCCGCTGTACTCAAAATTCCAGGTTGAGAAAAGTCCACCTTTCTTTATCGGTTACCTGTATTGACACACTAAAACATACAATTAATATCCTTTTCATTTCTTTTCATAAAACCTCCACTCGCCAGTCTAACTCATCTCTCTCTCTGGGTGCTCACTTGTCACAGTGAGTCTCCTTTTATGGGCATGCAAAGTTCCTGTCACACACACCATTTCCTGTCACACACACATGCAGCTGCTCAGAGCAGCTCAAGCTGCTTTTCTGTTTCTGAATGCTAATCAAACTTATTTTGTATTTAAAATCTACAAACCCTCTGTAATTCTACTAACTTTTGATCTAAAATATAGCATCATTCACACAATAATTTCATAATCCTCTCACACACACTGCCTTTTAAATAGACTAAACTCTTTGCATTTTTATCTGTTTCAGGCATTTTTCGTCCACGGATAGATGTAGTCTTGTATCATGTCCATTAGATGGAAGTTGTTGTGCGTCCATCTCTTATCTCGGCTTGTGCATGGGTTTCTGTCGTCTTCCAGATCGGATAGTCTGATGAATAGAGCCGTTGCTAGTTGTAAGACGCCAGTCATCACCTGAGAACACTTCATGCTTAAGGTTGGTTTCACCCAAATGCATCAGTAAGCCTAAAGTTGGTCAGTGGCTGGAGAGAATAAGAGTGCGAGCTGAGCTCAATCAGCACTCCTCCCTCGCCACTGGACCTACTGATACCTGGTGAAACCCCTTACACTCCACTGCAAGAAAGCACTACTTTCTTGCAGTGGCTCTGATGAATCCAAGATGGTCTCTCTGCAATTTTACAGGCTGTCGGTGTAGTCAATAACACTTGATAGGGACCCTCCCAGCGAGGCAAGCTCCAATTTCTCCTCTGGAGTACCCGTATTAGAACCCAATCGCCTGGTTTCAACCTGCAAGAGACTGGAGAAGCGTCGCACGGCAGTTTATTGTTCAAAACAATATCCTTATTTTCTAGTAGTTTTGCCATCCATTCTGCCAGAGTTGTTTCTCTGACAGATTTGTCTAGTGGTTCACTTATCACTGGTAGTGGAAAAGGCCTACCATGGACAATCTCGAATGGTGTAAGTTTTTGAGAGCCTTGTGTTAATCTCATCCACATTTTTACTAGGCCTATGCATTCAAGCCATGGTCTTCCTGTTTCTTCCATACATTTTCTGAGTCTCTGTTTTATGGTGCCGTTAGTTCTCTCTACTAACCCTGCACTCTGTGGGTGATAAGCATAATGGTTTCTTATGCTGAATCCTAGTGCTTCAGAGACCTTACTGAACACATCATTGACAAAATGTGTCCCATTGTCTGATCTTATCAGAGAAGGGATACCATATGTTGGAATAAAATAATTACATAGACATTTTGCAACTGAGATTGCATCTGCTTTTTTCACTGGATAAATCTCTGGCCATTTTGAGAGTACGTCTATAATCACTAAAGTATATCTTGAGCCTTGACTTTCACTTAATTCAATAAAGTCCATATGAATGGTGTGAAATGGATGAGGTGGTGTGGGGAAATGTCCTCGTTTTGGCCTTAGATTTCCCTGTGAGTTGTGTTTCTGGCAAATTATATAAAAACAAAAATCTCTTGACAGATGAAGTAAAAGCAATTGAAAAGAAATGGATGTGAGGTTCAGTGAAAGCTGCCTAAGTTCAAGTACCAAACACTGAAGATGATGCAATTAATTTCAGCACAGATCACCCTGACACTCATAACCCACAGCAGTAAAATGGAGAGCTGAACCACAAGTGAAATACAAAGCTAGCCTAAG
The DNA here is from genome assembly GCF_964374335.1 of Astatotilapia calliptera. Lineage (NCBI taxonomy): Eukaryota > Metazoa > Chordata > Actinopteri > Cichliformes > Cichlidae > Astatotilapia > Astatotilapia calliptera. Next base: position 16,192,786 of record NC_137423.1, read on the forward strand.
TATATGCACAAAACCAAATACAGTACAATACTACATGTGGGCTGTTCAGTGGTACAGTAAGTCACCTGTGTATAAACTTGCAGTAAAATAGACTTGACACTTAGTAGTTACCATGACACTTCCACGAGTGCAACAAAGCAAGTGAATGTGCTCTTCTGTGGAATTGTAAATGCTGTTGATGTCATGGTCCGGGTGAGTACCGGATTTTTCCACTCCGCTGGGCTCCACCTTCAGGCAGAGACTCCAATCAGCTTCCACACATGGTTCCAATCAAGTCACCAGCATATAAGACCAGCATTCACAACAGACCTCTGCCAGATCTTTTGCTAACTCACGTTAGTGCTAGGCCGCCAAGCCCTTGTGAGAGCCCTTAACTACTGTTTTTCTCCTCACCGTGTTTTCTTTGTAATAGGACCCACCTGGCAGTCGCGCTTCCCAACCTAAACTACTCACATCTCCGCCTGGACGCTGGTTCTGTCATCTGGTTGCTTCCTTTCCATCATTGGACTACACCTGCCTGCCTCCCTGCCAAGTACATCACTCTTTTTTTTTTTTTTTTTTTTTTTATCTTCTAAATGACATCAGAAACAGCAGTATGCGACATTACGTGATGGCAGAGCTTCAGTTCATCCTTTGTCTTTTTTTTTTTTTTTTTTTTTTAATAAATAGGACAGGGGGAATGAATGAGAGAAAGAGGGGGAGAGAAAGAAAGAAAACCAAAGGGGAGAAGAGACGGTGAGAAGGGGGGGGAAGAGAGAGAAAAGAAAAAAGAACTCCTGGGTCACCTGTATGGAGAAAAAAAAAAACAAACAAAAAAAACAAACAGAGGAGACAGCAAACAACAAAGAGCAACATAATAATAGAGAAAACAAAGCACCATCACAATAAACTAGCTAGTCATAGATATCGATATTTACTAAATAATAAACGATATTGTGCAGCACGCAAGATAGACAGCGCACAGTGTGCTTTGAGGCAGCAGCCAAGAAAGCTTTAGTCCGCGTCTGTGAATACCCATGTGTGCATACCTGTGTGGATCAGCATGCTTGCATTCCAAAGGTTTCTCCATGTAATGATCTGCTAGGGAGTGTGGGGGGGCCACAGCCCCGTCCTCCAAGTACATCACTCTAAGTATATTCTGGATCCTCTCTGGACACTCCTCACCCGGAACCCCTTGGACACCCCCTCCTCGCATGACACTTTAACCTGCAACGCTGACTGCGTACCTCCATCCAAGCCGCTGCCCCTTTTTTCCATTCCCAGGATCCATCCATGAAATCTAGCACCTAGTCATAGCACTCAGAGTTTCATGTTCACAGTTTGGCCTCACAGTTCTCAGTTCATAGCTTCCACAGTTCATAGCATTCTCCGTTCATAGCATTCATAGTTTCCTGCTTTGTAAGTTCACTAGGCACTGTAAATAAAGCACTGTGTTCACGCCCGTTTTGCCTCCCTCTGTGTCTGCATTTGAGTCCACACCCACAGCCTGGCCCTCTCGGCCCTAACAGTTGATTGGTCATCATAATAATAATAATATTGGATTGGATTTATATAGCGCTTTTCAAGGCACCCAAAGCACTTCCACATCTTAATTACCCCTTGGGGATAAATAAAGTCTTTCTGATTCTGATTCCTGGCAGAAAAAAAAAAAGCCCTGCTTAATGGCAGTGCATGACTGACTGCTGTAGGCATAATGCAATAGAGTCATGAACCAGCATGTCCTTGGATTGTGAGTGAAAACCCAAACAACAGGAGGAAACTCAGTTAAACTCTCTCAACGCCAAAGGAGGCAATGTGCTGGGTGCTTCCTGTTGCTCTTTATTCTAGGGCATATATATATATATATATATACTGAACAAAAATATAAACACAACACTTTTGTTTTTGCTCCCATTCCCCATGGGATGGACGTAGAGACCTAAAATTCATTCCAGATACACAATATAACCATCCCTCCCAAACAGTGGTCACAAATCAGTCCAAATGTGTGGTAGTGGGCACATCTGCTATATTGAGATAATCCATCCCACCTCACAGGTGTGCCACATCAGGATGCTGATCTGACATCATCAGTAGTGCACAGGTGTACCTCAGACTGCCCACAACAAAAGGCCACCCTGGAATGTGCAGTTTTGTCTCACAGCAAAATGCCACAGATGCCACAAGCAATGAGGGAGCGTGCAATTGGCATGCTGACAGCAGGAATGTCAACCAGATCTGTCGCCCGTGCATTGAATGTTCATTTCTCAACCATAAGCTGTCTCCACAGGCGTTTCAGAGAATATGGCAGCACATCCAACCGGCCTCACAACCGCAGACCTCGTGTAACCACACCAGCCCAGGACCTCCACATCCAGCAGGTTCACCTCCAAGATCGTCTGAGACCAGCCACCCAGACAGCTGCTGGAACAATTGGTTTGCACAACCAAACAATTTCTGCACAAACTGTCAGAAACCGTCTCAGGGACGCTCAACTGCATGCCCGTCGTCCTCATCGGGGTCTTGACCTGACTCCAGCTCGTCGCCGTAACAGACTTGTGTGGGCAAATGCTCACATTCGATGGCGTCTGGCACGTTGGAGAGGTGTGCGCTTCACGGATGAATCATGGTTCACATTGTTCAGGGCAGATGGCAGCTGAGAATGTCCCAGTTCTTGCATGGCCAGCATACTCACCGGACATGTCACCCATTGAGCATGTTCGGGATGTGCTTGACCGGCGTATACGACAGCGTGTACCAGTTCCCACGAATATCCAACAACCTCGCACAGCCATTGAAGTGGAGTGGACCAACATTCCACAGGCCACAATTGACAATCTGATAGACTCCATGCGACGATGTGTTGCACTGCATGAGGCAAATGGTGGTCACACCAGATACTGACCGGTTCTGGGTCCCCAGACCCCCAATAGCGCAAAAAACTGCACATTCCAGGGTGGCCTTTTGTTGTGGGCAGTCTGAGGTACACCTGTGCACTACTCATGATGTCAGATCAGCATCCTGATGTGGCACACCTGTGAGGTGGGATGGATTATCTCAATATAGCAGATGTGCCCACTACCACACATTTGGACTGATTTGTGACCACTGTTTGGGAGGGATGGTTATATTGTGTATCTGGAATGAATTTTAGGTCTCTACGTCCATCCCATGGGGAATGGGAGCAAAAACAAAAGTGTTGCGTTTATATTTTTGTTCAGTGTATATATATATATATATATATATATATATATATATATATTAGGGTGCAACGATACTCGTATCGATATTGAACCGTTCGATACAGTGCTTTCGGTTTGGTACGCATATGTACCGAACATCACAAAATTTTTAATTTATTTTATCAACTTTCCTTCTGATGATGCTGTCTGTGTTGAGCGCTCAGTGGATCTGCGCTTGACAGTGCAGCCTAGGCGGAGTAGTCGAACGCAGATTCACTGAGCGCAGGGCAAGCTAGCAAGACAGAAGTTAAGCTCTTCTTGCAACATGGCAAATTGAACCTCCCCTACCCTCATTCAGATGTGGTGTTTGGAACTATTTTGGTTTTCATGTGACGTATGACCCTGAAGGTAAGTGCGTCATGGACTAAAGTAAAACAGTATGTTGGATGTGCCACGCAATGCTCAATTACATGGTTGGGAACTAGTGTGTTAGCGCAGTTAGCTCGTTAACACGTTGGCCATCCAGCCCCACGCACGGGGCGATTGGCGGTAGCTCGTTAACGGAGATTTGCCGTGTTGTGGCGTTAACGTCATTTCAACGAGATTAACGCTGACAGCACTAGTGGGAACACAACGAATATGACTGCACATTTACTCCGACAGCATCCTAGTGCAATGACAAGTGGAAGCAGACAAAAACAACAAGCACGCATGCTACAAACTTTACCCGAGTCATTTAGACAGCCGTTAGCACATGATTCTCCTTATGGGGACCTGATATGTTTAATATGCTGCTGAGAATATAGCCCAGAAGAAGCGTATAGTATAGCTTTTATTTTGGAAAGAGCCATTTATCTGTAATAAACTCTCTTTTCCAAAGATGAGTGATTCCTCAATCAGATACAGGGCTCGCAAAATCGCTAGCCCAACGTCCCGGGGCTCGCAAAATCGCTAGCCCAACGTCCCGGGGCTAGCGATTTTTCCAGTCGGGCTACCAAAATCTCTCTCTGCCCTGTCCATCATAGGAAGGAAAAATATATGTCAATGCTTTTGCATTCTTTCGGAAATGTAGCTGGGTAATTATGTCATTGGCATCGGTGAGCCACTGTCAATATGTGACATATTGAAATCACGTTTGAATTTGCGCTTGTTTTTGCTTTCACTTCGCGCGAACTGTGTATAGAGAGCGACAGCACTGATTGGTGAGTGACGATAATTTGGGCACCAATTCCTCTTATCAATTGTTAGCTTAATATGCAAATATGACAAGTGAAATCTCCCGCAACAAGCTTAAACATGTGAGAGATTGATCGCGCAGAGAATCACTGAGCGTTATGTGAGTGCGTGTGTAAAAGCAGCAGGATATATATTTTAGTTCTGCTGAGCCAAATAAGATAGGTCAGGGTGAAGAAGTGACAGCCAAAGAAAAGCTTACCACAAAACGGAAAAGTTATGACAAATCAGACTATAAGGCAAAAAGAAAGTGCAGCTTAATGGTTTCATGGACAAAAGAATTTCTGTGGCTGCAATATGATGAGCTAAATAACCAGGGCTGCACATAAGTAGTCCGCAGGTGCACATTTGCTGTCAAAATAAAAAATGCGCACAAGATAAGAAGTTGCAACGTACGGAGCCCCGCAGGGGACACAGGAGGAAAAAAAAATTAGGGAGAAAAAAAAAATTAGGGAGAAAAAAAAATAATTAAGACGGACTTTTGCGAGATCTCGCAAAAGTATTGCGAGATCTCGCAAAAGTTTTAGCCGCATTCTTCGGAGGCCGCCAGCTCGAAGCCGACCGGGAGGTCGAGGCACGATGTGCCGGGAAAGCGGTGTTCCTCCCGGCTGTAGTAGGTCTCGACCGCCCGTTAGCTTCGAGCTAGTGGCCGCCAGCTCGAAGCCGACCGGGAGGTCGAGGCACGATGTGCCGGGAAAGCGGTGTTCCTCCCGGCTGTAGTAGGTCTCGACCTCCCGTTAGCTTCGAGCTAGTGGGTGTCAGATCTCCAAAAACGTCGGAGCACTTTTGCAAATATGTGATGTCTTGTAAACCGAGCAGGTATCTGACGTTTACACAACTACATTTACGCCTCAAAATATCTTAAAAGTGTATTTTGTGACCCAGAAAGAGTAATATTACAACTAAGTAGCTGCCGCCATTGTTGGAGTTTTGCGAGATCTCGCAAAAGTCCGTCTTAATTTTTTTTTTCTCCCTAATTTTTTTTTTTCTCCCTAATTTTTTTTTTCTCCCATGTCCCCTGCGGGGCTCCGTAGCAACGTGTGTTTGCATACATAAGATATTCTGGAGGAGGACAGACATTTTTTTAGAACTCTTAAAGATGTCGAAGAAGCAAGCTGCTTTAAGCAATTACTTTGGTTTTCCTTCTGTCACAGTTTAGCATGACAAACCGTGGGGGGTGTGGGGAAGGAGGACCCAGGCGCGGTGCTCAATGTACAAGCAGTACGTTTACTTACAGTGATGGAACAAAACAACAATAAATCCCCGTGCTTTCCCTGACTCCAGTGTCGTGTCTCTCTGTGACCAGTCCGTGTCTCAGTGCTCTCCGCTCCCGTGTCTCAGCACTCCTCGTGCTGGCTGCCATCTGGCACTCCACACTTCTCCTGGGGACACAATAGACGCAGCCGTCAGGACACATAACCACAGGCATACACACACTACCTCAGCTCAACAGGATGACTAACATGGAGTCTCACGGAATGATCCCGCGTCGGTGGGAGCTCCAAGACTCTCTTAAGTAGCTCCCCCTGACGAGGCCAGATCAGCAGCAGGTGTGTGGCTTCGGGTGTGGCCAGACCGTCAGCAGGGCCACACCCACCAGGCCTGAAGGCGCCCGCCGAAACACATATACACACACGCAAACAGGGAGAAAGACAGCAACACCAAATATACATACAATAATAATAATATAATTCATAACTGCTCTGACACCTCCACCTCCAAAGAAATGTCAGAAGGAGTCCGAACCACAAAAGAAGCGCGTATTCTCGGAAAAGTGGTTCCAGGAGGTGAGCTGGCTTCAAACAAATGATGAACGCACAGAGATGTGGTGCGGAATGTGCCGTGAAAATCCCACTCTAGCGGACAAAAACAGTGCCTTTTATATGGACGCAAATGCGCGTTGCAACTTCTTATCTGGTGCGCGTCTTTTATTTTGACAGCAAATGCGCACATGCGGACCACTTATGTGCACCTGTGTAAAAAACATAATGTTCTACCGGGTGTGTTGTTGGTTTTCCTTCGATTTCTGAGGCGACAAACGCCTTTGTTACCTGGACCAGTCATTTTAAGAAAGGCCCCCATTAGAACCCATGAGAAATGCAAGAAATGCATTATTGTTCAGTCTGCAATATCTTTCCCAGAACAAAATAAAAAAATAAAAATAAACCTGAAAATCATTTTAAAACAGCGTACTATGTTGCAAAGAGTGAACCACTGGCAAAATTTAGCAGTCTTTGCAAACTTCAAAAAGCAAATGGCCTTCAGTGGAAATTTCAAATTCAGGATCTGACACAGACTGATTCATGTTCTACACAGTTCTTACAAGTTCATAGAAATTTCTGTTCAATTAGAACCAAGTATTTGAGTTGATGATTGTAATTTTTATACAATGTTGTAATTTGTTTTTCAACAATTTTTTTATTAATGTTTTGTTTCCATTACAATATTATACTTTAATGTATAATATTGTAAAGGAAACAAAACAGGAAACAAAACATCAATCAAAGAATTGCTCTCTTTTATATTCGGGCTACTTAAATTTATTTTGGGCTACCAAAAACTGAAGAGTCCCTGCCCGAAGGGCCACCAGGGATTATGAAATTTTGCAAGCCCTGAGATATATATATATATTTTTTATTACTTTTTTGTTTCAGCAACATTAAATTTAAAAACTGTACTTTTGAGTTAAAATGTATATTTATAATTTTAATAAAAGACAAATTAAAAAGGCATGAACATTTTTTTGTATCGAAAAAATATCGAACCGTGACACCAAAGTATCGAACCGAACCGAATCGTGAATTTTGTGTATCGTTGCACCCCTAATTTAAAAAAAAAATTAAAAAAAATAAAAATTATATATATATATATATATATATATATATATATATATATATATATATATATATATATATCAAAGTAGCATGGAGGGAGGTTAGCCAACTAACGGAGTTGCAGAAAAGTGCGACAAAGAAGGTGCATAAGAAATAGAGCAAGCTGTCCATACCTGAGGCCTTGGCCAAGCAAAGACTCACAGCCTTGGCCAGCTGCTTGAGGAGGTACTCCAGAGAGATAGAAGGCAGGAGAATAAACCAGCTGTTCTCCACAGAACCAGCAAAGGTGTACTCTCAATGGCAAGGGAACAATAAGAGAACAGCACCACCAAGGCTGGAGACGGAGCAATACTGGAAGAGCATATGGGAGAAGGACACAACCCATAACGGCAATGCTCAGTGGCTAGTGGATCTGAGGGCAGACCACAGCGACCTCCCTGAACAGGGTCCAGTAACCATCACAGTGGTAGATATCCAAGAAAGGGTCTTCAGTATGAAGAGTTGGGCAACACCAAGGCCTGACATGGTTCATGCCCACTGGCTAAAGAAGCTGACTGCACTCTACGAGCGTCTGGCAGCACAAATGAACCAGCTGCTAGTTAACGAGAGACACCCGGAATGGCTAACCGAAGGTCGGACGGTCCTGATCCCCAAGGACCCCAAGAAGGGACCGGTCCCCTCCAACTACCGACCAATAACCTGCCTCAGTACTACATGGAAGCTCCTGTCAGGCATCATATCGGCTAAGATGAACAGGCACATGGGTCAATACATGAGCGGGACACAGAACAGTCAGCCGAGACTGCAAGACCAGACTGACCAATCTGTGCACTGCCTGGATTGATTACAAGAAGGCCTATGACTCAATGCCCCACAGCTGGATACTGGAATGCCTAGAATTGTACAAGATCAATGGGACCCTAAGAGCCTTCATCAGGAACTCAATGGGGATGTGGCGCACAACACTAGAGGCCAACTCCAAGCCCATAGCACAAGTCAGCATCAAGTGCGGGATCTACCAAGGAGATGCTCTGTCCCCACTGCTGTTCTGCATAGGCCTGAACCCCCTCAGTGAGATCATTAACAAGACTGGCTACGGATACCGACTACGGAACGGAGCAGTTGTCAGCCACCTCCTGTACATGGATGACATCAAGCTGTATGCCAAGAGTGAACGAGACATCAATTCACTGATCCACACTACCAGGCTATACAGCAATGACATTGGAATGTCGTTCGGACTGGAGAAGTGTAGTCGGATGGTAACAAAGAGAGGGAAGGTAGTCAGAACTGAGGGGATTGAACTACCAGAAGGCAACATTGCAGACATAGAGGACAGTTACAAGTACCTGGGGATCCCGCAGGCGAATGGGAACCATGAAGAGGCCGCTAGAAAAGCTGCAACCACCAAGTACCTGCAGAGGGTCAGGCAAGTCCTGAGGAGTCAGCTGAATGGCAAGAACAAGATCCGGGCCATCAACACGTACGCCCTACCCGTGATCAGGTACCCTGCTGGTGTAATAGGCTGGCCAAAGGAGGAGATAGAAGCCACTGACATAAAGACAAGAAAGCTCCTTACCATGCATGGAGGGTTTCACCTCAAGTCCAGCACCCTGAGGCTGTACGCTAAGCGGAAGGAAGGGGGCCGGGGACTGGTGAGTGTCAGCACCACAGTCCAGGATGAGACAACGAACATCCAAGAATACATTGGGAAGATGGCCCCAACTGACCGAGTGCTCAGTGAATACCTCAGGCAGCAGAAACCCAAGAAAGAGGAGGGAGACGAGGAACCATCATGGAAGGACAGGCCCCTGCACGGTATGTACCACCGGCAGATAGAGGAGGTGGCTGATATCCAGAAATCCTACCAGTGGCTGGACAAAGCTGGACTGAAAGACAGCACAGAGGCACTAATCATGGCAGCACAAGAACAAGCTCTGAGTACAAGATCCATAGAGGCTGGGGTCTATCACACCAGGCAAGACCCCAGGTGCAGGCAGTGTAAAGATGCCCAAGAGACAATCCAGCACATAACAGCAGGGTGCAAGATGCTAGCAGGCAAGGCATACATGGAACGCCATAACCAAGTGGCCGGCATAGTGTACAGGAACATCTGTGCCGAGTATAACCTGGAAGTCCCGAGGTCAAAATGGGAGATGCCCCCAAGGGTGGTGGAGAATGACCGAGCTAAGATCCTGTGGGACTTCCAGATACAGACGGACAAAATGGTGGTGGCTAACCAACCGGACATAGTGGTGGTAGATAAACAGAAGAAGACAGCCATAGTGATCGATGTAGCGGTTCTGAATGACAGCAATATCAGGAAGAGGGAACACGAGAAGCTGGAGAAATACCAAGGGCTCAGAGAAGAGCTCGAGAGGATGTGGAGGGTGAAGGTAACGGTGGTCCCCGTGGTAATCGGAGCACTAGGTGCGGTGACTCCCAAGCTAGGCGAGTGGCTCCAGCAGATCCCGGGAATAACATCGGAGATCTCTGTCCAGAAGAGCGCAGTCCTGGGAACAGCTAAGATACTGCGCAGGACCCTCAAGCTCCCAGGCCTCTGGTAGAGGACCCGAGCTTGAAGGATAAACCGCCCGCAGGGGCGTGCTGGGTATTTATATATATATATATATATATATATATATATATATATATATATATATATATATGAGAATATCATCTCACATGCTGGTGTAGAATGTGCCAATTCTGAGCTTGTTGTCTAATGTCTTTTCACTTATTATATGAAGGGTGCACACACTGTCTTGTTTAAATTGGCAACTGCTGACAAAATGTAATAAACACATTCAGCCAACAAATCCACAGAGGTGATCCCCTACTAGACCAGCAAAACATGTATTAGGAAGTGGACAATACATAATTGAGATTACAAGCAAAACACAGCACAGAAATTGGCAGCTAGCGTACGTTCCAATGCCAGGTAAAGTCACTGTGTGAGACAGGTTCATAAAACCGAGGCAAGGCCAACAGTCATCCCCCACAACATCATCCCTTACACAGTACACATACATATTCAGCTCTGTACTGTAGCATGACACTAAACTGGGTGAGCAGTATTAACGTTAACGTAACTAAGCTGAAATTGTAAGAGAAGATATTGACTGTTTACTCATCTAAAATATCTGTGGTTGGTCAAACGTCATTTAGATAACTTTGAATTAGTGTATTCTGATATGGGAGCTCCTAGTGAAATAGTTTCCTTGACTGAGCGAGAGAAGTTATGCAATTGGCAGGAGATTTGGTAGAAAAACCCTTTTAATAATTCTTGGAAGAGTAAAGTCAACAGCAATGTGCCAACTGAGGCTACAAAGGGATACATAAGAGATGATAAGTTTGGATAGAGATGATACTGTAAGCTCATTCAATTATTTATTTATGAGCAGAAGCACTCAAATCCAGTGTGGCTTGCACTGAGGGCACATAAGGTGAGGTGAAATGGGGTGTCATTTTCTACTTTACATTAATAATCTGATCTTAATAATCATTTTGTAAAACCAGGGAGTTTTATGGGTGGAGTTTGGTAGACCAGAAACAGGACAGTACAGTAGCCTTTAAACAAAGACAAAACCAGCTTTATAAGCTTCTGTTCAGGGGCTTTGTTTAATAGACAGCTGTTGTGTTGTACGGAATTATGCCCTAGTTATAAGTAGTGTCTGTAGAGTAACCACATTAAAATTATCTATGTATATTTGTATATCACTGTGTAGCTACCAAAAACAGCTGGGGATGGTCCTGTGGTGTATCCACAGTCCCACAATCAAATAAATTGGTGATTCTTTTGACTTACTACTATTATTATTAGCTATTATTTATTTTTAATAACAAGTACTTTGGTTTATGACCACATAACTGCATTCCCATCTGCATCAGCTCTACTTTGTTTACTGCAGCACAATCAAATGTGAACTTGGTAACCTTTGGTGATATAGCCAACTAATATTTATGTTAGCTTCCGTATCTACAGTGGCTTGCAAAAGTATTCGGCCCCTTGAACCTTTCCACATTTTGTCACATTACAGCCACAAACATGAATCAATTTTATTAGAATTCCATGTGAAAGACCAATACAAAGTGGTGTACACGTGAGAAGTGGAACGAAAATCATACATGATACATTTTTTACAAATAAATAACTGCAAAGTTGGGTGTGCGTAATTATTCAGCCCCCTTTGGTCTGAGTGCAGTCAGTTGCCCATAGACATTGCCTGATGAGTGCTAATGACTAAATAGAGTACACCTGTGTGTAATCTAATGTCAGTACAAATACAGCTGCTCTGTGACGGCCTCAGAGGTTGTCTAAGAGAATATTGGGAGCAACAACACCATGAAGTCCAAAGAACACACCAGACAGGTCAGGGATAAAGTTATTGAGAAATTTAAAGCAGGCTTAGGCTACAAAAAGATTTCCCAAGCCTTGAACATCCCATGGAGCACTGTTCAAGTGATCATTTGGAAATGGAAGTAGTATGGCACAACTGTAAACCTACCAAGACAAGGCCGTCCTCCTAAACTCACAGGCCGAAAAAGGAGAGCGCTGATCAGAAATGCAGCCAAGAGGCCCATGGTGACTCTGGATGAGCTGCAGAGATCTACAGCTCAGGTAGGGGAATCTGTCCATAGGACAACTATTAGTCGTGCACTGCACAAAGTTGGCCTTTATGGAAGAGTGGCAAGAAGAAAGCCATTGTTAACAGAAAACCATAAGAAGTCCAGTTTGCAGTTTGCGACAAACCATGTGGGGGACACAGCAAACATGTGGAAGAAGGTGCTCTGGTCAGATGAGACCAAAATGGAACTTTTTGGCCAAAATGCAAAACGCCATGTGTGGCAGAAAACCAACACTTCACATCACTCTGAACACACCATCCCCACTGTCAAATATGGTGGTGAGAGCATCACGCTCTGGGGGTGCTTCTCTTCAGCAGGGACAGGGAAGCTGGTCAGAGTTGATGGGAAGATGAATGGAGCCAAATACAGGGCAATCTTGGAAGAAAACCTCTTGTGACTGTAATGTGAAAAAATGTGGAAAAGTTCAAGGGGGCCGAATACTTTTGCAAGCCACTGTATCTGGAAATGTGAGTGCGCTGAGAGAAGCATCTGTATTTATGCACACTCTCACAGACATGTTAGCTTTACAAGCAAAATAGGCTCTTCTCTTGACTTGGGAACCCCAAATGATGTGCTTGGTTTCCTCAAAGACTAGTTTTAGGCCAAATGTTTAGGTTGAATCTCTAGAAAACCTAAAAAAAAAAATCTCTAGAAAAATTGGTTAATTATGCTGTTTACTTAATCCAAACATCACAATATTTCGTAAAAGTTGCAGCCTCTGTTACCTGCTCTCAAGAATCTAACCTATTAACATACACCAAGTCACCAATCTTAGAGGTTTGCGTTACAGCTGGGTTTCCTTTTAGCCACATACTAAACAGACATAAAAAAAAAACCAAAAAAAAAAACTACAAGATTCATTTCAAATGAGGTCTGATAGATTTTGGCATAGTTTTTCTGTTAAAAAAGGAGTAATCATTTACTAAGCCTAAAACCTAAAACCTACACTCACCTGATGCATGTTGTGCTTGTTTCTGGATTTATATGTCATGTATTATATATTAAATATCATTTGTAATTGGAAGCTTGTCTTAAAGACTCAGGATAATCTTTGTGTTTCTATGGAAATAGAAATAAATGTATTTAGCAAGTGCCCAATAAATATATTTTATTCTTTATATTTTTCTTGCGCAGTTATGTTCTTCTGTTGATATTTTGGCACTTGTTAAATTAAACCCTCTGCACTGAAGCAGGGAGACAATGAGAGAAAATAAGAGAGGAGCCCACCACCCCACATAGTAAAATTGGTATGGCCCAGATCTGGCAATGTGCTTACAAATGGCCCACATACCGCAAAGAATGACGGCCCTTTGGTGGATCAGATCTGGTTTGCCAAAGGTGGCCCATATATGAGCCAGCACAAGGCCAGTTGCAGACACACTGGTGGTGCTTTGCTGGCCCATGTGTGGATTATCTCTGGCAAACCTGGTCTGGGCCACCAAAGGGCCGTCATTATTTGCAGTATGTGGGGCGATCGTGGCTTAGGGGGTTGGGAAGCGTATCTGTAACCGGAAGGTTGCCGGTTCGATCCCCGGGCTCTCTGTCCTGGCCGTTGTGTCCTTGGGCAAGACACTTTACCCTACCGCCTACTGGTGTTGGCCAGAGGGGCCGATGGCGCGATATGGCAGCCTTGCTTCTGTCAGTCTGCCCCAGGGCAGCTGTGGCTACACCGTAGCTTGCCTCCACCAGTGTGTGAATGTGAGAGTGAATGAATAGTGGCATTGTAAAGTGCTTTGGGTGCCTTGAAAAGTGCTATATAAATCCAATCCATTATTATTATTATTATGTGGGCCATGTGTAAGTTGTGTGCAGCCACGGGCCAGTTGTAGACACACTGCTGTGCTGGCTTAGAACAGTTTCAGCTCTGGCCCAGAACAATTTCAGCTTTGGCCCCAGATGTCAGCCTAATGTGTACCTTAATTAAGCCATGTAATAACAACATGTGCATAATAGTGCAAAAGTAACATGACAAAACTCTGTTCAGACAGTGAATGGACTGATTCTTATATAGCGTGTTTCAACTCTCCCAGATTACTCAAAGTGCTTTATACAACATGCCACATTCACCCAATCACAGACTTTCTCTTAACTGAGTGCCTCCTAACTACATTCTTACACATTTACACTCACACTCTTGACATGCAGATGGAGGAGCCAGGGATCGAACCACTAATCTTCCGATCAATAAGGCTACGTTCACACTGCAGGTCTTAATGCTTCATTCCGATTTTTTGATCAAATCTGATTTTTTTTGTCTGCTTGTTCACACTACAAATAAAATGCGACAGCAAACGCGCTCTAGTGTGAACCCTTGAAGCGGCCCGCATGCGCAAAAGAAGACGTCACACACAACACGCTCTGTTTAGACCCAGAGCGTTTCCCAATTTTTGCTTTAAGTTATTTTGTTATTTACATAATAATGTAAATAACCTAATGTGAGGAGAAATTGTAGAAGGCAAAGGAACTCAGACTCAAGATATCTTATACATGTGCACACATGGACGATCCCCCCTCATTTAATTATATGTGCGAAGTATCACAGGGATTGTGATTTTGGTTGTCAAAGCCAATGGTTGTCGAGAAATGAAGGTTAGTCCCATCTGAAATAATTTAAATTTAGTGCTGTGCTGTTTGGTGATGATAACTGCAACTGCAACAGCAAATTTCTGTCGAATTAGAAGGTGTCGATTTTGTCAATCAAGGTTCCTTTCTTGGCTGAACACCCTCAGTCCGTGGCAATATAAAACTCGCTTCACTGTAGACAGTGACAGTGGTGTTCCAGCAGTTTTCATTTCATGACAGACTTGAGCTGTGGTCGTTCCTGAACAATCTAACCAATCTCATCTGAGGGTGAGTTTGGGTCTTCTTTCAGACCTTAGCAAAGTGGTAAGACATCCTAATAACTGTTTGAACTCTTGAACTGATGATCTTGAAATCAGCACTTGTTTAGTAAAAGGTCCAAGAGACCTCCCCAACCAGCCCGTTCTCACTCCCGAGGCGTAACATGCCGACGTTTTGTCACGTCCCGCGGCGTTCCTGAGGAACGCGAAAGGAGACCTTCGGCGTTCTTATGGTTATGGTTGAAATCCAGTGCAATGACGCTCCCGTGGTAATAGACGTTCCAGCCCTGTATTCCAGCCCTAAACCTAACCTTATCCCTAGCCCTAACCACAACCTTTTTCCTGATCTTAACCAGGACTTTAATGATGTTAAATAGCGTGTTTCTCAGCAATTTGAAGAAAAAGAGCGAACATGTGTAGATTGAGTCCATACGGTTGTCATATTTCCTCATTTTTCTGAGGTCGTCAT
Source organism: Astatotilapia calliptera (assembly GCF_964374335.1). Taxonomy (NCBI): domain Eukaryota; kingdom Metazoa; phylum Chordata; class Actinopteri; order Cichliformes; family Cichlidae; genus Astatotilapia; species Astatotilapia calliptera. The sequence goes on from NC_137423.1 coordinate 16,207,952, forward strand.
TTAGGACCGTGGTGGGTAGCCGAAAACGTAATATGTTGACAATTTGGCACCTAGCGTAAAATGTTACGCTTTGGGAGTGAGAACGTGTTGCTCCAACATGTATAATTCTACAATTTTTCTCCTTAGATCATCACTGAGGACCTTGGTCTTTCCTATTGTTCTCAGTATTGGTCAGTCCAATCAGTACAGTCAAACAAATGATTACCGACTACCCATTGTAGTCAGTAATCATCACGTGCTTCATCCGAAGCACACTTTCTGTGTATTCACAACCTAATTTATAGCAAAAGTATTCACTCACTGTCTCTGTACTATTTCGCTAGCTTAGCTTAGCTTGTAGCCGACTCGTTAGCACCATGGCTACTTCACCTGTCCCTCCTGCACGTTCTTGCTCATTATGTCAGATGTTTAGTTACTCCTCGGCCTCCTTTAGCAGTAATGATATCTGTAACAAATGTAGCATATTTGCAGCTCTGGAGGCCAGGATTACTGAATTGGAGACTCTACTTCGCACCCTTCATTCACCCGTAGCTAGCCAGGCCCCTGTAGCTGGTGCAGCCGAAGATAGCGTAGGCCCCGCTAGCTGTCTTACTCCAAAAAACTCACTGAAAAGCCTTCAGCTAATCCAAAATGCTGCAGCAAGAGTACTGACAGGGACTAGAAAGAGAGAGCATATTTCTCCTGTTTTGGCTTCCCTTCATTTGCTTCCTGTTAAATCCAGAATTTAATTCAAAATCCTGCTCCTCACATACAAGGTCTTAAATAATCAGGCCCCATCTTATCTTAATGGCCTTGTAGTACCATGTCACCCTATTAGAGCACTTCGCTCTTGCTCTGCAGGCCTACTTGTTGTTCCTAGAGTATTTAAAAGTAGAATGGGAGGGAGAGCCTTCAGTTTTCAGGCCCCTCTTCTGTGGAACCAGCTTCCAGTTTGGATTCAGGAGACAGACACTATCTCTACTTTTAAGATTAGGCTTAAAACTTTCCTTTTTGCTAAAGCATATAGTTAGGGCTGGACCAGGTGACCCTGAATCCTCCCTTAGTTATGCTGCAATAGACGTAGGCTGACGGGAGATTCCCATGATGCAATGAGTTTTTCCTTTCCAGTCACCTTTCTCACTCACTATGTATTAATAGACCTCTCTGCATTGAATCATATCTGTTATTAACCTCTGTCTCTCTTCCACAGCATGTCTTTTATCCTGTCTTCCTTCTCTCACCCCAACTGGTCGCAGCAGATGGCTGCCCCTTCCTGAGCCTGGTTCTGCCGGAGGTTTCTTCCTGTTAAAAGGGAGTTTTTCCTTCCCACTGTCGCCAAAGTGCTTGCTCATAGGGGGTCATTTTATTGTTGGGTTTTTCTCTGTATCTATGAAGCACCTTGAGGCGACTTTTGTTGTGATTTGGTGCTATATAAATAAAATTGAATTGAATTGAACTAATGAGAATTTAACATACCTTGGTTTTGTCAACCTAAAAAACATTTTAAAGAGTGTTGGTATATATTTGATCCCGTATGCATACTTTTGACCCCATGTGGATTAGAGAAAATCCTAAATAAATTCAAACAATAGTTGCACCCTGGAAAAAGAACAGTTAAAAGAAATAACACAAAATTACCACGACATTCATTCCCATTGATGAGTGTAAGTAAACGTACAGTGGGGCAAAAAAGTATTTAGTCAGCCACCGATTGTGCAAGTTCCCCCACCTAAAATGATGACAGAGGTCAGTAATTTGCACCAGAGGTACACTTCAACTGTGAGAGACAGAATGTGAAAAAAAAATCCATGAATCCACATGGTAGGATTTGTAAAGAATTTATTCGTAAATCAGGGTGGAAAATAAGTATTTGGTCAATAACAAAAATACAACTCAATACTTTGTAACATAACCTTTGTTGGCAATAACAGAGGTCAAATGTTTACTATAGGTCTTTTCCAGTTTGCACACACAGTAGCTAGTATTTTGGCCCATTCCTCCATGCAGATCTTCTCGAGAGCAGTGATGTTTTGGGGCTGTCGCCGAGCAAAACGGACTTTCAACTCCCGCCACAGATTTTCTATGGGGTTGAGGTCTGGAGACTGGCTAGGCCACTCCAGGACTTTCAAATGCTTCTTACGGAGCCACTCCTTTGTTGCCCGGGCGGTGTGTTTTGGATCATTGTCATGTTGGAAGACCCAGCCTCGTTTCATCTTCAAAGTTCTCACTGATGGAAGGAGGTTTTGGCTCAAAATCTCACGATACATGGCCCCATTCATTCTGTCCTTAACACGGATCAGTCGTCCTGTCCCCTTGGCAGAAAAACAGCCCCATAGCATGATGTTTCCACCCCCATGCTTCACAGTAGGTATGGTGTTCTTGGGATGCAACTCAGTATTCTTCGTCCTCCAAACACGACGAGTTGAGTTTATACCAAAAAGTTCTACTTTGGTTTCATCTGACCACATGACATTCTCCCAATCTTCTGCTGTATCATCCATGTGCTCTCTGGCAAACTTCAGACGGGCCTGGACATGCACTGGCTTCAGCAGCGGAACACGTCTGGCTTTTGGAGTCTGACTGTTTGAGGCTGTGGACAGGTGTCTTTTATACAGATGATGAGTTCAAACAGGTGCCATTCATACATGTAACGAATGGGGGACAGAAAAGCTTCTTACAGAAGACTTTACAGGTCTGTGAGAGCCAGAGATTTTCCTTGTTTGAGGTGACCAAATACTTATTTTCCACCCTAATTTACGAATAAATTCTTTACAAATCCTACCATGTGAATTCATGGATTTTTTTTTCACATTCTGTCTCTCACAGTTGCAGTGTACCTCTGGTGCAAAATACTGACCTCTGTCATCATTTTAAGTGGGGGAACTTGCACAATCGGTGGCTGACTAAATACTTTTTTGCCCCACTGTATAACCACACCATTTCAAGTAGGCTTTAAGCTTTGCTCTCATTTAACTGTTTTGCCCATATTTATTGTGTATTTGACAAGTTAATTCTTTAATAGAGCAGTTTATTCCACTGTGTTGACATGGAAAACAAAATCTTTTTAAAAGCTGTGTGTTAGATGCTGCTATTTTTCACTTGACTGAGCAGGTGGTCCATATGCTAAAAAGCTGCAGTGGATTGAGTTTGATCCTGCCCCATATCATTTACTGCATGTCATCCCCATGTGCTCTTTCCTGACTCTTCTGCCTCCTCTCTTCTGCACCTGTCAAAAAACGAAGGCTTAAAAATGCTCCAAAATAATAATAATAATATTAATTAAAAAAAAATGATAATAATAATACTGACAACGTAAGTTGGCAGACGTTACGTACATTAGAATAACCATAAAGTAAAAATATCCCTAATACACTATAAATGATTAAGTGTTTGTTGGACTCTCATAAGTTAACTACTGGACAATATGTTTGTGTGCTTTTGCAAAACATCTTGGTTGTAGGTTAGTTTATACCATGTAATATTAGTTTATAATGAATATGAATATTCTTTATTGTCATTGTCACAAGTACAATGAAATTGAAAGATGTCTCCGGTCAGTGCAACATCACGAAAGATAAATACTTAAAAACTATAATAGATATGATATAAAAGATAGAAATACATATAAAATACAGTGTTCTCATACAGTAAATACACCCAAGCAATCCAGGCCTAAGGCCCCATACAGACACTCAACATACGACCTAGTTGATATATCACTCAAACAATCAATCACTCAGTCAATTTGTTAGCGCATCCAACAAAACATGTCTGAAAGCATTCCAACATCAAGGGCACAAATGACAACAGGGGCAATGAAAGTCATCTACTTTTAGTAGCATTGAAACATGATATTGCAATTGGGTAGAAACTGTGTTTGAGTCTGTTAGTCCTTGTGTATGTTGTTCTATACCGTTTACCTGAAGGCAGCAGTTCGAACATGGAATGTCCAGGGTGTGAGGTGTCCTTTATGATGTTATGGGCTCTTTTGAGGCAGCGGGAACTGTGTAGGTCTTTCAGTTTGAGGAGAGGGCAGCCGATTGTCCTTTGGGCAGCGTTGATTACTCCCTGGAGTGCTTTCCTCTGAGCCACTGTGCAGCTAGCGTACCATATGCCTATGCAGTACGTTAGTATGCTTTCGATGGAGGCTCTGTAGAAAGACACCAGCAGTCTCTGTGTGATGTTGTTCTTCCTAAGCACTCTCAGAAAGTACAGTCTCTGTTGTGTCTTTTTCAGTAGCTCAGAGGTATTCACACTCCAGGATAGGTTTCCCTCTATGCTGACTCCCAAGAAGCGGAAGTCTGCCACCCTCTCCACATAGTCGTCGCTGATGATTAGTGGTTGGATTTCTGTCTTGTGTCTTCTGTAGTCAATTATGAGTTCTTTGGTCTTTTTCGTATTTAGGAGAAGGTTGTTATCCTTGCACCATGAAGACAGCCGCTCCACCTCATCTCTGTAGGCAGACTCATCTCCCCCAGATATGAGCCCCACCACAGTAGTGTCATCTGCGAACTTTACAATGGTGTTGCTCTGGTGGGCGGGGGTGCAGTCGTGTGTATAAAGCGGGTAGAGCAGTGGACTAAGCACGCATCCCTGTGGCGACCCAGTGCTTAGATTTAGGGCTGGAGATGTGTAACATCCCACTCTCACTCTCACTTAACAGTTGGATTATCATGCCACTTTAGTGTTTTTGTGGGGTTTTGGTTTTTGTGTGTAATTTTAGACAAAAAAATGCCATGCGTCCCCAATGAAGAAAAATCATTTGTTAAACACTAGAACAGAATGGACCATAGCTGTGCTGCCCATTAATACAGAACTGTTGCTCTATTCCCTACACTCACCTATGGTCAGAAGCTGTGGGTAGTGTCCGAAAAAATGAGATCGCAGATACAAGCGCCGGAAATGAGCTTCCTCCGATGGGTGGCTGGACTCTCCCTTAGAGATACGGTGAGGAGTTCAGGCATCCGGGAGGGTCTTAGAGTAGAGCCGCTGCTCTTCCACATCGAAAGGAGCCAGCTGAGGTGGTTTGGGCATCTGACAAGGATGCCTCCTGAGCGCCTCCTGGGTGAGGTGTTCCAGGCAGGTCCCACCGGGAGGAGGCCCTGGGCCAGACCCAGGACACGCTGGAGAGATTATATCTCTCGGCTGGCCTGGGAACGCCTTGGCGTTCCCCCGGATAAGCTGGAGGAGGTGGCTGGGGAGAGGGAGGTCTGGGCCTCTTTGCTTAGGCTGCTGCCCCCGTGACCCGGCCTCAGATAAAGCGGATGAAGATGGATGGATGGATAGTTCTCATTATTTTTGGAGGCTTTACCTCTACCACTGGTTTATAAAAAAAAATACCAGCAGAAGAAAAGTCCTAGGCAACTCTCTGATAATCTGAAGCCATCTTAGTAAACACCTTCAGATGGTTCAAAATAACAAACTAAGGTCTACATCTAAATGAATGGCAGCTGCACTTTTAATGTTTATGAGTTTGCTGTAGAGAAAGGATTCCATTTTTTTCAGTGTTGGAAGATTTCCGATTTCTTCTTGCAGTCAGTTTGTCACCTGAGTTCTGTTAATGAATTACCTGCATTTGAGGAGACTTTGATTGTAATTAGATAAATAATCCATGTGGAGAGCAAAAGAGGAATGACAGACAGACACTCTGAATATCCAATGTAAGTTATGGCAAGGATATTGAGTGCCTCTGCATCAAAAGTTTTTGATCAGTATCATCTTCATTTTTGGACATTTTTGGTGTTATTGTTGTAATTACAGAATTCATTGTTGCTCAGTGGTCCAAAAGGTACTTGAAGAAAGGTACTGTTTTCTCATAACTAACCCATCTGAGAGTTCTCTTAGTTAAGTGATATTATTTTTCATGGTAAGTAATCAAATCTTGACATTTGGACGTAAATGCTTTTTAATTACCTCGTTAAAGTCAAAATTAAGCACTTATGAGCAAATCAGACAAAAGTTTTGTTCTAAATCATTTGTTACATCATGCTTTTTTGGAAGATTTTCAGTTGCACAGTGGTGTCCTTCCCCCAGCTATCAAGGATGGTTGATTACAAATATCTAGGAGGAAAACAGATGCTGTGCTGTGCAAAATCTGATGATTTACCAGAGTTCATTTTCCATGAAATGGCTCACCAAACTATGTAGTATTTTGGTATAAGAAGCTGGAATAGTAGCATTCCTGTAAAACTTGATTTTTTGGAAAGACACACACACACACACACACACACACACACACACACACACTGTAATTCCTGCTCTTCTGAACTGAATGGTCTTAAAGTCAGTGTAGCCCTGCTGATTCTTGTTTACACTGAAATGCATTTGGTAGGAGTGTAATAGAGTTGCTGCTTTTCTTCCACAGCGATGGAATTCTTCAAACACAACAGCATGAACTGGAAAACACAGGCTGAGCTCAGTGTCAGAGCCTGCAGCTAATAAGAAGCACAAACCTGGCAAGTGGCTGCATGAGCATCCGTGTTGAGTAATGGGAGTGAGATGGTCTACTTCATCAACTTTCCAGTTCAGAACTCTGACTGTCCCACACAGTACTATAATACACACTTAACACGGTTTGCACAGGGTTAGGCGGAATGTGTAATGACAATGTTGTTGGACAAGTTGTAGAGATGTCACTAGCCTGTACTGCTCTTTAACAAGCAGAAATGTTTGTGTGCACATTGGATCTGAAAGCAGAGCCAATGGGGATAAAAGGAAATATTGCACCATTAATGTGGTGTACAATAATTTTGCTTAATTTGTAGTACTTTATTATATCTACACTGTAGTCCTGTGTCCCATAGAATAGTCATTCTCAAACTGTGATATGCTCACACTGGTGGTACGTGGGCTCCCTCTAGTGGTACGCAGGAAGTCTCCCAAAATATCTCTAAGATTAAATAATAGACCATGTTCTGATTGAGGGATTTCTAACAAAAAATAAAACGTACAGCTCTGCTTTCAGTAGGGTTACTGAAGCTGGGCTAGCTGGTATATAATGATGTGCAATGTGATCGATAGCGACACAGCTATGGATAGCATGATAAAAACACATTGGCACACTGAAGCTGGAGGGTTAAAGCTAACCGTTTTCCACTCAATAAAAGTTAACATGAGGGTTCCTGATGGTTAGGGACAAATGAAATTGCATGGCAGGATGCTGTGAATGGAGACTTCAGTCAGGTGAAAAACTGAGATAGAGGTTATTAATTAATATACTGCTGGGCTCTAGGTATACTGTACGGTTTTAAAAAATGAGCTTTAAAATGAACAGTGGTAATAAAAACCGAGAGAGGCGGACAGTCACTTACTTTTTTTAGGGGCTTGTTCAGATTAAATAGAACAAGATGCAAAGCATTAAAACATGCTAAAAACAAAACAGCCTTAATAAACGCAAAATCGTTGGACCCGGAAGCAGGGTGATACATCATAACTTAAAGACCAGATATCAGAATCAGAATCAGAAAGAGTTTTATTGCCAAATGTTGAGCAGGTTTACAACATTAGGAAATTGCTGCGGTGCTTCAGTGCAAACATACTGTCATAAATTGCGCTTAAATAGACATGAAAAAATAAAAGTAAGAATAAGAATTAAAAGTGCTACGTAGAAAGATATATGCATGAGATATACATGAGATATATACATGAGAATGAGAATTAAAAGTGCTACGTAGAAAGATATATACATGAGTGCAGGTGGTGATCAGTGCCAAAACATGGAATGATGCAGTGAACACAGCGTAGGGTCATGTGTTAGTGGTGGGAACAGTCGTACGTTTATTGTTCATGTGTCCAACAGCAGAGGGGAAGAAACTGTTCTTATGGCGAGAGGTTCTGGTGCGAATGGACCGGAGCCTCCTGCCTGAGGGGAGCAGGTCAAACAGACTGTGTCCAGGGTGAGAAGGGTCAGCTGAGATCCGAGCTGCACGCCGCAGTGTCCTGGAGGTGTACAGGTCCTGCAGAGATGGGAGTCTACAGCCAATCACCTTCTCAGCAGAGCGCACAACACGCTGCAGTCTCTGTTTGTCCCTGATAGTGGCTCCAGCGTACCACACGGTGATGGAGGAGGTGAGGATGGACTCGATGATTGCGGTGTAGAATTGCATCATCGTCCGTGTTGGCAGGTTGAATTTCTTCAGCTGCCTCAGGAAGTACATCCTCTGCTGGGCTTTCTTGATGACGGAGGTGATGGTGGGCTCCCACTTCAGGTCCTGAGTGATGGTGGTACCCAGGAAGCGGAATAAGTCCACAGAGGTGATGGGGGTGTCAGTCAGATGATGGGGGGGAGTGGGGCTGTGTGCTTCCTGAAGTCCACAATAATCTCCACTGTCTTCTGGGCATTCAGCACCAGGTTGTTGTGGCTGCACCAAGACACCAGACGTTCAACCTCCCTCCTGTAGGCAGACTCATCCCCGTCCGAGTTGAGCCCAATAACGGTGGTGTCATCTGCAAACTTGATTAGCTTGACAGACTGGTGGGTGGAGGTGCAGCAGTTGGTGTACAGGGAGAAGAGCAGAGGAGAAAGAACACAGCCCTGAGGGGAGCCGGTGCTGATGGTCCGAGAGTCCGAGACATTCTTTCCCAGCCTCACATGCTGCTTCCTGTCCGTCAGGAAGTCAGTGATCCACCGGCAGATGGGATCAGGCACATTCATCTGGGAAAGCTTGCCTCGGAGATGGTCTGGAAGGATGGTGTTGAAGGCAGAGCTGAAGTCCACAAACAGGATCCTGGCGTAGGTTCCTGGGGAGTCCAGATGCTGCAGGATGAAGTGTAGGGCCATGTTGATGGCGTCATCTACAGACCTGTTGGCTCTGTATGCAAACTGCAGGGGGTCCAGGAGGGGTGGCCGTGAGGGTCTTGAGATGGGAGAGAACTAGGCGCTCAAATGACTTCATGACCACAGATGTCAGAGCCACGGGTCTGTAGTCATTTAGTCCAGTGATCCTAGGTTTCTTGGGGACAGGGATTATGGTAGAGGACTTGAAGCAGGCAGGCACATGACATGCCTGCAGTGAGGAGTTGAAAATGCCAGAAAACACTGGGGCCAGCTCGTTTGCACAGTGTCTGAGGGTGGCAGGAGACACACCGTCTGGGCCGGGAGCTTTTCGAGCATTCAGACTCTTAAACTGCTTCCTCACATCTGCTTCATGAATATGAAGAGTTGTGGTGGGAGGAGGTGGTGTGAAATCCTCTTTTGTGTGGGGTGAGGAGGGGGGTGTTGTAGGTGAACAGTTTGAAGGTGGTGATGGCTCTATGGAGGGGGGAGAGGTGGGGGAATTAGTGTCCAAAGTGCCTCTATTGTTGGGGCCATTGGAGGTGTGAAGGCTTGCCTGATGGCTCGTCAAAACGGCAGTAAAAGTCGTTGAGGGTGTTGGCCAAGAGCAAGTCATCAGTGGAGTGGGGGGTTTTAGGCTTGTAGTTTGTGATATTCCTAAAACCTTTCCACACAGAGGCCGAGTCATTCTCTGAGATCTGCTGCTGCATCTTCTCAGAGTGCTGATGTTTAGCAACGTCCACTTCTTTAGTGAACCTGTACTTGGCCTCTCTGTAGCAGTCCCTGTCTCCGCTTCTGAACGCCTTTCTCTTTTCCAGCCACAGCTTTTTGAGTTTAGGAGTAAACCAGGGTTTGTCATTGTTATAACTCACCCTGGTGCGTGATGGCACAATGCTGTCCTCACAGAAGTGGATATAGGAGGTGACAGTGTCCGTAAACTCGTCCAAGCTGTTAGAAGCAGCCTTCAATGTGTCCCAGTCTGTGGTCTCCAAACACGTGCGAAGCTCCTCCACAGCCTCGTTGCTCCACAGTTTTTTAGTCCTCACGACAGGTTTGGAGAGCTTCAGCCTCTGTCTGTACGCGGGGATTAGGTGGATCATGACGTGGTCAGAAAGTCCGAGTGAAGCACGGGGCACCGCACGATAGGCCCCGCTGATCGTGCTGTAGCAGTGGTCTAATGTCCTCTCCTCTCTGGTCGGGCATTTAATATACTGCTTATATTTCGGAAGCTCATGGCTCAGATTGGCTTTGTTAAAGTCCCCAAGAGCAATGATGAGAGAGTCCGGGAATGTCCACTCCATGTGGAGTATCTGCTCCGCGAGTGCGCACTGAGCTGCCTGCGCATCCGCGTCTGGCGGGATGTAAACAGCGGCCAGGATGAATGAAGCAAACTCCCGCGGAGAATAAAACGGTTTGCAGTGAATAAAAAGGTATTCCAGAGAGGAAGAGCAGTGCTGAGCAATTACTGTTACATCTGTGCACCAGCCACTATTAATGTAGAAGCAGACACCTCCACCTTTGGTCTTACCAGAGAGAGAGGCCTGCCGGTCCGCGCGCAGCAGATGAAAGCCCTCCAGCTTGAGCGCGCAGTCCGGGATGTCCTCACTGAGCCACGACTCCGTAAAACATAAGACACAGGAGGAGGCAAAGTCTCTGTTCATGCTTCTCATCAGGGCCAGTTCGTCTATCTTATTCCCGAGTGAGTGTACATTGGAAAGGAAGATCCCAGGAAGAGCAGTTCGCAGTCCGCGTCTCCTCAGATGCACGAGTGCGCCGGCTGTTATTTAATCTTAATCTTGATTAAAAGTGTTGTAATGCTGCATTACACGTCAGGGTGTAAATTGATGCACAATATATTTATACATTATTAATCAAATCCTGTATTATGTGTCAAGTTTCAGTGAGAAATGGTTGATGGCATCTCTTCATAGTAAAGTCCGAAGTTGACATTGATATGATCCTTGAGATTAATGCTTTGAGGTATCATTATGAAAAGGTATGAGCTAGCTGTTAGAATGAGTATTAACTCATCTCCAAGATAATATTCATAAGAAAAAAATCCTCTTTTTCCATTTCAGCTTAATTCTTTTATTTGAATGAGTTTGAAACATGGGCATTACAACTGATTTAATTTTTTACGTTTCATTTTTATTGTGTAACTAAAACACAAATTACGGTTACAAAAAGAAGCAAAATAAATTAAACGAGGTTAAGGTTAGATAAAATAGAATAAAAGTGTGATCAAAAAGCCTTTTTTTTCTTGCTTACACAAATTTCATTCATGTACAAAGTGCAATCATAAAGTCCTATGATTCCAGGAGTTCCACAATCAAAAGTTTAATAAATCTGAATCAATTTGTCAAGGAAACCAAATGGTAAGTTTCAATGTACTGCTTCTAAGTACAAGCTGCCTCTGCTGAACTTTTCTCTGCTTCCATTACCTCAGTGCTCCACTTTGTATCACTGGAATACACCTCTGTCAGGGTGTCTGTGGCTACAATGTAGCTTGCCATTACCAGTGTGTGAATGTGTGTGTGAATGGGTGGATGACTGGATGTGTAAAGCGCTTTGGGGTCCTTAGGGACTAGTAAAGCGCTATACAAATACAGGCCATTTACCATTTGGAAAACAAAATCAAAATGTGACAAAAGTTGAACAAATACAAAGAAAACCATGAGATGAGGGTTAACTCTGTGTTACCTAAGTATCAGACTCTGTGAACTTAACCTATTCAGTGGTAGGTTTTCTTCAGCAAACTCTGACTTTCTCTCTGATAACGCGCGTGCTGCATGTGAACCAGATGTCTGGCACTGATTCATTTCCTTATTCAAAAAGTTGCTGTCAAAGCCCATACTATAGCTGAGTGAGTTAATTTGCACAAGCTTACATTTTTACAAGTACTGAAATACCAGTTAGATGTTAGCTTGCTATTTTATGTGGTTAACATGACTGCTTTCAGAATACTTCAGTCAATTTATATTGGCAAATGGCATAAAGTTAGCAGAGGGTTTTTCTAATCATTTTCAGCTGCTTTGGTGTTAATGAAATTAAGATCAGGAGCACTAGGAAGACAACAAAGAGACAACTAAATCTCCTCAAACAAGAGTGGTTTTACAGGTGAAGACTATTGACATTTTTTCCCTCTTATTTTCGGTGTCAGTGTAACTACTAGTAGCATGAGGAAATACTCTGACCCCACAGAGGTTTCATAGGTAGTCCCACTTCTCTAGGATTGTACATCAATACATGGCATTGTCAGAAGGTTTGCTGTGACTCCCAGCACAGTCTCAAGAGCATGGGGGAGATTCCAGGAGATAGGCAGTTGATCTAAGAGAGCTGGGCAGGGGCATAGAAGGCCCTTAACCCAGCAGGACTGACATCTGCTTTGAGCAAGGAGGAGCAGGATGAGCACTGCCAGAGTGCTACAAAATGATCTCCAGCAGGCCACTGGTTTGAATGCCTCTGACCAAGGATTAGAAAAAGAATTAATGAGGGTGGGTTTGAGGGAACGACGTTTATCATTATGAAGACATTAAAACTCTAAAGAACATCTAGACTTCTACAGGGAAAAATGCAGGCATATGAAACACATTAATTCTGCTAGTTGTACTCTCTTTTTTACATTTTTAGGTTAATTCAGTTCGGGTGCAAGGGAGGTGAGGCAGCTTTGCGGTTGTTATCTGCTTGCCATTTAAGAACCAGAAAGGAACAAATGGAATATCACAAGTTCAGACCGGTTCAACCTGCTTCAGGTGATCATTCCTGTCGGCTTCTCCGCCAAGCCTGCTGCCACTAAAATTCGTTAAGGCTGTGTTTTAACTGGAGATTTTACGGAGAATTGGAAGACCATCACAAACCTCAGTACTGGGAACAAGCTAGCAAAGGAGTTTAGCTAACGTAAGCTAAAGTGGCAGTGTCTGTTTTTGTTTTTGACGCTGTCGCCGGTACGAGATTCCGGAATGGCACCACTTACCTCAACATCCAGCTGTGAAAGCTGCATCAACCTGAGCCAAAAAGTGATCGAGCTGGAACAAAGGATATCCACGCTATACCAAATCCAGGGGGCTGAATGCGAACTTGACACGATCCTCCTTGGCAAAGCTCAAACCACCGCTACTAGCGCTGAGCTAGCCGACACAGTGCACCATCCAGCTGCTGTGTCCCAAGATCCCGCCAACAGTCAACACAGGCTCTCAACTTGCGTCGCTGCTGCTTCTGCCAAGGACGAGAACTCCTGGTTTCAGCTAGGGGCCAGACCCAAGGCTCTGGTCAGCTCCACTCCACTCCAACCAGCGCCATGGACCATGGTTGAGACGCGTGGTGGCTGCAGAGAGGGCAGGAGGATCCGTCTCTCGCACCCTCACCCCTCTGGTGAGGTAGTATTGGAGAATAAATTCAATGTCCTGGATCCTGTGGACTTTCCTCCTCTGACTGCTAGCCCTCGCCATCCCGCTGTGTCGCAGAGGTCTGCGCCATCTCCACCACTACGCCCCCGGAGCCGCGGCGGGCAACCCGACGCTGTGGTGCAAACTCACCGCGGAGAGCTGTGCTTTACCCCTGCTCCTCGGAGAAGAGGACCCACGGCGCGGCTACCTGGGAGTCACTCACGCAGTCCGGCTGGCGCATCTCCATCTGAACACCCCCGGCGTCGCGGCGCGGGCATCTCAGATGGCCAACAGCCCCCAGTGGCACCTCCTCTCTCCACGCTGGTCCTCGGGGATTCCATCGTCAGGAACGTGCGGATGAGGGGGGCGCTCACGCTGTCGTTCCCGGGAGCCACTGTTGTTGACATAGTGGACAGAATTCCCAACATTCTGGCATCCCACCCACAGGTTAACCGGCTCATCATCCACATCGGCACCAATGACATCCCCAAACAGCAATCTGAGCTGCTGAAGTTGGACTTCCTCGAACTCTTCAGCCTCCTTGGTCAGCTGCAGGTGAGTGCTTTTATCTCTGGGCCCACCCCCACCTGTGGCAGAGGGATAGGCCGTTTCAGCCGGCTGCTCAGCCTTAACACCTGGCTTTCCTCCGCCTGTGTCTCCCACGGCGTGGGTTTTATTAACAACTTTGATGCCTTCTGGGAGAGGAGGCATCTTTTTGGGGCAGACGGGCTCCACCTCAACGCCTGGGGACGCCGTTTGCTGTCCGCCAATTTGGCATTTGGCGTACAGCACTCCCGCACATCGCCCTGTCACTACCCCAAACTGACATTACCTGCTGATCCGTCTGCCACTGACTGATGTTCCCCTGGTCCCAGCTCCTATATTTGTTCCACTTTTAACAGTAATACACAAAACTCTGGACTAGGACCTTTCTCTCCCACAGTCAACACAATACCCGTCATAATCACAAACAGAGAGCAACAGAATTATCATAAATCCAGTAACTCCAAAAATATTAATAACCTCCGGCCTCTTCAAAAATATCAACATCCATCCAACTCTATTGTCAAAAATCCACCAGTCTCAATCAGTATGGCACTTTTAAATGTACGCTCTCTGTCGAACAAGTCTTTTATTATTAATGATTTAATTTTAGATAATAAACTTGACTGTTTATTTTTAACTGAAACATGGCTGGGTTCGGATGCACCAGTTGTTCTCACTGAGGCCTCCCCACCAAATTTTAATTTCTCTTTTTCTATTAGAAGTGGTAAGAGAGGTGGTGGGACTGCATCTTTAGCCAACAACACACTCACCACCAAACAAATTTTATTTGATCATTTTACCACTTTTGAATTCCATGCTATTGTTTTCAGCAGCCCTCCAGTTTTATCTGTCACAGTTTATAGACCACCTAAAGACAGCGCTGCTTTTATCAAGGAATTCTCAGAATTTTTAACAAACATACATTCAAAATATAACATGATAATTTTAACCGGTGATTTTAACCTGCACATAGATAATCCTTCTGACCCTGCAACAAAAGAATTCTTAAACATTCTTCACTGTTTGGATTTTACCCAGCACGTCACGCAGCCGACTCACAACAGAGGACACACTCTGGACCTGGTCATCACCCATGGGCTGTCCACCAGCGTGTCCTCTGTTGTTGACTTGGCTGTCTCTGACCACTACTGTGTGTTTTTTAACATCACCGGTTTTATTCAGCGGGAGACCTCGGTGCGAACTGTGAGGAGGCGCTATCTAACCTCTGAAGTGGCTGCAAATTTTACCAGGGTTTTAGACGAATGCCCCCTGTGATTTTACCTGCATCCTGCGATTTGATTTTTAGTTATTTCAACAGCAAACTGAAGAAAAGCCTTGACTCCGTTGCTCCACTCACCACCAAAAAGATTAACGTAAAACATGCATCACCTTGGAGAAACGAAGAAGTCAAAAAACTCAAAAGAAATTGCAGGGCAGCAGAAAGGAGATGGAGGAAAACTAAAAATAATATCAACCATCAAATATTTTGCGAGCAACTTAAAGTGTACAATAATACATTAAGGAAGTCAAGAAATTCATACTTCGCCAAAATAATCAGTATTAACAAAAATAATCCCAAGGTCCTCTTTTCCACCATAGATCACTTATTTAACCCTGATTTTAACAGATCCCAAAGAACCTCCACAGACTCGCTCTGTGAGCAGTTTGCAGACCACTTCAGGGGAAAGATCAGCGCCATCAGATCTGATATTTTATCTAATCGTGATATGATTTTAAATACATCTGAGGGCTCGATTGTACCTGAGGAGACACTGGACAGCTTTGTCCTGGTTAATGCTGAGAACTTTCAGAAGGTTTTCTCCACAGTGAGACCCACCACATGTCTTTTAGATCCAATTCCTTCTTCACTCTTTAAAACACTTTATGGATTTTTTGAGGCTGAGCTTTTATGCATGATGAATTGCTCTCTTCAGTTGGGTGTCTTCCCTGCTGCCTTTAAAACGGCGGTGGTGAGGCCCCTTCTGAAGAAGAGCAATTTGGATTGTAATGATTTTAATAACTACAGACCTGTATCCAACTTACCATTTTTAAGTAAAGTCTTAGAAAAACTTGTTTTTACTCAGATTACTGATTTTCTCAATGATAGACAGATCCTGGAGATATTCCAGTCTGGATTTAGGGTGAACCACAGCACAGAGACGGCTCTCCTAAAGGTTTTAAATGATCTTAGATGTAACTGGGACTCCCAAAAGCTCTCAGTCCTGGTGCTACTGGATCTAAGCGCAGCCTTTGATACAGTAGACCATGCTATTCTTTTAAACAGACTGAAACACATGGTGGGCCTCTCTGGTGCTGTACACAACTGGTTCACTTCCTATCTCTCTGACAGATCTTTTATGGTGAGTATGGATACATGCTCCTCTAAGATCCATAAAATGACATGTGGTGTGCCTCAAGGGTCGGTTCTAGGCCCTGTACTTTTTAATTTGTATATGCTCCCTCTCGGCGGTGTCATCAGGAGGCATGGAGTGAACTTCCACAGTTACGCTGATGACACGCAGCTGTACATCTCCGTGTCTCCTGATGACACCAGACAAATGGATGCCCTCTTTAACTGTATCTTGGATATAAGATCTTGGATGGCAGAAAACTTTTTACAACTTAACCAGGACAAAACTGAAGTTTTAATTGTCGGTCCTGAGGCTCAGAGAGAGAAACTCTTGTCTAAATTAGAGGCATTTTCACTATGTCCTTCGCTACAAGTGAAAAACCTGGGTGTTATTTTTGACTCTGAGCTTGGTTTTATCCCACATATTAAACATGTAACTAAAATTGGATTTTATCATCTAAAAAATATAGCCAGAGTCCGCCCTATTCTCTCTCGGGCCAACACGGAGATGCTGATGCATGCTTTTATTACCAGTCGCATTGATTACTGTAATGCCCTGCTCTCTGGTCTTCCTAAGAAGAATATTTCAACTTTACAACTCTTGCAAAACTCGGCAGCTCGTGTGCTGACGAAGACCAGAGGGCGGGCCCACATTACACCGGTTTTAGAATCGCTGCACTGGCTCCCCGTGTGTTTCAGGATCGATTTTAAAGTTCTTTTATTGGTTTTTAAATGTCTTAATGGTCTTGGGCCTTCCTATCTCTCAGATCTGCTTTTACCATACGAACCCTCGCGGACCCTGAGGTCCTCTGGTACTGGCCTTTTGATTGTCCCTAAAGTCAGGACACATACTCAAGGAGAGGCAGCGTTTCAGTGGTATGGTCCTCGTCTGTGGAACAGCCTGCCGGAGGAGCTCAGGGCCGCAGAGAACGTACATGTTTTCAAGAACAGGCTCAAGACCCACCTTTTTAATTTAGCTTTTACTTAGCGTTTATTTATTTTATGCTTATTTATTCTATCCTGTTATTCTATTATTAATTTAGGATTTACCTAATATTTGTTTGATTTTATTCTTATTCATTTTTTAATCTTCTTATTCTATTTATATTTATATTGTATCCTGTTCTTATTTATTTTATCATTTTACCCTATATATATTGTATTGCGTCATATCTCCAGTGTTTCCTCGGAGGGCGCTCTCTGCACCGGGGCTGTTATTGACCGTGGCTGCTGGGTCTCTGGGGTCCTCTCAGCCTGGCTGGGGGGCTCCTTTGCCTCCCTCCTGCTGTGTGCCCAGCCTGGAGGCTGCGGTCTGTGACCGGCTCCCGGTGCAGACGGCTCCCTGTTATAGTGTTTCCTCACTTGGCTCATGCGAGCCCAGCCCAATTTTTACTCTTTAAGTGTGCGCGTGTGTGTGTATGTGTGTGTGGGTGGGGGGATATATGTGTATTGAGAGTGTGGGGAGTGAGTTGGAGGGTGGGGTGGGCTGCTTTTAACTATGTAAAGCACTTTGTGCTACATTTTCTCTGTATGAAAAGTGCTTTATAAATAAAGATTGATTGATTGATTGATTGATTGATTGATTGATTGATATGGAGAATACACACATTGCTAGGAGCATGGTGGGCTGCTAGTGCAGTTTATTTGATTTGCAGGGTATCTGGTGTAAATACTTACTTACTCTTACTTAGTTTTCCAGCTACATTAGACTGGATGAAAGTCAACCATGAAATGTTTGGTCACTGCATTTAGGTAGCACTTGTGAGTATAACATCTTAGACTGCTTTATGTGCTTTTATGACGAAAGCATCTTCTTGAGCAGAACTCCGTGCAGTCCTGTGAAAATGTAAGTACATGCCTACTGCTTCCATGGAAATGAAAAAGGTTAAGTAGCAGCCAGGTGCTGCTAATTAAATTGCACTTGATTAACCAGCCATCAAGTGTGCTAGTCTTTTTTAAAGTAGAAGTTTTGGCAGTTTGATGATCTGGAGCATTCAGGTAAGTATTAATGCAATGGTACAATCTTCCCAGAAGTGGATGTCACTGCAAGTTTACCTCAATATTCAGAGAAATTGCAAAAAACCCTAGAGCTCCATCTCAGACTCTACAGACATTATTTAGCATGTTTAATGTTTAAGTTCATGTCAGTACAATTAAAAGAAGACTGAATGCGCATGGCTTGCTTGGAAAGCTTACCAGGAGTAAACCTCTTCTCTCTAAAAAGAACATGGCAGCACACCTTAGGTTTGCAAAGTTGCACCTAAACAAACCGAGACTTCTGGAACAGTTTCATTTGGACAGCCAAGACCAAAGTGGGGTTATTTTTCACATAATGCACAGCACCACGTTTGGCAAAAACCAAAGAAAGCACAAAATACCTCATACAAACATCATCAACCATAGTAGTGGAGGGGTGATGCTTTGGCCTTTCTTTGCAGTTACAGGAACCTGGCCCCTTGCAGTCATTGAGTCACCATAAACTTCAAATGTGAGGCCACAAGAAACCTGTCCAAATGAAACACCTTAGCATACAAACACACTAGCCTATCAAACAATGCAATGCAGCGTGCTAACAAGAGATGCTAGCAAATTATACTAAAGTGCAAACATACAGGCTGTCATGGATCGCTGTGTGGCAGGCAGGATGAGGACCCAATTGCAAAACTCACAGACTCAGGGGATGAACTCAAAAAGCAGCTTTATTGCTGACAAAAGATGACAGGAAATACAAAACTAAACTGGGAAAAACTAACATAAAGCTCACCAAGGAACACAGGGGAATCACACACAGCATGAGGGAGAACGCGACACAGAACTGAGGGAGACGCAGACATAAATACACAGAGGGTTAACGAGGGAAGTGGGAGCACACGGGGAACACAGGTGACACTGATAATCATAACAAGACATGGCAGGAGTGAACACAACACTGACGGGAGACGAGCAAAGTAAAACAGGAAGTACAGAGGTTCAGACAGGAGGAGAGAGAGCACGGGGAGAACACAGACATAACGGGCTGGGGAAAACATAGAATAAAACACAAGGAGAGATGAGGGCTCACAGATACACAGGGGCACACAAGGAGGTAACCAAATAAGGAACATCTTAACTAAATAATCCTAGGAACCAAGGCATAACTAGGGAATAAAATACAAAACACACAAAAACTGAGAATACTGGGCCCACGTGGCCCAGGACCATGACATCACCCCTCCCTCAAGGGCTGGCTCCCGACAGCCCAAACCCGTGAGCCAAAACACGACAAACAGAAAACAACCCACCCAGGGCGGGAGGCGGGGGACCAGGACGGAGGGTGCAGAACAGGAAACAAAACAGCCGACAGAAAACACAGGAGCACATGACAACAGTCCAAACAAAGTTCAGGGGGTCGGCCTGGAGGGCGGCAAAACAACAGGCCATGTCCTCTTACATCAGGAGGCCGGCCGTGCAGAAGGCAGCAGTGGTGCAGTTCAGGAGGCCGACCCGGAGCCCGCAGGCACAAGAGATCAAGGGTCACATGGTCGGGGGGCCGACCAGGCGGGTGACACAGGTGATAGAGCCGGTCCGGAGGCCAGCCGTGCGGAAGGCAACGGCAGCGGCGGAGACGACGGAGCAGTTCAGGGGGCCGGCCGCACGGAAGGCGGCGGCGAAGGAAACGACGGAGCAGTTCAGGGGGCCGGCCGCGCGGCAGCGGCGGCTCTCCAGTGTCAGGCGTACTGGCCGAGGCCCGGTGGGCACAGGACCAGTCAAGGCTGGACCAGACGTGGCAGGACCAGATGGTGGCGTGGCAGCCACAGGCGACGGAGCCGGACCAGGCGAGGGCGGTGACGGAGCCGGACTAGGCGAAGCGGGGGCCGGACCAGGCGATGCTGAAGCAGATGCTGGAGCTGGACCAGGCGAAGCAGATGAGGCTGAGGCGGACGCTGGACCAGGCGAGGGCGATGCCGGAGCCGGACCAGGCGAGGATGAAGCCGGAGCCGGACCAGGCGAGGAAGCAGCAGAGGCCGGACCAGGCGACGGCGTGGATGCGGACTCTGATGAAGCTGGACCAGGCGACTGCGTGGGCGGAGACACGGCGGCCACAGCTGGCGTGGATGAGGCTGCTGGTGGAGCAGCTGGTGGCTGAACGCGCCCCTCGGACCCTCCAGCGGAGACAGGCGGCTGAACGGGCCCCTCGGACCTTCCAGCGGAGACGAGGAGGTGCTGGCCGGGCTGACCAGAGCCGCCAGCGGAGACGAGGAACGGCTGGAGAGGTTCTCCTGAACCCCCGGCGGAAACGGATGCAGAGCCAGCAATTGCGGGGACCTCTGGCTCAGCGGACGCTAACTGTAGCAGCACAGGGCACGCAGTCGGCTTAGGATGCAACGGCTGGGGCTGTGCAGGGCAAACAGTCTGTCCAAAGTGTGTCCGCACCACGCAGTCCCCAGCTGGCAGAGAAAGCTCACAAAGGCTTCCAGCTGAGGTGGGCAGTGTCTGAACGGGTTGCTGAGCAATGAACTGAGCTGATGACTGTGCTATCGATTGAAGTGCAAGTTGTAGTTGTGGTTGTAGTGATGGTGGGACAGCAGGTAGTTGAACCGGTGACTGAACAGGTGACTGACCCTTGGCTGCTCTCCTCCGAGGAACAGGAACGGGTGCTGGGCCTGGCCGAACACCAGTCATCCCCACCCGAGAAACAGATACCGGTTCAGGGACGAGCTGGGTTCTGGCTGCCTTTACCCTGGGGGCCGGTGTAGGTGCAGGAGCTAGCTGGACCTCTGCTGCTCCCACCCGAGGGACTGAGACGGGTGCAGGAGTCGGCAGGGTCACAGTAGACCTCACCCAGGGAACCGGAACTGGCGCAGGCATAGGCTGGGCGTCCATCAACCCCACCCGAGGGGCAGGTACGGGTGCCGGGATGAACGGGGCCTCTGCCAGGCTGGGGACAGAAGCAGGGACCAGCTGGACCTCAGCCACCCTCTCCCAAGGAACTGATACGGGAGCAAGGGAAAGCCGGGCCCGCGCTGCCCTGGTTACAGGAACTGGAGGCGGAGAGCGAAGCACAGGAACAGTAACAGTCACTGGGTGAACCAAGTTAGTGAAGCCAAACACAGTTTCAGTAAACAGAGACTTATGGTGGGCTGGTTCTAGCAACTCTGCTGTACTTAAGTTGTCCATGTTATAATTAGCAGTCTTAGCAGTGAGTTTAGGAGCAGCCACGGATACAGGAGAACTCACACAAGCAGCGTCTGGATAAGCTGGATGTGAAACAACACCACACACAGTCGTACAGGATGTAGTCCGAGACGTAGTGCACATTGAGTCCATGAAACCTGGCCGAAAAGCATGGCGCACAGAGTTAAACTGACATGACTGGGGAACAGAACATTTAACCTGCGCAAACAGCCCTGCAGTGCTCAAACCAAAATCTTTTGCCAGTCTATGTATAGCGAATGAAGCCTTGCGGCTCTTAACCTTAGCAGGCATTGAATACACAGTTTCAGTGGGTATGTGTTTCTCAGCATGCACCGTCACATCTAGAGCTGATGATGCTAACGGTGTGTGGCTGAGCTCAGACTGGGAAACCTTAGAGTCTAAGGGCTGAGTAAAACAGTCCTGCGGGGCTACGATGCTGGTAGCAGTATGTAGATGAGTCTGGTGTGAAGCACCAGTCCTAGGTTCAGTTGAATCAAAGAAAATACTGTGAGCATTACCAGAATCAGAGGGCTCAAAAACACAAAGGCTACTAGCGAGAGCAACCGGTGAATGATCTGACACTGAGGTGCCTCGCTGTACAGTGTCTCTGGAATCCAAACAAAAGGTGACGGAATCATCCGAGTCAGGTAACACAATGGCGGGCAAAACAGAGTTACTCACAGTAGTGCATAGGTCATGAAGTCCGGGATCAGAAAACTTGGGCTGAGAGTGTGACGCACAGTCACTCTCTCCCACGGG
The DNA here is from genome assembly GCF_964374335.1 of Astatotilapia calliptera. Lineage (NCBI taxonomy): Eukaryota > Metazoa > Chordata > Actinopteri > Cichliformes > Cichlidae > Astatotilapia > Astatotilapia calliptera. The sequence continues at coordinate 16,229,919 of NC_137423.1, forward strand.
TGCAGCCCGCTCAGCAGTACTGGCGCGACGGCGGCGTGAACGCCGTTTTCGCCGAGAAGGGGGAGGAGATGAGCCGGACTGCGAATCCTCCAGCAGACCGGGCTGAACGTCCTCCGACTCTTCACACTGGAGAGGCAGCTCCGGGCGGATGCCTACGGTGGAAACGAGAAAGTCCCGGATGTGGGGGCGCAGCGCGCCGAACAGCCACGGTCTCCCGGTATTCGCCTCCTGGCAGCGCCGCCCACTCCTGACAGTGATATTCCACCGTGTAGATCCGATCTTCCCGGAGGTCCGCGGAGGGGTTGTGAGCTGCTGGGTCCATGTCGTGGTCGCGTTCTTCTGTCATGGATCGCTGTGTGGCAGGCAGGATGAGGACCCAATCGCAAAACTCGCAGACTCAGGGGATGAACTCAAAAAGCAGCTTTATTGCTGACAAAAGATGACAGGAAATACAAAACTAAACTGGGAAAAACTAACATAAAGCTCACCAAGGAACACAGGGGAATCACACACAGCATGAGGGAGAACGCGACACAGAACTGAGGGAGACGCAGACATAAATACACAGAGGGTTAACGAGGGAAGTGGGAGCACACGGGGAACACAGGTGACACTGATAATCATAACAAGACATGGCAGGAGTGAACACAACACTGACGGGAGACGAGCAAAGTAAAACAGGAAGTACAGAGGTTCAGACAGGAGGAGAGAGAGCACGGGGAGAACACAGACATAACGGGCTGGGGAAAACAGAATAAAACACAAGGAGAGATGAGGGCTCACAGATACACAGGGGCACACAGGAGGTAACCAAATAAGGAACATCTTAACTAAATAATCCTAGGAACCAAGGCATAACTAGGGAATAAAATACAAAACACACAAAAACTGAGAATACTGGGCCCACATGGCCCAGGACCATGACACAGGCAAAGGGATACACTAAACGAAACAAACATGCCATTGCAATAGCCGTAGGCCTCAAACAACAGCAACTAGCATTCAGAAACTGGGGCACAACAATTAGAGGACTAACACACCATATATGAGCCACAAAAATAGAATAGCACTACTACAGATTCACAAAAACGGTAATGACCAAAAACTACATTGACGATTAGCAAGTCTCACTTACTCTCACTACTTATTCACAATGAATCCTGCAATAGTGTAATAAATGTAATTTTCTTTTTTTCTTTGAATATATACCTCTATCCATCCATTCTTTTCTCCTTAACCTTGCCAGGGTCACAGGGGCACTGGAGCTTATCCCATCTACCATAGGGCAAGAGGCAGGATACACCAGGTCTGTCACAGGGCTGGAGGCAGAGTACCACCGTAGTCCAAAGACATGGGGAGAGCAAACTCCACACAGAAAAGCCCCAACCAGGTGGTGGAATCAAACTCAGGACCTTCTTGCTGTGAGCAAACAGTGCTTATCACCATGCCACGCTGCCGTGCACACTTTGGTTCTTTTCCATCAAATGCTTAAACTGCTTTAATAATTTTGGAAAAAAGTAAATAAATAAAACTTTAATCTAAATAACACACTGAAGAATTTACAGAAAATTCCAGACTGCTTTTGTTAAAGTATAGAATTGTTTGCCTTGTGTTATCAGTGTACATCAATTTATTTTAAGTTTCCCTTCTTTGTTGTCTGTTAGGAGTATAATGTGCAATGCTCATGCAGAGTGCGAGGTGCCGTACAGAGATGCAGCATGATTCATTTTTGAAGAATGTAATTAATGGATTCAAATACCTTTGATTAGAGCTTGTGACATTAAACAGTTCTCAAATTTAAATTGATATGAGTGTTTCTTAGCTTTAGACTAGTCGGTCAGTCTAATTTTTGTTTTTTCTTGTTTAGTCAAATAAGAAATTAGTCAGCAGGAACATCCCTAATTAAAACATATTTTTCACTAAAATGAGAATTGTGACAAATAATTTTGACCTCATTATGGATCCCAGTAAGTGTGATAATCATTTCAGCTAAATGGCGTAGCCTTACTTAGAAATAATAATTATGGTTTCTGTTTTTAAAAATGGGACAAGGCACCACTTGGGATAGAACAAGCATCTCTCATTGCATATCATACATCAACATGTTGGCAAATAGGATTACAGGATTAACAATGTGCACCTCTGCTGCTTTTCTTTGGTGTTCAACAGCCGAATTGACTCAACGAGGTGCTGGAAATATTTCTACTCTGGAATAGGTCACTTAATTTCTGCAGATGATTCAGCAGCACACTCATACTGCAGTCATCCAATAAAAGAAAAGACAGTTCACAGATTTGAATAAAATGTGAGCACATGCATCCAGAGCATCATTCTCTTGCTGGGAGATTTCCATTTCGACCCATTTGGACATGATACAAACTACTTTACCAGAAAGCTCAAGTGTCACATTCAGGCATCATTTGCTTCATATTAAAAATCCTAATATGTGCTACAAAGGCATTTCGTATAACTCATAGTATTGCACCACAGGATAACTTTAATAAGTAACTGTAAGTCTCCAAGCAACATGAAATTACAGTATGTCTGGTTCTTTCAGCTCAGAACACATTATAATTAAGGCCAACCATTATACATCATACGAAGACAGCACGCATCACCTATAGCCTACTTCAAGTATGATGAATTACATCCAAGTATGCTTAGATCAGTTATCCAGTCTTGATACATGCTCAATCATCCAGGTAAGTAAATTCCAAAAGGTTGATGTGGTGTGAATGAGACACGGCGAGCCATTTTATTTAGATCACACCACAACACACACCAACCTCCGGGTCCCTGTGTTTTAACTCGGCGGGTGTGATTTAGAATGCAGTGCAGGTGCGTCCACCCTCCCTGCATGGCACCGCAGACCACGCCCCACCACACACCCCCATCGCCCGATTGAGGCGAGGGAGCCATCCGGCCGAACCTACTCCCCCACTGGGAGAGGGAATCAGCCCGGACCGTCGGCCAAGCGACGGGGAGGTGTGAGTTCAGGTGGCCTCCTGCGAATCCAGCAGCGCCGGCAAAGCTGGTTCAGAGGTTGGCTGCGTGGCAGGTGGGCGCGGCCCGGGTGACACAGTCATGAGCCCCAGCTCGGGCACGGGCCTCTGGTGGCGGTGAGACCGGTCTAGCGAGCACGCCAATCTCAAGCCTTATCATTATGTAACCTGAGTTCTCAACGTGAATATTAGTGCCTGGGTCTTTTGTGTAATGAATTGACAGTACCGAACTATAACAAAGGATAGCAGTTCTCTACATTTAACCTTCCTGCCTTCTTGGGACCTTTTTGTGCCACTGCTATGTGTTAAATGGCTGCCATTTCCACTGTGTTCAGTGGAATATAACCAAACTTGCCACAGGATAGTTTTTACCTGTCAATGTTAATATTCCAGTGTGAATTCCTTAAATCAGCCTAAAATGGCTGAGCAGCAGAAATCCCCACACCCATCACCCTGGGGACCATTTTCTGCCCATTGACTTCCATTATAAATGCTATTTTTCAACCCCAAATTATCATCATATGATTTTATTTTTTCTTCTTTTCTTGGATGTCAATGAAGACTCAGGGCCTTGAAGTTTTAATTTTTAAATTGCAAAAAAAATGCAAAAAAATAATGGCAGGTCAAAATGTATGTTGGTGCCAATCTTTGGTCCATCTAAAGGCCTACTTATAATGACAATCACATATTACTTCAACTGGTTTTTTGTGGAAATATTTAGTTTCGTTGTTTGGTTTTTGGGGCTTATAACACAGGGCGCTCATGTAATAACACTGGGATTTGAAGGGTTAAAACAACGAAAATATAATTAAAACTTTACATGAATATTTCAGGGAGAAGTAGTTTTACAAGGTTGGCTAATTTAAAGTGGAATAAGATATGGATATATGGTCTTTTTATGGCGTGGCTGAGAATGGTCCCTAGGGTGATGGGTGTAAGTTTTTTAAAGGATGGCAGGAGGGTTAAACAAACAGGTACGCAGAGAAAGTTCTGTGGTCACAGCATTGTGCAGTTTTTCACTGAGCTTTATCCTGACATAGATGCTGGAAAACAAGTGAGAGTATACCATTTTGTTGAAGTCCAACACTGTCTCTAAACTTTTGGCCTTCTCTTTAAAGAGGGAGGGACCTGCATAGCTAGCAAATGAGCAAGTGCCCTTTGGCCACTGGGCCTCATAATGTGTGGTTGCTGAATTAGTGCTATTTGGTTACTGCAATTAGGTATAGAAAACAGAGAGAGAGGAAAGAGGTTAGCGGATAGTGGGATAGAATAACCATTCCTTTGTTTAGGATAATGTGCATTTGACTTTGTTCTCCAAAAAGCTTTAAAAATGCCAGATTCAACACTAACCAGGTGTCATCATCTTTTTTGTTGTTTTCATTTAAAAAAGCTCTCAAGCTGTTTTTTCCCAAGTTCATGCATCATTTCTAAATACAGAACATGACAACATAATATAGTAAATTAATGATGTCAATAAATATGTTTTTGTCACGGTCCTGGGTCTCCTGACCCAGCTTTTTTAGTTCTTTGTGATGTTTGTAATATTGTACTTGTGTGAGTTATTCTATGGTTTCTAGTTTCGATCCCTTGCCCTTCATGTTTCTCTGTGTCCCCTCTGTTCTGTGTAAGTCTGTGTCTGCATGTTTGAGTTCCCCTCTGTGTCTTTCGGTTCTTAGAGTCCTCTGCCTTATGGTTTATGTCTCTGTGTTTCTTAGTTGCTGTCTCCACTGTGTCAAGTTCGCGTCTCTGTGTGATCCTTCCTGTTTTACTTTGAAGGTCCGTGTCTTATGTGAATGTGTCCTGCTTTGCTTCTTTGTCTCGTCAGTCCTGATTTCTCCCAGCTGTGCCCTCCTTCTGTGTCTCATTCCCCTCGTTACTCCCCAGTGTATTTAAACCCTGTGTTTCTCTGAGTCAGTGTCGCGTTGTCCCTCATGCTGTGTGGATCTCCCTGTGTCTCCTTGTGAGTTTTAGTTTGTTGTTCCCAGTTTAGTTTGTGTGTTTTTTCCCTGCCAGCAAATAAAGCTGTGTTTTGAGTTCACCCCCCCGAGTCTGTGAGTCCTGCATTTTGGGTCCAACTCCTGCCTGCCGCACAGCGATTCATGACAGTACGACGCGACCACAACATGAACCCAGCAGACTTACCCGGGGAGAGCGATCTGATACGCCTAGTCGAGTGGATAACCCACACTTCAAATACAAGGGCAAAGATTGTGGGAACAAATGCTATTGAAGCAATCCTCAAAGGAAATTCCCATCTCCGCCAGGTCAGAGGATGTGTGGACTTATTGGCCAATTTGAATGAAGCCCGGGAGGCGACGCGAGCTCAGGAAATATCAGACTTGGCCCAGCAGCAACAGACAACAGCCACCCTGTAGCAGCCGCGTCAGCCTCACCGGCCGGATGTGGTTTTGCCCGGCCCTTCGGAGCCATCTGCGGGGAAGAAACGACGATCACGCTGCCAGCGCGCCACCCCACAGCCGGACGTTCGGACTTGTACATCGCCGGCTGTGGTGAGTAAGGACTCTTTTTCTGTGTCGAACCGTGTGACTATTCGTTCAGGGGTTGTGTTTTGTGCTACGGATGGTAATGTGAACAGTTTATCAGCTGTCCAGCCTCCTGAAGCTCTCTTAGCTGCAAAGCTACGAGCTGCATCTGCTGTGTCCCCGCTAGCACAGCCATTAACTCCACCACAAGCTCCATTTTCACCTCTACCATCGCTTCAGTCATCAATTCGGTCTGCCACTCAGTCACCCTTAGCTCCATCTTCCACACTACCACCTGTTTCTCTTCCACCACAACCATCACTACACTCAGCCATTCAGGCTGCTACTCAGTCAGTCATTCAACCTATAGCCCTGCCATTAAGACAGTCTGTAGCTGAGCCATTAGCCATCCGACCCGCAGCCAATTCAGCCGCTCCTACACCCGTTACACCTCCACCACAACCGTCACTGCAGTCTCCTGCAGCTGAGCTTTCCCCAGTGCAGTCTCCAGTGTCCCCAGTGCAGCCTCCCTTAGCACAGTCATCCACTCAATCACCAGCTCCACTTTCCCCCCCAACTATCACTACTACCTCTAGCTCAGTCTCCTGTGCACTCACCTCTGGTTCATTCTCCTGTGAAGTCATCAACTCCACCGCCTACTCCACTCTCACCACCACCGTTACAACAGACATCAGTTCAGTCCCCTGTGCCAGTGCAGATGCCCTCAGTTCAGTCTCCCGTGCAGTTATCTACTTCACCAGCATTAGTAGCTCAGGTCCCCGTGTCTCCAGTAGCTCAGCTCCCACTCTCACCCATGTCTCCAGTAGCTCAGCTCCCCGTGTCCCCAGTAGCTCAGCTCCCCATGTCTCCAGTAGCTCAGCTCGCACCTGAACCATTGGCCCAGTTCCCCGTAGCAGTGCAGTTTTCTAGCCAGCTTAACATTGAGCCAGGGGTCCCAATTCTCTCTGGCGCTACATTAGCTCCTGCTGGAAGCTCGGATGAGCTCGTCCAGGACTCCCGCGTCGCCATCTACCTCGTCCGCTGGGGGTTCCAGTGAGCCCGGCCAGCACCTCCTTGTCTCCGCTGGCCCGTTCAGCCACCTGTTACGCCCCAGTCTAGGGGTACAGGAATGCAACATAAGTTTGAAAAGACTGCCCCGCCCTGGTCCCCAAAACCATACACAGAGGGAAACCAATTCCTTAGTGAATCGTATTTTATTATCTACACTGCAAAAATGAAGCTCCAGGGTGAACAAAGGCCAAAATAACAAACAAAACAAGCTAAGTCAGGAGGAGGTGCTTTCTAAAACCCTATGTGAAATCAAACATCAAACAAAAGACAAGCGCTACACCTAACTCCCTAACTGAAATAAACAGGAGAAAACAGTGCAAGGAAAAACAATACGACAGCTCACCCCTTCTGTTGCAGTGCTATTTACAATGTGCTATTTACAATGAAAGCTAATATACACACTATATACAAAACTCAGAAAGGCCGCAAAAATCACAGGCACAAAAGTCTCAGGTTTTGGAGGCCAGGGTCAGGTCTGCTGCTGCTGTCAGTGGCTGCCCCGGGACAACTGCTGGTGAGGGATTTGAAGAAGATCACATGGCCAGGGGACCAATCAGCAGCCGTCAGCTCATCCACTCCGGGACCTGCAAAGACTTAAAGGCACAGACAACAACAGCCACCAAAACAGATTATGGACAGGGCCATTACACCCCCCTTCCCAAGACCAAACATCTCCCCTAAAGATGTTTGGCGCTTAGGGGTTCCGAAAACCACGTGACAGCGCATCTGCCAGTACATTCTCTGTCCCTTTTTTGTGATGGATCTCCAGATTGAAATCCTGTACTAAGAGGGACCATCTCATGAGCCTTTGGTTAGAATTTTGCATTCGGGTCAAAAACACGAGGGGGTTGTGGTCTGTGTAAACAATGACAGGTGCTGAACTAGAACCGACATAGACCTCGAAATGCTGTAGAGCCAGCAACAGAGAGAGAGCTTCCTTCTGTTGGTGGGAGTTGAACTTTTTTGAAAAGTAACCAATTGGGTGATCAACACCCTGCCTATCCTCCTGCAACAGCACCACACCTGCACTGTTGGCGCTGGCATCCACCTCAAGTTTAAACGGATGTGTGAAAACAGGAGTGGCAAGTACTGGTGTGCTGCAGAGGAGAGCTTTGGCAGACTCAAAAGCATTCTGGCATGTGGGGGACCATACGAATGGTTTTGACACACTTGTGAGACTGGTGAGAGGTGCAACTACATCTGCAAAATTCTTACAGAAGCCACGATAATAGCTGGCCATACCAAGGAACTGGCGAAGCTCACGTCTAGTGCGAGGCACAGGGAAATCTAGGATAGCCTGGATTTTAGCCAGCAGGGGGCGCACCTGTCCCTGACCCACCTGCTTCCCTAGATAAGTCACAGTGGCCTTACCAAAGTCACATTTGGCAAGATTTAGGGTAAGGGATGCCTCTTTTAATCTTTCAAAAATCTCCGTGAGTGTTCCAAGGTGATCTGACCAAGTCTCTGAATAGGCTACAATGTCGTCTAAGTACACTTCACAGTTTGTGACACCACCTAAGACAATGTGCATAAGGCGTTGGAATGTGGCAGGGGCATTTCGAAGGCCAAAAGGCATGACGGTGTATTGGAGGAAGTGATCAGGAGTGACAAAAGCAGAAATTTCAGATGCACGCGGAGTGAGGGGAACTTGCCAATAACCCTTTAATAAATCCAGTTTGGTGACAAACTTTGCGGAGCCAACCCTATCCACACAATCTTCCATGCAGGGAAGAGGGTAGGAGTCGGGTTTGGTCACACTGTTCACTTTGCGAAAATCACTACAAAAACGTGGAGTTTTGTCTTCCTTCGGCACAAGAAGGCATGGGGAACTCCAGGCACTCGAACTAGGGACAGCAAGACCATTTTCCAGCAGGTATTAAACTTCTGCTGAAAAAGTGCACGTTTGGTAGGGTTCACACGATAAGCGTGTTGTTTGATCGGAGGGTGGTCACCTACATCTATGTCATGTTCGAGGACAGTAGTGCGAGACGGAGTGTCAGCAAACAGAGATGGGTAATTATTGATCAGAGAACACACATCGGTCTGGGCAGCCTCATCTAAATTTTTTAGGTGGGATTTCAAATTATCCAATATTTCAGAGTTTCTGAGTCGGGAGCAACCCTCAGAACAAACGAAAGCTAAGCCATCACTTTCTGGGCTATACTGAGACGGGGATGCTGGCACAACTACCGGCACGGCAGACAGCGCAGCGGTGGATGAGGAGGAGTTTACACCTGCATCACGAACGAAATAAGGCTTCATCAGATTAAGATGACACACACGACGCTTTCTCCTACGGTCTGGGGTACCTATAACATAATCTGTGTCACTCAGTTTCTCTCTCAGTTTCCAGCTCTGCGGGACTGAAACCCGTGGACTCCTGCACACTCTCTCTCACCGCTAGAAGGAGAAGTGGCAGACCCTCGTCCCACTCTCTTTCTGACTCGAGCCAGAACTTCCTCATCATGGCTTTTAAAGTCTGGTGGAAACGCTCAAGCGCACCCTGTGATTCGGGATGATACGCACTGGATTTCCGATGCTTGATGTACAGAGATTTTAAGACCTGAGCGACAATCTTGGACATGAAGTTAGACCCTTGGTCCGTTTGAACTGATTTCGGCAAACCGAAAGTGGAGAAAAAGTTTACTAATGCTCTGACGATGGCTTTGACTTTGATAGTGCGTAACGGAATAGTCTCGGGGAAGCGTGTGGTGGCGCACATCAAAGTCAAGGGGTACTGATGTCCTGACTTTGTTTTTGGAAGCGGACCTACACAATCGATGATTATGTGCTCAAATGGTTCCCCTAAAGCCGGGATTGGATGCAATGGAGCGGGAGGAATAACCTGGTTGGGTTTTCCACTGACCTGGCAAACATGACAAAAACGGCAATACTTGGTCACATCAGATTTCAAACCTGGCCAGAAAAAGTGACGCAGAATACGATGGTAAGTTTTCCTAATTCCTAAATATCCAGAGAAACTGTCATGTGCGAGGCTGAGCACTTGGGGTCGGAATTTTTGCGGTACAACCACTTGTTGAAATACATTCCAGCCAAGATCACTAGATGAGGGAGGATGCCATTTGCGCATTAACACATCCTTTTCAATGCTGTAGACACGGGGATTCTGATCGCTTGAATTAGCGGGGAGTAAACATTTGGCCAAAGTCGGGTCATTCTGTTTGCGCATGAATGAGATCTGTTTTGTTTACCTCAAAAGACAGGTCAGGTGTAGCGGGTAGCATTTTATCAGACACACATTTTTCAGCTTTTTCCACAGGCAGTTCAGCTTTCTCAGAAACAGCTTCAGAACATAGAAAAGAGTCAGACAAGTCAACATCACCATATTTACGCTTGTGGGCGCATGTGACAACACAGGCAGGAAACACAGAGGGCAGACTGTCAGCAGCAGGCTCAGAAACAAAAACAAAATCATCGACGGGGTTTTCAATTACTTCAGGGATCGGGAAAACTTTCCCATTGGCTAGATCATTCCCCAGAATCATAGTAACCCCCTGCACGGGCAAGCGAGCGCGCACCCCAACTGTTACCGGGCCCGAAACAAGAGGCGACTGTAGGAAGACTCTGTGCAGCGGAGCTCGTAACACACTCATTTTCACTCCCCACACGAGAGCATCAGCACCATAAAACGAGTTACTTGAAAAAGGCAACGCGCTTTCCAAAATGAGAGACTGGGCAGCCCCAGTGTCGCGCAAAATTACAATCGGCACGCGATCCACCTCTATTCCAGTCAGTGAGGCGAACCCTTGTGAAATGAAAGGTCGGTAACTGCTGTCAAGACTGTCATTTCCTGGTTCATCACTGACGGGATTAGGAGTAGGAACCGACTGAACCAAACCAATGCTTTTTGGCTTTTTCCATGTGTGAATTTGCTCTTTGCGACGGAGCGACAGACAATTGGCAATGAGATGGCCAGTATCATGGCAATAAAAGCATTCTCGGACAGTCATGGGGACCTGATCAGGGCGCGTTTGACGCTTAGGAGAAACCCTCAAACTCCTCACAGCTTTAGACAACGGGGCACATTCATGCCGCACAGCTGAAAACGTAACGCGATGGGTCAACACAAACTCATCTGCGAGAACAGCAGCTTTAGACAACGAATCCACCTTTTGCTCATTGATATATACAACAACATTTTCTGGAAGACACGTTTTGAATTCCTCCAGCAGGACCAATTCTCTTAGCTGAGCAAAGTCCTTCACTTTACTTGCAGCTAACCACTTATCAAACAAGACAGTCTTCTCCCTGGCAAACTCTACATGTGTTTGGTTGGCAGAGTTTTCACATGACCGAAACTTCTGGCGATATGCCTCCGGAACTAGCTCATAAGCCCTTAAAATAGTGGATTTCACATTTTCATAATCCAGGCTGTCATCAATAGATAAGCTCGCACACACTTCCTGTGCTTTCCCCACCAATTTACACTGCAGCAACAAACTCAACACATCCTTGGGCCATTTCAAAGTGGTTGCGATGCGTTCAAAGGCATTAAAGTAAGAGTCAACTTCACTTTCTCTGAAAGGTGGCACTAAAGCAATTTGGCTGCTTGCATCAAATTGGTCAGAGGAGAACGAATCAGAAGATTTACTCACAGTTTTACTCACTGGGGTAGAGGTAACATTGCGCTGTCAGGAAGGATCCAGCTCCATAGCCCTTATGCGGAGATGCATAAGCTCAACTTCTTTGGACTTAGTCGCAAGCTCCACCTCTTTCAGGCGAAGGGCGAGCCCAAGATCCTCCGTAACCAATCCTGTTGATTGTCCGGCTGGGCTAACGTTTGGGATCTGAATGGCAGCAGGAGCCTCCGCCCCTGGCGACACCCGTCCACTGGCAGCTTGTGGGATGGTTGCAGCAGCTTCTGCTCCCGCATCCACCACCAAACCTCCAGTCGCCTCAACCGGCCGAGGTTTCGACCTCGCAAATACCCCCTTATCCACCAGCTGAGCTGTCAGGCACTGCTTAATTCCCGCCTTTTTAGCATGTAAAGGCACACTAACATTAAACAAATCTGCCACCAACAACAAATCCGCCTTTGTGCATCGATCCAACTTAGTAGTAGTGCAAAATCATCCACGTCAAAAGTCATTGTGACTAGACCACCCCCAACACTACAAGAAAACTGCCAACCAAAAACTGCAGACAACCCACAAAATACAATGAGCAAAAAGAATGGCAAAAGAAAAAAGAGGACGAGCCCCCACTTTATGTTACGCCCCAGTCTAGGGGTACAGGAACGCAACATAAGTTTGAAATGACTGCCCCGGGACAACTGCTGGTGAGGGATTTGAAGAAGATCACATGGCCAGGGGACCAATCAGCAGCCGTCAGCTCATCCACTCCGGAACCTGCAAAAACTTAAAGGCACAGACAACAACAGCCACCAAAACAGATTATGGACAGGGCCATAACACCACCCGTCTCCGCTGGAGGGTCCGAGGGGCCCGTTCAGCCTCCCGTCTCCGCTGGAGGGTCCGAGGGGCCTGTTCAGCCTCCTGCTGCTCCACCAGCATCATCCACGCCGCCGCGAGCTGCAGCCTCCGTGTCTCCACCCACGCCGTCGCCTGGTCCGGCCTCTGCTTCATCAGCTTCGGCGTCGCCTGGTCCGGCCTCCGCTTCGGCTTCGTCAGCCTCGTCTGGTCCGGCCTCCTCCGAGTCTTCATCCCCGTCTGGTCCTGCCTCACCTGGTCCTGTGCCCACCGAGCCTCGGCCAGTTCGCCTGACACTTAAGAGCCGCCGCCGCTTTCCATGCGGCCGGCCCCCTGAACGGCTCCATCGTCTCCTTCGCCGCCGCTGCCTTCCGCGCGGCTGGCCCGCTGAACTGCTCTGTCGTCTCCCTCGCCGCCACCGCTGCCTTCTGCGCGGCCGGCCCCCTGAACTGTTTCCCCGCTGCCATTGCCGTCCGCATGGTCGGCCCCCTGAACTGCCCTGTGTTTGGGCTGTTTTCTTGGGCTCCGGTGTTTGCTGTGCTCTGCTTTTGTTTTCTGCTCCGAGCCCTCCGTCCTGGACCCCCGCCGCCAGCCCTGGGTTGTTTTCTGTTTGGTTTTGTTTTTCTGGTTTTGGACTGTCTGGAGCCGGAACATGACAACATGATATAGTAAATTAATGATGTCAATAAATATGTTTTTGTCACGGTCCTGGGTCTCCTGACCCAGCGTTTTTAGTTCTTTGTGATGTTTATATTATTGTACTTGTGTGAGTTATTCTATGGTTTCTAGTTTCGATCCCTTGCCCTTCATGTTTCTCTGTGTCCCCTCTGTTCTGTGTAAGTCTGTGTCTGCATGTTTGAGTTCCCCTCTGTGTCTTTCGGTTCTTAGAGTTCTCTGCCTTATGGTTTATGTCTCTGTGTTTCTTAGTTGCTGTCTCCACTGTGTCAAGTTTGCATCTCTGTGTGATCCTTCCTGTTTTACTTTGATGGTCCGTGTCTTATGTGAATGTGTCCTGCTTTGCTTCTTTGTCTCGTCAGTCCTGATTTCTCCCAGCTGTGCCCTCCTTCTGTGTCTCATTCCCCTCGTTACTCCCCAGTGTATTTAAACCCTGTGTTTCTCTGAGTCAGTGTCGCGTTGTCCCTCATGCTGTGTGGATCTCCCTGTGTCTCCTTGTGAGTTTTAGTTTGTTGTTCCCAGTTTAGTTTGTGTAGTTTGTTTTTTTTTTTCCCCCTGCCAGCAAATAAAGCTGTGTTTTGAGTTCACCTCCCAGAGTTTGTGAGTCCTGCATTTTGGGTCCAACTCCTGCCTGCCGCACAGCGATTCATGACAGTTTTAGCAGTTTGTGCCTGAGTTTGTCCTGCAAATTGCATGGCATTACAAACTTAAAATTCTTTGCTTAGTGCATCAGTATTACATTCTGCTTTTCAAAGAGGAGTCCTTTTGTCTTTGCATCTGAAAAAATTCTCTTTGAACAAGATCATCCCAGGTGATGTAAAACTTAAGCCTTTGCTTGTATCAACTGGAGCAACTCAACTTCACTATTAAAAGAGCAATAAGAAAACAGTTACATTGATGTAAATGACTTTACAATTAAACAGGCAATGTGAAATAACTAACACTACCTTGATAACGCAGTCGGTTTAGGGCAGCTGAGGCATAAACCTACATTTGAATGGAAATTTGCTTTATTAGACCAAAAGGTTTGCCAGTGGAATACGAATATGCATCTTTCAAGTCCCAAGTGATCAGCTTAACATACCTGTAACAGTAACATTTTTTTTCTGTAGCATACTATATAATTACTTATTCAACTTAAATACACATTATTACCACAAACAAAGGGAAATATTCCTGAGACTATATATTTGCGGAAATGCATAAACGTATGTAAATAACTTTTCTTTTCCACAGACTTTTTGCACATTTTGTACGTCCTCAAATGATGAATTTGTGACATACAACACATACACATTCTCCCAGTCCAACAGTGCACACAGCAATGGACGGAGATAAAAGCAAAACCGGAGTTATTTTATTTGGGCATCCCGACCCAACCCAACCTTAGACGCCATACCTTTGGTATGACAGTGCTGTTGGTCTATTAACATCTTGCAAGGTGACTGTAAAATTTGATAAGCCAGCTCTGTTGCTAGGACAAGCTTCTTTCAGCTAAGGCAAACATAAACATCTATGCCGAGAGACTACTGCTGCATCCTTCAAAGGATGCTGAATTTGGACAGCCCTAGTATTAATCTCTCTGTGAGATGCAAATTACACAGGATTCTTAGTCCTTGCAGCCCCACCCCTCCTGCTTATTATTTCAGCAAATAAGCTATAACCCCACATTTACCAGGAGACTTTGATACAGCAATGCTGTATAAAAAACATTTCAATTCCATGAGACTTGAGAACACTTAGCATCAATCTTCCCTGTTGGAGTACTAATAGTACAGCTAACTGGAAGTAATCTAGTACTACTTTTTCTAAATTCAGTGATTCCAAATACATGTTAAAGCATCCGGTGGCAGGGGTTTGTGTTTCTTACCAGACCTTTCCTCTACCTCAATTTCTGCAACAGACAAACTATCTGCCCTCTCATTTCTTGCACTTTGCATTTCATCCTCTTTCCGCTTTTCCTCTTTCAGCCACTCCTCCTCCTCTACCCACATTATCATCCTTCCATTCCTCCTCATCTCCATTCCTGCATGGCCTTTTTATCCTTCCTCACCTCTTGTCCCTCGACAGCAGTGTCAGATTTTCCCCTGTCCATAAATTTTGCATGATTCTTCGTCTGTGCAGCTTCAGCACTCTCTTTCTTCTTCTCTCTTATACACACATTTCCACTGAGAATCCCAACCTTCCCCCACATCCCCACCCTTCATTAAAATTCTATATTAAATAAATGTTTCAGGAAGATCTTTTTGCTTGCAGACCAGACTTGCAGCCTTCTTCATTGCCATTCCTTAATAAATAACTAAAAGAGGAAGGTTAAAAACAAAGAATCATGGGTAAAGGGTTAAGCTACAGGACACTAGGGATATTAGTACTGAAAGGGGGGAAGAGAGGAGGTAAAGAAAAACATCTTTGCAATGTTTCTGGTTAACTATTCTTATCTCGTGCATGAGATTATATGATTGGGTTGGTCGGTTTGTCTTTGGTTACTCAAATACAGTGGAACCCCGACTTACGAAATCAATTCGTAAGTCGGGTGTTTCGCAAATTTTCGTGAGTTGAAGCACCCATCGCACCTTTTGAGTGAACGATAAGCTACAGGCTAATTGCTAACTGCAACAACAATACGTCGTTCAAGTGGAACAGCAAAGCGCAAGTACGAAAGCCAAGGGGGTTGTCACATGATTCGGAAGGCATTGTGGGCATTCTAGGCATTCTGGGCTCAGCCAAGGTGTCACGGCCCGTGGCTTGGCATCCAGGGAGCCGTGGGAGGCTGCGGTGGCCACACCCTCGGGCTGGGCTGCCTCCAAACCACCTGCGTCTCATCAGAGGCAATCACCGGACTACTTCAGCCAGCTCTGACGGCTTCTCCTCGCCAGTCCATAAGTCCGTGGAAGCCTGTGGGCCTGCCTGTGCTCCTGCCTGACTGCCTCCCTCCCTAGCCTCGGCAACTTATGAAGTCTAGCTTTTCATTTCTTGGCAACCTGCGTGCTGTAAACTGTGTCTCCCCTTTCTGTTGCAGTGTTTTCCTTAGCTTTGTTAAAAGGTTCCTCAGTTAAATAAAACTTGTACATAGTTCTGAGCTGCGGTGTGCTGAGTCTGCTTTTGGGGTCCTGTTACCTGAACACTCCGTGTTCTGTGACACAATCAGAGCCAGCGTTACACGGATATTTTGCCATAACACGGGCAGAAATATTGCCGTTAAGTGCCTTCGTAACTTGAATTTTTCATTAAATGGGGTATTCGTAAGTCGGGGTTCCACTGTACTTAAAATGTTACTGGTGAATTTTGTGAGGTTCAAGGGCTGAATGTTTTGTTTCTTCTTTCCTCTCCTGGTGGTCTCGGGTGACTCCCTTGCTGCCTCTGCCTTCAGCCAGAGCTGCTCTCCTGTGCTCACTTTCTCCCACACCTCCAAGTCATTATCCATCAGGATTTTTAGTAAGACAAGACTTTTGTCTTACTAAAAATCCTGTCTCCAGTCTCTATGAACACTGCTGCCCTAACTCTCCATCAACACGAACTAACCTTGTGCTTCCCTGTTTGCAGACTCTACCAGTTCGCCAACATTATACAAGTCTATAACCTGTTCAGTTCATTTATAAGCAAACACATAAATTTCAAACTTTGCATTAAAGTGTTACCACAAGTGGTACGTGACCAAACTTTGACCTGATTAGGTTTTGGATCCTGTCCAATCTTGATCCAGAATTATTGGAATTGTTTGGAGAAATTCTCTACCATTTTGCATTACAGTGGGGCAAAAAAGTATTTAGTCAGCCACCGACTGTGCAAGTTCCCCCACTTAAAATGATGATAGAGGTCAGTAATTTGCACCAGAGGTACACTTCAACTGTGAGAGACAGAATGTGAAAAAAAAAATCCATGAATTCACATGGTAGGATTTGTAAAGAATTTATTCGTAAATTAGGGGGGAAAATAAGTATTTGGTCACCTCAAACAAGGAAAATCTCTGGCTCTCACAGACCTGTAACGTCTTCTGTAAGAAGCTTTTCTGTCCCCCACTCGTTACCTGTATGAATGGCACCTGTTTGAACTCATCATCTGTATAAAAGACACCTGTCCACAGCCTCAAACAGTCAGACTCCAAACGCCGCCATGGCCAAGACCAAAGAGCTTTCGAAGGACACCAGGAAAAGTATTGTAGACCTGCACCAGACTGGGAAGAGTGAATCTACAATAGGCAAGCAGCGTGGTGTGAAAAAATCAACTGTGGGAGCAATCATCAGAAAATGGAAGACATACAAGACCACTGATAATCTCCCTCGATCTGGGGCTCCACGCAAGATCTCATCCCGTGGGGTCGAAATGATCATGAGAACGGTGAGCAAAGATCCCAGAACCACACGGGGAGACCTGGTGAATGACCTGCAGAGAGCTGGGACCAAAGTAACAAAGGTCACCATCAGTAACACACTACAACGGCAGGGAATCAAATCCCGCAGTGCCAGACGTGTTCCGCTGCTGAAGCCAGTGCATGTCCAGGCCCGTCTGAAGTTTGCCAGAGAGCACATGAATGATACAGCAGAGGATTGGGAGAATGTCATGTGGTCAGATGAAACCAAAGTAGAACTTTTTGGTATAAACTCAACTCGTCGTGTTTGGAGGAAGAAGAATACTGAGTTGCATCCCAAGAACACCATACCTACTGTGAAGCATGGGGGTGGAAAAATCATGCTATGGGGCTGTTTTTCTGCCAAGGGGACAGGACGACTGATCCGTGTTAAGGACAGAATGAATGGGGCCATGTATCGTGAGATTTTGAGCCAAAACCTCCTTCCATCAGTGAGAACTTTGAAGATGAAACGAGGCTGGGTCTTCCAACATGACAATGATCCAAAACACACCGCCCGGGCAACAAAGGAGTGGCTCCGTAAGAAGCATTTGAAAGTCCTGGAGTGGCCTAGCCAGTCTCCAGACCTCAACCCCATAGAAAATCTGTGGCGGGAGTTGAAAGTCCGTGTTGCTCGGCGACAGCCCCAAAACATCACTGCTCTCAAGAAGATCTGCATGGAGGAATGGGCCAAGATACCAGCTACTGTGTGTGCAAACCTGGTAAAGACGTATAGTAAACGTTTGACCTCTGTTATTGCCAACAAAGGTTATGTTACAAAGTATTGAGTTGTATTTTTGTTATTGACCAAATACTTATTTTCCACCCTAATTTACGAATAAATTCTTTACAAATCCTACCATGTGAATTCATGGATTTTTTTTTTTCACATTCTGTCTCTCACAGTTGAAGTGTACCTCTGGTGCAAATTACTGACCTCTGTCATCATTTTAAGTGGGGGAACTTGCACAATCGGTGGCTGACTAAATACTTTTTTGCCCCACTGTATTTGTTCACAATGCATCTTGAAATGAAATAAGAAAAATTAAACCGTTTTCTTTCTGGATACAGACACTACATTCATGCGAAGTGTGAAGGTGGATTTAGGTATAACATCTGAGTTTGTACCTATTTTATCAGTGTTCTTACAGAAACAAGATGCAAATACCAATTTCCCTAAAAAGAAGAGTCCTTAAGGATATTTCACAACACAACTATGCTTCCGTTTCATTTTGAATTTTAATCATCCATAAAGAAATAAGTGGGATTGCGTTAATAAAAAATTTATTATTATGGAGGGTTATGGAACTAAAAATGAGCATGTCAGAATTTAAATTGTTGTTCTTAACAATCATGGTCTTTCTCTGTCAACTGACGGCTTTACTGGAGGTTTCTTTGGGGTCAGTGCATGTACCTAAAATGCTTAGTTGGAAGAGCATCAATTGTATCCAAAGCACATTCAGACATCAAAAGTGACAAACGATCAGATCACAACATTAAGTTCCAAATGAGACAGATAAGCAACCCTAGTACATATAATTATCAAAAGTTCTGTTATAATAAGGCTGTCTTGTGATATTCTAGAATGACAAGTTACATCTCCAAACCACTTTTTAGAAGGCAAAATGAGAGCATAGTCATAGCAATATTAAACAGTGGTGATCAGATGTGGTGCAGGGTATTTTCTGATTACTGATGGAGAAAAATTAGATAACTAACATAACAGAATGATACCACAGTAGATAAAACCCACAGAATCAACTGCACCCTGACGAGGGAGAAGCACTACTTTATTCTTCAGTGACACGCTCCACAACTGATTAGCTTTGTGGCAAAGAATTCATTGTAACAGACTCAAGTGGTGATGCAAACTTAAACAAATAAAAGACAAAAGTGTCATAGTGTCCTTGACCTCCCACCTAAACCAGCTTTGCTGTCGTCAAAGGAGCTTGCAAAGAGAAGCATATGGACTTCTTTAAGTTGTTTGAAGACGTTTCACCTCTCATCCGAGAAGCTTCTTCAGTTCTAAGGTCAAATGGTGGAGAGTCCCACATTTAAACCTAGTGGGAGTGTCCCCCCACAGAGGGACAAAAGGACCCCCTGATTGTGAAACCTGGCCCCACCTTATCATGCGAATTCCTGAGGTCAGATGGCCCAGGATTGGCCTTAACGCCCACTCACATCCTGGGCCATCTGACCTCAGGAATTCGCATGATAAGGTGGGGCCAGGTTTCACAATGAGCTTACCCGAAACCCTGGCTGATTGAGACCCACACCCAGTTTCACACCTTGGCTCAGGCGATTAGAGGATCATCAGGGGGTCCTTTTGTCCCTCTGATACTCCCACTAGGTTTAAATCTGGGATTCCCCACCATTTGACCTTAGAACTGAAGAAGCTTCTCGGATGAGAGGTGAAACATCTTCAAGCAACTTAAAGAAGTCCAGACGCTTTTCTTTGCAAGCTCCTTTGACTATGATTACCTGGATGACTGAGAACCTTCACAGACATACTGCTTTTGTCATTTCTCTACTTTTTTGTTCTTTCTCTCTGTTCACTGGCTGAGTGCAGGTGTATGTGAAGTAATTTTGCTTGTGCGTTCCTAAAGCGGAGCCTTCCCTGGCCCTCTGCCTTTCCTGCTTATACACCTGGAGGAAATGGCTAATCATTTACCTGCTTGAGTTTGCTGATTATTCACCGGCTAAAGTGGTGCATAGTGGTGCATCTTGCATTCGTGTCAGTATTTGTGTGTCAAGTCTCAGATTATGACAAAGAAGTGCAAGTAGTGATGACTGACAATGATTTTCTTCTAGAGTCAACTGATTAGTGATGTTCGATTCGTGAACGAATCGTTCAATACTCGAGAATCACTTTACTGACTCGTGAATCATGATTCACAAGCCCAACTGACTCACTGACTCATCCCTGTTGCTGTTAGCAAACTAATTCCATTAGTAGAAATATATCTAGCTTATAATTACAATTGTGGGGGGAATACAACAGCCAGTTTCGTAACAAAAGCATTTCTGCTCTGAACTGGAAGAAAAAACCCTGAGTAGAAGCTCACATCAAGAAAATAGCTCCTCGGTTCAGAGTAGCATCGCGCTGCTAACATGCTAACAACACATTTGAGCTACTCACCCCCTCGCTTCCTGTGCTGAATCGTAAGCATAAGCGAATCACTCAGGACTCGCTCACCCCCTCCCTCCTGTGCTGAATCATAGAGCGAACGAATCACTCAGGACTCACTAACCCCCTCCCTCCTGTGCTGAATCAAAGAGCGAGCGAACGAATCACTCACTCACTCACCCCCTCCCTCCTGTGCTGAATCATAGAGCGAGCGAACGAATCACTCACTCACCCCCTCCCTCCTGTGCTGAATCAAAGACCGAGCGAACGAATCACTCACTCACTCACCTCCTCCCTCCTGTGCTGAATCATAGAGCGAGCGAACAAATCACTCACTCACCCCCTCCCTCCTGGCTCACAGCTTCTTCTTCTTCTCGGTTGGCAACCAATGTTAAGGCGCATTACTGCCCCCTGGCTCACAGCGCAGTGGACATTTAGATGAGAAAATATATATTTGACACACTTAATAAAATACAAATAAACAAAATAAATGTTTATTAAGCAATTTTGAAAGGAAATTGCTTAATTTTAGAAATGTTTTTGCTCTTTTTTCTCTATAAAATAGTTGTTGTTTTTTTTAATCATTCATCTTAGCAGTGGGATTTACATGAAAAGGGAAACAAATTAAGTTTGAGTGAAAATGTAAAATTTTTGCACTCTCTGGTCAACTGACTCAGTGAATCAAATGACTCAAAAAACCCGATTCACTTTGGTGAGTGACTCATTAACACTCGATTCAGTAAAAAGAATCAAATTTGGCAATCTTGGCAGCCGGGGGTCAGTGCGCCAGGGCCTCCGCTCCTGGCCGCCACCCGGCACACAATGCACCCGACCCCTATGGCGCCTCCTGCGGGTAGTGGGCCTGCGGGAGGATGGGCCCATGTCTCCTCTTCGGGCTGTGCCCGGCCGGACCCCATGGACTAAGGCCCGGCCACCAGACGCTCGCCCTCGGGCACCCTCCCCGGGCCTGGCTCCAGGGCAGGGCCCCGGTAACCCTATCCCGGGCAGGGTAAACTGTTCCCTCGATATCCTTTTCATAAGGGTCTGCCCCTGGTGAGAGGAGGCGGGCTGGGGTGGGTATTCTAATATCCCCTCAGCTTGCTGCCGGTACGTTGGGGTTTTTCCCGGTGGACGAGAGGGTTTGTTCCCTGCGCCTTAGGGTCGGGGAACGGGTCCTGACTGTCATCTGCACTTATGCGCCGAGTGGCAGTTCAGAGTACCCAGCCTTCTTAGAGTCCCTGGGGGGGGGGGGGGGGGTGCTGGAAGGTGCTCCACCTGGAGACTCTGTTGTGCTGCTGGGAGACTTCAATGCTCACGTGGGTAACGACAGCGAGACCTGGAGGGGCGTGATTGGGACGAACGGCCTCCCTGATCTGAACCCGAGCAGTGCTTTGTTATTGGACTTCTGAGCTAATCACAGTTTGGCCATAATGAACACCCTGTTCGAACAAAAGAGTGTCCATAAGTGCACGTGGCACCAGGACGCTCTAGGCCGTAGGTCGATGATCGATTTTGTAATCGTATCACCAGACCTGCAACCATATGTTCTGGACACTCGGGTAAAGAGAGGGGCTGAGCTGTCAACTGATCACCACCTGGTGGTGAGTTGGATCAGGTGGCGGGGGAGGACGCTGGACAGACCTGGTGCACCTAAACGCGTAGTGAGGGTGTGCTGGGAACGTCTAGCAGAGGCCCTAGTCCGCGAGATCTTCAACGCACACCTCCGGCAGAGCTTCAACAGCATTCCGAGGGAGACTGGGGACATTGAGTCCGAATGGACCATGTTCAGCGTCTCCATTGCCGAAGCTGCTGCATTGAGCTGCGGCCGCAAGGTGGTTGGTGCCTGCCGTGGTGGTAATCCCCGAACCAAATGGTGGACACCTGAGGTGAAGGGAGCCACCAGGCTGAAGAAGGAGTCCTATCGGGCTTGGTTAGCCTGTGGGACTCCGGAGGCAGCCGACAGGTATCGACAGGCCAAGCGGAATGCGGCTCGGGCAGTGGCTGAAGCAAAAACTCGGGTGTGGGAGGAGTTCGGAGAGGCCATGGAAAAAGACTTTCGGACTGCCTCGAAGAGATTCTGGCAAACCGTCAGGCGTCTCAGGAGGGGAAAGCGGTGCTCTACCTGCACTGTGTATAGCACTGGCGGAGCGCTGCTGACGTCAACTGAGAAAATTGTCAGGTGGTGGAAGGAATACCTCGAGGACCTCCTTAATCCCACTGACACGTCTTCCGAGGAGGAAGCAGAGTCTGGCGATGAGGGGAATGACCCGCCAATTTCCGGGGGCGAGGTCACTGAGGCAGTTAAACAACTCCTTGGTGGCAGAGCCCCTGGTGTTGATGAGGTCCTCCTCGAGTTCCTGAAGGCTCTGGACGTTGTAGGGCTGTCCTGGTTGACACGCCTCTGCAATGTTGCGTGGAGATCAGGGGCAGTACCTGTGGACTGGTGGTCCCCATCTTTAAGAAGGGGGACCAGAGGGTGTGTTCCAACTACAGGGGGATCACACTCCTCAGCCTCCCTGGGAAAGTCTATGCCAGGGTGCTGGAAAGGAGAGTTCGTCCGCTAGTCGAACCTCGGATACAGGAGGAACAATGCGGTTTTCGTCCTGGTCGCGGAACACTGGACCAGCTCTTTATCCTCTCGAGGATACTTGAGGGTGCATGGGAGTTTGCCCAACCAGTCTACATGTGTTTTGTGGACTTGGAGAAGGCATTCGACCGTGTCCCTCGGGGTGTCCTGTGGGAGGTGTTGCGGGAGTATGGGGTGTCTGGCCCATTGCTACGGGCCATTCGATCCCTATACAACGGTTGCAAGAGCTTGGTTCGCATTGCCGGCAATAAGTCGGACTCGTTCCCGGTGGGTGATGGGCTCCGCCAGGGCTGCCCTTTGTCTCCGGTTCTGTTCATAATTTTTATGGACAGGATTTCTAGGCGCAGCCAAGTGGCGGAGGGCTTTCGCTTTGGTGGCCTCAGAATCTCATCTCTGATTTTTGCGGATGATGTGGTTCTGTTGGCTTCATCGGGTGAGGGCCTCCAGCTCGCACTGTAACGGTTCGCAGCCAAGTGTGAAGCAGCGGGAATGAGGATCAGCACCTCCAAATTTGAGGCCATGGTTCTCAGCCGGAAAAGGGTGGAATGCCCACTCCGTGTCGGGGATGAGTTCCTGCCCCAAGTGGAGGAGTTCAAGTATCTCGGGGTCTTATTCGCGAGTGATGGGAGAAGGGAGCCGGAGATCGACAGATGGATTGGGGCTGCAGCTGCAGTAATGCAGACGCTGCACCGGTCCGTCGTGGTGAAGAGGGAGCTGAGTGTAAAAGCGAAGCTCTCAATTTACCGGTCGATCTAAGTCCCTACCCTTACCTATGGCCACGAGCTGTGGGTAGTGACCGAAAGAACGAGTTCGCGGATACAAGCGGCAGAAATGAGCTTCCTCCGAAGGGTGGCTGGCCTCTCCCTTAGAGATAGGGTGAGAAGTTTGGCCATCCGGGAGGGGCTCAGAGTAGAGCAGCTGCTGCTCCACATCGAAAGGAGCCAGCTGAGGTGGTTCTGGCATCTGACAAGGATGCCCCCTGGGCGCCTCCTGGGTGAGGTGTTCCAGGCATGTCCCACCGGGAGGAGGCCCCGGGGCAGACCCAGGACATGCTGGAGAGATTATATCTCTCGGCTGGCCTGGGAACGCCTTGGTATTCCCCCGGATAAGCTGGAGGAGGTGGCTGGGGAGAGGGAGGTCTGGGCCTCTTTGCTTAGGGTGCTGCCCCCGCGACCCGGCCTCGGATAAAGCGGATGAAGATGGATGGATGGATGGATGGAATCAAATTTACCATCACTACAACTGATCTCACCCACAAAGCCTCTTCCGGCGCCCCCCGTGTGCGGCAGCCTGTTACAGCAGCTCTGCTCATTCTGAGTTTCTTTCTTTCTTATCTTTTTTCTCGTAATTTTTTTATAACTAACGTATTAGTAATTAGACTCTGCAACCATGTTCTACCGTTTTGTGCTAGTCCTGGTCGTTTTTTTCAGTTTATTTCTACTTTTTTCACCCGTGTCTGGGGACCCAGAGCAGAGATCCTTTGTTTACAGTAAGGATCAGCTGTTAGCGCTGCGTCCTGCAGCGGTACTGCCGGCGGACAGACCCGATATTCCCAGCGAGCTGAGGAGGAAAAGACGGGGGTGTCGTGCTGGGAAGGAGCGCCGTCGCCCGAGAAGGAGACGTTATCGACCATCTCTTCCTTCTGTAATTATTGGAAACGTAAGATCTTTGCCCAATAAGATGGATGAGCTCACGTCGCTAACCTGGTCACAGAGGGAGTACCGGCAATGTAGCATCATGATGCTAACGGAGTCGTGGCTAACATCGCTAACTCCGGACACAAGCGTGACACTACCGGGATTCCAGCTGCTGCGAGTGGACAGGACCAGAGACAGCGGTAAGAGGAAAGGAGGGGGACTGGCAGTTTTTGTGAACGACAGATGGTGTAACCCTGGGCACATCGCTGTAAAAGAGCAACCCTGCAGCAGAGACATTGAGCTGTTAGCCGTTAGCATGCGTCCGTACTACCTGTCCCGGGAGTTCTCGCATGTTATCGCGATAACAGCGTATGTCCCCCCCTCGGCCAACGCGGATGCAGCCTGTGACTCTCTCCACTCTGTGGTCAGCAGACTGCAAACACAATCACCGAGAGCCCTTCTCATAATATCAGGGGACTTCAATCATGCCTCACTGGACTCCACACTGCCCACCTTCACCCAGTATGTGACCTGCCCAACCAGAGTCAATAAAACACTGGACTTACTGTATGCCAATGCAGAAGAGGCATACAGTTCATCACCTCTCCCTCCCCTGGGCAGATCTGATCACAACCTGGTGCACCTTGTCCCTGTGTATGAGCCCTTAGTGCGCAGGGAGCCACCAGCCACCCGCACAGTACAGAGATGGTCAGAGGAGAGCGAGGAGGCTCTTAAGGATTGTTTTGAGTCGACTGTGTGGGAGGTGATTTGTGATGACCACGGAGAGGACATCGACAGCCTTACTACATGCATTACTGACTATATAAACTTCTGTGTGGATAACACTGTACCTACCAGGACTGTACGGTGTTTCTCCAACAACAAACCTTGGATTACCCCAGAAATTAAAACCATCCTCAAGCAGAAGAGGAGGGCCTTCAAATCCAGAGACAAAGAGGAGTTGAAAAGGGTGCAGAGAGAGCTGAGGGGACTGATAAGGAATGGGAAGGAGAGCTACAGGCAGAAGATGGAGAACCAGCTTCAACAAAACAACGTTGGTGAAGTCTGGAGAGGCCTCAGAACCATCTCGGGCCACAAACAGCAGAACTCTCTGCCTGGGAGGGATGTGAGATGGGCAAATGAACTGAATCATTTCTTCAACAGATTTGATTCAGCCATGAGGCAGTCTGCAACATCGGCTGCAGACTCACCCACCCCCACTGCTGCTGTTCCACCTCAGACACTTCACACCTCCTCTATTCACCCTGCTCACTCCCCCCCCACCCCCAACTGCAGCATCCAATACACACTCAACACAAGGCTCCAGCCTGTCTCTCTCAACCACCCAGGTTAGGAGGGAACTGAGGAGGATTAATGGCAAGAAGGCAGCGGGTCCAGATGGCATCAGCTCGAGGGTCGTCAGGTCCTGCGCGGACCAACTGTGTGGGGTGATGGAGCACCTCTTCAACCTGAGCCTGAGGTTGGGAAGAGTCCCACAGCTCTGGAAAACCTCCTGTGTTGTACCAGTGCCAAAGACTTCACGCCCCAAGGACCTCAACAGCTACAGGCCGGTGGCTCTGACATCCCACCTGATGAAGACCCTGGAGCGGTTGGTCCTGGCTCAGCTTCGGCGCCTAATAAGCTCATCACTGGACCCACTTCAGTTTGCCTACCAGCCTGGCATTGGAGCGGATGATGCCGTCATTCACCTCCTACATCGTTCCCTCGCTCACCTGGAGACCGCTGGAAGCACTGTGAGAATCATGTTCTTTGATTTCTCCAGTGCCTTCAACACCATTCTTCCCTCGGTTCTAAAGGACAAGCTGGTGAACTCTGGAGTGGACCATCACCTCACTACCTGGATCCTGGACTACCTCACCGACCGACCACAGTATGTGAGGACTCAGGGCTGTGTGTCGGACAGGGTCGTCTGCAGTACGGGGGCCCCACAGGGAACGGTTCTGGCTCCGTTCCTCTTCACCATCTACACTGCAGACTTCTCCCACAATTCCACCCAGTGCTTCCTGCAGAAGTTCTCTGATGACTCTGCAATAGTCGGCCTCATCACTGATGGGGACGACAAGGAGTACAGAGGTCTGACCCAAGACTTTGTGGACTGGTGCCAGCAGAACTACCTCCAGATCAACGCCAGTAAAACCAAGGAACTGGTGGTAGACTTCCGCAGGCACAAGCATTCTCCACTGCAACCACTGAACATCCAAGGTATGGACATTGAGGCTGTGGACAGCTACAGGTACCTTGGTGTTCATCTGAACAATAGACTGAACTGGACTCATAACTCAGACGCCCTCTACAGGAAAGGGCAGAGCAGGCTGTACCTGCTGCGGAGACTCAGGTCGTTTGGAGTGGAGGGCCCACTCCTGAAGACCTTCTATGACTCTGTTGTGGCTTCTGCTATCTTTTATGGTGTGGTCTGCTGGGGCGGCAGCATCTCTGCTGGGGACAGGAAGAGACTGAACAGGGTGATCCGAAGGGCCAGCTCTGTTCTAGGATGCCCTCTGGACCCAGTGGAGGTGGTGAGTGACAGGAGAACGGCGGCTAAGCTGTCATCCCTGTTGGACAACATCTCCCACCCCATGCAGCAGACTGTGACAGCACTGAGCAGCTCCTTCAGTGGGAGACTGCGGCACCCACGGTGTGGGACGGAGAGATTTCGCAGGTCTTTCCTCCCCACTGCTGTCAGACTCCATAATAAAGACTTTAACTGATCAAGCACACACATCCATACATATGCAATAATACTAAGTGCAATAATCCTTTCTGTCATCGTTGTATTTTTACTTAGTTGTATATAGTATTTGTATTTGTATTCTATTTTTATCTTATTGTATATTTATTTTATTTTATTCTACTGTATATAGTATTTTATTCTATTCTGTACAGTTGTGTACTGTATTTATTCTTATTGTATTCTAATTTTTGCCTCATAACTTTTGCACTGTCCACTTCCTGCTGTGACAAAACAAATTTCCCACGTGTGGGACTAATAAAGGTTATCTTATCTTATCTTATCTTATCAAATATTTATGGGGTAACTTGGAGACCAAGTGGCACCCTGCAGGGTCAAAAAATTAAGCTTACAAAGAAACTCTTATAATGACTTATAATGGGCACTTGAGGCTGGTTACAAAAGCAGGAGTAAGTCCCTATAGACTCCCATAATATGGGTTGCTGGGTTTTTACTAAAGTTAAAGTCCTTATAGCTTGAGTGCTGCTGCAATTAGACCACAGAAGATTTAATACTATTTAATATATGTTATTACCAAAAAAATTTCCTTCGTTTCTTACCAGAGCACGGTTTTCTTAGGTGAGTATAATTGATAAACAAAGCTGCTACTAAATACTGTAGTAAGGGAAAATCCTTTTCCTCATGGCCTACTGCCTATTTAATGCAAAAGTTACATAGGTCCTGGATGCATTGATTGCTAATGAGTCATTGCCTGTGGAGTTCCTGTTGTAAATCTGCAGTCGTATAATTAAAGGAGCTGTTGTTTGCAAAGGGTAATGAGAAGTCAGCTCTGAACAACAAAGCTTTTTTAGAAAAGGAGGGATAAAACGGTAGTTTAAAAGCAGGTAGGAGTTTACTATTATCTACAAAAGGAATGAATTTATTATCAAAGAACCACCAGTGGAGGCTTCATTCCACCTTATGTGTTATGAAATATGACAGATAATACTAATCCATTATCAAACAGAGTTTGATCTCACATCATATGACTTGATTTGAACTTCCACCCATGAGCATGCATGCAAGGAAGAGGATCATTTGAAGTGTTGGCACTTAAAATTAATTACACAGAGGAAGGGCAAAGTTTTGGTGGCCCTTAACTGTCCTTTCTATGAATAATTGCCTGTTGGAGCTCAGGAGTATGTGTACGGGAGTGATGCTCATGCAATCACACTCAGTCACCCAAATGCACCGATTGCTCATTAGGTAAGTTGGCGATCAGTGCAAGGTACTGCATACCAAAAGTGGAAGACAGAGTGGGCGAGACATGAAAGATAAGTAATGGAGAATAAGACAGGCAGCAGGAGAGAGAGAGGTGAAGATTCAAAGGAAGAGATACTGGGGCTGTAATGGTGTAGAGAAACCACAGATTTTTGTTACCTCTTTTCAGAAGTTGATTAAATTGTTTTTTGGAGACAAAGAAGCTTTAAACCTGCGCGTAGGTTAATTAAGTGACACTGGCTTACTGTTACTGACAGTTAGTGCCTATCAGACGTCCATTTGTATGCTCCTCAGACAGTTTCTTTAATTAGTAAGACAGTCTTCCGACTTTGTTGTGTTCATGTCCTTTTAAGACTCTGCTATCCCATTCACATCAATTCAGTTTGATTCATATCAGTCACTTCAAGGTGCCATATATTCTAAGCTAAAGAACTTACAGTATTAAAAGTGAAAACCCTATGAATCAATCAATAATCAACCATAATAAACTCTTATACTTGGTGACAGTGGGACGGAAAAACAGGATGCTGGCAGAATCAATCAGGAAAGGGCAGTGATCTACCATGACCAGTTTGGAGGAAAATTGATAAAAGGAGAGCATACGGAGACAGGACACACACCGTGTGTATGCTCTATTAGAATAATATGGTATTATCTTCCCATTATTATTGTCCTATTATTAGGACAATATACTAGGATAATAAGGTATAATGGTGCCTGATTATTCAAGACCTAGTATGTGAGCAGAATCATTTCAAATGAAATTTTTGACTTGAGTAATTAGTTTATAGAAAAAAAAGCCAGCTCTAGAGAAACATGTTCCCTCCATCTGGTTTGTACTTGTGCATCTGGTTACTGCTAATAAACAGCATTTCTACTATTTTATTCATGCACAATCCAATAGCTTACTCAGAGCTAACATTGCTAAAGTGGCTAAACTAGCCAGAGCTCACAGGAAGTCACTATCCAGTACAGTAAGTCGAAATAGCATATTATCAAAGCAGTTACACAGAAAATTATGGAGAAGAGTGAAAAAGAGAACAGGCTCAATTTCGATCTTATTTCTAAACATGGAAAGTGATGCAAGTATATTACATTTTTTATGTGTATCTGTACAAGTTTCACTTTCAGGAGAATATTTAAATGAGTCATGAAAATGTGAATTACAAAGTGTGTGTCACACAATTTACTGCAAAATTAATGTTGAAAAATGTCCTGTTTTGTGATACTTGCTACTAGACTATAAAAATACAGTACAATGTAAAGGAAATTTCTATATTAGTTATTTACAGCTGTTTTTCCATATTATCTGCACTGTTAAAAAAACATCTTTAAAAAACGGTAATATTCTGGCAGCTGGTATGCTAAAATACTAGCGTAAAATAACAGAAATTAACTTCCTCATAAAAATACGTTTTTTTCCAGTAATGACGATACAGTTTGCGCTAATTTTACATGGGATCTTGCCTTTTCAAGTGATTTTAAACATTAAATTAGGAACATTTTAACGTGATCAAACAATGAAATTACCTATAAACAAGGTCAATGAATGTGGCAATACGAATCATAATGCGTAAATGTACAGAAATATACAGTTAACAGTTGGGTTAAATAATAATGGATTGCATGCCCTGGGACAGACTGACAGAGGGGAGGTTGCCATATCACACCATCGGCCCCTCACCAGTATGCGCAGAGTCTTGACCACGGACACAATACCGAGAGTGTCCGAGCCGGGGATCGAACCGGCAACCTTCTGATCACAAGGCAAACTGCCAACTCGTGAGCCACGATCGCCCTGAATAGCAATGATAATAATATTTATGTGATGTAACACAAGCTTATAGGAATCATGTTATATGCTTTTGAATAGCATTACATTTGAATTCAACAGTTTAATCTTTCAAATAACGGACAGATATTTGTGAAATCATGATACATTTGTGAATGTATTTTAACAATCTAAATATGGTGTCTCTTGAGAGGAAGAGACACCACATGTACAGACAGATACATTTAATCGTCATGAAAATTATGTTTTATTACATTACAGGGATTTAACCTTAATTTACATTTGAAATGTGAAATCACAGTCTATTTACGTAACTTTAATGATATTCTAGAAGAACAGAACAAAACTGTAAAATGCACAGTAAAATACTTTTATATTAGGATTTTTTCCTACAGTACAGCCATACCCGCGACCTTGTGGTTGTTAGTTCACATTCATTGGCCGATGCTTAGCGTCATGTTATTATGTGTCCCAACATCCGGTGCAGAGGCCTATTTCTGTTCAGGAATGTTGTGAATACTTTGAGATTTATATTAATTGCAATTCCTACCTCTACATTTAGTTTTTAAAATATATACAGTGGGGCAAAAAAGTATTTAGTCAGCCACCGATTGTGCAATTTCCCCCACTTAAAATGATGACAGAGGTCAGTAATTTGCACCAGAGGTACACTTCAACTGTGAGAGACAGAATGTGAAAAAAAAATCCATGAATTCACATGTTAGGATTTGTAAAGAATTTTTTCGTAAATCAGGGTGGAAAATAAGTATTTGGTCACCTCAAACAAGGAAAATCTCTGGCTCTCACAGACCTGTAACGTCTTCTGTAAGAAGCTTTTCTGTCCCCCACTCGTTACCTGTATGAATGGCACCTGTTTGAACTCATCATCTGTATAAAAGACACCTGTCCACAGCCTCAAACAGTCAGACTCCAAACTCCGCCATGGCCAAGACCAAAGAGCTTTCGAAGGACACCAGGAAAAGTATTGTAGACCTGCACCAGACTGGGAAGAGTGAATCTACAATAGGCAAGCAGCTTGGTGTGAAAAAATCAACTGTGGGAGCAATCATCAGAAAATGGAAGACATACAAGACCACTGATAATCTCCCTCGATCTGGGGCTCCACGCAAGATCTCATCCCGTGGGGTCGAAATGATCATGAGAACGGTGAGCAAAGATCCCAGAACCACAGAGGGGGACCTGGTGAATGACCCGCAGAGAGCTGGGACCAAAGTAACAAAGGTCACCATCAGTAACACACTACAACGGCAGGGAATCAAATCCCGCAGTGCCAGACGTGTTCCGCTGCTGAAGCCAGTGCATGTCCAGGCCCGTCTGAAGTTTGCCAGAGAGCACATGGATGATACAGCAGAGGATTGGGAGAATGTCATGTGGTCAGATGAAACCAAAGTAGAACTTTTTGGTATAAACTCAACTCGTCGTGTTTGGAGGAAGAAGAATACTGAGTTGCATCCCAAGAACACCATACCTACTGTGAAGCATGGGGGTGGAAACATCATGCTATGGGGCTGTTTTTCTGCCAAGGGGACAGGACGACTGATCCGTGTTAAGGACAGAATGAATGGGGCCATGTATCGTGAGATTTTGAGCCAAAACCTCCTTCCATCAGTGAGAACTTTGAAGATGAAACGAGGCTGGGTCTTCCAACATGACAATGATCCAAAACACACCGCCCGGGCAACAAAGGAGTGGCTCCGTAAGAAGCATTTGAAAGTCCTGGAGTGGCCTAGCCAGTCTCCAGACCTCAACCCCATAGAAAATCTGTGGTGGGAGTTGAAAGTCCGTGTTGCTCGGCGACAGCCCCAAAACATCACTGCTCTCGAGAAGATCTGCATGGAGGAATGGGCCAAAATGGGCCACACCACTGTGTCAGCCTCTCTCTTCACATGGCGCTGTTGCCTCCTGTGAGATTCCTGACACCCCTCCCCCACCCATCACCTTCACTCAATACCAGGTTGAGATGCAAATGAGGACACTTCACTCAGGCAAGTCTGCTGGACCAGAAGGAGTGAGTCCCCTCATCCTCAAGACCTGTGCCCCCCAGCTCTGTGGAGTCTTTCATAAACTGTTTATGCTGAGTCTGAGTCTGCAGAGGGTCCCAGTGATGTGGAAGACATCATGCCTCGTCCCTGTACCAAAGACGCCACGTCCCAGTGGCCGCCAGGATTACAGGCCCGTGGCACTGACCTCCCACATCATGAAGACCCTGGAAAGGCTCATCCTGGACCAGCTGCAACCCATAGTAAGACCACACCTGGATCCCCTTCAGTTCGCTTATCAGCCTTGTCTCGGAACTGAGGACGCCATCATCTACCTGCTTAATCGTGTCTACACCCATCTGGACCAGCCGGCGAGCACTGTGAGGGTCATGTTTTTTGACTTTTCTAGTGCTTTCAATACCATCAGGCCGACCCTCCTGGGTGATAAGTTAACAACGATGCAGGTGGATGCTTCTCTGGTGTCCTGGATTGTTGATTACCTGACAGGAAGACCACAATATGTACGTCTCCCACAGTGTGTGTCTGACAAGGTGATCAGCAACACAGAGGCACCACAGGGGACAGTCCTCTCCCCCTTCCTCTTCACCCTCTACACCACAGACTTCAGCCACTGCACAGAGACCTGCCATCTTCAGAAGTTTTCTGATGACTCTGCGGTGGTTGGATGCATCAGCAGGGATGATGAGACAGAGTACCGGGCTGTGGTCGACTCCTTTGTCACGTGGTGTGAGCAGAATCATCTGCAGCTCAACGTGGCAAAGACCAAGGAATTGATAGTGGACTTCAGGAAGACCAGGAAACACTTGACCCCTGTTTCAATCCAGGGGGTCGGTGTTGACATTGTGGAGGACTATAAATACCTTGGAGTACACATTGACAATAAACTGGACTGGGCTAAAAACACCACAGCACTTTACAGAAAGGGCCAGAGTCTCTATTTTTTGAGGCGACTGAGGTCCTTCAACATCTGCCAGAAAATGCTGAGGATTTTCTATGAGTCTGTTGTGGCCAGTGCGATCCTCTATGCTGTTGCATGCTGGGGGAGCAGGCTGAGGGTCGCAGATGCCAACAGACTCAATAAACTGATCCGTAAGGCCAGCAATGTTGTGGGGATGGAGCTGGACTCCCTCAAGGTGGTGTCGGAGAGGCGGATGCTGTCCAAGATAAAGACAATGTTGGATAACACCTCCCACCCACTCCATGACATGCTGGTCAGTCACAGGAGCACGTTCAGTGAGAGACTGAGATTACCGAAAAGCACCACTGAACGACACAAGGAATCATTCCTGCCTGTGGCCATCTCCCTGTACAACGCATCCACTTAACACACTGGTTACTGCTACAACTACACATGTTTCTTTTCCAGCTATTTATTTATGAGTGACTTATGTATGTATGTATGTATATATATGTATATATTGTACTATTCTTAGTTAGCATATTGTCTGTCTTGTCTTAATGTTGGTTTATAATGGAGCACTGTAACAAAAAATAATTTCCCCCAGGGATCAATAAAGTATTCTGATTCTGATTCTGAAATACCAGCTACTGTGTGTGCAAACCTGGTAAAGACCTATAGTAAACGTTTGACCTCTGTTATTGCCAACAAAGGTTATGTTACAAAGTATTGAGTTGTATTTTTGTTATTGACCAAATACTTATTTTCCACCCTGATTTACGAATAAAATTCTTTACAAATCCTACCATGTGGATTCATGGATTTTTTTTTCACATTCTGTCTCTCACAGTTGAAGTGTACCTCTGGTGCAAATTACTGACCTCTGTCATCATCTTAGGTGGGGGAACTTGCACAATCGGTGGCTGACTAAATACTTTTTTGCCCCACTGTAATTAGCACAGCGTGACCATGCAATGTTTTATATGTTTTTTTTTTAGTTTTTATTCCTATTAATTATATTTTCACTTGTTACCTCTGAATTATTGAATCAGACCTAGATGACATGCAATTTTCAGCAAAATTATAATTCAAATACTCCTTTAATTATTGATTATTCTCATTAATTTTCGATCATTTTATATATTTTTCCATAGTATTACATTTGTATTTAACAGATCATTCTCTCACATAACAGACAAATATTTGTGAAATTATGATACATTTCTGAATGTATTTTTACAATCTAAATATGCATATGTACAAAACATATATATTTAAAAAACAAGCAAATTGTGTTTTACTATATTTACAGTTATGTTATGTTATTTTACCTTTGACATGTAAAATCACAGTCCACTTATGGTAATTTAATGATATTCTAGAAAGACAGTACAAAACTGTAAAATATACAGTAAGATACTTTGACATTACTATTTTTTTGGAACAGTGTGGAGAGAGAGAAAGACATGCAGCAGAGGGCAGCAGGTCAGATTCAAAGCGGGGCCCACTGCTCTCTGGCCATACAGCATATGGTCGCCTGCTCAGATGAGCTAACCCTGCAAACAAGCTGCTTTGGATTGTAAGGTAAAGACCCTACAGTGTTAATCTAGAACAATTGTTCACTCGGATTCATTGATGAATTAAACGTAATTCAACTCTTTGACTGAGGCAAAACATCCACAAGGCAGTGATTCTAACTTAAAGGTACTTTGGATATTGTTGAATGTTCAAATGTTGTTAAATATTATGACATTTTTTATTTGTCAGATATCCTGTTGAAGAAAACACTTTCAAGCCAATTGAAAGTGCACGTATATATTTACATGAGGATAAACTGATTTCAAGGAAAATAAAAATGCTCAAATTTTAAAGATTGTGAGTTATTTTGTTCTTCTATTAGTTATTCTTGTATTAACTAAACAGCTATTTTATAACGAGATGGATGCTGTCATTATATTTTATTGTAGTTTTTTGCTTTGAGGAGAATAAAATGACGTTTAACATTAAATGCACCAGCATTGTGTACAATGCACAGATTAATTAAAAAGTTTAAATGTAAGACTTTTTGAGAAAATGGTGAATAAAGTTTTAATTGTACAGAAATGCATGGTTATCATTTAATGGTACAGAAAATATACTGAGAATAAACAGAATTTTCCATTTTAGAGGTGAAGGAAATTTTCGTAAATAGTAAACAGAATATTCTGTAGATCTACAGAATTTTCCGTTTTTACCATTTACAGAAAAGTCTGTGAACTAAAAAAATGAAGAAAATTACTGGACATTTTTTTTCCACAGAATTTATTTTCTTTAAAGTCTGGGAGAGTTTCTTTTTAGGGAGGAGAGATGTCATCAAAACAAATACGTAGTTGGTACTTTGTGAAGATGTCTCCAAATTTGGAGTGCAGTGCCAAAACTTTGGGTCTGTCCTAAAACTTGACAGTATGCTGGTTATTACAAAAGTGAACTGTCTGCATCTTTCTAAAGTAAAGGGAGCAGCCACAAATCTGTTCCATAGGCTGTCAAATTAAATAATTGTAGTGTGTTATATTGCAGTACAGCATAAATGCAGAAGACCCTTAAACCCACTTTGATCAGTTAATAGACCGCATAATCTTTAGAAAGCTTATATAAATCTGTGTTCTTCATGTAGCAAAAACGTTTTGGGGGTTGTTTTTATTATTCCAGCAGTATTATGTTGTGATGCTCAGAGTTCAGCTGGGTGTTTACCAGGCTGTTGTTAAAACCTTAAACTGTATCAACAAGTCATGGCACGAAATGGAAAATGTAGTTACATTTAATATTTGCATTCCTTGTTTTGGTGCAGGTTATTTCCTGTTTTATTTTGATAGTCTCTTGTACTTTGAGTTTAATTTCCTTGTCTCATTATTTCTTATTTGTCCCTGCAATATTTCCATCAATAAATCTCCAACAAGCAATAAAAGCTTCACGTTCTGTCTCTACCTGGATCCAAATCCTGCCTGCCACACAGCGTTACATGGGGGAGTCTGGGTCTGTCTGAGGGATTTTCCACCTTCTCTCTTTCTTTCTTTTACTGCTTGTTCTCAGAGAAAGTTATATTTTCATATTTCTGTGAAAATTGGTGGTGTTGTCATAGTAGAGAATTTCTTTCTACACACTTTGCTGTTTGCACTGTAAAATATCTCTACAGGATGCTCAACTTTCTTACTCACTGCAGCATACATGTATCTGACTACAAAACAAGCACAGCAGTGGAACAGCAAAATTTTCTTGCATGATAGGAGTGGTTCAGAACAGCAATACATTTGTTCACTCCATTAAGGTTCACATCAGTTTAAGGTCTGTAAGGTGCACAATGAGTTGAACTAATAATTCATCTCACAGTAAATATACCTTCTAAGGTTTTGAAAGTAGAGGTACTTATTTCTTAAAACTATGGGAGGAAGTCAGAGTACCTAGAGAGAACACAGACAGGTGCAAGGAGAACATCCAAACCCCACTCTGAGAGTGGCAGAAAGAGGAGCACTCGAGACAGACTCTCAAGTCCAAAATTGGAACAAGGCAGTGGGTTACTGTATCCTCATACGAACAGGTTGATGTGGATTAAAATCTGTTGTAGAAATACTAGCATGCCAAAATGGACTGATTCTTACATAGTGTTTCTCCCAGTGTACTCAAAGTGCTCTATACAACATGCCACATTAACTCAGTCACTTTCTTCTAAACTTTGAGGGCTTCCTAACTACTTTCACATTCCGATGGATGTATCGGAGAGCAACGTGAGGTTACTATCTTGCCCAAGGATACTTGATTTGTGATATTTGTGATGATACTGTAATCATTCTTCCTCTCAAGAGACACCATAAACAATTTCCGTAAAAGTGGTAAAAGAAAATCTTTTAGCTGTAAATATTTTTTCCTCAAGATGTAAGCCAACTTGAATGCAACAGTCAACTAAAAGCCTTTTTTTAGCTTTGAAATTAAATTTTTTATTATGTGTCCTAATATGATGTATGATTTATGGATACCAAAGTGAAATATCTGACATACATAAATCAATGAGTTTAATCTTCAAGTATCTGTTTGCTGTCTTTTTACTGCATGTTTCTTTTCTGTCTGTAATACATATAATACAATTAGGAGCTGTTTTGAGTCCACAGATCTCATACTCAAAGGGAAAGAGTTCCAGAGTATGTTGCAAAAGCCCTGTCTTTAGTTTTCATCCTTGCATTATATACAAAAAGTAGGCCCTGATCACAAAGCTTCAGGGACCTGCTGAAGACTGTAGAAAACTGATGTAAGCTGGTGGTTGTCCATGAAGAGTTCCAAAAGTTAGAACCAAAATCATGAAGTAACATGAGTGATTATCCAGACGTTCCAGGAAGTTTTTGCACATGAAAAATGAATTACAGTAATCCTAATGTGATGAAATAAATGCATGAATAACAATTTCCATTTTAGAGTGTCACACAGAAGAATAAACCAGAGATTTGAACAGCAGATTCAAGTTACCCCAAGGCTCCTGAAGGACAATTTAGCAAATGTTGCAAGGGGACCAAAAACTTTCATTATCTCAGGCACAAATCTGTCAGGGGCACAAACAAGGTCTTGCATTTATTTTCTTCATTACATTGAAGAAAGTTGTCATCCATGCAACTTTTAATGGAATCTCAGCACAATTAGGATCTGCAGCTTAGAAACATCTTGAGGCTTAAAACATATATAACTGGATATCATCTGCATAGCCATGAGAGCAAATGTCCTTAACCCTCCTGCCATCCTTTAAAAAACTCACACCCATCACCCTAGGGACCATTCTCAGCCACGCCATAAAAAGACCATATATCCATATCTTATTCCACTTTAAATTAGCCAACCTTGTAAAACTACTTCTCCCTGAAATATTCATGTAAAGTTTTAATTATATTTTCGTTGTTTTAACCCTTCAAATCCCAGTGTTATTACATGAGCGCCCTGTGTTATAAGCCCCAAAAACCAAAAAACGAAACTAAATATTTCCACAAAAAACCAGTTGAAGTAATATGTGATTGTCATTATAAGTAGGCCTTTAGATGGACCAAAGATTGGCACCAACATACATTTTGACCTGCCATTATTTTTTTGCATTTTTTTTGCAATTTAAAAATTAAAACTTCAAGGCCCTGAGTCTTCATTGACATCCAAGAAAAGAAGAAAAAATAAAATCATATGATGATAATTTGGGGTTGAAAAATAGCATTTATAATGGAAGTCAATGGGCAGAAAATGGTCCCCAGGGTGATGGGTGTGGGGATTTCTGCTGCTCAGCCATTTTAGGCTGATTTAAGGAATTCACACTGGAATATTAACATTGACAGGTAAAAACTA
The DNA here is from genome assembly GCF_964374335.1 of Astatotilapia calliptera. Classification (NCBI taxonomy): domain Eukaryota; kingdom Metazoa; phylum Chordata; class Actinopteri; order Cichliformes; family Cichlidae; genus Astatotilapia; species Astatotilapia calliptera. The sequence goes on from NC_137423.1 coordinate 16,268,329, forward strand.
TCCTGTGGCAAGTTTGGTTATATTCCACTGAACACAGTGGAAATGGCAGCCATTTAACACATAGCAGTGGCACAAAAAGGTCCCAAGAAGGCAGGAAGGTTAACGGTGCTTAAAACGTGTTTAAGAGGGAGCACATGTGATATAAACAATAAGGGGCCCAAAGCATTAGTTTGTGGCAAACCATAGCTGAGAGAAGAGTAAGAGGAACTGTACTTGGAGGCAGTCAAAGAAAAGCACCATTCAGACAGATATGATGCAAACCATTCCAAAGCAGATCCAGTTACACCTAATTTTTAATCCTATAAAGCAAAATGACGTGGCCGGCAGTATCAAAAACATCCAACATATGCAAAATAGAACATTCTCCTGCATCATTTTGCATTAAAATGTCACTCGCCACCCCAAGAAGAGCAGTTTCTGTAGAATGAGCTCTACAACAGCCAATGTTTTTTAAGTGGAGTGGATGACAGCATTCTTTAAAAAAAACAGGGGTTGACCAGAGAGTAGTGAGGTGTTGATTATAGTGAACACAAAGGGAACAATAGACTAAAAGACATTTTTGAACAAAGTTGCAGGTAAAATGTCTCGAGAACAGGAGGATGCTTTTATTGTGAAAGCTAATTTTATCAGTTCTGGAAAAGAAACTGTGAAAATCTTTCTAAGAGAACACGCCAAGCTGAAGCAGGGACAGACAGTTAAAATGCTAATGGAAAAATATTACTCCTTATGTTTTTGATGCTTTTCAGCTAAAAAAGAAAGAAAAAAATTACAATATTTATTTAAAGAAATTGGGACAGCAGGTGGAGCAGGAGTAACAACATCACTAAGTGTCAAATAACACCTTAGGATTACCTGTGCTGTAACTGCCCTGACATGACTTACCAAATTGTTGAAAAAGATTTCAAGATCCTTTAAATGAAGGAGATGAACACGTAAACTAGTTTTCCTCCACAAGTGCTCAGCTTTTCGACAAGAATATTTTAAGCTGCAAATATTGTCATTTATTCAAGGTGAGTACTTGGAAACAGGAGCTAATCATGTTTTAGCAAGAAAGATTTAATCTAAAATAGAAAGACAATGAAAAAAAGAGTTGAAAGACCAACATTGTTTTAAGGGAATAAGAATACATTAAAAGCATCAGATAATTTGTCTGCAGGAGTGAATTTAAAATGTGTGTGCTAAACAAATGGCAAACAGAAGAAAGAATACAATTATGATCAGAATTAAAAATGTCCTCAGAACAAAGAAAATCAATATTTAAACCCAAAGCACTACTTCCCACTCCATTTCAAACTTTTTGAATGTAAGTGATATTTAGGTGTACTTTGCTTTACTTTTTTTTGTGTGGGGTGAGAAACATGCTGGATAAAATGTAAAAAATGTATGATGCTGATAGTGATTCTGGCAAGAGGTCAGAGCCATCATCTATTTAAATGTTCAAATACTCAACTACAAGCAGTCTGGACAGGTTTATAGTCGAGGATAAGAAGTCACTGAACTCCTTTAACAATAAGCTAAGAGTTCTTTTTCCCAACGTTAAACAGCTGTCAAACAGAGAAAAATGTTAGACCTTTGCTGACCCGCTAACTTCAATTCAATTTCAATTCAATTTTATTTATATAGCGCCAAATAACAACAAAAGTCGCCTCAAGGCGCTTTGTATTGTACAGTAGATACAGAGAGAAGCCCAACAATCATATGACCCCCTATGAGCAAGCACTTTGGCTTAATAACAGATATGATTCAATGCAGAGAGGTCTATCAACACCTCTGGTTCCAGTGGCTCAGGAGTAAAAAGCTTTCTTTGTGTACTGGTGCGCACTTACATTGGAACATGAAGGGGCCATCCTCAAAGTGTTCCCACAAAGTTGGGAGCATGTAAGTGTCCAAAATGTGTTGATATATTGAAGCATATCAACACCAAAATCCCCCTTCCACCAAATTTTACACTTTGCACAATGCAGTCAGACTGTACTGTTCTTCTGGTAACTACCAAACCCAGACTGCCAGACACTGCAATAGTATAGGAATAGCAAAGCATGATTACTGACTCCAGAGAACGCATCTCTGCTGCTCTGGAATCCAGTTGACACTTGCTTTACTCCACTGCATCCAAGACTTTGCATTCTGCTTGGTGATTTTACATAGTCTACCACTTTGTAGCCGAGTTGCTGCATTCCCGTTGTTTTAATACCACTAACAGGTGGCTGTGGTTCACTGGTTTAGCTCAGTCAGTTGAACAGGTTACGATATGCCGCATGGCTGAAAGCAGCCGGCCTGGGTTCAATTCCAACCTGTGGTCCTGTTCCGTATGGCTTAACCTCCCCTCTCCTGTCAATCTTTGCTGTAGCTATCCTATAAGGCCAGTTAACAGGCCAAAAAATATAGTTTACAAAAAAAAGTTGACTGTGGAACATTTGGTATTGAGGAAATTTCACAACTAGACTTTTTGTACAGGTGGCATCCTTTGATAGTACAAATCTGGAATTTATTGAGCTTTACTGAGAGCGATCCATTCTTTCATAAATTTATATAGAAGCAGTCTGCATGCCTAGGTGCTTGATTTTATAGATCTGTGATCACAGAAGTATTTGTAACACCTGAATTCAATGATTTGGTATGTTGAGTACCTTTGGCAATGTATTGTCTTGCTATTTATCCCAACAAAGGAAAGACACATTTCCACTCACATCATTCCTAACAACTGCAAAGCGGATTTTGTTTGACCAAAAAAATTAAATATATATATATATATATATATATATATATATATATATATATATATATATATATATATATATATATATTAATGTAAAGTTGATCATTTTCACCTGGGAGTCTAAGAAGATTTGACAAGCAGTGTTGGGCAAGTTACTTTGAAAAAGTAATTAATTATAGTTACTAGTTACTTCTTCAAAAAAGTAACTGAGTTAGTAACTGAGTTACCAGATTCTAAAAGTAATTAATTGCTTAAAAAAAATGTTTAAGCCTCTGGGGTCCAGGGTATAATTGGCCATTTTAACCACTTTTGATTTTACCTCTACATTTCACCTTTAAAAACTATTTACTTTGCCTTGTTTGGTATCATTCTTTTCAGCACAACCTTGTCTGAATTTATAGTTAAGATTTTATTTTGATATACTCTATTAACAATTGATCTAAAATCAGACAAAAAACATAAAATCCGAGTAGAAAAAGTTATATTTTTACTGTAACAACCACAAACATGTTCATTGAATCAAATTTCTTAACCTTAAATGCAAATAAAAATTGTCAATTTTAAAATCATATGCACAAGTTTTGCAAACAACAAGTTATTTGCAGCCATTTACCTTTTACTCTTTTTTTTATAACCATTTCATACGATTTACATAACAGTCAGCTGTTCTGCATTCAATAAGATGCCACACAAATTTTTTGTGCCACTGTTATGACCCAGGGTCATTATTTGCGGTACGGTGTTGTTATTGTTTGTATTTGTATTCAGTGACGCTTGTTTCCTTTTTTTTTTTTTTTTGTTGTAGTCTGTGTCATTTATTTGGAAAAGTTTTCTTTACTGGGAGTCCACTGTTTAAAAAACAAAACAAAAAAAAAACACACAATGTATTCGAGTTACAGAAGATTTTTTTTTTCCCATCTTTTCGAAATGACATTAGTGATGAAGAAAATTAGTAGCATAGCTCACAAGCTGGCAAGCACATCCACCAGGAGATTGGAGAAGCAGTTTCACCATGGTTGGCGTCACTAATTGGCACAAGTTTATTAGATTTATTGTGGAGGGTAAACTGATGATTATCATACAAACATAAATATATTTCCAGAAAATCTTTTTTTTTTTTTTCTTTTTTTTTTGCCTGTCCCGTTTGGCTCTTTTGCCATCAGAATTGTTGTCTAAAGGCGAAGAAAGATGCCCAACGGATTTACTTTACCAAATTGACCATCCCAGCCTTGCCGTAATGGTCCATTTGATTCACCTTTTATTGTTTATTTTATTTTCATTTACTGAATACGGGACAGACTTGACTGGGGGAAAGAAGGGGAGAAAGAAAGAGGGAAAGAGAAACAGCTGAGAAGAGGGACGGGGAGAAGGGCAAAAGACAAAAACCAACAGAATGAGCAGAAGAAAAAAAAAGAAGAAAAAAAAATGCATATATCAATCACCTGGATCACCTGCTGAGAAAGAAAAAAGAAAACAAGCAGAAGAGAACAAGAGTAATAGAATAAACAACATCACAATGATATATGGGAATATGACAGTAAATACTAAATATTAAACATTATTGTGCAGCACATAAGATCAACAGAACACAGTGTGTTTTGAGGTAGAAGCCAAAAAGGGTGTAGTTTGTGGGTGTGATCACCCGTGTGTACACCTGTGAGCATGAACGCGCTTGTTTCCAGGTGGAGGCCGCCCATTGGTGGAGGAAGGAAAGAGGCCAGCTACAAAAGGGGTTGGACTGGGCCGGCGAAGAGACTTCCTGGTTTTCCCGTGAGCTGTGTGTCTGGGGGACCGTCGTGGTGTGTGACTGCACGGGGCTGCAATATAAATGTTGAAAAAGGGTGTACCTGAGCTTGGTAGCTGTAGGGGTGGGAAGCCGTTTTCTTTCATTCCCCTCTTTTCTCCTGTTTCGGGTAGGGAGACAGGTTAGAGAATTGTATTTTGTTTTGGAATCGTGGGAGGTAAGTTAGCTTTGTTTTTCTTTCTAGTGTGTTTTGTTTGTTGTTTTGGCATTGCCCACCCTGAAGCTCACTACCTGTTCAGTAAATAAATTAACTAATTCTCGTCAATCTGCCGCGGTGTGATTTATTTTGTTGTTACTATGTGTAGGGTTTATCTTTTTGTTGTGTTGCACCCCGGCCTCGGGCCGGTGTGTAACAGCCACTCCAAAAAAAATAATTTCTGTCCACTATGAAGGAGAACATCACAGCCTGATACCTGCAGGTCTGACAGCAGCAGGTGTATCACTCATCCTGTTTTTTACCTGGAGACAGCAGTCACCTCATTGTTCTGACACACAACACAAAACTATCCACAACACTACACATTAACTACACACTCCAAACATGCTAAACAAAACAAATCTCTCACATCTCAAAACTCGCCCTCTCTCTCTTTTCCTTCTGTCTTTCTCTCTCTCTCTCTCTCTTGTCGTCATTCCTAAAACTTCCCCCTCTTCCCTAAACAACCAAATGTTATGTCGCGATATCATTTTTTGATTGGTCGACATGGTGCATTTTTCCACCAACATGAACGGGATGATTTTTGTTTAGTTGGTCATAAGCAGAGCGTGCCTGCTAGCGCTGTCCTTAAACAGCAAACGTGATGAAAATATTGAGGAAAAAACGCTGCGTATATATTATTTATCACGACTATGGTTTTACGTGGCCTATCAACACAATTTAAAAACTGATATATATTACCTTGTTGCTTTGTCATCTTGAAGTGGTCATGTGATTGGCTTACCACGACTACTTTATTCTTCCTCATGCAATTTGTCTTCTGCACCATCAGGCGCTCTGCCGTATAATCAGTGTTGGGAAGGTTACTTTTAAAATGTATTCCACTACAGATTACAAAAAACATGCCCCAAAATGTATAACGTATTCCGTTGCGTTACTCAATGAGAGTATTCTGTATTCACAGTATTCTGAATACTTTAGATTACTTAATATATTATCATGCTTTTTACAACTATATAAATGTACTATTGCTGTGTGATTTATTACGATTACGAAGATCCGCGGCTCCGAACCGTAGTAAAGGGACCTCTGGCTAATACGTCGGGTTCCGTGTAGGCTCGTAGCCGAAAACTAGCTTTACCTTGTTGTCTGGGTCAACTTTGCTAGCGATAGACAGAGAGAGGCGTTGAAAGGCTGCTCCAGTCTTAATAGCTTACTTACAGCTGGGCTCTTCAGGCACTCTTTTTGGCTGCAGTGGTTATTATTATATTTACATGCTTCCAGCTCCCGTTTCTGCTCAATGACAACTTTACTTTTCCACTCTCCTTTTTCTCCCTCCTCGCGCTCACAGACACATAACGGGTATGGCAGTCCATTCTCCCTGCAGCGCGGACTACACTGCCCATGAGGCTACATTCTTTAGGGCTGTCTATTAGCTTAGCACAACAACAACAACAAAAAGGCGCTCTCTCACCCAGGAAACACAGTCGCAGAGAGGGCGCGCGTCACTATGAGGTGCCGTAAAGGACATTATTACTGAAACGCTCTCACACACACAACTGAAACGCTCTCACACACACTACTGAAATTTTAGCTCTCACACACACTACTGAAACGCTCTCACACACACTACTGAAATTTTAGCTCTCACACACACTACTGAAACGCTCTCACACACACTACTGAAACGCTCTCACACACACTACTGAAACCCTCTCACACACACTACTGAAATTTTAGCTCTCACACACACTACTGAAATTTTAGCTCTCACACACACTACTGAAACGCTCTCACACACTACTGAAACGCTCTCACACACACTACTGAAATTTTAGCTCTCACACACACTACTGAAACGCTCTCACACACACAACTGAAACGCTCTCACACACACTACTGAAACGCTCTCACACACACAACTGAAACGCTCTCACACACACTACTGAAATTTTAGCTCTCACACACACTACTGAAACGCTCTCACACACACTACTGAAACGCTCTCACACACACTACTGAAAAACCAAGTCATTTCAGTTGAACAGGAAGGCATTTCAGTTGAACAGGAAGGCATTTCAGTTAAACAGGAAGGCATTTCAGTTAAACAGGAAGGTATTTCAGTTGAACAGGAAGGCGTTTCAGTTAAACAGGAAGGCGTTTCAGTTGAACAGGAAGGCACTTCAGTTAAACAGGAAGGCATTTCAGTTGAACAGGAAGGCATTTCAGTTAAACAGGAAATTAATTCTTAACAAGGAAACTGAAGGAAAAAGTGTTAGATTTCAAACAAACCACTACACAGATGTCTACTCAGCAACCTGTTAGTTAGGGGTGGGTTTTTATAATCGATTTATTGATTAAAATCGATTCTGGCTTGGATAATGTGAAATCGATTCATTAAAATCCTGAATCGATTTTTTAATATAAATTTATTTTGCCCGAAATGCCAGAATCTCTGGTGAAACCTCACAAAATTTCAACAACCACCAAACAGCTAAGACAGTAAATGAGAGCAGGTACACGGCTTCTGCACAAAGACGTAAACACACAGCGCGGACCCGCGGATCAGAATCAGTGAGATGTCGCCTTTCTCACCCGACAGCACGGACACGGTCGGGGCTGAAAGCTGACAGCTCGCTGACTCTGATCTGTCGGCAGGTCCGCGCTTTGTTTTCACGCCGTTTTTGCGCCGATTCTAAAGCTGTTAGTTTTATCTCTCACCAAACAATATTGACTGAACCAGCAGCAAAAGAAGATCCAAACTGCGCTTCACATAAACATCGTCATGAATTCCCTCACTGTTTTGCTTCCACCACGATAAAATCGCACGTCATGCACAGCCCTCTCTCTCTCTTTCTCTCTCTCTGTACTTCAAGAACAGTTTCCCGTCTAAAAATCTGTTTTCTGCATTATTTGCTTGCTTGTTAGGCACAAGTCTACTGTTGTTCACAGTGCAGTCGGCCGCTGTTTTTTTTTTTTTTTCATTTTACATACTTCCGAAAAGAAAACCTAATTTCTGCCGTTCAATACTGAACAAATTTAAACTTTTTTAAAATTATGCAAAATGCAAAACGTTAGCCGTGTCTCTAATAAAACCGCTGTAACGTCAGAGGTAACGTTCATATGTTGATTAATGGTTTTCGTTTTTGATGTACTGCAGAATATTTTTTATAAAATCCCAGGCCAGGAAAACCACCTTCATGTTTTTATATGTTTTATCTTCAGCTACTTTGACACAAAGGCATCTGCTGTGATGCTCACACCTTTGATAAAGTCTTGCGTGTGTCAGCTTCCTTTTTTTAAATACAAAAATATGTAAATGTACTGATCTGAATTATAATATTTCTGACTGTCAAAATTCCCCATAATCAAATCGAATTGAATTGAATCGAATCGTGGAACAAATCGATTCTGGACCTTAGTCAGACAGCTGCATTACTTAACAATATATTAGCCTCAGCATAAGTCAAAATTTAGAATAGCGGGAGACGTGCATTATCCTGGTTATTTTTTTGGCATATGTGCTTTTTGTCTTTTTTAGCAAAGAAAAATATCTTAAAATCATCAATAAAACCAGGGAGAGAAGGCTTAGCATTCCTCCATTTAGCACAATGGATATGATATTTACTCAAAAGTATGATGAAGTTAATAATGTCTGAGACATCCAATGCTAGATGATCCATATAAAAAAAATTATGATGTAATTCAAACAGTGGCACATCATTAATATTTAGGGAAATCCAATTTTTTAAGTTGCACCAAATAGATTGTGTGATAGGGCATAGAAAAAAAAAAGATGTTCTAGGGTTTCATTTTCATCAGTACAAAAAGAACACTGACCCACCTCAAAGCCAAATCTCTTTTTCTTTAGAAATTCTGCCACAGTATTAGTTTTGTTTAAAGTGTGTTTCTTTAACTTTAGGTAGAATAGGCTATTTCATAAATTTTTAGTATGCTTTATCCAGTGTATATGAAATAACTAAATTAGAACCATGCCATGTAACCATTCTGTTGTAAAATGGTAAATGGTAAATGGCCTGCATTTGTATAGCGCTTTTCTAGTCCATAGGACCCCAAAGCGCTTTACACTACACTGAGTCATCCACCCATTCACACACACATTCACACACTGGCGATAGCAAGCTACATTGTAGCCACAGCTGCCCTGGGGCGCACTGACAGAGGTAACTATGAAACATTTTGTCTTTGAAGAAACTACTAACAAATTTCTTATTGCATTTTTATCAAACAGCTGACATTGCCCTAGCAATAAATTTGGGAGCACTGATGAGAAATTATTGTATATCATAAAATTTTTAATCAAATGAAGCAGAGGCAGTGGGACCAGTTCACAAAATTTGTTATATTCTCTTTGAGAACAGTTTAGACAATATTTTTCTGAAAAGTCTGTGTAACTTAGAATGACACCATTATCATCCAACAAATCTGTTATGAATATAATATTTTTGTTCAAACCAGTCACTCTTGAAAATTGATTTTTGATTAAGTGTTATTACCCTATTATTCCATAAGGTTGAATTATGGGGAGAAGTTGTGGGTAAATCTCATTTTCCCAAAAATGCAACGTCTGTTTTGGAAAGTTTGATATCTTTATGGGGATTTTATTTGCCGCAAAATCACATTTCAAAATAAAGTCTAATCCTGAATACTATTTTATTAAACAAGAATCATGGGATGTGGAGCTAAGTAGAGTCTGGCTGTGACAGACAAGATTTTAACCATTTAATTCTAAGGGTGCCAACCATAAATTCCAGTTCTGGAGTTTTGATACCACCTTTATTGTATCCCTTCACAAGCTGAGATCTTTCTATGTAATGGGTTTTATTCCTCCACAAAAATTCGAACACATTTCTATTTATGGTTTTCATGGTATTTATCGTTTTTTTATTTTTATATCGTTTACGTTGCGCAAAAAAGGTTGGGGACTGCTGTACTAGCAGGTTGCTGAGTAGAAATCCTTGTAGTGTTTTGAAATATACCACTTTTTCCATCAGTTTCCTTGTCAGGAAACAACTTCCTGTTCAGCGGAAATGCCTCTGGTTTCAGTGGTGTGTGTGAGAGCATTTCAGTAGTGTGTGTGAGAGCTAAAATTTCAGTAGTGTGCGTGAGAGCGTTTCAGTAGTATGTGTGAGAGCGTTTCAGTAGTGTGTGTGAGAGCTAAAACTTCAGTAGTGTGTGTGAGAGCGTTTCAGTAGTGTGTGTGAGAGCGTTTCAGTAGTGTGTGTGAGAGCTAAAATTTCAGTAGTGTGTGTGAGAGCGTTTCAGTAGTGTGTGTGAGAGCGTTTCAGTAGTGTGTGTGAGAGCGTTTCAGTAATAATGTCCCTTACGGCACCTCATACGTCACTGCCGCCTGGAACAACAGAACATAGCTGTCAAACAAAACCCAAACAGCCCTGACCCATGACAATATGAAACAGGAAAATACCACTGTGTAATCCATTTATTTCAACAAAGTAACTGTATTCTAAATACCACCTTTTTAAACGGTAACTGTAATAGAATAGAATAGAATAGAATTCTACTTTATTGTCATTGCACATGTTACAGGTACAGGGCAACAAAATGCAGTTTGCATCCCTAGAAGTGTAATGGAATACAGTTACTCATATTTTGTATTTTAAATACCTAACGGCGGTACATGTATTACATGTATTCCGTTACTCCCCAACACTGCATATAATGAACTGCTCCACAAAAATGTCAAAGGTAAAACGTTCTTCCTTGCCAGTAAAAATTCATTTATAAAGCAATTCTCAAGAAGGTCTTACAAAGACCAATCAACACTGCCATGTTTTCCCAACCTCATATTTCTCAGTAATGCATTATTGTTGCGGTTGCTGAATCACCTGAGAAGATAAAATAATCAGTTGAGCTGTGATTGTTGTTTCAGTCTATAGCATCTGCATTTGACATGTATGAGTGCAACTGTATTCATACCCCCCCTGTTGATTAGTTCAATGGCCCTTGGAGGACTTGCAAGGTTATCATAGATTTCATTACTGTTTGTAATTTGCTGGCCCAGGGAGGAGTTTTCCATCAGCCCCTGCTCTGTCTTCTTGACACTAGTGTTGTTCGTCTACAGCTGTGGTATTTTTGGAAGCTCCAGTGTATCATTGTCAACCGTGACAGTCTGAAGAGCAGATAGACGTCAGTTGTTCAGGTGAGAGCTCAGATAAAGAGCTCAGCCATGCGTGAACCGTCTCCTGTCTGCTTTATTTCTTCTATCTCTCTCTGTCCTTTTCTAATTCTTATTGCTCTCTCTTGTTCCTCTTCTGTATGCCTGTTGATTGTTTTCCACTATAAGTAGGTATCCTTTGTGCACTTTTGCTATGGCTCATAGTATTTAAGTTACCTTTGGATAACTCCTGAATGCAATAGACTTTAGGTTTAGCTCCACAGTCAGACTCACCCTGGGATTAAGTGAACTTAAAGTGAATTAGATTGTTTGGGTATCCTTGTCATGACAAATTTAGAACCTCTAAATTTGGTCACAAACTATATTTAATGTTTTTCCTACTGTGTGTGATCCAAGTTGATTATTAATGGAGACTCAGGATAAAGGCATTAAAAGGCACAGTAGAAGGCTGCTTTGTTTTCACTCTTTTAAATTTTACTTTCCCACAGCAAGTGTGCATAATAAAAGGCAAATTAGTCCATTTCATTCAAGTCTCAGTCAATTTTAGAGGGACTAAAACTTATCAAATTGAAGAAATTTGTGTATCTACTTAGTCACATTCATACAAGGACTTGTTTTTATGCCTAAGTGCTTTTGTATCTAACATTTACATTCTTGCAGAGCAACTTGGGGTTCAGCATCTTACTCAAGGTTTGTCATGTACTCTGGAGCAGCCAGGGTGCAAACCATCAGCTTCCCAATTAGAAGACAACCTGCTCTACTTTCTGATCCACAGCCACCCAATAACAGTGCAAACAAATAAACTAACCGCATCGTCACCAAAGTAGAAGTCTGAAAAATCAGATGTTCCACAGGTACTCAGCTGTAGGCTTTATTAAATTGTAACCTCAAATGCCAGTCTCAGTGTCATCAGTGAAGGGGTAACTTGTGGACTGGTACAGAACTGTAGACATGTGGCAAGGAAGATTGAAGTGCTCTACATCAAGGTGTCCTGTCCTATCAGAACATTTGTGAAATGTCAAATAAATCAAAAAATTTAAAGAAAATCTGGAAATGCTTGATAAGTCTAAAGCACAATAGCATGGTAGAGTGTCTTCTAAAAGGTTTTGTAACTTTCACTGGTTTAGTCTGCAACATGAAAACCTTGTTCCAACTCCATTGCAATACAATGGATTTTATTATTTAATTCTGAGGCATGTGAGACTGAAAACATCTCTGCAGTCTGACCTGATTGTTAATGCATATTACATAAAAAGAGAAATTGGATCTGTAGCTTCATTTTCTGTACAGTTGGGTCCATTTTGAAGGTCCGCTTCTTGTTTACAGTGGGAAATAATCATTGCATCAGTTTGTTAGCTTAGTTAAGCCAAATAAAATTAAACATATGTTTGACAGACCCACCATTGATGAAAAAGATCATTTTACTCTGTGTGCACTTGTATGAACACAGCTGGTGAAATTGTTTTCCATTACAGAGCAACGTTTCACCAGAGAGATTCTGAGAACACAGGGAGAAAACACCAAGCCATGATCACTGCATCTATTTGGCAATATACTTCAATTCAGTGCATCGCTAAGAGTGTTCTGAGGGCCCCAGCATTTCTTGAAGGGTCCCATGGGAGGATAATAAGGTGCGTTGTCTTCCCAGCTGTGCTGTTTTCCACTAAATCGTATCTAGTGGCACAATTCTTTGCAGATGGGGGGTGTCTTGTTTCTTTGGCTAATGCATGTTGTTAGGAAGACTTATCCAAGATCATGGATAATATCCTCTTGTCTTTTACTTCTTGCCATGCCCCATTTCACCCTGGCAGAAACCACGGTATCCTCAAGCTTATTGCTATCCTTTTTCTAAACTGCCTCTCTCAGCAGGGTTATGGGAGATTTGGGCATATTCCTCATTTCTTTCTAAGTAAAACACAGAGGTGCCATCACCCACTGTGAGCTACAGAAATGCATTTCTATCACTCATTAATTCTGTGTGACTTGATGTTGTGAATCTGAATCTCAGAATACAATTACGACAAGATTGCTGTTTCGTGCATGCAAATGTTTTTGATACTATGTGACATACAGCAATATGACTGTGTCCTCCTTATGCCACCATAGCAGCTCTAACACATGATGTTTCCACAGTTAGAGGTTGATGATGTCACAGGGATGATCTGATATCGTTGTGTTGGTGTTGTTCCCAGATCATCATGAAAATGTTGTTCCAGGTTCAACATTGCAAGTGACCAATCACATTGTGACGTTATTCTTTAGCTCGCCAAGCCATTCGTGCATTTATGAAATTCCAATGTTGCAAGGACATTTTCAGTTCTGCTTACCGTTTATTAAAGGGTTACAGTTAGGATTTAGGGTCAGGGTCCATCAGGGTCAGAGGCGGTTTCTCGCAGCTTGAGTACAGTTTTTTAAAAGTATGTACAAATGTACTGTAAATGTTCTTTTCCTAGAATTTGAAGATTCAATCAGATTAATTTCATCCTTCAGGGTCCACCGTATTCCAACAATCATTGTGTGCTTCTGGCTGTCAGATATTTTTCCACCTAAAATCGCAGGTTATGAGTTCCGCTTGGCTTTCTTAGCTTAATGCCACTTTTAAAGTTTGGTGAAAACTGTCACGGTAAGTGGAATTAGAGGACCCAGATGTGGAGCTCTTAATGAAGAGACAGTGCATTTATTTACAGTGCAAAACTGTTCAGAATACAATTCAATGTGCAAAAGTCCAATAGTGATCTTCTCCCAGTTCTCCAACAGTGCTTGGTAGTGGGACTCTGTGCTTTCAGAAATAATTCTGTGCTTGTGATCCTCCTCCCCAACTCCATGAACTAGCTTTCAGCATCACTGACAAGGTGATGTCTAATTTCTAATTTTAGAGATATTGCAGGAATGACTCCAAGCAGTGCTAGATGTTTTCTTATTGTAAAAGACATTCTAGTCAAAAATTCTCAGTATTACAGTATTCACAGTATTACTGGAGGCCAAGCTAACGTCATCTGAATCTAACTGAGGTGGTGTCGTAAATAAGTTGTGTACACTGGAGAGTGAAACAAGAAATTTGTCCTTCTCAATTTATCGAAAAAGTGACTTACATTGATACAAATCGTACATCCTAACAGCAGAGTAGCATTGTGTTCCACTTTCAAACAGATAATATGGAGTTATTTTGTCATTATAGTCAGACATTCAACATTACCTAAATGTCTACAGAGCTCAGAAAACCGAGTAACTTTGTCTACAGGCTGAATATGACATACTACACTTCTAAATACACAGCCAGACACATTCTCTTTTGCCAGCCTTTCTGCACCATGCTGAAAATCCTAGATCACCTATTCTCTCATTTATTTATTTTTCCTTCCCTCAAAGAACATACTGATTACAGAAGACTCCAGGAGAAGACTTGATGATTGTAAGAGGATATTGAAAGGAGATGAAAACAGTTAAGCTAGAATCTACAACTATGCAAAGTTGGGGTGTTTCCCTGCTAAAGAAGACCAAGCAACATGCTTGAAAGCTTCAAATAGCAGTCCGTTCATCAGGCATTTCATCAAGTCATCCATCCACTCTGACATCCTCTTTGTACTTGGTTAATGGCTACAATGCTACATAAACAGACATCCACCTTTGCCCATATTTGTTTTGGCCATGTCAAAGTCGTGTCTGCTAAAACTGGATCCCCATGCCCAACTTTTGTGGAGCCATTCATCCACCTTGACGTCTTCCTTAAACTGAAGTTGTCAATTACAGGGTTCCACCTTTATCGATACCACTGTCTTTGTGTTATGACATGATTTATTGTTGGACTTCTTAGATTTTGTTTTGCTGAAATGTTTTAATTGCTTTATTTTCCATGCATCTCATGCTTGATTGCATGAGTATACAGTACTCTTTGCTCGTCTCTTTCAATTTACTTTTCTCATTTTCTCATACTCATCACTATTCTTATATCTCATTTCATTATGTGGCTTTCTGTTTTTCCTTTTTCTGTTTTCCTGCCCACATCATTGCTCTGATTTAGTTCACTTCTGTGTGAAGATTCTTCTTTTCTGTTTGTATTTACTCAGTGTTTTCTCCCTTGAGCTTTGTAAGGTCATCTTATTCTTTCCTTGTGTCTGCTTGTATTTTCTTGTACCTGCTTTTAGTTTGGTCCCGCAACCCTTGGATTTTGATGCCAAACAGTGCAGCACTGTAATTACTGCTGTTAATGTACTAGACTCATGTTTGCATTCATGAGCTCAGTACATTTTTTAAGAACATTGATATAAAAAAAATGGCCAATTATACCCTGGACTCCAGAGGTATAAAAATGTTTTAAAATAGTTATTTTTCCTAGTAATTAGTTACTTTGATAATATTGTAACTCAATTACTTTTTGAAGAAGTAACTAGTAACTATAACTAATTACTTTTTCAAAGTAATTTGCCCAACATTGGTCAGTGATGACCCAGTACTATCAAAAAATGTAATTAACACGCATGGAATGCATTACATGAAATGGCATGACATTAAGTATTTAAAGTTATCATAGACAAATTTAAGATAAATAAGATAGCCTTTATTAGTTCCCAAGTTGGGGAATTCAGAAAAATAGAGCCCTGGCTACAAAATGCCCTCATCTATCATCATGATTCCAAACCTACAGCTGGGTATTTAAGAGGGTCACATAATAGGACACATTCTAGCTTATTACTGGATCCATTGGAGTGCAAGCACAATTGGGCTTACAGTAAACACGTTGGCAATTGATGGAGATGTGCTTCATGAATTCGAAGAGGAACAACAGCATCTCAGATGGATCATCCCTCTCAACACAAATGCAATTTTCTCTCTAATGCTCCAGCAAAGCAGGACATATGCAACCATTTCTAGTTGCTAGAGAGAATTTGGGTAGGTGCCTGGGAAGGGCTTGCCACCCCCAAAAGTCTGTGTGTCAGAGTGGCACTGGGAAGAGAGTTGAGAGCCAAAGAATGGAAAAGGACTTCAAAGTTGAATCAACAGGAATGGGCTAATTGAAACAGTGAATGAGTCACTTTTCACACAGGAAATACTACCCTGGCTTGCAAAGATGTAATTTTCATCTCCTGAAGACAGTCGACAAAAAGATGTGAAGAAAAGATGGAAAGGAAAAAGAAAGATGGGCACAGGGAAAGAAGGACAGACGCGAGTGACTGGAAGAAAAATAGAGAAGTTAGAAAGAAAAGGGACTCTACAGAGAGAGACGGCAGAGACAGAAGGTGCAATAAAATACATAAAAAATCTCCCAGAAGTAATTTAAATGTTTATCACCTTAATTAAAATTGTTTTTAAATTAACTGGATGAAGGTTTAACTCTGACTAAATTATTATATTTTACATAATTATAGTGGCCACCCAGCTAGAGAGTGCGTATGCATACATGGCAGATTTCATATGTTTGTGAGTTTATATTTGAGAATGGGTGTGTGACCTACTATATATTACCTGTTGCAATGTAATGAGGATGCCAGTCATTGATTTCCTGAGCCACTGAATGTCATCCACTCACAACATTTGTCAAAGGCTAACAAGCAGGACAAAGGCTGCACAGTGAACACAATCATTTAAATTCAGGAAATGGTCATATTACATTTAATCACCTTTTTGTCTTCTTTGCCACCAAGGGTTTCATATTTTCTGCATTTACATTTTTCCTTGTGCTGGAAACCTACTCAACACCACAGTTTCCTGACACTGGGACCAACTTAATTATTAATTTAACATGAATTCCAAAGTGCACAGGTTTGAATTGGGACATTAAAGCCCAAAGGGTATATGGGTAAGACCGAAACTGGGATCTGAGAATTTCAATCCCATTTTAAAAAACTGACTGCAAAGCATGCTGGACTTAAACCCCAATTTCTCAGGAAATTTCTCATTGAAAAAATTTAAGTACCACGAGTCAGTATATTTTTAGATTAAATGAAGCTGTCCGATATTCAAATGAAAAGGATAAAGCACTACCCTAGAACTGCAGTGTTAGAACACTGTAGGCCTCCATATCATCCCAGTTTGATAGAAAAACTTGAAATAGCCATGAAAATCAAACTTCTTTGTATCAACTGCCCCTGTACTAGTTAGCATAGCTTTGTGCATTCCAAATAGAGGAAGGTTTCATAGATATTTTTGCTAGTTTAAGCATGATGAAAAGAAATGACAGTAGTGCTGATTGAAAAAGATTTGGAATTTGTTACGCTAATGAAGCTATGCTGCATCATCCGCTTCAAGACTGCAACAAAACACCTGCTGTCTTTGAACATTGCCCAAGATCAGCAATCATACCATCAAATTGATAATCCCTTGATCCAAAATTGTTAGACATAGATGACACATTCCGTCATCTGATGCATTGTTGTCACTTGCAAGGCATCACTAGATACTTTGCAAGTGTCTAAACATTAAAATTAAAAATGTATAAAGAAATTTTGCAGGAGAATGTAAAGATGGGAGTCTGGGAGCTCAAGATGGTGACAATGAGAAGCACATAAATAAACATAATGTATGAAAAAAGAGTAAAATTCAGCATTTGCAATGGTTAGGTCAGAGTCCTGACCTTAATCTAGTTGAGATGCAGTGGCATGGCCTGAAGACAGCTACTTACTGTAGTACATCTTAAAAATACAAATAAATGGAGGAATAGGCATAATCTCCTTCTCATTTCTGCTTAAGTCTAATGGACAGACTTATGGATAGATAGATGTTGCTGCTAAAAAATAGTTACTAAATGTAAGAGTTCACTTGATTATTTAATCTTATAAATGCAGAGAAATTTAATATACAGCAATGTGTGTATTATTAGTTTTGCTTTTGTCCATAACTGTTAAGGATCAGATAGGATTTTATGACTTATAATCAAGGCAGAAATCCCAGGAATTCCAAAAGGTTCTCTCACTTCTTTCTAAATTCTTTTTTTGCTCTCAGCTCTTGTTAGTAAGTTAATTTCACTTCCTGAAAAGCTTTCTTAAGCTGGTGAAACACCTACACTTTTGATCCCTACCCACCTCTCAGTTTAATTATCTTCTATAGAAAAAGGCTTCTAATTTAATATATGCTTACCTCTGAGACTATTCTCTTTACCGCATATGATTACATTCTTCAATAATATAAAGTTTCTAAAAGTTGAATTTCCAGGTTTATAAAAGCTCCTTCAGCAAGCTCATTTGACCCACACCTGCACAATGAAAAAGTTATATAAATATACTTAATAATTCCAGGGAGAAAAAAATGGGGAAATGTAATGTAAAGTATAATTCATTCAAGTTATTTCACAAACTGAAACTATTTCATTTACATAATGTTTGTACTAGCCCTGTCTTTCTCGCTATTATTCCTTTTCCTCTCTCTCCAGCACTTTGCTTCTCTGTGCTCCACTTTCAATCTCTGTCGCTTTATTTTGGCCTCAAAAATCAATTTCATGGAATATCATTTTTTTTCTTCTAAAAAGGAACAGGTCTTTTAGAAGCAAGCAGAGTGCTGTTGTCACAGTGTTAACCTACGGCCCTTTGTGACCCACTTCTAGCAGAGAACAAAACTCTAATAAGAGGACATCTCTCTCTGTCTCTCTCATCTTCATGCTCTCTCATTCTCTGTCTTGTCTTCCTCTCTGTCTCATTTCTCGTCTGTCCACCTTGCTCTAATTTTTGGTCTTTCAGTCTGTTTAGCACTGATAAACGCCCTTTTTCGCCACCCGATCACCCGTGTTGGTCCATCACTGTGTATCCTTGATCTGCTGGGAATGTGTGACACTGTTTTCTTGACATGCTTAATTGTTGAATCATGAAGAGAAGGTTGTAAGCAGGAGACTCTGTGTCTAAAGACAGGGGAGATAAACAGACCACATTCCACACCCCCACCTTACAGAAAGCAGAGAAACAACTGCCGAGGTCATAACTTAGGCGCTGTAACAGAGAAAAAATGTGATGTTTTGGCTTTTACGACTAGCTGGGGGCCACTAGAGACTATAAAAAGCTGAGCAACCCGTCACCATTTTGAGACATGTGCCTGACCCTCTGGTAGCATCTCTCCCGTCCGGACGTTCTAATGCTCTTATTGTTGAATTGTATGGAAATAAATGATTGTTGATTGAGCATTGATACACCGAGGATTGTCCTTCCTTCAGCCCAAAGATTCAAAGAACTGCGTGTTTTCAACACAGTCTATCTATATCTTTTATCTGTTCACTTGTATTTTAGTAATTACAAAGTTTAATAGAATTTCTCAAGATTTCCCAAGACTGAAGAGATTTCCTTTTTAGTTCTGTTTAGATCAGATTGGGGGTTTCTGTTTAAACATGCAACATGCAACAAATTTGTCAAATATTTATATATATTGCAATATATCCTCTTGGCAAACAAGATAAATATAACACTAATCATGTCTGCCCCTATTTGCTGTGAGGCGACAGTACTAACCACCATGTTGGTTAACACTTTTGCCTCACAGCAAGAAGGTCCTGAGTTCGACTCCAGCACCTGGTTTGCATATTCTCCCCATGTTTGGATTGCTTCTTTCTGGGTACTTTGGCTTCCTCCCATAGTCCAAAGCAAAGAAGTTAGTCGGGTAAGGTTGTCTGTGTCTGTATTAGCCCTGCGACAGACTGGCAATCTGTCTAGGGCAGGGGTGTCCAACTCCAGGCCCTTAAGGACCGGTGTCCTGCCCTTAATTATCTCCCTGGGTCAACACAATGGAATCACATGATTAGTTCATTACCAGGCCCCTTGGAGAACTTCAACACTTGTGTGCGGATATC
Source organism: Astatotilapia calliptera (assembly GCF_964374335.1). Taxonomy (NCBI): domain Eukaryota; kingdom Metazoa; phylum Chordata; class Actinopteri; order Cichliformes; family Cichlidae; genus Astatotilapia; species Astatotilapia calliptera. Next base: position 16,287,933 of record NC_137423.1, read on the forward strand.
CCCTCGGCACCAGCTGTGGGCTCAAGGCTGGAGCCGAACAAAAACTCCCCGATAACGACTGTGTGTTGACTGTTCTTCCCACTCTATGCAAGGCCACCTGGGTTGGACACGCACACACATACACTTACACTTATAAGCACTCACACATCCCCCTCCCCTTCCAATGCCTTCGATGCTCGTTGCCTCCTGGGGAACACGGGCGGGTCTGGGCCCGCGCTGGAGAGACGGCGCAGTGGCAGGATGGCTGCTGTGTTGTCTGGGATTACTCCTCATCCCCTATCCAACCCTGTTGCTGGTCACGTGCTCTATAATGTTGTATTGTGGACATTTATGTGCTTTCTGTGCAGAGGAGTTTTTTTGTTTCCTGTTCTCATGCTGTCCTCCTATAGCCCAGCATGAGTAGAGGTCTCTTTTTTTCCTCTTGTACATTCCCATTGTAGTGTACATTTCAGTGGTTTTTTTCTGTAATGCAACCGTTCTCTGACTTGTATCCCCATGTGATGTCTGTGTTGTGTGTGTAAGGTCGGAGGGAGCGGGTTCATTCCACTGCAGGGCAACCTGCCACTGCATGTGGCGAATAAAATTTGAACTTGAACTTGAGGTAATTTAGCCATTTAAATCAGCTGTGTTGGATCAAGGACACATCTAAAACCTGCAGAACACCGGACCTTGAAGCCTGGAGTTGGACACCCCTGGTCTAGGGTGTACTCCGCCTATGGTAGCTGGGATAGCCTCCAGCTAAGCAGAAGAGAATGGATGGAACATGTCTTCTGTAAATAATTTTGTTGTTGTTTCTCATATATCTCTCTTTATTGTATAGATTTCTCCTGTATGCTATTTATTCTTGCGGTCTACTATTTATATTTTATTCTGGCACCGTTGATGTGGAGCAGTCAAAAATTTTTTGTATGTGTACAATGACAGTAAAGGGCTATTTTCTTTGTCTGTTCTATTCTAAAGGTAAATGGACTGGCCATTATATATTGCTTTTCTATACTTGAGCACTCAAAAAGCTTTATTCAACATGACTCATTCACCCATTCACACACATTCATACTCCAAGCAACACAGTGGAGAGCAATTTGGGGTTTAGTATTTTGCCCAAGGATACTTAGGCATGCAGGCCGGAGACTGGCACAGCCAAGGATTGAGCCACTAACCTTCCAATTAGTAGATGACCTGCTCTGCCTCCTGAGTGTTTTGCTTCATTGCTATACTAATAACACCATGTCAAGGTTTGGCTGTTTCCATGGTAGCTGAATAGTTAGAGCTGAAAGTTATGTCAAGTTTGTCGTGTTTGTCAGAATACATGGACATGATCCTATAGGACAAAAAAAACATTAAGCATCAGTGGGGTTGTAAGGGGCATCCACATACTTTATAGAAGATGGATGTAACTTCTGGATAATAAAGGTTATGTCACTGTGGATGTGCCTTAAATCTGCATTCTTTATATTGGTCAGCAGGGGGCAACTCCTGTAGCTGTATATAATTCTATGGGAAAGCAACATTTCTCATGAATTTAGTGATCTCCTATGCTAATTTCAAGGTAACTAGATACAAGAAAATGTTTTCATTCAGTAAATAACGCTGCCAAATTAAGTTAAATTAAATTAAATCACATTGCATTAAATTGAGTTTTCTAACCCCTATCAATTCAAGTGCATAATCCTTCCTATGGTAAATGAAAACAGACAGTAAATATATATAATAGAGTGATAGAAAAATTCCCACTATCAGTCAAATTCTTAGAGAAAGAACTGATTCAGTTGTGTTTTACTCCAGTCCAGACCACTGAGCCAGAATAAACACCCAGAATAATAAGGTAATGAGGGAATAGTTGAATAGGAATCTGTCATTGGAAAAAAAAAAGAGTCAAGCTGGATTGTTCCAGGCAACTGTCTCTGCATACCCGTGAAGAAAAATATACTGTGGATTGTTGTAGGAGGAATTCTAGGAATTCAACTCTGTTCAAAGGTTCATCATGGAGAGAAAAACAATTGAGACTTTGACACAAGATATGCAAAACGTGTGATAGTGTGTAAAATGTGAATAGAAATAGAATGCACTTATTTGCATATAGGTAAACATGTAAACCACTACACTGTGGAGCCTATTGTATATGGTGCAAAATATCAGCAAAAGATTCTGAAAATCTATGACAACCTCAGTGTACTTGCATGATGCAGGTTTTAGAGTAACGTATATTCCCATCCAAACAACATCTTTATCATGGAAGGTCTTGGATATTTCAGCAACACTAAAGCACCAGCAGAACTAAACCACCTGCATCTATTACAACAGCATAGTTTTACAGCAGAAGCGCCTGGGTACTATGTTCCTAGTGGCACAAAATTCCAGTTTAAAGGGTTACATATTTTCTAAGACTCTTAAATACCTCTACTTGCTAGTGACCTAGCACATAACGCAGATAAAGATATTACAGAGAAAACGACTAAAATAAAAATCGGCCCGCTATTTACATCTGCAGTAATGAAAATTTGATACGGCAGGGCTCTATTCTGGAATAAGCGGCAAGACCTAAACACGGGAAAGAAAAGGCATTAGCCACTTGATTAAATCAAACAGCACATAAAATGGAGAAGTTGGGGTGGAGGTGGATGGAATAGCGGCTTGCAGCACTGGAAGGCTGAAGCAGCATGAATAGTGAGGCTTTTGTCACATATTTCTTTTGGATGTGTAAAGGGGTATCAGCTGGAAAAGGTAAAATGGGCTCCCATTGATATCATCTGATCTCAGTCACTACAGATGAGCTCAACCTTTATAGCCTACTTGAACTAAGTATGCTTAATATATATATATATTTTTTTGTAAACTTTCACATGCAGAGTACCAATAACAATGTATTTTTAAATGAATGCCTCTTTCTCACTATACGGTTCCGTTTTAAATCATCTGCTGTCCCTTTCTTGTTATCTTTTCATCTTCATTCTCTCAGCCTCTGTACAGATTCCCTCACCGGTCACACTAGTTTTAAACTGACTCGTGAGGAGAGAGTACTGATTAAAATGTTGCTTGTGATTGTCAGTTTGATGTCTGTGATGGTATTAATAATGGCCCTATGTTTGTTTGTCTATATTTTGCAGAAAGGCCCACGCGAACTGTCTGAACACAGAGGCCAGTTCATTCCAGCACCAAAAGAGAAACCGTTTATTGAAACAGGGCTAAAAAGGAGATCAAAGCGCGAGGTCTCGGGTAAAAGGGATGAGTGCCTCAGTACATATGGTGGTCTAGAGTTGAACTATGTTAATGGGTCTACAACTTCATTCACATTTGATTTATGTGATGTTTTTAAGTGTAAAGGAGCAGATAGTAGTTGGAGAGGATATAATGTGTGGGTTTGCTGGGATTATGCAGTGAGTACACATTGTGAGAGAGGAAGTCGGCCCTTTGCAAACTGGTGTCGGAACTGGAATCAGGTAAAGGGTTACACTGGGAAAAATGGGGAGGCGTCAGAACAAGGGTCAGAGAACGTGCTGAAACGTCAAAGAGATTATAGTCCATCTAAGAATCCTTTGACTATGTCGCTGGGCAACTGGCGGCGTAAAAACTCTGTGTATTTAGTCCTGGGTGTGGAGACTGTGGGAACTGATCCGAAGGGGTTGATTATAGTTAATTTCCTTGAAAAGGTCAATCACGTAAATCCCGTAGAGCCAGTTAGAGAAGAATTTTACAGGAAAAAGGGGAAACGGGTCGTCATATGTGGTACCAGGGGAACAGGAACCAAAGGATAGACGAGTCCTGGCAGTGGACTACACCAGACTGAAGCCTCAAGATTTAATTGAGCGTGCCACTGGGTTCAGTGACAGTAATCTCTGGCTGGACTGGATGGCTCTAAATGCTAGGGATTAAGAGGTATCTAATTGTGTTGCTTGTGCCTCTGCTAGACCACGTTTGTTCACAGAGCCCGCTCCACTCCATCCGGAGGACAAGTGGGGCTATGATTGCATGTTGCGAATGACTAGAGGAGCGGTGAGTACTGGAAACTGCACTGTGTTGTCCAGTTTGTTTCCTCCAGTTGATAAGCGGACAAGGGCAGGACCATTTTTGCCGAAAAAAGATAATTATACGTGTTTTAAGTTCTCCACAGATAAAGTAGCATATGACGTGGGAGAAATCGACCCAAGTTGGTGCGCTGTTACCCAGACGGGGAGAACCACAAACAATATAAGTGATCCCAACACTTTAATTGGGACTTGGGCTAGAAGTGGACTTTATTATTACTGTGGGCACAAGACTCTTTTGGCTCGTGTTCCTCTGGGAAGTGTGGGGACGTGCGCGATGGTGAGACTAGGAGCACCTCTTATGCTAATTGGAAATCAGGTAAAAACCATTCCACAGCACAACACATGCACATTGGCAGCTAGGCGGAAGAGACATATCCTGTCCAAGAGCGGGACTGAGGGAACACACGCTTATGACCCTAGGCTGAACTCGCCAACCTGGATTGACTCAATAGGGGTCCCCAGGGGAGTTCCAAGTGAATATAAACTTGCAGACCAAATAGCTGCCGGTCTTGAGAATCTTCCAATAATCTCTGCTCTCTTTCCAGTGACCCCGAACAAAAATGTAGACAGGATCAATTATGTTCACTATAATTTGCTGAGGCTCTCTAACCTTACCAGAGACGGGATGGAAGGGTTAGCGGAGCAGATGTGTCCGACCTCATTAGTGGGGATCCAAAATAGAATGGCCCTTGATATGTTGTTGGCGGAAAAAGGGGGCGTTTGTGCTATGTTCGGTGACCAGTGTTGTACTTTTATCCCGAATAACACTGCTCCAGATGGCTCGGTGACGCGAGCTTTGGAGGGGCTAAAGAGTCTCTCTAGGACCATGCATGACCACTCGGGAATTGACAACCCGCTGCAGAACTGGATGACCTCAGTGTTCGGACAGTGGAAGGGGTTTGCACTTTCAATTATGTTTTCTCTAGCTGTTTTAGTGGGTATTCTGGTGACTTGTGGTTGTTGTCTCATTCCTTGTGCCCGAAGATTGTTAGAAAAGGTAATTACAAAGGGCAGTGGACCCTGGGGCGGTGGCCCTATGTCCATGATGCCATTGATGGATATGGAAGTAGCTGAGTGGGCCGAGGAATGAACAACGACGTATGTATCGACCTCTGGTTTGCCAGAGGTCGAAAGGGGGATTGTGGGGATGAACAAAAGTATTTTACCAGCATAATATAATCTGCAGTATGATCATTGCTTTAACAATGTAACAGATAGCTTTAAGATGGCCTTAAGATGTTTATGCATACTGTTATCATATTAACTTTGTATTTCAGATGCAGTTATAATTATTTTATACACATTGCATATCTGTGCTTATTTTGAGTTGATGTTCGGTTCATTAAGGGTCTTAAGCTTCACTGGCGTGACTGTCCAGGTGATACATGCTGAGGGAAACTAGAACATAGAAGAAATTGCAATACATGCTTACAAAACACTTATATCAGGTTATTTTTATTATCATTTATAAGTTCATATTTTTGTATTAAGCTTTTAGTAGAGGTGCTTGATTAAAACATTTATTTAGTAGATGATATATACATAGTTTCAGTTCAGGTTAGTACATATATGAGAGTGGCTTCTGTCTCTCTGTCTGGTGAGAGGTCAGGAGCTAGTCGGCGAGGTGAAGTAGGGTGCAATTGTGGTTAGCACACACACACACACACACACACACACACACACACACACACACACACACACACACAGTTAGAGAGAATCATTTATAGGTGAAAGTTTAATCATGTTTTGCGTGGGGTTGCAAAAGGAGCAGTTTGTCGCAGAACTGCTGCTGATGTGTCTGGATGACAAGCGAGCATCCGGCAGTAACAGGATGCACCTGTTATGAAGACGACGGCGGCGTTCTTTTTAAATTGTGTTAACAGTCATTGTGGTTTTGATCTGATCTATGTATAAAATGTATCTGTGATGTTGAAGGGGCGTCATTAAATTTAAGCCCAGGTGATATAAAATATCTGTTTATGCTTTGATTAAGTCGAAGATCAATTGCCGTCTGTGGTGATCTTCCCACGCGTGTATTAAAATCATCGTTTGACTTCACCCGGCCAGATCAGTGTGGTTTTTCTTCGATCCCCTCTTGTACCCTTCCTCAATATTGAACCCTTAACACTTGTCTGACACTACTCATTGTGTGCAGCCAGCTGAGTAGAATAGGACATCTTGGCTTCAGCTGCTACACCTTGGATTATTAAAGAGAACTTGTGGCCCGCTTCTGTCCCTCTGGCTCATTCAAGAAAACTGATTACATGGTTCTTACTCATCCTGTTTCGCCCTGTTAAAAAGGAGTTTTTTTCCTTTATTTTAGTTTGTTATTTTGGGGGGGATATTTTGTAGTTTATTTTATTGTATGAAGTGCATTTATCTGCAACTGCTGTGTGTTAAATACACCATTTGTGCACTGCTCCTTCTGCTGTGGTTCTTCATTATCAATGTTTATACCTTGGTAGAGCCTCTGATATTTCATTAATAATCCGTTACAAGGGTTACATCTTACTCCTCCTGTTTCCCACCTGGAGACAGCATTTAAATTGCAGTCTGCCTTTGGTGGCTTTTTAGCATCCGTGACATTCAGTAGTGATCTCATTGTTTCACACAGAACAAAACAAATGACTACACCACACAATTACTAAACACTACAAACACGCTATAACACAAATCTCAGATCTTGAAACTCACTATTAACATCACCTGGGTTGGCTGGAAGACTGTTTACTTAGCCTGGCAGGGCGAAGGACACTGTCTCAGCTGAACTATGGACACGCACACACATACATATACTTTTTTGACCATTAGGTTTAATGTATGTGCCACACAATTACTGTGACGCAAACGAAGCTCCTTAGCACAAGCACCCATGTTTGCTGCTCCATCAGTCACATAACATGTAACTTTGTCTGTAATGCCCCACTCTGACATGAGCGCTGCTGTTACTCGTGACAAATTGACAGCAGTATGTGCTTGAGGGAAGTGCTGAACACCTAACACTACAGAATGCAATGCAGTGTTAGAGTCAATGAAATGGCAGGTGACGGCTAGGTAAGCCTCTGTGTTAATGGAGGTCCACATATCAGATCTCAAACTAACTGCAGAAACCTTGGCCACAGTCAGTTTTTCTTTTTGTTTGGACTCTTTGTATCTTTGGTCCACCATAGCTTTCAAAGCCTAAACAAAAGAAGGTACAGTACTTAATATGGAAATAAAGGCCAAATGGAAACATGCTTCATGTTTTAAGATACACACCTGCCTTGTGGGGAGAACATAGTTAGGGTTCAAAACGTTAACAAGCTTCCTAAACCCACTGTCCTCCACAATAGTGAAGGGCTGGGAATCCTCTATCACCATGTTGACCAAGGCCTCATCCACATCATTCCTCTCCCGTGATACAACAAAAAACATTAAGAAATTACATATATCAGTAAATACAACCCAAATATTAATGAATTACATGGGGAATATAAATGTATCAAATGACTGTATCCTTAAAACCTACAAAAACTCACCTGAGCTTGGTCCACCTTGGTTAGTCTCCTTGTTCTCATGCAGGGCTCTGTAATGCCTCAGCATAGATGAGGTGTTGTTGCTGTATCCAAGTTCTTTAGAGCACAGCAAACACTTCACCTTTTAACCCTTTAAGACCTACCATAGAACCAAGTCCGCCAGAGCTTATATTATATTTTTACATGCTGTGGAGCCATTTTTGGGAGCATTTCAAGTTGCTATACATCAATACAACCATTATAGCCCAGATTTTAATAATATGTATTCATTAAGTGCATAGTAATTACATAAATTGCAAAAAAGTGCAATAAACTACAAAAAAATTGAAAATCGTTTTTGATTTTTTAACATATATTTGTAGTTAGAGAAATTTAAGAGTCTTATCCCTCAAAACTGTAAATACAAAAAAGTTGCACAAAATAGTTTCCCACCACAGGAAATTTATTTTGAGTGTCTTCATAGTTTTATTTTTGAAATACACCAATTTTTATACACTGCAGGAAAAACGAAAATAAATATTATACTGCAAATTTGCAAAAAAGCAGCATATGCATCAAAATAAACTATTTCCAGCAGTGCAATATGAGTCCTAAGCATCCCAGAAACGACACAGAAAGTCATAAAGTCAAAGATAACTTTTTAAAAGAGCAGTATAGGCCCTGAGGCCCTGAACACAAAAAAGACTACATTTCCGCGAAAATGACGTCACTTCCGGTTTCAGGCAGGTAATGGCGGAAATGCAAAAGTTCGCGCTGACGTCTATTCCAATGTAGGAAGTGTTTTGAACAGCTGATCAGATCGGTAAACCGTGTTTCTGGAATATTATGTTTTTGTTCCTGCAAGCGCTTTTTATGCAGTTTTTGCAAAGCTTTATGTGGAAGGAAACCGTGACCTAGGACAAGCTGATGGCATCAGATGTAAGTACAACTCCTCCGGTTTCATATGCAAAAAAAATTTTTGCGCTAGCTTACGTGGTTGCAGTGCTACTGGGATTTAAAAATAGTTACGCATAACAGAGCATTCCCGCTCCGATCGGCTCTAAAGGGTTAATAAACAAAAAGACAGAAATCTGATTATAGGATCTGTGGTGTGGTTTATTTATATTATGGTACTTATCATTTCTTTATTACAGTGTGTATACCTTATTAGGAGAGATGACATCAAAATGTTGCCAGACAGGGGAAAATTTTCTTTTCCTTGCTGGTTCCATCGAGGGAGGAAATGCTCAAGTAACTATGTAACACGTACGTAGTCCAATTCCACAACACGGTGTGATGGGGGAATCAGCTGTGTTTTGCTGCCCATTTTATTTCGAATCTGGTGCGAACCGGTGAACCAGTTCCCGAATCAGCCACATGGTACGGACTGCCTGCGAGGCCTCGAACGTCACTGCATACGTAATCAACGCAAGCCTCGATACGCGCTTCAGAAAAACGCCCCCGAGATTACCCGATGCACGATTCGAAGCTTCGACACACAGGACACATCACTACTCATCGCTGGAATGTTGAGCCACCAGCGTCAGTTATTCTGCGATCAGCAAGTCTCAGTCTGTAAGTCTCCGTGCGATCTTGTACTAATTGGATTTTCTGTGTGTGTGTAGATCTTCTCTGGACCCATCCCTGTATCTTCGAGTGAGCGAGAGAAGCGTGGGAGGAAAGGAGTGGGACTGTAGCCGAGAGAGTGGAGTGTGGTTTTGGACCCTTCCCCCTTCCCCCCGAACACTTTGTATATATTATCACCTGGTGAAATCACTGTAAATAAACACAGTGTCTGCTTTTGCAAAGGCCTCCTGGTCTGCGCCTGATTCTGTCTACAAAACGGTGTCACAAACGCTGCATTGAGGTGTAGCGGGGCAAGAACAGAGATGAGTTGACTGTCAATTGGCGAAAAAGACACTAAACGAATATCCATGGTACAGAAAGTAGTTGTAGCTAATGTTACACTTGTGAGATGATTAAGAGTAATTTTTTCTCTAATGGTTAAAATTTTGCATGTGAAGAAGTTCATTAAATCATTACTAGTTAACATTAAAGGAATGGTTGGCTCAACAGAGCTCTGACAGAGCTGAAGACAAACCTCGGGTTTCCCTTATGTTCTTCAATTAGTGATGAATAATAAGATGTTCTAGCTTTACGGAGGTCCATCCATCCATCCATTCGCTTCCGCTTATCCTTTTCAGGGTCGCGGGGGGCGCTGGAGCCTATCCCAGCTGTCATAGGGCAAGAGGCAGGGTACTTTACGGAGGTCTTTCTCATAAATCAGGAAACTATTATTCCAGGCGAAATGAAGATCTTCTAAATTTGTGATACGTCATTTCCTCTCCAACTTATGAGTTACCTGCTTTAAGGTTTGTGATTGAGAATTATACCAGGGAGTGAGGTATTTCTGATTTTCTCTGTGTAAACTCTGTGTAAGGCCCAGGGTGGACAAGGCTAAGCATCAGGGTTTCAAATGAATTAAAAGTCTGTCTTGGTCTTTGGTTAATTAATAAGGTGGTGTGAAAAATTGCTGCCACACCGCGTTCTCGGCCTGTTAGTTTGGCCTCGACCTAGAAGAGAGAGACCTCATGTTTAATAATCCACATTTCAGAGTTTGATCCCTGATGGGTGTGTGGCCAAGTGGGGAAAAGTGATTAGACACATGAACAGGTTGGTGGTGTACCAGAGGCTTCTGTTTAAGACTGTGCTTCCTCCTTACGGTCACCCAGCCGACCTGTTTCCCCTGCTACTTGGGACAGTCTGCTAGGAGACAGCTAGCAGGGCCTACACTACCTTCAGCTGCATCAATTACAGGGGCCTAACTATAGGTTTTTCAAGGGTGCGAAGCCAGGTCTCCAATTTAGTGATCATGGCCTCCAGAGCTGCAAATAGGTTACATTTATTACAAGTATCATTACTGCTAAAGGATGTCGAGGAGTAACTGAACATCTGACTCAATGAGCAGGAAAGTGCAGTAAGAACAGCTGAAGAGGCCATGCTGCTAGTGAGTCGGCTACGAGCTAAGCTAAGGTAGCGAAACCCTAAAAACACAGTGAGCGGGTACTGTGACTAGTCACAGTACCCGCTCACTGTGTTTTTAGGGTTAACTAGTGAATACACAGAAAGTGTGCTTCGGATGAAGCATGTGAATATTACACTGTGAAATAAGAAGGTATCTAGGTTTTTGATTAAATTGCTACACAGATAAGCTTTGATGGAAATTATTTCTTTGACTGTACTTTGTCTTTTATGGTTTGGTTGGTCTTAATTGCCCCTTGGGGATAAATAAAGTTTTTTTGACTTTGACTTGGTTGTGGAATGCTCGCATGAAATAATTTATCTGCACAGTACTCCCACATAGCAACTGAGAGTAGCTTGCTAACAGGGTGCCATTAGCAACAGGACACTGTGATCTGAAAAATTACGTTTAGCTATTGACAAACCTATTGACAAATAATACTACTAAGGTAGTATTATCTTGAAGACAACAGATACTTTTCATTACCCATCTGGTACAAATACAGGTTTGTAGGATTTCTGCACCAGCTTATATTTTCTTACCTGTAAGCTATGTCCATGTTTTATGCTTACAGAATAAGAGCTGCTGGTTGGTCTCATCTTGTTGTTAGTGCTACAAATGATAACACGCTTTGACAAAGGTAGCAACAATATGACATGAAACTATTGCTATCTACTATATAAAACTGAGCTTGATTATAGCTTTACAAAGCCACTACCATTACTACAGGTAGTGTCTCTCAATACTTCTATCAGCATAGTACTAAACTACGTAGGCTACACAAAATATTGGTGCAGTGGGTGACGTTTTACTGGATAGTCTTGTTTTAAACCAAACATTACTTATTTTTTAAGTCAAAAAATACACACACACTGTGTATTGCAAGGAAAACTCCACGTTCTATGGTGTTGTTAATATTCAGAAAACAATCAGCCAGGTAACATAATTGCATAATGATTGGTGATGCATTCTTTTTCAGCTGACTGCAACTAGTTTGGTGGTATCCAATGTGGCACACTGTTTTTTGACCTTTATGTATACCTCAACCAGGTACTCAAGCACATAATACAGCCATACTAGATACTTTGAATGCACTTGTACACTCAAAATAGCAAGTGTAGTATTTATGGAAATAGATGATTTGAGATAGAAAATTGGTCTTGTTCAATTGGAAACAGAGCTAACTTTGATGCTAATTCATGAGTAAGAAGGAGGTAACAAATGCTGAAACAAGCCAGACTCTCATTAAATTAGCTTAACCCTTTAAGCTGACTACTTTCTTTGTTGGAACACACACACTATTATTTCTGCAACACATTGATTTTAAGCTAGTCCTCTTTACACAGTCCTTTTTTATTCATATTCACTCTATGTTTACTTTGATGAAAAGCTTTGGAAATTTTTTAATTTTCTTCTTAAAATAGTTCATTCCATTGCATCTTGAGACAAAATATTGAGTAGTGTGGTTACATAGTAAGTTGCAGCTGTATTTCTTCTAACAAAAATATCATTTTCTTAGAGTATAAGTCATTTTCAAGGTCACAATTGTTTTCTCTATCAAAGTCGCTGCCAGGGCCAGAAGCATCTGGCAACATGGATTGTAACACAAGCTAATCTCCATTGCAAGATATGCAGCTGTAACACTGTATGAAAGCTCTAAGGGCACAATTTTCACATAGTATTATGAAAATCAAAGCTTTAATTCACACACCCTCTGATACCTAAAAATAAAAGTCTTACACGACTAAACACTTTTTCACACCACTGTCACATGCCACCTTGGTCTGATACTTATCAAAATTATTGCCTCTAGCTGTCACTCATCCACAGTCTTCCATACATTTACAAACATGCACTCACCTTTAATGTTGTTCCAGAACATAGTGTTTATTGCTCATATGGCTGCTACCTCCTTGCAGCCAAATCAGCCAGGCCCTGTGTATTATATATATTTAACCATTCATACATTCAAGTGAAGTGAAGTCAGTGTTTCTGTTTATATAACCAGTGCTCCATGGTTATCTGCAGTGTCATTATTCAGTGAGCAGCAGCAGTTGAATGGACAATACCAAAAGACATTACAAGGTTTAGTGAGTTTTTTTATGTTCTGTGACAATTATTATCTAGTGAAAACAAGATAATTAGCTTGATAATTAAAAATAAAACAGGAGAAAAAAATCCACAAAATTATAATTTGTGTAAGCAATAAATATTGTGGGTCCAAATGTTTCACTTCTTTTCAATCTCACCTTCCTAGAAATAAAGAAATAATAAGAAAGAACTTGATAATGAAAATTTTGATAGGAAATGATGATGCATGATATTACTTGTTAGAAAAAAATGGAGTGCCAGTCATGGGCCAAGTAGACTAATAAGTAGACCAACTAGTTCAAAGCTTTTCAAATGTGGCCACAAGGGGCCTACACACCGGCTGTTTGAATCAACTATGAAGCTTAAATCTCAATTTAAATGAAATAAATGCATTCCAGAATTTATTTGACATTTTATACATTTTAACACAATTTCAGTAAAATTCTATTTTTCATAAAGAGAACTGTATCAGTCAGGAAATCACACTGAAATTGGATTAGTAGCAGTTAGTAGTCAACCTCAACCTCACCGTTTCCACATTTCCGGTGATATAATTAATACAGGCTTTAACAATACTGCTACACACTAAATCAAAGTGCTGTAAAGCAGCATTAACTCTGAATGCCATTAACCATTCAGTAACCCTGCTAGCCATCAATCTAGCAGGGTTACTAATGTAATTCTGGGGAATCGAGTGAATAATATTGAAGACTTGTATCAGCAGACTGGACCAGCAGTCTGGCCAGTGTGCCAGCTGGTAGAGAAAACACAAGACGGGACATGACAGGGATTGATAGTTGTTAGCAACTGAATAAGAGCAGGGGGACTGCGTTTTTTCTCAGACACAAGAAAAAAAAGAAATATTTGTGTAACTGTTAAACTTGCACAGCCTGCCCCAGTGAAACCCATATGTGAGAAACACTGTGCAATATAATCAGGGTTAGAGGTGGGGTGGTGATCGCCTGCGGAGAAGATAGGAGCACCTTGATGATATATTTAACAATCTTAATAACTTAACGTTGGTGGCTAGTTGGTTTAAACACTCTGTTTGAGGCAACAGTAAAAACTACTGAATGCTTGATGAAAACATCCTCACTCTTTTTAGAAATTAATTCCTGCTGGTGGTGTGATTTCTCAACCATCTGGGTGGTATTAAAGGTCCCACTGAGGTCATTAGTGTTGTGGACACCCTGGAAAGCTTAAAGACGGTGTCATTCTGACACTATACCTTGTTCTTTTGTTGATTGTAGCTCAAGAGTTCGGAGTTTGCCTTGTAATTGGAAGGTTGCCGGTTCAAGCCCCGGCTTGGACAGTCTCGGTCGTTGTGTCCTTGGGCGAGACACTTCACCCGTTGCCTACTGGTGGTGGTCAGAGGGGCCGGTGGCGCCAATGTCCGGCAGTCTCAATTCAATTTTATTTATATAGCACCAAATCACAACAAAAGTATCCTCAAGGCGCTTCATAGATACAGAGAAAAACCCAACAATCATATGACCCCCTATGAGCAAGCACTTTGGCGACAGTGGGAAGGAAAAACTCCCTTTTAACAGGAAGAAACCTCCGGCAGAACCAGGCTCAGGGAGCGGCAGCCATCTGCTGTGACCGGTTGGGGTGAGAGAAGGAAGAAAGGATAAAAGACATGCTTTGGAAGAGAGACAGAGGTTAATAACAGATATGATTCAATACAGAGAGGTCTATTAACACATAGTGAGTGAGAAAGATGACTGGAAAGGAAAAACTCAATGCATCATGGGAATCCCCCGGCAGCCTACGTCTATTGCAGCATAACTAAGGAAGGATTCAGGGTCACCTGGTCCAGCCCTAACTATATGCTTTAGCAAAAAGGAAAGTTTTAAGCCTAATCTTAAAAGTAGAGATAGTGTCTGTCTCCCGAATCCAAACTGGAAGCTGGTTCCACAGAAGAGAGGCCTGAAAACTGAAGGCTCTCCCTCCCATTCTACTTTTAAATACTGTAGGAACAATAAGTAGGCCTGCAGAGCGAGAGCGAAGTGCTCTAATAGGGTGATATGGTACTACAAGGTCATTAAGATAAGATGGAACCTGATTATTTAAGACCTTGTATGTGAGGAGCAGGATTTTGAATTCAATTCTGGATTCAACAGGAAACCAATGAAGGGAAGCCAAAACAGGAGAAATATGCTCTCTCTTTCTAGTCCCTGTAGTACTCTTGCTGCAGCATTTTGGATTAGCTGAAGGCTTTTCAGGGAGTTTTTTGGACATGAATTACAGTAGTCCAGCCTGGAAGTAATGAATGCATGAACTAGTTTTTCAGCGTCACTCTGAGACAGGATATTTCTAATTTTAGAGATGTTGCGCAAATGAAAGAACGCAGTCTTACATATTTGTTTAATATGTGCGTTGAAGGACATATCCTGGTCAAAAATGACTCCAAGGTTCCTCACAGCGTTACTGGAGGCCAAGGTAATGCCATCCAGAGTAAGAATCTGGTTAGATACCATATTTCTAAGCTTTTCAGGGCCGAGTACAATAACCTCAGTTTTATCTGAAATAAGAAGCAGAAAGTTAGCGGCCATCCAGGTCTTTATGTCTTTAAGACATGCCTGCAGTTTAACTAATTGGTGTGTGTTATCTGGCTTCATAGACAGATAGAGCTGGGTGTCATCTGCATAGCAGTGAAAATGTATGCTGTGTCTTCTAATGATGCTGCCTAAGGGAAGCATGTATAATGTAAACAGAATTGGTCCTAGCACTGAACCCTGTGGAACTCCATAATTAACCTCAGTGTGTGAAGAGGACTCTCCATTTACATGTACAAATTGGAGTCTATTAGATAGACTCCAATTTGTCAACCATCTGTCAACCAAATTGGAGTCTATTGGAGTCTATTAGATAGACTCCAATTTGTCAACCATCTGTCAACCAAATTGGAGTCTATTGGAGTCTATTAGATAGACTCCAATTTGGACAATTTCGCCTCTGTCAGTGCGCCCCAGGGTGGCTGTGGCTACAATGTAGCTTGCCATCACCAGTGTGTGAATGTGTCCGTGAATGGGTGGATGACTGGATGTGTAAAGCGCTTCGGGGTCCATAGGGACTAGTAAAGTGCTATATAAATCTGTCTGTATCTGTATCTGTCTGATTTGCTGAAGCCCTATGTCCCCACTCGTTCGCGCCGGTCAGCTGAGCAGCTGTTGCTCTCAGTCCCCAAATCACGGTTGAAACTGAGAGGAGACCGAGCGTTCTCTATTGTGGCTCCTAAGCTTTGGAATATTCTTCCTCTTCACATTAGGCAATTGACATCAGTGATGGTTTTTAAATCCAGATTGAAAACGCATTTTTATTCACTGGCTTTTGATTCAGTGGTTGACTGACTTGTATTTTATTGTTGTCGCTATGTTTATTATTTTATCGTATTTATTATTCTTATGGTATCTGTTATGTTTCTGTTGTTCAGCACTTTGGTCAGCCTTGTGTGTTTTTAAAGTGCTATATAAATAAACGATGATGATGATGATGATGATAAATACAGGCCATTTACCATTACAGTTGATAAGATCTCCTGTTGTTACACACCCTTTGCAGCAACAATGCATTAGGAGCCATACAGCTTCTGTTTGTAATAGAGTTTTGGCTCTCTTGAACAGCTCATGCAGTAACTGTATATAACTTGGAGTATTCTCATGTCTTCAAGGCATGAGAATACTTGTTAATATTTGTATAGAACCTGTTTGTATAGAACAGATCACATCTTCAATGACAATGAAAAGAGCATTAGAATAAACTGTTTTTTAAGTGCTACTGACATCATGGAGTTAATGTTGGAGAACCACTGACCTAAGTTTTCATAGGGCTCTGCGTAATCCTGTGAAAGAATACGTATACACTTACTTCTTCCATAGAAAGTAGAAGTAGAAGTAGAAGCGATAGGAATTCTCCCAAATTAGCTTTTCTTCATTTTATCTCTGTTAAATCCAGAATCAGATTTAAAATCACATGTTTATACACCACTTTGCATTCACTTATTAATTGTTATTAATCTCTGGCTCTCTTCCACAGTGTGTCTTTTCTCTTGCTTTTCCCTGCTCTATTCTTTTCCCTTCACTCCTAAGTGGTCGTGGCAGATGGCTGCCCCTGCCTGAACCTGGTTCTGATGGAGGTTTCTTCCTTTTAAAAGGGAGTTTTTCCCACTGACACCAAGTGCTTGGTCACTTTACCTTGCAATCTAAAGGGCTTTGAAACAACTGTTGTTGTGAACGCGTGTTATATGAATAAAATCGAATTGAAATGACATAAAGTGAATTGAATTAATTAATCAGCAGGAATGACTCACAGGCTGTAGACCATAAGAAATTGACTTGCTGAATATCATCTTGCATTTTACGTCACATGAGATTTAATTACCCATTTACTGAAGGTGCAAGAACTCTGCTAAATGTCATTCCAACTGTCTTTAACCTCTGCACATACAGACATGCTGTATATGCATATTTACATGGATTGAATATAGATTATGCTTAGCTTCTGTATAGTTGTATAGCCATGAGCTTTCTGTAGTCCATCTTCAGGTCACTGTAGTTTTAACATGGTTCCTTTCAAACCTGTCACTGTTTTATATGAAAACAGTAAAATTGCACTTGAGCATATTAAAATATGCAAAAAGATGAAAAACGATTTCTAACTGTATGTGTAACCAATACGTCTACTCACCAAAGAATGAGTGAAGCAATATGGATAACAGCAGAGGACAATTTATTTAGGGTCTGATGGCAATTTACCATCGGTGTCCAGCACTTTAAAGGATTGATGGACTGGAGCACATCTGTCCTTAACATACCCTCTTAAACATCAGCTTGACACTGATACATCAAAGGAAACTTAACCGACTCTAAGTGTAAATGTTTCAACCTGAACAACTTAAACCTTCTCTGGGATACAATGTAAACAAAGACAAGAAGAAGAAAAAAAATATTTCTATCAATAGCCACTTCTCCTAACCAGGAGACAAGTGAATATATTATGTAAAGAGTCTTTTTTCTCAGTCCTGGGGTTGTAACACCACAGCCTCCTCAGTCCGTAATCAGAGAGTGTCTATTTGACAATAACCAAAATGTCTTTGGATAGTCTTTGTGAATGCAAAACAAAACAAAACAAAAAACAAACAAACAATGGTGTTAGCTGGCCAGCAAAATAAAGAGAGTGTATGGCACTGAGTGTGGGCGTGTGTGTGAGTACTTTGGTCCAAATAATCGAGGTCCGGATGAATGAATGGATGGCAGCCGCTTGTCCTTTAATGGCACCAGCGAGACAGCACAGTAGTAAGGCAGCACAGCAGTAAGGCAGCACAGGCGTCTGGCAGGAGAACGAACAATAGTCTTTTTTTAAGGCTACTGCAGAAGGAGATATTCCCCGCTAGCTCACCCAAGCTTGCTCTCTGGCACAGCTTCTTTTTTTTTTTTTTGCGCCTGTCCCGTTTGGCTCTTTTGCCATCAGAATTATTGTCTAAAGGCAAAGAAAGATGCCCAACGGATTTACTTTACCAAATTGACCATCCCAGCCTTGCCGTAATGGTCCATTTGATTCACCTTTTATTGTTTATTTTATTTTCACTTGCTGAATACGGGACAGACTTGACTGGGGGAAAGAAGGAGAGAAAGAAAGAGGGAAAGAGAAACAGCTGAGAAAAGGGACAAGGGCAAAAAACAAAAACCAACAGAATGGGCAGGAAAAAAAAAAAAGAAAAAAAATGCATCTATTGATCACCTGGTTGAGAAAGAAAAAAGAAAACAAGCAGAAGAGAACAAGAGTAATAGAATAAACAACATCACAATGATATATGGGAATATGACAGTAAATACTAAATATTAAACATTATTGTGCAGCACATAAGATCAACAGAGCACAGTGTGCTTTGAGGTAGGAGCAAAAAAGGGTGTAGTTTGTGGGTGTGATCACCCATGTGTACACCTGTGAGCATGGACGCGCTTGTTTTTTTAAAAGGTTCCTTCATGTAATGATCTGCTAGAGGGTGTGTGTGGGGGGGGGACAGCCCCGTCCTCCAGGGCATGAAGCAGGGCACAGCTACAAGCCACGTGAGCTCATAGCCCCTCCCGCTAGGATGTACTACCACAGTCGACTGTCGTAACGCAGCCGCAAACCAATAGCAATAAAAAAAAAAACCTCAAAATCATTGAAGAACATTTTATAACTGAACACCCAATATAGATATATACATATATACTGAATATCACACAATATCAGATAACCAAGTTAACACTTGATTACATATGCATTTTCTGTCACAACTTTTTGTGACCTCATAGAGGTCAGTATATTTCTTCTCCAAGCCAGCAATGCAAATGAAAAAACTAAATTATTATATTCTCATGCCCATGGAGCATTGAGGTCTATTTTCGTCCTACTAGCTTTCATGTCAGAACTTTGTTCTGATTGGTTAGATATGTATGCAGTGTGTTGTGCATATTATTAAGAGAACTTTAAAATAAATTACAAATACCATGCAATGGAATTTCAGGAAATAATTCTTGTGACTTTTTTGTCCATAAATGTGTAAGCCTTGGTAAAGTTGCCTATTTTTAATTTACAGTGTACAGACAGGAAAGGGGGTTTCAGCTGTATAATTATTAATTATTAAAAATATATCATTTTAAACTGTAGGGTTTATTTTATACTTTCAAATTGATCTGACATATCATAGTTATCGGTTGAGGAGTACTGCCCAATTACACAGTTTGCTTTATTTGCTGGCATTTCTCACATTTACTTTGCTGATATGCTAAATGTCAGCATCCAGAGGATCTTCTTCATATGCTTGCTTTTTGGAATTCTGCAAAGACAAGCAAGGCAAGAAGTGTCAAGATTGCAGCTGTGTCATGATCACTAACTCAACACAATGACTGTCCTAATCTCTGTTTGACTTCAATTCAATTCAATTTTATTTATATAGCGCCAAATCACAACAACAGTCGCCTCAAGGCATTTTATATTGTAAGGTAGACCCTACAATAATACATACAGAGTAAAACCCAACAATCAAATGACCCCCTATGAGCAAGCACTTTGGCGACAGTGAGAAGGAAAAACAGGAAGAACCAGGCCCAGGGAGGGGTGGCCATCTGTTGCGACCGGTTGGGGTGATAGAAGGAAGACAGGATAGAAGACATGCTGTGGAAGAGAGACAGAGATTAATAATGTATGAAAGTACGATTCAATGCAGAGAGGTCTATTAACACATTGTGTGTAAAAGATCCTCTACTGCTTTGCACAAATAGAATAGAATAGAATTAGAATAGAATTCAACTTTATTGTCATTGCACAATACAGCACAATACAAAATACAGCTGTCCCTCAAACCTCCTGTTCGAACCTTAGAACACAAGGAGCTGGTGGTCTTAGAAGAAGATGAGGTAAAACAGCTTGTTTTGGCTCAGTCACACTAGAGTAAAAACATGACTGGGAAAGACTGGTGGTCCTCTGGTGATTGCACTGAATTTTGTTAGTAACTGGTAGTATTCTGGCTTTGTTGTTAAATCAAGGTGCCTATGTTATTCTGCATCTAAATCAGTGTCCTGCTTCAACTACAACATCATTAAAAGTGGATGAATATGCTAGGAGGTTCTGGCTGAATGTAACTAATCAATGTAGTTTTTTTCTTTTTTAATGTGAATTTCTGTGTAATGAGATGGTAACGGATTGGCAACAGATGGTAACAGATTTGTGATTTCACCAATTTATCACAGTTAATCACTGTATAATCACAAATAGATTGCATATAATTGCCAACTTGACCCCATTCAATCACAAACTGAAAGCACACTGACTCCATCTTATAGCTGTCTTATCACCATACTCATGTTCTCTGTCTTCAAAGCAACCATTTCAAACTGAGACTGCAGTTTCATTGCACACAGTGGCAATAATTTTGGTTGTGCCACATGCATCCCACAGTTTTTTGGAGCATTATGTTTAAATAAAGGGCTGCACTAAGCGCCAGTATAACCATATGTATTATTTTGAACTGTAAATCATGATATGCTACTTTGGCAAAGTTTAAGAAATCAAATACGTTGAGGAAAATAAGGAATATACATCAACTTGAAGTACCATGTTTGAGTAGTATAGTAGTAATAGCAGTGTTGTTTTTCTGTTGACACCTTGCATTAGTCTCTCACACTGCAGTCTGTTCCTGAAAGGAGAAATCAGTGATTGTAGTGAGGCCATTTTAACGGCTAAATTTAAAAAATGCAGGATCAGAGCTACAAAATGATGAATGCTGCATTTTCACCAAAGGATAAATGAAAGTGGAATGAGTGAATGTTTTTCTTTAGTACAATTTTAATCAGCATATTTCATATTCCTTGAGGAGGGCTGTTCAGTTTTAAAGTCACAACAGATTGATTTCTCTGTTTTAGGAACTCTGTCATGTATTGATTGGGGGCCACTGAAGTCTTTTACCCAGAGTTTTCATCACAGCGAGCAGAAGTCAGCTCTGAAAAATGCCTGAATCTCAGACAAAATGCAGTTAGGTCTCAGAGAGCCGAGCTGTGCATGTATACAGAGTGGGCCACTCATTTTTCAGTAAGCTCAATACAAGTTAAAACCCTATTTGGAGAGAGCTTGTCCTATTGATTATGCATCAGACCGGTAACATGGGCTCTCTGTTGCACTGGAGTCATGAGTAGCTATAGTCAGCATGTGAAGCAGTCACAGGATGAGAGAGACACCAGGCCAGATTTTGAAAAGCAGGGGCCTATGATGATTTAGTCATTGGTTTGTCTAGATTTATCACCATCAACTTCTTTTCAGAGCTTTTATTTATATTTTTTTTTTATTAAAGTCACTGCTGTGAACCACAGCCCACAATTTTAGTCATGTTCAAGTCATGTGTTTGCTTTCATTTTGTGACCAAAGACAAGCGTGTCAACTGATTCATGAAAATGAAGAATAGAATAGTGTCATAATGATTTTATTAAAATTTGAGCTAAATGTGGCAGGAATTGATGTCCCTCTCCATCTTATGAATTTTCTTCATAAATGCATTTTTTGATATGCTAGGACTGCTTGCTAAATACTATGAGTGATGTTTTAATCATTTTTCAGAGGTATGAGGTATTGTCTCTCCCACATTAAACAAATAACCAAGATGTCCATCGTTCACGAATGTAACATTTTCAAATGAAGGAACATATTGTGAGTGTTGTTAAAAAGCTAATCCATGCATTTGCCCCTCTGGGATGGACTGTTGTAACTCTTTATTATTAGACTTTTCTAGAATCTCCATAAAAGATTTCAGTTGATTAAAAAAGCCACAGCAGGAGTACAAAAAGGCACCAAAAAAGAAAGATAACATTTCTTCCATATTTGTTTAAAGGGTAGTTCTTCCTTCCCGCTGTTGTCAAGTGCTTGTTAATAGCAAACGGTCTAAATGTTGGGCCTCTCTGTCTAATAGTGTGGGGTCTTTAAGTAAAAGTAAAGGTTAGGTATAAAGTGCTTTTCATAGACAAGTAGTCACAAAGTTGTGCATAAAATAGAGTACAGAAAATAAAAATTGCTGTACAAATGTGACAGATAAAGTACAGTTACTGATAGTGGGAACAGCTACTGTATCTGAGCCTGTAATTGATTATCACTGTGTTTAATAAAGGATGGGATACATAGTCTAGCTTGTCCGTTTAGTGGTCTGTATGTAAATACAAGAATTTTAAATCAAAAAAGTATTGGGAGCCAGTGTCATGTGAGCCTTCTTAGTAGAGTGTGTGTGGCGGAGGTGTGGTACCTGGCTCGGCTGCAGGGGAGGGGTGGTGCAGTGAGCTGGTGGTGTGCCCGGCGGCTGCTCAGTGGCCCTCCTCCAGTGAGCAGGAACGGGTGCAGGCCCCTGCCAGGCACCAACCGCTCCCACCCAAGGAGTGGGGACAGGTGCGGGAACAGTCCAGACCTCAATTCCCGTGCAGTCACAGGTGGGGGTGGCATCGGTGTCCAACACAAACTGACCCGAGCTGCCAGACTTTCAATCAGCTGCATCCAGTGCTCGGATCGGTCCTGCAGCTCTTCCCACACCACAACACAACTACCTAACTAGCTATATTGTTTGCCAAATAATTCTATTAAAATTGCTCCAAAAGGCACCAAAGCCCCAAACATTGTCAATAGGTCCATTTCAGTGAACAAGAGACTCATCACAGTGGATGAGTTTTAAAAGAAAATGAGCCTCAGTAGCGTTGCTGAGAAAGGAAGAAATTAGCTATAGAGACCAAAACTATTTTTTATAGCAGGCTGTAATCAACCTGGAAGTGGTTCCAAGTTGATGGAGGGATTCACTTACTCAGCAGGGAGCAGTCAGACTGACACTGATATTTATCCAATACAGCAGATGATATCTGTAAAGCCAATATTAGCTTTTTAGTGTCAGTATAACCTAATCTCTGTCTCCGTCTTCATCTGTTTGCGCCTCTATTTTCTTTCACCACACATTAAACTAATCCTCTTAATGGCTTCTTGGTGGGGCTATCGTGAAGCCTGATCCAGCCACCCACACGAGTTAATGATCCTCATGCTCATTTCCTCTCCACACATTCTCTGTCCCATCTGTTTACCTAATTGGCTGTAATTAATTATGTCACACCAAATTAGCAACCTGGTTAGTCATTCAATAAAAAGAACAATTTAAAGTGGCCATACGTATTTATCAACTTCAGTCCGAATCTTAATCTGTGTCTGATGGTGCATGACTTTATCTATGTGTGTGTACGTGTCTGTGTGTGTACTCGTCCACAGTAGCACGGTTGATTTGACAATAAGTTTAACGCAGGGTGAGCAGTGTTTTAGATTTAGGTTTAATGGAAATAAGCAGCTCAGAGCTCAGTGCCTGTCCTCCCTCTTTACTACGCTTCAGCTAAACTTAATCAGTAGTCGGGACCTTTCATTAATTACTCAGGAGCTAAGAGGGAAAAATGTTTTGTGATTGTTTCATGAATTAAAATGAAGTGAATCGTTAAAACAAGCCAATTTGCAAAGCTTACAAGTCAGCTTTAGGCTGTTCATTTTGTTTTTCTTTTCTTCTGACTTGCTAACGTCTTTTTCAATGCATTTAAAATGAAAGCATAAAACTACACTTGAAATAAAATGCAGAAAGAGATGCAGAAATTTAAGAAAACACAGCCAATATTAGACAAAACTATAAAACAATATATCAGCTGAACACATTTTATCTTCTAATCTTTGTTTTTTTATGTTAACACAAAGTTGGACAGATGTGCTTTGACTCTGACAAGCAGTGTTTGGGTGTAAACACTACACTCTGAGAATAAAAGGAGGCCAGAACCTTTCATAATGATTCAAAGGAAGTAAATAGAGCAGAATTATATAACTGCTGCTGTATATTTTGTGAACAAGGTTGAAGTGAAGTTAAATGAAAATTGATAAGTCTCTGGAACTCGAAACACAATTTATCAAAAACATATTTCCTCATTTTTGATAATATAGGACCCAAACTCCCAAACCACACCAGCTAAGCAAACCTGACCTCTTAAACAGAGGAACCAAGTCACCTAATAATATGGGTCAAGGACTCAAGACCTCAATACTCAAGTAAGAGAAACCGTAAAAAAAAAAAGGTTTAAGTCATACAATAATTTATTTAAGGGGAAAACTGGAAGATATTCCCCTTGGTTTTCTCACTCAAATCTGTCACTACAATAAACAAACGATCAGCTCCCAGTGTAATACAAACTGAACTAAAAAAAGTGCTATTTTCCATCTCTCCACACTGTTCGTTCTGTCACCTCAGTCATTCTCATCCCTTGATTCAGGCAGATGGGTCTCCCTGATCGCGCGAATGGTTCTCCCTGTTATAAGATAGGCAATGGTAGGATGGATAAACTATCTACCAGTTCTAGGTGTTTAACTATGAGATGGTGCAATATAAAAAAAACATCAAATGAATTAAGCTCATAATCACGATAGAGAAGAATCCTTATAAAAGAAACTACACTGTAACTACACTGACCATATATTATCAGGACTCTTTCTTTGTTGGTCAGAACACTCAACTAAAACAACACTTTGACAGCTGTGCATTATCGAATACAGAAATTTAAATTATTATTGTTCAACAATCATTCCTTGTCCTTTACTATTCCTTGACTCATACACACAAGCTCACAGTGTTGTTGAGGAAGATGAATGCACCATGAGACAGGAAAAACCCCCGAGTATAAAAACTGACTCTTACATATTCTGACATTTATAAAGGAGGCTTCACACTGTCATGACTTAATCAGCACAGCACACACACACACCTACACACACACATAAACAAACACCCCCTGTTATTTAATTATCACCAGTGTACACACACGGGTGGAATCAACACAAACACTAACATTGCTTCATCATGGCTCACTTTAATTTATGGTCTTGCATACTCATGCACACAAAAACACATCACGGAAATAGATATTAAGTTACTCTGAAAACACAGCAGAAATAAACACACGCATCTGAACCAATATGCAATTCACTATTCTAAAGTCCTTGGGGATCTGACTTGAAAATACGTCATCACAGAGGAAGTATCAGAACTTCAGTCTAAGGAGCTTGGAAAGAAAAGCGTCTGGACCGTCTGTCTTCTCTGTCCAAAATGTGAACATTGGCATCCTTGAAAGACTGACCTTTGTCCTTTAGATGCAGATGGACAGCCGAATCTTTGTCTAAAGGACAAAGGTCACTCTTTCGAGGATGCCGTTGTTCACATTTTGGACAGAGAAGACAGATGTTTGAAAGAGGAGTGAAAAAAGCCACCACTGCGAACGACCATCTTTGAACAGAGGCGGTGGCTTATGACACCAGCTATCTGCCATCTATAATCCAGTTTTGAGATCCTCCCCAACTCCTTAACACCCACTCACATCCTGGGCCTTTTGACCTCAGGAAATCACATGATAGTGTGGGGCTAGGTTTCACAACCCAGAACTGTTTACACACCTTGGCTCATGTGATTAGGTAGAGGATCAATAAGGGGGTCCATGACCCCCTTGGGGGACACTTCCATAGGGCATAAAATCTGGGACTCTCCACCATTTGCTCTTAGAACTGAAGAAGCATCTCGGATGAGAGGTGAATTGTCTTCAAGAAAATTAAAGAAGTCCAGATGCTTTTCTTTCAAAGCTCCTTACTCCTTACTCTACAATGACCTAGATGACTGAGAACCTTCACAGATATATAAGAACTTCACTCACAGAAAATCCAGATCTGCTTAGAATATCTGCACACAGATGGAGGCTATAATGCATGAAATTATTAAAGAAAGTTACATTATAGTGTATTTAGTATTTAGTGCTAAATTTACAGTATTACACGGTTGCTCTCCTTCATGTAATACTACAAAAATATAAAGCAGTGGTCTCCAACCTTTTTTGCGCCATGGACCGGTTTATGCCCAACAATATTTTCACCGACCGGCCTTAAGGTGTCGTGGATAAATACAACAAAATAAAACTAGTACTGGTACTGAAAAAAAGAAGATTTATTCATAACACACGTGAAAAGACCCAGGAAAACCGAGTTAACGATCAAAACGATAACAAAATAACGCTGAAAACCGATAAAAACCCTGAAAACCATACATTTCGCACCTGAGCCTCAACTCTCGCGGCCCGGTACCAAACGACTCACGGACCGGTACCGGTCCGAGGCCTGGGGGTTGGGGACCGCTGATATAAAGGACATGGGATGTTTTATAACAAAAAATGTGATTGTTATAGTACAAATTAATGTATTGATTTGGATGATGGTTTAATTTCCAGTCACTTGGTTTGCCTGTTGAAATGTTATTGGAAAGGATAGTGGACTGCATGAGTGTAAAAGTACTTTACAGAGTCAATGTTACTAGAGCAACACCATAAAGTTACTACTCCATTAACCATTTACCAAAAGCTGATGAATTGTTTATCTGGAGGTTTTCAGTCTATAGGTTAGTTGGGCACCCTCTAGTGGTTGTCAAAAAAAAGGTAAATGTTCAATAAATAAAATAAAATAAATTTTTTTGGTAAGCATTGTCTTTTATTATCAGTAGTCAGAATGATCAATAATTAAGGTTCTTTACTATGACTTTTTATCAACCTGCACTCATTCTAATTCTTCATTTTCCACTTCTTAAGTAAGTAAGTAAGTAAAGTTTATTTATATAGCACCTTTCACAGACATATGTCACAAAGTGCTTTACAAGGTAAAATTATAATACAGTCATAAAATACACCATGACAACCCTGGTCTAATTAAAAGCTTTTTGAAATAAAAATGCCTTCAGCTGCTTTTTGAAGGTCTCCACTGAGTCCAAACCTCGTAGCTATACGAGGGTGCAACAGCTTGGAAAGATCGGTCCCCTCGGGTTTTAAAACGAGTGTGGGGGACCACTAAAAGGTTTTGGTTTGCTGACCTCAGGTTACGAGTGGAGGTATGTGTATGAATCAGATCAGCAATGGGGGGGAGGGGGGGGGGGGGTGGTGTCTCTGTAATGCTCTAAAAGTTAAAACTAGAATTTTAAAATGGAACCTGAATCTGATTGGTAGCCAGTGCAGTGACTTTAAAACAGGGGTCATATGAGCACCCTTGTTCGAGCGGATCAGTAGCCTTGCTGCAGAGTTTTGAACAACCTGTAGGTGGGCCCTTTCATGTTTAGACAAGTAAACAGGCTGTTACAGTAGTCAAGTCTTGTAGAGATAAAAGCATATATTATCATCTCAAGTTCACTTGTTGACACGAAGGCACTAAGTTTAGAAATGTTCCTCAAGTGAAAAAAGCAGGTTCTTACTGCCTGATTTAAATGTCCCTCCAAAGAAAAAGCTTCATCAAAAATGACACCCAAGTTTCTAAGGTTATGTTTCTGTGAGGAACCTAAGTCACCCAGTCGCCGTTTAATATAGGTTATTGCACTGCCTGGTGCAATAATCAAGGTTTCTGTTTTGACCGGGTTTAGCTCTAAGCAGAGTAGGTAAACCAAGCTAGCACGTGTGAAACCTGCTGTGAGGACAATTAAAGTGTGGCCAGAGGGGACAGACGCAGTGCTCCAGGACAGATTTAAAAACACAGACTGGAATACGTTCACCCACACAGACCTGGACCAGTACGTCTCATCTGTACTGGATTACATCTCCGAAACCACAGACAGTGTCACCACCCAGAAACGGATCACCATGTACCCCAACCAGAAGCCTTGGATGAACCGGGATGTTCGTCTTCTCCTGAAGGCCCGCAACACCGCCTTTAGGTCAGGAGATGCACACGCCTACAGTACAGCCAGGGCTGTAATATAATATAATATAAAGAAGGGCATCAAAAAAGCCAAACGCCATTACAAAAAGAAGGTAGAAGAACACTTCTCCAACTCCAACCCCCGACGCATGTGGCAAGGACTCCAGACCATCACAGACTACAGGACCACCAAACCCTCCCCCGCATCCTCTGATGTCTCCTTCCTCAACGAGCTCAACAACTTTTATGCTCGTTTTGAGCGAGGGAACCCCACAACCACAACCAAAGCAGACGTGACGCCAGACCACCAACCCCTGACTCTCTCCCCCACCGATGTAGGAGCAGTGCTGAACAGGATCAATGTCCACAAGGCTGCAGGTCCTGATGGCATCCCCGGGCGTGTTCTCAGAGCGTGTTCTGGGGAGCTTGCAGGAGTGCTGACAGACATATTCAACCTGTCCTTGGCCCATGCTGTGGTACCGGCCTGCTTCAAATCCACCTCCATCGTCCCGATACCCAAAAACTCCAACCGATCTTGCCTCAATGACTACCGCCCAGTAGCACTCACCCCCATCATCACTAAGTGCTTAGAGCAGCTGGTCCTAGCACACTTCAAATCCTGTCTCCCCCCCACCAATTCGCATACCGCCAGAACAGGAGCACAGAGGATGCAGTCTCCATCGCACTGCACTCTGTCCTCTCACACCTGGACAACAACAACACCTACGCCAGAATGCTGTTTATAGACTTTAGTTCAGCATTCAATACAATCCACCCCTCACAACTCATCAGGAAACTGACAGACCTGGGCATCAGTTCCCTCATCTGCAAATGGCTACTGGACTTCCTGACCAACCGCCCCCAACATGTTCGGCTGGATAACCACTGCTCATCTACCATCACAATGAACACCGGTGTACCACAAGGCTGTGTGATGAGCCCTTTCCTCTACTCCCTCTTCACCCACGACTGCAGACCTGCTGATGGTTCCAACACCATCATTAAGTTTGCAGATGACACCACAGTGATTGGCCTCATCAGTGACAACGATGAGGCCGCCTACAAGGAGGAGGTGGATCGTCTGGCTGAGTGGTGCGACACAAACAACCTGCTGCTTAACACCGAGAAGACCAAGGAGCTCATCGTGGACTACAGGAGGAATGCTGACCCACATCCACCCATCCACATTAAGGGGACGGCTGTGGAGCGTGTGAGCAGCTTCAAGTTCCTGGGAGTCCACATCTCCGAGGATCTCACCTGGACGACCAACTGCTCCAAGCTGGTCAAGAAGGCTCACCAGCGCCTCTTCTTCTTGAGGACTCTGAGGAAGAACCACCTGTCCTCAGACATCCTGGTGAACTTCTATCGTTGCACCATCAAGAGCACCCTGACCAACTGTATAACAGTCTGGTACAGGAACTGCTCTGCCTCGGACCGGAAGGCGTTGCAGAGGGTCGTGAAAACTGCCCAGCGCATCGCCGGAGCACCACTTCCTGCCATAAAAGACATCTACAGGAAGCGGTGTCTAAAAAGGGCTGGGAAAATCATCAGAGACCCCAGTCACCCATCACATGGACTCCTCACCCTCCTGCCCTCTGGGAGGCGCTACAGGAGCCTCCGGACCAAGACCACCAGGTACCGGAACAGCTTCTTCCCCACAGCTGTCAGACTCCTGAACTCTGCCTCTTGACATCTGACCCACGTTAACACATGGACTGAACATACACACACCCACAATGGACAACTGTACCCTCAAACACACAATAATAACATGGACTGAACCACCACTCACAACCACTAGCACTTTATATAGCCTCTGTAGAAATTATCCACATATCTCACTTATCTTAACTGCACTACTGTATAATTCTGTAAATAAATCATTCTGTACATACGATAATTTTTAACCCTACAACTGTTTACAACTTGCATAATTCCCATTTCTGTATAGCTGTATATCTCAGATTTCTGTAAAGTTATTTATTTCATATCCTGTATAGTTTTATCCTGTTCATATCCTGTACATAGCTTGTACTCACTACAGCCTGTACATACCTATAGTTATAGAATATTCACAACATACTTCATACCGTGTACATTATAACATACCCATTTCTGTAATATACTTACATATCTATATTATTGCTAATATATAATGTAATATATCTATATCACTAAAGCACTTCTGGATGGATGCAAACTGCATTTCGTTGCCCTGTACCTGTGCATGTGCAATGACAATAAAGTTGAATTCTATTCTATTCTATTCTATTTGTGAACCAAGCAAATAGTGGCTTGTCTTAATTGGAGAAGTTGGCTTTGTAACATGCTTAATGTTGTGTCCCTTAGAGATATAGTGCCAAATATTCATCGTTTCATTTCACAGTGTTTATTTGATCAGTGTAGGTCAAATTATGAAAACCACTGAAATTCAGAACCGCCATTCATTTGGATTCTGTCTTTAATTGGCCCATCAGAGAACTACACAATTAAGCAACAAGTAACAAGATGCGAGTTACAGGGAGGAGGAGAAGACTTGACTGCATTCTCTAGTTGTAGTTATCACTTTGTCATTACTTTAGTTGTTTGAATAAAGCAGCTACTGGTTCAGGAGTTAGCAAGTTGTTGTTATGTCTTAGTATAATGATCATGATGATCTGCTATGCCTAATTTTAGTTCAGTAGGGATTGGAAAGGGCCATGTGCAACACAATGATAAAACACCTATTTATATGACTCAACCATCCTGATTTATCCAGGCTTGGGATTGGCACTAGGGGTTGTTAGATTATAATATTATTTTATGCCATGTTATACCCCTAATTAAAGATTGTGAATTATTATGTAGTTTTAGTTTGCATTATTCTCCTGGATTAGAAGAAGCTGATAACTATTGCATTAGTTAAACTGATTTGCATTACATTAAACTGTTGATTTATTGTGAATGAATGATATTGTTTTATGATGCATTATACTGCTGAGTTATAAGAAATACTGTTTGCAGAAAGTCATCGCCTTATTTGTCTGATTAGAAGAGAACATGCTGGAGTTTTCTGCCCCATCTCAGCAGGAGCAGATAAATGGGGAGCCAAGGTCGTAGCTTAGGCGCCGTGTGAGAGGAAGCATGTGAATGTTTAGGTTCTTATGATAAGGTGGAGACACCAGAGGCTATAAAAGTTTGAGCAATGCTCCACCATTTTGAGATTTTGAGGCTGTCTGCATCAGTGTCCATCTCCCACACGTGTGTTCATTAAAATCATCGTTTGACTCAACCCGGCCGGACCAGTGTTGTTATTGTGGTTTTTTCTCTTGTCTCCATCCCCAATATTTTGAACCTTAACAGGGTACATGGCATGTGGACAGCAATGTTCACAGATGGCATTGTGATCTGTAGTGAGAGTAGGGAGTGGGTAGAGTGGTGGAGGTACGCATTGGAGAGAAGAGGAATAAGAATCAATAGACCCAAGACAGAATACATGTACAATGAGAGGGGAAAAAGTTGAAAAGGTGAACATACAAGGAGTAGCAATAGTGAAGGTAGATATGCTTAAACACTTCAGCTCAACCATCCAAAAAAACAAACAGTGCACAAGAGAGGTGAAGATGGGGAAGTGCAGGTAGGGTGGAGTTGGTGGAGTTTCAGTTTCACTAAACTTACTCAGGCCTCATTACTGGGAGATCTGTTAAATCAAAAAATAGACTGGCAAGACAAAAGTTGAACTTTTTGTGTGTCCAATTACATCTCACGTAGCTTTTAACCCTTTAAGACCTACCATAGAACCAAGTCCGCCAGAGCTTACATTATATTTTTACATGGTGTGGTGCCATTTTTGGGAGCATTTCAAGTTGCTATACATCAATACAACAATTATAGCCCAGATTTTAATAATATGTATTCATTAAGTGCATAGTAAATACATAAATTGTAAAAAAGTGCAATGAACTACAAAGAAATTGAAAATCGTTTTTGCTTTTTTAACATATATTTCTAGTTAGAGAAATTTAAGAGGCTTATCCCTCAAAACTGTAAATACAAAAAAGTTGCACAAAATAGTTTCCTACCACAGGAAATTTATTTTGAGTGTCTTCATAGTTTTATTTTTGAAATACACAGGAAAAACAAAAATAAATATTATACTGCAAATTTGCAAAAAGTAGCATATGCATCAAAATAAACTATTTCCACCAGTGCAATATGAGTCCTAAGCATCCCAGAAAAGACACAGAAAGTCATAAAGTCAAATATAACTTTTAAAAACACCAGTATAGGCCCTGAGGCCCTGATGGTAAAAAAAAACTACATTTCCGCGAAAATGACGTCACTTCCGGTTTCAGGCAGGTAATGGCGGACATGCAAAAGTTCGCGCTGACGTCTATTCCAACGTAGGAAGTGTTATGAACAGCTGATCGGATCAGCAAAGCGTGTTTCTGGAATATTATGTTTTTGTTGCTGCAAGTGCTTTTTATGCAGTTTTTGCAAAGCTATATGTGGAAGGAAACTGTGACCTATATGGCATAAGATGTAAGTACAACTCCTCCGGTTTCATATGCAAAAAAAAATTATTGCACTAGCTTACGTGGTTGCAGAGCTACCGGGATTTAAAAATAGTTAAGCAAAACAGAGCGTGCCTGCTCCGACCGGCTCTAAAGGGTTAAGGAAAATGAACATCATACCATCAGTAAAACATGTGTGATGGTCTGGAGCTGTTTAGCTGCCTCAAGACCTGGAAGACTTGCTATGGTCACGGGGCGACCGTGGCTCAGGGGGTTGGGAATCGCATCTGTAACCGGAAGGTCGCTGGTTCGATCCCTGGGCTCTCTGTCCTGGTCGTTGTGTCCGTGGGCAAGACACTTTACCGTACTTGCCTACTGGTGTTGGCCAGAGGGGCCGATGGCGCGATATGGCACCCTCGCCTCTGTCAGTCTGCCCCAGGGCAGCTGTGGCTACAACTGTAGCTTGCCTCCATCAGTGTGTGAATGTGAGAGTGAATGAATAGTGGCATTGTAAAGCGCTTTGGGTGCCTTGAAAAGCGCTATATAAATCCAATCCATTATTATTATTATTATGGTAAATGTTACCATGAATTCTGCTGTCTACCAAAACATCCTGAAGGCCATCTGTTCATGGCCTCAAGCTGAAGCACACTTGGGTTCTGCAGCAGGATAATAATCCAAACTACACCAGCATGTCCACCTCTGAATGACTTAAGAAAAACTGAAGACTTTGAAGTGGCCTAGTCACAGTCCTGACTGAATCTGATTGAGATGCTGTGGCATGACCTTAAAAAGGCGGTCCATGTTCAAAGCCTCCAATGTGGCTGAATTACAACAATTCTGCAAAGAAGAGTCAAAATTCCTCTACGGCTGTAAAAGACTCACTAACAGTTATTGCAGATGCTTGATTGCAATTGTTGCTGTTTAATGACTTTTTCACACAGGGAAAGGCCATGTAGGTTTGGTTTTTGTCCCCACTAATAATAAACACCTTGATTTAGAAACTGCATCTTTTTCTTCTGTTAGCTTTATCTAATATTTAAATTTGTTTGATGATTTGAAGCATTGAGGTGTGAAAATTATACAAAAAAATAGGAAATCAGGAAAGGAACAAACACTTTTTCACACCACTGTAAGAGTCAGGGGTGATTTGTGACAAGATAGCCTCACGAGTAAAAGTAAATGGATGGTGAAGATGAAGATTCCAGTCAGCATGAGGAAAAGAGAAGGGCCTCAGTGAAGGTTCATGGATCGAGTGAAGGAGGACATGCTGAGGTATAAGTGCCAGCTCTTGTGATGAACTCACATGCCCTGATGCATACATACAGACATAGACACACTCACACACACAGCTATCTGAGTTGAACTCAGTGTGTTTGTCATTGTGAAATCAGATGAAGTCACAAGCATGCCTTGGGTGACAGGAGGTCTTAATTGTGGCTGTGAGTGTGTGTATACCACACTGGCCTACTGTGTGTCCTGGGATGACTAAGCCGTGACATGTCTGTTCTGACGCTGGCTCCCATCAAACTATTTAATGCCTGTCTGCAGCCTTTCTGTCTCCTCCTCAGCTCATCCTTCACCTCTGTGACACACTACTTCTCCATTTTTTCATACTTTCTTGCTTTTGTGCCGCCCTGCCCCCCCCCCCCCCCCATGTCCCGGCTTCACTACTGCTTAATTCCCTCCCTTTTGTTTCATCATTCTTCATCATCTCTCTCCTCAAGTAAACACATTTGCACATGAGAAAATTATCTTTCTGAAGAAGCACAGTGCATTTATTTTAATGTCTTTTCATGACCTGATACATTGTTTCAAATCTTGTTTTGATCAACAGAAAGATTGCACTGGCAGAGTGTGATTTATCCCACTAATTACAGGTCAGATGGCACAGTTTGGCGGGCTGCATGTAGGAGTCAGTAATGGTCTCAAGAGAGGAAGATCTGTTTACTATGTTTTACTGTCTTACATGGTAAAACCAGCTCATACATTTACACAAACTGTTACATGCAGATTCATGTTTGCAGTGTGCAGGACTCTGTTACCAGTAAATGTACAACAGTATTACAGATTGGTGGGTTTAATGGTGAATGTTCATTGTAAAATACAACAAAGAAATTAAACATTACAACAGGATTGCAGCTTTAGTTACTCACTGACTTAAGTCAGTCATCATATCTGAACACAGTAAAAAAATAAAGCAATGAACATGGCTGAAACACACTTGTTGCAACACACACGAACAGTTTTTAGGGCATGCCAGTTACGTTTTTGAACTTTAACAAGTTGTGAACCACTGCTTCTTCCTCCTAGCGTTTTTCCCGCTCGGGTGCAGGGTCCGCTTTTCTGCAAAGTCGTCACCACTTGGGTCGGTCAAGGGCGTCGGTCAGATCGGCTTCGATCTTCTTCACGTCGTCCTTGATTCGGTCCATCCATCTCCGCTTTGGTCTGCCTCTAGGTCGACGTCCTTGGGGGCTCAGCCGCAGTGCTGTTCTCACCACTGAGTTCTCATTGCTCCGTACCACATGTCCGTACCACCGCAGCCTCGCTTCTTGCATCTTATCTGTGATTGGCGCGATTCCCATCCTCTTTCTAACGTCGGTGTTCATGACGTGGTCCCATCGTGTCAGGCCTAGGCACCATCGCAGCATCCGCATTTCCATCGTGTGAAGGGCTTGTTCGTGCTTTGCGGTGGCTGGCCAGCACTCGGATCCATAGAGGGCGACGGGGCGCACTACACTCTTGTAGATCTTTGACTTGAGGCGATTGGGCATTCTTCGGTCACACAGGACGCCGGTGACTTGGCGCCATTTCATCCACGCTGCGTTGATCCTGGCTCGTACATCTAGTAGGATATCGCCGTCATTGCTGATCATCGATCCGAGGTATTTGAAAGGAGGTACTTTCGCCTGATCTTCTCCATCGACGCTGATCGTGACGTCGGTCTGGGGGCCAGCCTCTAAGTATTCGGTCTTGTTGGTGTTGAGCCTCGGGCCGAAGTCAGCTAGGCGAGTCTTCCACTGCTGCGTTTGGTATTGCAGTTCTATTCGCGATTCATCGGCCAGGAAGACATCGTCGGCGTAGAGAAGTGTCCAGGGATGGGGTGACTGGAATCCGCCGTCGCAGTGTCCACGCAAAGGATGAAGAGCAGCGGGGAGAGTGCCGAGCCTTGGTGGATGCCCACATTGATGTTAAAGGGCGGCGATGTTCCCACTGGGCTTCTGACCACGCTGGTGACTTGTCGGTAGAGGAGCTTTGTCCACTTGACGTAGGCTTCAGGAACTCCATGTGATCGCAGGGAGTGCCAGATGAGGTCGTGTGGGACACGGGCAAACGCCTTTTCCAAGTCGAGGAAGGCCATGTGGATGGTCTTGGACCTCTCTCGGTGCTTCTCCAAAAGCAGGCGGGCAGCATGGATGGCGTCCGTCGTGCCACGCCCCCTGATGAAGCCACATTGGTTGGGCGTTAAGTTGACGATTTCTCGCATCCTGGCGTCGATGATCCGTTCGAAAACCTTCATGGTATGGCTTAGGAGTCGGATCGGGCGGTAGTTGGAGCATTCAGCCACATCGCCTTTCCCTTTCCAGATGGGCACCGTTATGCTGGTTGACCAGGCTGCTGGGACGGTCCCGTCTCTGATGATGCTATTGAACAGGCTGGCGAGGACTAAGGCGCCTTGGCGCCCGAGCAGCTTCCAGACTTCGGCTCGTATGTCGTCTGGTCTGGTCGCTTTACCATTCTTCATATTTTTAACGGCTGCTTCCACTTCCTTGATGGTGATTGGCGGGACAGGTCCTGGGACGGGCGGGGCACTGTGGATTGGCTGGTGAGGGAACTCCACGTTGCAGATATCGGAGAAATACTCGCTCCATCGATTGAGGATGGCGGGCCGGTCGCGGAGGGTTTGATGGTTGGCATCCTTGATGTGTTTGACCTGGCCAATATCCTGTGTTGCTCGATGGCGGCTGCTGGCAAGGCGGTAGATTTTGTTCGCTCCTCCGGGCGTGTCCAACTCTTCATACAGTTGGTCATAGTGCGATGCCTTTGCCGCTGCTACCGCCTTCTTTGCGGCCGATCGTAGGGCCCTGTATTGCTGGTAGTCGCCATCGCTGTGGGATTTAAGCCACACTTTGAGTGCCAACTTCTTTTCCTTGATGGTTTGCTGCACGCTATCATTCCACCACCATACTTGCTTGTCGATGAGGTGCTTTTCTGGCTTCGTCGCCCCAAGGGTGTTGCCTGCTGCGTCACGTATTTGACTGGCGATGTTCTCCCAAGCCTTGTCCACTGGCTCATTGGAGTCCACGTCGAGGTGTTCAAGGGCGTCCATAAGCTGCTGTTTGCACTCAGGGAGGCGCCA
Source organism: Astatotilapia calliptera (assembly GCF_964374335.1). NCBI lineage: Eukaryota > Metazoa > Chordata > Actinopteri > Cichliformes > Cichlidae > Astatotilapia > Astatotilapia calliptera. The sequence continues at coordinate 16,324,670 of NC_137423.1, forward strand.
CCACTTGATCTTCTCCACCGTCGTGGTTGGTGTTCTTCGTCGTCGTTGGCCAAGGTTGAGTCGGAGATCCATCACAAGTAGCCGATGTTGAGGGCCAATATTGGTTGATGGTATGACTTTTACATTCGTGACTAGGCTGAGATGGGGTCTTCGGACTAGCCAGTAGTCGATTTGGGTGTCTCTGCCGCCGCTGGAGTACATGATAAGGTGTGCCAGCTTCTTTTTGAAGAAGGTGTTGGTCACGGCAAGATCATGGGCCTCTGCGTAGTCCAGTACCCGGCAACCGTCGTCGTTTCTGGTCCCAAATCCTTGGCCGCCATGGAATCGGTGATATCCGTCTCTCCCCTTGCCTACATGTCCATTTAGGTCGCCGCCTACCGCCACGTGTTCCTCGGGGCTAATCGTTTGCAGGTGGTCGTCGAGGGCACGCCAGAATTCTGTCTTCTCCTCGTCGGGGCAGTTGGTCTGTGGTGCATAGCAGGAGATAATCCGTAGGACGGTCGGGTCGGCGTCGATCTTCACTGACATGATGCGATCCGATATGCCGGTAACTTCGACCACGTTGTCCCGGAGCTTTTGACTCACCACTATGCCCACTCCATTCTGGGCCCGGTTGCCATTGTAGAAAAGCTTGAAGCCTTCTCCAATGTCCCGTGCCTTCGCTCCCTTCCACTTGGTTTCTTGAATGCACGCGATGTCGATGCGGCGGGTCTTGAGGGCGTCAGCCAATTCTCGACTTCTTCCGGTCATTGTTCCGATGTTCAGGGTTCCAAGGCGGATTTGGGCTTGCTTCTTCAGCCCACTCCGTCCATGAGCAGGTAGCCTTTGTCCACTTCTCACGTCGTTCCTGCGGGGGACGCCCTAGCTTTTTGAGACGTCATTGAAGTTGTGAACCACTGCGACAGCAATTATATCCCAGCAGTGTCCATCAGAAGGTGTGTGTTTTCCTTCCAACAACTGTTCACCTGGATAACAGTTGAGTTTTAGGATGGATGTTGCTCACATTCATAGCCATTAAGAGAGAGGAAAGTGACATCATCTGGGAACATGAAGATGATGTCATATGCTGTTGGGCTTATATTTGAGAAGAAAATGGCAACTTAGTCTGAGACACTCTTAAAATCAATTTAAACCTTTAGAGTGAAGTGCCTTTGGACATGTAAAATTTTTATCCAAACTGGAGCATTGTTTCACATTATTTGGCATTCTTGTGTTTATTTCCTCTTCCTTTAATAGTCAGAGACAGAAACACCATGAAATATCATGCAATTAAACAGCCATAATCACCACTGTTAAATTGAGGAGTTCCAGTCTCTGTTTCATACACATTGACATGCTGGATTTTCCATTAGAATCAGATCTGGTCAGTTTGCAGGCAGGCTCATTGTAGTCTTTCCTCAACCTGTTCATGAGAAATTTTTGAAGTGTGAAAGAGCACTTTTTTTTCCCTGCAGGAGGGGTCATAGGGCATCTGGTTGGAAGATGTTTAGATGGGTTCTGGTGCCAAAGTAACATCCACATAAATGCCAGAAGCCAAGGTTTTCCAGCAGAGCATTTTATTGTAATCATTTGATCAGTGTTATTTGCTTCACCTGTCTCGTTTTAATGTTGTCTGATTGGTTTACATTGTGTATTGTGTAATTCGAGAAATCCATTATAAAATCAATGCAGATATAACCCTGAGAGTACTGACTAATCTAATTTGGCCAGTATTTCCTGATTTCAATGAGGAAAAACAGTGCAACATTAAACACAACATTACGCAACACTGCAGAGAGTGCTGTGATTTAAGTAGTTCTTGCATATTATATCATTATTTGCTGTCAGCATTTTGCAGTGTTGAATTTCATCATAAGAAAGTTCAGGTTCAAATTCTGTTAGTGCAGTTTCATTGTTCCAAAAATAACTGTCTCCCCCTCCCTCCCAGGCTTTGTAAAGTTCATCCCTGTGTACTATTTTAGTATTCATTGGGCCACTTAACATAGGGAAATATTGATCAATGTGCTTTTCTCTAACTGGGACATACACTGTACACTCTCCTCCTCCCTTTAACTCCCCTCAACTGACTGCCTCCCATCTTCCCCAGGCCACCACCTTCCTTCTTGCATCCCCTTTTCATTCCTCATCATGACAGAATACTGCAGGCCATAACAGAGTAAGTAGACAGAAAAAAAAATAGTGTGTGTGTGATAGAGAGAGAGAGAGAGAGAGAGAGAGAGAGAGAGAGAGAGAGAGAATGATAATGAGTTGATGTCCTGTAAGGTGCTTTTATAAAAACCATCTATCCAGAATAACGTAATAACTGTAATAATCAAGATAGAGTGAAAACAGCACTTTTCGTGATGAAGATGAAAGAGTTATAGAGGCGCACCGATGCACTTTGTCACTTTTTAGCACTGCAGAGAGAGAAAATGAGTTCAGAAAATCAACCTTTGGATTTACCTACATTTATGTTTAAACATGCTCTAAAATATGCTCAGACCTTCACTTAAGGAAAAGTTATAAACAAAGACAATCAATTTGAAGTACTTATACATATAATGATTATCCATTCGCAAGTGAACAGTGTAGGATGGGAAGTATTGTCACAGGCTGGGTCTCCGACCCAGCACTTTGAGCTTTCTTTGTATTGTTCTCATTTTTTGAGATGTTGTTAGTTTTGTGGTATTTCCTATTTGCCTTTAGTTTAGGCAGTTATTGTTCCTGGGTTTTCTGTTTGAGTTCTTGCATTATTCATCACGTATTTGGTATGTTAAGTTTGTATTGTCATGTCTAGTTTTAGTGTTTCCTGTTTTATTCTGACAGTGTCATGTGTTCTTTGGTCATTGTATTTAGTTTCACTCCTCCTGGTCCTGTCATTAGATTCATGTCAGTCAGCTGTTTCCTCATGTGTCGCCACTTCCCCTGATCACCTCATGTCTGTATTTAAGCCTTTTGTTTTCTTCATGCCATTGTCAGTTCGTCTGTTTATTCTCACCAGAGTCATAGTCATAGCCTGTTTATTTTTCCACCTCGGTCATAGTTATAGTTTTTGGTCTTAGTACCTTTAGTGTTTTGTTTCTTAGTGTTTTGTCAGTTCAGTGTTTTGTTTCTTAGTGTTTTGCCTGTTTGCTTTGGTCTCTTGGTTCATTTCCTGCCGTCATCGCAATAAAGGTTCACTTTTCTGTTAATCATTACTATTCCTCGTCATCATCTGCTTTTGGGTCCTGTTTCCGCACACATCGGCGCACCCCGCCGTGACAGAACGAACTGACCAGTCATGGACCCAGCGGATTCTGCTCTCACCGAGTGTCTGGAGGAGACTGCTCGGATCCAAGCGATCCTCGACCGCTTCTTTACAGCGCCCGATTTGAAGAGCAAGCTAGTAATGATCAACGCCGCTGAAGCTATTATGGAGAGGGATCCCCGCCTTCTCCAGCTCCCGGACTCACCTGCCATCGTTGATGCCTTTACGAGGATAAAGGAGATGCTGCAGGCCCAGGGACTGTCGAGTCAGGAAATGGCTTCCAGCACCCACCAGTCACAACAACCCCACAATCAGTCATCTCCATTGCTGCCTCCGGAACCTGAGTGTGTTCGTGTCGGTTCGCTGAGATTCGCCGCAGCGTCACCACCTCTCAGCTTACCAGTTTCCACGCCCTCATCACAGTCTCGCCATACTCCTGTCACAGTTCAGCGCGAGGAAGCGCCGCACACCATAGACTTGGACGACGACGAGCGCCAGTCTATATTCTGCGCTCTCTTGGAGGAGGAGCTCCGGTGGAAGCCGTGGCTCATTCCGGAGCACGAGCACTCTTTCCGGGGAACTCGACTGGCTCTCGGGGGACCTCGGAGTTACCAGGGACTTCCACCCATCGCTCCACCGTCTTCCACTCCTAAGAAAAAGCGGCGTGCGCGCCACCGACGCTCCGTATCACAAACGCAAGTGAGTGATTACATTTTGGCTCCTCATGTTTTCTCTCAGGAAGTTGTTGAAATTGACACTACTTTTCCGGTTAATGAGCCCGGCTATACAGAGACTGTTTGCCCTGGAAAAGCTAGCCATCAGGTTCAGCTAAGCTGCTGTGGTACTGCTATCCAGGCCGGTCTGGAGCCAGAGACAGAGGTACAGCTGGTGCGGCCAATTTCAGTGTCAGCCGGAGGGCCCGGGGAGCCCGTCCGGCCTCATGTTTCGTCTGCTGGAGGTTCAGGAGAACCCAGCCAGCTTCATGCTTCATTTGCTGGAGGTTCAGGAGAACCCAGCCAGCTTCATGTTCTGTCTGCTGGAGGTTCAGGAGAACCCAGCCAGCCTCATGTTTCGTCTGCTGGAGGTTCAGGAGAACCCAGCCAGCTTCATGTCTCGTCTGCTGGAGGTTCGGGAGAACCCAGCCAGCTTCATGTCTCGTCTGCTGGAGGTTCGGGAGAACCCAGCCAGCTTCGTGTCTCGTCTGCTGGAGGTTCGGGAGAACCCAGCCAGCTTCATGTTTCGTCTGCTGAAGGTTCAGGAGAACCACATCAGCCTCGCCATGTCCAGCCTCACGCCACGTCTGCTGGCGGGCCCGAGGAGCCCGTCCAGCCTCACGCCACGTCTGCTGGCGGGCCCGAGGAGCCCGTCCAGCCTCACGCCACGTCTGCTGGCGGGCCCAAGGAGCCCGTTCAGCCTCATGCTTCGTCAGCTGGAGGGCCTGAGGAGCCCGTCTGGCCACCTTCTGCTTCACCACCTGTGGCTGCCTCACTGTCACCTGGTTCTGCCTCTGCTACGCCAGGACCAGCTCCAGCCTGTGCTTCGTCAGCCGCAGCTCCAGCCTGTGCTTCGTCAGCCGCAGCTCCAGCCTGTGCTTCGTCAGCCGCAGCCTCAGAGCCTTCGTCCTCGCCTGGTCCGGCCTCGGCTTCAGCCTCAGAGTCTTCGTCCTCGCCTGGTCCGGCTTCTGCATCAGCTGCTCCTGCTCCACCTGGTCCGGCCTCGGCTTCAGCCTCAGAGTCTTCGTCCTCGCCTGGTCCGGCTTCTGCATCAGCTGCTCCTGCTCCACCTGGTCCGGCCTCGGCTTCAGCCTCAGAGTCTTCGTCCTCGCCTGGTCCGGCCTCGGCTTCAGCCTCAGAGTCTTCGTCCTCGCCTGGTCCGTCCTCGTCAGAGTCTTCAGCCTCGCCTGGTCCGTCCTCGTCAGAGTCTTCAGCCTCGCCTGGTCCGTCCTCGTCAGAGTCTTCAGCCTCGCCTGGTCCGTCCTCGTCAGAGTCTTCAGCCTCGCCTGGTCCAGCCTCTGCCTGTGCTTCTGCTACGCCTGGTCCGGCCTCTGCCTGTGCTTCTGCTACGCCTGGTCCGGCCTCTGCCTGTGCTTCTGCTACGCCTGGTCCGGCCTCTGCCTGTGCTTCTGCTACGCCTGGTCCGGCCTCAGCCTCTGCTTTAGCGTCACCTGGTCCTGTGCCCTCCAAGCTTCGGCCGGTACGCCTGACACTTGGGCGCCGCCGCCGCCTTCCGCACGGCCGGCCACCTGAACTGTTTCTACGCCGTTGCCGTCCGCACGGTCGGCCGCCTGAACTGTTTCTACGCCGTTGCCGTCCGCACGGTCGGCCCCTTGAACGGTTTCCATGTCGCCACCATTGCCGTCCGCACGGTCGGCCCCCTGAACGGTTTCCATGTCGCCACCATTGCCGTCCGCACGGACGGCCCCCGGAACTGTTCGACCATGGACTTCTGTGCCGTCGGCCTCCGGGCTGGCCCCCTGATCACATGAACTATGATTTTCTGGACCGTCACCCTCCGGGTCGGCCCCCTGAGGAGTCCTGAACTGTTCCCTGCGCTCCTGTGATTTTGATGGACGTTTTGTTTTTGGTTTTTTTTGGCCTTGTTTCTGGCCCTCCGTCCTGGACCCCCACCGCCCGCCCTTGGTGGGTTGTTTTTGGTTTTGTTTTTCGAGGTTTTAGGGCGTCTGGAATCCGCCCTTGAGGGGGGGGCTCTGTCACAGGCTGGGTCTCCGACCCAGCACTTTGAGCTTTCTTTGTATTGTTCTCATTTTTTGAGATGTTGTTAGTTTTGTGGTATTTCCTATTTGCCTTTAGTTTAGGCAGTTATTGTTCCTGGGTTTTCTGTTTGAGTTCTTGCATTATTCATCACGTATTTGGTATGTTAAGTTTGTATTGTCATGTCTAGTTTTAGTGTTTCCTGTTTTATTCTGACAGTGTCATGTGTTCTTTGGTCATTGTATTTAGTTTCACTCCTCCTGGTCCTGTCATTAGATTCATGTCAGTCAGCTGTTTCCTCATGTGTCGCCACTTCCCCTGATCACCTCATGTCTGTATTTAAGCCTTTTGTTTTCTTCATGCCATTGTCAGTTCGTCTGTTTATTCTCACCAGAGTCATAGTCATAGCCTGTTTATTTTTCCACCTCGGTCATAGTTATAGTTTTTGGTCTTAGTACCTTTAGTGTTTTGTTTCTTAGTGTTTTGTCAGTTCAGTGTTTTGTTTCTTAGTGTTTTGCCTGTTTGCTTTGGTCTCTTGGTTCATTTCCTGCCGTCGTCGCAATAAAGGTTCACTTTTCTGTTAATCATTACTATTCCTCGTCATCATCTGCTTTTGGGTCCTGTTTCCGCACACATCGGCGCACCCCGCCGTGACAAGTATGTAAGCCGCTAGTTACTGAAGTTGGAGTCCTTTCAATGAAACATGATTAAAGCTATTTACATGCCCTTATTTTAGGTTTGCTGTTCAGAAGAGGTATTACTTGATATTAAGCACATTATATTTGTACTGATCAGGAAGTTTACTTAGCAATTTCAGAGGGTTACCCACTCAATTAACAGTTAGACAACAAATTATTCATTACTAGTCGATACCATCAAATGGGATATCTGTTCACAGATAATGTATCTTTGGGATGCAGAGTGAAGACAGATAGTACTGTGACTAGTTTACCTAGAAGTTGGCATACAGCTAAAATAATTCCAAATGTGTACTGTAGACAGCCGAAGGAATGAAAAACTAAAAGCAAAAATGAAATCTGAAGACTTACATGGAGTCACCATGACCGTAATCCTAAGCCTGTGCTATTTAATTAGCAATTTTTGACTTTTACTGAAATAGTTCTCGAAAGTCATGGCAATTAGGAGTCAAAGAATGTAGTCATTCAAAGGTGTACAAAAAACGGTTTTCTTTTTCCAAAAAGTATTTTTGTTGTTCTTTAAAAAAACTTGGGGGAAAATGTTAGGATTCAGAGCAAGAGCTGGGATCATCACCACTGATGACTTCAAGAACACTTTTAGCTGATTATATTCATTTTGTTTTTTCAGATGACATCCTTGGACCATGATGTACAGGTGTGGCAGGTGTGATAGCACTCTGACTTGGCCAGCCCCTGCTGTGACTTCCCTTAGCTGTCCCTCTGTGTTGTCTTGCAGGCTCCTGATAGATGGGGTTAAATAATGCATCTGGGAGCTCTGGCTTAACCCTAGTTATTTTATGATTTACCCTACACAACACTACATACCTAACATTTGATCACTGACACACTGACTTATAGACCTCATGAAGTTAATTGTGGTTTTTGTTTTATCTCGTTAATAAATTTATAAACTTTGGTTGAAGTTGTGTCTCTTCCATTCACCCTGAATTTAAAGGTACTGATATCCTGTTTTTTTTTCCTGTTTTGATGCAATATATAATGTATATCAGTAAAATGTTCAGCAGGTCACACACATCTACATAACTAAATGTTCCAATGGCTGATTTTTAACAAGCAGATAATCTGGTGTAACTAACACAGTGGCTTACGAACACAATGTTTAAGCCTTGTCTTTTTGTTTAAGTGTAAAGTTTACATGAGAGCTGAGTGTTACTCCTCTGTGGCAGTCTAAAGAGACTTCCATGCCAGGACCATTCACTAATTCATTCACAGAGGCTATTTCAAGTCTCAGATCAAACTATTTTAAGTACATGTAAGTGTTGCAATGTTCCCAATACATCAAAGACTGGGTCTGACATGATCTGAATAAATCTTTTGTCTTTAAGGTGAAATGCACCATGAATAATGAAAAAGGGAAGAAGCTATCTTACTGTGAAAATTAAAAAAGAAAAATCAACTCAAGCCAGAATTTTAATGCATTTGTATAAAACAAGCATCAAATATGGTAGGTTAAATACAATGTAATAAGAAATGGCTATGCTGCATCTTAAAGTATACTGAAAAATCATAGACCTTAAGTTAAATTAATGTCATTAACTATAAGTAGTTATGACTAACTTGTGGTATCTGAGACAAACCCATTTCAAATCCATTATAGACACCCAAAAAACCCCAGTTTGCTTTAGTTATCTATTCTTTCCTTAGGATTAGAAAAAAAAGTGAAACATCCAGAAAATTCTCTGATGACTAGTATTTCCTAAGGTGATTTGGTAGAAAAGCAGAGCCTGTCTAACAGCACTTGAAGATCAAATACAAAAATCTCTGTCAGAACCTTCCAAAAAGTGATGAAATCATGATGAAATGACGCAGGAAGGCAGTGGAAGTGATTAAACAGCCACAGACCCTAGGCGAGTTCTGCAGTATAGGCTGAGCCTCCCATGACAGAGAATAACATGAGCAGAACTCGGCTTCTTATTTAAAACAGCAGGCTAAGTATTGCCCATAAATGTCTTATTCCAATGCATACATTAAGAGTTCCCATGGAAGTCTAATATTCATGTTTAATGGAGCTTTGTCCTAGCACCAGGCTAGGGCTATCAGTTTATTGCAGCCATAAATCTGCTTGGCCTCTGACAGGTGACACTATTCTGTAACTCTGACCTGACTAACCTTTTACGAAGCCATCAACTGTTAGCAGAGTTTGCAGCTTGACCAGAACTTTTATCTGAATTGCATACATACAGTATTTATTTATTCTTAACATAGTTTCTGTAAAGCATTTAACACAGCCTTCAACCTATTTTTAAAGGCTCTTTCTTAAAGATGGATAGATAGAAGATAGATTAGGTTAAGTTTTCTACTGAACTGTAAGATCAGTTAACCCACTATTAGCTCAAACTTCCACTGCAAATGGCTGGAAGTTTGGGTTTCTGTTTTCCAGGTGGATGAATTGCATGCTGCTCTTCCTCTCCACCTGTGGAGTGGAGCACCTCCATCGCACATTTGGGCATCATCTACTCATCTGAGGGATGTGTATTTAGTCTTGGCTGTGACTCCACCAGGTAATCACATCATACTTGATGGTAAAGTGCCTCTCCTCATTTTTTCTGTCTCTCATACTTCCATGGATTCCACTCCACATCTGCAATCACCTCTGATATAATTATATCCGGCCTGTGAACTTTGAGTTTGACATGTCTGCTCTAAAGCTAACTTGATGGTTACTAATTCCCAGTTCCCCCCATTATAGTTCCTTTCAGCTAGAGTTCATAAAATATAAGCTGAGGTTAGATGCCGGTTAGGTGTAGAGCAATCTGACTGTAGTTTTACTCATTTCTAAATTACTGCTCATAATTAGCAAAGCCAAGAAAGCACTGCAGCTGGTTTCTTGTGGACAGTGTGTAGGCCAGTCTAAGATGGCTTTGACTTTCTCTGGGTCAGTCTTCAGAGAAGAGACAGAGGCGCCAAAGGTTTCTTGAGACAGAAACCGAAAAGGTTACATACTTTTTACATACAAACTTTGAATTACTTCCCATAGGATGTTTGTCAACACCCCTGGAGAAAATTATAATGTTGTCTAGATAGACAAACACAAAAAAGATTCAAAAAATGGCTGAAACACTGCTGGGGCGTTTGTGAGGCCAAGAGGCATGACCAGGTATTCAAAGTTGCCAAGGGGGTGTTGAAGGCTCTTTTCCATTCATCCCTCTCTCTAATACAAAAGTGATATGTTTTACGGAGGTGAGGTTTAGCTTAACCTCCTAAGACCCGAACTCTTCCACGGCATGCATTTTTAATTTCTCTTTGATATTTGGGCTGGTTGGGACCCAATGAATGTAAAAACAAAGAATTACCAGATTTTGTTTTACCAGATTTTTTGTTTCTGAGAAAAATGAGAGTGACATAAGAGGATATTCGTTTAAAATTTCAATAGAACAATAGCAGTATAATGTCCTCGTAAGTGGATATCAGGCCCTTGTAGAGCAAAATTTAGTATTTTGGTCTAAATAACCCAAAATGTGAAGTCCACATATGTGGACGCCAGGTCCTAGGAGGTTAATACAGGGGTTCAAAGGCAGAAGAGGACATTTATTATTCACAGTGATTGTGTTGACACCCCTGAAATCAATACATGGGTGGGGTGTTTTGTCTTTTTTGTCAACAAAACAGAACCCAACACCTACTGGTGATGAGGAGGGATGGTTGATGTCAGTGTCAAGGGACTCGTTTATATACTTTGCCATTTATTGGCGCTCAGGACCAAAGAGATTGTAAAGGTGGCTGGCGTCAAGAGGCTCTCCTGGGAGAAGATTGCAGTTCCACTTACAGTAACAGAGCTCAGAGCAAACTTTAGGTCCACTGCTTCACTTCTGAGTCCAGTTCAGATGGAACAGGTGAGGATTTACTATACTGTACTATTTTAAAGCAAGTAATAAATGGGGCGGGGTATTGATTTTGGTTTCTACAGGGAGTGCAGAATTATTAGGCAAGTTGTATTTTTGAGGAATAATTTTATTATTGAACATCAACCATGTTCGCAATGAACCCAAAAAACTCATTATTATCAAAGCTGAATGTTTTTGGAAGTAGTTTTTAGTTTGTTTTTAGTTTTAGCTATTTTAGGGGGATATCTGTGTGTAGGTGACTATTACTGTGCATAATTATTAGGCAACTTAACAAAAAACAAATATATACCCATTTCAATTATTTATTTTTACCAGTGACACCAATATAACATCTCCACATTCACAAATATACATTTCTGACATTCAAAAACAAAACAAAAACAAATCAGCGACCAATATAGCCACCTTTCTTTGCAAGGACACTCAAAAGCCTGCCATCCATGGATTCTGTCAGTGTTTTGATCTGTTCACCATCAACATTGCGTGCAGCAGCAACCACAGCCTCCCAGACACTGTTCAGAGAGGTGTACTGTTTTACCTCCTTGTAAATCTCACATTTGATGATGGACCACAGGTTCTCAATGGGGTTCAGATCAGGTGAACAAGGTGGCCATGTCGTTAGTTTTTCTTCTTTTATACCCTTTCTTGCCAGCCACGCTGTGGAGTACTTGGACGCGTGTGATGGAGCATTGTCCTGCATGAAAATCATGTTTTTCTTGAAGGATGCAGACTTCTTCCTGTACCACTGCTTGAAGAAGGTGTCTTCCAGAAACTGGCAGTAGGACTGGGACTTGATCTTGACTCCATCCTCAACCCGAAAAGGCCACACAAGCTCATCTTTGATGATACCAGTCCAAACCAGTACTCCACCTCCACCTTGCTGAGTCGGACTGGAGCTCTCTGCCCTTTACCAATCCAGCCACGGGCCCATCCATCTGGCCCATCAAGACTCACTCTCATTTCATCAGTCCATAAAACCTTAGAAAAACCAGTCTTGAGATATTTCTTGGCCCAGTCTTGACGTTTCAGCTTGTGTGTCTTGTTCAGTGGTGGTCGTCTTTCAGCCTTTCTTACCTTGTCCATGTCTCTGAGTATTGCACACCTTGTGCTTTTGGGCACTCCAGTGATGTTGCAGCTCTGAAATATGGCCAAACTGGTGGCAAGTGGCATCTTGGCAGCTGCACACTTGACTTTTCTCAGTTCATGGGCAGTTATTTTGCACCTTGGTTTTTCCACACGCTTCTTGCGACCCTGTTGACTATTTTGAATGAAACGCTTGATTGTTCAATGATCACGCTTCAGAAGCTTTGCAATTTTGAGACTGCTGCATCCCTCTGCAAGATATCTCACTATTTTTGACTTTTCTGAGCCTGTCAAGTCCTTCTTTTGACCCATTTTGCCAAAGGAAAGGACGTTGCCTAATAATTATGCACACCTGATATAGGGTGTTGATGTCATTAGACCACACCCCTTCTCATTACAGAGATGCACATCACCTAATATGCCTAATTGGTAGTAGGCTTTCGGGCCTATACAGCTTGGAGTAAGACAACATGCATGAAGAGGATGATGTGGACAAAATACTCATTTGCCTAATAATTCTGCACTCCCTGTAGAACTGAGTCAGGAATTTCAGACACAAAAGACAGTTGAGCTCACAATCCTGGAGTGTAGGACAAAACTGAATCAAGGTGATGTCCACTGTCATACAGAAATTGCAAGACAAGAGCCCATCAAAGTATTCCCCAGTAAGGCAGGTGGCCTTTTTTGGACAGGATGTACTCTGCACCAATTTTGTTGTATTACTGTGGCACCAGTCTGGGTCAGATGGATCTGCAAAACCAACACTTATCAGGAGGTATCTCTGCTGGTAGACGAAAAAAACAGCTGTAATTTACATTAAAAATATGAGAAAAATAACTTTATTGATAAATGAAAAGGAAATATGGTTTATACACAGAATCTGGTTTATGGAAATAATTAATTAATTATAGTGATATGTATATTTTTTTCTGGTAATGTAATTATTGACCACTTTAGTAAGGTCTCATCTGTTGAAGAGGTAAAACCATTCAGGCCCAGACAGCAGGCTGAAAGTAATTCTTTGCTGTCAGGAGCTGCTTCTCCACTCCCATGGGAAAACAGCAGTGGAGAGAGGAATCTCTGTCAGCCAGGAGGTGGAAATCTGCAGTGCAGAGAGACACAATGATTACCCAGCAACCTAGTCTGGGATTACATCAGCATTTGTGGGCGAGTCCTCAAAGTCCGTATCTCAAACGTGCTCCTTTCTTCTCCTGCCCGGTCCAGACACAGAGTGCATATAAATGTGTGAAAGAGGAGGGAAAAAGTGTCCACCAGTCTATACAGAGATTCTGATCAGCTTGTTGAGGAGAAGAAGCTGAAGGGAAAAACAGAACCTTGATGTCCATTTCAAAGGTCACAGGTCATCACATGATCAAACACACTGAGGAAGAGATACAAAGAAAAATGTGTGAATTAGAACTGAAGTGGAAGCAGAGCTGGATGCTAGTGTTGGGAGCAGTCGTAGCACAGTTCACTTGTATGTTCCGTCCACAGCCTTTTGTTTTTAATTTACACATTCACTGAAATTTCAATTCCTTATTTTACCTTAATTCAGTTTACAGAAGTTGCTCAATTCAATTTTCAAATCAATTCAATTTTATTTATATAGCGCCAAATCACAACAACAGTCGCGTTAAGGCGCTTTATATTGTAAGGTAGATCCTACAAGAATACTTACAAAGAAAAAAACCCAACAATCATATGACCCCCTATGAGCAAGCACTTTGGCGACAATAACCTTTGTCGCCAAGACCTTTTAACAGGAAGAAACCTCCGGCAGAACCAGGCTCAGGGAGTGGCGGCCATCTGCTGTGACCGGTTGGGGTGAGAGAAGGAAGACAAGATAAAGACATGCTGTGGAAGAGTGACAGAGATTAATAGAAGGTACGATTCAGTGCAGTGCAGTACTTCTGACTGACTGGTGTCATGGCAGGGTGTATGTCAACCAGATGTGGGCCAGGTCTGGCAATCATGCACTATTTATGTTCCTATTTTCCTATTTTAGTTAGAAGACACAAATGCCATGTTGCAATACTATACTGCTATGGTAGCATACGTTTCAAATGCAGGTTTAACAGATTTGTGACTTTACACTTTATCCAAAACCTAGTGAGGGTTTACTCATGTATGTCAACTGGGTGGCTGTAGCACATCATCTACTGATTGCAAGGTTAGTGGTTCGATCCCTGGTTCCACCACTCTGCACCTCCAGAGTCTGAATGCGTATGAATGTAGTTAGGAAGCACTCAGCTTGGAGAAAGTGTGTGACTGGGTGAATATGGCATGTTGTATAGAGCACTTTGAGTAATCTTAGAGAGTAGAAAAGTGCTATATAAGAATCAGTCTGAACAGAGTTTACTGTTGCACTATTATGTTCTGGCACATGTTGTTATTACATGCCTTGATTAAGGTACACATTAGGCTGACATCTGGGGCCAGAGCTGAAACTGTTCTGGGCCAGCACAGGACCACCAGTGTGTCTGCAACTGGCCTTGTGCTGGCCCATGTGTGGGCAACCTCTGGCAAACCCTTTTGGGCCACTAAAGGGCCGTCATTCTTTGCGGTAGGTGGGCCATGTGTAAGCACATTGTGTGGGCCAGATCCGGGGCATAGTAATTTTGCTATGTGGGTTCAGGGCTACGTAATCCAGCCCTAACTATATGCTTTAGCAAAAAGGAACGTTTTAAGCCTAATCTTAAAAGTAGAGATAGTAGCTGTGTCCCAAAACATCGGCTGCATCCTTCGGAGGCCGCATTTGAAGGCCGATTACGTCACAGCCAGGCGACGAAGGCTGTCCCAATTCGTCGACTCCTTCAAATGCGGCCGACAAATGCGTCCTTCATTTCCCCGAATTTGAAGGATGGGTTGGGTGTGTCCTTCGTGGCCCACCATATCCCAGAATTCATAGCGCAGCCCAGCCAATTTCAGTTTCCAACAATGGCGGCCCCTACTAAGTTTTAAAATTACTCTTATCAATCTTTCTGGGTCGCAAAATAAACTTTTAACATATTTTCAGACGAGAAAGTAGCTGTATAAACTTCAAACATCTGCTTGGTTTATCAAGACATCGCATATTTGCATAACTGCGCCGACGTTTTCGGAGATGTCTGTTACCCACCCACTCGATAGCTAGCCAAGGGGGGGTGGGGTTCAATGGTCACTCGAGCTGGCGAGAGCAGAGGACTACTGGCTTCATCGTTTTCACACCCCCGCTGTCTTTTGCTACTCAGGTTAAACATGATATATAAGTCACTTGGATAACTTAAAAATGTAGTTGTTTGGCTTTTTCCTGTGTTTTATTTGTTCCGGAGCAAATCGGCTTGGCTAAGATCAAAGTTATTAGATTATTAGATTAAATAAAACTTTATTAATCCAGCGGGTGGGTTCCTCCAGGATTTTCACACAGCTGAATAAATGTCAAACAGAAGACTGATTAAACAGAAGTGTGAGACAGTCGATAATTTACGGCAGTGTCCTGTTATATTTTAGATGGCAAGGAGCACACGGCTGAGTTTATTCAACTCCACCGAGACAGCGGTGACGCAAATCTGAAGGCTAGACTGTCCCATTTCACAGCCTCGCACTTCCGGCCTTCTCAGTCTTCGGAGGACCCGGCATCCGAAGGATGCAGCCTACGTTTTGGGACACAGATAGTGTCTGTCTCCCGAATCCAAACTAGGAGCTGAAAACTGAAGGCTCTCCCTCCCACTCTACTTTTAAATACTCTAGGACAAGCGTATTCAAATGGCGGCCCGCGGGCCAAATGCGGCCCAGAAGCAACCTGCGAGTGGCCCTGCCTGTGGTCCTGGCAGAAACACAGAGAAAACGCAAAAAATTAATTCATTAATTAATTTTTTTAAAAATTACAAAAATTAAAAATTCCTACAGCGTAGTGTAGACTGTGAATGCAACACTCCTAGTAGCCTAGCAATATTTAACCCACAATCCACCGTGATGTAAACATATTAAACAATCATTGTAATATATGATGCGACAACAGCATGTCTTTCTCAGTCCTAAAGCGCAAAATGAAACTGACAATGAAAACTGTCGGTTTAACCCTGCCTGGACTGACAAATGCTTATTCATTTTACCGAGTTTAATAATCTTACAACCGGAGTTGTACTACCATGGTGCATAGCCCAAGAGAGAGCTGCAGCATCTTCCCTTTCTGCTTCTTGGCGAAAAAGAAAAGGCCTTTCACAGATTCTGAAACGGTGAAATACTGCATGCTGGCCGTGGTAGATGCGGTGAAAAGTGATGAATAAATTAAAGTAAGTGTGACATCTGCTATTAAAAACGTACCCCTGTAGGACAGTTCAAATATTCGTAGAGTTGAAATTCTGGCGTCAGACGAGTTTGAAATGCTGTTAGATGACCTGAAGAAAACTGATGTAATGTCTATAGCAGGAGATCACAGACAGAACTGATAATGCACAGTTGTGCATATATGTCCGTTTTTTGGATGGGAAATTGCTCGGCTTACTACCGTTAGAGGGACACACAGCTGGCGAAATAATGTTTGAGAAGATTTCAGCTCTTTTTGAGGAAAATGGTTTGGATATGAAGCGTGTCTCCATCCATGGCAGGAAAAATGAGTGGTCAGCGAAATATTTATTTTAATTTGAAAGGGAATTATCAAAATGTTTTTTTGTTATTATTATTATTATTATTTCAAATGTGCAAAAAATAGTTTAGTTGTGGCCCCCTTTTTTTAAATGGACCTTTTGGTGTGCATTTGTGAGGTCACCAGATTTACAGGGGAAAAGGAATAAAAAAATTACTTGTTTTTCAATACAGTTGTGTGGGTTTGAAATTGATCATGATCTGTTGCTTACTGGCTTCAAAAAAAATATCTGGCCCAGATAAATTCCTCGGTTTGAAAATCTGGCCCAACTAACTTTGTAGTTGGATAGCCATGCTCTAGGAACAACAAGTAAGCCTGCAGTGCGAGAGCAAAGTGCTCTAATGGGGTGATATGGTACCATAAGGTCATTAAGATAAGATGGGGCCTGATTAGTCAAGACCTTGTATGTGAGGAGCAGGAGTTTGAATTAGATTTTGGATTTAACAGGGAGCCAATGAAGGGAAGCCAATATATGAGAAATCTGCCACTTTCTAGTCCCTGTCAGTACTCTTGCTGCAGCATTTTGAATTAACTGAAGGCTTTTCAGGGAGTTTTTAGGACATCCTGATAATAATGAATTACAGTTGTCCAGCCTGGAAGTAATAAATGCAATAATGAAATAATGATACAATAAATTATCAACGATCCCTCACATTCTTCACCCCTCATTTCAATGGCTCCCCTCTGGGCGACGCCTCCGTTGCATTTCCTGCTGGACTGAGAGGAGGAGAGCCACCTTTGTCCCCAAAGCAACTCTGCTTTTTAACACCAGCAGATAAGACCATTTCCCACACCAGAAACATAAACTATTCTACACTCTTTTTATACTACCAACAATTTATTATTATTCTGTATATTCTGTGTATTTATTATCTCACTGTTATTGCCTGTTCTTATTGTCCTTATCTTCAATGTTATGCTGATCTATTGTATGTTAATTGCCCCTTGGGGATAAATCAAGTCTTTCTGATTCTGATTCTGAAATAATGATAATGAAGCATACATTAAGCACCATTAATTCTTCTATTCTCAAACATATTTCTGTAATCTCATCTCATGAAAGCATGTTATAAAGAGAATTTAGCTCAGCTATTTGTTTGTACTAATTGAAAATAGATGTAAACAGCCAAAAAAAATCAGACAATTGGGTTAAGTCGTACACTGTGTAGTAAGACGCAAACTAGAAGTTATCAGATAGCTACACAATACTGCTGTCGGTTTTCTCTGATAATTTGCGCTAATCAATCGGCAATCAAACCCAAAGATGCTTTCCTTGAATCCAGGCTCTGAACTCTGTGCTTTAACGTTCACTCTGTTCTTGAAACGTTTCTAGTAAAAATGGAAGACGACAAGCAGAGGATTCCTACTGCCACATACATTTAGCCCAGTAATGTTCAAGCTCCTTTCTGTGCACAACTTCACCTCCCTGTGTCTTCTGAATGAAAAGGTCATTAGATATAACCAGACACAGAATTTGTAACATACTCTCTCTAAACAACTGCTGTCAAAGTGCCCTTGAGCAAGCACTAAAGGTCCATCTGCTCTGACAGGTTTGCTGAGTGTAGACAACAGTTGTGCATTCTGTTGTGCATTCAGCCATAAATGTACGATATATGAACATTTTTGTAACTTTTAATAAATAATGCTTACATGCAGACAGAAAGGAGATTGTGATGGGTAGCGGGTGCAGGACAGTTCTGAGTATGAATTTGAATTTGTACTAAAAGATTACTACTTTTTGTATTATTACTACTTTCATATTCTGTGTCACCGGAAGGTTGCACCTTATCACTCAGTGAGCAATATCGATGTGGTTTCCTAATGTAAGATCATTTTTTATCTGACTCGTTGTCCTTTAGATAAATTGATCCTGTTTCCACAAAGTGTTTCAGACCTCCATGCTCTGCTTCCTTAGAAATCTTAAGTCAATGAACCAGTGAAAGCCCTTCCCTGCCTGAACAATTGGACACTCTGGTTTCAGAAGAGTTCTCCCATATCCTATATCCATTTACAATTTTTTTTTATATTCCTAAAAGTCTAAATATTATGTCCTCAATAATAATAGTAGAGTAACTAGCAAAACTTTCAACAATTTTCACCTAGTCAGATACACTAATTCTAACTTCCCTACCTTGACTACTCCAATCTTCACCTTTCTACCTGTGTCCCATTTAATTTACCTTATCTGATAGACCTCATCTGTCTATCTGTCCTCACCATTGCAAACAAGGATTGGCTCAGAGTTAAATCTTGATATAATCCGACTCGTGCTTTGAACCCATCTGTCACTCCGACTGCACTGTCTCCCAGTCCTAATCATGTTCTACATCACTGCTCTTGGCACCCTATTGTTGCTTTCTTTAGATCCACAAAGAGACCTTGCATATACTTCTTGCCTTCTCTGGACTTCTCCATGAACACTCTCAAAGCAAACATCACAGCCGTAGTGCTCTTTTCTACTGTTAACTCATTGTGTCCTCTCTCTAATGTCTTCTTAAAAAAATCTAGCTTCCACAACTCTTTCCCATTTCTTTTGTTGTATGGCTAATTCACCAACTTTCCACCATCAGTCCTCCCCTCTATGTTCCTCAAAGAACTTCTTCTCACTTCTTGGCATATTCTCTTCATTTATTAGAACATTTTCTCCATCTCTATCCTTCATCAACCTGCTGCACATACTTTCAATCTCAAAATCTCTGCTTACCCAGTAAATACAAGTCCTTTTGTCTTAGTGTCCTACTTCACATACAAGTCCTCGCTGTATATCTAACATACTGTACCAATATTCTCGTCTTTCTGCATCTCCCGAACTATCCCACCTATTCTTTGCAAGCCTCTTCCTTTCAATACTTTCCTGTACTTCCTAATTCCACTTTCAAGTTTCCTTGTCCTTTCTCCTCTGTCCTCTGAGGATACACCAAACACCTTCTTTGTAGTTTTCCTTTGTACTACAGCTGCACCTTTCTAGTCATCTGATAACTCTTCCCTACCAACCAGCACCTGTCTCAACTCCTCCCTAAATTCTGAGCAGTTTTTTAATCTTCCCACCATTTAATCCTTCTTAATAGCTCTACCTTGAGTGTGTCTTCTTCTTGATCTCAAAGCTCATCCTATGGACTACCATCTGATGGTGCCTAGCTAAATTGTCCCCTGAAGAAGTTGCAGTCTCCTATGTCTTTCAAACTGCACCATCTGAATAAGATAAAGTCACCACTGTGCACCTTTAATTTAGATCATCTTGTGTTCTTCCCTCTTTTTCAAATATATGTTTACCACAACTATTTCTAGCATCTTTTTTTGTGAAAAATTTATTTTCTGTTTGTTTGTGACACTGCACTATCTTGTGCTGTTGTTGTGAGATCGAATGAGCCATCACTGAAATGAACCAGCTTACTGTATCTGTGGATATAACAGTTTATTTGATAGATCACCCATTACTACTCCATCCAACTTTTTCCTCCACATTAATTTGCTCTGCTTTAAATCTTCTGACGTTATTCACCAGCACCAGCAATATGGCAAACTAACAGCTGTTGTCAATCATGCACTGATACACCTTGTCAGCTTCTGCCAAACAACACACGCACCAAAATAGGCAGTTGAGAAGAAAAGGAGGGTTTCTTTTATTTTGGCATATGAGTAAACTGTATTTACTTTGAGCAAATAAAGACTTTATTAGGTATTCTACCTACATAAAATAAAAAGAATTAAGTCAGTATTTCTTTTGCTGTATAAAAGCTGAAGGCATATGATGACAATGAGGCTACCCAAACTCACCACAAAACACTAAAACACTTCTTCATGCCTGGAGGAAACTGCTAGGTGGGAAGAGTCTTTCAGAGCATCTTAGCATCAAAACATGTCATGCACAGCTGGAGACTTAGTGCTTCAGCTTTACATGTTATGACAATGACACACACACACACGCACACCATTGATTTCTGAAAACCCACTAAGACATTGTATATATCTATGCATGACTGAGTACACGACCATCCGTACTAATATTATTATGCAACAGAATGCGACAGATTTTTTTTTTTTACATCTTGAGGGAGTCCTGGCTTGAATTTGGGGCTATTTTCTATTCTCCTTTCTTATTTGTTGCTTATATATAACATATTAACATCTACTACAGCAGTTATGCTTAAAGGTAAAAACTATGATAAATGTACTGATTTGTTAGCATATAAAAAAAGCCACATTATGTTGTAACAAACAGTTTGTAAGCTGTTGGGGGTCTTCTAAAAACCTGGGACCAAACTGGGGTCTGTCTGTTGATAAAAAACTGACTTTTGTGAAAGGACTGTCAAAAATAACTTCTTTCCAAATATTATGACAGTTTTATCTTCAAAACTGCACTTGGGTCATCAGCAAAATGCCACACATTTGCAGGTTTCTTTATTTATCAGAAAGAGTTCTGGACAA
The DNA here is from genome assembly GCF_964374335.1 of Astatotilapia calliptera. Lineage (NCBI taxonomy): Eukaryota > Metazoa > Chordata > Actinopteri > Cichliformes > Cichlidae > Astatotilapia > Astatotilapia calliptera. The sequence goes on from NC_137423.1 coordinate 16,345,309, forward strand.
ATGTATTTTCTAAAACTGTCAGCTGCTTCCATCCACTCTGCTTTGCTTTTAGCTGGAATACCCTGCATTACCCACAGTCTAGGACATGAGAAGTTCAACCATTCTGTGTTGGAACTACAGTCATTCAAATTAGATGACTGTAATGTAGTTAAATGGTCACAGTAAATTCTGGAAAGCCACTGTTTTTAGTTTTTAGTAAAAAGGTCATGGCTTGAAAAGAATGCAGAGAAACTTTTTTAAGGTTTTTAAAAATGCTTCACCTCTCATCCAAGAGGTGCCTTCAGTTCTAAAACCTATTTGTGTCCTATTTCACTGCAGGGCAAGCTGCATGTGGCGAATAAAGCCTTGATTGATTGATTGGTTGATTGATTGAAGGACATGCAGTCACAGCTATGTATCAAAATGTTTCTATGAATGTGCCTTAAATTGCTGCTGAAGAATAAAATATCTGCTGTCAGGAAATGCTAATGGTAACCTAAAAATTAAATATTATGCTGCTGTGATCAGACAGGTCGTCTTCATATGCAGTGTTACTTTAGAAAATGTGGCAACAGCCGTGTACTGTGTTCCATTTCTGCCAGCTTTGCCCAGCCTTCTGTCAAACATCTTTGTGTGTTTCCAAAACTGATGCAACTGTAAACATGCAGCTTTGCATTTGTGATCTGTTGTACTATGAGAATTTTCAGATGTGTGAATGGATGTGAGAGAAAAGTGTGAGAGTGTGCTTGGTGGCCTTTGGTGGTCTGTGCTTGCTCAGCTCTCTTTACTCCCAGGCGAGGTGAAGCTGCAGTCAGCAAGGTCTACTCACCCTGAGGACAGTGAAGAGCCCAGTGAGAGATTCAACTAACACCACTGCAGCAAGAGAGGGGGATTTGTGGAAGAGAGCCACACAATCCTACGCACATAGATGCCTGTACTCACACACTCAGGGTCACTGGTTGTAACAATGTTGCACTAATGTAATCGGTAGAAAATGGGCTTCCAGCAGGCTTAGTGTCACATTTACTCCCAAAACATGAGCAAAATAAAATATCTCTAAACAAATTTAAATTAAGTCAAATGTGTTGTCTGTCTCTGGTATTAATATTATTTAGCATTAATAAAAATTTAGCTGTAAATGAATTTCAGTATATTTCACTTTATGTTACTTTTTGTTTTGTTTGTGAAACTCATTAAGCTAACAAAACACAAGAAATGGCAGATGGCTGCACTGGCTCATTTGAAGTGAAGTGGCAGAAAATGGATGAAAGGAAAGATGGATGGCATCTCAGTATACATTGTTCTCTGAAAAACTGTTGTTAATATATGTCATTATATAGTTGCAGTTATTTGTGTCTCATGTAGGATATTCTGTCTGTGGCATTGATGGTGCCTGTCTAAAAATGTGTATTTGGGTATTTTGCCTCGTGTCATTTTGAAGTAATGTCAATTGGACATAGTTTGATATTGCTGGTTGACAAATTGTCATCGCTTAGTGAAGGCTTTTTGTGTTTGTGACCTTGTTTGTTAAAGCATGGTTAAAGCTTGTAATAATCAGGCCAGTGGGAGTAGCTTTATTTTGAAGTGGATTTTTTAATATTCAGGTTAATGCTGCAATGCTGGACCTGTGTCACTATTGAATTGTTTAGCTATGAGCCATTAGCCATTAGTTTCACTTCTGTTAGCCTTTTGTGGAAATGTATTGTTAGCGTGCACAATGGTTAATAAATAAAGTTGTGTATAAATTTGTTTTTAATTTCAGTAACTTGTCCTGTTCATTTCTGGGTTAATCCTTTTGAAGAGAATATTGGAGAATTGGAGACTATCCCCTAAAAGAGCCAATCAGCAGTCAAAATGGGAAATATTAGCCACTCGTGCTATATTGGCACATATTGACATTTAATAAGCTGCACAGTTTAGTTTCATCAATGTGTCATGGCAGGCATCTCTGTATTTACTATCAAAGCACAGCTATAAAACACTGTTCTTTGATTGCTTTTTTGGTGTGGGTGTAACCCCTATAGACATGGTTACTAGTATTTTCTTGTTTTTTACCTTGTATTATTATTTCCGACACCCCTTGAACACACTTTGATTTTCCGTAGTTCAGTGAATGCAACAGAAGCACGTTGCTGCATTAAGCTAGGCAAAATGGAGCAAGACACCCGAGAGCAATTAACAAGCTACACAAGGCCTTTATGTGTTTTACTCTCGACCAAAACCAGGCAGAGCGTGCATTTGTTTCTTGGGAATTCCGACTGGTTTTTTGTGATCCTGGATCTGAAGTGGTTCTGGATATGGATGGCGAGCCAGACCCTGTGAAACTCTTGGCGAATCCAAAAGCAGTGTGGCCAGCTGTTCTGGATGCAGGAGTAGAGCTACAGTCTGAATTACTTTGAATCGCAGGATTTCAGATAAGCAAGAGCAAAAACTGCTTACTTCATACGGATTGTTTCTCTGGGAAACTATTGAACTCCCGATATCCTGCTCATCAGGAGTCAGGTCTAAAGAGACTACTTATTTTATTTTGTTGTTATTTTCAAAAGAGCGCTCTTCTCTGTTGATCTTCTGTTAATTTTCTATGCTGTTTACATTGGGTTTGTCAGGGCTCTGTGTGCAGGCGGATGGAGAGGAGGATCCAAATGCGAGACTCTGAGACTCTGGAATTGAATTGAGACTGAATTGAAACTCAAAAACCTCAGCTTTATTGCTGGTACGAAAACAAAATATGAAGTGAACATGGAATATGGAGAACCGAAACACACAGGCATAATCTGATGGTACGACGCGACACTGACACAGAGAAACACAGGACTTAAATACACAGATGGCAGTAATCAAGGGATGAGAGACAGGAGGGGAACACACCTGGGAGAAATCTATGGAACGCCAGGACTGCCATAATGAATTAATTAAATACACCATTAAATAATTAATTAAATGTGTCAATAATTAATTAAAATTGGAATTAATTAATTAAATAAATAGTTATGACACATTTAATTAATTAATTATTGACACATTTAATTAACTCATTCACTGCCAGCCATTTTCAAATCAGGTAACTCCCCACTGCCAGGGTTTTTGAGCATTTTTACTCATTTTTGAAGAGCCACAGAAAACTGTGTGTTATGATCATATAAACGCTGAACCTACCAAAATGAATAACAGACTCTCTTCTTTCATCCAGAAAAAAAGCTTGTTTCTACCATTTTCCATTCTTTAGTAATCAGCTGTAGAAGAGAGGTGGGTTCCACCAAAAATGCCTGTTTTGACCAAAAAAAGGGAGAAAACGAGCTTTTTGTGAAAAATACATTTCAAGCAGAAAAGTGCCTTTGACACTAATATTTCTTGCTTTGTGACGAGGTTGTATTCTAGCCCCTCCCATTGAAAAACGTAATTGACGTCTATAGACGTCAATGGCAGTCAACGTAAGTTTTTCAATTGACGTCTATAGACGTCAATGGCAGTGAATGAGTTAATTATTTATGTATTTCACATTTTAATTAATTATTGACACATTTAATTAATTATTGACACATTTAATTAATTATTTAATGATATATTTATTTATTTCATTTTGGCAGTCCTGGCGCCTGGCTCTCATCATGAAATAATTTTATCTGTCAGCCTCACCCATCAAACTCAGGGGGCGGGGTTAACGCTGCCCATGCAGCTTCTCTAACATTTGATTGGTTGCCGTGCAAAGTAAGTCAAAACAGGTCGATCCTAGATAATCGATTGCTTGTGTAGACTTGGGGCAGCCAGGTATCCCAGAATGCAGATCAAATCACAGGCAGGCAGGTGTAGTTTTAAAATACCCCGTTTTTCTGTCACCAGCTACACTTTTAACAGTGTTTTAGCCGCAAATGTCGCGACGTATGTCTGGTCAGGTTGTCAACATAGAACATGTTTGCAAAAGTGCTCAGATGTTTTCAGAGATTTCACTAGCTCTGCTAACAATTAGCATGCAGAGCGCACCGAGGGGGTTACGTTAACCGGTTTGTTTACATATTCCACTCTCCGTGTTCCACATGTTGCATTCGCAGATTCTCATTTTCACCGAACGATCGTCTCTTTCCGCCTGGTCTTGTGTCTCTGTGCTTCTGTAACATAAAGAACGAGCTGACATTTTTCTCACGAAACCAGCGATCAGTTCAACAGACCCTCAATTTACCTGCATGCATCCTCCTCCTCATCTGTCAGCTGTTTAACACCTGCTGCTAATTCAAGAAACATGCCTACGTTTCCTGGTGATAGTCACAGTTTAACTGGGCACCCGGTGCTCGATATAAAGCAATGTCAGCGCATTTTTCTGCACAAGATAAGTAAATATAGTGTTTTCCCCGAGCGCAGAGCTGCTGGAGCTTGTTTCCTTACAGAGCACTTTATAAGTGAAACAGCTTCATCAGCGGCTGATGTCCAATCACCAGCACACAGCTTTGAAACGTCAGCTGAGTTTTAGCTCTCAGTGGTTAAACGCTGGACTTCATTCACTCAGGTTCTGTCTGTCGGGTCACGTTTACTTCGCTGTTTTATTTACAACTGAGCAAATCGGTTTGGCTGACGTTAAAGTTACGTTTCATAACTGCATAGTTTCACAGACGTTTAATGGTTCAATGGCACATGTGTTAGACTGAACTATCATCTAAATATCATCTGTTTTTTAATAGTTATTCAACTGTATTCTAAGCACCAGCTGTCTGTTAGAATGTGATTTTTTTTCTCTCTCTGTTGGCAGAGGTATAAAAATGCGCAGGAAAATCTGACGTGCATGGCAAACTTCACCGACGATATTTAGGGAGGAATAAACACACATCAAACATAAATGAACCATTTGCCTGTCTCCATAATTGAGAGCATTTTCTCTTCTTATGTCAACACTCTCTCTCTCTCTCTTTTTTTTTTTTTTTTTTGCTTTTTCGGTCATGTTATGTTTACCTGTCAAAGGCTTGTTAGAAACTATGAAACACATCGTGCAGACTTCTGGATGTTAGAAGAAAACTAATACTGCTCATGAAGGAGACTAAAGGCAGGAAGGTGTCCTTTAAAACTAAACATGTTAATATGTCAGGGTTCCTGGGTCGGTGACCCAGTATTTTCAGTTCACGTTCACTGTTTATCTTCTGCCTGTTCCACTTCCTGTTTTATTGTGTTAGCCTTGGTCCATGTGCATTATGTTCTGTCCTCTTCCCGTTTATCATTAGTTCATTATGTTCAGCCGTGTACTCACCAGGTTCTAATCTCTCATCACTCAGCCTGTGTATTTATGTCCCTCAGTTCAACCAGTCCAATGTCGTGTCATTGATGTTATTGTGATGTTGTCTCTCCGTCTGTATGTTCAGTTAGTCAGTCAGTGCTTCAGTCAGTCGTCCAGCCAGCCATTTTCTCCCTTTGTTCTGTTCATCCACTCCTTATAATAAATCGTCACCTACCTGCGAGTCCTGCGTTTGGGTTCCTTCTTCCTCGCCTCCACCCAGCCGCTGACAGAATGACACGACCCGTGCCACGAAGACACGTTTGGAACCCAGCGGACTCGGACCTCTACGAGCGGCAGGAGGTAGCGCTCTCCTTGTGGGCGGAAAAGCTCAAGGAGAGACAGCGGCTCTTCGCGGAGCGAGAGCACGTCTTCGAGAGCACTCGCTTGGCTCTGGGCGGGCCTCGGAGACGCCGCGTTCCCCCACCTGCTGCCTCACCTGTACCGGACCATTTGCCGTGGAGAGTGGACGTTCCACGCCGCGCTTCGGCCACTCCCTCTCTCGCCACTCCGCTCCTCGCTCCCACACCCGCCGCCTCATCCGCTGGACCTCCACCATCGCCGCGGCACAACGGCTACGCCTCCCACCTCGGCTCAACGGAGGCTACCGCGCCAGAGGCTCTGCTGTTTTCCCCGGCCGCTTCCGCTTCCCAGAGAAAGCGGCGCACACGCCGCCATAGAACGGACTACTTTCAGCCACTCCCGATGGTGAGCTCCAGTGACTGTTTTTCGCACTCACCATCTGATTATTCACTTAAAACGCACAATAAACCCATCTCTCATTCATGGGATGTTTCCCTCCTGGAGGATTCTGTGGACTGGGAAGATTTGTTCTGCTCTGCTCCCCCAAAGACTGTAAATAGTGGTGGCAGAAAAATCAGAACAATCTCCAATAAACCTGCCAGTAACACACACACCGTCACTATTTCCACACCCAGTATTCAGCCATTTCCCACCAGCACAGGGGCCCAGTCTACGCCCACACCAGTGCCAGCTCCCAGGAGGAGGGCAGCTGCGACCCGGTCTACCTCCACACCTGCTTCTGTTTCTCAGGTGGGGGTGACTGGTGTCCAGCCACCTTCCGTGCCCGTCCCAGCGCCCAGGTTGAGGGCAACCAGAACCCAGCTTGACCTCCCTGGAGGCTTGGAGGAGCTAACCGGTCCACCTGCTACTTCACCACTTCATCCACCTCCTGACCCAGCCTTTCACGCCCTCGCACTATCCCTAGTTAGATTAGCTGAACTGTCCCCTGCCCAGGCACCAGCCTTACGAGCCCAAGCCGTAATTTTATCTCCGTCACTAGCTCAATCTGTAGCTCAGCCAGCAGCCACGCCTGCCTCTGTTCCTCCCTTAGCATCTCCACTCCAGTCAGTTCCCTCACCTGCTGTTCAGCTTTCCCTCCAGTCAGTTCCCTCACCTGCTGTCCAGTCTCCTCCTGTCCTCCAGTCACCTCCTGTAGCTCAGTCCCCTCCTGTCCTCCAGTCACCTCCTGTAGCTCAGTCCCCTCCTGTCCTCCAGTCACTTCCTGTAGCTCAGTCCCCTCCTGTCCTCCAGTCACCTCCTGTAGCTCAGTCCCCTCCTGTCCTCCAGTCACCTCCTGTAGCTCAGTCCCCTGTCCAGTCAGTCCAGTCGCCCCCTGTTTCCCAGTCGCCGGTCTACCATCCTGTTCAGTTCCCGGACCTGCAGCCACAGCACCCAGAGCCAGCTGTGAGCCTTCCTGCTTCTCAGCCAGGGGTTTCCGCACCCGCTGGCCCGGCCGCTCCTCAGCCAGGGGTTTCCGCACCCGCTGGCCCGGCCGCTCCTCAGCCAGGGGTTTCCGCACCCGCTGGCCCGGCCGCTCCTCAGCCAGAGGCCTCCGCGCCTGCTGGCCCGGCCGCTCTCCAGCCAGAGGCCCCCGCGCCTACTGGCCCTGCCTGTCTCCAGCCAGAGGCCTCCGCGCCTACTGGCCCTGCCTGTCTCCAGCCAGAGGCCTCCGCGCCTACTGGCCCTGCCTGCCTCCTGCCAGAGGCCTCCGCGCCTGCTTCGCCTGATCAGGCCTCTGCCTCAGCTGCATCCACGCCCGGTCCGGCCTCTGCATCAGCTGCACCCACGCCCGGTCCGGCCTCTGCATCAGCTGCACCCACGCCCGGTCCGGCCTCTGCATCGCCTTCAACGTCGCCCGGTCTGGCGTCGGCCTCTGCTTCTGCTCCGCCTGGTCCGGCTCCAGAGTCTTCGTCCTCGTCTGGCCCAGCCTCAGAGTCTGCGTCCTCGTCTGGCCCAGCCTCAGAGTCTTCGGCTTTTGTTTCGCCTGCTGCAGCTCCAGCCTGTGCTTTGCCTGGTCCGGCCCCGTCGTCGCCTGGTCCTGCCTCGTCTGGTCCTGTGCCCACCAGGCCATGGCCAGCACGCCTAACACTGGAGAGCCGCCGCTGCCTTCCGCGCGGTCGGCCCCCTGAACTGCTCCGTCGTCTCCTTCGCCGCCGCCGTTGCCTTCCGCACGGCCGGCCCCCGGACCGCCTTCGCCTGAGTGGCCGCCGTTGCCTTCCGCACGGCCGGCCTCCCGAACTGTGTCCACGTCGCCGCCGTTGCCTTCCGCGCGGTCGGCCCCCGGACCAGTGCTGTCGCCGTTGCCTTCCGCACGGTCGGCCCCCGGACCAGTGCTGTCGCCGTTGCCGTCCGCACGGTCGGCCCCCTGAACTGTCTCGTCTCGGCCACGGGCCACGTGGACGCCCACCTGAACTGTCTCGTCTCGGCCACGGGCCGCGTGGACGCCCACCTGCACTGTCTCGTCTCGGCCACGGGCCACGGGGGCGCCCACCTGAACTGTCTCGGTGTGGACTCCATCCCTCCGTCCTGGGCCCCCTCCGCCCGCCCTGTTCTGGTTTTTTTTTTTCTTTCTCTTTTGGCCGTCGGGTGCCGGCCTTTGGAGGGGGGGTACTGTCAGGGTTCCTGGGTCGGTGACCCAGTATTTTCAGTTCACGTTCACTGTTTATCTTCTGCCTGTTCCACTTCCTGTTTTATTGTGTTAGCCTTGGTCCATGTGCATTATGTTCCGTCCTCTTCCCGTTTATCATTAGTTCATTATGTTCAGCCGTGTACTCACCAGGTTCTAATCTCTCATCACTCAGCCTGTGTATTTATGCCCCTCAGTTCAACCAGTCCAATGTCGTGTCATTGATGTTATTGTGATGTTGTCTCTCCGTCTGTATGTTCAGTTAGTCAGTCAGTGCTTCAGTCAGTCGTCCAGCCAGCCATTTTCTCCCTTTGTTCTGTTCATCCACTCCTTATAATAAATCGTCACCTACCTGCGAGTCCAGCGTTTGGGTTCCTTCTTCCTCGCCTCCACCCAGCCGCTGACATAATAGGACCTCCCTATTTATATCATAGTTTATGATATAGCACATGTATTTCAGTAATAGCCTGCTGATTTCAGTGTGGTGAACAGTCGCACGGCTCACATAGGCGTTATCTGTGATTCTCCTTAACTATAATTTATCCAAGTTAACTTCAGTTAACCATTCAGACAGTTCTTTTGCAATGAAAAACATAAACACCCATGCTGCCGGTAAACTTCCTCAGTGCCAGCTGTTAGCATTATAGCTGCTTATGCAGTAAACATGGTAACCACGGACTCTGAGCGGCTGGATCGCCGGAGGTCAGACAACAATTTTACATGTATGATCTTAAAACAGGACACAGCCACTATACGTGCTGGCCTCATATCAAATGTGAAGGCAGACTGAGTCTATGTTTGACGTTTGTTTATATCTAATCTTCCTTTTCAAACATTTAAACAGCAGCGAGTCTGCAGCTGAGGGAATACAAACTCAAATTGTCGGAACAGGTTTGCTCGTTTCTTGGATTCATTTGGTGATTTATTAAATGTATAACTGTTATTCTAATCTGCTGCTGAGTCTCTTACACTTTTCTTTATGCTGTATATTTTCACGTCTCTGGAATAGTCGGAAGTTAGATAGTCAGCTGGGAAACTTTGTGTTAACTCATGGAGCTGAGGATATCGTAGATATGCTGACCTCGCTGCGTGGTGTACAGAGCGAGGTCAGCATGATTAATATTCACAATAAAAATATTAGCCGAACATCATGGAAGTCTGTATGTGTTTCACAGTGTCGAACAACCTTTGTACAGTTAAAGCCAGCAGTTACTACATGACGGAAACACCAACGTTATCTCTTTTATGCGTTTATACACAGGTCGCGCTGATTACTGAACAAAAACCCAAAGATCAGATGTTAAACAGATTTATTTGCTCTCCTTTATTTGCCTCCTTAAACATGTTTTTAATGTTAGTTATAATTCAGAATTGGCGACTGAAACACGTAGGACACATAAGAACATCAGGAAATAAAACACCGATAAATATAACCTCAGTAAAAGAAGTCAGCGGGGGTTACTACAGCTGTGTACCGGGGCCTGCGCTTTGTCTGTGGGATTGCTTGCGAGGCGAGCGGGTCTATCCCACGCTTTGCCGTGAGACTGGGCAGACATCTCCGAAATCATCGAAGCACTTTTGCAAAGAGGCTGTATCTTGACAAACCGACCAGACACATGAAGATTAAACCACTACATTCTCGGCTAAAAATATATTAAAACGGTATTTGGTGACACACAAACAGGGTTTTTCAAAGTTCAGTTCTGTTAGCTTCCACATGCCGGTTGTTGTGTGCTAGAAACAATGGCCACCAGGCCAAAGCAATGGTTTTGACTCGATCAGCGTTAACCCCGCCCCCTGAGTTTGATGGGTGAGGCTGACAGATAAAATTATTTCATGATGAGAGCCAGGCGCCAGGACTGCCAAAATAAAATAAATAAATATATCATTAAATAATTAATTAAATGTGTCAATAATTAATTAAATAAATGTGTCAATAATTAATTAAAATGTGAAATACATAAATAATTAATTAAATGTGTCAATAATTAATTAATTACATGTGTCATAACTATTTATTTAATTAATTAATTCCAATTTTAATTAATTATTGACACATTTAATTAATTATTTAATGGTGTATTTAATTAATTCATTATGGCAGTCCTGGCGTTCCATAGAAATCACAGCTGACGAGACAGGGGAAACGTAAACTGAGCACACTCACATACGACACAGACCTTCACAATAAAACAGGAAACTCAGACACATGGAACCAGACAAGACATTGAACTAAACAGACAGATTCACAAACAGACGGGGTGACACCATAGACAGACAGATACAGACGCAGACCGAATATAACACATAGAACTCAAACAATAATAATAATCATGATAATAAATTGGAAAATGATAATAATGAACTTAAAGCGCTGGGTCACCGACCCAGGACCATGACAGTACCCCCCCCCCCCCCTCAAGGGCTGGCTCCAGACAGCCCAACAGAAACACAAAAACTGCCCAAACCCCCCCCCCCCCCCCCCCCAAAAAAAAAAAACCCAAAAAACAGAAAACGACCCGACCATGGTGGGCGGTGGGGTTCCAGGACGGAGAGACATAGTCCAAAAAGGCCCAGACGGACAAGTTCAGGGGGCCGACTTGGAGGCCGACAGCGCCGGAGGCCAAAACAGTTCAGTTCTGGGGGCCGACCGTGTGAAAGGCAGCGGCAGTGGGGCAGGTCCGGAGGCCGGCCACGCAGTAGGCAGTGGCGTGGAAACAGTTCTGGGGTCCGACCGTGCGGATGGCAACAGCGGCGTGGAAACAGTTCTGGGGGCCGACCGTGCGGACGGCAACAGCGGCGTGGAAACAGTTCTGGGGGCCGACCGTGCTCACGACAGCGGTGGCGACAATGCAAGTCCGGAGGCCGGCCACGGTGGCGAAGATGCCCAACATGCGGCCTGGCAGATGACCGACGATGTTGAGGCGGCAGCTGGGGACCAGAAGGCTGCGTGGCCCCCGCAGTACCAGGTGAGAAGGAGGCTGGACCAGACGAGGCAGAAGCAGAGGCTGGACCAGGCGAGGCAGAAGCAGAGGCTGGACCAGGCGAGGCAGTAGCTGGACCAGGCGAGGCAATAGCTGGACCAGGCGAAGCCGAAGCAGAGGCCGAACCAGGTGAAGCGGGTGAAGCTGAAGCAGATGCTGGACCGGGCGAAGCTAATGAGGATGCTGAAGCTAGACCAGGTGAAGCTGATGAGGATGCTGAAGCTGGACCAGACGAGGCTGAAGCGGAGGCTGGACCAGGCGAAGTTGAAGCGGATGGGGAGGCTGGACCAGGCGGCGGCGTGGGTGAAGCTGAAGCTGGACCAGGCGAAGCTGAGGCAGAGGCTGGACCAGGCGAAGCCGATGAAGATGATGAGGAGGCTGGACCGGGCGAAGTCGATGAAGCTGATGAGGAGGCTGGACCGGGCGACGGCGTGGGTGAAGCCGAAGCTGGACCAGGCGAGGGTGAACCCGGAGCTGCAGCTGGTGAGGATGATGAGGCTGCAGCTGGCGAGGATGATGAGTCTTGGGGCTGGACGGGCTCCTCGGGCCCTCCAGCTGACGAGGCAGGAAGCTGGACGGGCTCCTCGGGCCCCCCAGTGAAAACCGTCTCAGAACCAGTAGGCACTGGAGCCCCTGGCACACACAGGACAGAACCAGCAGGTGCGGGGACCTCTGGCAGGCACAGAACAGAACCAGCAGGTGCGGGGACCTCTGGCAGAGACAGAACAGAACCAGCAGGTGCGGGGACCTCTGGCAGGCACAGAACGGAACAAGCAGGCGCGCGGGCCTCTGGCAGGGACAGATCGGAACCAGTAGGCGCGCGGGCCTCTGGCAGTAACAGAACAGGACCAGCAGGCACACGGGCCTCTGGCAGGAGCAAAACAGAACCAGCAGGCACACGGGCCTCTGGCAGGGACGAAACCTGAGGCCAGATGGGCTCCTCGGGCCCTCCAGCTGGAGCAGATGCACGGCCAGAGGCAATAGGGACCCCTGACCGAGGGTGAAGATGAGTGGCTGATTTAGCAGATGACAAAGCTAATGATTCCTCCACTAACTGCGCTACTGACTGGGCTATGGACTGTAACAAGGTTTGGAGAAAGTCTGAATGTGGTAGAACCTGAGCTATGGACAGCGGGGGTGAAGACTGAACTTGAGATGAAAGTGATGGTGGTGGAGTGACTGGGCTACGGGTGGCTGCTGAGCAGGGGACACTGGACACTGAGCTACGGTCGGCTGCTGAGCAGGGGACACTGGACACTGAGCTGAAGGTGGCTGCTGAGCAGCTGGCTGAGCTGAAGGTGGCTGCTGATCAGCTGACTGAGCTGAAGGTGGCTGCTGATCAGCTGACTGAATAAACAGCCCCAGAATGAAGAGTTCCAGACAAAACAGTTCTAACTCCTGGGTCCGAAGGAACATCAGGAGCACAGTCTCTTGAACCAGGAGGAAAATACACGTTCTCAGAACTACTGTAAATGCCGGCAAAGCCACTTTACTTTGCACTTTTATTTTGAAGAGTACCTTAGCACTTCCTCTTTTATTGTGTCAGACTTCCTGTTCTGTTCTCGGTGAGGCGACGCAAACATGTTGCTTCAGAGTGAGTAAAAGCGTTTGTTTTTGAGGGTACTCATGCAAAACTATGTGTTTTATTTATCTGTCACATGCTATAACTTTGAAAGTTTACTCAATGTGGTTGAATTCGTTTTTTATTGTGTATGCATGTCATTTGTTTGTGGTGTGGAAAGACTGGCTAAGAGATGCGCATGGAGGAGGTTGGCTAGCTGATTCAGCATGATTAGCACCCTTGGAAGCAGAAAGAGGTTGGTTAATGATTGCAAACGATTGTTTATGTATTTAAGACACAGAAAGGTTGTTGTTAATTTATTTTATTAAATGCTGTAACATAAATAGTTTAAAAACTATTGATTTATGTCAATATCACTATTTGGGTTAATCAAAATAATTTTCTATAGTAAAATGCGAACATTTCTGCACTTTCTACTTGAATTTTTAATGGTATTTGTTTGTGCATCTTTATAGTTTTCACGGTGTGGTGCTATGATGTGGAAATGCCGGGTGAGTCAGGCGGCACGATAATAATCCCTAACATTTTGTAGAACGCCTGTGCAGGCGTAAACTGGTTGCTTGCAGGCTCGTAGTAATCCTCCCGGGACCAGCTGGAGCGTTTTCTGTGAGACCGGGACGTCCGCGGGGAGGAAGCAGACGAGTGGGCTGTCAGCGAGGAACGGCAGCACGGAGGCCCTCCAAGCACTAGCCGGGTCCCGTCAAAACGGCAGCTGCGCTTGCACAGGGAGTCCGCTGGATCCATTACTGGTCGCGTCATTCTGTCAGGGCTCTGTGTGCAGGCGGATGGAGAGGAGGATCCAAATGCGAGACTCTGAGACTCTGGAATTGAATTGAGACTGAATTGAAACTCAAAAACCTCAGCTTTATTGCTGGTACGAAAACAAAACATGAAGTGAACATGGACTATGGAGAACCGAAACACACAGGCATAATCTGATGGTACGACACGACACTGACACAGAGAAACACAGGGCTTAAATACACAGACGGCAGTAATCAAGGGATGAGAGACAGGAGGGGAACACACCTGGGAGAAATCACAGCTGACGAGACAGGGGAAACGTAAACTGAGCACACTCACATACGACACAGACCTTCACAATAAAACAGGAAACTCAGACACATGGAACCAGACAAGACATTGAACTAAACAGACAGATTCACAAACAGACGGGGTGACACCATAGACAGACAGATACAGACGCAGACCGAATATAACACGTAGAACTCAAACAATAGTAATAATCATGATAATAAATTGGAAAATGATAATAATAAACTTAAAGCGCTGGGTCACGACCCAGGACCATGACAGGGTATTGCACCACTTTAACAATGTAATAAATCTGCCGGCTGTTCAACACTCAATTCTCTCAAATTTATTTTACTCCTCTCGAATCTAGTCTATAAGTTTAACCCTACTATACTAAGCAGATGTTACATGTGTAAAACATGAATTAAAATAGGACCTGTTTAGTGCTATTGTGGAATGAGCAATTAAACTAATCATAACCACACTCGGGATCATACAGTTAATAAAGACAGTGTTGGGAAGGTTACTTTTAAAATGTATTCCACTACAGAATACATGGCCCAAAATGTAGTTTTTAACGTAATCTATTAAATTTCAATTTAACTTATTCTGAATACATTGGATTACTTAGTATATTGTCATGCTTTTTACAACCACGTGAATGTGCTATTGCTGTGGAATTTATTTCTATTACTAAAGACTTCTCGCCACCAAGCTAACATTCGTAGCTGGCATTAGCTGAGGTTAGTTCATAGACTCCTTTCAGAACTGCACATAATTATTTGCACCTAGCAGGTTGTTAATCCTATCCATCAAATCTAACAGTCTGCAGTCTATGAACTAACCTCAGCTAAAGCCAGCTACCAATGTTAGCTCAGTGGCGAGTAGCCTTCAGTAATAGTAATAAATCACACAGCAATAGTGCATCGAACATACTAAAATGGCACATAAGGTAGCTACCACAATTAAAACAAGGTAGTTGCAGTAGGTAGGCTAACATTCGTTTTTAGAAAATAACTTACTTCCAGATGTTTCTTTAGGTTGGAGGTGGAGTCTTTTGACGCTGAGAGCAGCTTGGTTGCTGGCAAACAGTTTGCATTGCACGGTCAGATTTTGCCCCTCCCTTTCTTCTTTAAATTTCCAAGTAAGAAATGCATTCCTGCCCGTGCACTGCTGGCTCTGTTGTGCTGGCTCCGGGTTCATTGTGTAACTGACGCCACCAACATTAACAGGACGCTTACATTAGAGCCTCTTTTGTGTGATTTGTTTTGGTTTCCGGCAATGGTGGAAATACCAAAATTAAAGAGGAGACAGAGAGGGGATAGCCTAACATATGAAACAGGAAACGACAGTAATTTTTTTTTAATTATTATTTTCATGATCATCATTACAATTACAATTTATTCCAAAATGTCAGTAACTGTAATGAGATCAAATTAAGTATGATTTATGATAGTAGCCCTACAGATCTCACCTGATTCGTGAACAACAAATTCTGTATATGTTGGTAAATACGGGGCCCCGTTTGTAACGTGAAACATGCTGAAATTAAAGGCAACATTTTTCCACATTTAGCTCAAAACCTTATAAAAACATGTTTTTTCAGAGTCTTTCTTAAAAAAAAATTCAATTCAATTCAATTTTATTTATATAGCGCCAAATCACAACAACAGTTGCCTCAAGGTACAGTAGATCTTACAATAATAGATACAGAGAAAAACCCGACAATCATATGACCCCCTATGAGCAAGCACTTTGGCAACAGTGGGAAGGAAAAACTTCCTTTTAACAGGAGTGGCAGAACCAGGCTCAGGGAGGGGCGACCATCTGCTGCGACCGGTTGGGGTGAGAGAAGGAAGACTGGATAAAAGACATGCTGTGTAAGAGAGACAGAGATTAATAGAAGGTATGATTCATTGCAGATAGGTCTATTAACACATAGTGAGTGAGAAAGGTGACCAGACAGGAAAAGCTCAATGCATCATGGGAATCCCCCGGCAGCCTATGACTGTTGCAGCATAACTAAAGGGGGATTCAGGGTCACCAGCCCTAACTATATGCTTTGGTAAAAAAAGAAAAGTTTTTTACAACATTTAGTAAAATATTTGTAACCTATTTATATTTAAAACACAATTTTAAATATTAAATCTAAATGTTAAATCTACATATTATATTTAAATCTAAATGTTAAATCTAAATATTACAGGAAACAAAATATTTAGCTAATACTTAGCTTGTATGGATCAACGGAAATACCAAAACAAAGGCTTTACGAATCCTGCGGCGCGAAAGTGTGCTGGTGGTCAGGTTGTGTCTGCTCTCCCCTGACTGTCCCTTCTCTGGGCATGCTGGTAAACTGAAGCAGCTCATGGCGGTGAGAAGCTGAAAACATCGGAAGATCCGTTTTGTTGGCCATCCAAAGATTCAGCAGTAGTGCACCCTCAGCAGCTGCAATCTCCACTTCACAATCGTCGCACCCCATGGCCGACAAAACGGATCTTCAGATGTTGAGCTGTACAAGCTAAGCGAATAAATTTGCATGTTAGCTAAATATTTAGTTTCCTGCAACATTTAGATTTAACATTTAACATTTAGATTTAAATATAATATTTAGATTTAACATTTAGATTTAGATTAAATATAATATTTAGATTTAACATTTAACATTTAAATGTAACATTTAAAATTGTGTTTTAAATATAAAAAGTTACAAATATTTTACTAAATGTTTTGAAAAATGACTCAAAAAAACATTTTGGTAAGGTTTGAGCTAAATGTTGAAAAAATATTGCCGTTAATTTCAGCATGTTTGTCTTTACAAACGGCACCCCATAGTTAAATGTACTGATTCTTATATAGCGCTTTTCTACTTTCCCGGCGCACTCAAAGCGCTTTATACAACATGCCACATTCACACAATAACTTTCTACTATACTTTAAGTGTTTTCTAGCTAACATTCACATGGATGCATCTGAGTGTTAGTATGCCCAAGGGTATTTGGCATGTAAATATGGGGGAGCCAAGGGATCGGACCACCAATCCAAGTAAATTTGAAGTAAACTTATGAAGATGTGGCCAAATTTGGTTTTCACA
The DNA here is from genome assembly GCF_964374335.1 of Astatotilapia calliptera. Lineage (NCBI taxonomy): Eukaryota > Metazoa > Chordata > Actinopteri > Cichliformes > Cichlidae > Astatotilapia > Astatotilapia calliptera. Next base: position 16,362,169 of record NC_137423.1, read on the forward strand.
TTCCTATGATTTATTAGCTTGTTGCCACTTAAAAATTGCATTCTCATAGATTCTTAACTCGTGGCCTTGAGTTATTAAATTTGTGGCACCGCACAACAAACAAAAAACCTCCCCACTGGGATGGTGCCTAATATGCCAGATTACCAGCCCAGCCCTGGCTACAGTAATGCTGATGCTAAAGAGCCTTTTCCAGCTGCGTTATGATCTTACACTATACCTGTCAATGAAGGTGGAAAACACCAACATTATACAACCCACCAGCCTTTGTATTTCAGAAGAATGGAGTGTGTACCAAACAGCAGGTCATATCTTTTTCCCAGCTGTTTTAATATTAAGCCATGAAGGTTCTGATATAGCTGAGCCTTTTTTGTGCTGTATTTGCTCTGCAGTACTGCTTAAAATGTCCCTCAAATCTGTAGCACTTACAACTAGAGATGGACCAATCCGATATTACGTATTGGTATCGGTCCGATACTGACCTAAATTACTGGATCGGATATCGGAGAAAAATAAAAAATGTAATCCGATCCATTAAATATCACGAAAGCATCTCACAAAACTTGCAACACGCCGTAACTCCCCTCAGAACGTTAGCACGTCGGAGCAGCTGCTGTGGCATGCGGGACCTGTCGGTGGTCTGGATAGCATTTGGAGCTTCGCTAGCAACCCGGCATTTCATCTCCGACAAAGTTATCCCCGAGAGAAGTAAAGCAAGTGTGTAAGTCCATCTCTGAATGTTTGTAAAGCATTCCTACGTTAAGCTTAACAAACGATATATGGAGCGACTGCCTCTTCTTGCTGCTACTTCAATCATGAAACTGCTTAATGATCAGCTGATCAGCTTTTCTGTCGCGAGTCTGTCTCTCTTGTTTGTTTTTGGCCCACTTTGCACCAGAAAGAGGAAACCAGTGGATAAACAACAGCATTCCGTTTAAGCTTGATAAGCTGTTGTTAGAATTTATTTAATATTACTTTCTACAGCAGGATCTTTTTTTACGTAGCTGACCCTGGTAACTGGGCCGATACGGCATTAACAGGGAAAAGGGGAGCACAAAGACACACTTTTCTTTCTTATTTTCATTTAAAATGTCTAGCTTTTAATAAATAATTATCTGACACCCAAAGTTTTAATTTGATGTAAAATGAATAGAAGTCCATTAATATATATAGTAACTATTAAGTCTAATATATATACCCTAGTAAGCTATAGTACTTTTTCCTTTGGGAAGGTACCATCTGTGCAGTCTGCAATTTTGTTGAAGAAAGATGTTGAATTTAATATTTTAATATATTGAAAAATAATTGATTTCTCTGCATTTTTTTTACACTGCATCAAATTAAGGTTGATTACGTCGATTAAGCATCATGAGATGGAGCGTGAGGGGTGGTTCCCTATTTTTTATTTATTTATTTTTGTTGTTGCTGGGAGTTGGAACCCTATTAGTTAGGTTGCTTAATATTTACGCTAAGTACTCTTTAAAATACCAGAATAGGGAGGATGGTGTAGGTTTATTAGATTGATCAGTATTGCTGAACTATGAAATATTTTTTTTGCATACAGGTATAACAGAATAGCTTTAGTGTAGTTGTTTTAAACTTGAGTATGAACTTATACAAAATGCAGCAAGATATTTAAAAAAAACAGTTTTGTTGATTAAAAAACACTATATCGGATTCATATCGGTATCGGCAGATATCCAAATTTATGATATCGGTATCGGTATCGGACATAAAAAAGTGGTATCGTGCCATCTCTACTTACAACATGCACATTTATTATTTAAGACAGAAAAAAACATTTTGCTTTCTTCCTCTCCTGTCCTGAAAAACCCTCACTTTCATTCATGCTGTCTGCATTTGATCATCTAATCAATGTCCCGGTGGGAATTTTGCAAGAACATTGCTCTGGGATAATTATTGTTCTTACTTTAAAGTTTCAACTGTCCAAAGATAAAATAGAAGCAGTTGGATTGAGATAGGTGCTCTGTAGTTTGAGCCGTAACAGACAAGCAACCATGATGATGAGATGATTATTGATACGTGTGATGTTGATGGACTCTGGACCTCTACTGTGAGACACAAGCTATAAGCTAGATGACAGTGGCTGGCTGAGAGTGAAATGGCTATCATCCTGTTAGTAAAGTGATGGCTCACCCATGCCGTCTGACAGAAAGTATTATTTCAGTTCAGTTCAATACAGTTTTATTTATTTAAACACCAATTCACTACAACAGTTGCCTCAAGGTGCTTTATATTGTAAGACCTTACAATATTAGAAAGAAGCCCCAACAATCACACTATGAGCAAGCACTGGCGACAGTGGGAAGGAAAAACTTCCTTTTAACTGGCAGACCATGCTCAGGCAGGGGTGTGACCAGTTGGGGGAGAGGGAATAGGATTATGCAAGAAAGTAATTAAAAAAAGATAAAAAGTGAATAATAGACACCAGAAACCAGCTCCTATGCCAAAGCATATGAGTTTTAGTATACAGGCCTGAATTTAATGATAACGTACAAATACTGAACAGCTCTTTTTCACCAGCTATAATTAAATATTAGACAGAGGCCACATCATTGTCCCAAGACACGATATTCAGCTGGGTGACTGCTGACCAGTGCTGGGACTAACGCATTATTAGGTAACGCGTTACAGTAACTACGTTACTATTGTAGTAACGAGTACGGTAACTAGTTATTATGCCAAAATCAGGAACGCGTTAATCATTACTGGGATTTAGATAGCGTCGTTATTTGTTACTTCGTGTGGCGGCTATCGCAGAGCTTCCACTTAGTAACATTAGCAAGTGGTGGAGGCCAGCAGGTGGATGAGGGAAAGGGGAGGCAGGAGGAGGAGAGACCCGAAGCGGATGCCGTCCGAGTGTCAGGTGAACTGAACTTCAGGTAAGAAGTTATGACCTGCAGTCTATCTGGGTCAGATATAAACCAAGTTTAGGTGGAGTTTATTATCGTTGTGCTGACTTTTTCGTACTGGGTACTCGCTAGCATAATGTTCAGAAGGTTAATTATTAAAAAACGGAATCGTCTCGTATTCAGAGAAAATATTTCGTATTGAAGTGAAAAGGAACACAGTTTGTCCCGTACTTCAGCTACAATGGAAAAAGACACAAAGCTGGAGTTATTCTGTGTCTTCTTCTCTCATTCTCCCCCCCCCCTCTCCTGTTGCTACTTCAATCATGTGTAGAATGTTTAGCTGATTTAGAGTTTAGAAATGTGTTATCATAGAATGTAGAACTATTGTAGAGACACTGATACTGCCCTTAATATAATAAAGGGCTCATTCTGTTGTGAACTTAGGAGTAGATTGTAGGAGACCCCTTCCCCACTGAGTGGAAATTCCCCAGAGGATGTTTGGGTGGGGGTCTCAACATTTGTAACTGGATAACTGTGGTCTGGAAGGGAGATGGGTTTTATGACCTCTAGGGAGTTACCTACACCCACAGTGTTTTAACGGTTACGCACACACATACACACGCACACTCACTCATGTGCACTCACACATACACACAGGTATGTGTACACAGTCACACACGAGCACTCACATAGACACGTGGGAACGCGCACATGTAGGCATTCATGTGCTCGTGCACATAGACACAAACAGAGTTTGCAGCACACCGTAGGGGGTTTTATGATGGAGTCGCTTCTATAAAGCTGGCTGTAACTAACAAAGATGAAGATTTTTTGCAGAGGGACACCAGCCTCGTCTTCCCTTCTAGAAGTGCATGCTTAAATGAAGATGAATAAAGATGAATAAAGGTTTTGTGAAATGACTACTGAGTTCCGGTGGCGTCTCTGGAAGTTTCGACGAATAAAAGAACCGGAGTATCACTGATTTCTCAACACATGAAACTGATCAATGATCAGCTGATCGGCTTTTCTCTCTTGTTTGTTTATCGCCCACTTTGCGCCAGAAAGAAGAAATCAGCGGATGTCGCGTTAAACAAGAGCAACACGTTTAAGCTTGGTCAGCTGTTGTTAGAATTTATTTAATATTAATTTCTAGTATCAACTGATGTTTGCTGGAGCCACAGCTGTAAAAACTGCTGGTCATGATATCGGTTTGGATATGTGGTGAGAGGCAAACATGAAGATGATACCAGGAGATGTCCTCACTGAATCATCAGAGCTGAACAGGTGATGGAGAAACAGGTTTACCTTTTAGGTGACATGAATGAGTTGAAGGGAAGTTATGAACTGTTTCTGAGAGGCAAATAACACCAGGATCCTTTTCTAAGTAGCTGACAGCTGGTAACTGTGCAGGGGCAGGTCTAGCAAAGTTTTGTTAGGGGGGCAGGTAGGGCATTAACAGGGAAAGGAGGGCACAAAGAAATACAGTGGGGCAAAAAAGTATTTAGTCAGCCACCGATTGTGCAAGTTCCCCCACTTAAAATGATGACAGAGGTCAGTAATTTGCACCAGAGGTACACTTCAACTGTGAGAGACAGAATGTGAAAAAAAATTCCATGAATCCACATGGTAGGATTTGCAAAGAATTTATTCGTAAATTAGGGTGGAAAATAAGTATTTGGTCACCTCAAACAAGGAAAATCTCTGGCTCTCACAGACCTGTAACGTCTTCTGTAAGAAGCTTTTCTGTCCCCCACTCGTTACCTGTATGAATGGCACCTGTTTGAACTCATCATCTGTATAAAAGACACCTGTCCACAGCCTCAAACAGTCAGACTCCAAACTCCGCCATGGCCAAGACCAAAGAGCTTTCGAAGGACACCAGGAAAAGTATTGTAGACCTGCACCAGACTGGGAAGAGTGAATCTACAATAGGCAAGCAGCTTGGTGTGAAAAAATCAACTGTGGGAGCAATCATCAGAAAATGGAAGACATACAAGACCACTGATAATCTCCCTCGATCTGGGGCTCCACGCAAGATCTCATCCCGTGGGGTCAAAATGATCATGAGAACAGTGAGCAAAGATCCCAGAACCACACGGGGGGACCTGGTGAATGACCTCCAGAGAGCTGGGACCAAAGTAACAAAGGTCACCATCAGTAACACACTGCAACGGCAGGGAATCAAATTCCGCAGTGCCAGACGTGTTCCGCTGCTGAAGCCAGTGCATGTCCAGGCCCGTCTGAAGTTTGCCAGAGAGCACATGGATGATACAGCAGAGGATTGGGAGAATGTCATGTGGTCAGATGAAACCAAAGTAGAACTTTTTGGTATAAACTCAACTCGTCGTGTTTGGAGGACAAAGAATACTGAGTTGCATCCCAAGAACACCATACCTACTGTGAAGCATGGGGGTGGAAACATCATGCTATGGGGCTGTTTTTCTGCCAAGGGGACAGGACGACTGATCCGTGTTAAGGACAGAATGAATGGGGCCATGTATCGTGAGATTTTAAGCCAAAACCTCCTTCTGTTAGATTTGTATTGTTGATTGTTATTTATGCTTAGAAATATTTACTTATATATGCTTAGAGTTTTGTAATTAGTTGTAGATTGGTAGAGGTTTTGATCCTTGATAGTCTTCAAACTTTGTGTGTATTAGACAGCACTCTGGGAGCATGAGAGGTCGTACCGTGTCTTATTGTTTTATGGTAGGATTAACGTAGTTGCGTCTGTTCTAGTCTAAGTGCTCTTTGTTTAGATGAACTGCAGGACTTCCTCACCGTGTTTTCTAGGGTGAACCATCTAGGGTGAGGGGGAGGCTACCCTCTTCCTGACCAAGGATGTTTGACCCTTTGATCAGCAGTACACACACACACACACACACACACACACACACACACACACACACACACACACACACACACACCCACAGGCAAGGTACTCTTTGTGTGTATGTAGACGTCATATGTTAATGAGTGCTATGGGGAGCCTGGCTGAGAGTCTGATGGAGGTCAAGTGGTGGGACGACGCTTGGCTCCAGCCAGATCTCCCTCATGCATGAGTAAACATGAAGAACCTTGCCTACTTGTGTCTTGCTTTGCAGTGTAATTATATTGTCTTCAACGTTCCAGCGGATGGGTTCAAGCTACAAACCTATCACCTTCCATCAGTGAGAACTTTGAAGATGAAATGAGGCTGGGTCTTCCAACATGACAATGATCCAAAACACACCGCCCAGGCAACAAAGGAGTTGCTCCGTAAGAAGCATTTGAAAGTCCTGGAGTGGCCTAGCCAGTCTCCAGACCTCAACCCCATAGAAAATCTGTGGCGGGAGTTGAAAGTCCGTGTTGCTCGGCGACAGCCCCAAAACATCACTGCTCTCGAGAAGATCTACATGGAGGAATGGGCCAAAATACCAGCTACTGTGTGTGCAAACCTGGTAAAGACCTATAGTAAACGTTTGACCTCTGTTATTGCCAACAAAGGTTATGTTACAAAGTATTGAGTTGTATTTTTGTTATTGACCAAATACTTATTTTCCACCCTGATTTACGAATAAATTCTTTACAAATCCTACCATGTGGATTCATGGATTTTTTTTTCACATTCTGTCTCTCACAGTTGAAGTGTACCTCTGGTGCAAATTACTGACCTCTGTCATCATTTTAAATTCAAATTTCAAATTCAAATTCAAATTCAAATTTTATTTGTCACGTACACAGTCATACACAGTACGATATGTAGTGAAATGCTTGGACAACTGCTCGTGACCTAAAGAAAACAAAAAAAGGAAAAGGCTATGAATAAGATAGGAAATCAATATGAAAAATTAAAAAGGGTAAATTTAACTAGGAAGGAATAGAATATAAATTAAGGTTAAAAATGAAATAACTGTACAACACAAATTAGAATGAAGGGTAAATTTAACTGGGAAGAATAAGATAAAGATAAATATATAAATTAAAGTTGAAAATAAAATAACTGTACAACAAAATACACAATACACAATATAGAACTATATAAGAATGTATGAAGAAATCTAAATATAAATAAATATATACACAATAACAGCAGCTGTACAAGTATTAACCGGAAATGAAGAATATAGTGACCAGTGTTGTGCAAAACCAAAGTCCAGAAAGTCCAGTGTGTGTGTAAGAACTGTATGTGTGGGTCAGTACTGTGTGGTGGTGTGATTGAGAGACCGTATCGCCTGCGGGAAGAAGCTCCTCCTCAGTCTCTCTGTGTTGGTCTTCAGGGAGCGGAATCGCTTTCCTGACCTCAACAGAGAGAACAGTCTGTTGTTGGGATGGCTGAGGTCCTTCACGATCTTCCTGGCCTTGGTCCAGCACCGCCTGCTGTAGATTGAGTGCAGGTCAGGGAGCTCGGAGCGGATGGTGCGCCCAGCTGACCGCACAACCCTCTGTAGAGCTCGTCTGTCCTGCATGGTGCTGTTCCCGAACCAGGTTAAGATGTTTCCCGCCAGGATGCTCTCTATGGTGCACGAGTAAAAGTTCCTGAGCACCTTGGAGGGCAGTTGGAAGTCTCTCAAGCGTCTGAGGTGGTAGAGACGCTGACGGGCCTTTTTCACCATGGTGTTGATGTGACAGGACCATGACAGGTCCTGCGTGATGTGAACTCCGAGGTATTTGAAGCTGTCCACTCTCTCCACTGGGCACTCGTTGATGACGGGGGTCTGGTAGTTCCTCTCCTGCTTAGTGCTGAAGTCCACTATCAGCTCCTTTGTCTTACTGACGTTTAGAAGGAGGTTGTTCCTCTGGCACCAGTTCTCCAGATTCCTAATCTCCTTCAGGTAGGCCGTCTCGTTGTTATCAGAGATCAGGCCCACCACGACGGTGTCGTCAGCAAACTTGATGATGGTGGTGGAGCTGGTAGTGGCCACACAGTCATATGTGTACAAAGAGTACAGCAGGGGGGTCAGAACACACCCCTGGGGGGCTCCAGTGCTGAGAGTGGTGGAGGCTGAGACATGTCCGCCCATCCTTACTGCCTGTGGTCTGCCAGTTAGGAAGTTGGAGATCCACTGACACATAGAACTTGCAGTGGGAGAACTTGCACAATCGGTGGCTGACTAAATACTTTTTTGCCCCACTGTACTTTTCTTTCTTATTCTCATTTAAAATGTCTAGCTTTTAATAAAAAAATTATCTTACAACCAAAGTTTGTATCTGATGTAAAATGTATAGAAATCATACATATACCAACAAGACAGTGTACATCACTGTCACAACAGCGTCTGTTTTCATTCAAAGGCTTTTCCTATAATACCTGGTGAGCTAGTCAAAATGCCCAGCCCGATTTTCTGTCACAGTCCAGCCCTGTATGCAGCTCATCTGCAGTCTGGTGTTAACTACATCTTCCTACTCGGAAGGCAGAATTTCCAAGTTCTGAGTTGAGGCTCAGGTGTGAAATGTATGATTTTCAGGGTTTTTATTGGTTTTCAGCGTTATTTTGTTATCGTTTTTATCATTAACTCGGTTTTCCTGGGTCTTTTCACGTGTGTTATGAATAAATCTTTTTTTCTGTGAAAATATTGTCGGGCATAAACCGGTCCGTGGCGCAAAAAAGGTTGGAGACCGCTGCCTTATGTGACCATAGGGTTGCCAACTCCCTAAAAAATAAATAAGGGACACCTCGTAGCCAGGGCCGGGCAACCCAGTTGTCTTCACCCTTCCCAGTGTGGTGAATTTTCTAGCTCTTTTTTTGTGTGTGAAATTATTTTTTTTAACCATGTGACTTGAATTTGATTTAAGTAGATGCATATTCTATTCTTTGTGATATGAACATGTGTGAAACAAACGATCATTTAGCCATTTATTTTTAGCTCAAAATGACAACATTAACACTTTACTGTCTCTTTCTTAAACAGAAGCCTGTCATGCTTAACTTTTGAGAATATAAGTAAATCTTTCTTTAAAAGAACTCTGTCCTGCTTAACTTAAAATAATAGAAAACAATAGAAAGAAAAATATTCTTGTAACTGTGCACATTTAGTGCATTTAGTACAATTGGCTTCAGTTGAGGTATTATTTAAGCTTTTCTAATGCTAATCAGCTGCTCCTGTTTGTAAACCCGCTTGTTCCCATGATTACGCATCATAACTCATCATCATTATTCATCTATCTATTACTTTTATGTATTAGTCATCAATTTGTTGTAATCATCTATCCTTGCGGTTGTTTATTACACAAAATAAGTTATATTATCACACTTCTGGCCGCATAGCGCTGATATTCACTGCACATGCCCATATTAACTTTTTCCAGCCAGGTGTTTTCCTTTTCCCATTCTTCCCTTTCTCTGAGGGGAACAAACATTTCTGCTCTAACGCTGGGCTTACACTGTGCGGTTTTAGGCCCATTTTGAGCCAATTTTTGAGTCGTGCGACCGTTTTGGTGATCGGCCCGATTTTGGCCTTCATTGTGCATCGTGTAGTATACGTGGGGTAACGAGAAGTGATTAACACCTCGAGCAGCTCCCGATCATCAATCTCTTGTGAGGGTGTCACTGCAGCCGCTCACACTGCTCACGCGCAAACACGTAAACGTCGGTGAAAAAGACCGAATAGCATAGCAGTGCAGCGTGTGCACTATCCACAAGCGATGGAGGCACAACTTGTAGAACTTTGGAAAGCCCATCCAAGCCTTTTCGATGTGGCATCACAAAATCATCACGACCACAACAACCGTGAAAATAGTTGAATTTGCATTGCTGCTCAATCACAGCTGCCTGATCAGTGTTTTTCATTAGCAATTTAGAAAAGTTGATGGTGTGTCTGTGTGAGTGAAAGAGAGAGGGAGAGTGAGCGACAGATTTTCTGCTATAACCTTCATTTTATGGACGCACAGGGTGAGCTCTCAGGTCGCATCAGAGCATCGTGACCTACGAGCTTCTAACCCCTGCAAGTCAATCGTGCAGTTTGAGCAGGAGCTGAATAACGTGACTTAAAAAAAAATCGCACAGTGTTTGCTCAGCTTTAGGTGTACTGTCGTCCGAGACTTGCACCGCAGTGTTGGCGTTTGTTACCCTGTTGGCCAGGCTTGTTGTTGTGGTCATCTGTTGTCTTCCGGTATTTTCTCCGTAAGCGACCTTTCCTCGACCAATGAGATGAGCGGTAATCTGAATTGTCATACTCGGGCTGGGAATTATGTTTTCAAACAAAGCGTTAATTCCATTAACATTTATAGACTACTTTTGATTCTCACTGTATTACGGGACAAAGTGCGTCCCTTATTAGCTCAATACGGGATGTGTACTTTTGTTTCTAAATACGGGACGATTCCGTTTTTTAAGGGACGGTTGGCAACCCTATGTGACGAAGACAGTTATGTGTGATGGGCCACATTATATAGCAGAGACCATTGCTATGGTTGCGTGTCACTTTGATCTCACTTTGTGAACGTGGCTTGCTTGATGCAACTACAAAAAGTGTATTTACAAGTGACTATGAGAGTATAAAATACATACAACGCTTATGCTGCTACACACATACACTCAAACACAGTTGATCTGGGGCAAGTGTGCTTTGTCTTGGCAGGGGTTCCAAGCGATCCAAACAGGCAGTGGCGTGTCCAGCGGGGTGGCCTGGGGGGGCACAGGCCACCCCCCCAACCAGACTGGCCACCCCAGGTGCCACCCCAAAGGCAGAACAATAAAATTCAATCAAATATCAAATGTCAGATTATGTTTTCACGGTGAAGCTCAGATATCCGAGTGTAAGTGAATGCAGCATCGGCTTCTGCGCTATGCGCATCACGTTAGCAAAGGTAGGAGAGCCAAGCACGAAAGACGGCACTGCAGGAAACAATTTTTCAGTGAAAGAAAATGAGGACAGAATAAATGTCCCGGTAAGTAATATTAAGTTTGTTGAGTTTAGTAAACTTTGGTGAAATTAGAATACCAAGGAAAAAATAACACTTAAAGAATTATTGCAGCCGTCGAATATTTCAGACAGTGTGCTACTGAGGGCAGCTAACATAAGAGTTATGCGTTATAAGATATAATCTAAGTCGTAACATTGCTGTATGGAGCTGCAGATTTGGTTGCAGGTTAACATAGCTGGACTGGCCATCGGGCATACCGGGCATATGCCCGGTGACTTATTTTTTATTTATTTTTGTAAGGGCATGAACAATGAGAGGTGGTGGATTGGCCAGATGTAGGTCGATGTGTAAAAATAACTCAGTTATTTGGTGGTGGCTATGGCGGGGCTTCCACAGAGGCCAGCAGGTGGATGAGGGAAGGGGAGGCAGGAGGAGAGCCCCGAGGCAGCCGCCAGTCCGAGTGTCAGGTGAACTGAACTCCAGGTAAGAAGTTATGACCTGCAGTCTATCTGGGTCAGATATAAACCAAGTTTAGGTGGAGTTTATTTTCGTTGTGCTGACTTTTTACCCTCAGTTGCAATAACTCATACTGCGTTCTAGCCAGCTTGACGGAGTTTACATACAGCTGGGTGGGTGCTATGATGTTACTGATAGTGAACTTTATTTTATTCATAAGGTTAGTTAGTAGAGTTGCCAACGGCTCCTTAAAAAAATGGAATGGTCCCTCAATCAGAGAAAATATTACACGTTTCGTATTGAGCTGAGAAGAGACGCAGTTTGTCCCGGACTTTCGCTATAGTGAAAAAAAGACACAAAGCTGGAGTTATTCTGTCGTTACGCTGCACAGCTGCCTCTTCTTCTCTCATTCTCTCCCCCTGCCTCTCCTGTTGCTACTTCAATCATGAAACTGATCAATGATCAGCTTTTCTCTCTTGTTTATTTATCGCCCACTTTGTGCCAGAAACAGGAAACCAGCGGATGTCGCGCTAAACAGCAGCAGCACGTTTAAGCTTGATCAGCTGTTGTTAGAATTTATTTAATATTAATTTCTAGTATCAGCTGATGTTTGCTGGAGCCACAGCTGTAAAGCTGCTGGTCATGATATCGGTTTGGATGTGTGATGAGAGGGAAACATGAGCATGAAACCAGGAGATGTCCTTACTGAATCATCAGAGCTGAACAGGTCATGGAGAAACAGGTTTACCTTTTAGGTGACATGAATGAGTTGAAGGGAAGTTATGAACTGTTTCTGAGAGACAAATAACACCAGGATCCTTTTTCTAAGTAGCTGACAGCTGGTAACTGTGCAGGGGTGGATCTAGGAAAGTGTTGCCAGGGGGCCAGGTAGGGCATTAACAGGGAGAGGTGGGGCACAAAGAAATACTTTTCTTTCTTATTCTCATTTAAAATATCTAGCTTTTATTAAATAATTATCTAAATCTTACAACCAAAGTTTTTATCTGACGTAAAATGTATAGAAATCATATATATATACCAACAAGACAGTGTATATCACTGTCACAACAGCATTTGTTTTCATTCAAAGGCTTTATGGCTTTAATACCTGGTGGGCCGGTCTGTAGTCAAAATGCCCGATTTTCTGTCCCAGTCCAGCCCTGCAGGTTAATACTGGCAGTGTCACCATGCCAGCTGACTGTATTTCATCATCAGCCAGTGTTGTTCTTTATCAATATTACCAAAGTTTACCATAAGGCAGCAGAGAAAGTATTTACTTGCTTTCAGGTTTGTCAGGGGTTGACATTAGTTCAAACACAGATAAGAGAAATGAGACAACTGCAGACCGACTCAGAGAGTAATTAGAAGACGTGCGCACGGGTGTGAATGTCTCTGAGAAGACACACACACTGAGCACAGGCTTGGTTCTTTATTTATAGTGAAAGTAAGTTACATAGTACTTCCTCTTTTAACTGTAAAGGGAGAGGTCAGGCATTATCTCAGCTTATCTGACCTTGCACACATACTGAAAATAACAATGCAGAAGTATATCATGCTGTAGAGTACACCCAGCACAGACACACGCACACACAGGCAGGTATAGCCAACTTCCACGTTTATTGATATATTTGTATTTTGACAGCTGACTCAGTCGCACCGTCTGACAGCTCGAGCCCAGCTGATCTCCCTTGGCCGCTCCTCCTCGTCTCACTATAAACACAGCGGAGGAGACCATCATTAGTCCATAAACAATATCAGCTGTTCTTACCAGCCTCGCGGCGCCGCCCCGTTGAGCCTTCCGCTCCACTCCTCCCCTGCAGCTGCGCCCGGGGCCACGCCTCCGCCACACACCCCCACCGCCCGTTCGAGGCCAGGGAGCCGTCCGGCCGAGCCAACTCCCCCCCCCCCCGCGAGCGAGAGAGGAAATCGGCCACTGCCATCTGCGCCCCCGGCCTATGGATCACCTTGAACTTAAAGGGCTGCAACGCCAGATACCACCGGGTGATCCGGGCGTTGGCATCCTTCATGCGGTGGAGCCACTGCAGCGGGGCGTGGTCCGAACAGAGGGTGAATGAGCGTCCCAGGAGGTAATAGCGCAGGGAGCCGACCGCCCACCGGATGGCCAGGCACTCCTTCTCCACGGTGCTGTACCGGCGCTCGCGCTCTGCCAGCTTCCGGCTGATGTATAGGACAGGGCGGTCGGCCCCCCTTACCTGCTGGGACAAAACGGCTCCCAGCCCTCTGTCCGAGGCGTCAGTCTGCAGAACAAAAGGGAGGGAAAAGTTAGGAGTGTGAAGCAGCGGCTCCCCACAGAGAGCCTTTTTCACCTGCACAAACGCCGCCTGGCACGGCCCCGTCCACTGGACCAGATCCGGGGCACCCTTTCGAGTGAGATCGGTCAGGGGGCTGGTTAGCTGCGCAAACCCCGGCACAAAGCGACGATAGTAACCCGCCAACCCCAAGAACCGTCTCACCTCCTTTTTCGTCCTGGGGCGCGGGCAGGATGCGATAGCCGCCGTCTTCTCCACCTGTGGACGCACCTGCCCGCCCCCCAGGTGGTACCCCAGATACTGCACCTCCCTCCGTCCAACCGCGCACTTCTTCGGATTGGCCGTGAGCCCCGCCCCCCTCAGGGACTCCAGGACCGCGGCCACCCGCAGCACATGCTCCGCCCAGGTGTCGTTGTGGATGATCACGTCATCCAGGTAGGCGGCAGCATACGCTGCGTGCGGACGCAGTACCCGGTCCATGAGACGCTGGAAAGTGGCCGGGGCCCCGAACAGGCCGAACGGAAGTGTCACGAACTGGTACAAACCGTACGGAGTGGAGAAGGCCGTTTTCTCTCTGGCCTCGGCAGACAAGGGAATCTGCCAATAGCCCTTGGTTAAGTCCAGTGTCGTGAAAAAGCGGGCCGTGCCTAACCGGTCCAGGAGCTCGTCGACCCGAGGCATGGGGTAGGCATCAAAGCGTGACACTTCGTTCACCCTGCGATAGTCGACACAGAACCGTATAGACCCATCCTTCTTCGCCACCAGAACGATGGGGCTACACCAGGCGCTGTGCGACTCTTCTATTACTCCCATCCTCAGCATTTCCGCCAATTCCCTCTGCACGATTTTTCGCTTGTGCTCCGGGAGCCTGTAGGGCCGTGAACGCACCGTCACGCCAGGCTGCGTCACGAATTGGTGCTCGATGAGGGACGTCCGGCCGGGCAGGGGGGAGAACACGTCCGCAAAACGCTGTTGCAACGCGACAACATCCGCTCTCTGGGCCTGTGTGAGATGGTCATCACAAGGGAGGGAGGCGGGAATGATAGAATTTGGCACCTCCGGCCCCAACTCATCTCTCTCCTTCACCAAGCTCACCAGAGAAGCGGTTTCAACCTCTCGCCACAGTTTGAGGAGATTGAGGTGATAAATCTGCGTGGCTCCTCCCCTGTCCGACCGAGCGACCTCATAGTCCACGTCCCCGACTCGCCGTGTGACCACAAAGGGTCCTTGCCACTTGGCGAGCAACTTCGAGCTGGAAGTAGGGAGTAACACAAGCACTTTATCTCCCGGTGAGAATTGCCTGAGCCTAGCCCCTCTGTCATACAGGCGTTGCTGACGCTGCTGAGCCTGGAGCAAATTCTCCCGTGACAACCTCCCCAAAGTGTGGAGTTTTGCTCTCAGGTCCAACACGTACTGAATCTCATTTTTGGCGGGGCTCGGACCGTCCTCCGAGCTTTCTTTAATCAGGTCGAGCACCCCACGTGGCCTCCTGCCGAACAGCAGTTCAAAGGGAGAAAATCCCGTGGAGGCCTGGGGCACCTCCCGCACTGCGAATAACAGAGGGTCTAGCCAGTGATCCCAATTGCGTTCATCCTCGTTAATGAACTTCCGAATCATGGACTTTAAAGTCTTATTCAGCCGCTCCACCAGCCCGTCAGTCTGAGGGTGGTAGACGCTGGTCCGAATAGATTTAATGCCCAGTAATTCGTACAGTTCCCGCAGTGTACGAGACATAAACGACGTGCCCTGGTCAGTCAGTATCTCTTTCGGGATTCCGACTCGGGAGATGACCTGAAACAGTGCCTGCGCCACACTCTTTGCAGAGATGGTGCGCAGCGGAACTGCTTCCGGGTACCGCGTTGCGTAATCCACCAGGACTAACACAAAGCGGTAGCCGCGTGCACTCCGGTGAAACGGCCCGATGAGGTCCATGCCGATGCGCTCAAACGGGACCTCAATGAGGGGGAGAGGGCGCAGCGGCGCCTTCGGTATGGCCGGCTGGTTAACAAGTTGGCAGTCCGGGCAGGACGCGC
The DNA here is from genome assembly GCF_964374335.1 of Astatotilapia calliptera. Lineage (NCBI taxonomy): Eukaryota > Metazoa > Chordata > Actinopteri > Cichliformes > Cichlidae > Astatotilapia > Astatotilapia calliptera. The sequence goes on from NC_137423.1 coordinate 16,377,643, forward strand.
ACCAGCGGCGCACATCCGCTCGGATGCCCGGCCAATAAAATCGGGCCGTTATTCGCTCCAGAGTTTTCTCGTAGCCCATATGCCCTGCCATGGGGTTATAGTGGGCCGCCTGGAAAAGCGTTTCCCGGCGGCCCTGCGGCACCAACAACTGGGTGTGTGTTTCCTCGGTCTGAGTGTCACGACTCACTCGATATAACCGGTCGTTTAATAAGACGAAACGCGGGTAGGTCTGCGCGGCCTCAGGGCGCACCACGTGACCATCAATAGCCATCACTTGGTCAAAGGCTGAGCGTAGGGTGCCGTCACGAGACTGCTCCAGTGGGAAATCACCCATGGGGGACACTTCCGGAGTCGGTGTCGGACGACCCCGCGTCACCGCTGAATGCCGCGCACACTCTACACCCCGCTTCCGGTCGTGATCGCACCCCCGCGTACTGCCCCAGTAGCTGATGAAACCCCGGCCAATTGGTACCCAGAATCAGGGGGTGCGACAGGCGCGGGCTAACCGCCGCCGTTACTCTATGCATTTTGCCCTTATACTTTAATAACAGCGGCACTATGGGATACCTGTGGACGTCACCATGCACACACCTCACCTCCACCCATTCTGCCTCCAGCAATGCCCCGGGGCGAACCAAGCTTTGGTGTACGAGGGTCTGCGTGCAGCCCGTGTCCACCAACGCCTGGCGTATACCCCCTCGAGTCCTTACCGGAATACTGTATGTCCCTCCTGGACCGGGGGAGGGTGCTGGGGCGCCAGCAACACGAAACACCTGCCCCACTTCCATAAGCGGACAATCCCTCCTCAGGTGCCCCGGCTGCCCGCACTTCCAGCACTCCGGCCCCGGCGTCTGTGCTGCTCTCCGTGGCTCGGGGCGGCTCCACTTGGCTCGGCTGCCCTGGACGGCACCAACGCCGCGAAAGGGTTAGTGGGGCTCAGCGCCGGCAGCCGCTCTGCCTGCCCTGGTGCCGGCACACGGCGTCTCGGGGCCGGCACTGGGGCCTGTTTGTTCGGCCTCCGTCCGGCGTCCCCGGGTTCCCCTGCTCCAGCGGCAAGGTGGTCTTCCGCTAGCGTCACCGCTACCTCCAGGCTTGCGGGCCGGTGGCACCGGACCCATCTCGCCGTCTCCGCTGGCAATCCCTCCGTGAACTGCTCCAGCACCACCTTGTCCACCAGCTTCGTCTCGCCCTCCGATGCTCCCGGTTGCAGCCAGCGCACCGCCGCATCGCGCAGCTGCCGGGCCCAGGCGAATGGTCGGTCCGTTGTAGCCAGCCGACAGGCCCGGAACCGCCGGCGATGGTCTTCGGCGGTGAGCCCCAGCCTGTCCACCACCGCCCGGCTCACGTCCGGGAAGCTGCTCCTCGACGCCGGAGGCAGACTCAGGGCCGCTGTTTGCGCCTCCCCAGACAGCAGGGGGAGCAGCCGCGGAGCCCACTCCTCCCGCGGCCATTGGCAAGCCTCCGCCGTGGCACGGAAGGTCTCCAAAAAAACTTGTGGGTCGTCCCCGTCCCCCATCCGGGGCACCGACACCGACAGCGGCGAGGGCTTCGGCGTGGCAGCGGCCCCGACCAGCCGTTCCAGAACTTGCGTCTGTCGGTCCGTCTGCTCCCGCAGCGCGGCCAGGTGGGCACGCTGGTCGGCCGCCTGATCCCGGCTCATCGTCGCCATCTCCGCCAGCATCTGCGCCAAGAATTGCAGAGGCTGGGCGGGTGGCGTGGCCTGTGGGTCGGACATTTCCCCACCGGCACTTTCCTGGGTTTCGGCACCACTTGTAGAGTACACCCAGCACAGACACACGCACACACAGGCAGGTATAGCCAACTTCCACGTTTATTGATATATTTGTATTTTGACAGCTGACTCAGTCGCACCGTCTGACAGCTCGAGCCCAGCTGATCTCCCTTGGCCGCTCCTCCTCGTCTCACTATAAACACAGCGGAGGAGACCATCATTAGTCCATAAACAATATCAGCTGTTCTTACCAGCCTCGCGGCGCCGCCCCGTTGAGCCTTCCGCTCCACTCCTCCCCTGCAGCTGCGCCCGGGGCCACGCCTCCGCCACACATGCTTATCTGACATCACACACTAAGGTAAGGAATGCATTATGTTCTCTTTAACAATAAGCTTGGTTATGTGAAAATATATGAACACACAAAATATAAGGCATACTTGGTTAGAATATAAGGCACACTTGATTATATTGTATTATAGAGATTTGGTTATAATGTATAATGTAGAAAATCTCTAACATTTCCCTCCTGATGTTAATATATTTCACAGGTTTATATCAATGCATAGTCACTTGTTAAATCACATTTTCAACTTGCATGTCATTCAGTGAAGTATTTAAACAACAGCTCCTAATAAGAATAGAAATTCTCCACTCTTTCCTCTATGTTTAGCATATCATACTGGCGAAAGGGATCCTCAACATTTCTCTGGATCAAGACATAATTTCCTAAAGTATGGTTAAACATATTCATCACCATGCGTCTCAGACAAGGGATAATGCAAGCAGCAAAAATGCAAAATAGTAACATCATACTGCAGAGGGCCAACAGGCCTTTAATCAGCAAAGATTTCCAGGAGCCGTTCAGCAACCAGTCCCACCAGCCTTGCTCATCGGTTACGTAGTCCTGTTGCTGAGCGTCTCTCAGTTGTTTCAGAACATTCAAAGAATTTGTCATGTTTAATGAGTGTATGTTGTCAGGTATGTAAGTGCAACATGTCTTGTTAAACAATATGCAGAGACCTCCTTTCTCTGCAAGAATAATGTCTAAAGCTACTCGGTGTTGCATGACAGTGATGCGGATTGCATCAATTTCTTCATTCTGTGATTTGTCAATGCGGGTGGAAGCGTTCAAAAACAGTCCAAAACGATAGTCTAAAGTCTCTATTCGTAGTGCGTGCTTTCCTACTCCTGTCCAGGGAAACAGAGCGTGGACTACCTTCTCGCCGGTGTTCCAGAGTTTGAAGTTCTCTGGAACGTCAGTTCCAAGGATTGAATCATGAGGCTTGATTTCTACATCGCGCTTAACTCTGGTCTTGTTGTGCACTGTTATCTTAAAAGTGTGATCTGAAATGAAGATAGGTGCACAGCATCCTGACCAATTGGGTGGCAGCATAAAGTATGCACGCTGTCCGCACAGCCATGCCATACCTTGTACCCAATAAGTACCATTTACCTGTCGATGTAGTTTGACTGTCCCGTATGGTACTGTTCCATAGGTTGTGTTGCAGTTGCTGGTCTGGCCCAGGGGGTGGCGTCCTTGCTCTGCTGCTTGGTAGAAGCACAGAGGATGCTGCTTCTCTGTAGGGGTCATAAAAACAGGGAAAGGGACAGAAGCATTTCTGTTTTTTACTGTCATATCTACCCAGAATTTGTCGTCACAGGTTCCATTCTTCAGGCCTTTTGTTTTTGCCCCTGGGAGTGAAGCTCCAATTCTGATTACATAATGTTGTCTTCCAATGCTGGCGAAACTGGCTGCACATTCACTTTGCCAGTGGCTGCTCATCATATGACCATATATGGTGGGATAGACTGATGTACTAGGCATATGGGAACAGACATAACAGTCTTTGTCTTCTATTGTGTTGTACAGGTATCGGTACCAGGCATTATTCATCCATGGGTGAAGGTGATCTTGGGTCATTTCGGTCAGATGGGAATTGTCATGGGTCCACCTCTTGAGACGGGGAATAGTTGGTGCTGTTCTGGGGGCTCTTCCAGGTATCAGCCAGAAGAGCATCATCACTAAGATGACGGCCATCAGACAGATTAGGCGACACATGAGCCGTTTCCGTTGAAAGTGACAAGCACTTAAGCACAACAGCTTTGGGGCTGGTGCTAGTGACTCTTCTTCTCCTGGATTCATCGGGCTGATTTCGTGTATTTCAGGCGTCCCTGGTGTTGTCATTGGTTCTTCTCTTTGGTGGGATGGGTCACTCTTTATTATGTGTTTGTTCTTCAGGGCGACCAGGCACACCCGGGCTCCAAGTGAGTAGACCACTGGCGAGAAGACAGAAAGGCGGGGTATACCCAATCGGCCCTTCCCTCCACCAGGGATCACTTGAGAGTCGGGGGAACCGGCGTCTTATTGTGGTGCAAACACTCTCTTCACGTGACTTTGATGGATCCACGAAGGTTTTTCAGCTATCTTGCAAGCTGTCGGTGTAGTTAGCAACACCTGGAATGGACCCTCCCACCGCGGAGCACTCCAGTTTCTTCTCTGGAGGACTTTAGTCAGAATCCAATCACCGGGGTTCAACCTGCAAGAGACTGGAGATGGATCACACGGCAGCTGATTGTTCAAAATCACTTCTTTATTCTCAAACAGTTTTGTCATCCATTCTGCCATTGTTGTTTCGGCAATAGATTTATTAATTGGCTCACTAGTTATGGGGAGAGGGAAGGGTCTGCCATGTATAATTTCAAATGGTGTTAGACCACCTGCTCCCTGAGTTATTCTCATCCATAGCTTAACTAAGCTTAGACATTCAGGCCATGGTTTTTTAGTTTCCTCCATACATTTCCTCAATCTCTGTTTAATTGTGCCGTTAGTTCTCTCGACTAATCCTGCACTTTGTGGATGATAAGAACAGTGATGTTTTATGCTGAAACCTAAAGCTTCAGAAACTTTACTTATTACTTCATTTACAAAATGTGTACCATTATCTGATCTTATCAGAGACGGAATGCCATATGTTGGAATGAAATGGTTGCACAAACATTTTGCTACTGAGATTGCATCTGCTTTTTTCACTGGGTATATTTCTGGCCACTTGGAAAATACATCTATTATCACAAGTGCATACTTGGAGGATTGAGATTCATTTAGTTCTATAAAATCCATGTGGATAGTGTGAAATGGGTGTGGCGGTATAGGAAACCGGCCTCGCTTTGGTCTTAAATTGCCCTGAGCATTGTGTTTTTGGCAAATCATGCATGTTCTAATAAACTCTTTTGCTGAACTTTCAAAATTTTTTGTATAGAATTGTTTATTAAGTATAGAAACCATCCCTCCTGATGACACATGAGTATTGGAATGTGTCACTAAGGCGGCAGTTTTATGCAAAGATTTTGGAAGAACTGGTTTGTCATTGCACATCATGAGATTGTCTTTTAATTCTGCTCCATCTTTCAACCAAGATTTTTGTTCACTCAGTGATGCTGTCTTTTGTGCATCTGCTAGTATTTCTAATGGTATTAAATCTATGGTTTCTGTTGTTAAAACATCAATGTGTTTTTCTGCAGCTGCTTTGGCTGCTTTGTCAGCAAAGTTATTTCCTTTTGTTATTTCTGTGTCATCCTTTTGATGAGCTGCACATTTGCATAGTGCTAATTCTTTTGGCAACGTTATCACTTCTAATAGCTGTTTTAGAAGGCTTGCATGTTGAACTGGGTTGCCTGTGGAAGTTGTCATTCCTCTGTTTTGCCATATTTTCGCAAAATGGTGAACTGCTGAATAGACATATTGGCTGTCTGTGTGTATATTGACACTTTGACCTTCGTACAGTGTACATGCTCTAATGACCGCGGTTAGTTCTGCGCTTTGAGCAGAGTTTGAGGAACTGAGAGCTTTTGCCTCTACCACTGTATCAACAGTTGTGACCGCGTAACCCACACAATTTCTACCGAAAATGTCTTTTGACGCTGAGCCGTCTACAAAAACATTACTGAAACTGCTCTGGGGGGAACTATGTATATCAGTGCGAGGTTTTGTGTCTTCCTCTAATTTTTTAATGCAACAATGTTGTTCTCCATCCAGAGGGGTCGGCAAAAGTGTGCTTGGGTTCAGCTGGCCACACTTCTTTATTGTTATGTGTGATTGCGAAAGTAAAATCCCCACATAAGAAAGTTGTCTGGCGTGTGTGAGGAAAGAGAGATTTGCTTGGAGCAAAATAGAGGTCACAGCATGTGGGACTTTGATGATCAACTTATGTCCCAAAACAATGTCTGCACATTTTTTAACTGCCTCTGCTGCTGCTGCGCATGCCTGAACACAGGTAGGTAATCCAGCAGCTACAGAGTCAAGTTTGCATGAATAGAAAGCTAATGGGCGTTGTTTTTCTCCAAAAGCTTGAGTTAAGACTGCTTTCATGTACCCTCCTGCACCATCAACATGGAGAATAAAAGGTTTTTCATAGTCTGGTAATGCTAAGACGGTACATGTCTGCAATGCTATCTTTAAATCAATGAAAGCTTTTTCTGCTTCTGGGGTCCACTGTATTTTGTCTTTTAATGCTAGGTCTTTACCATAAATGAGGTTCTGTAGTGGCTGGGCCAGCAGTGCATAATCTGGAATCCAGCATCTACAGAAATTGCACAGACCTAAATAACTCATCATTTGTTGTTTGGTAATTGGCTTAGGAGCATTTTGTACAGCTACTTTTCTGCTGTCTAACAGCTGCCTGCCTTGTCCTGTCAGTTTGTGGCCAAGGTATGTCACTTCCTGGCTCCACAACTGCAATTTATGCTGTGAGACTTTATGGCCTTGCTCTGCTAGATGTTGCAAAACTGTCAGTGTGTTTGCTTTGCACTCATCCTGTGTATGGCCTGTAATCAATATATCATCTACATACAGCAGGAATTGCCCTGGAGCAGGGAGGGAGCAAGATGACATTGATTTTCTCAAAGCCTCTGCATAAAGAGTGGGGCTATTCTGGAATCCCTGAGGCAACCTTGTATAAGTATACTTTTGATTGTCAAAGGTGAATCCGAATAGCTTCTGTGAGTCAGGGTGTAGAGGCACAGAAAAGAAAGCATTGGACAAGTCTATTACAGAGAACCACTGTTCCTTTGGTGTTACTTGATTTAAAATTGTGTGTGGGTTAGCAACCACTGGAGGTATTTGCTCTGTTACCTCGTTTATTGCTCTTAGGTCATGAACTAGGCGATATTTTCCTGTATTAGCCTTTTTTACTGGAAAAATTGGTGTATTACTCGTGGCTTCATTAGTTTTCACGAGAATACCTGCTTTTTGCATGTCTGCTATGACTGGTCCAATTCCTTCTCTCGCCTCTGCACTCAAGGGATATTGCGGTTTCACAGGCCTATATGTGGTTGTAGTTTTCACCACTACTGGATCTGCTCCTTTTATTAGGCCTACATCTGTGGGTCCTTGAGACCATAATGTTTGTGGTAGCTTTTCTAGTTCAGGGTATGTTTCAAATGTTAACACTTGTCATTCATCTTGTTCTGTTGTGGTTAAGTGTGTAGCCGGCGTGGTGGTTAATGGCCAGCATAGAGTATATCTCATGCAGCCTGTCCTGCGGCCTTTTTGCCAGCCATCACACTCTGTTTTGTCATATCTGTCCATTTCTACAGATCTCAGCACTGTACCCAACTCAGACCAAGGCGTTTGGTCGTTGCGTGCAACAGATACATGAGGGTTCAACATTTTGTTTACGCGCTGCACTGCATCTGTCTGTAACACTGAGCATATTGCATTGCCACTCTGTGTCACATACAGATGTTGTAAGACTAGTTTTTGCGGTCCCAATCTGTGTACTTGCTGATCATAAATTTTGTCTGGGCCTGGGACGTGTTTATACCACAGGGTGTTGTGGTATTTTGATGGGTCCTGCCTGTGTGAGTGTTCAGGTAAGTACATATTAGCTTTGGCCTCTAGAGGTTCAAGTTTTGGTAAATCTAAAGTCCAGTAATAATTTGGCTCACCTAAACCTTCACAAACAAAAATGTCTTCAGTGTGGCTCTGACTGTCAGAGAGTAGGAGTCTGGCTTGCATGCCACTTTCTTCAGGGATAACTCCTATTTTTAATTTTGTTAAAGCATCTCTTCCTAACAGATTCAGCGGACAAGATGGGTCATAAATGCACTGATTTTTGCAGCCACGGCCACTTTCTCTATGTGACATAAAGAGGGGGACGGTTAACTGCTGTTTTGTCACATGTCCTGAGGCTGATTTCACAATTAGAGTGTCTTTTGAAAAAGTTACATTTGGGACTTCTACTGTTAGTACACTTTTACACGCTCCTGTGTCGCAAAGGAATTTTACTGGGACGCCATTCACGTGTACTATAACTGTTGGCTTTGCTTCTGATCCTAGCAGTAGTTGTTCGATATTGTAAACTTCCCCTTCATCTGTTTCACTTCCTTCCTCTCGTGCTAGTCATTCATCACGTCGTCTGCGCCTGTCATCATCACTTTCCTGTTCTTGGCTTACACTTCTACAGTCTCGAGCAAAATGCCCGTTTTTACCACAGTTATAACATTTCATATCTCTTTTGTCTCTTCTTTGTCCTGCTTTTTGCTTTCCCTTACGTGGCTTATAGCCTGTTGTGTTTTTTTGCTGTCCTGAGAAAGCTATAAAGCCTGTCTCTGGGTCAATCATGAAAACTCCTTCTGTTTTTTCTTTCTTTCTTTGTATTTTTACTGCATGTTCCGCGTGCTGCAGAGCGTCGGGCAGTGTGCCCGTATTTTGAGTTACCCACTGTTTGTCTACTTGTGCTTTTATTTTGGGCAGCAGGCCATTCAGAAAAGCATTTTTTAATTGTTGTTGAAAAGCAGACTGTGGATCGGGACCATGATTCAGCCCTGAGTTTTGCCTGAAAACTGGGCGTAGGCAATCCAAATAGTCTGATGCTGTCTCTCCTTCCTTTTGTTTGCACTCTCCTATTTTTCCATAATCTGGCCTTGGGGCTAAATTAACTTCTACTCTGCCGTACAAGTCATTTAGTTCCTGTCCTAACTGAGGAGTGTCTGGTCCTAGCACGTCGCCGTTTTGGTCATTTCCTGTGTATTGGCCTCTGGCTCTAGGAAAACGTAAACCTAATAAATCTTGAAGAACTTGCAGCATTTCATGTCCGTTCAATCCCCAGCCATGTCGAATCAACTCTACTGCGTTTCGCCACGGCTGGAAACCTTCGTTAAGGGGTGGCACATCTTTTAGCACATTCTCTCTGTCCTTATGGGACCAGGGTCGGAATGCGTATATCAGAGGCTCTCCATCTATTGGTATGTTTCCTTGGGCGTCTGCGGGCCCACAAGGTTGCCCAAACCTAGGATTTGATAAGGCAACCATTGGAAACTGACCTACAGTTCCTTCTTTTTTGTAGTGATTATATTTAGTCATAAGATTAAGGTGATGTTTTGCCTCTGCATAGGGATCTGGAAGAAAAGGGTTGTGAGGAGAGATTACAGGAAGTGGTGACGTAGGAATTGGTGCAGCTGCTGCTGCAGTGTGTGTGGGCTGAGGTGCATAAGGGGGGGGGGGGGGGTTTCTTATTATTTGTTGCAGTTTTCTGTTTATCTTTATTTTCTTGTTTTTGGGCACGTTTAGCACTGCGTTTATCATTTTCTGCCTCCCATGCTTTGAAAAGCTGCCATTCTGCTACACGTTTTGCTTTTTTCTTTTGACTTCTTTCCTCATATAGTTCTTTTTGCAAAGCAGCTTTTAAAGCAGTTATTGACTCTGGGTTGCATTTGCCTTGCCAGGCTGGACAATAAATTTTATGTGGATTTCTCCACCTATTTGCACTGACTCTCCCTGCATTTTGACAGTTTTTTTCTAGCCATTCTTCATCTGCTGTTAATTTGACTTTGGTTTTAGAATTACCCATTTTGAACTAATTACGTCAGAACTGTGACACTGTCTCTGGTATGACGAAGCGGGCAGGTTACCAATAACAGCCTTCTACTCACTCGCTATTCGAGTGAGCGGTTATTGATTTTACGTGATGACGCACAACCTTATTTTCCCACTTCAACCAGTACGTGAGTGTGCACAGGAAAACAACTTTGAGGAATAGTTCGACCGCTTATTGGGTCGTAAATGACAACTTACTCCTGTATTTCAACACAAACAAAGCGCGTTTTTATGATTTTTATTGAGATTTTCCGTATTTTTTTTTATGTAACACCTTCAACCTGTTCCGTTGCAGCCACTCCTAGAGCGACCGGAACTTGTTCCGTTACAGCTGCTTCCCAGAGCAACCGGAACTTTTAACAGCGATTTCTAGAATTTCGCTCTTGCCTGTTTGTCTCTAAGTCCCTTCTGGACTGAGATCTGTCGGCGCTAACCAGGTTTACACACTATTTTAAAGGAAAATCTCAATATCAACGTATTTTAGTGCTTGATGGAGTGCAGTGTTTCATATTCACCTTACTGTGGCGCTGCGTTTTGAATCCGGCGCTCATCGGGTCCTGGAGCCGTGAAGGCCTGTATAAGACGCTGACCGGAGATCGAATTCACGCTCCCGGTTTTTCTTGTTTACTGTGCACAGATTTTTCCCAGCGCAGGCGTCACGACGTCAGGATCCGATGAAGACCGTTCTGTGGAAAACTAGACGTTAAAAATAACAGTCAGTTATCCGGCTACGAAGGACCAATTTAATGTCAGGGGTTGACATTAGTTCAAACACAGATAAGAGAAATGAGACAACTGCAGACCGACTCAGAGAGTAATTAGAAGACGTGCGCACGGGTGTGAATGTCTCTGAGAAGACACACACACTGAGCGCAGGCTTGGTTCTTTATTTATAGTGAAAGTAAGTTACATAGTACTTCCTCTTTTAACTGTAAAGGGAGAGGTCAGGCATTATCTCAGCTTATCTGACCTTGCACACATACTGAAAATAACAATGCAGAAGTATATCATGCTTATCTGACATCACACACTAAGGTAAGGAATGCATTATGTTCTCTTTAACAATAAGCTTGGTTATGTGAAAATATATGAACACACAAAATATAAGGCATACTTGGTTAGAATATAAGGCACACTTGATTATATTGTATTATAGAGATTTGGTTATAATGTATAATGTAGAAAATCTCTAACAAGGTTTTATTCAAATGTTAGTCTTTTCAGTTGTTTCCCCACTTTTTTCCTGTTTCAAAATCAAACACCAGTTTGTGAGAAGATTATCTTCTTTTTTTAATAGGCAGATAAAGTTTTACATTGGAACTGGCTAATTTGTCAATTGTTTGTTACAAATGTTCGTATTTTAATATTCAAAAATGTTTTTGCCCAAAACATATGTGCACTACATGTCAGTAAAAATACTATGCAAATATTGCTGTCCTTGAATGCTGAGTAAACATTGACAAAGCACTGATTGTATCTCTGGTACTTTACCAACGCAGTATCTAAAAACTTTGCACCGTAGTGGTTAAAATCTCATTCTAATAAGAGTTAAAAGCGCATTCGGTTATTAGGTTTATAGGGTTATTGAATTATGGTTAACGGTTGGTAAAATTTTTTTTAAAACATTATCTGCCAATTACATCTGCCACCCTTCTCCAAATCTGTGCCCCTACCTGGCCCCCCCAACAAAAATTTTCTAGACACGCCACTGCAAACAGGTACTAAAATGTGACATCATGAGACTGCATGCGACTGATTGGCTGGTCAGTGGCGTCACTCAATGAGTCATGAGAGCTTCTTGTTCACGAAAATGAAAATGGTGTCCTGCCTTAATTCCTGAGATTCTGTTCTGCTGGGTTGGGCCATTGGAATCACGAAAGAGCATAAATGAATTCTGTATATTTACAAATCCTGTTTGCTTCCCTTAATGAGCTCAGCTAAAACTATACTTTTCATAAGAACACTGAACTCGAGAGCATATAATGCTTACTTGAGAGCTGGCAAGCTGTCACTTTCTTTTCAAACCCTCAGGAACACAGAACCCCCCCCCCCCCCATCCCACCCCCGTCCCCCCGTCCTGCCTTCAGTTCAGACCTTTCACTCAGTGGAAATATTATAAAACTATTACATTATAAAATAAAAAGTACAACAAAGGAGACTCTGAGTGACTGAAGGAAGCATAGCATTTCAGCTTCAAAATGACAGCAGCTGGTCTCTTCAGTTTTAGCGTTTTAAGTAAAGGTGATGTAATCCAGTAGGGTAATGTACTCAAATCCCAACATGGTGTAGGCATCAGCTTATGTCAACCAGTTATTTCACCTACTAAAACAACAAGTCTCATTCTTCTTCAGCCACACAGGCTTTATATCCGTCCTGTATACCAACTGTCAGGTAAGTCAAGATCAGCTTTACTTTGACTTGACTGCTGATAAACTGAATGGGAATTACTTACAGGCTTCTTGAAAAGTACTTCTTGAAACATTAATAAAAGCAAAATTTTCTCTTAGACTGCATAAACTGCTAGCTACATAACAGATGATCTCTCATATATCATTCATATATAGATTCTTTTGTAAATTTAAAGAAATTTACAATCTGTGATGTTGTTTTATGTGTGTGTGCAGGGCTGGACTGGGACAAAAGCCATAAAGCCTTTGAATGAAAACAAACACTGTTGTGACAGTGATGTACTCTGTCGTGGTGGTATATGTCTGATTTCTATAGATTTTACATCAGATAAAAACTTTGGTTGTAAGATTCAGATAATTATTCATTAAAAGCCAGATATTTTAAATGAGAATAAGAAAGAAAAGTATTTCTTTGCGCCCCCCTTTCTCTGTTAATGCCCTACCTGCCCCCCTGGCAAAACTTTGCTAGACCCGCCCCTGCACAGTTACCAGCTGTCAGCTACTTAGAAAAGGATCCTGGTGTTATTTGTCTCTTAGAAACAGTTCATACCTTCCCTTCAACTCATTCATGTCACCTAAAAGGTAAACCTGTTTCTTCATCACCTGTGTGACAAAGTGGCTAGGACAGAATTCATTTACCATTTGTCACTTGCGTGTATTGTTATTCTGTGTTCTGTTATTTACAGTCAGCCATAATGCTTTAATTTAGACATTGCTGGTGTAACTTCTCTTAACACACAATATCCCGGGTTTTGTTTGTGGTAGCAGTAGTTACATTCTTTACATCCATGCATGTGTTTTAAAGCAAACACTACTAACCATCAGATCATCTGAATTCTCTTCTGTTTACAGGCACATGTCTAGTAATTTATGTTTCTTTATGTTGCTTTGGTTATACTTACCATGGTGTCCATGTTGTGCTTGCAGGTCCTATATGTGAGACAGGTGTATGGGAAGGGCCGCCCACTACTTCCTGTTTATATAGGGTCATGAGGTCAATGATTGGATCACTGGGTGTAACCAAATGGAGGGTTTGTTTTCTTTAAAGTAGCCTTTTGAGTTATATTGTATGCAGTGTTTTACTTTACAAACCATTTAGTTGGAGTAAATGAGTTTGTCAGTTTCATGCATGACTTTATTCCTGTTCTTTATTTAGAATTGTATAATTTGGTTTGACCTATTTTGTTCAATGGTAGGGACTAACGAGGTCAGGTGTGGGCAAAGTCTTGTATAAAGCCAGTGGGATTTTTGCATGCCTGATTGATTGTTTTATGGTAAAAGGGAGATGCTAGCAATAAAGTATGTTTAAAAAGAACTTCAATTGTCTGCTAATGCTATTTACTTATCACCTTCCTTGCTGCTTAAGTTATGCTACTTCACAACCTGTTCAGCTCTGATGATTCAGTAAGGACATCTCCTGGTTTCATCTTCATGTTTGCCTCTCACCACATATCCAAACCGATATCATGACCAGCAGTTTTTACAGATGTGGCTCCAGCAAGCATTAGTTGATACTAGAAACTAATATTAAACAAATTCGAACAACAGCTGACCAAGCTTAAACGTGCTGCTGTTGTTTAACGCAACATCCGCTTATTTCCTCTTTCTGCCGCAAAGTGGGCGATAAACAAACAAGAGCGACGGGACTTGCGTCAGAAAAGCCGATCAGCTGATCATTGATCAGTTTCATGATTGAAGTTGCAACGGGAGAGGGGGGGGAGGGAATGAGAAAAAAGAGGCAGCTGACAGCGTAAAGGCGCTGAATAACTCCAGCTTTGTGTCTTTTTCCATTGTAGCTGAAGTACGGGACAAACTGTGTTCCTTTTCACCTCAATACAAAATGCGTAATATTTTCTCTTAATACAGGACGATTCCGTTTTTAATGGGACGGTTGGCAACTCTACTAACTAACCTTAGGAATAAAATAAAGTTCACTATCAGTAACATCATAGCATCCGCCCAGCTGTGTAGAAACTCCGTCATGCTAGCTATTACACAGTACGAGTTATTGTAACTGACTGTAAAAAGTGAGCACAGCGAAAATAAACTACACCTAAACTTGGTTTATATCTGACCCAGATAGACTGCAGGTCATAACTTCTTACCTGAAGTTCAGTTCACCTGACACTCGGACCGGCGGCCACCTCAGGTCTCTCCTCCTCGTGCCTCCCCTTTCCGTCATCCACCTGCTGGCCTCCGTGGAAGCTCCGCCATAGCCACCACCAAATAACTGAGTTATTTTTACACATTGGCCATCCACCAGCTTTTATTGTTTATACCCTTACAAAAAACAAAAACAAAAAACACACATTGGCCCATAAAAACGAAAAATCACCCTCGGTCCACCAGGCAAATGCCCGGTAGGCCCGACGGCCAGTCCAGCTCTGTGTGTGTGTAGAGATAGAGAGAGAGAAAGAAAGCGACACCGCGGCTGGAGTCTCTTCAAAATGGCTACAGAAAAGGAAATACAGAGATACTGTGTCTCAGTTTCGGCAGCAACTATCCAAACTGAGTCTGTGTGTGTGTGTGTGTGTGTGTGTGTGTGTGCGTGTGTGTGTGTGTGTGTGTGTGTGTGTGTGTGTGTAACCCATCCATTCCCCCTAATATGTGATTAATGATAAGTGATGCCAGAGGCATTATCCTGATCATGACAGAGCAACACGACACCTCTGTCCTCCAAATGAGCTCCAACTAGTATGTCTGTGTTAGTGTGTGTGTGTGTGTATGCAGAGAGCTATAGCAATGAAGGGATAGGAGAGGAACAGGGGTGAAGAAGTGGCAAAAAGATGGACTGACAGCAACAGAGTGATGCAGAGGAAAACAGAGAAATGATATAAAGGCACTGCTAAAAGAAAAGAAGGTTAAATTAAGAAGCGTGAGGAGTTAAAACGATAAGCAGCATACTGAGACAAATCTTCACCAGATTTCAGCTAAAGAGCTCCCTGTTTGTTAAAAGTATGTGACTGTTTTTTTTGCTTTTTGGTTCTTTTGGGGTTTTTTTTTTTTTGGGGGGGGGGGGGGGGGGGTGTTTGTTTGGTTTTTTTTGCTTTAACCCTTAATTGTATACCTCAGGTATTATCCTCCCCCAATCCATTTCATCCAACCAACACTCCATTCTTCAACCTCTTTTGTATAAAAAAAAATCTGGAAAAATAGCTGAAATAATTTTTCATACTATCATTCAAACAACAAACATATATCAAACTCTGACCAAGACAGAAAGTGTTTGTGGCATGTATAAATCAAGTTTCGTAAGGCCCTGGAAAAGACAAAGATAAGAAAAAGTTGCTGAAGTCTACAGAATGATTTCTAAAGACTTTTTCTGACTGTGGAGTAGTGATGCGCGAATCATGAACGAATCGTTCAATACTCGAGAATCACTTTACTGACTCATGAATCATGATTCACAAGCCCAACTGACTCATCCCTGTTGCTGTTAGCAGCAATGTATCTAGCTTATAATTAAAATTGTGGAGAAAAACACAACATCCAGTATCTTAACAAAAAAATTTCTGCTCTGAACTGGAAGAAAAAACCTTGAATAGAAGCTCACATCAAGAAATAGCTCCTCGGTTCACAGTAGCATCGCTCTGCTAACATGCTAACAACACATTTGAGCTACTCACCCCCTCCATTCCTGTGCTGAATCCTAAGCGTAAGTGAATCACTCAGGACTCGCTCACCCCCTCCCTCCTGTGCTGAATCAGAGAGCGAACGAATCACTCACTCACTCACTCACTCACTCACTCACTCACCCCCTCCCTTCTGTGCTGAATCTTAAGTGAATCACTCAGGACTCACTAACCCCCTCCCTCCTGTGCTGAATCATAGATCAAACGAATCACTCACTCACTCACCCCCTCCCTCCTGTGCTGAATCATAGAGCGAACGAATCACTCACTCACTCACTCACCCCCTCCCTCCTGGCTCACAGCTTCTTCTTCTTCTTGGTTGGTAACCAATGTTAAGGCGCATTACCGCCCCCTGGCTCACAGCTCAGTGGACATTTAGATGAGAAAATATATATTTAACACATTTAAGGAAAATACTAATAAAATAAAAATAAACAAAATAAATGTTTATTAAGCAATTTTGATAGGAAATTGCTTAATTTTAGAAATGTTTTTGCTCTTTTTTTGCTCTATAAAATAGTTTGGGTGTTTTTTAGAATTATTCATCTTTGCAGTAGGATTTACATGAAAAGACAAACAAATTAAGTTTGAGTGAAAATGTAAATTTTTTGCACTCTCTGGTCAACTGACTCAGTGAATCAAATGACTCAAAAAACCCGATTCACTTTGGTGAGTGACTCATTAAAACTCGATTCAGTAAAAAGAATCAAATTTACCATCACTACTGTGGAGACAGTGGTGGAGTGCAAACAAGAAATAGAAAAAATACCATTTTTAGCATGGCGAGCCAGACAGCATGGTTTATGGTGGATAAGGCCATCCTATAATTAATGAGATGGCCTATCTGACCTATCAGCACAAATAACAAGTTGCAGATCATGTAAATGTTCATAGTGTGTTTTCCATTTGATGCCATAGACTGCTAAAATATTGCACATTAAATGTATATCTTTAACTACAATTTTGAACATGATAAAATCAGTTTCTTTACAGGTCCTATATAAAAACTGGACATATCCACTGCTGCATTTATGCATGCTAACAAGGTTGGGTAGCATGGTTGGTATCTCACAACAGTCCATATTATTTGTCAGACTCATTAAAAGATAAAAGATAAGATCTCAAAGAAACACAGTCAATGACTTCAGTTCAGTGGACTCCACTTTAGCAGTTTCCGATAGCTCTGTGTGTCATCAGGGAGATGTCAGCACATCTGTCAATTAAAGTGGCCACACATCTCATCCCATTGTTCAAAACGATGGCCAAACTTGAAACCTAGTTCAACTCTGTGTGGAGCCAGCCTCAGCTGATTCCCACATTCTGGGACTTCAGTCATGGCATTAAAAAAAACAATAAATGCTAACGTTTTTATTGGCCAAGTATATGCGCAAACACAGGAACCAGGGCACCCCTAATGAGAAGTGGGCTACTGGAACAAGAAGGCATCGGTGGGCAAGACACGAAAATAGGGCATTGTTGGAATGCTACTACACAAGTAACCCTGGTGGAAGGGGATACATGAATAGGATAACCAGCACCGGTAATCATTAGTTCTGCAGTTTTAATCCATACTTGCATTTTATTTGCCCCAAAAACAGTTATGTACAAAATGAAGGACAACATGGCAGGTCCGTGCAAAGACAGAGCAAAAAAAAGTACGAGGAAAAAATCAAAGGAGTGAAAGGGTATACCCATACAAGCATACAGAGTGGACTGAAGACGTTAGCGTGCTGCCCAACTTGCATTACGCACATATTTATAATTATATGGTTCTAAGTGTGAATGCATACACTCACAAAATGTTTAGTAACTTCAGAGCCATGCAACAGTTTGGTGATTTGGACTATTCCATTTCACAGCTGTTGTTACATTTTTTTTCTTTATCTCCTGTACAGATCAATACAATCTACACTGTAAAACCTAATAAGTTCACAGAACTCAAAAATTGTTGTGTAACAGATTACACAACAATTTTTTAGTGATGTTTTTAAAAGTTTTAAGTTTAACTACAATAAAAATTATAGTTGCAGTTGCCTTAAATTACCTCAATGTTAACTCATAAATGTTGATATTCCTCAACTTATAATTAGGGAGTAATAAACTCAAAATGTTCAATTTTTTCAACTTAATTAAGGTGGGAAATACACTCAAAATATTTTACATATTGCAACTCATACGATGTGGGAAATAAACTCAAACTTTTTCATATTTTCTAACTTATAATATGGGAAATAACACTTAAAATCTTCAATATTTTTTAAAATACTGTGGGAAATACACTTACAAATAATTCTAAACTGTTTACCCAGTAAATTATAATCAGCTAAAAGTGTTAGAAAACATGAAAGTAACAACACTAACAATTTAACAACTTTTTATTAAACACAATGTGCTTTTAAAAAGGCACAAACAACAGAGCTCACTCATAAAAAAGTGCTTCATAAATAAAACAAGAGAAAAAGACTCCAAGGGTCTCCATCTCAATTCTAAAATTCAATAACATTTTCAGTATTAACAGCAATTGCAGCTATTAGAACATTGATGCATTTAACACTTACTGTACCTTGACAGCTGCAGCTCACTTTCTTTTTTAAAAATACATAAAAAAAAACAGTACTGGTTTCCACTGCTGTACTTATAGGGAACAAACATCAAGGCAGTGCATTTACGTATTAGGCAACAGAACATTAAACATGAATAGTGAACTGAACAGTCATTCATCTTAAATGTGAGGTAGAAGAGGCAAATGATTAGGAAAAAAACAAACAAAAAAGCTTCCTCCATACTCAGCTTAACAAGTAGTCCATTCTGAGTGATTCACTCATTGAACAAATCATTCTTCAGCATCAGTAGACGCCCTTTCAGTGGTTTGTTGTCCTCAAGGCACATCACAACCTTCTGGATAAATGTGAATGTAAGCTCAAGTTTCTTTGGGTATTGTAGGTCTAATGCATAGATGTACCCAAAGAGCAGGAGAAATGACTCAGCCAGATTTGTGGGACCATTCACAAGTATTTCATCCTCAACGACAATGCAGATGCTTTCGGGACTGAAGAGGGCCGAATCAGTAGTGTCATCCGTGACAACTGTCAGCAGAGCCACAGGAGTGTCAGTGAGGTCTGGACCATCTGCTGACTGCAAAACAAAAATAATACAAGAATGAGTTCAGCCCCACAAGGACACAAATCATGCTATTGATTAGAGGTGTGAATCTTCATAAGTCGCACGTTTCTTTTAGGATTATAATGTCAACGATTTAATTTGATATTGCGATACATCATGATGCATTACAATAATCTTAATTTGGGTTTGGTTTCAAAACATATGTGTAAATAAATGTTTTCAATAATAAATATATGCCAAGATATTTGTTTTTGTTATTTACCAAACATTTCTCTGACCACAACATGGCACCTCCAAAAAAATAGAACACTTGAATTTTAAAAAGGGAGATAGTTTTTATCTGCAGATTTTTTTTGTATAATAATCTTTCAACTATTTTCATGTTTTCTGGTTTATGCGTAACAATCTTCTTGCAATCTTATTCAACAATAGTTGATATATGGGAGAAAACAAGTCAGATGAGGACTGTGTTGAATATCCTTCCTGATATACAGTGGGGCAAAAAAGTATTTAGTCAGCCACCGATTGTGCAAGTTCCCCCACCTAAAATGATGACAGAGGTCAGTAATTTGCACCAGAGGAACACTTTAACTGTGAGAGACAGAATGTGAAAAAAAAATCCATGAATCCACATGGTAGGATTTGTAAAGAATTTATTCGTAAATCAGGGTGGAAAATAAGTATTTGGTCAATAACAAAAATACAACTCAATACTTTGTAACATAACCTTTGTTGGCAATAACAGAGGTCAAACGTTTACTATAGGTCTTTACCAGGTTTGCACACACAGTAGCTGGTATTTTGGCCCATTCCTCCATGCAGATCTTCTCGAGAGCAGTGATGTTTTGGGGCTGTCGCCGAGCAACACGGACTTTCAACTCCCGCCACAGATTTTCTATGGGGTTGAGGTCTGGAGACTGGCTAGGCCACTCCAGGACTTTCAAATGCTTCTTACGGAGCCACTCCTTTGTTGCCCGGGCGGTGTGTTTTGGATCATTGTCATGTTGGAAGACCCAGCCTCGTTTCATCTTCAAAGTTCTCACTGATGGAAGGAGGTTTTGGCTCAAAATCTCACGATACATGGCCCCATTCATTCTGTCCTTAACAAGGATCAGTCGTCCTGTCCCCTTGGCAGAAAAACAGCCCCATAACATGATGTTTCCACCCCCATGCTTCACAGTAGGTATGGTGTTCTTGGGATGCAACTCAGTATTCTTCTTCCTCCAAACACGACGAGTTGAGTTTATACCCAAAAGTTCTACTTTGGTTTCATCTGACCACATGACAGTCTCCCAATCCTCTGCTGTATCATCCATGTGCTCTCTGGCAAACTTCAGACGGGCCTGGACATGCACTGGCTTCAGCAGCGGAACACATCTGGCACTGCGGGATTTGATTCCCTGCCGTTGTAGTGTGTTACTGATGGTGACCTTTGTTACTTTGGTCCCAGCTCTCTGCAGGTCATTCACCAGGTCCCCCTGTGTGGTTCTGGGATCTTTGCTCACCGTTCTCATGATCATTTTGATCCCACGGGATGAGATCTTGCGTGGAGCCCCAGATCGAGGGAGATTATCAGTGGTCTTGTATGTCTTCCATTTTCTGATGATTGCTCCCACAGTTGATTTTTGCACACCAAGCTGCTTGCCTATTGTAGATTCACTCTTCCCAGTCTGGTGCAGGTCTACAATACTTTTCCTGGTGTCCTTCGAAAGCTCTTTGGTCTTGGCCATGGCGGAGTTTGGAGTCTGACTGTTTGAGGCTGTGGACAGGTCTCTTTTATACAGATGATGAGTTCAAACAGGTGCCATTCATAAAGTTAATGAGTGGGGGACAGAAAAGCTTCTTACAGAAGACGTTACAGGTCTGTGTGAGCCAGAGATTTTCCTTGTTTGAGGTGACCAAATACTTATTTTCCACCCTAATTTACGAATAAATTCTTTACAAATCCTACCATGTGAATTCATGGATTTTTTTTCACATTCTGTCTCTCACAGTTGAAGTGTACCTCTGGTGCAAATTACTGACCTCTGTCATTTTTTTAAGTGGGGGAACTTGCACAATCGGTGGCTGACTAAATACTTTTTTGCCCCACTGTACACCCTGGTTCTCCTTGAGTTCTGAGCGATGTCATATGGTTGATGCTGAGGCCAGTACACTTACATCACAAGTCCTGAATAACGTGGAGGCATCTTCACGCAGGTACACAGGAAGTGCACGAAGGACGAGGGCCCGTCTTGTATTTACATCATGCTGTTCCTAGATGAACACACAATATCTATTAGAATAGTATTTACACAAATGCAGAGTAAAAACAAAGTGTTGGATAGCCATGTTCTGATTGTCATTGTTATAGATCAGGGGTGTCCAAACTTTTTGTGTAACGGGCTAAACCTGTCAATCTAGAAGGGTAACCCAAAAAAAATCTAAAATTTTTGAATAATTCAAGGCAAAATTCTCTAGTTTCTTTGTATTTATTTTTTATTTAAATTGGGACACAAATTATAAAACTCACCCACTGACAACTGGTGAAATGTTGACTCTCTGTAGCGCTCTTTGCAGTCTGATATCTGTAAACAATATGTGCACAAAGACGACTTATTAATGTTCAAAAACATTTTTTGCACAGCACACACACACACAAGTAGTCAGCTGATCTCATCTGATGCAGATCTGCTCCTTGATCAAGTGACATTTGTCCGGATTTTTGGCACGAGTGACGTCGAATCAGCACCGCAGCTGGATGGCCCGATTTACATACCCAGCGCAGCTGATACTCACCACAATAATTTACTAAGATTATATGCACTCCTGTTATTAAGTCCAGTTCAGTCTGTTAATGTTAACCGTTTCAAACTAATGTTGATAAGTGTGTTGCTAAGCTTAATAACTTAAATAACAAACTTGAAATTTACCCGTCCTATTTTCCCTTTTATTGTTTTTTCTCTGTGCTGTAAATCTTCTGTCTAAGAAGAAATCTGAGGCTGCTGTTCTGAAAATAAGCTACCAAAGCTTTTTCTGAATGAATCAATAAAAATCCATTTATGGAAAGCTGTGATGAAAGCAGTTTTGTCTTTAATTATATTCAACAATATAACATATTCAACCACTTTTAAGTGATTTTGTGATCTTTAATACACTTTAATACACTAAAGTTAAGGTTATTTACCTAATTTCTAGTAAGTAGCCCTCAGTGAAAAAAGTTTGGACACCCCAGCCTTACAGGTTAGGGAGTATTTGTGATCCGCACAGTCTGCATCAATGATTCTTTCTTAGCCTGGGAGCAGAACGCGGCTCTTTATTTTCATTTCATTTCAATTTATCTAGCAAAGATCGATAGGGTCTGGCTTAAAGGTGTCAAGGAGGCGCCTCAGTCTGGCTGGTTGAGCCTTGTCGAATTAGCGCGAACAATTTAGCTGAACTTCGTTCGTAGCACCGAGTTCGACCAGTGTATAATGTTAGGCTGAATCAGGCGATGCATTTTTCCGCAAGCCTTGACTTGTAGAGCTCGCTTAGTGGAATACCCCTCTAAACTGTTAAAAGGATTTCGAGATTATCTCACAACCACACATTTGAGACTACGAAAAAATACAAACGTGTCTAATTACCATCATGATAACACACTCATGTTGTTTATTATTGTTCGCTTCATGCTAGCACACACACACAGCTCAACAGCGTAAACTACTGACTGTGTAACACGGACACTTATTGAAATAAGTATACTCACAATACGCACGTACATTACCGGCGAATACGACAACCAGTGGAAAGTTTTAGTAGAAAGTTCAAATGCATGGAGCTAGAACTGCCACCGTCAACTTCCCGGGCAAGAATACAATGCATTATGGGAAATGTTGTCCCCCACGGAAAACCGCCAAAACGTTACATCATTCTAATTTGAAATAACATTACGTATTTGTCACATTAGAAAACTTCTAAAATTACAATTACTTGGATTCGAATTCATTTATAACAAACATTCACTGTGCACAAAGTACGAATATATTTCCAGTAAAAAATAAAAAAGAATGTTTATCGAAATTAAATTTAAACAAAACAAAAACACGTTAGACTTACCAAATTTAGGGCAGTTGATGAAAAAAAATAAGGTGGTGGTCGTGGTGGGTTGAAGTTGGGGACTCTTAATCCACACGGGCTGGCCAAAACTTCCCCGTATCAAGGTAAATTCAAGATGGCTGACTAAGCTTTCCTGAGGGAGCGACAAGACTCCACCCACCAGAACGTCACTAATATATGCTTCTTAAACTTTTTGAGCGTTCCAAAAAATTTAGCTAAAAAATATTGAGCCCTATTCAATTAAAGCTGCATAAAAGCCAACAGAGCTCAATACTTTATAGTTTGCTCAACTACAAAACGACATTTGAGTGTTATGAGCTTATTAGTTATGAGCTAGAACAACTGTTAGGGATTACAGTGTATTTGTCTTTTCAGGTTGTAGTATTACACAACATTTTCAGATCCAATAGAAATAAAATGTGTTTCGTAATTCATTCAATTTATTGTCTTCATTTATAACTGGCATTACTGTTTCATTCTATTATAGAATCTTACAAGAAAGAGGCAAAATTGCATTCTATTATGCTTTATTAGCTGCTTCGGTGAAAAACAAATCAACAATGCAAAAAACCCAAAAATCATTTTCAAAACAACATACTGGGAAACAGTTATTCATCACTTGACTGCCGCAAAGCCACAGTAAACAAAGCAGCATAGCGCAACAAATTCAATTCAAATCAATATAAGACTTATTTGTAACCTACATCAACAATTATGTTATGATAAATTACGTAATAACTACAACAGAAGACTTGGAGCAGACTAACATGTGAGCTGGAGTGATCTGGAACGTTGTATTTGGTCTTTGAATGGTTGCAATCCAGGCCATCTGTCGGCTCTTTGTTACTTCGGAAACATGGCTTGAACAATTTCTCTTCCACGACGGAATCCGATTAAAACCGATCTCTTTACCCGTCGGTTTCCCATGGCTGTCATGCGACCGGCTATTGCGGTTAATAATACAACAGCTTCTTGCCATTCTTTGTGTTTCTTTTTATCGCTGTGTGACTGTTTTCTTGTGAAAGCCTGCGTGGCATAGTACCACTTGCCACTCTTACCTACAATCCTTTGTGGTTTTACCCCAGAAATGACGTCACATTTTCAATCTGTATTCTGAGTTCCCGGGGGAAGAATAAGGGGATGAGAGGTGTGATGGATGTCATTGAGTCTGGACTGGGGGGGTTAGGGGAGAGGGTGGAGGGTCAGAAGCCATCTATGTCCACTGTGAACGACCCTCAGTTGGTGTCATAGGCCACCAACTGTCTGTCATCCATTATCTAGTTCTGAGATCCATTCCCAGACGCCTTGAGAGTCTGTCCATCTCAAAGCTACAGTAGAATGTATTCAACTCGTCTGCCAGGACCAAGTGTGTTCAACAGGGGGTGGGGGGCATCTGTAGCTGGTGATGTCCTGCAGACCCTTCCAGACTGATGCAGGGTTGTTGGCTGAGAGCCGTTCTTTCACCTTCTGAGAGTAGATCCTTTTACATATTTACACTATGCCCAGCTGGCTGTGCATTGTGCTTCCGGCACGCCAGAGTGTCCCTTATTTGATAGTTTAAAAGTTGGCAACTCTACATACAAGGCATGCAGGTTTCCAAAGAAGTTCTGAAGTTTTTCAGTTTTGACTTCAGTATTATCATGTGTCACAACGTGGCGAGTTACACACAGTAGGTCGGTGTGCCCGTGTGGCGTGCTGGCTAGACCCAAACGCGGCTAGGCTAGCGGTGGGTTGGAACAGACACGCAGTTATTCTAGTAACGATCAGTGCACGAAGCGTGGCTTCGGAACTGTCGTTACAGACAGACAGCGAGCGGAGCCGGGATGAAAAAGAGGATCGAAGGGAAAAATACTCACTGTTGCTGAATCAGGCGGAGACTGACGTCGGCAGAGTTTCGGAGCTCCTGACATGAAGAGAATGATGTCTGAGCGGCGAACAGGTGGGTGGTGTCTCTCTTTTAAACCCGACTCCGTGATCAGCTGATCACCGGCTGACATCATGCACAGGATATCAGTTATGAGGTTAAACTATTAAATAGGAAGTCTGAAAGTTATAAACAGGAAAAACTTGGACTTGATGTTTGAAAGTGAAACAGCATGTTTGAGCTACGTGGAACCAGCCACAGATTAGAGTGAAAAAGAGCGCTGTTTACAGAAGAGAATGTGGCAAACAGAGGGGAAGACACACAGAGCTAATGTGAATGTCTTGTTGTGACTAGCAGCTATTTCTTTGTCTAGTTATCAGGTAGTAATTAGTGAGCAGTGTTGGGTAATTATTAGGGCCTCTGGCTGACAAATGAAGCACGGCTGTCACCTGGATGAGATTTATACTGACAACCAGAGCCCATGTGGGTGTGTGTACTTCAGTGAGGTTGTATTTAAAACCTTCTATGTGACAAGATTTTATAAAATAACAGCATTTATACACAGTCAGGACCTTTCTGCTTGGTCCCAATCTTTCAAATAAGAAAAGGAGAGAACATAACTGCAGCCATTTGTGATCATTTGAGTGAGAGCATTTTGGAAGTAAAAGGACATTTTTTGTGAAGGGAATAGAAGTTGTTATGAGGCCAATGTGTCTGTTAAAAAGTAAGAAACAAGTTCTAAACAAGCATTGAACAAGCTTTTATTGAGTGAAGAAGCAGTTGTTAAGTGAGAACACTTTCTTCATTTATCTTGTTTACTGTTTCAGTTTTTTCACAGTTACTATTTTGAGTATTATTTAAAATGTATAAAAGTAATGCTGAACACTATCTAACATTAATTAAATATTACAGATAATAGTATTTTCATATTATGCAGTGTAAAAATATCTGCTGCTCTCTTGAACTTACCATAAATACACTATATTGCCAAAACAGTACAGGTTCATCTATCTCTACACTCATAATTTTGGCCGACCCCTTGCAGCTATAACAGCTTTGACTCTGCTGGGAAAGCTTTCCACGATGTTTACAAACATGTTCATGAGAATTTTTGACTGTTCTTCCAGAAGCACACTTGTGAGGTCAGACACTGATGTTGGATGAAAAGGCTTGGCTCACAGTCTCTGCTTCAATTCATTCCAAAGGTGTTCTTTCAGGTTGAGCACAGGACTCTGTGCAGGCCAGTCAAGTTTTTCTACACCAAATTCATTCATGTCTTCATGGACCTTGGTTTGTGCACTGGTGTGCAGCCACGTTTGAACAGGAAGGCGTAATCCCCAAACTGTTCCCACAAAGTTGGGAGCTTGAAATTGTCCAAAATGTCTCGGTATGCTGAAGCAATAAGAGTTTGTTTCACTGGAACTAAAGGACTGACCCTGCTCTGTGATTCTACATGTCCTACAAGTTTGTGGCTGAGTTGCTGTTGTTCCCAATCAATCACTTCCATTTCCCGACTGGACTTGTTGCACAGGGGCCATCATATTATATGAATGTTATGTTGAGTTCTGCTGGAAAAGGCTTTGACCTGCTAAGTGCTATACTTGAATTACAAGTATATTTAGGTTTGAGTTTTATTTTAATTTTATTTTAAATAATTTAGGTAAACTTGAGTTTTTGTTTTATCTTATTTTTAATAGAGCCAGCTACACAGGCTATACTGGTCTCTGAAGTAGTCTTAGCATTAACCCTCAACAAATGTGTTTTGGAAAAAGAAAAAAAAACAAACAAGAATTGTAACAAGGATAGAAAGAGAGGCCATATTTCCTTCATATAAACTTCTCTGCATTGGGTCTCTGTTTAATTCAGAATTCAATTTAAAATGTTTGTCACATATATATTACTGAGTGATTTAAAGATCATGTTATACAAATCGAACACTTCACTCTATGCAGCCTTATTTGTAATTCCCAGAGTTTCCAAAAAAAGAATGGGATGCAGGAGCTTCCAGCTATCAAGCTCCTCTCCTGTGAAACCACCCATTTTGGATTCAGGAGAAAGATTATAAAGATTAAGCTTTGTTACAAAATCAGTTTTACCCTGGTTCTTTTATTCCTCGTGCATCCAGAGATGGCACCGGACTCAGTAGTCATTTTCACAAAATCTTTATTCATCTTTACTCATCTTTTACTCATCTTCATTTACTCATCTTCATTTATCTTTACTCTTCTTCATTTATCCTCATTTAAGCATGCACTTCTAGAAGGGAAGACGAGGCCGGTGTCCCTCTCCAAATCTTCACCCCTTTGTTAGTTACAGCCAGCTTTATAGAAGCGACCCCATCATAAAACCCCCTACGGTGTGCTGCAAACTCTGTCTGTGTCTATGAGCACGAGCACATGAATGCCTACATGTGCGCGTTCCCACGTGTCTATGTGAGTGCTCGTGTGTGACTGTGTACGCATACCTGTGTATATGTGTGAGTGCACATGAGTGAGTGTGCGTGTGTATGTGTGTGCGTGACAGTTAAAAAACTGTGGGTGTAGGTAACTCCCTAGAGGTCATAAAACCCCTCTCCCTTCCAGACCACAGTTACAAATGTTGAGACCCCCACCCATACATCCTCTGGAGAATTTCCACTCAGTGGGGGAGAGGCCTCCTACAATCTACTCCTAAGTTCACGACACAGTGAGGCCTTTATTACTTAAAGGGCAGTGTCTCTACAATAGTTCTACATTATATTTTAACATATTTCTAAACTCTAAACTGTATTCTAATTTTTGCGTCATAACTTTTGCACTGTCCACTTCCTGCTGTGACAAAACAAATTTCCCACGTGTGGGACTAATAAAGGTTATCTTATCTTATCTTATCTTAAAATCAGCTAAACATTCTACAAATCCCCCTTTTTATCTGCCCTATGGCAGATAAAACTAAACTAAATCTCTCACCAGAATGTTTTCATACTGTGACTCCCCATTTCCCAAAAGTGGCATCATGGTGTCTGCCTTTGTATCAGATTCTCCCACAGCACAATTGATGAGTCTTACAAGGAAAGCTCTGATACAAGGCACACAACAACACCCACATGTCACTAATACTGCAATAAAACAAACAAAGTAACCATAATTGACATAATGAAACCTTTCCATTGCCCAAAGACAGAGGTCATCCACGCTTCCAGCGGGTCATCTAATCCCGTATACTCATACATCTGTAGGCCTTCCAGAACTCGGGTCACAGAGCTGTCAGGAACTGTGTTATTTGGAATGAAAGTACAATAGATATCCCCAAACATCGCGCAAACATACATATCTAACGCCATCCGATTTTGTACTGCCATTAAAGACGTTGGACTGAACTGTTCAGCAAGCCCTTGCATTTAATGACAGATCAAATGTATATGAGATTGTGGACCCTTTAACGTAGTCCAACGCTATACCGCCATAATAATCAAAACACTCATCTGATTTACCTGTTTCACTACGTTTGGTTTGCTTCACCGTGGCCTGTGATGGTGGAGTCGCTGGAATGGATTCAGGTCTGTCTCTGGGCAATTCACTTATAAGAAAAAGATTTAACACTAATTCATGAGTTACAGCGTGGAGGCTCACTAGGTTTTTCCTCTGGTGGAACTCCCATCCTTCTTTCAGGCCCTCAAGCTAAAGTAACAGTAAACATGCAACATTCCCAGTGATGTGAATTTTGGCTAGCACCAGAGAATGAGCAATTCGTCCTTCAGCAGTCCAACCTATGACAGCCAAAATGCTTGAGCATGATGCCAGCCAGTAAAAGTCGCCCACACTGATATGACTGACATGAACAGAATGTTCTCCTATTATGGGCTTGTGCAGCACAGTTTCACAGTTGGAATTGGGCATCCATCAACAGCACAGACATTATTAAGAAATTCTGCAGCATGAAATCTAAACACTGAGGCATTTCAGGGCCTGCCCTGCAGACCTAAAGTGTGGGGTGATTTTTTTTTTTTTGTAGAAAAACCAGATTCATTTGTGTGCAGATTCATCTAGATAGTGTGGCAAACATATCTGCATCCTTCCTGTATCAACGGAGAATGTCTGAGAGTCTATAGCAGGGGTAGGCAACCTTTCTGATGATGAGTGCCATCTAAAATTTCCTCAGAAGTCAATGTGCCATATAATTGTGTTAGTAATAAATTTTATAACGCTCTATATTAACAATTACAAACTAAATAGAACAATTTTATAGAATTATATTTGTTCGCAGATGTTGGCAGCTATCAGCGAATAGTTATCAGCTATTTTGAAACAAAAAAGGACACTTTTTCTCCATAACAAGAACTCCATAACAGCAAATGAACTGTACAAAAGAAAATGGAAATGCTATTTAAGGTCTCCTCACAACAATGATACGAAAAATAAACTGGGCCAATATGGCATGATTGTTAATACAGGGATACACATGTTAATCTGATCTTTGGTCTCCCACTCAGAGACACAGTTCTCTGACTGTCCAGCATTCAGACGGCTACCTGAGGACACTCATGTGAGAGAAAATCTGCTCACACAGATTTGTAGAGCCAAATACTGTCAATAAGGCCACTGCAGTGTTCTGAAGACAGTTAAACTTGTCAGGTAATGATGTCCAGCAGGTAAAAATGCAAGCTCCATGAACACGCACAACTATGGATTCCAGCTGCGTTCGTAGTTCTGCAAACTTCGACCCCCACAGAGTCGAGCTTTTCAGTTCAATCAGCTGCATTTCGATGTCCTCTGTGTCCAGGCAGTTAATGCGAGACAAACCCAGGTGCTCATTAAAGCTTTCTGGTTTGATCAAAAAAGAAAACATTGGTCCATACATCTGAAAATCCCGAAAACACATTGTGAATTCTGTCTACAGATGTATCCTGTATTTCTGCGGTGCTGATGCTGCGCTGAGAGGACAGCTCCTGAAACATTTGAAGTGTTGGAATGTGGAAATTTCAACATGGCTTAAAAGAACTGCCAGCTCGCAATGTCCCTCTTACCAGAAGGCGAAGTTATTTTTAGCCAATTACAAGTTGAATCTGGTAGTTAAGATACCATGATTAATCCTTTAAGACCTACCATAGAACCAAGTCCACCAGAGCTTATATTATAATTTTACATGCTGCAGTGCAATTTTTGGGAGTATGTCAAGTTGCTATACATCAATACAACCATAATAGCCCAAATTTTAATAACATGTATGCATTAAGTGCATAGTAATTAAATACATTGCAAAAAAAGTGCAATAAACTACAAAAAAAATTGAAAATCATTTTCGTTTTAACATATATTTAACATATATTTTAACATATATTTCTAGTTAAAGAAATTTAAGAGGTTTATCCCTCAAAACTGTAAATACAAAAAAGTTGCATAAAATAGTTTACCACCACAGGAAATTTATTTTGAGTGTCTTCATAGTTTCATTTTTGAAATACACCAATTTTTATATACTGCAGGAAAAACTAAAATAAATATTATAGTGCAAATTTGCAAAAAAACAGCATATGCATCAAAATAAACTATTTCCAGCAGTGCAATTGGAGTTCTAAGCATCCCAGCAACTATTCAGAAAAGCATAAAGTCAAACATAACTTTTAAAAACACCAGTATATGCTTATAAAGCCCTGAAGGTAAAAAAAACCACATTTCTGCGGAAATGACATCACTTTCGGTTCCGGGCAGGTAATTGGGGACATTCAAGTGGTTTTTATGCAGTTTTTGCAAAGCTATATGTGGAAGGAAACCGTGACCTAGGGCAAGCTGATGGCATAAGATGTAAGTACAACTCCTCCGGTTTCATATGGAAAAAAATTTATTGCCCTAGCTTACGTGGTTCCGGTTCTACAGGGATTTTAAAATAGTTACGCAAAATGGGCCGTGCCCGCTCAGACCAGTTTTAAAGGGTTAAAAAGCGGCACAACTAATGGGTCTATGCGAACTAATTTGCAATGTGCACTGCTGGCCGGCCATTTATTTTTTAATGCATCTTCTCACATTAATTCACTGCGTGTCGTGCCCAGAGCTGGACTGTGAAAAAAAATCAACCGGGGCATTTTGACTACAGACCGGCTCACCAGGTATTGGATATATAGGTATAGGAAAAGCCATAAAGCCTTTGAATGAAAACAGACGCTGTTGTGACAGTGATGTACACTGTCTTGTTGGTATATGTATGATTTCTATACATTTTACATCAGATAAAAATTTTGGTTGTAAGATTCAGATAATTATTTATTAAAAGCTAGACATTTTAAATGAGAATAAGAAAGAAAAGTATTTCTTTGTACCCCCCTTTCCCTGTTAATGCCCTACCTGGCCCCCTGGCAAAACTTTGCTAGACCCGCCCCTGCACAGTTACCAGCTGTCAGCTACTTAGAAAAGGATCTTGGTGTTATTTGCCTCTCAGAAACAGTTCATAACTTCCCTTCAACTCATTCATGTCACCTAAAAGGTAAACCTGTTTCTCAATCACCTGATTAGCCCTGATGATTCAGTAAGGACATCTCCTGGTTTCATCTTCCCCTCTCACCACATATCCTATCATATCTCACCCACTTATCCACATATCACATATCATGACCAGCAGCGTTTACTGTGGTTCCAGCAAACATCAGCTGATACTAGATATTATTAAATGGTAAATGGACTAATTCTTATATAGCGCTTTTCTACTCTCCCGGAGTACTCAAAGCACTTTATACAACATGCCTCATTCAACCATTCACACAAGCACTTCTAAACATTCATAAACATTCACACTCCAATGAACGCATCGGAGAGCAATTTGGGGTTAATATTTGGCATGCAGACTGGGGAAGCCAGGAATCAAAACACCAACCTTCCAATCAGTAGCTGACCTGCTCTACTGCCTGAGCCATAGCCACCCCCATAAATTCTAACAACAGCTGATCAATCTTAAACATGCTGCTGTTGTTTAGCGCGACATCCGCTGATTTCCTCTTTCTGCCGCAAAGTGGGAGATAAACAAACAAGAGAGATGGGACTTGCGACAGAAAAGCTGATCAGCTGATCATTGATCAGTTTCATGATTGAAGTTGCAACAGAAGAGGGAGGGGGAGGGAATGAGAAAAAAGAGGCAGCTGACAGCGTAAAGACGCTGAATAACTCCAGCTTTGTGTCTTTTTCCATTGTAGCTGAAGTACGGAATAAACTGTGTTCCTTTTCACCTCAATACAAAACGCGTAATATTTTCTCTTAATACGGGACGATTCCGTTTTTAATAGGATGGTTATTTTCCACCCTAATTTACGAATAAATTCTTTACAAATCCTACCATGTGAATTCATGGATTTTTCTTTCACATTCTGTCTCTCACAGTTGAAGTGTACCTCTGGTGCAAATTACTGACCTCTGTCATCATCTTAGGTGGGGGAACTTGCACAATCGGTGGCTGACTAAATACTTTTTTGCCCCACTGTAGCTGCTCCTTGCATCACATGCTGTCCAGATGTTTATTCCACATTTCCCTGGTTTGCTTGGAATGTACACCTTGAAGGAACAGCGACCTCTGAAAGGAACCAGGCACTTATCAACTGTCACCTCAGGGCCTGGATTGTACATATGTGGTAGGCGCTCCAGCCACCTGTCCCAGATGTTCCTCATGGCAGCCAGTTTGTCATTTCTCCAGCGAACAGGTCTTGTATCTCTGTTATCAAATTGAATAATTCTTGAAAGGACATGAAACTGTTGTAAGGACATAGTTACCCGGAATATAGGTCGGCCAGACTCTGCATCCCACAGACTTTTTGTAGCCTCAATGTTTGAGCAATATACTCCTGCTAAAATCAACAGGCCTATGTAGGCTTGGAGGTCTAGCAGGTCGATTTCTCTCCAGGTGTCCCCAAACACACTTTTTCCTTCTAGGTTTGTCATTTCCAGTATAATTCCCTCAATTGACTCTGGTAAAACGAACTTGAAGCTGGACTTGATGTCATCCACATAAGTTATTGGATACCGTGTTGGCCCTGGCGTCATATTTATGACTTCCACTCTCGCTCTACTTCCTCTGACCTGGGGGGATAAAGACCAGAGCAAGTGTCCACTCTTGGACTGGAATGTCTCCTCAGGTGCCTGTTCTTCAGGTGCCGCTCCCTCTCCATCTGTACACTGGTCAGTCTCCTCAAAGTCTGCATCAAAATCTGTGTTGTCCTCCACTTCTGACACATCCTCCTTTATCTCTGGTTCAATTTCAGTGCCCTCTTCATCATGTCCAAAAACCTGGACCAGAACCTCTTTGACAGATAACCGCTTGGTCAGTTGCCTGCTCATTGTGCTCAGAGAAAATGGAGTGCAAGGCAAACATCAAGCTATATATATATATATATATATGGGGTCTGTGTGAAGATGATACATTAGTCTGGAAGGTGTGGTTCAGGTAGGGGATAGGCACATTCAGTGCCTTTCAGTGGGTCATTAAGAGGGAGTAGTCAGTGGGTCGTTCAGTGGGTCGTTCATTGGGTCATTCAGTCAGTGAGTGAGTGGATACCCATTCATTTCCTATGGTGGTCACCTTTGACCAGGAACACCATTGATTAAAACACTGGCAATCAGATGTAAAACACAATATTTATGTGTTTTAAGTTCTAAATCAGTCACATTTGACCTGAACACGACAGGAAGGCTAGAGGAGACCTGCATGGAGGAATGGGCCAAAATACCAGCAACAGTATGTGAAAACCTTGTGAAGACTTACAGAACTTACAGACTTACAGAACAGACCCCTGTCATTGCCAACAAAGTATATACCCTTTGTATTAAGATGAAAATACTTATTTTCCAACATAATTTGCAAATAAATTCTTCTAAATAAAAATCAGTCAATGTGATTTTCTGGATTTTTTTTCTTCCTTTTGTCTCTCATAACTGAGGTATACCTATGATGAAAATTACAGGTGTGAGAACCTGCACAATTGGTGGATGACTAAATACTTTTTTGCTCCACTGTGCTCCACTGTATCTTGAGATTTTGTGAAAAGGCAAAAGAAAGGATTTATTTTCTATCTGCATCATATAAATACAAGACAGGCTTCTTCTGGGTGCACCAGATTCTCCAGCCCCAAAATACAACATGGTGATGTTTTAGAAGAGGAAAATGCATGCCTTGGCACATGGACCTCAAAGATGGAATGGCTGTTGAATTTCTGTGGGTTAAAGTAAGAACACGTGATAGTTTCAAACCCTGGCTCCCTGGCTCCAATACTGTGAAACGGTTTACCCTCCTCGCTACGCACCATGGTGGCCTCTTTTAAAAAACACCTTAAAACTCATCTGTTTAGACAGGCATTTGGGTAATGTTAATGCGTAATATGTTGTTTTATCTCATATTTATATTGTACTATTGCTTGTTTGATATGCTTTTATATTTCCTCTATGTTGCTATATTGTTTGTTTGACATGTCTTCATGTGAAGCACTTTGTAACAGCGTTTTTGTCTTAAAAAGTGCTATATAAATAAATTTTACTTACTTACTTACTAGTTTTTCTACACAGGATCAGTCTCTTCCTGCTGTTCAGCAATATTCTGTAATTTTTGCTCAAACTGTGTCAGTTTTTTAGCTTCTCCTGCACAGTCCCCCACCCAGTGTGGAACACATTGCTTTTCTTGCAGCGAAAGGGAAAACGAGCCAGCAAAGGGGTTAAAGCGATAATCCCACCCCCACAAAGCGCCTGAATAACGTCATATTTTACTACATAAGCCAGCAAATCCAAACCCGACTCTACACAATTAACATCAGCTACCAAAGCCGGCAAATAGAAGTGACACAAAAAAGGAGCTTTACACCATAAAGTACTACAGAGATAGATTTGTGGCTTGAACTGAGCTCAATACTAATTAATCATCCTGCAGACTCTAAGACTAATCTAAATACAATGGCTACGCTAGTTCTAATTCCAGTGTTGCTAGAATACAGTAAGTGACAGCACAAGTATAGTTGCTGATGTCTTGTTCATGAAGGCTGAAGCAGAGTATGTTGAGAGGGTAGCAGCACTTATTGGCTTCATATCCACATCGCAGGTGACCCTGTGCTCTTTGTTGAGCAACGAATCAGAGACCAGCATGGTAGTGATAAATAACTGTTAAAAAACTGTGTCTATATTTGATTGTTTGTAGTTGTATTTGATTATCAAGAACAAATACAAGTAAAAATAATCCACATACATTTGGAAATACACACTCACACACACAAATAAAAAACAACTATGTCAAATTATGTTGACTTGACAGGGCGTGAGACGTTTTCTATGCTATACTGTAAGTGTGTCTATTAGCAAAGACGTGTATAAAGTGCTTTTGCATCTCTTGATGTCAGATGATTGATTGACTGAGCAATAAGTGGAGAGTGAAGAAAGAGGTGAATCACTGGAGAAGTGTGTCTAAGGAGGAAAAAAGAAGTGATTGATAATAAGCCAGATAAAGGGAGAGTAGACAGGGAGAATGAGAAAGTAAGAGAGTGAGCAAGAGAATGGCGGTAGTGATTGATTGACAAGCTAAAAGTCAGGAGACGGCATGGCATGAGAAAAAAAATGATTGGAAAGACAGAGAGGAGAGTGATTGAGTGGAAGGATGGTACATTAAAAGGATGAAAGACAGTGAGATGGGGGTACTGGAGATGGGATGGCTCTGAGGGAATGTAAAAGGTGTGTGTGTCATAGGACAGTAGAAAGGTATGGTTTTATTAAGCTGTGATTGATTGCACTTGAGGTTTACCAAACATTCCAAATGTCATCAAACATCCAAACTTTATTCAATATCTCCGCTGCGTAGAGAAGCCTTTATTTTTAAATTCTAATTCTGCATGTTTGATCATATTTTTAATAAGATATCTGGATTTTATTTCTTTTTATTTTTCGCTTTGGTGTTAAAAAAAAACAGTCACTCTACATTCAGAATTGTTTATCAATTAGTTACAACAATCAGACTGCTCAATGGTGAAGTGAATTATATACAAACATTTCATTATGCTGTGACGTTACCTTTACAACACCCAGGTAAACCAGAAGAACCACAGCCCTTCCCAACTGCAGCAGTTTTAACTCATACACCCCACCACAGAACAGTTCAGGAAAAGCCCCCAAATTTCAAGAGTGCAAGGCTTTTACCCAACCACTAAACTCTGTACATCCCAATCTGTTACTAACATTCTGTTGCCAGAACGAGGAGGAGGTGCCAGGCTGTTGTGTGCTGCTCAACCCACAAACACATCTTCCGTACAAATGTCGCACTATTTTAGAGAAAATAAACAGGCAATGGTACAAGACTTATTGCCAAGAAGCATCTTGACAAAAAATATATAATCGACCTGTGGCGTGGGTGTGGTCTCTGGCCAGCTGCAGAGGAGGGGTGACGCAGTGAGCTCCCGGGGCGGCACACGGGGCGGCACAGGGGCGGGATGAGCAGGTGTGCTGGGATCTGAACGTGATTGTGACTCTTTATGTTCACAGTGACAGTCGGAGCGGGAGGAGAGCAGACTTGACAGCAGAGAGCGGGAGTGTCTGTGTCCAAGTGAAAGACGAAAAGCACAGTTACAAATAAAAGTTCTGCTGTCATCACATTCGTGTCCAGCATATGCTTAACGGGTCAAACGTCACACGACCAAACTAAACTGTACTTATTTTTTGTATCTTCTCAGAAAATTAAGCACGTTGTTCTACCTTTAGTGGTACATCAGCTTGTGTCTGGTGTGGCATCCTGCAGTACTGTTGATAAGTAACATCGTTTAGGTGTTTGAGAGGGATCACAAGTAACTGCCCATAGGTTGAGAGTACAGCTGCCTCAGCATCTGGGTGAGCACTTTTGTTCACAAAGCAACTATAGGTCGTTCAATGTTATCAGAATGATTGTGTAATTGTGTCTCAAAGCTTTGCAAACAATGCCAAAACTCTAGCTCTGTTCTGTTTTTCTATACTCAGTGTAGAGTATAGAGTGGTCAATATTCAGAGTAGGGTGACACACTGAGTACTCTTTACAGCCCTGCATGTTCTTGTCCACAACAATATTGCTATTTTACTGAAATAGAGCAAAACTAAACTGTAATTAATGCATTGAAAGAAATGCAATAGGCCTGTTGTTGAATTTACATATAGACACTTCACATATCTGACATGACTAATTTAATTTGTCATTTTAAACATAATTTAGGCTTGTAATTTACAAGTATTGTTGAAAAAATTTTCAAATCTTAAGTCTGTTTATTGAGGTACCATTTGTTTGCCGGTATATATATATTGTTGTTGGCATGCTACTACACAAGTAACTCTGGCAGAATCTTCAATACCCAACATCCACAATGACGGTGAAACAGCAAGTAGCTCAGTGTTCCAACACTCGAAAGAAGGGACTGCTCTCACAGCTAGAGATTAGTGCCTCTGTGCTGTCTTTCAGTCCAGCTTTGTCCAGCCACTGGTAGGATTTCTGGATATCAGCCACCTCCTCTATCTGCCGGTGGTACATACCGTGCAGGGACCTGTCCTTCCATGATGGTTCCTCGCCTTCCTCCACTTTCTTGGGTTTCTGCTGCCTGAGATATTCACTGAGCACGCTGTCAGTTGGGGCCATCTTCGTGATGTATTCGTGGATGTTCCTTGTCTCATCCTGGACTGTGGTGCTGACACTCACCAGTCCCCGGCCCCCTTCCTTCCGCTTAGCGTACAGCCTCAGGGTGCTGGAATTGAGGTGAAGCCCTCCATGCATGGTAAGGAGCTTTCTTGTCTTGATGTCAGTGGCTTCTATCTCCTCCTTTGGCCAGCCTATTACCCCAGCAGGGTACCTGATCACGGGCAGGGCGTACGTGTTGATGGCCCGGATCTTGTTCTTACCATTCAGCTGACTCCTCAGGACTTGCCTGACCCTCTGCAGGTACTTGGTGGTTGCAGCTTTCCTAGCGGCCTCTTCATGGTTCCCATTCGCCTGCGGGATCCCCAGGTACTTGTAACTGTCCTCTATGTCTGCAATGTTGCCTTCTGGTAGTTTGATCCTCTCCGTTCTGACTACCTTCCCTCTCTTTGTTACCATCCGACTACACTTCTCCAGCCCGAACGACATTCCGATGTCATTGCTGTATATCCCGGTGGTGTGGATCAGTGAATTGATGTCTCGTTCACTCTTGGCATACAGCTTGATGTCATCCATGTACAGGAGGTGGCTGACAACTGCTCCATTCCGTAGTCGGTATCCGTAGCCAGTCTTGTCAATTATCTCACTGAGGGGGTTGAGGCCTATGCAGAACAGCAGTGGGGACAGAGAATCTCCTTGGTAGATCCCACACTTGATGGTGACTTGTGCTATGGGCTTGAGGTTGGCCTCCAGTGTTGTCCGCCACATCCCCATTGAGTTCCTGATGAAGGCTCTCAGGGTCCTGTTGATCTTATATAGCTCTAGGCATTCCAGGATCCAGGTGTGGGGCATTGAGTCATAGGCCTTCTTGTAATCAATCCAGGCAGTGCACAGG
This sequence comes from Astatotilapia calliptera, assembly GCF_964374335.1. Classification (NCBI taxonomy): domain Eukaryota; kingdom Metazoa; phylum Chordata; class Actinopteri; order Cichliformes; family Cichlidae; genus Astatotilapia; species Astatotilapia calliptera. The sequence goes on from NC_137423.1 coordinate 16,415,832, forward strand.
TTGGTCAGTCTGGTCCTGCAGTCTCGGCTGACTGCTTGGTCTGCCAGTAGCTGGTGTTTTGCACCTCTGGTATTCTTGCCCATCCCTTTCTGTGCTCCGCTCATGTATTGACCTATGTGCCTGTTCATCTTAGCCGCTATGTCAGGTTCAAAACTGTGATTTGTAGTGATTTTCATGGAAATTACAAGGCCTGTAAGATGTTCTTAGCTAAAGTGGTGAGTAGCTGAAAACAACATACATGAACAGATGACGGGGTGTTAGCTGACGTACTGGAGCATATGGAAGCTCCATCTTGCAATTTCAAGGACTTGGAGAATCAAACAGGGTTTTGCACCACTAATACACCATGATTTTTAGAGAATTCAGACATTTCATAGTGATTTCAAACCCTTATTACACAGCATGTCTTGCAATAAAAATATTCCATTTCCTGAAAGACTATCATACCTTATAAATAACATTATGTAACATTCGACATGTTGGCTTTAAACCAGTTCATAAAGAGGCTGAGTAAAACAGGTTGGGTTCATACCACCAAATATCACAGTGAAAATATATTCATTCCTGGTCCAGCAAACACACAGTTTTAATCCCTCCAGGGCAAATATTATCATATCATCTGCCTTTGGTGTCTCATAACTGAATGATTATTCATTATTTATTTATTTTGTGAAATGCTATTCCACTATCCAGGTGTGTCAGGAAAATCCATCTATCATTATTTAGTCTAATGATGAATTTTTCCTGACTCTTTGTCTGTGACCTGACACTGACATAGTCAGTGTCAATGCTGTTTGTGCACAGATTGTCCATTGTAGCATCATTACCACCCCAGCCAGAGAATTCTGGAACTGAAAAACAGGCAACTCAGCCCCACTCTGAGCTTTAGGTTCATTGCTGTGGCATAACAAAGGGAACCTATATCACATCTTGTGCTCCTAGACTGTGACGTAAAAGGAAAGGTGTTTTTGTTTTATTCCCTTTGAGATTTATGTAAATCAACTTGTGACAAAAATATGCCACTGAGCAGAGCAAGCAGCACCTTCATCACACAGCGTGCCAGACACAAATTGTCATGGTCCTGGGCCATGTGGGCCCAGTATTCTTAGTTCCTTGTATTTTTGTATTTCGTTCCTTAGGCCATGTTTCCTGAGTTGCCCTGTTGTGTTGTTCCCTAAGTGTTTTCCCTTCGTGACTCTTACCCCCTGTGTGCCCCTCTGTGTATTTATGAGCCCTCGTCTCTCTTTGTGTTTTATTCTATGTTTTCCCCAGCCCGTTATGTCTGTGTTCTCCCCGTGCTCTCTCTCCTCCTGTCTGAACCTCTGTACTTCCTGTTTTACTTTGCCCGTCTCCCGTTAGTGTTGTGTTCACTCCTGCCGTGTCTTGTTATGATTATCAGTGTCACCTGTGTTCCCCGTGTGCTCCCACTTCCCTCGTTAACCCTCTGTGCATTTATGTCTGCGTCTCCCTCAGTTCTGTGTCGCGTTCTCGCTCATGTTGTGTGTGTTCCTCCCTGTGTCTCTTGGCGAGCTTTGTATTTAGTTTTCCCAGTTTAGTTTTGTATTTCCTACGTTCTGCCTCTCCAGCATTAAAGCTGTGATTTTTTGAGTTCATCCCCGGGTCTGTGAGTTTTGCATTTTGGGTCCTCCTCCTGCCTGCCACACAGCGATCCATGACACAAATTGCATCAGCTTTAAGACTAATCCACCAAGGCTGGCACCCATAAACCTGTTTATAATTGGAGCATACTCTGATCTAATCAGACTTGCTGGCGACGATAGCTGCAAATTGCAGACATCATAGCTTTCCAAATAGTCACTCTCACCCTGATTTTACACCTGCTTGGTGTTGGTGAATTGGCTCTGATGGTGTTTTGCTTGGATTAGACTAAAATAAATAGTTTATTGTCCAAAAAGTGACATTTAGATAAAATCAGTCTATGTGTGATCATAACAGGTGCAAAGAGGCTTTATTTTCTGTCCAGGCCTGTTAGGAAGCTTTCATTTCGGTTTGCCAAATTGTTGCATGATCTGCCTTTCTGTTTCACATGTATTGGTAATACAGTATAGCCACATTTAATTTTTCTCCAAGCTCAATAAAACGCAAAACCATATCCATGTTATGATCCTGGGTCCTTTTGACCCAGCGTTTTGTGTTTTCTGTTCTTCCTCTGTTTAGTGTTTACTCTGTTCTGCCCGTGTGTTCCTGTATCTAGTCCGAGTTTCTTAGTTTGTGTCCTTTCATGCGTAGTTCCTGTTTTATTGTGAAGGTCTGTGTCTTATGTGAGTGTTTTCAGTTTGCCTCCCTAGTCTCGTCACGTTAATCACTCCCAGCTGTGTTCCCCACCTGTGTGTAATCTCCCTGTGTTCTCTGAGTGTATTTAAGTTGTGTCTTCTGTCATAGTAGTTGCTGGTTCGTCTGTGTTGTTTCCCCTCGGTCTCCCTGCATCTCTCCATGTGTATTTCCCCGGACCTCCCTGCATCTTCGTTTCGGGTTTGTTTTGTTAGTTTACCCAGTTTAGGTTCCAGTTTCATGTTCCCAGTGCCTTTGTTGTTTGTATTTCCTTCGTTAATAAATACTCACCTGCACCAGAGCTTCCGCGTCCTGGTCCTAAATGATTCCACACGGCTTGCCCCGGCAAACCATGACAATCTATCAGTCTATCCATGAGCATTTATGATCTAATTTTTTTTTTCTTGTGTTGTTGATATCTGGTAAGAATTTCAATAGTGTCGACATTAAGAAATATATTTACTTAGAAAATTAGTGGTGACATATTCAGTACTTACTTTACTTATTTTACCCACTGTGAATAACTTACTAGTATCTATTTAGATACTAGTAAGGTTAAAAACTGCATGCTTAGATTGTCAGAACAGAAAACTAAAGGTGACTGCTGTCTGCAAGGCTTCACCTCTTCAAAGTCAAAGAACTGGACATCTCTATTGTGTCGCCTTTTAGAAGATTTCGAACAGAATTATCTGACAAATATGGGCTTGCTGTGAGGATGAGGTGGCCAAGGAGTCTTTGCTTCAGATTTGATTAATGATATTAGGAATTTTATTAGTCTATCATTTTGCACTAATTAGCTGATACCTGTGTCTGTGTGTAGAATGTATGCATGCAGTTTGATAACCAAGCCTGCTACCCTTAGTTGATAACTTAGCTCTCTGCCATTGGGCCCAAATAGGTTCACTTTTACAGGTTGAGAAATAATGCTATTGAGTACATGGTGTATGAAAATTTGATGTCAAGGAGACTTCATGTATGACAAATTGGGAGGAAGATAGATTCATGGGTTAAATTTGCACGTAGGACGATGGTGGTGATGGATTCTTAGTTTCTACCACAAGAGGAGATAGATTTGTTCAAGAGGAACCTTCCTGTCACCATCCTTTCATTTTAGCCTTCACTTATCGTTCCCAGTGTTAAGGATGATGTGTATAATTACTCCTTCCCAGAACTCCATTGGTAGAAATTTCTCATAGTCCTAGCCCTGTGTTGAGATAAGCAGCATTATCATGGCATGTTTTTTTTTTACATGGGGGGGGGGGCAACTGTACTAACCAAATAAAATATGCCCTTTTTTTAACTGAACCAAATGTTTAAGTCTTCCAGTCCCACAACCTTTAGTATTGGGCCATTTTTGGTTGTCTTTCAGTTTTCCTAACTGGCCCTGACTATACATTTAATCATTAAAAGCTTTTCTGCACTCTCTGCTGTTCACACACACTTAACTAGCATTTCTGCTTCCACTGTTTCCACACAACATACAAACACATAGCCTGGCAGTTTTCAGTGGTTTAGTAACATTTTAGTCTGGAATATTTCAGCACACACACACACACACACACACACACACACACACACACACACACACACACACACACACACACACACACACACACAGGTGGATTACTATTACCACAGTTTTGGAACCTGAAGCTTGCACCTATTCTTTCTGGCTGTTAACAGATCAGACTCTTTTTAGGCTTAAATGAAGAATACATTTTGTGCTTCTCTGAGAACACAGAGTGAACACATACATCCATACAAACAATATCTTTTCAAGTCCCAGAGTTCCCTTCCCCTGAAGGTCCACTCTCATGTACACGATGTGATTACAAAATTCAGTGCAGCTGCTATGTTTAGCCCTCCTCTGACCACTTGAATTGTACTCTGTGATTTTAAACACCAAACCAGAACGCAAACATCAGCTCTGTTTCAAGCTGACCTGACTACAACTGGATGGCTGCATAGTCCACAGTTTCCATGGTGAAAAAGGCATCAATGAAACTAGCAGAATGCATGTTATGATTGAACAAAGCCAAAATTTTGATCAGTTTTATATTGAGGAAATTAGCCCTTTATTTTGAGCAACTGGAATAAAAGGAAAGAAAGATTTTCTAGGGAAAAAGTAATGAAGTGTAACCTTTCTGTATTTTACAAGATTCACCTGATCTCTTCAGCTAATTTCTGGCTCCATCTTTTCATTGTTGGAGTCTTCTTGCTGTACAGTTCAAAGTAATCATTATTAACCTTATTCATCTTTCTGTTGACTGTTTACAAATGTTCATCATGTTTGCAGAGGACTAGTTTGGATTGGGCCTAAAGTTTTGGACATGTAAACTCTTGTATGTTGACGGTATTCCAGGTTCCAGATATAATAATCCCTATCTTAAAGCACTTCATAACCACTAAAGACATACAGAGCTATGGTTTTTGCAAGAATCACGTGAAGCATTTTTAGTTGTATGGACAGTTGACCATTTGAGGCATGGCAAGTGGATCACAAGCTAATTCTGGCAGTTGTTAAGTGTAGCAATGGAAACACAACCGTGTTCTGATGAACACAGTTTGATTTTCCATTCCAAAACCTGGACTGTGTCTATAATATTTGTAAATGATGATATTAAACCATGTTGGGGTATTTTGGGTCACGCAGAAGACATTTATTCAAAGCACAAATGAAGAACTACTCTCAAAGGAAGCTCATTCAAAGTTTTAAAAAGCCCCATTTCCAGCATAAAACGTATATTTAAGCCTTTTTTCAGTGCATCCAGAAAGTATTCACAGTACTTCATTTGTTCCACATAGCACCATGTTCCAGCCTAATTCCAAAATGGATTCAATTGGTTTTTTAAGCTTAAAAATCTACGTACAGTACTCTATAATGACAAAGTGAAAAAAGTCTGTTTGGAATTCTTGACATTAGTTTCTAAAACATGAATTTTGAATCATTATCAATCAGTATTCCTGTCACCTTTTGGAGACGTAGAACAGCAGAATGATTCTGCAAAGTGTCAATGAACCTTCTAAAAAATCCCAACCTCCCTCTACTCCTCTCTCCTGTTTCTCCTCCACACTCTCCTTGTCTCCTGTCCAAACCCTGCTAATCAGCCTTGACATTTTATCACTTAACAAAATAATTTAACCTCAAAAAGAGAAGCGGGAGACAAAGGGAAAGTGTGAGAGACTGACATTCACACACACCATTAATGTGTGAGGCAATGTGACCGAACTTGTTGTACACCCAAACCCTGGCTATATCTTCATGCTGCTAATTTGGACCAAACAGTGAGCGTGTAGGCCTGAGAAATACAGCCTCACAAAGACAGGGAATAAATCAGTGTACACACCAGCTACTGAGTATTGCTACTATGTAGTGTAAAATTCAAGCCATGCTAGTTTCACAATGAAAGACGTTAGTGCATCTATGAGAGAGAGAGAGAGAGAGAGAGAGAGAGAGAGAGAGAGAGAGAGAGAGAGAGAGAGAGAGAGAGAGAGAGAGAGAGAGAGAGAGAGAGAGAGAGAGAGAGAGAGAGAGAGAGAGAGAGAGAGAGAGAGAGAGAGAGAGAGAGAGAGAGAGAGAGAGAGAATGATTATTACATACCTGGTAATCACAGATCATGACGCTTAATTCAGAAAAATACTTCCTAGTCCCCTGCCTGAAACCTCATAACTTCACCCTTCTTAACCCTATGCTGCAACCTTCTATGTCATTCAGTTGTTGCGTTGGCCCACTGTGTAGTTATATTTGTCGGGAGGGCCTCGTCAGCTTACATGGAAGGTTTGGTGTAGGGTTAAAATGGGTTTCCAGTTATATCGTAAGTTATGACGCAGACTTCCATCAGAAGTCTAAATGAGACATTAAGATGCATTAGGAAATATAGTTGAAATCAAATATAGATTTTATATAAAAGATGGACATGGCCACAATGATATCTAGTTTCAAATTAGTTTCTAGGATCTCTATATTGGAGCCAGCAGTCACAGTATTTAGGCAACTGTTAGGTTTTAACCTAGTGTTTGCAAGCTTGGTTAGCAGCAAAACAGAAGCACAAATTTCTTTTGATAGTCTATTAATCACAGTGGGCTGTGTTATCATACTGTACCTGCTGTACAGGCATCTCCTAACACCCTCTAGTTTTGATATGTGTCCTGGTAAAATCATGCAGCTTACATCACTCTCAGGCTTTATTTGCAATGATTGCAATACAAGCATTTATAAATTTGTGTGTTTTAAGCCAAGCTGACAGATTATCTAAAACACAGCATACACTCACAATCTACACACTGTTCAACCCATCTGTCCTCACAACCTGGCAAACACAACATGATGCAAGGGCTATGTGTATATTCTCTGAGCAGGCAGACAGGACAAGTTAACAAGTTAAAAATAGATTTTTGGCCCTGTAAACACCTGCAGAGTTAACTGATTCTCATAAGTTAAGGGTTTCTTACAGATTGTGAAGCTGACACTTATGGATGCCAGAGAAATCTCAGAAAAAAACCCTAGGGAGCAACGAAATTGAGGTAGAGCTGGGGGCGCAACCATAATTATTTGGCAGAGGTGTGATTGGTTTGAATTAGAATGTGAATAAGAGCACATCTCTTATGTGCTGGCACAAATCAAATGAAGAAAATCTAAGGTGATTGTCAATAAAGTAACAACAACAAAAACAATAATACTACTAATAACAATAATGTACCTAATATACTCCCAGCACTTAGAAATATTGAGACAATCAGTACAGCACAATGAACTGCATGTTGAGTCATCACCAACACTAAGGAAGCTGAAAAAGTAATGTCTAGTTGAAGTTACAAATAATCTTGAAAATCTAATCAAATAAATCTACTGGGTTTTTTTTCACTTCTGTCACTACAGGTTAGACCATAACACTTCTACAGACAGCTGTAAAAAAATCATAAAAAATGGGACTAGTCAATGGAAAAATGAAATAAATCAAAAGACAAATGACCACTGAAAATGATCTGCTGATGTCTTGGACCTTATTCCCCAAGATTCTTCTCAGGGTTGCTGGAAGCCAAGGTAGTGCAATCCAGACTAAGTATCTGATAGTTACCGCATTTCTACGATTATTAGGGTTAAGTACAATAACATTAGTTTTATATGAATTCAGAAAGAGGAAATTATAAGTTATCCAGGCTTGTATGTCTTTAAGACAGTCTAGTAGTTTAAGTAGTGTGTGTTATCTGGCGTCATGGATAGATGAAGTTGGGTATCATCTGCATAACAATTAGAATGTAGTGTATGCCTCCTAATAATACTGCCAAAGTGAATTTGCATTACTGCAATACAGCATTACCTAATAATGCAGTAATGAGTAATGTCTTATATATTGCTTTTCTTGAGTAACCTCCAACACAGGTGGTTGATCAGTGAGTCATCTATATACAGAAGGGGCCTCATGGTTAGTCCTGAATCTGTATCTGTATATCCTCTTTGTAGTGATAGCAATAGAGGCAGTGTATCAGCCTGTTGTATTCAGCACTTCATGGAGACCTGTGAGACTGCCTTGGATTTGGGCTCCAGTACTGAAGCACGTGCACACACATACACACACATAGTATAGACAGCATATTCTCAGACTGCGCCTGGAGGCGACTTTTGTTGTGATTTGGCGCTATATAAATAAAATTGAATTGAATTGAATTGAAATACTAAAGAACAACGAACAACCATGATTACTATAAAACACTTTCTTTGTGTGTGTGTTTTTTAATTAAAAATAACAACCACTTTTTTGTCCCAAATGGTTAGTTGAGTCCCCAGAATAGCAGTTTGTTAATAGATGTGCCTATAACATGAGGAATACAGGTATACATATACCCACACATTACCTCAAGTTGACCAGCTGAAGAATAAAGACAAAACAAAAGCCATTTTACATTAGGGAGATGTGTGCATACATATACCATGCAACAACACACACACAGCTCTCCAACTACTTCACCTAGACACAATAACACAGTACAGAACTTGCAGCTATTTAACTGATTTTGTGATGTGAAATGGTGCTCAAGCCCTTGTTATACTATAAAATAACTAAGAGAGTACATACATTTTTAGTGAACTAAGCTAATTAGTCAATAATTTTTAACGTCTAGATCCAAAGTGTTCTACATTGTAGTGGAACCTTAAGTCTATCCGTCTGTCAACACTACATATTGAGCTTTTCTCACTATTTTAGTATTTCAGTTCTGACAGGTTTGCTATTATGTGCCTTTTTGTAGTGCTTAGTGTAGAATATTTAGCTGATTTAGAGTTTAGAAATGTGTTAAAATATAATGTAGAACTTTTGGAGAGACACTGACACTGCCCTCACTATAATAAAGGTTGATTGTAGGAGTAGATTGTAGACCTCCCCCACTGAGTGGAAATTCCCCAGAGGATGTTTGGGTGGGGGTCTCAACATTTGTAACTGTGGTCTGGAAGTGAGAGGGGTTTTTTGACCTCTAGGGAGTCACCTACACCCACAGTGTTTTAACTGTTATGCACACACATCCACACGCACACTCACTCATGTGCACACACATACACACAGGTATGCGCACACACGCACACACGAGCACTCACATAGACACAGACACAGAGTTTGCAGCACACCGTGGGGGGTTTTATGATGGGGTCACTTCTATAAAGCTGGCTGTAACTAACAAAGGGGTGAAGATTTTTGCAGAGGGACACTGGCCTCGTCTTCCCTTCTAGAGGTGCATGCTTAAATGAAGATGAATAAAGATGAATAAAGTTTTTGTGAAATGACTACTGAGTTCCGGTGCCGTCTCTGGAAGTTTCGACGAATAAAAGAACCGGGGTAAAACTGATTTCTCAACATTAGCAAAGAGTTAGTTCTCATTACTTTCCCATACTGAATATTTATGGTCAAAACTAAACACACGTTTAGTTTCCAGTTGGTCCTACCCACATAAGACCATCCACAAGACCCCAATAGGCACCGGAAATTCATATTTTTTGATCTGACATTCTTTCATTGTCTCAGCATATCCTGGTCTGAATGAGACTGATATCAAAGGATCATATTTACAACAAATCAAAATCCCCATAAAAAGTCTTGAGATTATTTGTGAGGACTCTAGTGTGTGTGTATGTGTTAGTCCCCATAGGGAAATAGTTCCTCTGCATTTAACCCATTCACCCAGTGGGCAGCCACCAATGCAGCGCCTGGGGAGCAGGTGAGCAGCTCTAGGCAATCACTTATAGGCTTGGAAATGATGGATGAAACCTAACTGAAAATCTCCAGGGTCAGTTTGGAAGATGTATTTTTAAAGTTGGATTACTGTGCATTAATGGTGACTCTGAGAGCACAAGAGCACAGGGCCAATATTGTCATAAAGCACTGGCTAGAGCAATTCTAAGGTAGGTGTGTGTGTGTGTGTGCGTGCGTGCGTGCGTGCGTGCGTGTGCATGTGTGTAACGTGCCCTGGTTACTGCACCCTCACTGAAAATCTGCTGAAGACCTTAACTGCAAAGTCTGAATTTCGGTGCTCCATGTTTCTTTTTCTTGTTGTTTTCTCTTGTGACAAATCCAGAATAAGCAGCTTGGGACTTTTGCCAGGAAAAAGACAATTGTCAATGGTTTTGAAGGCCAAATTGTAAGAATGAGACATGAAACCTTCACCAAACTGGCCTTCCTTCCCTTTTCTCTGAAGTGATCCAACTGGTTTTCCCAGCCATTAAACAAAGATAAGACTACATTACCAAAGGACACAGCATGGCATCTATAATATGGCAATGTTGCTTTGCAACATGAAAAGCATTTATAACAGGGTTGGACATTTGAATTTCCAAGTATTTCAGTGACCCCCCCTCCGCCAAAGGACCCAAAATGCCATTACTATGACATACATGTTGCCTGGATCATTTGTATGTGGTTGATATCTGGAGTTCAACAAAGAGACTACAGTGGGGCAAAAAAGTATTTAGTCAGCCACCGATTGTGCAAGTTCCCCCACCTAAAATGATGACAGAGGTCAGTAATTTGCACCAGAGGTACACTTCAACTGTGAGAGACAGAATGTGAAAAAAAAAATCCATGAATCCATATGGTAGGATTTGTAAAGAATTTATTCGTAAATCAGGGTGGAAAATAAGTATTTGGTCAATAACAAAAATACAACTCAATACTTTGTAACATAACCTTTGTTGGCAATAACAGAGGTCAAACGTTTACTATAGGTCTTTACCAGGTTTGCACACACAGTAGCTGGTATTTTGGCCCATTCCTCCATGCAGATCTTCTCGAGAGCAGTGATGTTTTGGGGCTGTTGCCGAGCAACACGGACTTTCAACTCCCACCACAGATTTTCTATGGGGTTGAGGTCTGGAGACTGGCTAGGCCACTCCAGGACTTTCAAATGCTTCTTACGGAGCCACTCCTTTGTTGCCCGGGCGGTGTGTTTTGGATCATTGTCATGTTGGACGACCCAGCCTCGTTTCATCTTCAAAGTTCTCACTGATGGAAGGAGGTTTTGGCTCAAAATCTCACGATACATGGCCCCATTCATTCTGTCCTTAACACGGATCAGTCGTCCTGTCCCCTTGGCAGAAAAACAGCCCCATAGCATGATGTTTCCACCCCCATGCTTCACAGTAGGTATGGTGTTCTTGGGATGCAACTCAGTATTCTTCTTCCTCCAAACACGACGAGTTGAGTTTATACCAAAAAGTTCTACTTTGGTTTCATCTGACCACATGACATTCTCCCAATCCTCTGCTGTATCATCCATGTGCTCTCTGGCAAACTTCAGACGGGCCTGGACATGCACTGGCTTCAGCAGCGGAACACGTCTGGCACTGCGGAATTTGATTCCCTGCCGTTGCAGTGTGTTACTGATGGTGACCTTTGTTACTTTATCAGTGGTCTTGTATGTCTTCCATTTTCTGATGATTGCTCCCACAGTTGATTTTTTCACACCAAGCTGCTTGCCTATTGTAGATTCACTCTTCCCAGTCTGGTGCAGGTCTACAATACTTTTCCTGGTGTCCTTCGAAAGCTCTTTGGTCTTGGCCATGGCGGAGTTTGGAGTCTGACTGTTTGAGGCTGTGGACAGGTGTCTTTTATACAGATGATGAGTTCAAACAGGTGCCATTCATACAGGTAACGAGTGGGGGACAGAAAAGCTTCTTACAGAAGACGTTACAGGTCTGTGAGAGCCAGAGATTTTCCTTGTTTGAGGTGACCAAATACTTATTTTCCACCCTGATTTACGAATAAATTCTTTACAAATCCTACCATGTGAATTCATGGATTCTTTTTTTCACATTCTGTCTCTCACAGTTGAAGTGTACCTCTGGTGCAAATTACTGACCTCTGTCATCATTTTAAGTGGGGGAACTTGCACAATCGGTGGCTGACTAAATACTTTTTTGCCCCACTGTATATGTGTGGTAAATCTGTATCTGTTTCTACCTATTCGATAATCTAACACTCCAATTTCCCTGGTGTACTAGTAAACACATTCAGGTCAATTTGAAGTGAATATCCTGGAGTATTGCCTAGTCACTAGTGGAGACAAATGGATCCACTAGAAATGAAAAGGACTAAAGCCCAATTTTTGCCTGAAGAGTCAGATAATCACTGAGTCGCATTTCTTCATGACCTTTAATGAAACAGCTTTACTGTGAGGCTAAAAAGCAACTTCTCCTAATGAATAGCCCACTAGTACTGAGTTCTGATTTCAATGAAGGAGTAAAGCAGAGGGAAAATGACACTGACAGAGAGAAGGGAAGAAGTGCTTAGAGAAGCACACAGGCAGAGAGTTAGAGGGAGACATTTAAAGATATTACATTATTATTATTGACCTTCTAAATGCTGGACAAAGGTTGGAAATATCATACATGTTTCAGTCAACATGGGGAAGATGAACATATCTGGCAGGAGATTAACTTACTGTCTCTTTGCCTCAGAAACTTAACTCTACAGTTTTTCAATCATCTGGCCTTTCTTTAAATCGCAATCCATTCAAAGAGTATAACATATACTGCTCAAAGAAATTAAAGGAACATTTGAAAAAAATCTAATAATGAATATTTATACTAATATGGACTCTGTAATATGTTACGGGTGATGAAGATGCCATGTCGTTTGACGTAATTGAAAATTATCAGCGTACACACAAGGCCGATTCATTGCAGGACCCAAAATTGATTTAGGTCAAGTGAGCATGGGTGGTATCAATCCCTCCATCGTCCATGACCTCTTTGCACACCCTTGCCACATGAAGCAGGGCATCACTGTGCACCAGGGGGAACCGAATACCCACTGTACCAGCTCAGGGTCTGACAAAGTATTCAAGAATCCCAATTACTAATGGTAGTCAGGGTGATGTTGCCTAGTCTGTAGAGGTCTGTGCATCCCACCATCACCAAAAAGGTCATGCTGAACAATATTTGTCACGGTTTGCGGGGCAAGCCGTGTGGATTTGTAGTAAGGACCAAAAGGGCGGCAGTTCTGGTGCAGGTGAGTGTTTAGTATTTAGTATTTAGTATTTATTTATTTATTGTCATTGTCAAGAACAATGAAATTGCGTTTGGGGCTTCCATACAACCCAAAAAAAAGAAGAAAATAATAAATACCCCTTAAAACCCAAGTGTACATATTTAACCCAGTGTGACTCCAATGCAATAAGACAATCCTTAGCAATAATATTCGTAGAAATTCAGACAAAGACCTGAGAAACATGACAAAATACAACAATGCAACCCATTCAATATTATTGTACTGTGAGATATGATATCAGATATGATAGTTATCTATTTAAGAAAGAGGGGGGGGGGGGGGAATAGTGGGTCAATACAAACAGCAAGGGTGGCAAAACATGAAACTAGAAACCTAAACTGGGTAAACTAATAAGACAAACCAGAAACGAAGATGCAGGGAGGTCCGGGGAAATACATACGGAGAGACGCAGGGAGACCGAGGGGAAACAACACAGACGAACCAGCAATTACTATGACAGAAGACACAACTTAAATACACTCAGAGAACACAGGGAGATTACATACAGGTGGGAACACAGCTGGGAGTGATTAACATGACGAGACTAGGGACGCAAACTGAAAACACTCACATAAGACACAGACCTTCACAATAAAACAGGAACTTACACAAGAAAAGACACAAACTAAGAAACGCGGACTAGATACAGGAACACACGGGCAGAACAGAGTAAACACTAACCAGAGAAAGAACAGAACCACAATCACGAAGAGAAAACACAAAACGCTGGGTCAAAAGGACCCAGGATCATGACAATATTAAAGGCAGCATAAGATAAATGCTTTGTATCTTTTTAACAAACCAAAGCCAGGCATCCACCGTGTTTTTGAAGACAAGTAATCTTCCAGAAAAGTGAGTGGTGTAGTGGTGAAGAGTGGACAGGCAGGTACTTTTCAAAGTGAATGGCTTTTGACGAACACTGTTTTTCTTTGAGCAGCAGGAACAGAGGAGAGTAACAAAGTTATTATAGTGTAAAAGCATATTTCAAAAGCCAGTGTACTGAAATGTGAAAGCTAAAAATAATTACTTATTCACTAATTTAATATTTTGGATTCTGATTAATTAAATTATTTTATGTATGGAGATTTAAATCTTAATTAGGTTGCTAATCCAACCATAAAAAAAGATTTTAATAAGGCAAATAAGTTTGAAATGTGTATAACTAAAGTATAAAGAGAAAGAATTGCAGTACATCGCTCTCTCATTTTCTGTGCAGTCAGAAAGGAGAAAATTCAATTCTATTCAATTCAATTCAATTCATATAGCACCAAATCACAACAAAAGTCACCTCACGGCGTTTCATAGATACAGAGAAAAACCCAACAATCATATGACCCCCTATGAGCAAGCACTTAAGTGCTTAGTGACAGTGGGAAGGAACCAGGCTTAGGGAGGGGCGGCCATCTGCTGCAACCGGTTGGGGTGAGAGAAGGAAGACAAGATAAAAGACATGCTGTGGAAGAGAGACAGAGGTTAATAACAGATGTGATTCACTGCAGAGAGGTCTATTAACACATAGTGAGTGAGAAAGGTGACTGGAAAGGAAAAACTCAATGCATCATGGGAATCCCCGGCAGCCTACGTTTATTGCAGCACAACTAAGGGAGGATTCAGGGTCACCTGGTCCAGCCCTAACTATATGCTTTAGCAAAAAGGAAAGTTTTAAGCCTAATCTTAAAAGTAGAGATAGTGTCTGTCTCCCGAATCCAAACTGGAAGCTGGTTCCACAGAAGAGGGGCCTGAAAACTGAAGGCTCTCCCTCCCATTCTACTTTTAACCCTGGAGAACCCATGGGGTCAGATCCGACCCCATTGGTTTACTAGGGAAACCATGGGGTCAAATTTGACCCCATGGGTTCTCCAGGGTTAAATACTCTAGGAACAACAAGTAGTTCTACAGAGCGAAGTGCTAGGGTGATATGGTACTACAAGGTCATTAAGATAAGATGGGGCCTGATTATTCAACACGTTCTCACTCCCAACTCGTCAAACGTGTGATGCATGGTCAGGCTCCCTCTGCTTCACTTATGGACGCGAAGGGTACCCCCCTCGTGTCGAGTATTTACGTGCAGGGTCCTCTCATTGAATACTATAGAGCTCCCTAAACGTTGCTTATTGACGACAAGAGATTGCCACGGAAGAGCCTGTTGTCCGTATATTTATACATTTCCAAAATCACATTGTAGTGACGTATACATAACACAATAAATTATATAATGTAAGCAACTACCTGAGAAACAGCAGAGAAATTAATTATAGGCTATTACTTTTGTATCGTTTATTGCATTTATGGAGGGAGTGGTGATACTGGGTAATGGCACAGCTAGCGACTGGGTGACTTTATTCACCCGCTTCGGCTGTTATCAGTCCATACAATGGGTGTTATTAGCACAAATCAGTCCCATAGATATGGGCCATCTCCTGCTAGATTGTTCAGAAGGTTGTTCTCATCCATCCAGATGGAGGATCACTAACAGGAGCGTGGGAAGACTCCAGAATCCACTCTGGCTGGAATCCGGTGGATATGCAGTGTGTACAGGTAAGACCGTTTAAACGGACAGCATTTATAGAATGACTATTAAAAGTCAGCTAGTGTCAATAATGTTAATGTGGTTATGTTAGTAATACACCGACTGCTAATATAACAGCTTTAAGATGCATTTGTAGATATTATTACGTGTTTTACCGTCTTTATGGTGCTAGCTTAAAGTTACGGTGTAAACGTTAGCTTATATTGGAGGAAAGCTGTTACTGGTTAAACAATGTTAGCACAGAAATATTAGCTTCTGTCATGACTGATGAAGTTACTAGTTAATAAAGTTTCCAGTAAAGTGATTAATCGCAGCCACAGATTGACAGCAAATATCTCGATTAGCTTCAGTGCATCTATAATAAATATGTGCAAGTTTCAGTGCTTCGTTTAAACTGTATGATACTTATACTGACCCAGGGTCAGTGTAAAATACAATCCTAGCTGTGTGAACAAAGCCTGGCTCCTTTAATCCTGCATGACAAACCTCAGGATGCAGGTTATTATTACTCTTTCCTGCTGGCACACCTGTCACACCTGAGAGTCAGCTAGAAACGTACAGTGACGTGGACATCATGCAAAGACTGCCAGACTCTGTAATACTGCAAATGGTCAGTGACTCAGGTTAACACTAAACTTTAAACGGCACCTCTGTGTCTCTGTGTGTGTGTGTACATCTAGGATTGAGTCAGGCTGCATTGACTATGGGACTTTAATGTGTTAAAAGCAGGTTGAAGACGGCTCAGAAACATTTGAAGATTAAAATTTAGCATTATGGCTGCTGGTGGTTTGTAAAGCCTCTACTCAGCTGTATTTTTGTTACTAATTTATGTTTGTTGTTGTTTAACACAGATTTCAGAAGAGCAAAGATGCTTAATAGTTTAACTAGATTTCATTTGTCAGTGGGGGACTGCTGAGTCACCTGAAGAACTCATTTCGTTCATTCTCCACATGATGTTCATTTACAGAAATGTCTCACAGGAACTGATTTCTCCCAAAGGGTGAACTAGTGTGTTTCCATAGATTACCTCAGTATGAATGTACTTCTTAAATGAAGGCAAGTGTTTGTCCTTTTTTGTTCCTCAGGTACAGTACGTGATATCAAGGGCAGGCGGTCAACACAGGGGGGTAGACAAGAAGCAGACATACTTCCAAGAAGGAGCTGCAGTGAGGTCAGAGGTCAGAATCTGAAACAGCTCAGGTTTATATTTTAGGGGTTATAAAAAATCAAAATGTATTTATAAAGAAACCTTTAAATAATAGTCATAATTATGATTATTATAAGAAATGTCAAACATTTAAGTGGATATTCTGTTACACATATTGTGTTAGCCCTGCAATAAACTGGCAGCCTGTCCTGTCTTTGTCCTGTATCAGCTGGGATAGGCTTCATCCTCCCGCGACCTTGAATTGGATACATTGTATTCCAATTATGTAATCTCATCATTTACAAACTCAAGGTATCTAATCAAAATATAAGTAATAATTATAAAATTATTACTTATTACCACGATAAGGTAGCGATCCTCCTTGAATCGCTACCTTATCGTGGTGGAGGGGTTTGTGTGTCCCAGGGATCCCAGGGGCTATGTTGTCTGGGGGCTTTGTCCTCCTGGTAGGGTCTCTCATGGCAAATTGGCCCTGGGTGAGGGACCAGACAAAGAGCGATTCAGAAGACCCTTATGAAAAGGATACCGAGGGAACAGTTTACCCTGCCCGGGATAGGGTTACCGGGGCCCCGCCCTGGAGCCAGGCCCGGGGAGGGTGCCCGAGGGCGAGCGTCTGGTGGCCGGGCCTAAAGAGGCACAGCCCGAAGAGGAGACATGGGCCCATCCTCCCGCAGTCCCACCACCCGCAGGAGGAGCCATAGGGGTCGGGTGCATTGTGTGCCGGGTGGCGGCCAGGAGTGGAGGCCCTGGCGGACTGACCCCCGGCTGCCAAGACTGGCAATAGGGACATGGAATGTCACCTGTCTGGTGGGGAAGGAGCCTGAGTTAGTGCGTGAGGTTGAGAGGTACCGGCTAGATATAGTCGGGCTCACTTCTACACATGGCTTGGGCTCTGGAACCAGTCCCCTGGAGAGGGGCTGGAGTCTGTCTCAGTCTGGAGTTGCCCCTGGTGTGAGGCGGCGGGCTGGGGTGGGTATTCTAATATCCCCTCGGCTTGCTGCCGGTACGTTGGGGTTTTTCCCGGTGGACGAGAGGGTTTGTTCCCTGTGCCTTAGGGTCGGGGAATGGGTCCTGACTGCTGGAGGGTGCTCCACCTGGAGACTCTGTTGTCCTGCTGGGAGACTTCAATGCTCATGTGGGTAACGACAGCGAGACCTTGAGGGGCGTGATTGGGAGGAACGGCCTCCCTGATCTGAACCCGAGCGGTGCTTTGTTATTGGACTTCTGTGCTAATCACAGTTTGGCCATAACGAACATCCTGTTCGAACATAAGAGTGTCCATAAGTGCACGTGGCACCAGGACGCTCTAGGCCGTAGGTCGATGATCGATTTTGTAATCGTATCAGCAGACCTGCGACCATATGTTCTGGACACTCGGGTAAAGAGAGGGGCTGAGCTGTCAACTGATCACCACCTGGTGGTGAGTTGGATCAGGTGGCGGGGGAGGACGCTGGACAGACCTGGTGCACCTAAACGCGTAGTGAGGGTGTGCTGGGAACGTCTAGCAGAGGCCCCAGTCCGCGAGATCTTCAACGCACACCTCCGGCAGAGCTTCAACAGCATTCAGAGGGAGACTGGGGACATTGAGTCCGAATGGACCATGTTCAGCGTCTCCATTGCCGAAGCTGCTGCATTGAGCTGCGGCCGCAAGGTGGTTGGTGCCTGCCGTGGTGGTAATCCCCGAACCAAATGGTGGACACCAGAGATGAAGGGAGCCACCAGGCTGAAGAAGGAGTCCTATCGGGCTTGGTTAGCCTGTGGGACTCCGGAGGCAGCCGACAGGTATCGACAGGCCAAGCGGAATGCGGCTCGGGCAGTGGCTGAAGCAAAAACTCGGGTGTGGGAGGAGTTCGGAGAGGCCATGGAAAAAGACTTTCGGACTACCTCGAGGAGATTCTGGCAAACCGTCAGGCGTCTCAGGAGGGGAAAGCGGTGCTCTACCTGCACTGTGTATAGTGCTGGCGGAGCGCTGCTGACGTCGACTGAGAAAATTGTCAAGCGGTGGAAGGAATACCTCGAGGACCTCCTTAATCCCACTGACATGTCTTCCGAGGAGGAAGCAGAGTCTGGGGATGAGGGGAATGACCCGCCAATTTCCGGGGGCGAGGTCACTGAGGCAGTTAAACAACTCCTTGGTGGCAGAGCCCCTGGTGTTGATGAGGTCCGCCCCGAATTCCTGAAGGCTCTGGACGTTGTAGGGCTGTCCTGGTTGACACGCCTCTGCAATGTTGCATGGAGATCAGGGGCAGTACCTGTGGACTGGCAGACCGGGGTGGTGGTCCCCATCTTTAAGAAGGGGGACCGGAGGGTGTGTTCCAACTACAGGGGGATCACACTCCTCAGCCTCCCTGGGAAAGTCTATGCCAGGGTGCTGGAAAGGAGAGTTTGTCCGCTAGTCGGACCTCGGATACAGGAGGAACAATGCGGTTTTCGTCCTGGTAGCGGAACACTGGACCAGCTCTTTATCCTCTCCAGGATACTTGAGGGTGCATGGGAGTTTGCCCAACCAGTCTACATGTGTTTTGTGGACTTGGAGAAGGCATTCGACCGTGTCCCTCGGGGTGTCCTGTGGGAGGTGTTGCGGGAGTATGGGGTGTCTGGCCCATTGCTACGGGCCATTCGATCCCTATACAACCGTTGCAAGAGCTTGGTTCGCATTGCCGGCAATAAGTCGGACTCGTTCCCGGTGGGTGATGGGCTCCGCCAGGGCTGCCCTTTGTCTCCGGTTCTGTTCATAATTTTTATGGACAGGATTTCTAGGTGCAGCCAAGTGGCGGAGGGCTTTCGCTTTGGTGGCCTCAGAATCTCATCTCTGATTTGTGAAACCTGGCCCCACCTTATCATCTGATCTCAGGAATTCGCATAAGGTTGGGCCAGGTTTCACAATGAACACACCCGAAACTCTGGCTGATTGGGACCCACGCCCAGTTTCCCACCTTGGCTCAGGCGATTAGAGGATCATCAGGGGGTCCTTTTGTCCCTCTGTGGGGGGTCACTCCCACTAGGTTTATATCTGGGACTCTCCACCATTTGACCTTAGAACTGAAGAAGCTTCTCGGATGAGAGGTGAAACGTCTTCAAGCAACTTAAAGAAGTCCAGACGCTTTTCTTTGCAAGCTCCTTTGACTACGATGACCTGGATGACTGAGAACCTTCACAGACATCAGGTGATAGGGTTTAATTTAAAGGTTTCTGTGTCCCAATGAGCCATTTACACTGATCAGTGTCAGTTTAACAGTAAGACATTCATTATTTAGTTCCAACAGAGAAATAACTGAATGTAAAAAATGGCAGCCCTCAGGCCAGGTTTATAGAGATATATGCATGCATTATGAAATTTATGTATCCCAGATAATTGTTATACATCTAGTCATGGCAGACCCACCCTTTCCTGCCTAGTTAACTGCAACCCAAAAGAACTATTGGTATTTACACACTCACAACCAGTGTGGGGTAAAAAGAGCCACCAAAAAGCTGTCAGCCACAGATGTGCTATAAGAGTTAGAAACTCTACTTATGGAGAAACTTTCTAAGTCTAACAGAGGAGAGGTACTCCTGCCCAAATAACATGATATAACCCCACATACAGCCCAGCCATAAAGTGAACCAAGTCATTTAGTTAAAGACAGCATGGGACCAAATGCATGTAACCAGCCTGCATCAACCTGACATTTCTTCCTCCTGAATTAAATGAATGAATGGATGAAAGTTAAATGACTACAAACCTAAAGCCACTAGTTCCCACACTGGAGCTCCCTGACACTGTGTGTTAACTGTATTTAGCTTGTAGGCAAGGCAAGGCAAGTTTATTTGTATAGCACAATTCAACAACAAGGTGATTCAAAGTGCATCAACAGTTGTAACAGGCTAAGCCACCTGAGACACTGCATTGAATTTGTTCCTGTCTTAATGATTTCAGCTGACTGGTTTCAGCTCAGATGTTCTGCTTTTTCCTTTCAGTAGATCAAAGCACCTCATGCTCCTTCTGCTTCCAATTTAATGGCAAGAAGAAGAAGAAGAAGAATGCTTCAGCAAAGTGGCGTTCATGGTCTCAGTGAACAGTCACGGTCACACACTGCATGTGGTTTTAAAAGCAACATGTCTGTTCACCACAACAATGGAGATGTGTAATATTAGTGCAGCTATGGTTTGTTTTTGAACATCAGTTCTGTTTTCTACTTTGATCATTTAGACCAAAAAAGTGTTGTTTTCAGATTCTTTCTTTTACAACTATAAACCACCTGTTCATTTTTTTATTACAATTAGTTTCACATAAATGTTAGTGTTTCCTTTATGATCTTTTAATGCTTACACTACACTGTACATGTCTACATTAGAGACATTTCTGTTTCCTGTTTCTGTTGACTCAGAGTTGTGAAATGTTCTTTTATTTGATACACAATATAAAGTTCATAATTTTCTTACAAATAAAACTCTAATGACAACATATTGGGTGGCTGTAGCTCAGGTGGTAGAGCAGGTCATCTACTGATCGGAAGGTTGGTGGTTCGATTCCCGGCTTCCCCTAGTCTGCATGCCAAATATCCTTGGGCAAGATACTAACCCGAAATTGCTCTCCGATGCATTCATCGGAGTATGAATGTGTGTGAATGTCAGTTGTGCTTGTGCGAATGGGTGTGAATGGGTGAATGCACAAGTTGTGTAAAGCGCTTTGAGTGCTCAGAAGAGTGGAAAAGCGCTATATAAGAACTAGTCCATTTACCATGAACAGCTGTGCTTATTTCTGAGACATGAGTTTTTGAATGTGTTCAT
Organism: Astatotilapia calliptera; assembly: GCF_964374335.1. NCBI lineage: Eukaryota > Metazoa > Chordata > Actinopteri > Cichliformes > Cichlidae > Astatotilapia > Astatotilapia calliptera. The sequence continues at coordinate 16,437,130 of NC_137423.1, forward strand.
ATTTAGACGGTGTGCATCTGTATGCTGAAACTGTAATGGTGAACCTGAGGTGATGGTCAACAGAAGGCAAATATATATCAATATAAAACAATATTGAAGTAATGTCTTTACCCTCTGCAGTGTGTGGACGCAATCACCTTATTCACTGTAGTAAACATGCACCGCTAGCTCACGTGACTGACTGTCTCCATAGTTACATCATATATTATTAGCTATGTAAACAGCTTCCAAAGATACCGCCATAGCTCTCTGCAACTGTAACACTTTCACACTTTGCAAATCATTTCACGTGTTTGATAGTTATGAAGACAGAATATGTTTTTAAGGTTGCTATGGTTGCTATGGTGGTGGACTTGGGTGGACCGCGTCCGATTCCTGTTATTAGCTGTCCGCCGTAGGAAGGCTGCGTTCCATTTACAAGTAGTGACAGTCTGCCGCAACTCGAACTCAAACCCCGCTTTGTTCTTTAATTATAGGCCTTTTATAGCCGTTCATGGCACGCACACACACACATAAAGCACTTTGCCTCACCATGAGAATGCAAGTTTACCTAACCTAACCTTTAAAGTATCTGATATAGGATAGAAAAATGAAGCAACCAGAGATTTAATGATGAAGACTCTGGGTTCTGTAGTTCACGTTTTACAGTCCCGAAAGACTCTTTGCATATGATTTATTGAAGAGGAGTTTAGAATGCACTTTATATTTAGACTGTTGCTGTTTAATTTTTTACATTGTTCCGGTGTTATGTCATGAATAAGGTTTACCTGCTGGGGGTTTGATGGATCAGCTGGACAATACAGTCAAAGACCGACTTCATTCATCATATGCAAGAACCCTAGTTGGATTTTTGTTTTCACTCATGTTTTTGAACCAAATATTGAAAACAATTCTGACAGACTGGATACCTGGTCAGGGTGTACATTACCTTTTACTCAAGCATCCCAGGACAGAGCCCTGCCCCACCATGAGCCTGGGTGGATACGTGGTTATAATATAAAAGGACCAATACTGAATATGAATATTTCATGAAAATGAAATTATAATACAAATTCCTAGGTGTTTGTTATATCCAGCAAGAGTAATATTGATTACATATGTCTAAATTGCTAACCCTAACCCTAGCTCAACAGACCACAATGCCCTGGACTGTCACTATTATTACATGCTGTGAACATAAGTAGCTTTGATCACAGTTTATGTTGTAAAAGAGAAGGAATATTTTAAAAAAAAAGGTCAACATTGTGATATTATTTCTTCCAAACTGACCAGAAACATGCTTGTCAGACTCTCACAGCAAAGGATCAGACTCACTGTGCATGACGGCTCAGGCCAATGATGTCTGTTAGATCGTCAGTTGTTTAGTGCTTCTGTACAGTTAGGGTCACCGTCTCTATTTCAGAATAATTAATATGCGGAAAACACTAAAAGTTGATTGTCTTCCAATATTCTAGCATAATTAAAAAAACTTTGACTTTGTAAGTACATATTGTTACAGTCCTGATTCCAATATAATTCTTCATAACTCCTGCTTTGAAATACTGAACTTTGAAATTTATCTGATGAAAGATCATTTACAGTGGCACTCTGTCAGGATAATTCTGACTGTAAGATCACTGTATTAATCTGAATCCTTCTGCAATGTGCTGTGAATGAATGCTGATGCAACTCACTGTGGGAAAGCTGTTAATAAAATGAATCTGTGACACATGCAACACATTCACAGAGGAAGAGGACACAAAGGGAGGACACGCAGAGGCTGTGTTGAAGTCAGAAATCCAAATCTTTATTAAAAAACAGGCGGCAGTTACAAACAGGAAGACAAGCAGTCCATCAAACAGTCTACAGGGTCAAACATACAGAGAATTCAAACAGCAGTAAAAAATAACTGGACACTGAAAAACATAAAGCAATGTGTGACGCAATAAAAGGAAGCAGCACAGTATATTCACTGAATTATCATCAATTACAAAAGAGAAAAACGATTTCTAAGGATAATTTTCTTAAATGCAGTTATAGTGTGGCTGGTAAAGATGGAAACATACAGAATGTAAACTGTGTGAGTTTGGTGAACTTTGTTAGTAACAAATGAGGAAAAAAAAAAAAAAAAAGAGACAAAAACTCAGTATTCATTAATAATTAGAAAGCATCTAAACATTCTGGTCATGGATTTTTACAGTCTTAGTTCCGCTCGCTGTTATCATGATCATGATCAATGGCGAGGTCCTGAGGTGGGTGGGGCTGTCTCTGGTGATGTCACCATGAAGGAACAGCATCTGGCACGTGTTGGTTAAACATCCCAGTACACTGGTGTAGTTTCCTCTCCAGCTGTTTGACATTTGACACTTGAGCATTAAGGGGAAGAAGAAGAAACAGTGTTAGGTCAGGTGACCACATGGTTTCTAAAGTAACTGACAGGAAGTAACCAGGCCATTAGAAATGGATGGATGTGTTTAGAGTTACTGGAGTTGGGTAACTCTACTTACCAAAAGCAGAAGCACACAGATGAACAAAGCTGCTGAATGTTGCAGGAACATGCTCATGTGTGGTGGTCATTCAGTGCTGCGCCGGCAGGTTAGACAGTCCAAGACTGATATCCTGCCCATCTGAGAGTTTGAAAACACACATGCAAAGATTTATTTTGTATTACAGTCAAAGTTGGATGTTCATTTTTGTCCTTTAAAAATGTTTGTGTATTTGAAAGCACTAACATTTAAGGATGACTTGGATTGTCTCCTTTAAAGGGGAGACAAGTGTGTCCACTGATCTACGTCACTTTACCTGGATGATGACTCCTCTCTCCCTCACTCAGAAACACTCCTAATATAACCAAGCAAATAAATGATATTGAAGATTTACTTACATCATTACAAAAACAGGAAAAAGATATCCCTTTGATTCTATTTCTCCATTCCTGCTGAACATCAGGCAACAAATATCCCAGTAAAATGTAAAGCACATGTTTTCTCTGCTTTGTCTAACCTCTGCAGAGCCCCTGTCAAGAAAAACATCTGTAAGCATAAAACAAATATACATTTCATAACACGTCACTGGACAAACCTCAGTCAGTTGATTTCCTCTGTGCAGTGCAGACGAACATCAGTCAGCAAGTCAAGGTGGTGAGATGGACTGGTGTCCTTTGTGACTCTGCTGGTTCTTCTGAGGAAACACCACTGTTACGTCGCCCCCCCCCACCACGGCGGGGGCAAAGGCAGACAGGGGACAGCAACATTGGACAACCACAATCAATGAAGGAGGAAGACCACAGAGCAGTTAGGTATCAGGCAGAATTTAATGGTTGGACAGTCAATCTTAACAACAGAGAAGAGGTGGGGGGGGAGGAGGACTGGGCGGTTGATCCAAATCAAAGAAAGTAATAAAACAAAAAGAGGTCGGTAGCTTCCGGGGCCTAGCCTAACGGAAAGAAAAGTGCAAAACAAAAGGCCTACCTAGCTACTCGATAAAAGTCAGTGAAAACATACAAGGGTGGCAACAACCGCATAACCTAGTGTGACTAACAGAGTAAATTCTACAACCAATGTATAGGGTACCCCGGCTTACCTGTCCAGCCTCCCACCACACACAACATAAAGAAGCCTGTTCGCAAATGTTTGTCAAAGCAGAAGCCAGCAGCCCCAGCTGGCCAGGGAGCGGCTCATTTGTAGTGTTCCTTGGAGTGTGAGCCCAGACCAGCCAATAGACACCTGCCAATCAACTTCGAACTGGCCAATCAGAGGAGGCCTGACGCCTGAAAGATAAACAGAACACAAAACAGAGCACAAAAGCAAAGCCACACCCCTTGGCACGTAACACCCCCACCCTTCAAAAACCAAACTCAGGGTTTGGTGACCTCTCTAAACAGCACGGGAGAGTGCGTCTGCTACAATGTTTTCTGAACCTTTTTTGTGATGGATATTGAGGGTATAATTCTGAATAATCAGTGACCAACGCATAAGCCGCTGGTTGTGATTATACATCTTGGAGAGGAAAACTAAAGGGTTGTGATCTGTGAATACTTGGACTGACCTCTGACCTGACTCTGTATGGACTTCAAAATGTTGCAAGGCCCACAACAAAGCAAGGGTCTCCTTTTCAATGGTAGAATACCTGAGCTGGTGTTTGTCAAACTTCTGAGAGAAGTAACTTACAGGATGGTCAATGCCCTGGGTATCCTCCTGGAGAAGCACCGCTCCCGCCCCAACTGCGCTGGCATCTATTTCCAGTTTGAATGGTAAGGAGAAGTTAGGAGCAGACAAAACAGGGGTGCAACAAAGTAAGCCCTTAAGGCTTTCGAAAGCCTGCTGGCAACTCTCAGACCAAATAAACAGCTTTGAGGGGCTGGTTAAGTCAGTGAGGGGGGCAGCAACAGAAGAGAAATTCTTACAAAATCGTCGGTAGTATCCTGTCATCCCAAGGAACCGCCGCAGTTCTCTCCTGGTGGTTGGTTGGGGGAACTCCCTAATCGCAGTGACTTTGGCATCTGCAGGGCGCACTTTTCCTAGACCAACTTGCTGGCCAAGGTAGAGGACACTGCCTCTAGCAAAATCACATTTGGCAAGGTTCAAAGTGAGAGATGCATTTTCTAGGCTTATGAAGACTTCTTTCAATGTAGCCATGTGGGTTGACCAGTCACTGCTATACACAGCGATGTCATCCAAGTAGGCTCTGCAGTTGGGGATGTTTCCCAACACTTTATTAACCAGTCTCTGAAATGTTGCAGGGGCATTGCACATGCCAAAAGGCATAACCGTATACTGCAGAAAGTGGTCAGGAGTGACAAAAGCTGAAATGTCAGATGCTTGCTGTGTCAAAGGCACTTGCCAATACCCTTTTAACATATCGAGTTTAGTGATGTATTTTGCAGGCCCAATTTCATCAATGCAGTCATCGATAAGAGGTAAGGGATGTGCATCTGGTACAGTGACAGAGTTCACCTTTCGGAAGTCGGTACAGAATCTTGGGCTTCCATCTTTTTTTGTGTCTAAGAGACATGGTGAACTCCAAGAGCTGGAGCTTGGCACTGCAAATCCATTCTGAAGAAGATACTCAACTTCCTGTTTTATGATCTCCCTCTTTGCAGGACTAACCCGATAAGCGCGCTGTTTGATTGGTGTAGGGTTAGTCAGCACCACATCATGTTTTATGACAGTGGTTTGAGACGGGATATCACTGAACAGAGATGGAAATCCCGATATGAGTGTTATAATATCATTACTCTGTTCAGCAGGAAGGTGGGACAGGTATTGTGTTAGGGTCGACAATATCACAGAATTACCTAGTCGAGCACTTTGAGGCTCAGCACCCCGTAACACCAACCCATCTTCATCTGGAGTAATCTCCACCTTGGTCACCGAAGCCATCGGAAACATAGCCACAGATGGTACAGCTGAAGGTTCACGAGAGTTGTACAGCTTCATCATGTTGACATGACACACCCGAGTGGGACGTCTGCGATCTGGGGTCTGAATAATGTAGTTAGTCTTGCTGAGTTTTCTCTCTACAACATAAGGACCAGAGAACCTAACGGAGAGAGAGGAGCCGGGCACCGGAAGGAGAAGGAGCACTCTGTCACCTGGCAGAAATGAACGGTCAACAGCCCGCTGATCAAAGTGTCTCTTCATTTTCGCTTGTGACGTGGCTAATACCTTCCTGGTTAAGGAATAAGCCCTCTTCAACCTGTCATTTAGTGTCTTGACGTACTCTGGAAGGCTTTTGGCGTTGTCAACCGGTGTAGCTAGCCTTTCTTTAAAAACCTTCAAAGGACCCCTCATCTCACGCCCAAACACAAGTTCACAGGGACTAAATCCCAGAGATTCTTGGGTTGCTTCCCGACAGGCAAATAAAACAAGTGGAACACTTTCATCCCAGTCCTGTAGGGAACTATAACAGTGTTTCCTTAACATAGACTTCAAAGTCTGATGAAACCTCTCTAGTGCCCCCTGACTTTCAGGATGGTAAGAACTCGAGGTTATGTGTTCAATGCCTAATGTTTTCAGGGTTTGGGCAAACACTCTAGACTTAAAGTTAGTGCCTTGGTATGTTTGCACAACCTTAGGCAGACCAAAGGTTGAAAAGAATCTCAACAGTGCTTTGATAACAATCTGAGCTGTTATTCTCCGTAGTGGGATTGCCTCGGGAAACCTGGTTGAAACGCACATGACAGTCAACAGAAACTGGTTTCCAGTTTTAGCTTTAGGTAGAGGCCCCACACAGTCAACAATCACTTTTTGAAATGGCTCCTCTACTACTGGGATAGGACAGAGAGGAGCTGGGGGGATTACTTGGTTTGGCTTGCCGGTCATTTGGCATACATGGCAAGTACGGCAGTATTGAACAACATCAGATTTCAGTCCGGGCCAGAAGAAATGTTTCAGAATTCTGGTGTATGTTTTATTAACCCCCAAATGTCCTGACCATGGATGGTCATGTGCTAAGGACAGTACCTGGGTACGATAAGCAGTAGGTACAACCACTTGATAAACTGCAGACCAGTCTGCGTCTTCCGAGACCTCACTTGTCCATCACGTAACACCACCGTCTCTCCACACCGTCACCATCTGTGAGCACAAACTGCTGCTCTGCTCTGCCAGCATGTAGGAAATCACATATCACACACACAGGGGTGAAGAAACATTAGAGCTCAACTTTGGATACTTTAGATCTTAACAGATCAAAGTAGCTCTTACTTTCAACAATCAGTGAACAGACAAACAATGATACCAAACTGATTCTGTATGAATACAATATGGTATTTTCAATACAGGTGTCAAATTAATTTATTAAAACTAATACAGATATATGTATATATATTTTTTTGATAAATTAGTTTGTTAAATTATAAGAATATATATATATATTTTTTCATTTAACAATTGCAACTGAAAGAAATTAAATATTGAACAAAAATATATTGTCACATTCTGAGCATGCTCAGCACGCTGACAGACTTGAAGTTGCTACAGATTTTAAGAAGTGATAATTATGGGGAAGAAAGTTCTCTTTTTCATCCGGCCGCAGAGAACGGGGGTGAGAGAAGACTCCAAACCTCCCTCCACCCGCTCATTGTAGTGTTGATGCATGTGTGTTCTAAGGTGCAATTAAAACCCAGGAGGGCACGGAGCTAGCTGCCAGAGAGCAGCAGGTAAGCGCATGGTCCCTCCTGCTAGCCCTCAATGTCTACATGTATTCAAAATTGAGAGGTGGGCAACGACACCAGGGGTGAGGTGTACACCCTGATGGTAATTTGGATTCCGTGTATCGTGCCCACCCCCAAGATCCTATATGTATGTGTAATGAGAGTGTGAGTAATGTGAATGTCTAAGTTGTGGGATAAAATTGAGGCAGAGGCGGCCAGAAGGGGACAGAGGGGGGGGGGGGGGTAGCCTCCTCTGCACCCTGGTGACATACCCCTACTCCAAGGCCCTGCATGTGTGGGTGGTTGTGGTGGAGCGGGAAGAGGGAGGCAGCTGGAAATGGGGAGGGAAGGAAGGGAGGGGCAGGTGACCCCTCCCTGGGGCCAGCTCCCCGCTGACCCCAGTAGGCACTCCCATACTCCGCGACCCACCAGGGAAAGGGGGGCCAGGCCCATCCAGACGGGGGCCCAGCACAGCAGCGCCCCCCAGCCCCACAGAGCCCGGGACAGTCCATCCAACCCCACCACGGAGAAAACTGCACCCACCCCACCATCCACTCATTTTCTAGACTACATGAGACAATAGACGCCCAGGCTGAGATCTTCCTCCACCTCTCCTGTATCTCCCTCCTGCAGAGAGTTCCTGAGGAGAGGAAAGCTCCTGCAAGGTGTGACAATCTCCCCCACCAGTTGAAGAGCCCCCCAGGTGGCTTGACGCACCGGCGGTACCCTGCGCCAGGGATGGGCCCCCATGCACCCACCCGCCCACAACCCCGGCAACACACCAACCAGGACCCAAGGCCCCGAGGCCCGGCCAGGGCCCCAGCCCAGAGACGGAGCGCCCCCAGAACCTCACGCCACTCCTTTGTTGCCCGGGCGGTGTGTTTTGGATCATTGTCATGTTGGAAGACCCAGCCTCGTTTCATCTTCAAAGTTCTCACTGATGGAAGGAGGTTTTGGCTCAAAATCTCACGATACATGGCCCCATTCATTCTGTCCTTAACACGGATCAGTCGTCCTGTCCCCTTGGCAGAAAAACAGCCCCATAGCATGATGTTTCCACCCCCATGCTTCACAGTAGGTATGGTGTTCTTGGGATGCAACTCAGTATTCTTCGTCCTCCAAACACGACGAGTTGAGTTTATACCAAAAAGTTCTACTTTGGTTTCATCTGACCACATGACATTCTCCCAATCTTCTGCTGTATCATCCATGTGCTCTCTGGCAAACTTCAGACGGGCCTGGACATGCACTGGCTTCAGCAGCGGAACACGTCTGGCACTGCGGGATTTGATTCCCTGCCGTTGTAGTGTGTTACTGATGGTGACCTTTGTTACTTTGGTCCCAGCTCTCTGCAGGTCATTCACCAGGTCCCCCCGTGTGGTTCTGGGATCTTTGCTCACCGTTCTCATGATCATTTTGACCCCACGGGATGAGATCTTGCGTGGAGCCCCAGATCGAGGGAGATTATCAGTGGTCTTGTATGTCTTCCATTTCCTGATGATTGCTCCCACAGTTGATTTTTTCACACCAAGCTGCTTGCCTATTGTAGATTCACTCTTCCCAGTCTGGTGCAGGTCTACAATACTTTTCCTGGTGTCCTTCGAAAGCTCTTTGGTCTTGGCCATGGCGGAGTTTGGAGTCTGACTGTTTGAGGCTGTGGACAGGTGTCTTTTATACAGATGATGAGTTCAAACAGGTGCCATTCATACAGGTAACGAGTGAGGGACAGAAAAGCTTCTTACAGAAGACGTTACAGGTCTGTGAGAGCCAGAGATTTTCCATGTTTGAGGTGACCAAATACTTATTTTCCACCCTGATTTACGAATAAATTCTTTACAAATCCTACCATGTGAATTCATAGATTTTTTTTCACATTCTGTCTCTCACAGTTGAAGTGTACCTCTGGTGCAAATTACTGACCTCTGTCATCATTTTAAGTGGGGGAACTTGCACAATCGGTGGCTGACTAAATACTTTTTTGCCCCACTGTAGATTGTGCAGCAGGGCAATGACTACAAGCACACTAGCAAGTCTGCCTCTGACTGGCTCAAAAAAATGGTGTGCATTAACTCAGTATAATGAGTAACAGTTTTGACATTTATGAGCAGCACTCCAAAAACCATCATAACCAAAGAAACCAGGCTATTCCTCCTACTAGTGATTAGCTAGACAGAGTCCCTCTTCTCTTCATGGTGCATAATTTACTTATTGTTTTTTGGGGAGAGAGTTAGATGCCGCAGAGAGCATTCATTAACAGTTTCCATAGAAGTTTTACTACCTGCTAGCAAAGTGTAAAACTACTAGAAACTACTAGAATTTTACACTCTGTAAAACTTTTCAGTTATTTATTTGTAAAAAATGTTTGGAATCATGTCTGATTTTCATTCCACTTCTCACGTGTACACCACTTTGTATTGGTCTTTCATGTCGAATTCCAGTAAAATTGATTCATGTTTGTGGCTGTAATGTGACAAAATGTGGAAAGTCCACTGTATATTGTTTTTTTTTTCTTTCCTTTTTTGGTCCTCTCAGAGTACTCAATAATCTCTTTATGTGAATGAATTAAAAATCTGGCATTGTGATTCCCAATAAAAGGCAGATTAATTGAATAGTATTGATAAGTAGATCCTTACGAACATGGTGAGGCAGTTTTGTTGATGTTTCTATGGAGACAAAACTTTAAATAGAAAGAAATGAACAATAAAAATGTATTAACTATGAGGATGAACCTTTCTCATATCAATACATACAACTTGAATAGTGTTTGATTTTTAATAAAAGCTTGATATCAGTCACTGAGAATGACTCAACCTGATAAAGTGCTGAAAGATAAAGTTCAGCAAACAGAAACAAGTAAGGAGCTTATCAAACATTCAGCTATGGAGCGGGGGACATAAGAGCTTGTCATGCTGAAATAATTCGACTATCTCTGATGAGACACATTTGTGCAAATCTGGTTCTGAGGTGCATGTTTAGATCGAAATTGTGCTGAGGAGGGAGGCTGAAGAGAGTAATACCTTTGCATGTGTTAACAGGCTGTATTGTGTGTTTGTGGTGTCCTTTACCTCTTTCTCATTGCCCACAATATGCAGGAGGGATATTTAAGATCAGCGTCTCCACCAGTTCTTTGCTAGTTCATCAGCTACCCTATGGTGGTAACAGGCCTCTTAGAAATTGCTTGTCTTTCTGTTTGTCTCATTTCAAGCAGCCTCACCATAACTCGATGCTACCCAACATTTATAATTTATAATACACATACTTCTATAATATAAATGCCCACATATTTAAACAAATACTTTAAACCAAACCTACATTGCACTAGCATTAACGGTTAAAAACAGTCCAAATTATTTTGTCCCCATTACAATAATCAGCGAAGCTGTTCTTCCAGGTGTAACAATAACACTTAACTCACTAATAACACACTAAGCCCAGAAACTCATCAGGACAATCAAACTGATGCTGTTAGGTAAAAAGATGTAGAATAAATCAATGCCCTACATTGGCACATAGGGCAGTAACACAAGGCAGAGCAGCATCCTAATCCCTTCAGCTAAACAACCTGTAGGCTGGAGAGGAAATGGCATCTCACTAATTAAATTATTCTCACTATTTCAGAGGATCTTCATTTAGCCTGGAAAAAGAGTTCTGCTCTGTACAAAGACCCTCTGTGAAGCTAGGACATCTTAGTATTCATCGCTGATTGAAGAAAATAAGAGAAACCCCAGGTTTCTTTTCAACACTAACTAGTAGGGGTGCAACAATACACAAAATTCACGGTTCGGTTCGATACTTTGGGGTCACGGTTCGATATTTTTTCGATACAAAAAAAATGTTCATGCCTTTTTAATTTGTCATTTATTAAAATTATAAATATATATTTTAACTCAAACGTACAGTTTTTAAATTTAATCTTACTGAAACAACAAAGTAATAAAGAAAATAAATCTATCTGATTGAGGAATCACTCATATTTGGAAAAGAGATATTATTATAGAGAAATGGCCCTTTCCAAAATAAAAGCTATACTATACGCTTCTTCTGGGCTATATTCTCAGCAGCATATTAAACATATCAGGTCCCCATAGGGAGAATCATGTGCTAACGGCTGTCTAAATGACTCGGGCAAAGTTTGTAGCATGCGTGCTTGTTGTTTTTGTCTGCTTCCACTTGTCTTTGCACTAGGATGCTGTTGGAGTAAATGTGCAGTCATATTCGTTGTGTTCCCACTAGTGCTGTCAGCGTTAATCTCGTTGAAATGACATTAACGCCACAACACGGCAAATCTCCGTTAACGAGCTACCGCGGATCGCCCCATGCGTGGGGCTGGACGGCCAACACGTTGGTTCGATATGGATACGAGTATCGTTGCACCACTACTAACTATTAATGACAGATGGATTTTTCACAGAATAATTTTTAACCACAAGAGACAGCTACTTTCAATACTACTGATCTTAGGTAGAGGTAGAGAATGAACTCAACCTGGGTGTCTATTGTCCTGTGTAGTTTCGGAGATGATTGGATGATGGGGTGGGTGCAGTTTTCTCTGGGGTGGAGTCGGGTGGGCTTTCCCGGACTCTGTGGGACTGGGCAGTGCTGCTGCTGCGGGCCCTGGTCCGGATGGGCCTGGGCCCCCTTGCCCTGGTGGGTTCCAGAGTGTGGGGGTGCCTACTGGGGTCAGCGGGGGAGCTGGCCCCAGGGAGGGGCCGCTTGCCCCTCCCTTTCTTACCTCCCCATCCTCAGCTGCCTCCCTATTCCCGCTCTACCACACCCACCCACACACGCAGGGCTTGGGATGCAGGTATGTCACCAGGGTGCAGGGGAGGCACTCCCCCTCTGTCCCCTTCTGGCCGCCTGTGCCTCAATTTTATTCTGCAACCTAGACATCAACATTACTCACACTCTCACATAACACATACATATAGGGCCTTGTGGGTGGGCACGTTTTACAGCATCCAGAGGATGGTATTCCAACCCACCTCTGGCGCTGGTACCCTACCCTCAATTTTAAATGCATATAGACACTAAGGGTTTTCGGGAGGAGCCGCGCTGCTCTCTGATGTTTTAAATGCACTATAGAACAGCACACAGCAACACTACATATGAGCGGGCGTAGGGAGGTTTGGGGTCTTCACTCACCCCGGTTCTGTTAGCCGTAAGGGCTGGGGGGCTGGGAGGAGGTGCTGGCAGTCAGATTGAGGTCCGGGATGCGGGACCTCCCTGCTACTGCAGATAAGGAGGTGGTCCGCTTGCCTCCACCCCAGAGAGAAGGGTCTAGGTGCGGCTTGCCCTATCTGGGGGCGGGGGTACCTGGACCTGGGATATAGAGTATGTTTGGGGAGTGTGACTATCTGTGCAGTGTCTATTTGTGTCTGTCTACAGTGAGTGGGTGAGTGCCGAGTATTTGGTTATGTATATGGGGGTGGGAATGCACGTTTGTGTCCGCGTGTGCCTGTTCGTCTGTGTCTATATGTCAGGTTGTGTCTTAGACCCAACCTCTCTGGATACATCTCAGGCCCTCCTAAGTACGGAGGCCTATCTCCCCTCACCACACTCCCAGCAGAGCCCGCAGGCATGCCACTGCAACCCCCTCTGGCCTCTGCTCCGTAGCTGCTGGGTGACCTCTCGTTTGGGGCTCTACTCAGCTCTTCCCAGGAGCGTGGCACGGTTCTCCCACTTTTGGTGGTCCTCCTCGGGTCCTCGTACTCTGGGGCCTCTGAATGTCTGGATGTCTGGATCTCCTCCATACCTGCTTCATACCCTGGGGGACGGGGCTATGGCTCCCCACACTCGCTAGGAGATCATTACATGAAGAAAACTTTGGAATACAAGCATGCTGATCCACACGGGTGTGCACACGGGTGTACACACGGGTGTTCACAGAAGCGGACTACACCTTTCTCGGCTGCTGCCTCAAAGCACATTGTGGGCTGTCTATCTTGCGTGCTGCACAATAGCGTTTAATATTTATTATCTACTAGGGATGGGTATTGATAAGATTTTCACAATTCCGATTCGATTTTCGATCCTGTTTAACGATTCGATTCTTTATCGATTCTCTTATCGATTCTTTTTTTTAAAAAAGGAGATCACTAAGGTTAAATAGCTTAGAACTTTGTTTTATATCTTCTCTTTGAACAAGATAGAAATTTAGGAGTAGCATGGGGTGTCACAGGGTCCCCGGGGAAAAAAATTGTAAATGTAAAAGAATAAAATAAATATTCTTCTGTAGAAATAACAAAGTATAACATAAATTATTCTGTAGCAATTACACAAGAATATTCAGTAATGTCCCTGCCTACAATTAAACACATTCACTTACTGAAAATCGGGGCATCTGCTGTGGCAAATGGGTGCAAGCCTTTTACCACAAACTCAGTCACTGCTCGGTGACGTTTGTCTATCCTGGCCTGAAAGGAGATGCTACCGGTAGACTGCAGTGAGAACTGCCAGCATCTGAGCCAGCCAGACTCTGTCTCTCTCATCATGGTCACCTAAATGCACAGTAATGGCAGGTTTTGTAATAAGGCAGATCAGTTGAACAGTTCAACTGTTAGTTGATTATTTACCTGCCGCAATAACGGGAGAGGACGTGCAAACGTTACCGCTGCTGCTGGGTTGAGATTCACGAGTCCGGAGCGGAATTAAAAACACGACATTCATTTAAGGTTATTGTGTGTTTTGTGAGCAAATGCTTTTGCATATTCGTAGTGTTTCCTCCCTTAAATGAAATATCTACTTTGCAAGTATTGCAAGTTGCCCTGTTGTCATCCGTTCTCGTAAAGTTCTAACCAAACTTTTGAGCGTTTTAGCCGCTTAGGCGCCATGTTTCCTGCCAGGTAAATGATGCTCCGCAACGTGGTGACGTCATTAGGGGCGACTGGAATCGATAAGGGAATCGTTTGCAAAAATGGCATACAATGCCAAGGAATTGAAACAGTGGGAACCGGTTCTCAACAAGAACCGGTTTTCGATACCCATCCCTAGTATCTACTGTTATCTACTGCTAGCTAGTTTATTGTGCTGGTGCTGTATTTATTATGTTGCTCTTTTTTTGTTTGCTTTCTCTTCTGTTTTTTTTCCTGGTGATCCAGGTGTTCTGTTTGTTTGTCTTTCTTTCTTCCCCCCTTTCTCACCGTCTCTTCTCCCCTCTGTTTTTCTTTCTCTCCCTCTCTTTCTTTCATTCTTTCTCCCTGTCCTATCCCCCAGTCATGTCTGTCCCGTTTGTAGCAACCAAAAATAAAATAAATACATAAGTATAATAAAGGTCAATCAAATGGACCAATATGGCAAGGCCATGATGATCCACTTGGTAAAATAAATCCGCTTGGCATCTTTCTTGGCCTTAAGACAACAATTCTGATGGCTGAAGATCCAAACGGGACACAAAAATAAATAAATAAAAAATACTACTGATCTTATTTAGACTCTTTATCGCCGGTTGCTCTTTCTGAGTTAACTTCAATAACTCCTGTAAATCATCAACTAGACCCCATTCCTACAAAACTGCTCAGAAAAGTCTGCCATTAATTCCTGCTTCAATCTTAAATTTGATAAATCAATATTACGGCTCAATCTCTAACCCTTCTTTTATTTTAGAAAATACACAGAGTATATGTAAAACAGCTAACTGATCTAACTGGTATGGCAACAGCACCACCTACAACTGCAAAGCTCTCCAGCGAGTAGTGCGGTGCTCTGAACGGATAATTGGAGGTGAGCTTCCCTCCCTCCAAGACATCTACAGGAAGCGCTGCCTGAGGAAAGTGGGGAGGATCATCAAGGACTCCAGTCACCCCAGCCATAAACTGTTCAGACTACTTCCATCAGGAAGGAGGTTCTGCAGCATCCGGTCCCGTACCAGCAGACTGAGAGACAGCTTCTTCCACCAGGCCATCAGACTGCTGAACACGTCATAGACACCTCAGCTTCACTACTGGAACTTTAACATTATGCACGCCATACTGTACAGTAATGCCACTGTTTTGCACATGTCTCAACTCTGTATATTTTTATATATTTTATTTATTGTTTACTCTATTTAATTTGTAAAATATGTGTACACACACACACACACACACATAGAAAAATATTTAGTATACACATCCAGAAATGCATATACTATTATATATTGTACATATATTTATTAGTTTCAGATGTAGCCATTCTTGTATTTTGCTTGTTTACATTATTGTATTTTGCACAACTGTGTTGCTTGTGAAGCTCGCACACAAGAATTTCACTCACATGTGCTGTACCAATGTACCTGCACATGTGATGTGACAATAAAAGTAATTTGATTTGATTTGATCCTCTGCAGAGAAAGGGTTTATTTGAAGAGTTTCAGTCAGGCTTCAGAGCTCATCACAGTACAGAACAAGTACTAGTGAAAGTTACAAATGATCTTCTTATGGCCTCTGACAGTGGCCTCATCTGTATGCTCATCTTGCTAGAGGAGCATTCGATACTGCTGACCGCAATACAGAGATTAGAACATGCTGTATGCATAGAAGTTAGTGTGCTCCAGTGGTTTGACTCATCTAATAGAGTCCAATTTATTCATGTAAATGGGGAGTTTTCTTCAAACACTAAGGTTAAATATGTATCGAGATACATAAAATCTTGTCATTTTTGACCAGGATCTGTCTATCAATGCATATATTAAAACAAATTTTAGGACTGCTTTCTTGCATTTGCACAATAACTAAGAAACATCCTGTTTTGATGCTGAAGAAGTAGTTCAGTTTTTTCAGTACTTATCCTACATACAATGTCTTGAATAACCTCATAATACCGTATCACCCCACTAGAGCTCTTCACTCTCAGACTGCAGGTTTACTTTTGGTTTCTTGGGTATTTAAAAGTAAAATGGGAGGCGGCGCTTTCAGTTTTCAGTTGCCTCTTCTGTGGAAGCAGCTCCTCAGTTTGGATTCTGGAGACAGACACTCTCTCTACTTTTAGGATTAGGCTTAAAACTTTCCTTTACACCACTTTGTATTTAATTGTTATTTTTAGTTATTATTAATTTCTGGCTCTCTTCCACAGTGTGTGCTTTGTATGCACAATTTCCTTCTCACTGTCGCCAAATGGTTACTCATGAGTTGTCTGATTGCTGGTTTTTTTCTTCTATTATTGTAGGGTCCTTACCTTACAATATAAACCACTTAGAGGTCACAGTTGTTGTGATCTGGCACTATATAAATAGAAAGCTATTTTCCCATATACTTCTACAGAATAGGATGACAAGTCTTTCTTGAAACCACAGTTTTTTCCTGTCTGGTGGCCCTCAGATCAAAAGCAGAGTTAAGCATTGTCTTTTGCATTGGCTTTAATTGCTCTTAATGTTTACAATTGACATCTGAATATGATATACTGTGTTGTCTCTGAATTATTTCTTGAAAAAAAAAAAAAGCTAGCACCAGCAAAGTTTGGAAGGTTCATGAAGCTGGGGTAGTTGACATATATTGACCTGCTACCCTGTGATTAACAACAGAGCTAGAGTTAAGCTAATACAATCATGTTAGCTTGAAGGAGCTTTCACTTTGTGTTCACAGCACTGTTGTTTTTGGACAGAGCTTGCTTGTGCCTTTGTGCAATGTTTTAAAGTAATCATTTTAATTGTTTTTGTTCTGGCTGACACATGAACTGAGATTAAAAGAGTTGTGATGCCTAATTGTGTGCAAAATTAGGCACGCTGAATCATTTCCCTTTTTTATCCACTCAGCAGATATTTCAAGAACTTGTGCAGAACATGTAAAGATCAGTAATTATATTGTGATTGCTAAATTTACTATAGTAATGTTCTATTGCATGTTATATCCAATAGTGCTTGGGGAGATTTTTATGATGATAATAACGACAGCGTTGGTTTCTTTTTGCGTAGGAGGATTGTGTGTGTGTGTGTGTGTGTGTGTGTGTGTGTGTGTGTGTGTGTGTGTGTGTGTGTGTGTGTGTGTGTGTGTGTGTGTGTGTGTGTGTGTGAAATTGGTAAATGCAATCCTGACAATTAGTCATGACCCATGCTCACAGACGGACAGAGAGCAAGTCTTGCCTACAGCACAGAGGCCTGAAATGAGAAGACAGAAACCAAACCTTTCTTTAGTTCAAAGAGGTAAAGAGGAGACAACACACACACACACATACACACACACACACTTGAGGAAAGCAATTCATGGAAATCAGTTGGTCCCATTGCAAGAGGTTGCATCATGTTAAATGACTGAAGAAGAACATTGCTCCTCAGTAGACTATAAGCCTTGGTTTGCTTACATTTTAATATTTAAGTGAATTCAACTTAACTTTTCAGCCCCTGTTTTTGGAGACTTAGACAAAGACATTTTTAGCCTGTCTAAGGTGTTTGCATACAAGAGCATGCAAAATTAAATGGTTAGCTTCTCAAGTGGCAGGATTTGCTGTGTTTTCTTGTAATTTTTTACTACAATAACAATAATTACAACACTAAACACAATTTACAAACAAGAGGTTTGGAAGTGTCTGCTGAGCTCTTGAGTAATTGTGATATTTTCTGAACCTTTTTCATGGCAAATAGTCATAATTCACCAAATCAGCATATTACATTTTCATTAGTTGCCCCTCTATACCAATAGTTAAAACTACACTCTAAAAAATATCCATGGTGTTTGTAGGTAGAACCTAACAAAAAAGCATTTTTCTACTTAAAAAAGTAAGTTGTCTACATGTACACGTTTCAGTGAGTTGACTAATCAATGTTAAAAGTCAGTGCAACACAGAAATTAATAAACACCTCCTTAACTTAAATGTTTGAGTATATTGAACAAAATACTTTTGTCATCAATCAACAACACAAAATATTAAGTTTGTGTAACATGTAAAAGTGAGTTTGAACATCCTTCGTGTTTGAACTGCCCATAACTGGACCATAACGAAAAAATAATTACAACTGCCATAAAAAAAGACAAAACGGAAAAAAAACAGAGGTTGGCACCACTACCTGGTAAGTTTCTTGTTTTATAGTCTTTTATAAATATGTACTAGTTACAGGAATTTACTGCTTAAGTTTAGTCTGACAGTGGCAGCTACATGATGTGAATTGACACTCTGTGTTATGCTAGTTGTTACTCTATAAAAGTATAAAAGAGCGTTTGTATTTTTTCCTGTTGTTAATGAAATCTGTCAATTAAATCTGTCACTCTGGTGGTTACTTTGGTTAGCCATAGCTGTGTATGAGATCATGCATACAGCAGAGGGTAACCCCGTAGCATATGTTCGTATCATCACAGGCGTAGCAGTTGTCTGCATTCTTATCACTTTGTGGGAGTAGAGGTGTGTTTCCCCTAGACTGTGTTCGGTGAGTTAACTAAGCATTGAATTTCAAAATAGATTAATTACAAGTTATATTTGTACACTTTAAATTTGATGGTTTTAATCATAGTTTAGCATAGTAAAGTTGCTAAAGTTAAAGTTGTTAGCTAGCTTTCTTTTAGCTAGCAAACGTTCCTCGCAATTGTCAATTTTTCCACTTATACTTAAAATTTGTCACTTGTCAGGGTGCATTTGGTTAGCTGATAGACCTTGCAGACAGCAGAGCATGTTCAATTTGAACCTGTATATGTTCAAATTAACCAGTCAGCAGCTGCCTGCATTTTTATCATGGTGTCAGAGTAAATTTGTGTTTCGACGGTCTTGGGTGAGGTAACTAATTACTGACAGAGTGTGAGTAAAAGTATTTCTATCAAATGTATTGATATTTTAAGCTCAAATGTGAAATATGCCTGAGGTTAAAGTTAGTTGACCTAGCAAGAAAAAACAAAATTGTGTGTGTGCACACAAGACTTGCTTTCGTTACATTCTGTAATTGTAAGCATAATGTGAAGTGTGGGATTGTGGCATGTCAACAGTGGTCTTCAAATAATTAAAAAGAAAATTCTTTCACACATTTGGATATGACACAATTTTTCCAATTTTAAACTAGTCTGTAGATTTATTTATTTATTTAGTTTTTGAATTTTGGATTCATCTTTTCAGTGTTTCATTGTAGTGTTTTAGAGAAGGTTTTATACTTAAAATAACTTGTTAACTCAAAAGCCTTGGTAAGCCTTTGTAGTCTTTTATAGAACTCAACAAAAACTGTTTGAAATAGTCTCCAAATCTAGGTTACATTTACATTTACATTCCACTTGTTTTGCACATATTCAACTCTGTATATTTTATATATTTTATTATTATTATTATTATTATTATTATTATTATTTTATTTTATTTTTTTACTATTTAATTTGTAAAAATGTGTATACACACACACACACACACACACACACACACACACGTAGGAAAATATTTAGTATACACATCCAGAAATGCATACACTATTATATATTGTACATATATTTATTAGTTTCAGGTTGGCCATTCTTGTATTTTGCTCGTTTGTGTTGTTGTGTTTGCACATCTCTGTTGCTTGTGGGGCTCGCACACAAGAATTTCACTCGCATGTGCTGTGCCAGTGTGCCTGCACATGTGATGTGACAATAAAAAGTGATTTGATTTGATTTGATTTGATTTCACTCACCTTATCCTACTGCTAGCAAAGGGTCCATTGAAAGCAGGGCAGTATGTAACAGATCAAATTCAAGTTATAAAAATTAAATTGTTTATTTGTTAAAAACAAAAATTAAATCAATAATTAGCAAAACGCTAGTCCTATGAATGTAATATGTTTGACTTTTCCCTAGTAAACTTTTTTTATTCTCCAGAGTTCGGTGGAAACAAGAAGAGAGGTCGCAATCCGTTGCCTGGTGGTGTATTTGAAAGAGAAAGAAGTGGATCTCTTCAGAGAACAGCTGGTAGGTAAATCTCACATTGTTTTGTGTTATATTTTTAAATAGCACATAAAATACCGACATGTTTCTTTTTAACCTATACTTGCCAGGATGGTGAAGAACAGTTCTCAGAAGAAGTGGTAAAGATCGTAGTCACCAAACGTGCAGCAGTGTCTCTTCCAGCCGTCGCTAAAGTTGTGATTCAAGGAACAGCTGTCCTGGAAGTCCTTGATGTGCCCAGAGCATGTGCCTTAATGATGGGACTTATATACGCTCTCAATTTGAGCTACCCCAAACAAGTAAAGAACACTCTAGAGGTATTCCAGAAGGTGTTTCTGGAACTTGATGGGCTTAAAGCCAGCCCACGGGTAATGTCTCTTAAGTACAAACTTATATATATATATATATATATATATATATATATATATATATATATATATATATATATATATATATATATATATCCATCATGGAAGGACAGGCCCCTGCACGGTATGTACCACCGGCAGATAGAGGAGGTGGCTGATATCCAGAAATCCTACCAGTGGCTGGACAAAGCTGGACTGAAAGACAGCACAGAGGCACTAATCATGGCAGCACAAGAACAAGCTCTGAGCACAAGATCCATAGAGGCTGGGGTCTATCACACCAGGCAAGACCCCAGGTGCAGGCTGTGTAAAGATGCCCCAGAGACAATCCAGCACATAACAGCGGGGTGCAAGATGCTAGCAGGCAAGGCATACATGGAACGCCATAACCAAGTGGCCGGCATAGTGTACAGGAACATCTGTGCCGAGTATAACCTGGAAGTCCCGAGGTCAAAATGGGAGATGCCCCCAAGGGTGGTGGAGAATGACCGAGCTAAGATCCTGTGGGACTTCCAGATACAGACGGACAAAATGGTGGTGGCTAACCAACCGGACATAGTGGTGGTAGACAAACAGAAGAAGACGGCCGTAGTGATCGATGTAGCGGTTCCGAATGACAGCAATATCAGGAAGAAGGAACACGAGAAGCTGGAGAAATACCAAGGGCTCAGAGAAGAGCTCGAGAGGATGTGGAGGGTGAAGGTAACGGTGGTCCCCGTGGTAATCGGAGCACTAGGTGCGGTGACTCCCAAGATAGGCGAGTGGCTCCAGCAGATCCCGGGAACAACATCGGAGATCTCTGTCCAGAAGAGCGCAGTCCTGGGAACAGCTAAGATACTGCGCAGGACCCTCAAGCTCCCAGGCCTCTGGTAGAGGACCCGAGCTTGAAGGATAAACCGCCCGCAGGGGCGTGCTGGGTGTTTTTATATATATATATATATATATATATATTAGGGGTGCAACGATATTCGTATCGATATTGAACCGTTCGATACAGTGCTTTCGGTTCGGTACGCATATGTATCGAACAATACAACATTTGTAATTTATTTTATCAATTTTCCTTCTGACGATGCTGTCTGTGTTGAGCGCTCAGTGAATCTGTGTTCAACTACTCCGCCTAGGCTGCACTGTCGAGCGCAGATCCACTGAGCGCTCAACACAGACAGCATAGTCAGAAGGAAGAGCGCAGGGCACCTCCCCCACCCTCATTCAGATCTGACGTTTGGAATTATTTTGGTTTTCATGTGACGTATGACCCTGAAGGTAAGCGAGTCATGGACTAAAGTAAAACAGTATGTTGGATGTGCCATGCAATGCTCAATTACATTGGTGTGAACTAGTGTGCTAGCGCAGTTAGCTCGTTAACGTGTTGGCCGTCTAGCCCCATGCACGGAGCGATCGGCGGTAGCTCGTTAACGGAGATTTGCCGTGTTGTGGCGTTAAGGTCATTTCAACGAGATTAACCTGAAAGCACTAGTGGGAACACGACGAATATGACTGCACATTTACGCCGACATCATCCTAGTGCAAAGACAAGTGGAAGCAGACAAAAAAAAGCAAGCATGCTACTAACTTTAGCCGAGTCATTTAGACAGCTGTTAGCACATGATTCTCCTTATGCTGCTGAGAATATAGCCCAGAAGAAGCGGATAGTATAGCTTTTATTTTGGAAAGAGCCATTTCTCTGTAATAAACTCTCTTTTCCAAAGATGAGTGATTCCTCAATCAGATACAGGGCTTGCAATATCGCTAGCCCGACGTCCCGGAGCTAGCGATTTTTTCAGTCGGGCTACCAAAATCTATCTCTTCCCTGCCCGTCGGGCTATTGTAGGAAAAATATATGTCAATGCTTTTGCATTCTTTCAGAAATGTAGCTGGGTAATTATGTCATTGGCATCGGTAAGCCACTGTCAATATGTGACATATTGAAGTCGCGTTTGAATTTGCGCTTGTTTTTTTGCTTTCACTTTGCAATCGTGCGAACTGTGTATAGAGAGCGACAGTACTGATCTGTGAGTGATGAAAATTTGTGCACCAATTCCTCTGACATCGTCTTATTAATCGTTAGCTTACTATGCAAACATGACAAGTGAAATCTCCCGCAGCAAGCTTAAACATGTGAGAGGTTGATCGCGCAGAGAATCGCTGAGCTTATGTGAGTGAGTGTGTAAAAGCATTTCAGTTCTGCTGAGCCAAATAAGACAGGTCAGGGTGAAGAAGTGACAGGCAAAGAAAAGCTTACCACAAAATGGAGAAGTTATGACAAATCAGACTATAAGGCAAAAAGAAAGTGCAGCTTTATGGTTTCATGGACAAAAGAATTTCTGTGGCTGCGATATGACGAGCTAAATAACCAGGGCTGCACATAAGTGGTCCGCAGGTGCGCATTCGCTGTCAAAATAAAAAACACGCACAAGGGTTAGGGTTAAATTTAAAAACTGTACTTTTGAGTTAAAATATATATTTATAATTTTAATAAATGACAAATTAAAAATGCATGAACATTTTTTTGTATCGAAAAAATATCGAACCGCGACACCAAAGTATCGAACCGAACTGAACCGTGAATTTTGTGTATCGTTTGTGTACCCCTAATATATATATATATATATATATATATATATATATATATATATATATATATATATTTGCCGCTTAATTTAATATACCTTTACAAATCTTTATAGTGGTTCTCAAAGTCGGTCATCAGGCCCCACTGCTCTGCTTGTTTCTATTAATAACTAAACACTGTTGATTGGCTGGTGTGTTCAGTTAATCAGAAGTTGTAGACACCATTGTGGAGTAAGAAAAACGAAGTGAATTGGTATGTTTTAGCTTCTGATTCAACACACCTTGTCCAGGTAATAAACATGCTACATTTTCTTTTGTTACTGAGGTTGTTTGCGGAGGAATTGTACTGATATACATTATTGTTTTTGCCCACTCATTTATAATTAAAGGGCTGCTGTAATGTTTGATTTATGTTGTATGACACATGATAGGTTTGTAGCTTGAACCTATTCGCTGGAACGTTGAAGACAATATAATTACACAGCAAAGCAAGACACAAGGCACCAAAGTTCTCTGGTTTACTCATGCATGAGGGAGACCTGCCTAGAGCCAAGTGTCGTCCCACCACTTGACCTCCATCAGACTCTCAGCCAGGCTCCCCATAGCACTCCTTTTATTGTGGTTACATGAATATGCATAGGGTCATTAACATATAGCATCTTACATAGGTATACATGTGAACAAAGAATACGTGTGTGTGTGTGTGTGTGTGTGTGTGTGTGTGTGTGTGTGGGGTCAGAGTGTGACCCCATAAACGACTTCCTTAACCTGCTGGTCTGGAAAATCCAACAGTTCATCTAAACAAAGAGCACTTAGACTAGAACAGACGCAACTACGTTAATCCTACCATAAAACAATAAGAGAAGGTACGACCTCTCTCGTGCTCCCAGGATGTGGGTGTGCATTCTAGTGTGGAATACACAACAAGCCTTTGCAGCCTGTTAAAGATCACAGTCCTATCACTACACAATTGATTATACACCTCTAAGCATATATGGTTAAATATTTCTAAGCATAAATGACAATCAACAATACAAAACCTAACAACACAGAAGTGCATTACTTCGGAAATGTTATGCAATAAACTGTTTCATCAGTTGGAATAATTTAAATGGCTATGTTTGCATGGATAATTGTGAATAGGATCAGTGGCGTGTCCAGCGGGGTGGCCTGGGGGGACACAGGCCACCCCCCCAACCAGACTGGCCACCCCAGGTGCCACCCCGAAGCTAAAACAATAAAATTTAATGAAATATCAAATGTACGATTATGGTTTCACAGTGAAGCTCAGATGTCCGAGGGTAAGTGAATGCAGCAGCGGCTTCTGCACTATGAGCATCATATTAGCAAAGGTAGAAGAGCCAAGCATGAAAGACGGCACCACAGAAAACATTTTTTCAGCGAAAGATTAACAAGTTAACATAGCTGGACTAGCCATCGGACATTTGCACAGTGGGCTGATGAATTATTAATTTATTTTTTTTGTAACGGCATGAACAATGAGAGGTGGTGGATTGGCCAGATGCTGGCCGATGTGTAAAAATAACTTAGTTGTTTGGTGGTGGCTATGGGGAGCTTCCACAGAGGTAACAGGTGGATGAGGGAAGGGGAGGCAGGAGGAGCAGAGACCCGAGGCAGCCAGCGGTTCGAGTATCAGGTGAACTGAACTTCAGGTAAGAAGTTATGACCTGCAGTCAATCTGGGTCAGATATAAACCAAGTTTAGGTGGAGTTTATTTTCGTTACGTTGACTTTTTACAGTCAGTTACAATAACTCGTACTGCGTGAGCTAGCATGACGGAGTTTCTATACAGCTGTTCGGTTGCTATGATGTTACTGATAGTCAAAGGAGCTTGGAAAGAAAAGCGTCTGGACTTCTTTAAGTTGCTTGAAGACATTTCACCTCTCATCCGAGAAGCTTCTTCAGTTCTAAGGTCAAATGGTGGAGAGTCCCAGATATAAACCCAGTGGGAGTAACCCCCCACAGAGGGACAAAAGGACCCCCTGATGATCCTCTAATCGCCTGAGCCAAGTTGTGAAACTGGGTGTGGGTCCCAATCAGCCTGAGTTTCGGGTGAGTTCATTGTGAAACCTGGCCCCACCTTATCATGCGAATTCCTGAGATCAGATGGCCCAGGATGTGAGTGGGCGTTAAGGCGTCTGGGAAGGGATCTCAAAACTGGATTATAGATGGCAGAGAGTTGGTGTCGTAAACACCCGCCTCTGTTCAAAGATGGTCGCTCACAGTGGACATAGATGGCTTCTTTCACTCCTCTTTCAAACCATCTGTCCTCTCTGTCCAAAATGTGAACATTGGCATCCTCGAAAGAGTGTCCTTTATCCTTAAGATGCAGATGGACTGCTGAGTCTTGTAATGTGGAGGTGGCTCTTCAGTGTTGTGCCATGCTCTTGTGAAGTGGCTGTTTGGTCTCTCCAATGTCTGGGCATTCCTCACTGCACTGTACAGCATACACCACATTGTTAAGTCTGTGTTTTGGCGTGTTGTCTTTCGGGTGAACCAGTTTTTGTCTGAGCGTGTTGCTGTGTCTGAAATGCACCGGGATGTCATGCTTGGAGAAAACTCTCCTGAGTTTTTCTGATACACCGGCTACATAGGGGATGACAATGTTGTTGCGTCTGTCTTTCCTTTTGTCCCTCTGTGGGGGGTTACTCCCACTGGGTTTATATCTGGGACTCTCCACCATTTGACCTTAGAACTGAAGAAGCTTCCCGGATGAGAGGTGAAACGTCTTCAAGCAACTTAAAGAAGTCCAGACGCTTTTCTTTGCAAGCTCCTTTGACTACGATGACCTGGATGACTGAGAACCTTCACAGACACGATGTTACTGATAGTGAACTTCATTTTATTCATAAGGGTAGTTAGTAGAGTTGCCAACGGCTCCTTAAAAAATGGAATGGTCCCTCATTCAGAGAAAATATTATGGGTTTCGTATTGAGCTGAGAAGAGACGCAGTTTGTCCCGTACTTTAGCTAGGATGGGAAAAGACAAAAAGCTGGAGTTATTCTGTCTTTACGCTGCACAGCTGCTTCTTCTCTTATCCCCCCCCCCTCTTCTGTTGCTACTTTAATCATGAAACTGATCAATGATCAGCCGATCAGCTTTTCTCTCTTGTTTATTTATTGCCCACTTTGCGCCAGAAACAGGAAACCAGCCGACGTCGCGCTAAACAACAGCAGCACATTTAAGCTTGGTCAGCTGTTGTTAGAATTTAGTTAATATTAATTTCTAGTATCAGCTGATGTTTGCTGGAGCCACAGCTGTAAAGCTGCTGGTCATGATGTCGGTTTGGATATGTGGTGAGAGGGAAACATGAAGATGAAACCAGGAGATGTCCTTACTGAATCATCAGAGCTGAACAGGTCATGGAGAAACAGGTTTACCTTTTAGGTGACATGAATGAGTTGAAGGGAAGTTATGAACTGTTTCTGAGAGACAAATAACACCAGGATCCTTTTTCTAAGTAGCTGACAGCTGGTAACTGTGCAGGGGCGGGTCTAGCAAAGTGTTGCCAGGGGGCCAGGTAGGGCATTAACAGGGAGAGGGGGGCACAAAGAAATACTTTTCTTTCTTATTCTCATTTCAAATATTTAGCTTTTATTAAATAATTATTTGAATCTTTTGAACAAAGTTTTTATCTGACGTAAAATGTATAGAAATCATACATATACCAAAAAGACAGTGTACATCACTGTCACAACAGGGTTTGTTTTCATTCAAAGGCTTTATGGCTTTAATACCTGGTGGGCTGGTCTGTAGTGAAAATGCCCGATTTTTTGTCCCAGTCCAGACCTGCAGGTTAATACTGGCAGTGTCACCATGCCAGCTGACTGTATTTCATCATCAGCCAGTGTTGTTCTTGATCAATATTGCCAAAGTTTACCATAAGGCAGCATAGAAAGTATTTACTTGCTTTCAGGTTTTATTCAAATGTTAGTCTTTTCAGTAGTTTCTCCACTTTTTTCCTGTTTCAAAATCAAACACCAGTTTGTGAGAAGATTATCTTCTTTTTTTAATAGGCATTGGTTTTGCATTGGCATTGGCTAATTTGCCAATTGTATGTTAAAATGTTCGTATTTTAATATTATAAAATGTTTTTGCCCAAAACATATGTGCACTACATGTCAGTAAAAATACTATGCAAATATTGATGTCCTTGACTGCTGAATGAACACTGACTGATTGTATCTCTTGTACTTTATCAACGCAGTATCTAAAAACTTTGCACCATAATGGTTAAAATCTCATTCTAATAAGAGTTAAAAGCGCATTCGGTTATTAGGTTTATTGAATTATGGTTAACGGTTGGTAGAATTGTTTTTAACATTATCTGACAATTACATCTGCCACCCTTCTCCAAATCTGTGCCCCTACCTGGCCCCCCCAACAAAAATTTTCTAGACACGCCACTGAATAGGATATTTGTAAAAAAGTAAGTTAGATTAACTCAACTAATGTAATTTGTCAACTCAATATTACCAGAAATTCTAAATTAATATTAGGTTGCTTAAAATATAATTATGCTTTTACAGGTCAAAGTAAATCATGTTGGTTTGTTGAACCAGTTGAGTTAGCCAAACCTAAAAATTACTTGCTGGATTTACTTAATAATATGCAAAATTTGTAACTTAAAAAGCTGAGTGGAAATTGTTACCTCAATTTTTTTAAGTTGAGCCAACAAAACATTTTTTAGAGTGTAGCTCCAACTCATCAGCTTCGTGACTTTATACTGTACTGCTCAAATCAGTCAGTCCACCAATCAACCAATCAGTCAATCAAGAGAACACTTTAACTTTGATTTTGAATCCAAAAAGAATTTGGATTTTGGGTTCCACTTCACCATTTTACCTCGTTTTGTTCTTAACAAATTACATGATGTATGTGAGTAAGTTGAATAACTTCAACTTAAATATATCATTCGTCAAGGGTATGACTTTTGTTAGTGGACTTTTTTCAGAAGTTCTTATCACAATGGAAAAGAATGTAATCTTTTACATTACATTTTTTCTGTTATTATTATTCTGTTATTATTATTTTACTGCATCTGGTGTTTTACGGTCACAGCAATTATTGTAGTAAAAGCATGCCACCTGTGTAAAAATCACAATCTCAATTTCTTCAAAATATTTCTTAAAATGACTGCATCAGCTATTAATTAGTTTGCTTTATTTAAAAAAAGGTATATCTTACAATAATTTCATGATGTTTGAGTTCATATTGAGGCATTAACAACAATATAAATGTATATGAGTGCACTAGAAACACCTTCTAGTATGCAGAAGGCATGAGTCAGGGTGTATAAAACAAGTTTTCCAGGAAAGCACTGAGGTAATTGTGAATTACTGTTCACTGTTCAAAAAAGTTTTAGCCATGGACACTACAATTCACCAAAAATACAATGATGAGTACACAACTAAAATTTGGCTAAAATATAAGATAAGATAAGATAAGATAAGATAAGATAAGATAAGACTTTATTGATCTCACAATGGGGAAATTTTTGCGTCACCTCAGCTCAAGTACAGATATATGAAGGAAATACAAAAATACAATTAAGTACAATCAATGAAAAAAAGTAAGATAATACACTATATACAATGGTAGCATACACAGTATGTGATTATGGATATAGTTGGAAATATGGAAATATGGAAGACATAAACTATATAGCTTGGAAGGTCATGGAAGGTCCATTATGCATGCAAATATCAAGTGTTTCCATATTTTGGAGTTGGAGGCTGGAGGTTACGCCAGGTGCTACAATATGAGGGAAAAAGCAGGGTACACTCGTGACAGGTCACAAGTCCATTAAAGAGACAACACACAATCATTCATATTCAAATTGACACTCATCATTCATAATTACTTGTTAACCTACATGCAGGCATTTGATCTGTTAGAGGAAGCTGGAGTACCAACTGCACCAAATATTACAGTACTTAAAACAATTAACTTTATCATTATCAACATTCTTGCAAACATTTGCTGAGTTGCCTGCTTTAACTTATAACCAGCAGAAAGCTAGCTCAAGTACAGAATCAGCTAGCTCAAGTACAAAGACTGGTCCAAGACACTAATGTTAATTCACTGTGCCAATCAAGTTTTGTAAAAAAAAAAGTTTAAATGTTTTTTTTACATATTAAAAAAAATGTCAATTTTCTGGAGCAGTGGCTTACTGCTGCAGGTGTTGCTTTCTATTTTGTATTAATAGAGACTATGCCTATCCCTATTCTCTAATCTAATATCAAGCTTTCATAATGTTATGCAGTACACCCCTCCTGTGTGCATAATGTCTTGCTTCATCTAGTAACTGATAAAATGCCAATTCAGAAGCCCCCAAGGCATCTCTCTGATATTCTTTGGGGTTCAGGTTAGCTTACTGTATAAAAATACTCAAAGTCAGTAAGACCCTCAAGTTCTGTAAGGCAGCTTGGTTTGGGGATAGTGGTTTAAAGAGCCCTATCTCATTTCAAAGTCTTCACACACAGTTATTAAGGATAACATAATGTCACATTTGAACAGATACATTTAGGCACCAGTGGTAATCAAACTAAACAGCTAAAATAAAAACAAAGCACTAGTGTATTATTTGTGTGATGGTCTGAGAGGAACAATCTGTTTCTGAATGTGATTAAGACCAGTGAGATGGTAATATATCAGATCGTCTCCCCCTGTATTCCATCCACTGTCGAGCAGGTGTTGTACAGAGTGTTTTCTCCGAAAATAGCTCTATGTGAGTGGACCATTGCAGTAAATTTGTAGGCTTTAAAACAGAAGCTATGATCTTAAAGTGAACATAAAGCTCTACAGAGAGTGGAACTCCAGTAGTAGTAATTTTCTCACAACAAGCTATGCTTTTTACATACAATTCAGTATAGGATGTAGTACTCTCATATTACATATACATATATATATGAAAGAGTTTACCCTCTTGAGGCATTGCCACTTGAAATAAGCTGAACTCTACTGCAGAGAAGTGACCTCGAATGAACTGAAGGGAACTCAACAAGAGAAAACATAGAATAATAGGAGCCCAGGTTCACTGTGGCGCACTGAGTCTTGATCCAAAGGCAGCTGACAGGTCTCTCGTTTGAAAAACAGCAGGAGGAGAAACTATTTCTGAATGGGAGTTTTTTTTTTTTTTTCATTTTGCATTCAACGACTGACACTCTAAAAACGTGTTCCAAGACTATAAATGCAACACTTGTATGTCTGCTTGCTTGTAAAGTTACAGAGAAGTGTTTCTACGTAAAAATCTAATAATGGAATTTTTTAATTGAGTTCAGGCTGTATTGAAGAATTAAGGTTATCATAGAAATATTGGCTTTCAAGCTCATATCAAACTTTGTTTTTACCAGGTTGCTCCATTTATTTTTGCACATTTCAACAAATCATTGCACTTATATTATAATTTTCCAAGCAAGGTACAAAGAAATGAGGTGTGGCTTAAGACTCTGGTATTGTTCTATACATTACACGAAATAAATAATTGTTCCTTTACTAACTGCGATAAAATTACTGAATTAGGAGCTGTATAAACTATAATATAACTATATGAAAGATAAAATGTTTGTAAATTGAAATGATTCAGTTTTGAATTAACCAGGACACCTTTGCCCCCCAAAATTATCTTTTCAGACGAGTGGATAAAAAAACTGTCTTAATATAGCACATACCATGTTTTTTTTTCATGCATGAACTATTAGAATATACACAATTAAACTGATGTATGTAACTGTGAAAGTCATTATAGAGATGATACTCGTTTGATGTATTACTAGGCCAGAGTTACTATAAATTAAATTAAACGCATGAAATTAATGGAAGAAAATACAGAATGTCTCACAAAATGAAGTGAGGAATGTTCCGGTCATTGTTTCACACTGCTGTTACTTCTTTAACATTATGTATAAATGAACATGAATAACTCCGTAAGTCTGCTTTATTCCTCTGTGACTTCTTTTTAGCGTGGCATAATCAGGGTGAATATTTGTATGGTCACAACAACCCAATTAAACAAGTCGTCATGCTTCACTGAGTTAGAGCAGAGTACTTTCTGTCCCAACATGCTCACCCTGGGCAATATCTTTGTTACATAACCTTTTCTTTTCAGTTTAATTTATTGGGGAACCAAGGTTTGGAGGCCTATCTCCACCCACCACCACTTCCTCTGCCAGTGGCGGACTCCCTCAGGTATCGGTGCGTTGGTGGTTCTTTTTGTCCGGGGATGGGCGTCCGGGTACACACCAGGTCACTCCTTGGCGGCCGCTTATCGGGGCCTGGAGCTCGCTCGGGCCACTTCGGAGGTGGGGTGCCCCCGGCCTCTCGGCCTGGGGCTTGGTCACTCAGGCACAGCTGGCTGCCGGCGGAGCTCACGGGCGCGTCACTGCAACTCCCCCTGGCTTCTGCTCCGTGGCTGCTGAGTGAGCCCTCATCTGGGACTCTCCTCAGCTCTTTCTGGGACAGTGGCGCGGCTGCCCCTCTGTTGGTCTTCCTTGGTCTCTTGTGTTCTGGGGGCCTCTGGATGTCTGGAGTTTTGATCTCCTCCATACCTGCTTCATACCCTGGAGGACGGGGCTGTGGCTCCCCACACTCCCTAGCAGATCGTTACATGGAGAAACCTTTGGAAAACAAGCATGCTGATCCACACAGGTATGCACACAGGGGTACACACGGGTATTCACAGACGTGGACCACAGCTTCCTTGGCTGCTGCCTCAAAGCACATTGTGCGCTGTCTATCTTGCGTGCTGCACAATATCGTTTATTATTTAGTATCTACTGATATCTACTGCTAGCTAGTTTATTGTGATGGTGCCGTTTTTTTTATTATGTTGCTCTTTGTTGTTTGCTTTCTCTTCTGTTTTTTTTCTCCATACAGGTGACCCAGGTGTTTTGTTTGTTTTTGTTTTTCTTTCTTCCCCCCCTTCTCACCATCTCTTCTCCCCTTTGGTTTTCTCTCTCTCCCTCTCTTTCTTTCATTATTTCTCCCTGTCCTATCCCCCAGTCATGTCTGTCCCGTTTGTAGCAACTGAAAATAAAATAAATTCATAATTATAATAAAGGTCAATCAAATGGACCAATATGGCAAGGCCATGATGATCCACTTGGTAAAATAAATCTGCTTGGCATCTTTCTTGGCCTTAAGACAACAATTCTGATGGCTAAAGATCCAAACGAAAGAACCAAAAAAAAATATATATATATATAATAATAATAATAATAATAATTTATTGGGGAACTGTCGTCACCTCAAAAGGTTTCAAGATTTGACACAACTTTACTTGAGTGTTGCAGCTTATTAGTTACGTTGTTGCGGTTATTTCTGCACACAGGCGTACAGGGTGTATCTAAAGATGAGACTTTCAAGACGTGTATCACTGACCACGATCAAGATCAAAAAAATGAAGGCCTTCCAGTGTGGCTGCGGCACAGGTGGGAGGGCAGGAGGTCACCAATTGGAAGGTCAGTGGTTTACTCCCTGGCTCCTCCAGTCATCTGCCCCTGATAAAACTATGTCAGTGTGTGCAAAAATGGTAGATAAAGCGCTTAAGTATAAAAAGCAAGCACTTGTATGAATACGTGTGTGATTGGTTGAATAAGGCCGGTAAAAAAAAAACTAAAAAAAAAAAACGGTTTGAGTGCTCATTTAGAGAAGAAAAGCGCTAAATAAGTACCTGTTCATGTATGTTGGAAAACATTCCAATAAAAAGCAGCACATTACTTCTACATCTCTTTGATCAGAAAATTTCCAACAGATTCCTGAGATTCCTTGGTATCAGCCCATGGTCAGGGCCACCACACCCTCTCTTACCTGGAGCTGATTGAGGCAATCTTGCTCTATCATGTGCAAGCCAATTTTAAAATGAACAACATGCCCAGCAGTGCTAACTGGGGCAGTTATTAAATAACTGAATGAAAACTCAGTTTCCTACAAAGGAAAATATTATTTAAATAAGTGATAAGTGTGTGTTTCCTATAATTTAAGGATTTGATGGGGTTTTACTATTATAACTGTAATATACAGATGTCCCCACAATACAACTCATACAGAGTTAAATGGTGTTTATTATCTAAGATTTTTTAACTTCACAATTTGTTGAAAAAAATAATAAAAATATTATTGGAGCATCTATAGAAGAAACAAATGGGATTGGTTAAAGAATCTCTAATCATAACTATACAAAAGGAACAATTACACATTTTTTATACTATCACATTCGACTATGACTAACTTCAGAGAAATCCTATATATGGTCCTATAGTAGATGCTGTAAGCCTATCTGGAGGTTATATAATCAATGGGATTTGCCATGGCTTTAAATTAAAAATGTTAGGTTCCAATTACTTGCATACAGGAAGTCTGGATTGGCTCTCCATTTAAAGGGTCTGAGTCTCTGCTCCTAAAGAGTAAATGGCCTGTATTTGTATAGCGCTTTACTAGTCCCTAAGGACCCCAAAGCGCTTTACACATTCAGTCATCCACCCATTCACACACAGGTGATGGCAGCTACATTGTAGCCACAGCCACCCTGGGGCGCACTGACAGAGGCAAGGCTGCCGAACACTGGCGCCACCGGGCCCTCTGACCACCACCAGTAGGCAACAGGTGAAGTGTCTTGCCCAAGGACACAACAACCGGCAACCTTCCGATTACAGGGCGAACTTCCAACTCTTGAGCCACGATCGCCCAGATAAAGATGAAAGATAAAGAGTATTATCCAAGTAGGAATTGTTAGAAATGTAACTTTGCAAGAAGACAAGCCAAACCCTAACTGGCTTTGTCTGGATTTCTACACTTCTTCCTATGATGCTGGATTTAACTAAGAAGCCCTTTTTGCTAATGGTCCTGTTGACTCAACTCACCATTCAAAACCAGTGCAACATTATGCTGTACTATTCAGAATAAACCAATACCTTTGCTCATTCGTTATACTTGTTAAAGCATACTAATGAACCTAAACATGATTGTCATTGGTAGTTACATATACTGCAAATCCCTGCAATCACAGAACAGGGAACATACAAACACACAATTACCAATGTAATCCTTAAACACAGCTATTCTGACCCCTGTGTGCATGGCTCTACATGAAGGGACAGATTGCTTTTAGTACGTAGTACATATGTTTAGCTATGAATGATGAGTCAGATGTCAAAGCAAAGCTGAGGAAAAGGAATGTCATTTAAGTCATAGTAAATTCAACTGACCGCACTCTTCAAGCATCAGGAGATGCTAAAATGCTCTTAACTTGCACATTATATTACAACAGCAACCTGCTCTTCATTAACTGAACACACAGCTTTACCTCTGTAAATAAATAATTAGCTCACATTTAAAAAAGAACATTGATCCAGAACGTAAAGATTTTAACAAACATGGACTTCTGATATTTTACAGTGCCAGCAAGCTAACATCTGTCATCTGTTGGTTCCAACACAGTTACTGTGAAGCTGCATTTACTTCTATTCAATTCAATTCAATTTTATTTATATAGCGCCAAATCACAACATAAGTCGCCTCAAGGCGTTTCATAGATACAGAGAAAAACCCAACAATCATATGACCCCCTATGAGCAAGCACTTTGGCAACAGTGGGAAGGAAAAACTCCCTTTTAACAGGAAGAAACCTCCGGCAGAACCAGGCTAAGGGAGGGGCGGCCATCTGCTGCGACCGGTTGGGGTGAGAGAAGGAAGACAGGATAAAAGACATGCTGTGGAAGAGAGACAGAGGTTAATAACAGATATGATTCAATGCAGAGAGGTCTGTTAATACATAGTGAGTGAGAAAGGTGACTGGAAAGGAAAAACTCAATGCATCACGGGAATCCCCCGGCAGCCTACGTTTATTGCAGCACAACTAAGGGAGGATTCAGGGTCACCTGGTCCAGCCCTAACTATATGCTTTAGCAAAAAGGAAAGTTTTAAGCCTAATCTTAAAAGTAGAGATAGTGTCTGTCTCCCGAATCCAAACTGGAAGCTGGTTCCACAGAAGAGGGGCCTGAAAACTGAAGGTTCTCCCTCCCATTCTACTTTTAAATACTCTAGGAACAACAAGTAGGCCTGCAGAGTGAGAGCGAAGTGCTCTAATAGGGTGATATGGTACTACAAGGTCATTAAGATAAGATGGGGCCTGATTATTTAAGACCTTGTATGTGAGGAGCAGGATTTTGAATTCAATGTTCTACACATGTTAGTATGTAAATATAAAAAAGAAACAATTTCCCAGTACAGTAAAACTACAAATGTTTATACACAGCTTCCAGTTAAATGCTTATCTGTGGAATGAGCTCCATACTGGTGTGTGAATTTAAAAAAAAGGGACTAAAATAATTCTGATTATTTTTATTTCAGGGCCCACAGCTAACAACTCCCTATCTTTAGGTGTGACGCAACATAAAGCAGCTGTCATACAACATGTGGAATCCCCACCCCACTGCCAAAAAAAACCCTGTGTTTGAGCTTGTTTGGTTTGTAATGGCAGTGACAAGAGTTGACAAGCCCTTCTACTGAACAACATGGAAAAAGCAGGGCTGCTGCAAGCTTCAGCTGACATAAGTCAGTCACAGCACAAAGACATGCAAGAAAGCGAAGTACTGAAGAATCTCACACTCTCCAATGTTCATGTGCCGGTATATATATTTGTGGCTAACTGATCCTCATTTTCTTAGTCATCCAATGTATGTTTTCAGAGAAAACTCAGCTGCTCTGAAATCAGTACAATGTTGTTTTCACTGGGGTTGTCTGTGGCTCAGGTGTTAGAGATGGATCAATCCCCGGCTCCTCTAGTCTATGTGCCGAAGTATCCTTGGGCAAAATACCAAACCCCGAGTTGCCCCAGCAATATCTGTGTGAGTGTGTGTGTGAATGAATAAATAGAGGTAGGTATAGATACATATGGGTGTGTCATTAGGTGAATGAGACATATAATAGAAAGCGCTTTCAGTACTCAAATCGAGTAGAAAAGTGCTCTATAAGTACCATTGATTTTTATCACTATCTGTGTTGATCAGCTAATACTGCAGTCATATCCATCCTCTCCTTCTTTTCTTTCCCATATAAAACAGATTGCTATGTACATCTTTCATGCTCACTGACATACACACACACACACACACACACACACACACACACACACACACACACACACACACACACTGTGGGAGGCAAAATCCACACTGGGGAAAGCAGTCTGAGAGTATACAGAAGAGCTTGTTTTGCTTTGCTCTTTAGAAACCTGCAGATCACACTGCAACCTCACTCTGTATGGCTCTCCAGTAATCTCTGATTAACTGTATATGACAGTACATGTGAGGACTCCCGTCTCCATCCTTCCTCTATAACCTCTTCTGCAAAGAGCGAATACCCTAAAGCTTTTCACTAACAATCACAAGCTTGACTTCGAAAGGGCTCATTTAACAAAGAAAAAACAAAACAAACAAAAAATTAATAAATATGACATCTTCAGCTGTTAAGTAAACTGCAATATCACTCATGTGTGCACCTTGGATACCAACTAACAGTGATCATACTATAGTGCACAAGACCGTCTCATTCTGTCTAAAATAATAAGAAATAAGATGCCATGCATCATAAACAATAAGTAAGAGACAAGTGTATACTTGCATTATACTGTACAATATAATGCATCGCTACAATGACAACAAAGTTGGCTTGGACATAACTACACCATTTTAAACAGCATTGCTTACTTTGTTGGGTTTTAGCTCACTGTAGCTAGCTATGATCTATTAATCATTGAAATCAGTACAATTCATAGATTTCAGTAGTCAGTTGCAAGCTAGCCATCAAGCTTTTCAGATGTGACTTACCGTAGTTACAGTGAAATAATTTAGGGTTAGTTTGCAGTGATTAGTCAGTTAATTTGCCATAAGGAATTTAAATCAATGAGCTTAGCTTATCCATTTCTGACAATGGTTCATAATACGGTGACCATAAAGTCATAAATATCAGTATTCATTTTGCTATCCTTTTGTTGAGCTTTTAATGGAGTGTGTGTTGGGAGCTGAGTTTTGGTGATTAGCGGAATGCTAGTTTTATTTAACTTATTTGATCGTCATACTGTCATTAGCGCCACATCATCTATACTAAATTTAAAAATATCTTGATCGCTGACACGTGTCTTGCTTTGTGACTCAACTGCAGTTTCTGATTGGGAAACTCCTTTAAATACAAACAATATCCTTTAAATATTAAAAAGAAAACAATAAAAAGAAAAAGAAACACTAGTGCTGTGATTTAGCAAAGAGGTGCAGTGTCAGCTTTTGGAACAAAAGGTGTGGACAAAGATAATGTGGTGGTTACACTTACTCTATACAATCATGTCAAAAAATGAAGACCCTTTATGAAAGCCTGAGTGTTTTTTTTAACATATAATATTTGGACATATAGTGGTCCCTCCTTTATCACGGTAGTTACGTTCTAAAAATAACCCGCGATAGTAGAGGGCATGACAGTAGACAACTTTATTTTTTACAATTATTATAGATGTTTTAAGGCTGTAAAACCTCTCATTACACACTTTATACACTTTTCTCAGACAGGCATGAACATTTTCACACTTTTCTCTCTTGTTTAAACACTCTCAAAGTTCGAACCTTCGTAGGAAAATAAGTCCAGTATTATAGATTGAAACCAAAGGCACCCGCGGTTGCCTTTGATGGTGCAAAACCTTTCATCGACATTATTGTATTTGTTGAGGAGAAGACTTGCAAACATAAGAGTCCTTCAAGGCCATTTGACAAACTCCAGGACAAGCATGTGTCATTTACTGGGGACTGGCTTTCATCTGACCACTCTCCCATGCAGCCCTGATTGGTGGAGTGTTGCAGAACTGGATGTTGTTCTCGAAGGTTCTCTTCTCACCACAGAGCAATGCTGGAGTTCTCTCAGAGTGACCATCGGGTTCTGAGTGACCTCCCTTACTAAGGCCTGTGTCCTGGTAGTTCCAAATGTCTTCTGTTTGTGGATGATAGATGCCACTTTAGATGATAGATGCTCATTGCTATCTTCAGTGCTGCAGAAACTTTTTTATACCCTTCCTCAGATCTTTATATAGATAGGTGTATGTGTTAGGGTGCCTTTTTTTCAGATCCCCAATTCTATTTAATTTGGCTGGACTGCATTCAGCTGTTTCTTTTAGGTATTTGTTAGCTTTCACTTAGCATGCACACACTGTGTTTTGGTTTTCCCAGATAATTGCACAATATGCAAAATGTTACTAGAAGGGCCGGTTTCTTTGCTAAGCACTGAATAGGCCTGCAACATAAAGCATTCATTGCAATTAATAAAGGGTAAGGCATTAATTGGTTTTTACTCTGACAGTACAGTAGGCACTATTATTGCAACAGACACTAAATGGTATTGTTATGACGACCACTAATTGGTAATGTTGTGACACATGAGAGAAAGATAGCACCTGTTCTCATTTTGCAGAGAACAGTCCAAGGCGGTTGCTAAGAAACAGATCCATGACTGTATGTCTATGTGTGTGTGAAAGAGAAACACAAATGGTGTGAATGTGTGTGTGCATGGAATTGGGAGGGGTGATTGTAGTAGTTATAGATATATTGTTTGGCTAACACAATGAAAAACAACAACTGTCATTGTTATATCAATTATAGCAACATCCACTATCTGACAGCAGTTACCTGGATTTTATAGGTCAGAACCTGTAAGGTACACAGGCTTGCAGCTATACGTGTATTATTGTAGGGTCTTTTAATATTACAATATAAAGCGCCCCAAGGCAGCGGTTGTTGTGATGTTGCACTATAGAACTAAAACTAAACTGAACTGAACACTATTCTTGCAATGATGTCCTCCAACAGGACAGTGCTCAATGAAAACAACAGGAGGATGAAGAAAAGTTGATCTGAACTGCAGACTCCCACAGGACCTAAAGGATCCCCCTTATGGGGCATGGGCAGCACCTAAGGGATGACCCATATTTAGTATTTATTTATTTATTGTCATTGTCAAGAACAATGAAATTGCGTTTGGGGCTTCCATACAACCCAAAAAAAAGAAGAAAATAATAAATAAATACCCCTTAAAACCCAAGTGTACA
Source organism: Astatotilapia calliptera (assembly GCF_964374335.1). Lineage (NCBI taxonomy): Eukaryota > Metazoa > Chordata > Actinopteri > Cichliformes > Cichlidae > Astatotilapia > Astatotilapia calliptera. Next base: position 16,476,118 of record NC_137423.1, read on the forward strand.
TATTTAACCCAGTGTGACTCCAATGCAATAAGACAATCCTTAGCAATAATGTTCGTAGAAATTCAGACAAAGACCTGAGAAACATGACAAAATACAACAATGCACCCATTCAATATTATTGTACTGTGAGATATGATATCAGATATAATAGTTATCTATTTAAGAAAGGGGGGGGGGGGGGCAGGAGGGGGAAGAGAATAAAGATATGATGCACCAATGCAGACCAGTTCATTGCTATTAAGAAGTTGGATATGGTTATTGTCCGTGAGAGGGGGGCAGAGAGTTCAGGAGCCTCACAGCCTGTGGATACAGGCTGTTGGCCAGTCTGGATGTTCTGGCCTGTATAGACCTGTACCTTCTCCCTGAGGGCAGCAGATGGAAAAGGTGGCGCGCAGGGTGATGTTGGTCCCGCAGGATACTGTGCACCCTCCTCAGACAGCGAGTGGGGAAGATATTACTGATCTCTGGCAGACTTGTTCCAATAATTCTGCCAGCTTCCTTCACCACCCGCTGGAGTGCTTGCTGATCGGCCTTGGTGCAGCTGGGGAACCACACTAGAAATCCATACGTCAGAACGCTGCTGATGGCACAGTTGTAGAAGTTCAACATCAGAGATCTGGGAATGTGTGCGCTCCGCAGTCTCCTCAGGTAGTAGAGGCGCTGTTGGGCCTTCCGTACAACTGAGGTGATATGGTTGCCCCAGGACAGGTCCTCAGTCACAGTTACCCCCAAGAATTTAAAACTGCTCACCCTCTCCACCGCCTCACTGCCAATGAAGAGAGGCAGATGGTTGTTATGACCCCTCTTCCGGAAATCTACAATGATCTCCTTGGTCTTTTTGGTGTTTAAGACCAAGTTATTGTCGTGGCACCATGACTCTAGTTGTTGCACCTCTGTCCTATAGTTTGTCTCATCATTGTTGGATATAAGTCCGAGCACTGTAGTGTCATCTGCAAACTTAACAATGAGATTGGACGCGCAGGAGGAAATACAGTCATGGGTGAAGAGAGTGTATAGCAGAGGGCTCAGAACACACCCCTGAGGGGCACCGGTGTTGATCACAAGGGTGGAAGAGGTGTTCTTACCCACTCTGACACTCTGTCTACGGTTAGTGAGGAAGTCCACAATCCAGTTGCACAGAGAGGAGTTAAGTCCCAGTTGGTGGAGTTTGGGACGTAGTTTGTATGGCCGGATGGTATTAAAAGCCGAGCTGTAGTCTACAAAGAGGAGCCGTGCATAGGTATTCCTGTGTTCCAAGTGCTTCAGTAATGTGTGCAGCACTGTGGCGATCGCATCCTCGGTTGACCGGTTCTCCCTGTATGCAAACTGGTGCGAGTCCAGGGATGGTGGAAAAGCAGCTCTGATGTGTTTAATGACCAGTCTCTCCAGGCATTTGGCGGGAATGGGGGTGAGTGCCACAGGTCTGAAATCGTTCAGACATGTGACATTTGACTGTTTTGGGATGGGAACGGTGGTTGCTGCTTTGAAACAGGATGGTACCAGTGAACAGGACAACGAGGTGTTATATATAGAGGTGAAGACGTCCGCCAGGTCCGCAGCACAGTCTTTTAGCACCCGGCCCAGCACTCCATCCGGCCCGGCCGCCTTCCTGGTGTTAATGCTCCGGAACACACGCCTCAGCTCATGAGTGCTCAGGACCGGAGCAGGGTCGGTTGAGGGGAGAGGGGACAGGACAGGGTCGGTGTTCTCCCTGTCAAAACGGGCATAAAAGAGATTTAGATCCTCAGCCAGAGTAGAACTGTCGGCTGAGGGTGATGGTGTTCTTCTTTTGTAGTCCGTGATAGCCCTGATGCCCTCCCAGACCTGCCTTGGGTTTGTGTTGTTCTCAAACCTGGCCTCGATACGCCTCCTGTGCTGCTGCTTGGCAGTCTTGATGCCTCTTCTCAGGTTGGCCCTGGCAGCACTGTATGCCTCCTGGTCCCCGGATTTGAAAGCGTTGTTCCTTGTTCGAATAAGTTGTTGAACTCCGTGTGTCATCCAGGGTGGATTATTAGGGAACACACGGAATCGTTTCCAAGTTGTTACATTGTCCACACAGAAACAGATGTAGTCCAAGACAGTGGAGGTGTAACTGTCCAATGCGACACGATTGTCAGTGTCCTGCACCTTGAATACATCCCAGTCTGTGCAGTGGAAACAGTCCTGAAGCATCGGAATAGCATCCTGCGGCCATGTTCTCACGGTTTTGGTTGTAATCCCAGTGCTCTTGATCTTTTGTGTGTATATTGGGTGTAGCAGAAGGGAGAGATGGTCTGACAGACCCAGGTGGGGATAAGCCTGGGCTCTGTACGCATTCGCCATGTTGGTGTACACCTGGTCCAACGTTCTATCTCCTCTGGTAGCACACTTCACATTACGGTGGAAATTGTGAACTAGAGATAGAGAACAGCAGGTGATTTTAATGTTATGGCTGACTCAATTTTTATATTAAAATTATATTATATTAATATTTTATATTAATGCTACACTTATAAATATTGTATATTGCATGTTTATTGACAAACACCATAACAAATCTGCAGCTCTGTGAGATGTTTGGGTATGAGTTTGGTGAGTATGTCAGTGCTGACTGATGTTGAAATGCTCAGCTGATGACCCGGTGCAAAAAAATGCTTTTGCCCTCTAAAGTTTCTGTTGTCATAAGAAACGTATGGTGAGTAAATGTTTGTATAACTCATTCATTTGGATTCTTGAGGTAGGAGCATGATGACTCAAAAGTGTCCAAACATAAGGAGTTGTAGCCAATCACTGTCTACAAGGATATCAACTAACATCCCAAGAGCAGCCCAACAATGTCTTTTTGGTCACAGACTTCTCATTTTTTACTGTGTTTATGCTGTTGGGTCAGTCTGAGAAATCACAAGCTGTTTGGTTGAGGTTATTGAAATTATAGTCCTGCAACAGTCTTTTACTTGGTAATATTTATCAGATAATTAATGCCTCTGTACTGAAATAAGTAGTTAATTTTATTTTTTAAGCAATTTATTTATTGGTGGTACCTTAATACCGTTTTGTCCAAACTTGTGCTTCACATAACATAATGATGGCCAAAAGTTGAGACTGAGTCTTCAAAATGCAGAGATCAAAAGCAACAGGCAATGTGACTTTTACTTTGTCCATTTTTTCAATAGAGTCGATGATTAAACTCAGAGCTTAGTGAATTCTACTTTGAGTCACTGCTAGAGCTGGGCGATATAAGATTTTTTCATATCACGATATGTTTTTTTTTTTCCATTTCAGGCGATAACGATATCTATCACGATATAAGCCAAATAACTATATTTGTAAGATTTAAATGTGCCGTTGCTCACAAGTAAAATGTGAAATAATCAGCAGCTTGTTTTTATTTAAATATTTATTTCCCATAATAAGTTCAACAGGGTAGATGTACTTAAGGAACATGAGACTTTTTCAGATAAATAAAGGCAAATATTGCAAACTGAGAACTAAAAGGAAATTCTCAATCTCTCCTTGTTGTATAGCTTAGCTTTTCAAACAGTTTTAACAGGTACTTTAGTCTGACAAAAGCCGAAGGACGAATTAGCGCTTCCAGTCAGAGACTGAGGCTACGTCCACACGTACATGGGTATTTTTGAAAACGGAGATTTTCCGTTTTCGTTTTAAAAAATAATCCCGTCCACACATAAAGGCAGAAATGAAGGAAAACGCTGCTATGAACATGCCAAAGCAGCAGGTGGAGCTAGATTCCTAACCGTGCAGAAATGTTGGCCAATCAGAAGTCTAGAAGCCTCGGTGGGAAAAAGTAAAGAAAGCTGGGGCATAGAAGCAGAACCGAGTCGTATGTGTGGGGGGACAGTAACTGTGTGTGTATATGTAAGCATTTAAACACTGCAGAGAGTAGAATTAACAGTAACAGTATTGTAGAAATTCATTTCACCGAAACAATAACGTGGTGCACAGTGTGACGCATGCACCAGTTTATTGTATTTCCAGACTTGCTTTCGGCACAATTTACAGTGCACGCTACTCTGTTTGTTGTCAGACTTGAAATAGCCGAAATACCTTCACACTACAGAACTTCTATGGCTCTTCCGTTCGACAATCTCCGGCATTGGAACCATCATCTGTTTTCTCTTCGGTAACCTTCGGTCACGCTCGGTTGATTTTTCTAGTCGGCACACTCATTTCCTCCATTACCCGGGCGGTAAGGTGGCTGGCTGCTTCCCAAACAAATACACATGTGCGGCTTGGCACTTGTGCTGTACGTAACAAGTCACGCGACGTGACGCTGCGGCTGTGATTGGTTCGGCTCTGCGCTACTTAATTTGGATTGGCTGTCCTTTTGTTTTTTTTTTTAAGAGGACAAGAGCGGCGAGGTCTATCGCGATAGTTTAATTTCTCTATCGAGTAAAAGTTATATCACGATACATATCGTTATAGTTCTATCGCCCAGCTCTAGTCACTGCTTTAGCTTAAGGTAAAAAGTGGTATTACACAAAATTATATAGAAAGTTTGCACAAAAAGTCATGGCAGCTGTTTATTCATTCTGTCAGTAGTTTTTGTCATTATAATCTTTTAAAATACTTTTTTTTAATCTGGGGAATTAACAATAACTAACTTTAAAGAGGGTTGTTAATGGGAGATCTTTTTATGCACAAAAAACTACACATCAACATAACTGGGCTGCAAAGACACAAGATGAGAGAAGGGTTCAAAAGATAAGACAAATCACTAACACAACCATGACACATTTTTGATACTCAGTAGATGGAGAGTGATGATAAAAGTGAATTATAAGTTCTATCACAACATGTGTAGATCTCCAAATACCTCAGTGGCTTTAAAGTATGTCCTTGATTATTCACCATCATCTGCAGGAGAAAAAGTACTGGACTCGATAGTCAAGTTATTGTATATAGCATTCAGAGAGATGAGGGCAATTCATGATGATGGAGCACAGGAAATAAGGTGCATCACTGGTGGATTTTGCCAAGTGTGATCAATGATGTACATCACATTGTGTATCCCAAACAATTAAGCAAACATTATTCCCCAACAACCTCAAGCCAAAGAAATGATATGCTTGCACTGTTCCCTTTAGTGTAATGAAAAACCGATCAGCTGTGTCTGAAAGTCTGTGCTTAACTTTACTAAGTTATAAATATGCCTTTTGACCAATCAGCATAATCTGAATGTGCCCAAAGAGAGCCATGACAGGCATTACTCTGTGGACTTTTGCCTACTTTAGATCGGTAAGCATCATGAGATACTAAGGGTTATTATGCATGACAGAAAGACAGATGGAGCCAACCCACCATGCCTCCACCCATTTGATCAAGGCAGACAATATCTCAGACACTCAACTCGGCCATTACTCCCCCCACTGACTCTTAAGTAACTTTCACACACACACTCAAGCTCCCAAGACGAAAATGGCTAATGTCTGCTAAGCCTCATAGTAATGTGGAGCCACAGTGTGGCAGTAAATAGAAAATGTCTGTGACAGGCACAGCTGAAGGATTAGAGGATATGCCTCACTGCACTCTTGCTACCTGTGTAGCAAGAACCACTTTCTAGTCATGGACCACTTGTGGCCCCAAGGTTGCACAGACAAGTAAAAGTAAAATGTTTAAAAAATCTTGACCAGTAGTTTTTTTAGTCAACTGTTGAAGGTGCATTCCCTTCTCTCTGCTCTTGAACTCAAATATTACTGTGGCTAAAACATGTACCAGGATGAATTTCAATTATATTCTTTTGACTCTTCTTTTTTGTCTGTACCTAAAACCTATGATGAAGGCCTGTAGAGAAACATCTCCCCAAAAACATGGGGCATCTTTCTTTGCCTTTAGACAATAATTCTGATGGCAAAAGAACCAAATGGGACAGGCGAAAAAAACAAAAAGCAAAACATGGAACAGCTTCTCCAGGAAACCAACACAGACTAATCTGCATCAGAACATTAGTGGGGCTGAGGACTCTGATCGGTACACGTGCAGAACACAAACACACCAAGTAATGTAAATTATTTAACTTAAATGATAATATGTTTGTTATCATTTAAAACAAACAGGTTCGTCCAATGGAGAAAGCACTCAAAGCACAAGCTTCTAAAGCTTACAAAAACTTCACTGTACAAGTCTAGGTGTTAATACCATGTTTTTTGACTTTTTCATTAATGTTTTATTACAAAGTGAATAACTAACAAGACAAAGTAGTAAATACAGTAGAGACAAATGGAATATTGCTGTTGTCACTACTTATACGTGCAAAATTTATGGATTGCTGAGAGGAAAATTGTTATGCTCCAAATATACTACACTAAGACCAGACTTTTTTATTGCAACCCAATCGTTTGTCAGTAGTCAGATGGTGTTTTTCGTACAGGAATGAAGAAGGGAAATTTAAATGCTGGCAACCTGGAATAAGTGTTTGCATCTTTCCAACAATTTTAAGAAAGAGATGTTCCCCCACTTCTTCAAATACCTCCAGGTCAGACATTACATCACATTTGGCTAATTTGGAAAATTCTGGGCGATACAAATTGGATTGGTGTCTAAAATATCTTGTTCGGTCTAAAAATACAATTTCTTAAGTGTAAGAAAAGAACAATGCTTTACTACTTTTTCCATCTATTTGAGGCAACTCATTATACTAAATGCTATTAAACTATTTGAATTTCGACCACCAGCATAATAGACAAAACTAGAAAGCGAAAAGTTCGGAAGAAATTTTAAGTGTGCCTATGCTGCTGCTAATCAGTGTAGTTTGCCATTCATACGGCTACAGAGAGCAAAACTCAGCAGAGCAGCCATTCTCCACCATGAACTATGGTAAAAACAAACACCGCTCACGCCTCACAGATGACAGCTTACAGTTTTGTGTAAAGATGAGGTGACTTCGTACAGCCCCAATTTGCAGACGCTGTGCACAGAGGTTCGTGAGCAGAAGTCCCATTGTACCACAGCAGACCCGACAATGTTTGCATGAACACGCTTTGAACCATTACGTTATGGACCACTTTTCACACATGGTTGGTGTACCCACACAGCTGGCTGTAGCTTTTCAACTCACAGCCCAACACACGCCCAAAAAAGAGCCGAGAGAGCACAGACTTTACGCCCGTAGGTCCACCTCCCCTGCAACAGCACTGCAGACCACGCCCCGCCACACACATCAAACACGTAAAATAAATATTTATGCACTTTTGGATTCACTTTTTGTTTTTTGTTATTTTTACACAGTGTTCTGAATGATTAGCAATGGTCTACAGTAGGGCTGCACGATTTTGCATAAAATGAGAATCACGATTTTTTGGCTTAGAATTGAGATCACGATTCTCTCACGATTTTCTTTTCCAATATAAATATTTATTGCACTTATTAACTGCACATCAACGTCGTAACAGTTGAGACTGAACATAAATAAACAATAAACAACAATAAATAAACATAAAAACAACAAATGTCTCACATTTTTTCGTTGCCACAAAATGTTGTACTGCTTGAAATTCCGTCTCCACCGTTGCTCGACACTGCGTGTATAGAGCAGGTAGTGCAACAATAGAAAAATAGTTCCGGGACGGCACTGTGTAGCGTTTGTCTAGGGTGTTGATCATTCTCCTAAATCCCTCGTTTTTTTTTTTTTTTTTTTCTATTCATTTATTGCAATGACTTCAAATTGAACAAATAATAAAAGATTTGTACATAAGAAATGTTTTTAAAATAGTCAAAGTGTCACAAAATACACTTTTACACTACAATCAGATAGACCTTGAAAGTAGCAGGACCCTCTTTTGTCTTTTTTTTTTTTTTTTTTTTTTTTTTTTTGGCCTGTCCCGTTTGGCTCTTTTGCCATCAGAATTGTTGTCTAAAGGCAAAGAAAGATGCCCAACGGATTTACTTTACCAAACTGACCATCCCAGCCTTGCCGTAATGGTCCATTTGATTCACCTTTTATTGTTTATTTTATTTTCACTTACTGAATACGGGACAGACTTGACTGGGGGAAAGAAGGGGAGAAAGAAAGAGGGAAAGAGAAACAGCTGAGAAGAGGGACGGGGGAGAAGGGCAAAAGACAAAAACCAACAGAACGGGAAGAGAAAAAAAGTGCATATATCAATCACCTGGTTCACCTGCTGAGAAAGAAAAAAGAAAGCAAGCAGAAGAGAACAAGAGTAATAGAATAAACAACATCACAATGATATATGGGAATATGACAGTAAATACTAAATGTTAAACATTATTGTGCAGCATATAAGATCAACAGAACACAGTGTGCTTTGAGGTAGGAGCCAAAAAGGGTGTAGTTTGTGGGTGTGATCACCCGTGTGTACACCTGTGAGCATGGACGCGCTTGTTTTTTGTTTTTTTAAAAGGTTCCTTCATGTAATAATCTGCTAGAGGGTGTGGGGGGGGCCTCGTTTTGCACAGTGTTGATGAGAGCCATATCTTTGGTCAGGTGATAAGTAATAGCCTCCGTAATTTCTTTGTGCCTGCGGGAGTTCGACAGGTATAGGGAAGCGCTGTATAAGGTTCGCGTTATTGATGTTTGGGTAGTTGACCGGGACGGATTTTCTCCTGTCACTTTCTCGTCATCCCTGACGTGCTCTCCGTTGTTTTTTCCCTGCTAATTTTAGCATCACACGGTACAGCTTCTGTATCACGTGGTATATGGCTCTGCCCTTGTCATTTGTTGAGCAGGAAGAGTGAGCGCTTGTTTTGATGCAGACTACGTCCCGGATCAAAATGCGGTACAATCGTCGTCTTTTTTTTTTTTTAATCGTTGTCATTTGGAAATGAGATCGCACATAAGTATGAATCAAGATCGCGATTTTCTAACGATTAATCGTGCAGCCCTAGTCTACAGCCAATCTTGTGTATTGTTATACAAACTTTGGTTGTAAGATTCAGATAACTATTTAATAAAAGCTAAATATTTTATATGAGAGTAAGAAAGAAAAGTATATCTTTGTGTCCCCCTTTCCCTGTTAATGCCCTACCTGGCCCCCTGGCAAAAGCTTTGCTAGATCCGCCCCTGCACAGTTACCAGCTGTCAGCTACACAAAAAAGGAGCTTGGTGTTATTTGTCTCTCAGAAACAGTTCATAACTTCCCTTCAACTCATTCATGTCACCTAAAAGGTAAACCTGTTTCTCCATCACCAGTTCAGCTCTGATGATTCAGTAGGGACATCTCCTGGTTTGGACCAGCCGTTTTTACAGCTGTGGCTCCAGCAAACATCAGCTGATACTAGAAATTAAAATCAAATGAATTCTAACAACAGCTGATCAAGCTTAAACATGCTGCTGTTGTTTAGCGCGATAAATAAACAAGAGAGAAAAGCGGATCATTGATCAGTTTCATGACTGAAGTTTCAACAGGCGAGAGAATGACAGGGGAGGCTGTCATAAAGTTCAACATCACTAACTTAGCGCTCACACAGCTGTATAGAAACTCCGTAGTGCTAGCTAGCACTCAGTATGAGTTATTGTAAGTGATTGTAAAAAGTCAGCACAACGAAAATAAACTACACCTAAACTCGGTTTATATCTGACCCAAATAGAGTGCAGTTCATAACTGCTTACCTGAAATTCAGTTCACCTCACGTTCAGACATGCAGCCACCTGCTTCTCCTGCCTTCAGTTTCCCTGATCCACGATTGAGCTCCACGTTAGCCACCACCGGTTGATTGGCGGCTGCCTCGCCGCCTCGTATGTCTCTTTCCCCGCATGTCCTTTCTGTCACACACCGGTGCATAGCTGCCCTCTGTTCTAGCTCCGCGTTAGCCACCACCAAACAACTCAGTTATTTTTTCCACATCGACCAGCATCATCGGCCCATATAAACGAAAAATAAGTCCCGCTAAGACAAAGACTGTGAAAGGAGTTAGAGATGCTTCACTGAAAGCCAAGCCCGGGTGCTTTTTAGCGAAGGGTCACTAGCCGCGCTAGGTAGCTAGCCGGCTAGCAGCAACACGTAAGAAAACTGTTGCTAATATGAGATGTCTTGATAAAACGAGCAGATATTTGAAGTTTACACACTGACATTCTAGCCTGAAAATATCTTAACAGTTTATTTTGTGACCTAGAAACACCGCCATTGTTTGACTCTGTAGAGGTGTGCTATGAATTGTGGGATATGGAGTTTTCCACCAAGCATACACCCTTGCGGTTATCGTAACTATTCAATGGTTCGCGCAACCTTAAAAATTCCAATGGTTCCTGAAAGCAGCGACGCTGTGTGCGCCGTTGATATTGTCGTCATTACGATAATCCAAATACGGGTAGACAGGCCGTACCACTCCCGACATACCACTAGAGAGAGCCAACACACCACAAATGAAGTTTGAAATCTGTTTCTATGGGGCCAAAAGTTGAGTCTTTCTCATGGGCCTAGAAATGGGCCAAAATTTGCACTAAAATCTAAATATTTAAAAAACTATAAAAGTCATAAACACCAAAAGTCATAGCATACCAGTCCAGACCCAGCCGCACAAAATGATATAACATATTTAACCCTTGTCTCAAAACTGTGCGGCACATAAGTGCGAGAAAATTTTCACTAAAATATTAATATTTAAAAAACTATAAAAGTCATAAACACCAAAAGTCATAGCACACCATTCCAGATCCAGCCGCATAAAATGATATAACATATGTGAACATTGTCTCAATACTGTGGGGCGAGTTACGTGTCAAAATTTAGGCGGAAGATGAAGAATAATAATACGAATAATAAATCCAACGAATAGTAATAAGTGTGCCTCTTGGCATAGGCACACTTAATGAATAGTCAGAGCTGTCCTTAGGTCACAATAGCAACCAAGGCATTATCATAATAGCAAACATTCTACCAACTTGTGTGTAACTCCAGGTCACTTTCAGCTAATACAGAACTAAACGTCTGTATAGAAAACACTTGAGAATATTATTCCGGGTAGGACTACTACCATTAAGGCAAAATTGGAAGCAGAGATGAGTAATTGGTTAACAGAGGACATCCAGAACACACCATGCCTTGAAAAAGTTGTTTTACCTCTTGAACCTTCCTATATTTTGCCTTGTTACAACCTTTAAAAAAACTTTAATGTTTATTGTGTGGATGCTTTAAGCATCCACACTATTGAGTTCCTGTTTCTCTTTATTCTTTATACTTTATTGTGTGGATGCTTTAAGCATGCGTTGTTATGGTTGCTATGCTCTTGGCTTCCAGTGTGTCACTGAAGGTTTTGCAGTCTTCTCCTCATGTCCGAACAACTTCTTGCTACTTGCTCAATTTTCACTCAATTTCCACAAATTATACATCAAAACGTAGGTATTTTTGCTGGCTTTCAGAAAATGGCACTATCATTGTTGTGGGATTTATAGAAATTTCGCAAATCTCCTCAGACCAACACAAGGTCTCAAAACTCTCCATATAAAGTCAATGGAGAGCTTGTTCAAAATCATCGCTGGATTTCTGTAATGAGAGGCATATTCGAATCGTCATATCTCCTTAATGAAGCAAAGTTAAGACATGAGGCTTGTCCCCGAATATCTTCAGACACTCCTGACGCTCACAATTCAAGAATTTCTTTCTTACCTATTACCGTTCTGAAATGAGTTGGACTTGTTTGAGGGTAGGAAATTTGTCCCTCGCTCAGATTTCTTCAGATTTCAAAGTCTGGAAATGAACCACTTTTTTCTCTCGTCATAACTTTTTGTTGGATTTCCACAGAGACCTGAAAATTTCCATGACTGTTCACCAAAGCCTGCTGTCTCTTACGGTGAAAGAATGATATCGATACTCCAAATAGATTTAGAGTTACAAAGCGTTGTTTGAGGGCAAGTCAAGGCAGTTTTTGCTTCGCTCTACTCAGTTATGGTGCATTACAAGTCAAATATCTTTAATAATTCATATTTTAATGATAAATTGTTAACACTTGAAGATTCCCCCATCTCTTCTGAGCAAAACGGTGTAAGAAGAGCCTGTGTTTGTGTGTCCCTCTGTGCATTTGTGTTTCAATATGCCTCCATAGTTGTAATTTTGTAAGTTATTACTATTCTGCTAAATCATAGTATTTCTGGTACTTTTCGGTACTTGTGCTAAATACAGTATTTCTGCTAAATCATACTATTTCTGCTTTTCATAAGATTTGTGCCTAATATAGTATTTCTGCTAAATTATAGTATTTATTCTTTTTATAAGATTTGTGCCTAACATAGTATTTCTGCTAAATTATAGTATTTCTGCTTTTTATACTATTTGTGCCTAATATAGTATTTCTGCTAAATTATAGTATTTCTGCTTTTTATACTATTTCTGCTTTTTATAGGATTTGTACCTAATATAGTATTTCTGCTTTTTATACTATTTGTGCCTAATATAGTATTTCTGCTAAATTATAGTATTTCTGCTTTTTATAGTATTTGTGCGAAAACATAGTATTTCTACTAAATGTAGTATTTATGCTTAATCATAGTATTTCTATATATATATCTGCCAGGTCCCCAGGCAGCCAATCCTCTGTGAGGACTTAGACATTCAAATTTTCAAATCAGGGCCTGCACGGCTTCCCAGCCAATCTTATATGTGTCCTGAGGCATTCAAATTTGCATATTGGGGCCTTCATGGCTTCTAAGCCAGCCAATCATATCAGGGCTGAGGAATTCAAATCCACAAATCAGGGCCTGCACGGCTTCCCAGCCAGCCAATCATATATGTGGCCTCAGCCATTCAAATTTGCATATTGGGGAATTCGTGGCTTCTAAGTCAATAAGTCATCCATGTCATATATCTCTAAAAATTCATATTTTAATGATAAATTGTCAACACTTGAAGATTCCCCAATCACTTCTGAACAAAACGGTGTAAGAATGACCGCTCTAGCCCCTACAGTTAGGAAATTATGGTCATTTGTTTGAGGGGAGTCCTCACTATGAGAAATAGGCTGCAATAATCCTGTGCCTCTCTGTGCTGTGTGTGTAAAAAGATGCACCTGTTTTGGCGGGAAAACGTAAACAGCCACTCTGATTGGTGGATTTAAATTCGGCAGCTCTCTCCCTCTGTGTCTGTGTGTGTGTGTGTGTGTGTGTGTGTGTGTGTGTGTGTGTGTGTGTGTGTGTGTGTGTGTGTGTGTGTGTGACAGAGAGAGAGAGAGGGAGAGAGAGAGAGAAAGGCTTTTAATGGGATGACCTCATTCTAAGATTCAAATTCAATATATTCAGACTGGTTGACTGAATTGGATCTTGTGTGTGTGTCTCTCTGTGCATGTGTGTTTCCTCATGTGTACATATTTGTAATTGTGTGGCTGTCATAAATTTTTTTGCTGATTTTTGTCATTTAACAAGTATATTTGAGGGACCCTCAGCATGTTCAGCATTTTTTCAGCTGTCCATTTTGCTTTTCCAATTTTTCTGTTTAACTTATTACTATTGTGCTAAATCATACTATTTCTGCTATTTTATAAGATTTGTGCCTAATATAGTATTTCTGCTAAATTATAGTATTTCTGCTTTTTATAGTATTTGTGCTAAAACATAGTATTTCTACTAAATGTAGTATTTATGCTTAATCATACTATTTCTGCTTTTTATGGGATTTGTGCCTAATATAGTATTTCTGCTTTTTATAGGATTTTTGCTCAAACATAGTATTTCTACTAAATGTAGTGTTTATGCTTAATCATCCTATTTCTGCTTTTTATAGGATTTGTGCTTAATATAGTATTTCTGCTAAATTATAGTATTTCTGCTTTTTATAGTATTTGTGCTAAAACATAGTATTTCTACTAAATGTAGTATTTATGCTTAATCATAGTATTTCTATATATTTCTGCCAGGTCCCCAGGCAGCCAATCCTCTGTGAGGACTTAGACATTCAAATTTTCAAATCAGGGCCTGCACGGTTTCCCAGCCAATCATATATGTGTCCTGAGGCATTCAAATTTGCATATTGGGGCCTTCATGGCTTCTAAGCCAGCCAATCATATCTGAGGGCTGAGGAATTCAATTCCACAAATCAGGGCCTGCACAGCTTCCCAGCCAGCCAATCATGTATGTGGCCTCAGGCATTCAAATTTGCATATTGGGGAATTCGTGGCTTCTAAGTCAACAAGTCATCCATGTCGTATATCTCTAAAAATTCACATTTTAATGATAAATTGTTAACACTGGAAGATTCCCCCATCTCTTCTGAACAAAACGGTGTAAGAATGACCGTTCTAGCCCCTACGGTTAGGAAATTATGGTCATTTGTTTGTGGGGAGTCCTCACTATGAGAAATAGGCTGCAATAATCCTGTGCCTCTCTGTGCTGCGTGTGTAAAAAGATGCACCTGTTTTGGCGGGAAAACGTAAACAGCCACTCTGATTGGTGGATTTAAATTCGGCAGCTCTCTCCCTCTGTGTCTGTCTGTGTGTGTGTGTGTGTGTGTGTGTGTGTGTGTGTGTGTGTGTGTGTGTGTGTGTGTGTGTGTGTGTGTGTGTGTTTAGTGGGAGAGAGAGGACCCTGCCCTTATTTGGCAGCATGTCATTGTAGGATTTAAATTGAATATAGTTAGACTGGTTGACTGGATTAGAGCCTGTGTTTGTTTGTCCCTCTGTGCATTTCTGTTTCAATATGCCTCCATATTTGTAATTTTGTAAGTTATTACTATTCTGCTAAATCATAGTATTTCTGGTACTTTTCGGTACTTTTGCTAAATACAGTATTTCTGCTAAATCATACTATTTCTGCTTTTCATAAGATTTGTGACTAATATAGTATTTCTGCTAAATTATAGTATTTATTCTTTTTATAGGATTTGTGCCTAACATAGTATTTCTGCTAAATTATAGTATTTCTGCTTTTTATACTATTTGTGCCTAATATAGTATTTCTGCTTTTTATAGGATTTGTGCCTAATATAGTATTTCTGCTTTTTATAGGATTTGTGCTTAATATAGTATTTCTGCTAAATTATAGTATTTCTGCTTTTTATAGTATTTGTGCTAAAACATAGTATTTCTACTAAATGTAGTATTTTTGCTTAATCATAGTATTTCTATATATTTCTGCCAGGTCCCCAGGCAGCCAATCCTCTGTGAGGACTGAGAAATTCAAATTTTCAAATCAGGGCCTGCACGGCTTCCCAGCCAATCATATATGTGTCCTGAGGCATTCAAATTTGCATATTGGGGCCTTCATGGCTTCTAAGCCAGCCAATCATATCAGGGCTGAGGAATTCAAATCCACAAATCAGGGCCTGCACGGCTTCCCAGCCAGCCAATCATGTATGTGGGCTCCAGGTATTCAAATTTGCATATTGGGGAATTCGTGGCTTCTAAGTCAACAAGTCATCCATGTCATATATCTCTAAAAATTCATATTTTAATGATAAATTGTCAACACTTGAAGATTCCCCCATCTCTTCTGAACAAAACGGTGTAAGAATGACCGCTCTAGCGCCTATGGTTAGGAAATTATGGTCATTTGTTTGAGGGGAGTCCTCACTATGAGAAATAGGCTGCAATAATCCTGTGCCTCTCTGTGCTGCGTGTGTAAAAAGGATGCACCTGTTTTGGCGGGAAAACGTAAACAGGCACTCTGATTGGTGGATTTAAATTCGGCAGCTCTCTCCCTCTGTGTGTGTGTGTGTGTGTGTGTGTGTGTGTTTAGTGGGAGAGAGAGGACCCTGCCCTTATTTGGCAGCATGTCATTGTAGGATTTAAATTGAATATAGTTAGACTGGTTGACTGGATTAGAGCCTGTGTTTGTGTGTCCCCCTGTGCATTTCTGTTTCAATATGCCTCCATATTTGTAATTTTGTAAGTTATTACTATTCTGCTAAATCATAGTATTTCTGGTACTTTTCGGTACTTGTGCTACATACAGTATTTCTGCTAAATCATACTATTTCTGCTTTTCATAAGATTTGTGCCTAATATAGTATTTCTGCTAAATTATAGTATTTATTCTTTTTATAGGATTTGTGCCTAACATAATATTTCTGCTAAATTATAGTATTTCTGCTTTTTATACTATTTGTGCCTAATATAGTATTTCTGCTTTTTATAGGATTTGTGCCTAATATAGTATTTCTGCTTTTTATAGGATTTGTGCTTAATATAGTATTTCTGCTTTTTATAGTATTTGTGCTAAAACATAGTATTTCTACTAAATGTAGTATTTATGCTTAATCATAGTATTTCTATATATTTCTGCCAGGTCCCCAGGCAGCCAATCCTCTGTGAGGACTGAGACATTAGAATTTTCAAATCAGGGCCTGCACGGCTTCCCAGCCAATCATATATGTGTCCTGAGGCATTCAAATTTGCATATTGGGGCCTTCATGGCTTCTAAGCCAGCCAATCATATCAGGGCTGAGGAATTCAAATCCACAAATCAGGGCCTGCACGGCTTCCCAGCCAGCCAATCATATATGTGGCCTCAGCCATTCAAATTTGCATATTGGGGAATTCGTGGCTTCTAAGTCAATAAGTCATCCATGTCATATATCTCTAAAAATTCATATGTTAATGATAAATTGTAAACACTGGAAGATTCCCCCATCTCTTCTGAACAAAACGGTGTAAGAATGACCGCTCTAGCCCCTACGGTTAGGAAATTATGGTCATTTGTTTGAGGGGAGTCGTCACTATGAGAAATAGACTGCAATAATCCTGTGCCTCTCTGTGCTGCGTGTGTAAAAAGATGCACCTTTTTTGGTGGGAAAACGTAAACAGCCACTCGGATTGGTGGATTTAAATTCGGCAGCTCTCTCCCTCTCTGTCTGTCTGTGTGTGTTTGTGTGTGCGTGTGTGTGTGTGTGTGTGTGTGTGTGTGTGTGTGTGTGTGTGTGTGTGTGTGTGACAGAGAGAGAGAGAGAGAGAGAGAGAAAGCCTTTTAATGGGATGATCTCATTGTAAGATTCAAATTCAATATATTTAGACTGGTTGACTGAATTGGATCTTGTGTGTGTGTCTCTCTGTGCATGTGTGTTTCCTCATGTGTGCATATTTGTAATTGTGTGGCTGTCATAAATTTTTTTTGCAGATTTTTGTCATTTAACTAGTATATTTGAGGGAACCTCAGCATGTTCAGCATTTTTTCAGCTGTCCATTTTGCTTTTCCAATTTTTCTGTTTAACTTATTACTATTGTGCTAAATCATACTATTTCTGCTATTTTATAAGATTTGTGCTTAATATAGTATTTCTGCTTTTTATAAGATTTGTGCTTAATATAGTATTTCTGCTAAATGTAGTATTTATGCTTAATCATACTATTTCTGCTTTTCATAGGATTTGTGCTTAATATAGTATTTCTGCTAAATGTAGTATTTCTGATTAATTATAGTTTTTCTACTAAATCATAGTACAGTATTTCTGCTTTTTATGGGATTTGTGCTTAATATAGTATTTCTGCTAAATTATAGTATTTCTGCCAAATTATAATATTTGTGCTAAAACATAGTCTTAATTTAAAATTACAATATTCATAGTTCATCACAGTGTCTCTGGTAAATCACAATATTTCTGCTCTGTTGTACTATTTTTCTAAATCATAGTGTTTCTGTAATGTTTAAGTATTTTTGGCTAAATATATTCTTTCTGTTATCTTATACTATTTCTCCTAAATTCTTGTATTTTTGAGAAGTTATCATGTTTCTGGTAAGTTACAATATTTCTGCTAAATTCTGCTATGGTATTTCTGCCAAGTATTATGTTTCCTCTAAGATATTGCAGTTCTGCTAAGTTATTCCATTTTAGCAAACTTCCTTTGCTTCTGCAAAGTTTTTACAATTTCTGCAACTTTTCAGCTTTTTCAGCTACTTTTTGCATACAGCTTCAGCTTTAAGCATCCACACTGCATTTTCGCAGGAAATGCAAATTTTTCTAGTTTAATATGTTTTACTGGGATTTTATGTGATCCAGCAGCACAAATGGGTGCATAATTTTGAAGTGGAAAGAAAATGACACATAATGTGCAAATATGTTTTTACAAATCAAAATCTGAAAAGTGTGGGAATAATTTGTATTTACTCTGATACCCCTAATTAAAATCCAGGGCAACCAACAACTTTCAAAAGTCACCTAATTAGCACATTGTACACTTTAATTTCATATAAATACAACTGTTCTGTGAAGGCCTCAGTAATTTGTTAAAGAACATCACTGAGCAAACAGTATCATGAAGACCAAGGAACACACCAGACAGGTCAGGGATAAAGTTGTGGAGAAGTTTAAAGCAGGGTTAGTTTCTAGAAACATATCCCAAGTTTTGATCATCGCATGGATCATTGTTCAGTCCATTATCTAAAAATAGAAAGAGTATGGCACAACTGCAAACTTACCAAGACTAAACTGACATGTAGACGTGGTGTTATGATCCGAGTGAGTGTCCGGTGTTTTTCCATTCTGTCTCTGCCTTGAGGCATCCACCCCTTGCGGCAGAGCCCGGGGTTCCACACCTGCACCAGTCCACCTGTTCCCCAGCAATCAGCAGGACAATACTTAAGACCAGTGTCTTTATTAGTTCTTCGCCAGTTGGTCAGCTACCCTATTGTGGTAACCAGGCCTCACAAAACGCCTTGTCTTTGTGTCCATGGTAGTTACTTACCTTGTTCTCTTCTCGCCTCAGGCAGTCACGTCTAGTCTCCATGCAACTTACCTGCAACTCTTCTCTCTCTGGACGCTGGTCCCTGTGACAAAGATGCTCACCCTTTCCAGTAACTCGTTTCTCTCTCTCTCTGCGACTGTGTGTTTCCTGGGTGAGAGAGCGCCTTTTCGTTGTTGTTGTGCTAAGCTAACAGGCAGAATGCTACAAGCATAGCGCTAAAGAATGTAGCATCATGGGCAGTGTAGTCCGTGTTGCAGGGAGAATGGACTGCCATACACGTTATGGGTCTGTGAGAGCGAGGAGGGAGACAAAGGGGAGTGGAAAGGTACGAGTTGTCATCGAGGAAAAACGGGAGCTGGAAGCATGTAAATATAATAATAACCACTGCAGCCAAGAAGAGTGCCTGAGGAGCCCAGTTGTAAGTAAGCTATTAAGACTCGACTGTACACCGTGTTCGTGTTTTCCTCCGAAACATTAAGCAGCCTTTCAACGCCTCTCTCTGTCTCTCGCAAGAAAAGTTGACCCACACAACAAAGTAAAGCTATTTTTCGGCTACAAGCCGACAGGGACCCCGCCGTATTAGTCAGAGGTCCCTTTACTACAGTTCGGAGTCGCGGACCTTCAGTAATAGTAATAAATCACACAGCAATAGTACATTCACGTAGTTGTAAAAAGCATGATAATATATTAAGTAATCCAAAGTATTCAGAATGCGTTACTGTCATTGAGTAACGTAACAGAATACGTTACAGAATACATTTTAAGGCATGTATTCTGTATTCTGTATTCTGTAATGGAATACATTTTAAAAGTAACCTTCCCAACACTGCTCACTCCTTCCCGAGCCTCTCGCCTTCTTCATTGAATAAACAGTAATCAGTTGCAAACAGTAATCTATTGCAACTCCTTGTGTTTGCCACAAACTCATATTTTGCCTGTGTTATCCTGGTGTGCTTTAATAAACTATTGAAAATCCTATCTTTCACTCCGTGTTGTCTGTATTTGGGTCCACTACCAAGAACCAGCCTTGCGGCCCTGACAGGTGGAGGCAAAGGAAGCTAGTTAGAGTTGGTAGGAAGATGGATGGAATACATGAGCTACCTGGAAGAAAATCTGTTAGGGGCCGCAGAAGAGTTTCCACTCTGGCCCTAAACAATCAACACTACAATAGAATGGTTTAGATATATTTGAATGGCCCAGTCAAAGTCCAAAGCTAAATCCTTTTGAGAATCTGTGGCAATGCTTGATATGTGCTCTTCAGACATTTTCCATCCAATCAGTCTTAAATTGAACTATTTGAGTTACAACCTCTTGATGTGCAAAGCTGGTAGAGATATACAAAAAACTTGGAGCTTGTGGATCCATGAAGTATTGACTCGGGGGGGGGGGGGGCAACTGGACTTTATACTTTTTAGATTTTCATATGTAAAAAATGTAGAACACCATATATCATTTTCCTTCTACTTCCTTCTATTTTTTGCAGTAATCATCAGGTGCCTTCCTTTAAGCTCTTAAGTGTGGAGGCTGTTCTCATTTATATAATTGTAGTGCTGAACAATATCCCTTGGAGAGCTTTCAAATACCCTGTGTGTACTGTTATTCCGAAAGTGCATGCTGTTCTCCTGAACATGTCCTCTGTGTTGTAAATAACAACCAAAAGTGTTGTCGGGGAAAAAAGTGAAAAGATTTCCGAAGGCAGGCATTCCTCCAAACAGCTGGTTAAAAGCATTTGTTTAATAGCAGCTACACATCCGCAAGTGGTATATATGGCCAGTGTGACTTTAACTGTCACACATATTGCCATAAATTGTCCCTTCAGCTTGTATTATATAATCTATAACGGCTTTCCCAGGAAGTCAGGCAATTATACGTTTGTGTCACAGGTGGTAAAGGGGAGGACCCAGATACAGACTCTCAGGCAAGTGAAGGTGAACAAAAAATGAGCCGCTTATTAAAGCTGATGAGTAAAATACAAAATAAAGGCAAAAAAACCCCAACCCAGAAATAAAGGGGGAGGAGAAATGCAAGAGGGAACTAACTAAGACAAGAGACTAAGTACTAGAAACATGCATAAGAAAACTGGGAAATACTAAACAATGAGGAACAAGAGCAAAACACAAAAATGAATCAAGAACTCAGAAACATTGAATACTAGGAAAAAAATCCACCAATCATGACAGATATATGAGAAAGATAAACCATCATCATTTTTCAATTTTAGAGCAACTTCTTTTTACTTTTACATATTTAGTACATGTCGGTTTTTGGTTGGTAAACACAATTGTTGCTGTTACGATTATGCATGTTATTCTTGCTACTGATTATTATGGCAAAAACATTTATTGAAATGGAATAGAAATATTCGAGATGTATTGTTCTACATCATTTATCACATGGATTGTACATGAATGAAAAACAAGACTGTGCATTTTTCATTTGCAGCACAAATTGAGCAGCACAAATTGTTAAGAAGGACCACCACAGGCTATCCACTTTAAGCAACTTGAAAGAATGATAATAACATACATAGACTTTGACCTATTGGGGGAAATGAAAAACTTCTAGAGCTTTAATATTATATGAAACACATGACATAATAAAAAAGTCAGATGGCACATTTGGCCAGTCAGGAGATGGTGACCTCCCCAACCTCTCACCCTGGAGAACTTAGTTCGCATGGCAAGTATGCGCACAATTCTTTAACCTCTTAGGGGTCTCTTCTTTCGAGGCATCCTTGGGTTGTCAGCCTCCGTTGTTCCTCTCGGCTAAGGGTGATCAATCAGTTCCCTTCATGTCGTCGATTGTGGAAGGCAGCATGGGTGGCCCTGCTCCACACTAAAGATTCTAGCAGATATCTCAGGCACTAACACAGCTGATGTCCAAAAAATACAATAAACAAAATAGCAAATATTTAATCCCATATTTATGTGCTGAAACTAAATTGTGGCATTTGGCATGCCATGTCCAAATTTGTTTCATTCTCTCTTTTTTACTGATTTTTTTCCTTGCTCAGGTCTGAAACAGTCTGAATTACTCTTAATGAGATATTTTTCACAAAGTTACATGTGCAGTACTCTGTACCGCTTACTTCCTTCGACAAAAATAAGAGGAAGCATTATATTGTAGACATAGATATTGTCTAATGCTTCTGTGTTTGTGTCCACTTTCCTGCAGGTGACGATGCAGTAGCACAACTGAACCAGGACTGTGAACCAGCATTTAAAAAGCACCAATGACTCGAAGGTAAAGCTGCCCTCAGATCAGACATCAGCACCACCCAGTGACAACAGATAAATCATTTATTGTCCCCTCTTAATGCTGAATACACTTAATATTAGAGTAATTTGAAGTAACTCCAGAATTAACTGATGAAAAAAGTACAAGGGCTCATATGACACATATCAGTGAAAATTGCAGCTGTTTTACTGACAAAAGTAACTGGTGTAACTCGTGTCAGTATATATGAGCATAAACAGTAACTGTTTGGTGTTACACTGAGTGTAGTCAGCTGCATGAGGAGGAAATTATATTTTCTCTAACAGCATTAAATAAAACCTGATGTAATTTCAAAGCTCTTCATTTGTATGTCGAAATAAAAACATTATTCTGGAATTATTTCACACTGTGCTAATAGTGTGTTATTTGCCATTAGTTAGTTCAGAGTCATTAATACCAGAGCAACCAGAGAGGATCATCTATATTTTAAATATATAACTTTCTACAGGACTGAATATAACATCATCATGTAAAAGTCCAGAGCCTCTGCTTTGTGTGATGTCAGAAGTACTTAGTACTCGCACAAAGCTCACTATCACACTGTTCATGCAGTGCCGGGGCTTGTCCATCTTCTGGGACGGGCCTCTCAGGGAGTTACTGGTGAAGATTGCGAGTCTTGATCCCTGTGATGAGTAGTGATGTGCGATACCACTGATTTCCTTTCCAATCAGATACTAAGTAAAATTCAGGGTGGTATCGACAATACTGATCCGATACCGATACTTTGTACAAAAACTTATTTTATTTATTGTATCTCAAATTATATAATGATTACAGGACATCAGATTACTTGTTCTTATCACTTAATAATGCAGAGTTCATCATATAGAAATAAAAAAACTGAAGTTGTGCGCTATTTGAACATGTTGCCTGGCTGCAGCACTAAAGGACTCTGTGGGCAATGTTCCCTCTAAGCTGCGCGCGTGCGCAATTGCGCACTGCTGGCGCGGTCTCTGTGCACAGAAAATCTGCATTGTGCACACAAAAAAAATCGAACCTGAATTGAAATTAAAATAAATACGTTAACAATTCTGTTTTGCAGTGTTAGTCAGTAAGTGACTGGCTGCTCCTGTATGGGATTAGAACGATGCCACCTTATCCCATAGTCCAGCCAATCACGCGATTCACATTCATGTATATGCGCAGCTAATCCACGTCGTTGACAGGCTATGACAGCATCCTTATGTGCCGACACCGGTGTTTTAGCTAGCAAAGCGGCGTGGCTGATGTGGAATGAAGCCACGTTAATGACAACGTGTACAATCATTGAAGTTGGTTTGGTTTTCTTCCTGAATACTATCGTTGTTTATATTTACTGCGGGATAAAAAAGGTAAAAACGGCGTTTTATAAGGAAAACGCTCGAAAGCACTCTCCACCTGTGAGCAAAGATGAAACCAAAACACTCCCCCCCCTTTCCTATTGGTCGAAAAAAGTACCATGTGGACCAATCAAAACGGGGAATTTAGTTGTTATGAAATGGGACGAAGTTTTAGAAGTGACAGTGGTGTTTTGAGATGTAAGCAATTTGCCACGTTTAGCGCAAATCTTGTGTAGTTAGTGTGTAGTGTAGCACTGGAAGTCCCAGGCTTTTCTAACCCTCTGTCAGCCAAATGGAAGCTAAATTGGCAAGTCTTTTAGCCTCAATTCATATGTAAATTAGGTTGTTACCTGAGAAGTGGGGGAGTGGGGGTGTGTGAATGATTGCTGATTTCTAACTGCCAACTGCCTCTTTGTTTGTGTGTGGGGGTGGGGAGCTGCTAAAAGCTGTGAACTTCCTTTTGTGTTGAGGTGGATGCAATTGTCATCTTGCGGGGGTTTACTAGGGTTCCATCACTACATGACTGCTGGTCAGCAAACCTGGGAAACCCACAGTATAACCCTAACCCTGCAGTATATTGCAAGTAGACCTGACAAGTTTGGGATCAAGTTTTGGGTGGCTTGCGACCTAAAATCCAAGTACATTTGCAATGTCTTCCCATATCTTGGCAAGGACCCCAATCGTCCCAGTGGGGAGAGACTGTCTGAAAATGTAGTGATGAGGCTGATGGAACCATTCCTAGACAAGGGCAGAAATGTTACCACGGACTTCCTGGTGGAACTTGCAAGAGAGTTGGCTCATGTAGCTGGGAAAAAGGCAAGAAAAGAACAGTTGCTTCGGACACAACCCTCCACACCTAGCCCTGGAAAAAGAGCCATGTATCAGGTCAAACACAAATGCAAGAACAATCATGCCACTGTGCGATGTGTTCACTGCTACAGATACTGTTACGGATTCAAATATTGGGGATGGATACAAGAGGAAAAACCAAAATAACAACACTGGTCCGGCTGGGTTGAGTCAAACGATGATTTTAATGATCACACGCGTGGTAGATGGACACCGTACGCAGACAGCATCAGATCTCTGGTGGAGCATTGCTCAAACTCTTATAGCCTCTAGTGGCCCCCACCTAATCATAAAAGCCTAAACATTCACATTCTTTCTCTCACACGGCGCCTAAGCTACGACCTTGGCTCCCTGTTTATCTGCTCCTGCTGAGATGGGGCAGAAAACCTCTCCAGTATGTTCTGTTCTCTTCTAATCAGACAAATAAGGCGATGACTTTCTGTGAACAGTATTTCTTATAACTCAGCAGTATAATGCATCATAAAACAATATCATTCATTCACAATAAGTCAGCAGTCTAATGTAATGCAAATCAGTTTAACAAATGCAAGAGTTATCACCTTCTTCTAATTCAGAAGAATAATGCAAACTAAAACTACATTATAATTCACAATCTTTAATTAGGGGTCTAACATGGCATAAAATAATATTATAATCCCAAAATACACATGTGGTAAATGCAGACTACAGAAACAATAGCAGTGCCAAGATTGTGAGTGATTGCTGAAAATGTTGAAATGTACTCACTCACTTTTTATTATTATTTGTAAATATGTGTACAAATGGTTGTTTTTGTTTTTTTGTACTGTTATTATCAATAAATCTCAGCAACAAAGGAAATACACCCATGTGTGTTGATTTCTCCCTAAGATGGCAAACTGAAACACAAGTTTCCTTATGGCTCAGGAAACTAACCACTCCAAGTTGGTGACTTTTGGAGATTTATTTTCCTGGATGATTGAGAATGCATCAAGACGAACACAAAAGGAAGTTCACAGCTTTTAGCAGCTCCCCCCCCCCTCCCCTCATTCACACACCCCCACTCCCCTCCACTTAATTTACATATGAATTGATGACTAGCCAATTTAGCTTCCACTTGGCTGAAGCTAAAGCCTAGCTAAAAGCCTACCAGCCATTTGGCTGGAAGGTTCAAGGTTCAAGGTTCTTTATTTGTCACATGCATAGTTATACAAGTATAACACACAGTGAAATGTAGCCTGACACGCTCCTCGACATGTGCAAAAATTGGGGGGGGGGGGGGGGGGGGGGTAGAGGAAGAACATACATATATATATATATATATATATATATATATATATATATATATATATATATATATATATATATATATATATATATATATATATATATATATATATATATATATATATATATATATATATATATATATATATATACACACTGGGTGAATGTGCAGTAGTAGCAGCAAGCAGGTGAATTCTGTACATTAATATGAATAGACATCTGACTATTTTACAGGATAGACAATATAAACATATTTAAAATTAAAGGAATTGAAATGTACATTGTGCCTTGGTTTAGAGTGTCTGGAAGAGAGTCCTGTCTCAGTCAATTATAGATGATGTGAGAGGGCGGGTGTGTGTGTTTAGGGCCCGGATGGCTTGGGGATAGAAGCTCCTCTTGAGTCTCTCTGTCCTTGCCCGGAAGATGCGGAACCTTCTACCAGATTGCAGAAGTTGGAACAGTTTGTTGCCTGGATGGGACGGGTCCTTCAGTATCTGCGCTGCTCTAGTCCGGCATCTCCTGGTGTAGGTGTCCTGAAGCGGGGGGAGAGCAATCCTGCAGCAGCGTTCTGCTGTACGGATCACTCTCTGGAGAGCTTTTTGGTCCTTCACACAGCTGTTCCCAAACCACGATGTCATGTTCTGTGTGAGGATGCTCTCCACAGCGCCTGTATAGAAAATCCTGAGGATCTTTGGAGAGACCCTGAACTTCCTCAGTTGTCGTAGGTGATACAGGCGCTGCCTAGCCTTTTTGGTCTGGACCTGAATGTGGGCAGCCCATGTCAGGTCTGAGGAGATGTGGACACCAAGATACTTGAAGGACTGCACCCTCTCCACTGGAGCTCCATTGATGATAATGGGCTTGTAGTCTCTGTGCTGACCCCTTCTGAAGTCCACCACCAGCTCCTTGGTCTTGCTGACGTTCAGCTGGAGGTGGTTGTCCTGGCACCACGATGCCAGATTCTTCACTTCATCCATGTAGGCCGCCTCATCGTTGTTGGAGATGGCACCCAACACCACTGTGTCGTCAGCAAACTTCACAATGGTGTTGGAGCCATGGGTGGCCACACAGTCTGAAGTCTAGAGGGAGTAGAGCAGTGGCGAGAGGACACATCCCTGAGGTGCTCCTGTGTTGATGGTGATGCTGTTGGAGAAGCACCTGCCCACCCTCACCACCTGAGTTCTGCCAGTGAGGAAGTCCAACACCCATGCACACAGACGGCTGTTAAGTCCCAGATCCCTCAGCTTTGTGAACAGTCTGCAGGGCACTATTGTGTTAAACGCTGAACTGTAATCAACAAACAGCATTCGCACATAGTTACCCTGTTTCTTGTCCACATGGCTGAGAGTGGTGTGTAGGACGTGGGCGATGGCATCCTCTGTGGATCTGTTGGATCTGTAGGCGAACTGCAGCGGATCTGAAAAGGCAGAGCAGAGAAGGAGACTGCTCCTTCTCTGGCAGGTTTTAAAGGTAGAAAAGCCAAATGGCTGCTCTCTGGGACTCTAAGTCAATAGTTTTGTTGTGTGTGTCAGAACAATGAGGTGACTGCTGAATGTTACAGGTGTTACAGGTGTGATACATCTCCTGTTGTCAGGCCTGCAGGTATCAGGCTTGTGATGTTCTCCTTTATCTCATAGTGGACAGAAATTATTTTTTGGAGTGACACAAATAATTTGTGTGGCATCAGATTTGATGCAGAACAGCTGATTGCTTTGTAAATAGTTTGAATGTTTGTTTAAAAAAACGTCTTGGCTGCATTTTTAGGTAAACAGCTGCAAAAAACGTTGTTGTTTGCATAACTCGGTTACTTTTTTAGAAGTAACTATATAATTAATTGCCCAACATTGGTCATTATTTACTGTATTTTGCATCCAGAGTTACAGGACTCTCTCCCAGACCACAGACTCATAATCATAATACAAGTCAGAGCTTTATAATAAATAAATAAATAAAAATAATTTTGTTTCCAATAGTGTTAACATACTACACAGGTCATCAACAAGATTTTTTTTTATTTTCATTGGAAGTGGGCTAAAGCAGTTAATTAAAAGTAGTCTAACATAAATGTAAATGCTGTAATTTGATTATTTTAATAAACCATGTAACTTGGATGGATTCGATGCTGGCGTGACCACAGTGCACACGTCTGCTGTTGCTCACAGTGGTCCAAGGGACCGCTCAGGGAGTTTGTGCATTCGCTCAGACACATGAAACATTAGAGGGAACATTGTACGTGAGAGACGTCTGTCTCACCCTAGCAGCACCTGTCCCACTCCTCCTCTTCAGTTCGCCTCAACATACGCTCGTCATGTTCTGTGATATGATTTACTCTGAGGTAAGGACAAGGTTAGTGGTGTTGCCACAACACCTCACTTTTTTGCCACATGTATCACAAACCACATCTCAGCTGTTTGTGGAGGTAAAATATGTCCGCACATGACTCCAATTACCCTCAGCCATTGTTGTGAATGCGCACGCCAAGGAACTGCAACACGTTTATACAGCCGTATTTCGCACATGACTTTGAAAGGCGGAAGAGGAAGTAGTTCCTTCGAATGTAGACAATCCGAATGTTATAGTTTCTTTCCACTGTGTTCCTAATTAATGATAATTAATGATAAACTACACATTTACCCTAAATTACTAAAATATCGATATTTTAATGTGAGAATCTATTCTAGAACATAAATGACTGGTATCGAAGGAATAAATATTTCAGGATCGATCCGCACATCACTAGTGATGAGCTTCAGTCCTCCTGATGTTTCTAACATGATGTGCCTCATTGGGTCAGTGGAGCATCTGGAACAAGACAGATGTTCCATGCTTTTTATCAGCACTACATTCATTTATGTTATTTCTACAATACAGTAGTTTTATTTTCCAAATAACCTCACATCCCTCAGCATTTGAAAAAAATGGAAAAAGAAAAAAGCAGCTCCTGAATTTTGGATGTTTCTTTTTAACCTTGTGCTATTGAAATATGTTTTTTTTTTTCCTTTTTAAAGAATGGTTGTGCCAATTCCTGGCATTTAAGGGACAACTAATGTAATCATTCTAACTGGCACACTGGCAAATGTCTATTTATACATTGTTTCCTGTCTTATCCTTCTTTATCTATTCCCCAATGCTAAGGTTTTCCATGTGCCTGTATTTCCCCATTTAGTTATGGTTCTCACTTCCTGTTTTATTTTGGTAGTGACTTATATATAGTTTTCCCCTTGATTATTTGCCCCTGTGTGTTTTCCCCTGCGGTGTTGACTTCCCCTAATTAATCCTCTGTGTCTATATATAGCTTCTGTCCTCCCTTTGGCCTTCTTGCAACTTCTGTTGTTTCAGCCTGCCTTAGCCTGCTAGCTTGATTTGTTATCTTCTCTGGACTTTTTGGATTGTATGCTATCCAACATTAAATATTTTGCTTTATGTTTAAGCCTGCCTGATGTAGAGTTAGTTTTGGGGTTTACTTTTTACTTGCTGAAATATGACAAAAATAAAGTTATGGTCTTAGTTTAGGGCTATGGTTGGGGCCATCACACTCTAGGTTATATCACATCCCCAGGGGACTTTAAAAGTTCATCAGTTTATATTTTTAACACTCTTTTAGTTACCTTTACTGATTTGCCCTCTGCCAATGTATGTAATAATGTAGGATGACTAGTCACTAAAACTGGAGTCTGTGTGTCTTTGCGTGCAGATTTTGGTCCGAAACCCAATATGGTGAAATTTAGTATGGTTTACTGCAGTCAAATAACTGCAAAGTTATTAGTTATGATCCCACTGTAACAACCCTTTTGGGTTATAGCACCACTAGGGGGGGTTGCCCTACTATTGTAGTAGCTATGGGGGTCTCCTAGTGGGTGTGTGAGTTGTTAGCGGCAGCCATTCCATGCTGCTCATGTTCCATGCTCCAAGAAAACACCTTACTTACTGTTGTGACAAGCTGGCGCTGGCGGTACAAATCCCCCCACATGTAGGTTCAGACGAGTACAGCCGAGGAGACCTGGCTTATAAAGTGTAATGTTGCTGACGGCGAATAAAGGTCTGTTATTGGATTTAACCGACTGGCTCCGTGTTATCCGGCTAACCTCCACACCACATGCCCGCTGGACCTGCTAGCCGCTCCTTCCTCGCCAGACTGCTGTTACAAAGTGGCGCCCGAACATTGTTCTCTGGATCTTCATTGTCATCCGGACCGACAGACGGTGGGCTCGGATATTTTTCCCGTGTTTTTCAACGATCGACACTTCGGCTGAGGTGGCGTGGTTTTTTCTCTTCGTCTGGCTGTATTTGCCGGGCCAATAGAACCCCGTGAAGGAGTCGACTCCCCATATATTTGCAGGCACGGAAGAGCGCCGACCCATCGCTTGACACGCTCGCCTGCCGAGGGAGAGTACTCCGTGAGTAACTGTACGGTCCGTCGGACCGCCAACTCAGTGCTGTTGGACCGTTACGACATCGGCGGCGCTAAAGCTAAGGCTAATGCTGCAGTGACTTTGACTCAGTGTTTATTCAGAAGGACGTGTTGTTTTGTGTCAAGCATTGAAGCATCAGAGTGTGCATGGACAGAGCGTCCATGCACACTCTGATATATGCGCTTAGGTACTGTGTGTGAACGCTCTTTTCACTTCGCCATAACTTTTGTGGGAGCGAGTTGTTTCCACACTTTTAAAATGGCGTCCCACGCAGACACGAGGAGTGAGGAAGATGGCTGCGACCCGGATGCTGAGGCGCCTGGCCTGACAAAGTACATCATCCCTCACTCTACACCTCTTTACCTCAACCTTGAAGTGGTAAACTTGAAAGGGGAGGTCAAGAAGCCACGAGTTTGCTTACAGGCTTCGCTGGAGCTGCAGAAGAGCCTGCTGAAGTGTTTGGATCAGGGAGCTACGGGAGAGCCGGGAGCGCGGCCATCTCCCCAACGAACCCCGCCGGTGCCCCGTAATGACCGCTGGTTGGACGGGTACCAGGTGGACTAACCGTTATCATACGGACAATCTTGAGGTTGACTAAGGGTTGGTTTCATGCAAGATGTATGTGATGTAATTATTCTGTTCGCAAGGGATGATTACTTGTTCTGTTCCACTGAACCCTCGTCACCACAGCCCGTGAGAGGCTTTTGGTTTGGTTTTCTGTTGTACTGATTTAAGCAGCGGGATGTGTTGTACTTTTGACTGTTTTTCCCTTGTCTAGGACCATCTCCAGAGGATGATTAGCCAGTAACACTGCATGTTCTGTATTGTTTGCTTCAATCACTAATTGTGTTTATTGACTGTACCAATGCCGTAAGGGTGTACCTCCACAACCTGCTTACTACCTAAAGTAGCTTTGTATAGTGAAAGGGGTAGTGGGAGGAGGGTCACCTGGGGTCCGGCTGAGGACAGCCTCCCAATTGCCGGCAAACACTACTTTTGTTTATTGATTGTATTGACTGTACCGATGCTGTATAGCAATTCCTCCACAGCCTGCTTACTACCTAAAGTAGCTAGGTATAGTGAAAGGGGGTAGCGGGAGGAGGGTTACCTGGGTCCGGCTGAGGACAGCCTCCTAATTGCCGGGGGGGTGATGTAACAACCCTTTTGGGTTATAGCACCACTAGGGGGGGTTGCCCTACTATTGTAGTAGCTATGGGGGTCTCCTAGTGGGTGTGTGA
Source organism: Astatotilapia calliptera (assembly GCF_964374335.1). NCBI lineage: Eukaryota > Metazoa > Chordata > Actinopteri > Cichliformes > Cichlidae > Astatotilapia > Astatotilapia calliptera. Next base: position 16,507,036 of record NC_137423.1, read on the forward strand.
GTTGTTAGCGGCAGCCATTCCATGCTGCTCATGTTCCATGCTCCAAGAAAACACCTTACTTACTGTTGTGACAAGCTGGCACTGGCGGTACAAATCCCCCCGCATGTAGGTTCAGACGAGTACAGCCGAGGAGACCTGGCTTATAAAGTGTAATGTTGCTGACGGCGAATAAAGGTCTGTTATTGGATTTAACCGACTGGCTCCGTGTTATCCGGCTAACCTCCACACCACATGCCCGCTGGACCTGCTAGCTGCTCCTTCCTCGCCAGACTGCTGTTACACCACCCAAGGCCATATTGTCACCTTATTGCTAATTATTTTGTTTCATTCAATGTGAGCTTGTCATGATAAGCATATTAACTTGGTGCCAAACATGCACACATAAAAAGTAAATCTCTAATGTCAGATGGCCCTGTGGTAATCTTTTACTGGCTTAGTATAAATAGTGTAATTTTCTCAGAGTAGTGAGTCAGGTTTTCTTTGGCTCCTTTATTTTTAATTCTTGCCCATTGCATGTGGTTCTTTCAAAAAGGCAGCAGAAGGGCATCAGTACAAATCCTAAAATGATTTGAAAGACATAGAAGTGAAAACAAAAGTTTTCCTCTGCAGCTAAATTACCTTTTTCTGTCTATTTGTATTGTGACAGGAGAAGACAGAGTAAACTTTATAACTGTCTGGTACGGATGAAGTTTCATGGGTGCGAAGTCCAGTTGTTAATAGATTCACCTGCACTGTGGAGAAAGCTGTAATCCTTGGTTTAGGATTGTGACGCTGGTACAGGGCACATAGCAGAAAAGGCTATTAGGGCTAAATAGGGTATAACACACTCACACATAATGCATGTTAAAATTTTTGTTCAGTCTTCCAGAATGGTCTTTTGTGTGAGTGCCATCAGATTTGTCACAACCAATCTTAAAAAACAATAGCCATAAAGGTGCTTGCTTTCAGATTATATGTTTACTATGCAGTAAAAACTTACATAAATTGTCACCTGTATCTAATTTAACACCCCCCCCCCCCCAAAAAAAAAAAAAAAACAAACAAAAAAAACCCCACTAAATCATCTCCATTCTTCTTAGCTGAACTGGTATTTCTTCAGATTTAGGTGACTCTGTAATGAGCTCTAAACCCAAATCTCTATCAGTAGCAGGACCATGGGAGGTAAAGGAGATTGTGACTAGTGGCTTATTGAAGACATTAACTTAGAATTAGAAACCACTTATTACCATGTCTCACTTGCTCTGCAGCACTCAGAATAACAATCAAACTTAACAAAGAAATGCAGAGCTCATCTATGACTCACTTTGTGTTTCACTTTTGGAACAGTTTATTAAGAGCTGATGCAAGCTTGCTAGTTGTTGCCATTGTTATTTAGATATGAAATTAAAATTCTGTTCGCATTTTGTGACCCTGAAAAAGTTGTGTACTGGTGTATGAAAAACACAAATGTATTACCTGCTGATTTGCCCCAAGTTACAGCATATATTTCACTTAAACGCTAAAGGGCTGAGTTTAGAAAGAATGTTATACCTTTTAATCTTACTGGTAATGTTGAAGGATGTGACTGAAGAAGACAGGAACAGATGATGCATGACGTAAAAGGAGACAAGCCACTTTGTTTTGTTTTATTAAAATTATTCTTCCAAATCTTGGTAATTAGAGGACAAAACGGCATCATTCCAACTGGAACACATTAAAAGCTTTGATAGATTTTTCTCCTTTGAAAGTGCACAGGTAATCCATAGTAACCCATAGTTTTCTGTCACGTTACCAAATCGCTATCCTGGAGGGCAAAACATTACTTCATTTTCATGGCCAATAGACCCCACGTTCACAGAAATGTGGCCTGGTTATTTCCGATGTGTGTGAAAATGCCATTGTTCTAAACGTGTTTACAGGACCTGCCCAAACTTACTGTTAATGATGTACGGCGCCTTTGTAAGTTGTCATCTAAAGCACCATCAAGAGCTTCCATGTGTATGCATGATCTTGCATCCATAGATGCAAAATTGAGTTTAATATTCCTTAAACCTTCATTCGGACATCCAAAACATTGTTGCTGACAGGAGCACGTTGCAGCAGACAAAGGTTTTTGTGATTCAAGCCACTTCTGGCAAACCTGGAACTTGAACAAGTTCGAACAAACAACCACATGTAAATCTTACGTTTACTTGGACTTTTAAAGTGGAGGACCTTAAACGTTATGGTATTATTAATTTGTCACATTATTGTTGTGTCCTAACAGTAAGTTGACCGAATATATCGGTAAGTAGGTACCACTGACAGCGTGGGTTGGTGTGGAGTAGCAGGGATAAGTGTGGTTCCCCTTGTAAGGCAGGGTTAGGAGAGGTGTGTTCACATGTTGGTGCCATACTGTATGCTCTTCTGGCAGCTGTCAGTAAACACTGATTAGTTCATTCAAATTCACGGCAACCATCTGGCATTTTGGCTTTACTTCTGATGTTGAAAGGATGGCTGGAGGGCAAAGACCACAGTACTGTTTTTGCCCACCAGGTTGGCATGTCCCAGTAGCTCTGGCATCACATGAAAACTATTGATTGACAGATGTTTTTGTTTTGTTTTTTTAATCCTTATATTCCCACATGTGGGAAATTTTGTAGTCCTCTGCATTTAACCCATTCACTCCATGAAAGTGAGCTGCTACCAATTCAGCACCCAGGGAGCAGTGTGTAGAGACTTGCTCAAGGGTACCTCAGAGTAGCTAATTGGTGGCTTCCAACCCCCGATCTTCCAATCATGGGGCAAACACTCTACCTACTGATCCCTCTCCCCATTGACTATCAAGTAAATGGAGGGGTGTCATTTATGAACATAGTTGTATATTTACATGTGCTCTTGTGATGGGTTTTAGCACATTACAAATTGAAGTGTCGAAGGCTTGTGGTTCTAATTGTTGAAAATTCTGGAATTGCGAATGCCGTTACCAGATTCGTGTCTCAGAATAGAACTCTTGTTTCAACTTGTACACCCTCATCATCCCGTGGTCAAACTGCATCAAATGTGACTTTAAACTAAAACTGAATTCGCAAAGTTACAATTATTATTTTAAAGAAAATGTATATTTATAACTTCTAAAGAAGAATGTCCCTCTCATCAATAGCATGTAAATGTTAAAAGGTTATGTTTATTGACTTTTTTTCCCCTCACAATTTCAAATTTCTTATGTGGGGCATCATTGGCTGTAAATGGAAATGTTAGATTCAGTTTGGTTCCTTCAATTTTATTTATGTAGCCCAAGAGTTAAAGTAAACTACACAAGATCATATCCTTCACGACTGTGAAGAAAGAACCCTCTATTATCTGGCAGAACTAAGTTTAAAAAATAAGAAACTGAATTAAAACAGACCAAAACACAAAGACTTGAGTGTTCAGTGAGCCTAGATAAGTGCTATGGAAATGCTAGTGTATAAAGATGTATCATAAAATGTATAAAATAATGATAATAATGAAAAAAAAACAGCATCTTCTGTCGTTATACTGGAGTTGAAATTGTTCAAGAGTAACACCAGTCTCTGTAAGGAACAAAGTTACAGTAGTATATGTTATTTTCAGAGGGTAAGTTGTTTCACAAATCCACCCTTCTTTCACAATGTGATATGCAATATTGAATTATTGACTTTTTTTTCCTCCTTTTGTGACCACAGCATCCGTCTTGTCATGGAGGCTTCCTAAGGTGAAAAGCCTTTACTTTCTGAAACTATAATGGTGTAGAAAAATAAATTTATGTTGTCATTGAAGCAAACGTTGAGGGACACACCAACGTCTGCTTTCACTGATAGAAAATGGTCTTAAATCACTATACTTTTGAATGCAGTTATCTGGACTTCACGCATCATGAAAGTGTTGTACATTATTAGTATCATTCTAGTTTTAGCAAAAGGAAAAAAATCATTGGGGATTTTAAGTGTGTAATTTTATCTGTAGCACAATGTTCCTGTACCTGTTAGAACAGAAACTCACTTATTATTGTCTGACTCATTCTAGCTCTTAGCCACCCTCTCACAGTAAATAAAGTTTCAGTTGTATTTTCTCCTCTACTGCCTATGTATACTCCCACTCATCCATGCTCCCCTTTATGTGCATTGATCAAAACTGTACCATAATTCCATCTCTGCCTCATTCACAGAATGAGCTTGCACCCATTTTTGTTTGACACATCCAGGAGTTATGATTCTCTGTCTTTTCTGTGAGTCACAACTAAAGTCAATTCGATAAATGACAAAATATTTCTTCCACTGAAACGCTGCGTCCAGATCAACAGAATCAACTTTTTTGGATTTCCTTGAAATAATTGCCAGAAAACTTGTGCTTATTGAATCCTCTAATAAAATTGGGCTAGCTACTTGGTAGCTAGATACCAGCAAAATAGGATAGCTCAGGCACACTTATAGTTTGCTTAACTCACCAAACGAGTATCTGAACTGAATATGAGAAATATCATGTTGGGCTCCAGTTTACTCCACCCAGCTTCTTGATAGGTAAATCATTCCCCGACCCACACAAAGTTATTTGAAACTTGGCATATTGCAGATAAGAAACACTAATGACAGAAATAAACATGGCAATCTTATATGGTAAGGCTTTGACCTTTCCAGAGTTAAAGTTACAACAATTTGAAATGAGTAAATTACAGGGAGTGCAGAATTATTAGGCAAGTTGTATTTTTGAGGAATAATTTTATTATTGAACAACAACCATGTTCTCAATGAACCCAAAAAAACTCATTCATATCAAAGCTGAATGTTTTTGAAAGTAGTTCTTAGTTTGTTTTTAGTTTTAGCTATTTTAGGGGGATATCTGTGTGTGCAGGTGACTATTACTGTGCATAATTATTAGGCAACAGGTATTGTGCCAAAAAGTGATCATTACCAGAAAGTGATTGCCGCCCACGGGAGCGCGCACAGCTGCTTAAAGCTGTAGCATCCAGATTACTTACAGCTACTTCCGTGCAACTGATATAAGATGCGGTAAGCTGAAGACAGCTTCAACAGTCTGTTTGTTGAAAAATAGTAACGCGACCGCACCGCATTTTCCTTGTTAGCAACGGTAACAGCGTTGTAACAATAGGAATAGTAATTAGTTAGATTACTCGTTACTGAAAAAAGTAACGCTGTTACTTGTAACGCCATTATTCCCATCACTGCTTTTAACTATTTAAATTTTCAGCTTTTTCATTTTAAACAAATATAAAGTGAAACAACAAAACACTGCAAACCACAACACAATTAAATATAAAAGAAAATATGCAAAATAAAAAGAAAATGCACATTCTCTGTCATATAGGACTGCATGAATAAACTTTCTGAATTCTTTATCATCCACAACTGAAATTGTGGATGATTACTATACCTTTCTAATGTGACGTTGCTGTCCCATGCTCTCTCTCTGTCTTTCCCTCCGGCTCCTGTGCTACGAGCGTAACTGCCCCTCCCCCCTCTTCCCAGCGCAAGCACAAGGCTCATGTGCGGAGTGAAGCAGAAAAAAAGTGCGAGAGAGAAAACAAAAACAAAACCCCATGCTCTAAGAGCTGTTTCGTTTGCCACCGACACATCACTACTAGGGACAGGGTGAGTTGCAGCGAGATGATCCATTGTGGTCACCTCTGTAGTTGGCAAATGACAAAAAAAAAAAAATCATTTAGTTGGCTGAAATGAAAAGATGCGGACACATAACTAAGATGAACTGAGTTGAACCAAGTATCAGTTGAGGTGTAATCTGCAAAGTCCAGATTTTGAATAAACTGATTGTGCTACATTGGCTGAGTCATGGAAGTCTTTCGTATGCATCTGAAATAATCCAGATTTCTGTATTTATTCCACTACCACTTTCTTCACTGTGAAAAGACTGTTTTTCCATCATTGTTTGTTTGTTTTTTCCCCCCACTTTCAACAGCTGTAAGTGACAGAAAAAGCTCTTTCAGTCTCATCAGTGGGTGTAGCTGGTTTTACATTACACAAGTTACGAAACTCAAAGAAGAAACAGTGGGACACAGACATCATGCACGCACATGCACATTTAGAACAAGCAGTATAGCAGCAGAAGCCAAATGACAAGGCCTAATGAGGGAACAAGGGACAGAGGGAATCAAAGAGTGACAAAGGACAGAGCAGCAAAGGGGGTGGAGAGGGTGAGGCTAATGAGAGGCTGTGCATAACCAGCATGCTACTGACACTGCATGACTGAAGCTGTGATCAGAACCAGTTGAGCAGCAGGCAATGAAGGACCATGCATGTGTTTGTGCACGTGTGTGAATGAGATAGGAGAGGAAAGGAGGGAGCAGTGAGAGGGTTGGCCATTATCACAACTCAAAAAAGAAACAGTGTTGGTGTTCTGTCGCACTGCCAGTTGGGTAAACTGGATGAATGCAGGACGTGTGAAACTGTGGAGTGTGAGTTGTTAGACACTCATTAGTTTCTAAGCAGTGATACCATTAGGACAAGGTGACAAGCAGAGGGAAATCGGCAGTGGAACAGGGTTGATTGACTGCCGAATGAAATTAGAATTCATTGTAGCTTGAGGTGCAAACACCATTTCTTTGTTCAGATATTCCAAAAATAATAACAATATCTGCTTCAACTAGGGCTGGGCGATATATCGAGTTTTTTAAAAAATATCGATATATTTTCATACGAGATATAAGATGTGACAATATCCTTTATATCGATATAGTCTATGTTACGTTATAATTACACTTGTGGAGCCACAAGTTTGCCTCTCTTTCGTCCACTACGCAACGTTACTCTGCCTCGCCTCTCCTTAACTGAACACAACTCCCCCTCCTCCCCCATAGCTTCACCTGCAGGCAGCGACAAGATGGACACAGCAAATCTCCGTTAGTGAGTTGTGGGGCTGGACGGCGTCAACGTGTTAGCGAGCTAACCGCGCTAACGACATGCTGCCCACAGGGGCTGCACGGCCTAAAATCCTTTCATTTTCTTAAAAGTTGACAGCGCGCCTTATGCATGAATTCTGGTTGTGCTTACTGACCACGAACCAATTTTAGGTGATACACGGCGCTCACCAATCTGTCAAAAAATGTTTTAGTATGACTTTGGTAAGCTACGGAGCTGCAGCGCTTGATGGATTGTCGGAGCATTACGGCTACCGTAGTCTGGAGCCTCGCGGAGTGATATGTAGTGTGCTTCAACGTAATATTATTGTGTGTGTATAAGGGCCACAAATGGCACCTGTAAGAGACACGGTTACAAAGAGGATTTCAAACTCAAGGCTGTTAGTCACGCAGTAGAAGTTGGGAATAGAACAGCTGTGAAATCTGTCTTTGTTATTATGCTCAGCGTCTGTTAGTTTACATTTTGACTACACAATTATGAGCTTTTTGTTATGCACAAAAACAATATTGTTTTCTTTTATTTAGGGAGCATGATTATTTAATAAATGCTGATAATTTATTTTTGAGTAATTTCTTCATGTAAATCTATGCTGTATGTAAATAAAAATGCCTGTGTGACATCTGGGACACAGTGTGACTAAGAACTCTCTTTTTGTTCTTAACTTATGGCTTTAAAAAAAAAAAAAAAAAAAAAATCGAGATATACATCTTATATCGCCACCCAGCTAAAAAATATCGAAATATGAATTTTGGGTCATTTCGCCCAGCCCTAGCTTCAACCCGTGGGAATTGCTCAGCAATAAGTATTTAGGCAACCTGTGATGCAGTACAGTTAGAGTCACGAAATACATACCCATGGAAATAGTCAGTAATTGTGTTTCACACATTGGAAAATCATGAGATTTTCCTAAACAAGCCTTTAAATTACTGGGTCAATGTTTCTGAAAATCTCCTCTGCATGTCATGGTGCTGGATCTGACCCAGTGTTTTGTGTTTATTGGTTTATTTATATTCTTAGAATGTCATTTCTGGTTTTCTGCTTGTGTTTATTCTTAGTTCCTAGGACTTAGGTTTCTGTTGTTTTTGCCTTCCCCGTGTTCCTCATTTAGTCACTCTTGTCTCCATGTTCCCTTTGTCTCCCCAGTTAGTTTTTTGTGGTCCAGCTTCAGTTCTAGTTTTCCACTGCTTCAGTCTTTAGTTCCCATGTTCAAGGTTTTTATTTGGTTTTTTGTTTTTGTGAATTTTCCAGCAATAAAGCTGCCGCTTTCAGTTAACCTCCCATGTTGTGAGTCCTGTGTTTGGGTCCTCAACCTGACTGTCACACAGCAAATACATGACACAGCATCATTGATGCAAATGTTCTGAAAGGATCACCAAAGCTACTGTTGGAATGGTGGATTGGCACACTTCAAAGCAGGAATGTTTCTGTAATATTCCGTCAGACAAATTGTTTGCACAATTACTTAAACACAAGCATTCAATCAGCTTTAAAGGCACATTATACAGAGCTGTTAAGGTGAAAAACACGTAATAAAAAGACTGATGTGAAACACGTTCAAATCTACCACTTCAATAAAGTATCACCTACAGTGGGGCAAAAAAGTATTTAGTCAGCCACCGATTGTGCAAGTTCCCCCACCTAAAATGATGACAGAGGTCAGTAATTTGCACCAGAGGTACACTTCAACTGTGAGAGACAGAATGTGAAAAAAAAATCCATGAATCCACATGGTAGGATTTGTAAAGAATTTATTCGTAAATCAGGGTGGAAAATAAGTATTTGGTCAATAACAAAAATACAACTCAATACTTTGTAACATAACCTTTGTGGGCAATAACAGAGGTCAAACGTTTACTATAGGTCTTTACCAGGTTTGCACACACAGTAGCTGGTATTTTGGCCCATTCCTCCATGCAGATCTTCTCGAGAGCAGTGATGTTTTGGGGCTGTCGCCGAGCAACACAGACTTTCAACTCCCACCACAGATTTTCTATGGGGTTGAGGTCTGGAGACTGGCTAGGCCACTCCAGGACTTTCAAATGCTTCTTACGGAGCCACTCCTTTGTTGCCCGGGCGGTGTGTTTTGGATCATTGTCATGTTGGAAGACCCAGCCTCGTTTCATCTTCAAAGTTCTCACTGATGGAAGGAGGTTTTGGCTCGAAATCTCACGATACATGGCCCCATTCATTCTGTCCTTAACACGGATCAGTCGTCCTGTCCCCTTGGCAGGAAAACAGCCCCATACCATGCTTCACAGTAGGTATGGTGTTCTTGGGATGCAACTCAGTATTCTTCTTCCTCCAAACACGACGAGTTGAGTTTATACCAAAAAGTTCTACTTTGGTTTCATCTGACCACATGACATTCTCCCAATACTCTGCTGTATCATCCATGTGCTCTCTGGCAAACTTCAGACGGGCCTGGACATGCACTGGCTTCAGCAGCGGAACACGTCTGGCACTGCGGGATTTGATTCCCTGCCGTTGTAGTGTGTTACTGATGGTGACCTTTGTTACTTTGGTCCCAGCTCTCTGCAGGTCATTCACCAGGTCTCCCCGTGTGGTTCTGGGATCTTTGCTCACCGTTCTCATGATCATTTTGACCCCACGGGATGAGATCTTGCGTGGAGCCCCAGATCGCGGGAGATTATCAGTGGTCTTGTATGTCTTCCATTTTCTGATGATTGCTCCCACAGTTGATTTTTTCACACCAAGCTGCTTGCCTATTGTAGATTCACTCTTCCCAGTCTGGTGCAGGTCTACAATACTTTTCCTGGTGTCCTTCAAAAGCTCTTTGGTCTTGGCCATGGCAAAGTTTGGAGTCTGACTGTTTGAGGCTGTGGACAGGTGTCTTTTATACAGATGATGAGTTCAAACAGGTGCCATTCATACAGGTAACGAGTGGGGGACAGAAAAGCTTCTTACAGAAGACATTACAGGTCTGTGAGAGCCAGAGATTTTCCTTGTTTGAGGTGACCAAATACTTATTTTCCACCCTAATTTATGAATAAATTCTTTACAAATCCTACCATGTGAATTCATGGATTTTTTTTCACATTCTGTCTCTCACAGTTGAAGTGTACCTCTAGTGCAAATTACTGACCTCTGTCATCATTTTAAGTGGGGGAACTTGCACAATCGGTGGCTGACTAAATACTTTTTTGCCCCACTGTAACTCCAATCCTAAACAAGTGGAAGAGGCTAAGAGATTCTATCCTGCTCTTTACACAGTTCATAATGATCTGCTCTTCAGTTCATCAGGTAATTGATCAAAGCTCGTTTGAAAATTATACTTAGGTTTTTTTCACCTGTCTCCTCTTATACCATCTTTCTGATTCATGGCAAGGATTTCTGAGTGGGGAAAAAATGCAGTTTGTGTTATTAGCTTTTAGGGTCAATTCACAGGGATGTGCTTTATGAAAATCCATCTGTCTGCTGGCTCCATCACAGAGAACACACTAAACTATTCGATGAGCTGTTTGCTCTGTTTTTAATGCATGTCTTTGATCCTCTTTGCATCTCCATCATCCCTTCTCTAGTGAGCGATTGGATGTGAAATCATAACTCAGGTTATTACCAAATATGCTTGTTTGTCTTAATGTGCAAATGGAAACGTAACTCTCAGGGGATTATGCAAGATGGAGTGAAATATGCATCTATGTGAACAATTGGCTGGGTATTTTGCCAATAACTTGCCTGGGTTTAGTAATATGACATAAATGGCGAGCCAGGTCCTGAAGTGAGGCTGTGAAATGTCCATAGTGATGATGAAGTTGTGATTACGAAGCAGCCATGCAATTAAAGTTGTTTCCCTATGTCGCTTTGATACAGATTTTCCCTCACGGTGTAAAGCAACCGTCAATGAATGTATGCATGTCCTTCCGTAAAAATGAAAGATTATATCAGAATCAGAAAGGGTTTTATTGCCAAATGTTGAGCGGGTTTACAACATTAGGAAATTGCTGCGGTGCTTCAGTGCAAACATACTGTTATAAATACTGTTATAAATTAAGCTTAAATAGACATGAAAATAAAAATGAGAATAAGAATATCCATACTTTCTACTTCAATTGAACCCTATGTTGCATGTTTCCAGGTGTCACAGGAAGCTTGAACAAACTGGGCATACAAACATGTCATGCGCATGGGAGTCACGTGACCTAAACCAGACATTGCTACTATGTTTCTGTGTGTATCCCTATTACAGTATACAAGATGTGGATACAAGGAGCAAAAAAACCAAGTAGTTGACATTGCATTCCTCCTACTGGATGAAAATTAGTCTTACAACTACCCAATCCCACTGCACAGAAGAGCTAACATACTTTTTAGAGTTATATTAGAAAGTGCCAAGATGAATAGAACTCTATATGCATTTTATACCTTACAACCAGGTACCCCAACCCCTGATCAAACCAGTATCCTGAACAAAACTTAAAGGTCTCAGCAGGATACAAAAATGTCTTATAGCTCACAGACTTAGTCGCCCCTTCAAAATCCTGTAGAGGTAGGAACAAACGATTTATATTGTTGTTTTGGACATGAGGATTTTTTGGTTCAGTGTATACTAGTGATGGGACGTTCTGTATCGAGGCTTCGGAGCGTGTGTCGAGTAATGGAGGGGGCGTTTCCGCGAAGCGCGTATCGAGGCTTGCTTCATTTATGGGAGGAGCTGAAAATGATGACGTCCGAAGCCTCGCTGCCCGGCTGTACCACGTGACTGGTTCATGAAGTGGTTCGAACTTTGCCGCGAGATATGACAGCGATATAAACCCCTCAGACTACATTCAAAAAATGTGGGTGTTTGATGGAGAGTTGCGGTTAGTGAGAGTTTGGAGACCGTTTGCAGGTTTATGAGAGTGAGGAAAGTCAGGAGAGAATGGAGCCAGCTAAGAAGAGGAGGATGTCCTCCCCTGTGTGGGAACATTTTGATCTTATTCCTCCCAACAAGGTATGTAAATTTCTACAGAAGATGTATTTTCATGATACTGATGGTGCAATACAATTTATGTTGAGCTGTCTTGACTTTTGTACAAGGTGAAGTGTTTGCTATGTGCCAGGGAGCTGGGATATAACAACAACACCTCATCCATGCTTAGGCACTACAGAGCTTTGCATGAGAATAAGGGGGACACCGATTGTGGAGCAAGACCAGGTGAGCCATCAAATGCCATGATAATACAGCATGCAGTA